>NC_141870.1:6414397-7757020 GCF_024713525.1 Acromyrmex echinatior
ATGTGTTTATCAAAATGTATTTAAAATCCATAGTTTGCACAATAGAATAACAAATATACAAAAAAAAACATTACATTCAATGTGTGTAATACATATATTCAATATGCTTAGGATAGCCATGCTAGTTTTATTTTACAAAGAGTTTCTTTTTGATTAAACAATATATTGTGCCGAAAGTATAAATGAAATACACTATTATAAAGATATAATAATAAAATGAATTATGAAAATAACCGGGTTGATTTATGAACATTACTTTATAAAAGTAATTCGTTACCGTTGCCGTCCTTTTTTCTGAAAAATTAACTCGTTACCGTTACTCATTACTCAAAAAGTAATTACTTTTTTCATTACTTTTTTCTGGACACTCATAAAATATATTATATAAATTTTTATGGTAAATATATAAATAAAAAACGCTAAGAATTTATTTTCGCTAAGAATAGAGAAATAAGGCTCAAAATCTAATATCTAAATGTATGTGTAAACATATGTATACATACACGTATATATATACATATATATATATATATATATATAAAATATGTATACATATATACATATATATATATGCATATATTAGGGTGAGCCGAAAAGAAAAAAAATATATTGAAAATTGATTAGCAATATCCCCCAAAAGTTAAATATGGCCCTCAATAATGATTTGAGTAAAATTTCAGTGAAATCGATTAATATCTTCAGATTGCCCCTCGACTTTGAAATTAGTATTTATATATTTCTTGGATACATATATCAAAATTCGAAAAAATATTTAAATTTCAATACAATTTGGTACTACTTGTTCTTTTTTGGTCGCTAAAATGAATCCGAGATCAGAAGTTCAGAATTCAAAATGATGGATCTAATATGACGACAAGCAACGGGTAACTAAAAACTCCAGGACTGGTGAAACATCTGATCAGTCCGACCTTGGCGACATCAAAGTCACATCGATTTTTTTTAAATGTCACTCTCTATAATTCCAAAATCTAATAGCTGATGTCAAGAACTTTCCAAAACACTATAATAAAATCATTTTTTATTGAGTATTTTTCGGATTATTAAGAATTTATTAGGACGCTCGCCCATAAAGCAAAAGATTCGAATTCGACTTCCAGCCGAGGTAATATTTTTCGCAATAAGAATTAATTATTTACAGATTTTAATATGTCACTCAGCAGAGTATTAAGATTGTTCGAAGATGCGAAAAAGCATCAAATTGTTAAATTGTTAGTCAATTTAATTCGTAATATTATTGCGATAGTTTAGTAGAGTTAGCGTTTCAAGACTGAAAAATCATTTCGACACGCGTTTCAAAGGACTACATACGTGATATATAAATTCATACAGAATCGTGGAAACGTTTAAGATCCAATTAAACCGTTTGAGGAGATTAAACCGATTACCAAACTTAATCGAGGTCGAAAGTATAGACTATCTTAATTGCAAATTTGATAATAGTAACGTCTTTGATTCATTTCTTACATTATATTGTATATAATTCTGTCTTGCTCAAACTCATATATCTGTCCTTATCCAACGTATGCCAGTACGATCTATCGCAAGACCATGCAACTACTGCTGGAATTTCGGCTCTGTTGACATTCCCAGTCTTCGCAAATTATCCGTATACACATATTTTCCTCTAAGTGAAAAAACTTTTCTTTTAGACTTTCAATTTCAGTTGTACAAACTCGGTATCGTTCGTTCCAGTAATATGAACTCAGCTTATTTTTAAGATATGGATTCTAAAACTCTTATATCAAGCAAATATATACCTGAGGTGACAGCTTTATGAGTTAAAAGTAAGTGAATTTTAACTTTTTTTTTTATTTTCTCATCGAGTGCAGCTGAGGTCCTGTTTGTGTGTACTTTAATTCTGTAATAACAATTTCGCAATCCGTAAATCCAATTCAGAGATTTTTCATTAAGTGTGAAAATGTCAGTAATAAAAACGGCTTTAGCATTTCCTTAAGGCAATGAGTTCTATAGTTTGTATTAAAAATTCATTTTTACGTAAAATGAAAATAAGAAATGCAAGATCCATTGGTCTCAATCTTGACAAATGTTATCTAGGACACGATCCTGAAAAATATTCAAGAAAATAAGTTGTGTCGTTTTAAAAATTAATGTTACTTTGAGCTGACCTGGACTACGCCACTCAAGATCATTCTGATTAAATTAGTGAATATATCATTTAAAACTCTTTTACACAACTTTTGTAGGTAACATTTCTTTTGGTAATGCTTAGTTTTCGAGATATTTCACTTGTCATGGATTTTTTACTCACCTTGTATGTCGTCATATTGGATCTGCCATTTTGAAATATGTACTTCTGACATCAAATTCGTGTTTTTAGCTCCTAAAAAAGAACAGGTAGTACCAAATTGTATTGAAATTTAAATATTTTTTCGTATTTTGACACATGTATCTAAGAAATACACAAGCATTATTTTCAAAGTCAAGGGGAAAACCGAAAATATTAATCAATTTCGATGGAATTGTACCTACATTATATTAAGGTTTAAAGTTAACTTTTGAGAGATATTGTTAAGATTAAGAAAAAATTTTTTTCGGCCCACCTTAATATAGAGAGTGTTCCAAAAGTAACAATAAATTTTTCGCACAGAGGCAGAATGGACTAAATTGAAAAGAAAAATCCTCTACCATTTTACAATTTTTGCAATAGTCAACATAATATTAATTATTAAAAATTGTTGAAAGTTGGTCTTCAATAATTTTGTACTCAAACACTATCAACTTCATAAAAAAACTACAAAAGGCAGAAATTGTTTATTTTCTTTTCATAGAATTTTTTTTTACAGAATTCTAAGGATTTTTTCAGAATTTTTTATCACTTTTTTATCTACTTTCTAATACTGTATTTTCTTATTTTTACCAATATGAAAAAATACATTAAAAAATTCTGAAAAAATTCTTAGAATTCTGTAAAAAAAAAATAAACAATTTTTGTCTCTTGTAATTTTTTTGTAAAGTTGTTAGAATTTGAGAAAAAAAATCATTGAACGCCAACATTCGGTTATTTTTAGTAATTAATACCTTATTAACTATTGCGAAAATGGTAAAATGAAAAAGGATTTTTCGACTTAGTTTAATCTGCTTTATCGGTCCACGAGCGTTGTCGGTTGAATTTTTGAACACTCTGTAAATATATAAGAATATTCAAAAATGGTCGGGACCGCAGATTTTAAATGAGAAACCCTATTTTGATGCCAGAATCAAATAGTTGGTATCAACAGCCTTTTAAAATATTGTAACAAAAGTCTGTTTTTTATTGCTGCACTCTGAATGATGCAATAAGTTGAAGTGAAATAAACGTATATTTAAAGATTATGCGTATCGCGGGTTTTCTCCAGATCGTGTCCAGATCCATTCTTGAAATGCCAACGTTTCGTGAATCTTGCAGTCCTCTTCATCAGGGCGAGGAGCCTGATACTGAGCTATTCCACTGTTTGTTTTATATTATAAAATATAAGGAGTATGACTTTGCTCATGCGGTTTTTTTCCGAAATTCGAGGCTTTATTGTAAAAAACTGGTTATACATTTATGATTCAAAGTATTGTTCATCGCTGGCCACTACTTTTTCCCATCTTTCGGGCAGCATACGAATCCCGCGTCGAAAAACTGATCATCTTTTGAGGCGATCCACGAATCGATCCAATTTTTTACTTCTTCATAAGACCGGAAGTGCTGGTCAGCCAGGTCGTATGCCATTGATCGAAACAAGTGATAGTCAGAGGGAGCAACGTCTGGAGAAAACGGCGGGTGGGGTAGGACTTCCCATTTCAACGTTTCCAAGTATGTCTTGACCACTTTCGCAACATGGGGTCGAGCATTGTGCTGCAAAATCACTTTATCGTGTCTCTCGTTGTATTGCGGCCGTTTGTCTTTCAATGCTCGGCTCAAACGCATCAATTGCGTTCGATACTGATCGCCTGTGATTGTTTCAGTCGGTTTTAACAGCTCATAATATACTACGCCGAGCTGGTCCCATCAAATATAGAGCATGATCTTGGAGCCGTGAATATTCGGTTTGGCCGTCGACGTGGAAGCATGGCTGGGAATTCCCCATGATTTTCTGCGCTTGGGATTATCGTAATGAACCCATTTTTCGTCCCCAATCACAATGCGATGCAGAAAGCCCTTCCGTCTTTGCCTTTCAAGCAGCTGTTCACAAGCAAACAAACGTCGTTCAACATCTCTCGGCTTCAACTCGTACGGCACCCAATTTCCTTGCTTCTGAATCATTCCCATGGCTTTGAGACGTTTTGAAATGGCTGATTGAGTCACTCCTAATGATCGTGCCAATTCTTTTTGATTTTGACAAGAGTCTTAATCAAGTAATGTCTTCAATTCTGCATCTTCGAAAACCTTCTCTCTTCCACCGCTATGCTGGTCTTCGACGTGAAAATCACCGTTCTTGAAGTGTTGAAACCACTTATGACACGTTCTTTCACTAATAGCGGCTTCATCATAAATATTTGAAAGCATTCGATGAGCTTCAGCCGCAGATTTTTTCATATTGAAGCAGAAAATTAAAACCTCCCGCAAATGACAAGAATTTGGCTCGTAAACTGACATTTTCAATCGAGAATAAGTTTATGATGCAGACACAAATCGACTAATGTTTCTAATGGAATTATGTTGACAGATGCCCAAGTTTATTATGTGACGTCTATGATCTATTTATTTCGATCACCACTTACCGCTAAAGCCATCTATACGAAAACCGAATGAGCAAAGTCATACACCTAATATTATTGAAAATAATGGAGTATATTTGGTTTAAATAAATTGATTTTAATACTCTAACAAAAATACTTGAATTTTACTAAAAAAACCGCCACGAACTTTTTCCCATACCCAGGGTTTCTCATTTAAAATCTGAGGTCTCGACCATTTTTGAATATACTTATATATTTACAGTGTGTTCAAAAATTCAACCGACAACACTCGTGGCAAATAAAGCGGACTAAACTAAGTCGAAAAGTCCTTTTCCATTTTACGATTTTCGTAATAATTAACAAGGTATTAATTACTAAAAGTAACTGAATGTTGGCTTTCAATGATTTTTTTTCTCAAATACTATTAACTTTGCAGAAAAATTGCAAGAGACAAAAATTACTTTTTTTTATAGAATTTTAAGAATTTTTTCAGAATTTTTTAATGTATTTTCTCATATTGGTAAAAATAAGAAAATATAGTATTAGAAAGTGATAAAAAATTCTGAAAAAATTCTTAGAGCTCTATGAGAAAAAAACAAACAATTTTTGCCTTTTGTAGTTTTTTTGTGAAGTTGATAGTATTTGAATTTGTTCGAAATGCATCCGAAAACTAATTTTCGCAGATTCGGTGTACGTGCGACATATAGAATTAGAAGCTTCTAGAACAATTTCAAATGTTACTAGAAGTTTCCAAAAAACAAACTTGACAATCACCTTGTTGATAAAGTCAAAAAATATAATCAAAACTGCATGTCATACGTACAAATTCCAATCTAAAACGGCAATCAAATTCGGATCGGTCACAGCGCACGCGCGCTCGCGAGACGCGAAACGCGTAACGTTGATACCCCAATCAGAATTCCTGATTTGGCGGGCGCGCATGGCAATAGCGTACCGCTTGGCCATTGCAATCGAGAATTGCCAATCGCTGCCCGAATCATAGGGTTACCTCAACTTTTATAATTTTTCGAGAATCTCATAGGCGATTGAAAAGGAAAACCTTTGTTCTACAAAATAGATAAAAGGCAGAATCGAACAGTGATGCTCCTTCTTAGCCTTTTTTCGGTCAGAGTTAACGCTCCGCAATAAGTGAAATCGCCTGTGAGACGCTCCGCCGCAAGAAACCCGTCGCGTTCGACTTGTGGTCGAAGATTCGCGTAAGTCGAACGCGGCGGGTTTTTTGCGGCGGAGCGTCTCACAGGCGATGCTTTAGCTAAAACACCTTCCAGCAAATTCTCTTTCTCGCTCTCGCGCCTCACTCTCGAACAGAATTGAAAAAATTATTGAAGACTAATTTTTAACAATTTTTAATAATTAATATTGTGTCGACTATTATAAAAATTGTGAAATAGTAGAGGACTTTTCTTTTCAATTTAGTCCATTCTGCTTCTGTGCGAAAAATTTGTTTTTTGGAACACCCTCTATATTAGGATGGGCCAAAAAAAATTTTTTCTTAATCTTAACAATACCCCTCAAAAATTAGCTTTAAACTTTAATATAATTTGAGTACAATTTCATTGAAATTGATTAATATTTTCGGGTTTTTCCTTGACTTTGAAACTAATATTTGTGTATTTCTTGGATACATATGTCAAAATACGAAAAAATATTTAAATTTCTTTACAATTTGGTACTACCTATTCTTTTTTAGGAGCTAAACACGAATTTGATCTCAGAAGTACATATTTCAAAATGGAGATCCAATATGACGACATACAGGGTAAGTAAAAAATCCATGACAAGTGAAATATCTCGAAAACTAAGCATTTGTGTAAAAGGATTTTAAATGATATATTCACTAATTTAATCAGAATGATCTTGAGTAGCATAGCCTAGGTCAGCTCAAAGTCACATTAATTTTTTAAACGACACATCTTATTTTCGATTTCAGAATCTAATAGCCGATGTCAATAGCTTTTCAAAACACTATAACAAAGTTATTTTTCATTGGGGATTTTTCGAGTTATAAGGCTCGACAGTTACACTACCACCGGCATTAGCATTACGCAATGTATCCGACCAACGACTAAAACAAATCTCTTGAATATTTTTTAGGATCATGTCCTAGATAACATTTGTCAAGATTGAGACTATTGGATCTTGCATTTCTTATTTTCATTTTACATAAAAATGAATTTTTAATACAAACTATAGAACTCATTGCCTTAAGGAAATGCTAAAGCAGTTTTTATTACTGACATTTTCACTCAATGAAAAATCTCTGAATTGGATTTACGGATTGCGAAATTGTTATTACAGAATTAAAGTACGCATAAACAGGACCTCAGCTGCACTCGATGAGAAAATAAAAAAAAAAAAGTTAAAGTTCACTTACTTTTAGCTCATAAAGCTATCACCTCAGGTATATATTTGCTTGATATAAGAATTTTGGAATCCATATCTTAAAAATAAGCTGAGTTCATATTACTGGAACGAACGATAGCGAGTTTGTACAACTGAAATTGAAAGTCTAAAAGAAAAGTTTTTTCACTTAGTGGAAAATATGTGTATACGAATAATTTGCGAAGACTGGGAATGTCAACAGAGCCGAAATTCCAGTAGTAGTTGCATGGTCTTGCGATAGATCGTACTGGCATACGTTGGATAAGGACAGATGTATGAGTTTGAGCAAGACAGAATTATATACAATATAATGTAAGAAATGAATCAAAGACGTTACTATTATCAAATTTGCAATTAAAATAGTCTATACTTTCGACCTCGATTAAGTTTGGTAATCGGTTTAGCATCTCCTCAAACGGTTTAATTGGATCTTAAACGTTTCCACGATTCTGTATGAATTTATATATCACGTATGTAGTCCTTTGAAACGCGTGTCGAAATGATTTTTCAGTCTTGAAACGCTAACTCTACTAAACTATCGCAATAATATTATGAATTAAATTGACTAACAATTTAACAATTTGATGCTTTTTCGCATCTTCGAACAATCTTAATACTCTGCTGAGTGACATATTAAAATCTGTAAATAATTAATTCTTATTGCGAGAAATATTACCTCGGCTGGAAGTCGAATTCGAATCTTTTGCTTTATGGGCGAGCGTCCTAATAAATTCTTAATAATCCGAAAAATACTCAATAAAAAATGATTTTATTATAGTGTTTTGGAAAGTTCTTGACATCAGCTATTAGATTTTGGAATTATAGAGAGTGACATTTAAAAAAAATCGATGTGACTTTGATGTCACCAAGGTCGGACTGATCAGATGTTTCACCAGTCCTGGACTTTTTAGTTACCCGTTGCTTGTCGTCATATTATCCATCGTCATAGATCCATCATTTTGAATTCTGAACTTCTGATCTCGGATTCATTTTAGCGACCAAAAAAGAACAGGTAGTATCAAATTGTATTGAAATTTAAATATTTTTTCGAATTTTGATATATGTATCCAAGAAATATATAAATACTAATTTCAAAGTCGAGGGGCAATCTGAAGATATTAATCGATTTCACTGAAATTTTACTCAAATCATTATTGAAGGCCATATTTAACTTTTGGGGGATATTGCTAATCAATTTTCAATATATTTTTTTTCTTTTCGGCCCACCCTAATAGATACATATAAATACACATACATTTAGATATTAGATTTTAAGCCTTATTTCTCTATTAGAAAATAAAGTCTTAGCGTTTATTATTTATATATTTACCATAAAAATTTATATAATATATTTTATGAGCAACGAAAAAGTAACGAAAAAAATAACGATTACTTTTCGAATAACGAGTAATGGTAACAAGTTAATTTTTCGGAAAAAAGAATAGCAATTGTAACGAATTGCTTTTATAAAGTAATGTTCATAAATCAACCCGGTTATTTTCATAATTCATTTTATTATTATAGCTTTATAATAGTGTATTTCATTTATACTTTCGGCACAATATGTTGTTTAACTAAAAAGAATAAACTCTTTGTAAAATAGAACCAGCATGGCTAACCTAAGCATATTGTATATATATATATATTATTTTGTTATATATATTATTTTGTTTGGAAGTCACATGAACATTAAAGAACTGTTTTTAAAATTTATGTTTCATTAAATCTAAATTATATGAGTAAACTTATGTAAAAATATAATTACTGTCAGTACAATAATAAACCTTTCAGGGTGATGAAACACGACAAATTCGTCCGTTCTTCTTTATCCAAATGCTAATTTGCTATGTAATGAATAGTCAAGTGATTATCATAAATATTGAAGTTGTACAATTATATTATAAAAACTTATATAAAATAAAAGTGATGTCGTATACATTGTGTCAAGTGGTAAAGCCACCTTGCTCATCAAATTGTTAGATTTTTTATATAGTTATTCATAAGAAAAAAATTAAAAATTGCTTAAATTATTTGTCTGAGTTTTAATTTTATTAACTTACATGTTTCTCACGACTCGACGTAAAGGTCTTGTGGTGTCGGCGGTTAAAGTCAAAATAATAAAGTCATGTAGTTATTGAAATATAAATAAAACTAAGAATAGCAGGGGAAAAACACGTCACGATTCCGCAATCCATGTATAGTGAGTCCAAAGAATAAGTATCGTTTTGTAAATTTAAACTTTGTTGCTTTATATGGATCATTTCCGAAATCAATCTTTTATTAAGTACCCTTTTTTTGGACCTAATATCTTGCTATTTCCTCAATCAAATTCATGATGATTAATTTTGTGTTCAGTTACTACAGAATGTTGAGTCATATTCCAATTGATTCCTGTAGTCATTTATGCGTCTTCAAACATTTACCTGCTTGGCTCACATACGATGCTTCACAATCTCAGCAATCAATTTTATATACAATATTTGTTCGAGATAGATTGGGATGAATGGGTCTTTATGATCTCTGATGATTTTTAAGATTATTAATCCCCTTGTATGCCATGTGTATTACGGAGTCTTTTAAAAACAATTTTTTAATTTTTTTCGATAAAAATGGGATAAACGGTATTGTAAAAAATCTGTGATTAATTTTCCCTTCATTATTGTTCGTTGTCTTGTCTTTAGGTGTGTTAATTTAGTCATTTATTTGTTTAAATTTTTTTGACAACCTTTTTTTGATTTCAGTGAATATGAGTTTTAACGGGTATCTGTTGATTATAAGAATTTTAATTATTAACTCGAAGTTCTCTTGATGGAAAAAAGGGAAGGACAAAAAAAGAACTCTATTTATTAATCCAACGATTGTTCTCACTTTTTGGCATAAAGGATGACTAGAAAATTAATTTAAGTAACGACCAGAAAATGTGAATTTGTGATACCAATTATGAATAAGAGAATTTCCTTTCCTAATTAAATTAACATCACAAGAAAGTTTAACTTGTTCCCGCCCATTTCAATTGTAAATTTTAATCTGCGGTGGTATGAATTAAAAGTGTTCATAAGTGTATCAATGTGTGACGCATTATATGTTAATGCAATGTCAACATACCTCACATAAAAGGATAGTGAAATTAAAAGATCCTGTAATGCTTACATTTCTAGCTTAACTATATCCGATACAATGGATGATAATAATGGGTAAACCCATCGGTACACCAAAAATCTGTTTGTAAAATTTATCATTGAAGCTAAAATATGTTGAATTGAGAACTAATTCTAAAGCTTTAAAAAGCTTATTTAAAAAATTCCCTTTTGGGAATGCTCGTGTTTCTTTCAATGAGATACTATCTCCTCTTCATGTTTTTAATCACCAAGTCAATAGGTACATTTGTGAATAACGAAATCACGTCAAGGGATAAAAGAACTTCGCTGTCAGAGATTGTCAAGTTGGAAATTTGTTTAGTCAAGTGAAAACTGTTTTTAACAAAAACTGTTAACTACTGATTAACTACTGCTT
This sequence comes from Acromyrmex echinatior, assembly GCF_024713525.1. Classification (NCBI taxonomy): domain Eukaryota; kingdom Metazoa; phylum Arthropoda; class Insecta; order Hymenoptera; family Formicidae; genus Acromyrmex; species Acromyrmex echinatior. The sequence goes on from NC_141870.1 coordinate 6,425,000, forward strand.
TTATAAATTATGTCATGTAAAAAAGAGGCTTAATCATGGAGAGGACTTCCTACTGAAAAAACTATAATACGAAGTGAATATCCTATTCTGTGTATTTTAGAAAGACCATATGCAAGAGGTGAAACAAGGTTAGAAGAGTTTAATTTATTATGAACAGAATTCGTTACGAAATCACGTTGCTTCCATCCTTCCAATAGTCTTAAGTTGTGTTATCATTTTATTAATGGATTGTGTGTCAATATCTTATAAGTCTCAGTGTCACAGTAACATTTCCATTTTTTGCACGTATTCCGTCTTGTCAAGTGCCACCATTATATTGCTCTTATCCGCCCTTGTAAAAAGAATTTGTGGATTGTTTTTAACAAAAGATTTTGTAATTGTGATCAAAGAAAAATTCGCTTTTTTATATCAGTCTTTCCTTTAGTCAAAGAGATAAAACGAGCATGTTCTAACATACTCGTTTTATCCCTTTGACTAAAGAAAAAATTCTATTCCAGTAAGCAAGAAACATTTTGGAACATTTCAACAACATTGTAGCAACATTGTAACATTGTATAATACTATTGAAATATTCCAAAATGTTTCTTGCTTACTGGATAGTTTCTTCAATGTTGAGTAATTTTAATCTGACAAAATTATGTTCGGTGTGTTTAACAAATTCAATCATAGTATTTCTAATGTTGAACGTTGACAAGCAGAAATTCTCACTCCTAATAGTAATAACGCTTTGACTTCCCATGTTATAATAACATTGCTAAGATTTTTTAACCATTTATCATTTACTTTAAAGATACCATATGTATTGTGTTTAAATTGGGAAGCAGATAAATTAACTTTAATCATTTCGCTGTTTATGTTTTCATTTTTCGGTTCTTAGAAATGAAATTTTTTGTGAGTATTGCTGTTGTCAATGTCTGAAAATATATTAGTCTCCGCATTATAGGATTTTTAGCTCTTGCATACAGGACACGGAAGCGTTTATCAAACAATTCAGCTGGAAAGAACAAACTTATTGGCTCTAACATGCCTGACATATACGCTAAAAATAAAGTAACGATAAAAGTAATGAGTCAAAACGTTACTGTTACTAAAAAAATATAACTGCGTTACCATTAACATTACTCATAGGGAAATGTAAAATCGTTAATTATTCGTTATCGAAAAAGAGTAACGAAAATGATAATGGGCGTTATAAATAATGCGTTACTCAACCCTGGAAATTAATAACTATTTCTTAATAGTTATAGAAAGCAATTAGGTACCTCCAAAATGTTACGATTTTCTACGTATTGCTTTACTAACAATAACAGAATGAACTGAGCAATAAATTCATGCAATCAATTCATTCAATCAAGTCAGTGCATGACTTACTTAGTGCTATCTGTTGAATTTACCGGGTAATTACCTATAAACAGCAAATAGAGCAGTACACAAAATATGTACTAAGCCATACATTGATTATTTTATATAGGTATTTTTCACATTTATGAAAAAATACAACACTACTAAATCCACTAATTGATTATAAATTATATCTATAAATTTTTTTTCGGTCTTTAAGATGAAAATTTTTTCATGATTTACTATAAGATGTTATCAATTGTAATATGAATTATACCTATAATATGTTTTTCTCTCCTTTTCTCTTTAGCAACTTCTTTAATAACAAAAACGGTTTTCGTAAAATTCAAGTCCGGCTTCTTCGTTGAATTTTATTGCCTAACAAGAAGGAAATTGTGACGCTCGCGACAAAGTAAAAGTAGAATCATCGGGAACGAATTACCGAGTTGGCCGGCTTGAATTCGTTCGAATTTAGCCAAAGCTTGATCTCAGACTGATGCAGCACTTGAATACAGATCTCCCAGATATACTCCGTCATTTTCAGAGTTAACCGTCGCAGATATGCTTTTGAAACGGACGAAGAATAAACAGAAAAAGTAGGTGCGAAGAATCAGTTCTAAATATTAGTTTCAATGAAATCATCGAGACATTTGTCAGAAAGAGGCCATGTGCAATGACACCAACTTAATCGTAAATGAGATGAGAAGACTTCAGCAAAATCCACTAAAAGTTAGCTTTGGTCATAAATCAAGATTGTTTATTTGTAACTTATGAGCGAATAAAATCGAGAGAGAGAGAGAGAGAGAGAGAGAGAGAGAGAGAGAGAGAGAGAGTGAACGATTCTTCTTTTTGATATTCTTCTGACCATTTCAAACTGATCACTTGCATTGAAGTAACATTGCAAAGCGATTGCGAAGCTAGTATTATGTAACATATTTAAAAATGTAGTTACATTTACATAAAACAGTACTACGAGATACTAATTTTATGTCTAATTTTATCTAATATTATATTTAAACACTGTCACATATCAAAGGAGTAATAGTAATTCAATCTCTTGAGTTAAATAACGTTTTGTTATTTTTAACTTTCATATATGTCAAAGTATAAATTAAGCTATTTCTGTTATTAATTTCAAAGTAAGTAACATTCATATTAAAGTATGCTTGTATTTAATAAATAATAAACTTTTGAGTCAAATTTAATATTTTCCTGAGTTAAATTATTTAATTCCATCGTTTCAGTTAACTTAACGACATACTGAGTAGGAGCAATGACTTATAGAAATGATTAAAAATAACTAAACTTAGATGTAATTTAATACTATTTATTTATATATATGTGTATATTTATATAATGTATCTTATATTATTAGTATTATTTATAAAAATGTTTCAATGAACAAAACTACATGTCAGCTCATTTTAGGTATATAACATTAATAAAGAAAAGATGAGAGAGAATACTAAAGACATTTTTCATATTCCTTCAATCTTATTCTTTCAAATATCCACCTTTATTGAAATGGATGATATCAATGAATAAATAAATGTGCATGCGTGTGCGCGCACGCGCGCGCGGTGTGTGTGTGTGTGTGTGTGTGTGTGTGTGTGGATTCATAAAAACGGCTTTTGTTGAATATTAAAAAACACAAAAAGCATAATATAAATTCTTATTCAACTAAAAAAATCCAACATACATATAAAAATAATTTACAACAAATCTAATTTGAAAGAACACTAAAATACTATCTGTTCCATTACAAACTATATGTCATTTCCTCGCATTCGTTGTATTATACGCTAATGTATTCATTATTGCCCCTAGCTAGTTATAATAAAAAAACGACGAAGAGCGATGATTAATATTGAGAAGATACTAATACGGCTAATCTTTATGATGCTTGACATAGTGCAATGGTGCGATGGAATGTAATTTTCGACGGAATGAGCGGCGCGACAGCCGTCGAGGTCGCCGAAGATGACGGTGATGGTCGCGTGGCGGTTTAAGGCGAAACTTTATAGTATTACAATGCGGGTTAATGGAATTATCGGATTATCCTATCCGTCTAACTCTCGGTTCCGCGCGCCACGGTACAGAAGTCAACTAATCTCGGCCGGATATCGCTCGGCTGGCGAACGAGCATATCGCCGTTCGTCGACGGTGCACATTTAACGGGGAAACTGGATAAGAGCAATTTGCAAGTCAGTTAATAGTCACGCAGTATAAGCCCAGTCAGGCACAGGATTTCTAATCCTATCGAGAGCCAAAGACACTATGATCGTCCCGGAAACGATTTACGTTTCACATTGACACCGAGATTATTCGATGCATTTACGGTTGTTTCTACTGATTCATACAGTTTCATCCACAATCCATGCATCTGCAGGACATTGCTCCGGCATCTTTTTGATGAATAGTAGATTTAATTTTTTAATCCGGGAGAATTTTAATTAGTAAACCGTAAAAGTTTATTTTTTCGAGATTGATGGCTAATTGACTAGGAATTAATTAATGGACAAAATATTCTTGCGCTGATATTCCTTTGATTTCGAAAATGATATTAGTTTTACGTTTCCATTATATTTCCATTACATTATATTTATATTTCAACTTTTAAATAACATTAATTCTTATATCTATTAAAGTATCAGCCATTTGGCTGACAATAAGTAATACATACATCTTCAATTTAGAACAATACGCCGTGGGTAATGAATTTCTATAGTTCTTGATTTGCTTCTTGGAGTCATGACGAGTATTACTGAAAGTAATACAGAAATAACCTAAATAAAGTTAAGTACTCTGGTAGCGTCTGGTAGATAATCTACATTTTATCTTCAAAAAGTTTACTGAAACACACATTCTATTTCTATAACATGTCTTATCACAAATCTCACGTTTTCCTTAATAAATTTCGAAAATAATACGATCAATTAGTGCTTGGCCGGTATGCTTGGTCTGTGTTAACTACATGATGTAATAAAGAAGAGGTATGCTCGTGAGATACCAAATTTTGATCTCTTGTGCAATGCATATATGGCATTGGTCGCCTTCCATGATAGAAAAGAAAACAAAGAGAGAGGGAGAAGGGGGAGAGAGAGAGAAGGAGAGAGGAGATGGGAAGAGAGAGCGGCGAGAGAAGGGAGGGGAAGGGAGGAGGGGAAGAGGGGAAAGGAGGGGGAGAGGAGAGAGAGAGCGAGAGAGAGGGGGGGAGAGAGGGAGAGATTGACGTATCACTTGTAATATATTTTTTGTAAAAAATGGTGGCAAACAGCATTAAGGGGTGTAAAAATCGCAGTAAAAATGCAAAAATAAAAAAAATAAAGTTTTTGTTTCCAAAAGGCAGTGATATTGTGCAAAATGGATGAAAGCTTATGGCAAGGAGTTAATCTCAAAAGTGGTAGACATATTTAAAATAAATGTTATTAATATTTACAAATTTTTATATAATTTATGTCTTTTTTTAAATAAATTCTGATATAGTATTTTATTTATTTATCTTTATCCTTTCTTTTCATATAAATAATCATAAATTTCGTATAAATAATTTAATAATATTATTATTATTAATTAGAGGAGATTTATAATAATAATTAAATTATTAATAATTATTGATAATAAAAAGTCACAATAGTAGTTCTCAAAAAAAAAAATCATTAATTACAAAATAAAATCATTAATTATCATTTCCTTATTTAAATATACCTGCGCAATATTTTAAGCATTATAGAAAAAACGCTGATATATTAATATGGTCGGTCATCCTGATTGGTTAATCATCTTCTTGCACAACAGCATTCTCATTGATTAATCATCTTCTTGCACAACAGCATACCTATTTTCTTTATTATGGTGTTAACTTTCTTTTTCATAAAAATTTGCAGTTTTAATCATTGTTACGATATACTTAATCCACGCAACGCATGCTATGCCGTAACGCAAAGGAAGATCAGAGTCAATACATCTCCTACCAAGAAATCATTTTGTACCACTATAGCAATAACTCGCGCGTCGTAAAGAGACTTAGCAGCTGATCCTAGTAACTCGCGAAGTGCCCGCCCCCTCGATGGATAATATCACATCAGCTTTAGGGAAACGCGAAAATCCAATTCTCGCCACTCTCCCTTCCCCTCTTATTCTTTCATGGTACCTCTTTTTTTCTCCGTTCTTCCGCTTTCATACGACACGGCCTTTCTCCAGCCACGAAAGATATTGAATCACCGTCCGGAAAGAATACGGAGTTCCTCTGTCTCCGGGATTTCATAACTCTAGAATGCTTTCGCTGGAAATCAGAGACAAAGCGCAGCGTGAAGTTGAGGTAGTCGATGGCGTCCGGGTTTCGGGTTGAAATACCTGCTTTAACTCTGCAACACACTGCGCCCTATAAAACTCTAGTCACGTGCCGATCTCTTACGTGGACCGCTCTTTCTTACTCCCGCGGTTGCCACAATCTGGAAAAAGAAACACATGAGAGCACTCCCAACATGATTGCGTCGTCAGAGACGATGAGGTTTCTAATTACAAGCTTTAACGACAATCACCGACGTCGAGATATTCCGTCGAAGTGAAATAAGACGAACGTTGCGTTAAAAAGAAAGATGTTGTAATCGTATATACTATGATATGAAATAATTATTTTTAATTGGGGAAAATTGTTAAATTGATAACAATAGCAATTTTTTTTAAGTGACTATTGTGTAGGTACACATTTTATATTGTAATATTGTGTAAAACATAAAAGTAATAGTTGAAGCAAAATTAAAATATCAAAAATAAATAAAAGAAATCAAGATACATAAGATTTTCAAAGAAATTCAATGAATAATACAATATTCTTGGAACGTGATTATATCAGTTGAATTAATGATGTTGACATTATAAAGCAATATCGTTTAAGGGCTTTTAGGGCTTCTTCCATGTAAATGAAAATAAAATCGAAGTCGACGAGGCTTTTGTATTTATCTATCAATACCTCATCGCTAGAGGCATTTTGCAATCCGCGACAAAGTTGCACATTACATGCAATTCTCTTTGAGACTCTTCTTCCATACGAAATGCTTCACTTTGACTCTCGTCGCGTTCCGTTCGCGTATATAAACTCGAAACTGGTTGCTAAACTTTCCAACTGCGCGCGCCGCGTGCTGTTTGGTGAATAGTCATGAATTAAATATTACTCCGTATGTCTATCCGAGAGACCGCAATGCTATCCCAGAAATTATTTTAAAGTCAAATTTAAACCAATAGTTTTCGTTAGAACTAAATAAAGATCCGATATCATTATTTTCGCCTGTCTCATGAATTTTATACAATATGTTTTATTGTATAATGACGATAGATCGTATAAAAAATAACCAAATTTATAAATACAATTAATAGAGTAAAAAACGGATAATATAAGATTCCATTTCGTTTTCTTAATTTTTAATTTTTTATTTTTTAATTATTAGGTGTTGGAATTAATTCGTAGCGTTTTTAATGAAAGAATGTTATTTATTTCACATGAGCATTAAAAAATACATTAATGAAAGTACTTCCCATCACTTGTAAAACGCTACGAATTAATTCCAACACCTAATATATGTAAGTTAATGATATCACAAACGATAATTTAATAATTTAATTTTATAAAACACACTTAAAATTATTAAAGCAGTTTATAAAATGCAAAAATTGTTTAAATAAAAAAAAGACATTATAATGTGTAACTATTTGAACGTGATGGTAAAATGGGTCCCCTCTATAATATTTTTACAGAATCTTTTTCTATTTGAACTTCCTATGAAATCCAAACAGCTTGAATTCGTAGAAAATTCTGAATATATTGAGATCAAATTCAGAAGTTTATATTTTCATGAATACGTTCTTTTGACAATACTCTTGTATTGATCCTATTCTTATAAATGTTTACTACGAACACTTTTTTTCCCGCATCTCAGATATTTTTAGGGACTTCTTAAAATCATTTTAAATTGACAACTACAAAGATTTTTTTAACGAAAAACGTTGTTTTCGTTAAAAATTTTAGGGTCCACGTTATTCATTTAGAGGAACCTAATTTAGAGAAACATTAATAAAATTTATATTTAATTATGTCTTAACAAAAATATAGTATTCAAATTTATTTATCTTTTTAAAATAAAAAATGGTATCTGAAGAATTAATTTAATATATAAATAGTAAATAGAGTATAAATTCATTACTTAAACGTTTTAAATTACATTAAATTTGTCATTGAAAGTTACACGAAAAAACTTATACTTCGTAATAGACACCAATTATCAACAAAAAGGTCGATAGCAATTGTCATTTACAACTTCGATACCTATCTAAGAATACGTTAAACATTTTTTGCAAGAGATGGTATTAATTACAACAGAATTTTAAGTAGGGTCCACATTAATTACATGAGCCGAAATTACCACCTTTTCCTCTATTAATATGCACAATTATTATTGTAAATAAATTATTTTAAATTGTTCTTTCAACTACCTCATCTTATTTTCATATTTTACATTAATCGACAAATATGCAATTAAGTCCATACACATTATATCTTTTTCCCTTTGGCCTGATCTACTAATCTTCGTGAAACACGTCGCAAGAAAGAAATAATTTCACAACAGTTGGTATTCATAATTCATTCACATTTATTTTCTCGTCGTTTCGTCGTATATTACTCCTTAAAAATGTACTCGAAGAAAATCGCCGACGACTCGAATGCCTCGAAGTCGGTATGCGTGGCTGTTTTGTCGAATTAAATTCCACTTGAGCTCTCCTCTGACGCTTTCCGTACGCCCTTACTGGAGAAAAAAGCGTCTCTCGTTTCGCGGGACGAAGGCGCGTCTCGTTTCTTTTATTACGGCCTTTAAACGTCGACGCGAGAATCCGTAAGACCAGGCACTTTCGTGCTATAGCAAAACGGTAAGGTTAATTATTTTCTCTGCCCATCTCGGAAGAATCGCCCTGTCCTTATCTTTCCTTCGTTTATCCGAAGAATTCTCTCACGGCTAATTACGTGAGAAAAACATAGTCCGTTTTCCACTGTTTTCTTCATCCTTGCATTCTTCTCCCTTCTTGCTACCTGCTCGAAATGAGCGTTATTTGTAATCATCCTATTTTAAGGATCTAGGAGGAGACAAACAACCATGCTGTTATTCTCGTAATTGTACATTCCACATTCCGACCTGGTACGGTATCGCGCGCGCATTGTCTCGGAGACAAACGTTTTCTCAAGGAGCTGCTTGTCATGATTTCTTCATGGTGGACGGCGGAAACAAGAAGCCGGCAAACACTGAGCGCCCGGTAAAAGCACCCGATGTAATCGTTCGCCTCATTAGCAACCGCAGTCGGCTAAGGATGAAGAGCGTCTCGCGCGCGAAGAAGTATTTATCGTCGACGAGCAATTAGCTACTTACGCATTTTTCAGAGCCGTCACATTAATCTCTGCTGTAACAAATGCCTCCACAGGCTCTGCTTAATCACAAAGCAAATAACAGTGAGCTGTCAGCTCCGATTTAACGATCCGTATTAGTCCGTATTGTAATCTGAAAAGCGTGCGATAAAGACATATTTGTTAAAGATTCAAAATTTTTTTTATCATAAGATAACTCGGAAGAAGATGCTTCGATGAGATGCTCTATTTACTTATTTTCCATGTTTATACATAGATGATATCAGTGATGAATATAAATTAATTCCTAAAGACTCCTTAATGGTACAAAATAGTTGGATATAATAGGGCAATAGGAGTCAAGCACGATAATTCTTGTGCAATCCAATACGGTTAACAAAACAATTTTAATAATAATTAATCCGGTTACATGTTTTGTCTCACTTTTGAGCCATCCTTGGAGACAATATGATGTTGTAATTACAAAAAATTTTTTTACAAACTAATTCATTTCAGTGAGCCTCATTAACGGAAACTATAATATAAAAACGAATTTTAATAACAATCTAAAATGTATTAAAATTATTAAAAGGTAAATTTGTTCGCGGAGCAAAAACGATTTATTGTAAAATAATAGAAGGTAGTTCACTAAAACATTCACCATATCGCAAACACTTAAATTCTATCAAATAAAATAAAGAACGCAGAACGGTCAAAGTTAGATATTACGAATATATTTAATCAATTTTTTGTTCCAAATGTGATTGCGCGCCGATAATTGTCGGACTTTCAACACAATCATTATGAAACATTTTAATAACCCCCTCTAAATAAAACCTCTAAAAAACGGAAAGAAATTTATTGCGAAAAATATTATCTCAGCCAGGGTTCGAATCTGGGACTTCTCAACTTGCCGGGAAGAGTGTCTTAGCCAACTCGACCACTGAGGCTTCGGAAATATTCCGCGCAATTACTGTTATGTATAGAGAGAACACGTTATTCAGGTGTATAAACATTATAAGAAGAATGACCGTGTATGAATAAATCGAATAAAGTAAAAAATGCCGAACAGTCAAAGTTAGATGTTACGAATATATTTTATACTTAAATTCTATTTTTAATTAAAAACCAGTCTTTGATCATCCAGCGAATTAGTGTCAATTATATTAATGAATAACTTTGAATACACCTAAAACGTTAATCGCAAAGAAAAAGAAAAAAGAAGAGAAAAAAATTCTAATATTAATTATAATCCAGACGGACATCAAAATCAAAACTGAATCTTTAATAATTTAATCTTAATGTAACAGAGAACGTAGATTGATTAACTGGCAATAACAACGCTCCGAAATTTATAGTCCGTCTACAATTGGAAAATAGGCCTTAAGAAGTCTACCAAGATAGCTCTCCAAGTCTGTCTGCAGGTTGAGGCCACGTGTCTTTCTCTTGATGTGTAGCATCTCTGACACCAATCTCTTTCTGTATTGCGATTTCTCATCTAAAATTGCAATATTTTTCCAATCGAACTCGTGGACCTCTTCCAATCGGTGGTTAGTTTTGACCGAATGTATGGTTGTGTTCCACCGAATATGACTGTGCTCAGCTATTCTCATCTTCAGCTGTCTTTGTTTGTTCCACGTAGCTCGCATCGCAATCTTTGCAACAGATCTTGTACATCACATTAGATTTCTTTTCATGCGGAAGAGGATCCTTATATACCTTGATGAATTCATGCAACTTACTAACACTGTAAAATGATATTTTAGTATCTTTGCTGTTTAGTCTATTGAATTTCTTGGAAAACATTGGAACGTAAGGAACAATAAACTATGAAAGCCCGCGCTTTCGATATTATCATTATCGTTTCTTTCTCTTAAAATTAATAATATTTTTCAATTGCGTTTATTAATATTATCAAAAATGAATTCTAATGGATAATCATTCTCCAACAAGATTTTAATTACAAAACAAAAATTATCAAGATGAAATTTAAGATTCGAAAGTAAAATCACTTTATCTACCAAACTGGTAATTGTATTTTTCTTATGAGAAATCGAGTGACATAGTGATAAGGCAAGAAATTTAAGTATCTCTCCGAAAACGTTAATTTATTGTATCAATCAAATTTGATTTTATTGTAATTAAAATAATATCTAAAAAGTTTAACCAATCGTTACCGACCTCCATGATAAATTGAATCCTCGGATGCTGAGAGTTAAAAATGTTAAGAATCGAATCAATCAAAGTGATAGGTACCGTCATAATTATATCGTCTACATATCTAATAAAAGGATAGCGATGATCGAATCAATCACAAGATTCTACTTTCCAAATTTCGCATTTTCAGATCAGCAATAACGGGAGATAATGGAGAGCTTATGGAAGTGCCATAGTTTTGCTTGTATATAACATTATTAAAGGTGAAAAACGTGAAGTTTAAAACAAATTCAACAGCTTTAATAAATTCGTCTTTCGGTAAACAATAATTCTAGAATTATATATAGCCAATAATACAATCGATTGCATAATTAATTGGCACGTTAGTAAAAAGACTAACCACATCTAATGAAATCAAGATATGTTCATTATTCAAATGAGAGCTATTGAGCTTTTCAACAATTTGGAAACTATTCTCTATATGACTGTCCGCTTTAAGGATATTTTTTATACTTATGCTGTGTAGAAAAACTGCTAACTGATAAAGAGGATTATTCAATGAGGAAACTATCAAACGAAAAGGGCAATTCTGTTTATGTATCTTTGGCATAGGCTTTCGGAAGTATTCCATCATTGCAAAGCAACATCTTGTATTTTGAATTGAATATATGTATAATCCGCATCCTTCTACTTCACAAGCATTCTCCGTAAACTTGTAACAATTCCCTTTATGGGATCTCTTTTAATGACTTCATACGTCTCTGTATCCTGGAACATCTCAGTCACTTTTGATACATACATTTTATCATCCAAAACCACGACATTGCCCTTGATCAGCTTGATATACCATAAAAATGATATTATTATTTATTTCTTTAATAAAAAGCTTAGTTTCTTTAGTTAAATTTAATAATTTTTTCCACTTCATTATGCTGTATGGGAGACGACGCGAGACTGTTCAATATGGGAAGGGAATGATTGGAAACCGAGATCCGCTTATCGATAAGTAATTTATATTTATTATTTTCAATATACTTAATGAAATCAAATATTAGCTGCGATTTATTTTCAATACGGCAAGACAAAATTCTCTCCCAGCTCTCCAGTAGAAAACTTTGTATATTTTGAAGTATAGAGACGGATAACAGATCCACGAATCACTCATTTCTTGGTGAGGGAAATGATGGAAAAGGGAAAAGATCTGGGGTTCAATATATATTTCATTAACTGTCGTGTTAGTAGAATTGAGCTGATCTGGGTATAAATACAATGAATAATCATTTTTTAATTTCTTATTACTACATAGTTCAACATCCTCATCCATTTTTTTTTTCTGATAATAGCAAATAGGTTTGATATCTTTAAAATTATTTTTTGACAATTCCTTCTTTTGTTTTAATAATAACCAGTTACATTAAAAATCAATTCTACTTTTTTCACGCATATAAAAGAAATAGAAAGATCTTTCTTCTCTATTAAAAAAGAAATTACAGATGTTAATAGGTAAACAACGAGATATATCATGTGTGAGTCGGAATAACTGTGTATGAAGAAAGTCTATTCCTCTATAAGTATAATTTAATTCTAATTTCAGAATATTATTAACAAACTAATATCTAATATAATCTTTTTGATGAGTTATAACTAAAAAGTTCCAAATCAACATTATACGAACGATACAAACGAGATGATAAGATGTTTGCGATGCAATATTTAATAAATCTAATGCACAAAGTCTTTTTCGTTAACTTAATACGTAACTTAATTCATTTAAGCAATCTAACTGTTTCTAATCTAAATACAGATCCAATAAATTGAAAAAACGAAAATTGGGAAGGACTCATTTTCACAGCCCATTACTAAATATAAATTAATTCCTAAATACTTCTTAATGATACAAAATGATTGGATATAACAGGGCAATAAGAGTCAAACACGGTAATTCTTGTGCAAACTAAACGGTTAACAAAGCAACTTTAATAATAATTAATCTGCTTACATGTTTCGGCTCACTTTTGAGTCATCCTCAGAGACAATATGAATGAATATATATTTATTGTTTCCCCATAGAAGTTACAAGAACTTCCGCTTCTCCTTAATCCTTATGTTACATCTATTAAAGATTACAACTCTAATTACTAGATGGGGTGAAAAGTAACCTCCTTGACCGCCAGAATGCGCCACTACTGCAAAAAAGTTTATGGTGCCTTGTAGTCCGTTCATATTTAGGCAGACATGCCAAGTGGCAGTGCGATACTGCCCTTAGTTTTGTTTTGAGAGCTGATTGTTGTTGACGTGTTTGCGAAAACGATTTTCGTTCTCTCATAAAACATTATTTTTTGAGAGGCAAAAACGGCGAAGGAAACAAAAGAAAAGTTGGATAAATATTATGTGGCTAATACTCCGTCAGATTACACCGTCAAATATTGGTTTCGAGAGTTTCGGCCGCAACTCCACTACCGATGAAGTCCGCAGCGGCAGGCCCTCCGATGCGGTTACCGAGGAAAATGTCAAAAAAATACATGAAATGGTGTTGACTGACCGGAAAGTGAAGGTGCGCGAGCTAGCAGATGCTACAAAGATTAGTACTGAGCGAACACGCCATATTTTGGGCGAGATTCTGCATAAGAAAAAAATTTTTTTCATTCCCAAGGAGGTTACTTTTCACCCCACCTAGTACTAATTTACAGTATCAAAGATATGATTACATATATCCTTTTCTTTCATAGACCACGCTCCGTTACGCAAAATAACGCAAAAATAACTACTAAGGTTGCTTAATTTTTTACTCTCTCTCTTTCTCCCTCTCCCTCTCTCACTCTCTCCATTCATTCTTCCATTTCTTCATCATTTTTTTCCTACTGTCCTTCATATTCCATTCTTCCCCTTTCTGCTTCTTTCATCCATTCTTCTCTCTTCCTTCTTTCTCCTAATATTACCTGGAAGTTATCTTGCATTCCTTCTTTTCCTATCCATGTTCTATTGTACATCTCTCCCAAATATGTTCTCAAGTCTTCTTCTTTCCTTCACAAAGCATATCTTTTATCCTCCTCCTCCCAATATCTTCTCCCTCTTACTTCGTTTCCAATCTAAATCTAATTATCTCCATCTTTTCTCTGTCCATCCCTTCTTTAAGTACTTTAGAATTCCCTCTTTTTTAATTTTCCCGTATCAATTATTATATCTCTCTATCCTTTCCACCCATTCTTTTCCAAAATTCCTCTTTCTTTCTTTCCTAATAAATTCACATCCTTCTCCTTCTTTTTCTTCCCTTTCTCCTAGCATCTCCTCGTCAATCCTCCCCCTCCACTTTCTTCTATCCTTTTCTCAAATTTCCATGCTCTTATTCCCACCCTTCCCCTCAACTTATTCCTTCCTATTTCTTCTCTCACCATATATCTCGGCGTATCCCTTTTCACTCCCATCACCCATTTTATAAATCTATCATTAACCTTCTCTATTTCCTCCGTCTCTTTCCATCCCCATATTTCTATCCCGTAGCTTATTATTGGTCAAACTAACGCGTCGAAACCATAACCTCTTTCCCCTCCTTCCCGAATTTTCTTTTGCCTATTAATGTCTCATTAATGCTGCCCCTTTCTTCGCTCTCTTCTTTATATGAGTCTCCTGTGCTCTATTTTGTTTCATAATATATCCTAAATATTTGTACTTCTTTACTTCTATTCTCCTTCCTTTCCACGATCATCTTGGATTTTTTCTTCCTCATCTTTCCCCTTCCTTTCCCAAATCTTAATACCTTTGTTTTTTCCACGTTCAATTCTAACCTTTTTTCTTTTAGATATCTTTCCAATCTTCCTATTATACTTGTCATATCATCTTCCTCCTCTGCTAACAATATTATTGTATATTATCCGCGTAAGCCAAAGTATATATCTTTTCTTCACCTACATTTACTTCTACTTATTTTCCTTTCTTCATTTCTTCTTCTATATCCGCTATTAGAATATAAAATAAATAAGGGCTCAATGCACAACTTTGTCTTAATCCTCTCGCTGTCCAAAATTTCTTTCCTTTCTCTCTTCCTACTCTCACTTTATTAGCTGTTTCTTTTTGCATTTCTTTTATTCTTCTTATTATTTCTCGCTTAGTCCCTTCTTCCTCATTTCTTTACTTAACACTTCCCCATCTATCAAATCAAATCGCTGCCTTTAAGTCTGCGAACATCGCTACTATCTTCCCTTTTTTCTTACTAACCTGCCTATTCGCCAAATAATTTAATACATATATGTTTTCCATTGTTTCTATACCTTTCCTAAAACTTACTTGATTCTCTGATATCATTTCTTTCTCCTCCATTTCTTTCTTTAGTCTATCTACTAAAATTATCGTATATAATTTATATAAAGTCGGCATCATTGCAACTTCCTTATTCTTTCACCTTTTTTCCCCTCTCGTTTCTTTATAACTGATACTATTTCTCCTTTCTTTCATACTTCCGGCCATCCTCTCTATATCCTATTGCATATATCTCTTGCCCATTTCTCAACTACCTTACCTCTATACTTCCATACTTCCGTCGGGATGGCATTTCTCCCATTGCTTTACCATCTTTCCCTCTTCTCAAGGTTCCTCTAAACTCTTTTCCTATTTCTCCTTCTTGTTCCTATCAATTTATTATTCCCTCTTCTAATCCTTTACTCTACTCCTTTTAATAACACCATGAAATATTCCTTCCACTGGCCCATCTTTATCTCTTCATTCAACTTTCTTCTCTTTTTTTTTCCTTATATATTACTGTCTCCCATATCTTTCCCTGAGATCTTGCCATCTCTACCTCCTTCTCCCATTTAATATTTTCTTTCTCTCTTTTCCTTTTACATACTTTCTTATGTTTGTTCCTCCTCTTCCTATATTCCTTTCCCTCTTTCTTATTTTTTCTCTACTTTCTTAACTCCCTCTTAACTTCTTCCTTTGATCTCCTACATTCTTCATCTCACCATTCTATCTTTTCCTCTTACTTGTTTATCCCTTTTTTTAATGCGGTTCTTATTTTTTTCGTCATTTCTTATATCTCTTTATTTCTTTTTTCTTATACCCTATCCCTTCTAGAATCCTTTCAAATTCTTTTCTATTTTCTTCATCCCATCTACCTCATTTTTCTCTCCTCCTCTCTAACTTCACTTTATTCCTTCTTCCCTTTTCCTCTTCTAATTTTATTATTGTCGGTTGATGGTCGGATTTTATTTTATTTCCCATTGTTATTTTCCTTATTCTGTCTCTACTCTCCCCATCTACTAACGCATAGTCTATGACTGATTGCCCTTTATCTCCTACATAAGTCCATTCCCCTTTCTCATCTTCTCTAATATATTAAAACTTAAAATCATCCATTCTGCCTTCTCTATATATTCCACAAACTTCTCCCCTTCCTTTATCTTCTTATCCTTCGATTTCCTTTCCTTCGTCACTTCTAACTTCACCTCCCTCCTCTCCCGTTCTCGCGTTAAAATCACCTTCTATTAACGTCCTAATTCCCTCCTCGTTTTCCTCCATCCATTCTTTTAACTCTTTTATCTTATCATCCCAACCTTCTCTTAAATAAACTCCTATTTTTGTCCATTTCTTTCTCCCTAATTCTATCACCCCTCCCTTTATCCCTTCGCCCATCTCTATTTTTTTCTTCCATTTTAATTCTTTTTTCATTCGAACTATTATTCTCTCTTTTGCTCTCCCTTTCCTACTACTTCTCTCCGCAAACTGTACCTTCCATCTCCTTTGATAATCTTTCTCTCACCCTTTTCCAGTTTTTCTGCTCCACCCATGTTTCCATTAAAAACATTATGTCTCAATCTTTCGTGTCTTTCCAAAACTCTCTGTCTTTATTTTCCATTCCTGCTATGGAAAATAAATTTCCCAAATACTATTTTGCACCTTCTCCCTCTCTCCTCATCGGAGATCCCCCTCTCACTTTTTCTTTCCCTCTCCCTTCTTCCTCACCCATTTTCTCTCCCTTCTCTTCTCTCTTTATCTCTTCCCTTCTTCCCTGCCATTTTCCCCTCTTCTTCCTATTATTTGCCCTTCCCCCTCCTCTTGATTTCTTGTCCCATGTAATTCATTTCAGTGAGTCACCTCTACTTATTAACGGAAACTATAATATAATATAACAATATAATTATAATATAACAACAAACTCCAGTAACAATCTAAAATGTATTAAAATTATTAAAAGATAAATTTGTTGGTGGGAAGGGGAGGAGGGAAGCAAAAACGATTTATTACAAAATAATAGAAGGTAGCTCACTAAAACAAAAATTCATCATATCGCAAACACTTAAATTCTATCGATTTAGTTAAACACCAGGTTTTTGACCATTCAGCGAATCAGTGTCAATTATGTTGAAATTAATGAATAACTTTTAATACATTTAAAATGTTAATCGCAAAAAAAAAAGAAAAAAGAAGGGAAAAAATTCTGATATTAATTATAGTTCAGACGGACATCAAAACCAAAACTGAATTTTTAATAATTTAATCTTAATATTAGGTGTAGTAAAAAGGAATCCATTATTTTTCCAATAGATGGCTTTAGTAATCTGTATCTCGTCTACGCGTGATACAGATTACTAAAGCCATCTATTGGAAAAATAATGGATTTCTTTTTACTACATCTAATATAACAAAGAATGTACACTAATTAGCTTAGTAATAATAACGCTCCGAAATTTATAGTCCGTCTACAATTGAAAAGTAGGCCTTGGGAAGCCTCTCCAAGTCTGTCTGCAGGTTGAGGCCACGTGTCTGCCTGATGTGTAGCATCTCTGACATTAACCTCTTTCTGTACTGGGGTTTCTCATCCAAAATTGCAATATTTTCCCAATCGAACTCGTAGTCCTCTTCCGATCGATGATTAATTATGACTGAATGTGTGATATTAATGATACTATGACACACTCTATTTATTCAGTTATGTGCCAGCGATTATAATAATGGACATTTGTTTTTATTTTAAAAAATTTTGAATTTATTTTTCGAAGTAGTCCGAGTGAAAATAATAATAAGGCCCCAATCGGGAACTGATAAGTACATCCGATCGGGACATGAGATGTAATGCTCCGTATCGGGAACTGATTCGAAGACCCTATTAGGAATCGATCGGGCTGCATTATTACAATTCTATTTTTATTTAATCAAGATTCTTATCGAGTGCACTACATTGTAAATATTAAAGAATCATTTCCATTCTTTTGAGTTAAATAACACTTTATTATTTTTAACTTCTGTTATTTCAACACACATTAAATGTGTACTCAGTATCAGGCTGCTCCTCGCCCTGATGAAGTGGACTGCAAGGCTTACGAAACGTTGGCATTCCAAGAATGGATCTAGACACAAAGAAAACCCGCGAAACACACAACAGTTATAATAAGAATAACAATCAATGTCGAAGAATTCCTTAATATTTAACAATAAAGACTAAAATGTAAGGAGAAGTAGAAGTCAGTGCGATAATCGTTGCGCAAATATAATAATGGAAATGTTTATATGTCCATTTTTAATGTAAAGTATAAAAATATAAAAAGTTGGTATAGAATCCGTACGCGTTTTGACTTACTTCAAGTCATTCTCAACGGTATCAATATAATTCTAATTTAGTACATATAGTGGATCATCCATTTTTATATTCACATTAAGAATATTCCCGAGAAGATTAATCAAATCCCGACCAAAATGACTTCGATAATTAATAATAAAAAGTTCATTCGGTCTCGTTCATACCCTATTGGGTCAACCACAGTAGATCCGAAGAAAACCTTAACAGGGCCTCATGGTATATCGGGTACTTCTACTCGAAAAGTTGAAAAAATACTCTCCTGACCTTATTTGTTCGATTTAGAATTCACATTAATGCTTCATAGTTTTAATCTCATAAATATGTAGTAAATGACATTAAAGTCTAGTGAATGTTATAACCTTATAAATAATTATCAATAGTACATGTTTGAAGTAAAAATTTTCCATATTATTTTTTTTTCTAATCATATCGATATAACATGCTACTTTTTACCAATTTTGTAAAAAATAAATTTATAAAGACTGCTTACAAGATAAAAACTGTTTATTTTGTAAGAAATAATTATTCTCTGTTACTACGGGAATATTGAAAAACAGGAGAGAGAGATATTTTTTATTTTTATAGATTATATATCATTTGTTATTTAAGATTTTATAGCACCTTATCTTATCTCAAGCATTAAAAAAAATTTTTGATTAAAAATAGATGAATCAGCATTTTCTGGTTAAATTTAGAATTCTAGTTGAGATAACCGGAATTCTGATTGGTAAAATATTTTTGATAAACATTAAATATTAAAATGTGATCAAAATTTAAAAACGGAAAGGGCATACACCACGAACGCAAGATATCATTAGCGAGTAGTTATATTTGATTACATAAAATTATAATCGAATTACAAATAATTAAATATTACATAGACGTTTCGGCCTTACATTAGGCCATCTTCAGTATATAAGAATTCTGTAAATTTTTTTTCGCGCAACGGGCGACTAATCTAAGTTTATTTCCTTATAACATGTCTAACTATAACAAGAACGCTCGTTATCTAAAAATTGTTTTTCATTTTTCCATATATTGATGTTAGTCCAAAGAATTTCGAGTTATCCTTTCCAAAGGAAATCGTCCTTTATTATATATTTTTCGATAGTCCAAATGTTCATACTTAGTTGTTACTTGAACGCAAAATTTCCAGATTCTAATGATCACAATATTTCTTGATTAATTAAATGTTTGCAATTCGTGTTTCGAGTTATAAAATATAGAAAATTAGTACCTATGTTACAGTCAATTTATGTAATATCGAAAGTGGATGACTTGTTGTAATAAAGTATTCGTTAAGATGTTCCGTCAAATTCTCATCATAATACATAGCTTTATGTACCTAACATTAAGATAGGCCGAAAAATCCGAATTTTTGAAACTCGAAATGTAATAGTGCGGAAAAGCCTCTTGGGAAGACAAATCGATGCCAAAAAAAATTTTGAAATCAGTTAATATTTGACTCTCGCGCTTCGAGGTCAAAGTTTTGAATTTTTGACCAATTTTTGCAATTTTTATATATTTTCTTAAAGTCTATATAGTTTATATTTCACTGTTCGATCAGAAAATAATATTTGAGCATATAAATACGTGAATTTAGTTTAAAATCCTCAAACAATAAGCAGATAACCTCTTATCCTTAGTAGACTGCTCTCTTTCCGTCCATCGTGCCGCTATGTCCTACCAGCATTGGCAAAGCAGTGGTTGCGACGGAGCGCTTCATATTTTTGAGCGAGTGGCGTCTGTCTCTGGAATGCTTCATTTGTTTAAGCGAGCGGCATCAAGAGAGTTTTATTTTGTTTTATCGAATAGCTTCAGAAGCGTTTTGTTTATTTCAGCGAGCAGCATCAGCGGCGAATCTTAATTTTTTCATTAGAAATTTAGAGATCGTTACTTGATCACTTGTGTTCTTTTTTGACAGAATTTTTGTCTGTATTTAAAGCGTTGTCTTTTATCTTATTACGTTGTATTGGCTTATTCCTTAATTTTGTTGTTTTAAGGCTTTTCCATTAATATAAAATGGAAGTTAAAAAAAAACATATAAGCAGGAAAACATTTTTCTGTTCGATTTTTGGCCAATCCAAAATATTTTCCAACTTCTCAACTTCTTACACATGAGGAAGTTTTGAGAGGTTGTTTTGAAGAAAGATTTAAGCTGGCTTTAGAAGTCAATTATAACACAATCTGTTTTGCTGAAGTAGCGCAAAGTCAGTTGCACAAAAAATCGTGGCTCTGTATGATTTAGCATCTATTTCTATAATTACAAAAACAAGAATCGTATAAATGATAAAATCATACCACGATTCATACTACAATTTGAGGAAATCTTACGATAGGGACAAACAAAATTATAAGGATAAGCTTGAAAACTTCAAGCAGAATGCTGCAAAACTCTTCGATATAGCATCCTGCAAGTGTTTAATGACTCTGTCCTGTATCTGTGGAAAAAATATTCAAAGTTGTAGTTGTCCAATTTGCATTGACTGTTGTCATGAAAAATAAAAAAAAATTCCATTGTTTGAGATTAAATTTATGTATGAGCAAAGAAATAGTAGATGTGGAAAAATAGGCTAAGTTGACAAAAAAGAATCAAAAAAGCTTAACAAAAGACTTTTCAGGAAAGAGTGAGAACTTTCTCACTTTGATAATTCAATCTCACAGTCTTCGAATTCATTTCATGCCGTTAACTTTGATGATATAGTCCCGAACAAATATTCTTTCAAACAAACTTTGAAAAATGTCGAACGGCAAGGCCCTGAATCTAAAAAGGATAATAAAAATGAAATTTTTCTCCCTTCAAAAAAAATAAGGCCATCATCAAGCACACAGATGAGGATTGAACTCAAGTTGACTGCATTAGTAAGTGATAGATATGGAATTTCTGACAGAGCAGCAGCAGCAATCGCCTCAAGTGTTTCTCAAAGATATAGGGATTATAAATGATTCTGATAAATCATTTTTGATAAAAATAAACTAAGAAGAGGAAAGACACGTTTAAGAACTAGCTTACAGAATAGTGTTGACGTTATTCTTCAAGGTTTATATTTTGATGGGAGAAAAGATGACACTCTGGTTGTTGAAACAATGCACTCAAAGAATTTTCGTAGATTAGTGAAAGAGGAGTACATTTCATTGATTTTCAACAGCCGAGATTCTAACTACATCAGTCATGTTTCTCCAACGTCAGGCTCTGGAAAAAACATTACTGATAGTATTATCTCACATCTAAATGAGTTAAATATCTCTCTTGAGTACCTAGATGTTGTTGGTTCTGATGGGATAGTAACTAATACTGGATGAAAGAATGGTGTAATTCATAATATCAAAATGATTCTTAAAAGACCTCTCCAATGGAGTATTTGCATGTTACACTTTAATGAGCTACCATTCAGACATTTATTTGAGCATTTATATGATCCAACTACAGGTCCAAAATCGTTTTGTGGTCCTTTTGGATTGGTAAGTCTCTTTTGGGTTGCGAAAACTTACCTGTCGTTGAGTTTGAGAACATTGGTTGTGACATTCCATCTCTTGAGGGAGTTTTCAAACAATTCAGTAAGGATAAAAAATATCTTCTGAATATTGCTTTAGCTATCAAATCAAGATTCTGTCCTTCAGATCTAGCTGTCTCAGATCCTGGGTCACTGAGTCATTCTCGGTGGCTGACAGCTACAAATCGAAATCTGAGGTTATATATATCAACGATCAATCCATCCAATGAACTGATACAAATAGTGAAGTTCATACTTGCGTGTTACATGCCTGTATGATTTGCTATAAAGAAGAATAGTTCTTTCATAGATGGGCCAAAACATGTGTTCAAGGCTATTGAAATATCAAGATACGAAAATTGCAAAAATTGATAAAAAATTCAAAACTTTGACTCCGATACGCGAGGGTCAAATATTAACTGATTTTAAAATTTTTTTTTGGCATCGATTTGTCTTCCCAAGGGGCAACTTTTCCGCATTACATTTCGAGTTTCAAAAATTCGGGTTTTTCGGCCCACCTTACTCAATATCTATCGAAGGAAAGAGTAAAATGGTAGATGGAGTTATGCTAAGTAAAGGAAAGTATGTCTTTAGTAATTTTTCCGTATCACTCTGCTTGTTCAGATCATCAATTTGTTTTTTAATATCATTTCCGATGTGATTCTTTTTTGAAAAAATGGTTCTATATCTAACACCTGAATATTGTCCCAATTTATTTTGTGACTACATTCAATCTAATGCAGTGAGAGAATCTTTTGATAATACAGTGAGAGAATTTTTTAATTTTTTTATATTAGCTATATGTTCTTTGATTCGCGTTTTAGCTTTCTTTTTAGTTTGACTAACATAAGAAGAGTCGCAATATCAAAACAGTTTATTTTGTATATCACATCACATTGTTCCATTTTTTCTAATTTATCCTTACCTAATTTTATGAAACGATTCGAAGTATTCATAAATTTATACGCTATTTTATAATTATTTTTTTCCGCTATTAAATTGGTCCGAGATTGTATTCATATATGGTATTGTGAAATATTTTTTTCTATTGTGATCAATCATTGTTGTTAACAATATTATTTTCATATAAATTCTTTCTACTCACTAATTTTTTAATTCTATTATTAATTGTAGAAAAGATTATGTCAAGCCCAGCAAATGAGAATGGATTGAAATGAATTGAAATGAATTCAGATTTTCAGAAATATTGATTCCCGAATGTTAAAATGAATGCTTTTCAATTCTGAATGCATTTTATTCATTTATAGGGATTGCGTGGAGCATATCTCTATGCATTTCAATCTAAAAATAATATTAGCTTTTTCTGTGCACACAAACACAATTGTGAATACTGTTCAATTTAAAATTTTGAATAGAAAATGCAGTTTTTTAATCTAATTGAATCTAATTGAATCCAATCGAATTCAATTAAATTAAAAAAAAATTCGCTATTTAAAATACGCTTTCGAATAGAAAAAAATTTTAATCCATTCTCGTTTGCTGGGAGAGGATAACCATTAATTAGAATGTTTATCATGGATTCAATGTTTTTTTTTGTGATATTCAGGATGTGAGAGGAAAAGAATTCTATCAAGCTGACGGATTATTACTCCTTTTTTGTGTTGAATTGGATGGTTCGATTTATAGTTTAGATACCTTCCTGAGTTCGTAGGTTTTTTATACAAGTTTGATACAATCTTCATCCAATATCATTCTAATATCAAGGAAATTTATAATATTTTCATTCCCATGCTTAACTGTGAATCTCAATCTATCATGGTAAGAATTGAAATTATGAAGTATTTCATCGATCTGATTGTTTGGGACAGCTAATAAAATATCATCCACATATCGATAGTAAATTAGAATGTTGATATTAATGTTGGAAAAAATTATATCTTTCAAATCTTGAATTACTAAATTCGCTAAGATTGGTGACAATGGAGACCCCATGGGCATACGAAAGATTTGTTTGAAAAATTTTTTATCAAATTTGAAATAAGTTGAATTGATAATCAAGGAAATAGCGTTAAAAAATTATTTTTTAGGATGCCTATATTTTTTGATATATGTCGCTATCTTTTTTCAATATTTTTTGTGACTAACTCTGTGGGAATGTTAGTGTACATAGATATAATGTCAAAGGAGATCAATTTGTAATTTGATTCTAATGCAATACCGTTTAAATTATTGACCAATTTAAAACTATTTTTTATGTAGCCAAATTCTTTTTTTATACTTTTAATAATTTCTTTTAAGAAAGTTGCAAGAAAATATTGGGGATTATTAATTCACAACTAACAATTATTCTTAGTGGATTACTTTCTTTGTGGATCTTTGGCATCCCATAGGATCTCGGCTATCCGAAACATTTAATTTATTATGCGTATATTTATGTATCCTTTTTTCTTTCACCTAAACAGTGCGTGTGTTTGTTTTGTCATTATATTTGTGGGATCTTTGTTAATGTTTATATATGTATTGTTATCAAATAAAATTTCATGCATTTTCTTATTATAATCTATTGAATTCATTATTACAGTCGAATTTCCCTTATCTGCTCGTGTAATTAAAGTATCTGGATGTTCCGATATAAATTGTTTTATTGCCTTTATTTCTTCTTTTAATGTATTGTTCTCTCTCTCTCTCTCTCTCTCTCTCTCTCTCTCTCTCTCTCTGTATTATTAACATAATTATTAAATTTAGTTTTATTTGAATTTGAATTGAGTCATTTCTTATAGAATTTTTAGTATTAATATCTAATTTATTAATGTTGTTTTCAATGTGTTTTACAAACTCTATGATTATTTTCTCATTATTGATAGTATCATTTGGTAAGTTAAATTTTTGTCCTAATTGCAATACAGCTTTAATATTTTCTGATATTTCAAAATTGCTGAAATTGAAATATCCATTCGTTATTAATATTATCTAATTTTGCTTAGCATAACTGCTCGTAATACCATTTTATCTTCTCCTTCGATACATGTTGAGTATATGAGCTGTGTATCATGATAAGAATTTGATAGAACATTTTAACGAGTACTTTATTACAACAAGTCATGCACTTTCGCTATTAATCCACATAAGTTGACTGTAACACAGGTACTAATTTTCTATATTTTATAACTCAAAACACAAATTGCAAACATTTAATTAAGAAGAAATATGGTGATCATTAGAATCTGGAAATTTTGCATTCAAGTAACAACTAAGTATGAACATTTGGACTATCGAAAAATGTGTAATAAAAGATTTCCTTTGGATAGGATAGTTCGAAACTCTTTGAACTAACATCAATATATGGAAAAATAAAAAACAATTTTTAGATAACGAGAGTTCTTACGTTACAATTAGACATGTATAAGAAAATAAATTTAGATTAGTCGCCCGTTGCGCGAAAAAATTTATGGAAAATTTATGGAATATACTGAAGATGGTGTAATGTAAGGCCTATGTATTTAATTATAAATAATAGGGCATATAGCCACAACATTAGATGTTTTAAAAGGAAGTTATTTATTTAAAATTATAATATAATAACGTTCCGATGAAGATTTGACCATCATCAGTATATAACAATATCAAGATGTTAAATAAAGAAATACATAAAAATTAAAGCTAGTCAAAAAAAATGATAAAACAATTTTACAATCGCTACGGTACGAATTAACAGAGTAAGTTGAAGTCTAGAAATTTAAGTTGAACAATATTCAATCGCTCATGAAGTATTTTCTATTATGTTTAAGATTCCTTACTACAAGAAGCAAAGTGCGACTTCGTGTGAAAAATACGGAATTTCCAGATTCTATTTAAATTATGAAAGAAAATACATTTTTCAATAATATTACTTTACGATACATTATTATTTGTGAGAATCAGTTAAGTTTCATAGTAATAATTGCTTACCACGTATTTTCTGATGCAAATCCTCGCAAGTGTAATTTGGAGTTAACAGTATAAATTAAAGTCAAAAATTGGAACCTTAGGTAAGAATTATTGCTGACAAAAATGTGATGACCCATAGTTAGCGACAGTCTTTATATTGTGAAAGGAAAAAGAGAGGAAATGAGAGTGAAGAGGGTTATTCTATTGGTGAATAAAGGGGCTTTTTTCAATGATGGGTAGATTTCAGGAAAACGTTCTGTGCCACTCTGTTTGTTTAAACCCATTTCTTGTCTTTTGATATGAATCATCTCGGAGACCATTATAATAAGATTGTTCAGAGTTAAGAATGATAGTATTATTCCAATCAATCGTATGATCATGATCTAGTTTGCGACGAGAGATAACAGACAAAGTATTCGTTGGTTTTTTGAAATCATTTATATGTTCTTTTAAATGCGTCTTCAGTTTCCTTTTTGTCTGTCCTACATATGAATACTTGCAATCGAAACAGTTTATTTTATACATTTGAGTGATCTTCTTTTTTAATTTTATCTTTGCCTGTTTTAATGAAGATATTCATACAATTCATTGGTTTATGAGCAATATTGAAGTCAAATTCTTTTATGATAGATTTAAATTTTTTAGATATTTTATTAAAAGGAATGGTAAAATATTTTTTAGAAATTTTAATGGAATCCGAGCTAACATTATTTTTGTGTTCATTGATATTTTCGAAATTATTTTTAAAAGACGACGCTTTGTGAATAATTGCGAATAAAAATTCCAATGGCTATCCATTTTTTGAAGAATATTAATTAAGGAAATAATATTTTTCTCGTGTGTGTGTGTGCGTGCGTGCGTGCGTGCGTGCGTGCGTGCGTGCGTGCGTGCGTGCGTGCGTGTGTGTGTGTGTGTGAGAAATTTAGGATGGGAAAGGAATAAAATTCTGTCTAAATGCTCGATTACAACACCCCTTTTGTGTTCTACGGGATGATTAGAAAAGAAATTCAAATATCTATCTGAATTAGTAGGCTTCTTATAATTGCCAAAAATAATTCCTCCATCCTCTATTAACAGTCTTCCATCGAGAAAATTTATTCCTCCATCATCATCATATTCGACAGTAAATTTAATTTTTTCATGGTAAGTATTGAGAAATCGTTTTAACGATACGCTGACCACAGATGGCGTTTCTACCACCGGGATGTTCATCTTTTGTATGCATAATAAAAACAATAACAATTCGAGTCTTCCCTGCGTCGCGATCCCTTCTCAACAGGTTATGGGCCCAGGCAACGATTCGCAATAAGTGTTCGTATTAAAGTGAAAAAGTGAGTGAGAATGATGAATTCGATTCGTGCTCTAACCGCGGTGGCGGCGAAACATCAGATGTCGATGCATCAGATAGATGTGACGACAGCCTATTTGAATGGAGACCTTGACGAAGAAATCTTCATGGAGCTACCGGAATTTCTTGAAGAAATCATGCAGCAAGTGGTTCAATCTGGCATGACATCAAGAAGAATCAAAGATAAGGTCAAGAAGATGCTAGACCAGATCAGGACTGGCGACATGGTATGCCGCCTAAAAAAATCCCTTTACGGACTGCGCCAAGCTGCACGAAGCTGGAACAATAAAATTAGTAAAGCCATCAAGGAATACGGAGGCATTCCTGCTGACGCCGATCCTTGTATATTCCGAGTAAATCGAGGAGGAATCATACTTTTAATTGCCGTATATATGTCGACGACATTATGATCGTCTCCGACAGCATCAAGGAGATCCGTAACTTCAAACAATTTTTTGGCTCAGAAGTTCGACATCAAGGATCAAGGTGAGATTGGATACTGCATAGGACTGGAGTTCAATCGAGACAACGGAGGTATATCGATTCGCCAAAAAGGTTACATCTTAGACATCCTAAAAAAATTCGGGATGGCCGACTCGAAATCTGTGTCAACGCCTATGGACATTGGAGTTAAACTGACTCACCCTGAGGGCGCCATGGAGAAGAAATATGCCGAGTTGCCCTACCGTGAACTGGTGGGTGCTTTGATGTATTTGGCCACTGCAACAAGGCCCGATATTGCACATGCCGTGAGTTTCCTGAGCCAGTTCCTAACCAACTACAGACAAGAACATTGGACCGCTGCAAAACGTGTTTTACGTTACTTGAGAGGGACACCGGACATCGGGATTACCTACGGATGTGGCGAAAACTCAATCATCGGTTTCTCAGATTCTGACTGGGGAAACTGCCTCACAGACAGACGGTCGTACACCGGATATATATTCATGTACAACGGAGGTGCTGTATCCTGGGAGTCGAGGAAGCAAAGGACAGTGGCTTTATCTTCGACAGAAGCCGAATATATGGCTCTCACCGAAGCCTCTAAAGAAGCCATTCATCTAAAAGGACTGCTGAAATTTCTCAATTCAGAGGACACCCCAGAGGTCATCGTTTTCAGTGACAATCAAGGAGCGCTGAAACTAGCCGAGAATCCGGTCTTCCACGCTAGGACAAAGCATATCGACATACGACACCATTTTGTTCGTGAAGCTATAAATAACGGATCCTTTCAGCTGCGTCACGTCTCAACGGAAGAAATGGCTGCAGACGTCCTAACGAAAGGATTATCGAGACCTAAGCACGATAAGTGCCGGAGTTTGATTGGTCTCGGAGAAGCATGAGTAATAGTTCTCCTTTAGTTCGATCGCGTATCGAGGGGAAGTATTGAGAAATCGTTTTAACGATACGCTATCGCTGACCACAGATGGCGTTTCTACCACCGGGATGTTCATCTTTTGTATGCATAATAAAAACAATAACAGTTCGAGTCTTCCCTGCGTCGCGATCCCTTCTCAATAGTAAGAATTAAAGAAACATAGGATTGTATTAATATGATCTTTTGGAGCTGCTATAATAATGTCATTAACATAGCGATAATAGAATGGAATATGTGTGTGGTTAGTATCTTAAATATGTTAAGTTCCAAGTCTTGTATTACATGAGCTAGAATAGGAGAGAGAGGAGATATATTAATATAATATCAAAAATTTTTTTTAATGCTTTTATCGATGATGTCTTTTAAAAAAGTAGCCAAATTAAAGAAGGGACTATTAATGCAACTAACAATTCTTAAGGGATAATCATCCTTGTGAACTTTAGTGAGCCCGTAAGACCTCTGGCAAATCTCTGTCCGAAATATGTATACAATTTTTTATACGCGGATTGATCAATATAACCTTTAGTTCTCTAACGTATCAAAAGTATACTTAAAAAGTGTAATTAAATTTAATAATGAAGTTTTCAAACAAATATTTGGTCTGCCCATGGGAGTTCCTCTCTCTCCTATTTTAGTTGTTGTTGTAATACAAGATTTGGAACTTAACATATTTAAAATACTAATCACACACATATTCCATTCTATTATTACTATGTTGATGACATTATTATAGCAGCTCCAAAAGATCATATTAATATAATCCTATGTTTCTTTAATTCTTACCATGAAAGAATTAAATTTACTGTCGAATATGATGATGATGGAGGAATAAATTTTCTCGATGGAAGACTGTTAATAGAGGATGGAGGAATTATTTTTGGCAATTATAAGAAGCCTACTAATTCAGATAGATATTTGAATTTCTTTTCTAATCATCCCGTAGAACACAAAAGGGGTGTTGTAATCGAGCATTTAGACAGAATTTTATTCCTTTCCCATCCTAAATTTCACACACACACACACACACACACACACACACACACATGAGAAAAATCTTATTTCCTTAATTAATATTCTTCAAAAAATGGATACCCATTGGAATTTTTATTCGCAACTATTAACAACAAGATCAAAGCGTTGTCTTTTAAAAATAATTTCGAAAATATCAATGAACACAAAGATAATGTTAGCTCGGATTCCACTAAAATTTCTAAAAAATATTTCACCATTCCTTTTAATAAAATATTTGAAAAATTTAAATCTAAATGAATTTGACTTCAATATTGCTCATAAACCAATGAATTATATGAATACCTCCATTAAAATAGGCAAAGATAAAATTTAAAAAGAAGATCATTCAAATGTGGTGTATAAAATAAATTGTCTCGATATTACAAGTATTCATATGTAAGACAGACAAAAAGGAAACTGAAGACACGTTTAAAAGAACATATAAATGATTTCAAAAGACCAACGAATACTTTGTCTGTTATCGTCACAAACTAGATCATGATCATACGATTGATTGGAATAATACTATCATTCTTAACTCTGAACAATCTTATTATAATGGTCTCCGAGATGATACATATCAAAAGACAAGAAATGGGTTTAAACAAACAGAGTGGCACAGAACGTTTTCCTGAAATCTATCCATCATTGAAAAAAGCCCCTTTATTCACCAATAGAATAACCTCTTCACTCTCATTTCCTCTCTTTTTCCTTTCACAATATAAAGACTGTCGCTAACTATGAGTCATCACATTTTTGTCAGCAATAATTCTTACCTAAGGTTCCAATTTTTGTCTTTAATTTGTACTATTAATTCCGAACTGATGATGGTCAAATCTTGACCGAAACATCTACGTTATTATATTATAAATATGTGTATAATTTTAAATATGTGACTTCCTTTTAAAATATTTAGTGTTGTGGCTGTGTACTCCCTATTATTTACATCTTATATTTTTAAGCCATCTTCAAACAATTCAAATTAATATTTAATTATTTATAATTCGATTATAAAATTTTGTGTAATCAAATATAACTAGTCGCTAACGATATCTTGCGTTCATGCCCTTTATCTTTTCATTTTTGATAAAATCTACTACAACTAAATCTACTACTTATTTTTATCAGAATAATTATCTCAACTAAAATTCTGGTAGATTTAATAAGAAAATTTTGATCTGTTCATTTTCCACCAGAATTATTATTTAAATCCAATCAGATTAATATTCTCAGTGCGATATCTTAGCCAACAGACTAAATAAGATGCTACTCTTCCGAAAATTTTTTCTTTTTATTACTGTTCAAAAAATATACGAGATATACTTATTGATTGCGATTAAAATAAATATACTAATCAAATTTTCAATTGATTTTATTTTCTTTTATGCAATAATGGTTGAAAAGATATCGCGATCGAAAGTTAGGGGAAAGTGGAGGAACTGTGCGCAGCGAATAATTATGCGCATCCTGGTTTGGTACTTTTCCAATAGATAAAGACATCGCTGTGGTGAAATTTTTACGCATGCGGTCGTTCTCTTGAGATATAAACACTACAAAAGATACGACGTAAATATGTTGCTAACTAAAGAAATACAAAATAATAAAATTACACTTTTTCTTGTTATTTTAGAAAATAAGGTGGTAAGTATGTTTAATTTATTTGTTTAAAGTTGTATATGTTACTATGTGCATCTTTTGAGCTGTTATTTATTAAGTTTGATTAAGAAGTGTTGAAGTAATCGTATTTCATATCGAGTCAGGTCGCGACGGGCAACTGTGCGCAAGCATTTTGAAATGCGCGCAATTACCTATCTTCCATATGACTAACACTACTAATTTTTTGTGCCTTCTTTGCATTATTATTCTATTAATTTTGTATTTTTGCTTAATATATATAATATATATTTAAAATATATTCAGTATATATTTATATTTCAATATAATAAATATATTTTCTTATTTCTTTGTCAACATTCCTTAATTCAATCATTTTCTACGACTTTTGTTTTGCGCACAATTATCCGACGCGTGAGAAATTTTTTCACTTTTCCATTTTTTCCTTTTTGTCAAATACAATTCCTTATTGAATAAAAATCTGTTTAATATGAGAATATTGGTAGAACATAATGGTAGAAGATTGTTTATAGTTTTATTTCTATACTTATATTGCTTTGAACTTGGAATACTATTCCAGGACAATAAATTTCCCTTAGGTGCGCAATTCACCCACTTTCTTCTACTGTAGAATATTAATCCCTTTAACTTACTCTACATTATCATATCTATTAAATGTCGAAGCTATGGAATTAATTTAAAACTAGATAAAAACAACATTTTCGGGAATA
The DNA here is from genome assembly GCF_024713525.1 of Acromyrmex echinatior. Classification (NCBI taxonomy): domain Eukaryota; kingdom Metazoa; phylum Arthropoda; class Insecta; order Hymenoptera; family Formicidae; genus Acromyrmex; species Acromyrmex echinatior. The sequence goes on from NC_141870.1 coordinate 6,456,928, forward strand.
CTTTTCGATGAGCATACATACGACTTTTATGCCGCAATTATTCTCCGTCGGATCGTTGCTGTATATCTTTAATCCCTCGTCTCGAGAGGTATTATGAAGCTGTAGGAAGTTCGAGAGACGCGGTGGTTCCACTGATCATAAAGATTTATATCAAAGATAGAGATGACATCGTATGTGTATAAGTACATTTTAGCTCATAATAACATCGTTAATTCAGCTGCCTCAAAGATTATCGTGATTCACGGATTATTAGCCTGGAGGTAGTATAGATATACTTATTCCTTGAAAAAGCAGATGCGTCGTCAAAAAAATATATAGCACTTGCTTTGAATACATAATGAACGTTGATTTCGATCCGTTTGCGCCCGAGAACAAATAAAGGTAAGCCGAGCAATTTGGAAGTATCATCTATGCTTATCATTATCGACCGTTCATTTTACCGACGTTACAAGAAAATTATTACCAATTTTCTTTATTACTGGCATTCGCCCCTTACCGTCTACGTAATAAAACCTAATCATTGTACAACTACCGTCATAACTACTACCTTACATGTTTCACTCGTAAAGTATCTTCAGTTGTTACGCGCGACATTGAAGACCAAATGTGTTGATTATCGAGCACAATGGACTTTGTAAAAATCTAAATAAAAATTGTATATTTCAGTTATATCACCAAATTATATTATGATATTTATAATGTATCAAATTTGAAAATAATTTTAAAGTAAAATAATACTTAGAAAAATTTCAGGGAAAAATTTGGATTTTTATTTTATTTAAAATTATAATATAATAAAAATATGAAAAAAGATCTCAGGAAAATTTTATTCTTTAATAACAAATTATGATTTTTAACATAATTTTTCTATATAAATATAAATCAACTTGAATATTTTGAAACAGGGAATGTCAATGTCTATGTTCTTTAAAGATGAAAAGACTTTTTGTGCATCGTCTTTCGCGTGTTTGACAGAATTTTGACGGAGTATAAACATGTGATATATGAATAAGTCGCTGCGGACTTGGACGTCGATGTCAGTTCCGTCGGTGCATCGAGAGAAAAGTTTATAGAAATCGATACGGATTGTTGATATTTACGGCTAGCTTAACCGAAATATTACTCCATCTCTATGCATTTATACCGACTAGCATGTCAAGTACAGTAAAATAGGTTATTTATGCTATAAAAGTGTGTTTAGAAAAGCATTGACTGATTAACGGCCGTGCTAGAATTCGAATTGCTCATTTTCTAAGTATCAACGGGTAACTGTTGCAATACGATCACGGGTAATCGTCGACACATAATAACGGGTAATCATCACTACATCAGTTAATGAACAAATAAGAATTTCTCAATATGAACAGAAAATTATAATGCGTAAAAGAGAAAAGATAACAAATCACTCAAAAATAATACCTGGTTGTTTAATCTTTAAGAATATCATACGCTATCTTTAAAAAACAAGACAAAATGATAGTTTTAATTAAAAAAGTGAAAAATCACAAGTGAAGAAACACTAGTAAGTGATCGATAAGTCTCGATTAACGATCGATGCGTATTAGTAAATGACTAGTATATAAATGTTCCTTTTAAAAGAAAAAGAATATATAGATTTTAATAAATATATATTTTTTCCTTTATTTTTCTCAAAATTTGACATACTTAAAGAGTTTGTTTAAAAATAAAAATAAAATCTAAAAAGAAAAGGAAATAAATCTATTATTTTGTCTTTATTTATATATTAAAATAATTTTTTAATTCGTCACTTTTTATATAATAAAAATAGTTTTATAACAATAATGATCAACACTTTTCAAGAATACTAATATAAAATGAGATTTAGGAGAAGACTAATATTTACTTAGGTATCCTCTAAATCTGAATCAATGGTAGTGACTGATTATCCAGTGGCATACTTGGATAGTTAGTAAAGTTCAACATTGGATAGTTAGTAAAGTTCAACTGAAAAAGATAAAAAATTTGAGCATTATATACTTAAAATACTGATATTTGCATGTTAATTTCAATCTTCTAATACTATATTTATTAAATTTATGCACTAAAACAAAATCACATAATAAAGGTTAGCAAGGTTAGAGATCATGCACTTCATTCACTGATTACAGTAGTATACCAGTAGTATACTTGGCATTGATATCAGTGATTATTCATTGATTTATAGATTTAGAGAGTACATAAAGATATCAAAATACGTATATCTAACCTCCAATCCGTTGACACTTGATCACGAACAATACGAATGATCATTTATTAGTACATATATCCGCTTCACGTTCAGTTTACTAGTTAATAACTGTACCATTTACTGGTACAAATGAAAACAAAATGCATCAATACTTGACCCGTAAGAAATATAACTAAAAACAAATAAAATACAATAATAAATAAGCAATAAATAAAGTTATAACATTATGCTATTCTAAAAAAATTCATTTTCAGTTCTTTAATAACAAATACTTATACAAGTTATAACTTATAAAAGTTATTTCTTTTAATATGCGTTTTATTCTGCTTATAGTAAATTTCTATTATAAATATAATATATTCATAATGGAAGGTGAACATTTTTTTTTTTACTTAATATAATTACATTTCCAAGTAAAAAGTGATATTTTAATTAAATCTGTATTGAAATTAGATCTAAAAAATATCAAGTAATTTGCAGTTTATTATTTTAATATTTTTTTGAAGGAGACATTCAGTGGTGATTGTTCAGAGACTGATGCAATACTTAGTGACTTTAAGTATCGCGAGAATAATTTGTAAGTCTGATATTCGAAAGTTTTTCTATCGTGCTTTTTATAATTTGCTATTAAATTAACATTACTATATTTTTAATTTTATGTACGTAAGTTTATTCTATGAACACAATACGTATTATTATTAAAAGAATCAACTGCATCACTCATAAACAGATTCGATCTATATTTACGTTTTAGTAAAGATCAACATTTCTTTGATTTTTGCTAAACGATTTTTCGTGACATACGTGATATATAGGGAAAGTCCAGACAAAGCGAATATTTTTTATTTTTGCTTATCTATCTAAAATAGTGCTATGAGTCTCTAACTGTTGAAGGAATGACCGCCCGGCGACGCCGGAAATAAAAGTGCGAAACAACATTGCGCTCGTTCGTGCTTGATAGAGAAATAAAAGAAATTGTTTTCTTGTAATTTTCGTTAAGGTACGTAGCTTAATTATTAGCAGTTTCTTAATCAGTATGAATGATTTTTTTATAAGAATTTTCTGTCTTTAAATGTATATTTAAAGTTAAAATTTTTTACTTATAGCTTAAATTTATTCTAAATTAATGCCAAATAGATTCTTTGAGAAAAGTAAATAGGAGCAACGTTCATTCTTTTTACTTTAAATCCGAAGCGCCACTACGGTCTAAGTATTAAGATGTTGAACTAATATATATATTTTTCAAACGAATGAATTAATTTCAGAAATAATAATTACGTGTCGATATAGTTGTCGACATTAACGCAATTGATCTGAAATGTTAATAATCCCCCCAAAGTTCCCCTTTTTAAATTAATCTTAAAAAACTGTAATAAACTTATTGCGAAAAAATATTGCCTCGGCCGGGAGTCGAACCCGGATCTCTTGCATTACATTGGTTTATTACAGTTTTTTAAGATTAATTTGGGGAACTTTGGGGGGAGCACATAGCACTATTTTAGATAGATAAAATAAACAATATTCGCTTTGTCCAGAATGTTCGTTTTACCTGGACTTCCCCTATATATCACGTATGTCACGGAAAAACGTTTAGCAAAAGTTCAGCTAAAAAGAAGAGACTTACCGACTTACTGTCCGAAGACTAGATTCAGTGCAGTCAGTACACCAATGGACTCATGAAGGCTGCATTACATACAGAGGATTTGGCAGTTATTTTTGTGATGACTGCCGACACTGATTTTTATTTTTTTAATTCCATCATGATTGCTCAAGTGACCTATCCACTTAACCCAGGAGGATCTGGCAAAGCGGAGGGTTTTGCTTTTTCTACGTTTTGACTAAAAAGATATTTAAATGTTCAAGTTTTTTAATTTTATTTTATTCTATTTCAAGATTGATTCCATTAATAGAATTATGAGAATAAAAAAGGTTTCTTAATTTTAACTGTGTCATTTTTCTTCCCAAACTTAAGAAGATGTAAAACCGATTACCAAACTTGATCGAGGTCGATAATATAGACTTTTTATATTCCAAATACGATAATAGACATCTTTGATTCATTTCTTACATTATATTATATATCGTTTTGACTTGCTCAAAATGCATACATCTGTCCTTATCTAACATATGCTAATACTATCTATGACAAGACTCGCGCAATTACTGCTACATGGAATTTCGGCTCTGTTGACATTCTTAGTCTTCATCAAATCATCCGTATTTTCCACTCGGTAAAAAAACTTTTCTTCTAGACTTTCAATCTTAGTTCTACAAACTTTGTATCATTCGTTCCAGTAATGTGAACTCAGCTGCATGCTTATTTTTAAGATATGGACTCTAAAATTCTTATATCAAGCAAATATATACACAAGGTGACAGCTATACTAGCTAAAAGTAAGTGAATTTTTTAACTTTTTTTTTATTTTCACATAAAATCCAGTGCTGCTAAAGTCCTGGTTTGTGCGTACTTTAATTCTGTAATAACAATTTTGCAATCCATAAATCCAATTCGGAGATTTTTCATCGAATGGAAATGTCGGTAATACAGATAGCTTTAGCATCCTCTTAACACATTCGCCTTGCTCGTATTTCCCCTAAGACATTTAATAACATACATTCTGCGATAATATGAAGAAGTATACAGACGAAAGGCCTCTATTATGAGATACCAAGTTCATTTTGGATAAATGCTAGAAATCTATTGGCAGAATTTAAAAAAATAATAGATCATTTTGAAGGGAATTTAATAAGCTTTAAGATAACGTTATATAATATTAAAATTAATTTAAATTCTATTTTTTTTTAAATTAAAGATGTGTAAAAAATGAGCAAATCGTAAAATCAAAAAATTGTGCTAATATGAGATGCCCCGAGAAATCGATAATAAAACTCAAAATATATCAGTATTGCATTAAAAAACTTTATTTCATGTTTCTAAAATGCAAACAAACAGCCAGCGTGCGTGAAAAATGAACATGCGATAGATTATACCCAGAACTCGTTTTCAGATAGTTGGAATCCAGCATCATAGAAATAAGCACTTGATGTTCATTCAGATTGTCCTTTTTATTATTGTACAATAATATTTACTTTTTAGCAACGATTTTCATTATAACATAGGCGCATGAGTTATTTCATATTAGAAATACCCTGGATATTTCATATTACGATTTTTACACCTTATGGTTTTACGATCATCAAATCTAACTTCTATAATTAAACAATTCAATATCTCGTATTTTTATATTAGTACGACCTTACAACATGAAGAATTTATTATCAAATATTTGTTTATTAAATAATAAACAAGGTTTAAAGACTCATCTCAATGAAACTTGAAGACGTCCAAATTCTAAAATCTTTTTTTACAATGACTACAGATATGATTTAATACTGAATTTTCTACTAAATAGTTTTCAATCCAAGAGCAATAAATTCATGATAGAATCAATAGGTAGCATTTATTAGTTTAGCAGAAACGCCATTATCTCATATTAGGCGCCTATCTCAAGTAAGGAATTAATTGTGACGGTGTATTGTGCATTATAATAAATTAAATTATTTAAATAATTCTAAAAGTACCAAAGTAAATAAAGGAGGGTACAAATTTTCAATGGTTTCTACGTGACCACTCGAGGATTGTTTCATTTTTATGTTTTCTTATGTATTTTTCTTCGTAGAAATCAAAAATATTATAACTATTATAGTAACTATTATAATAACTATTATAATAATAAAAGAAGTTCGAATCCTGACTGAGGTAATATTTTTTGTAATAAAAGTTTATTATTTGAAATAGGGGGGGATTATATATATATATATGTGAATGACCGAATGTTTCGGCTTGCGATTATTAGTATCTCAGATTGATTGTGTTTAAAGATCCGAACGTTTCGGCGCACAGTCACATCGGAGATAAATTTAAATTTATAAATCTAAGAATATTATATTATTCGAAATATCTAACTTTGACTGATTCTTTGGCGCTCTCTACCATATTTATGTTATTATAATAACGCCAGATTTTTTTAAGGAAAAATTCGTACATCTAAATATAGTAAATAAAATCCTTATTCGTTATAAAGTCACTATCAGTTATATTTCAATAATTTATTTATGAAATTAATTCTAATTTGGATCAAATGCGAATAATATTGTTTAGTACCACAAAACGTTAATTAAATTATATTTTTTATTATAACATTTGTCATATCGTCCCCCCCCCTTCCACTCCAAGCGTTGCGCATCGCACCAATATCGATATTACAAGTGTTATAATAAAAAATATAGTCTAATTAATTAAATATTGTGGAATATTATTCGCATTTGATTTAATTTGGTATTAATTTTATAAATAAATTAATTATGAAATATAACTAACAGTGATTTTATAACCATGCGAATAAGGATTTTATTATACTTTCATGTACCAATTTTTCCTTAATTTTAACATTATTATAATAATTTTTGATTTCTATAAAGAAAAATACATTAGAATACATAGAAATAAAACGGTCCCCGAGTGGTCACAAAATTTTTACAAATTTGTAGAGTAGCGCGGTTAGTTGCGCATAGAGGCAAGTTGCAAATGCAAATATTTAAATAATCAAAATATATATAGATACATCTATGTTTGTGCGTAAGGTACTCAAAGACAGAGACTTTTTAATACAATAAATTATGTCCGGCTGTCAACAGCCAAACATGTGTGCTTTTTCGTTTTCGTACATCAAAGGAAAATTATTAAGCAAGTATTCTTTTTAATCTACGTGGTAATTAAAGCAATTAATAACAATCAAATATGTTTTTAGATATCAGTTAATATATTTTTTAATTTTAATGTTCAAAATCAATGTTGATATTTTATTTACTGTTTTTTAATTATAAAAAAATATTTTAATCAATGATGCGGGGCTTATTGGGTCCAATATCTCTTAACTAACCATATAAACTCAGTTGCTTAAATGAAATCTGTCTTTATCTATGTTTTTTATTCTGTATTAACGATTAAACATATATTTTACATTTAATTATTATTATAAATAGTAAAGATTTTAGTTTTTCTAATTTTAATAATTAAAGAGCATTTAAAAAGAAAGAATATTACAAATTATTATATTTAAAATGAAAATAATAAAAATTAACCTCAAAAATAATAACCTCATTAAATGATTATCTTCATGGCTTAATTTATCCTTTGAGGATGCTCAATATGTCCCATAGGTAGGGCATATTGATTCTTGATTTTTCATCCTTGTAATTAACGTAATTTTTTTCTTATTTATGAGATATATTAAGGATTTATAAGTATTTAATTATTGAACTACATGAACATGCATGTTTTAAAGTATTTATCATTAGTCTATCATAATTGTGTGAAAATTTATTTAGATTATAATAATTTAAAGAAAAAGTATCACAACTAACCCCGCTCTATCATACCCTTCTTCATCGTGATCAACGGTCAGCAGTCAGCAAGAAAGAATGCATATTATTAATATGTTTATAAAGCGAAATGATATAGGCCATTTCTATATATATTTCATTTACTATATACTAGATGGGGTGAAAAGTAACCTCCTTGACCGCCAGAATGCGCCACTACTGCAAAAAAGTTTATGGTGCCTTGTAGTCCGTTCATATTTAGGCAAACATGCCAAGTGGCAGTGCGATACTGCCCTTAGTTTTGTTTTGAGAGCTGATTGTTGTTGACGTGTTTGCGAAAACGATTTTCGTTCTCTCATAAAACATTATTTTTTGAGAGGCAAAACGGCGAAGGAAACAAAAGAAAAGTTGGATAAATATTATGTGGCTAATACTCCGTCAGATTACACCGTCAAATATTGGTTTCGAGAGTTTCGTGGTGGCCGCAACTCCACTACCGATGAAGTCCGCAGCGGCAGGCCCTCCGATGCGGTTACCGAGGAAAATGTCAAAAAAATACATGAAATGGTGTTGGCTGACCGGAAAGTGAAGGTGCGCGAGCTAGCAGATGCTACAAAGATTAGTACTGAGCGAACACGCCATATTTTGGGCAAGATTCTGCATAAGAAAAAAATTTTTTTCATTCCCAAGGAGGTTACTTTTCACCCCACCTATATTTCATTTACTATATACATTTCACATTAGAATAATTGCAATTCGTTGACATATTGCAAAATGTAATATTTGCGAAGCTTGTTACGTTGGTCCATTTTAAAATTTACGAAAGCATCTAACATGGAAGCATCCAGAAAGATAGATAATAGAGGAAATATGAAATAAAATCAGACGTAACTTTTTACAAATGTTCACATTTGACATAGGATGTATTAGGACAAAATGCATTATATGCAATGAATCTTTTGATATATCCAATTTCAAGAAATAAATCTCACAAAATCATTTGATAACAGAATACAAAATAATGAATAAATAAATATTTAATAAATTATATATATATATATATATATATATATATATATATATAAAAGGAAATAATATATATGTAATATATATGTAATGATACAATAATCAATAAACAAAACTAATATAAATCAAGGCTAATAAGAGTGAGATCAGGCGCAAGATCTTGAAATAATGAAATTTACAAAAATTCTGTCGATAAATGATGTCTTTTTTATTTGAACGTTTCCACTCACTTTGAAATCTTCTTCAGCAAAATAAATTTAAAAATGTTACCGGTAACTACGCAAGATATTCATAAATTAAAATATAAAAAGCGCATATTCTACTAGCATGTTGGCAAGAAGAATTATGGGCTAGATACGGCCTAGATTTAAGCAACTTCACATCGGAATTTGATGTTAGTCGATTCCAGAAATCACATAATAATCGTATGAGGTTTACTAAACCGTGAACTTCTTTTCAAATTTACAATAGATTGATACTGTGAAATCAATATAAAAAGAATATACACATGCTTCATGTTCCTTTTACAACTATAATGAACATAATTATTATCATACACTAATAACGTTATATTATAATTAATGATACCAAAAAATTATTGTGTCATTATATGATTATATTTTACATTACAGAAATTGAACGTCAATTATTAAAAGTTACAACAAAATAAATAGCAAGTATCTGCTGATTACGTTGAACGTTAGATCGTTCAAATTAATTGGAAAAAATTGAATACTAAATGCAATTATAAAATATTGTACATACGAATCAAATGGATCTTAAGTAGAATTCTGAGATGTAAAATGCTAGAACATCCGATAGTTGAAATGATCCTGCCATCTAACAAGGGAAGTGGTAATAGAAATGACAGTAGAAAGGATACTAGGAAGGGGAATTCAACGATATAGGAAGAGATTGTAAGAAATATACGTCGGGCAGTGGATCGATATCTGTCTGTTCAAATCATACTTTTGTCTTTTAATGTGGACTATTTCAGAAATAATTCTTTTTTTATAATAAGGCTTGTTGTCTAAAATTTCAACCTCTTCCCATTTGAATTCATGATTAAAATTAGTATGATGGTCAGAAATTACTGATGGAGATCCTGTTCTCTTGTTAATATCGGATCGATGTTTGGTTTATTCTAGTTTGTAATCTTCTTTTTGTCTGACCAATATAACTAGCCTTACAATTCAAACATTCAATTTTATAAATTACATCCTGTTTTAAGAAATGATCTAATCGGCCCCCTGTGTATAAATTTCTTTAGAATGTTAGATATAGTGAATGCTGTCTTAAGATGTACGCTAAGAGCTATAGGGATAAAGCTTTCAAAGATGGATTTTACAAATGAGATAGTGAAATATTTTCTATTTTTATTAAGTAATCTTGTGTTAAGGGGATAGCAATGGAATTTAAGTTTTTGTCTGTGGAAAAAATAAAAGAAAGTGGATAGTAAAGTGAACATTATCTAAAAGAATGCTTATGGATTTTTGAATTTTTTTTGATGATATTGCGGATGGGAAAATAAAAAAATTCTGTCCACCATATCATACACTACATCTTTTTTATGAAATAGGATGGTTTGAATAGAAGCTGAGATATCTATCCTATGACATCGGCTTCGAATACCGGTCACAAGTGATATTACATGATCATTTTATCATTTTTGACCGATATTCGAAGCTGACGTCATCGTAAAAAAAATTGAGTTTGTTGTCATTACTAATCTCAATTGTGAATTGCAATCTTTCATGCATAAAATTAAAAGTATGTTCTAATATGAAATTTAATTGTGACTGTGAAGCTGCCAAGATAATGTCATCCACATATCTATAATATAATATAAAAGCAATTGTAATGACAACTTCTTCATAGAGAAGCCTGCTCTTCTAAATCTTGTAAAACTATTTCTGCTATAATAGGAAATAAAGGCGATCTCATCGGCGTACCAATTAGTATAAAATCGAGATACCAGACTTAAAGATCGGCAATGTCTGTATTACATTCGTACGTTAGGAACGCATACAATAATCAATAGTTGTTATAGTCAATGCAAATACAATTGCTGACAACGAGCGAGTACGAGTTCAAGCAGCAAAAAATTAAGGATAAATGGTATACTAAAGAGACATCATTTTTTAAGTCACTCACATTTTGATGTAAAAAACATTAAAAATTCGATACGTTATAGTTGTTTATAAAGATTATAAAAACTTATGTAAATGTATTGAACATTTATGATATATAATACATTAAATATTACATGTGCTGCATAAATGTATGATTATTCGGATTAAACATTTTTAAATCATGATATCAAGAGTATAAAATTTCAATTAACTTACACCTATTTGTTATCTAAATATTCAATCGATGAAAAATCTTATATTCGAGATATTCATCAAAGAACATATTTTCAGGTTTAAAAGTATTTGTATTTAACATTCAATTGTGTAAATATTTAAATAATAAGAGTCCAAGGTTCCAAAGACCAAATAATAAAAACGACTGACAAAGGGAAGATTAAAAGTTGAAATGTACTTTTTTAAAATGCAATTTATAATATTATTATGTTTTAGAAAATACATTTTACTAAATAACATACTATTTTATTAAATAGCACAAAGTATTGAAAATTTTATTTTTTAATTCGTTTTTATAATTATATTAAAAGTGTTAAACACACATCTTTATGTCAATTTATGTATGATGGCTTTAACGTGCACTAGTGCGCCTTGAGTTAGTATGAACTACTTTTACATATGTATGTTACACCTCACGTCATATCCATATTATATAATTGTAAATAAGTATATCTTTAGATAATATAATATTTAAATTATTTAGAATAATAAATATTCATTTATCTAAAATTGAGGATTTTAATTATGTAGATAATCTGAATATTATTAGGTGTTGGAATTAATTCGTAGCGTTTTACAAGTGATGGGAAGTACTTTCATTAATGTATTTTTTAATGCTCATGTGAAATAAATAACATTCTTTCATTAAAAACGCTACGAATTAATTCCAACACCTAATATTATTTGAAGAAGGGAATATAAATTTGTTAATTTATTCTTTAATTATATAAAAAATACTTGTATAAAAAATAGAAAATTATAAAGTATGATATTATACAAAGAATTTAAATAAATCAGTGAATTAATGTGACATCAAATTTTTCTTATTATATTGAAAATTATTATATTAAGTTTATTATTATTATATTTTATTAAACATATAATTATGACAAATAAAAAATAGAATAAAAAAACGGGTAATTAAGAGCCTTAATACGCGATAATTGGTACGATTATCATATACACATATATTTCGATTGTATCTATTACATAATATACAAAACTGAACGTTTCAGCTATATTCAAGCCATCCTCAGTAGTGCCCAATCATTGATAACAATGTTCATAACGTCAAAGAAATCGAGTGCAGCAAACAAATCTTACAGATTACCATATCTGGAATGTATGTAACCATTAGTTAGCCGATTAACTAAGTACGAGCTACTGCACACCATAACTGCACAATAATATAAATTAAATAAATTAAAATTGATAAAACAGATAAAATCAAATTAAATTTCTTGTAAGAACATAACATTTGCAGTATCAAAAGCAGAGAACAGATAATTATATAAATAATAAAGACATATAATTATGTTTATTATCATAACTAGTATCTATATTATTTTCTTATCGTAAAATTAGTCATTACAATTACTGTGTAAAAATAATTTTTAAATATATTTGAACAACTAAAATATAGTTGAACAATTTGATAAAAGTATTTTTTATGTTTTTGTATTTAACTTATTAGGTGCGCAACTAAGTTCTCGCTGTTTGTCAACAGATGGCTCCAGCAGTAAGTGAACAGTTTTATCGTGATGGTATACGAGCTCTGCCAGAAAGATGGGAAAAAGTAGTAGCTAGCGATGGGCAATACTTTCAATGATTCATTTGTAACCATTTTTTCACAATAAAGTTGCATTTTCATCAAAATAACAGCGAGAACTTAGTTGCGCACCTAATATATATAATAATTAACTGTTATGTAATAATAAAAATAGTAATTGAAACAGTCCAGATAATAAAATTGTATTTAAAAAAAGCGATTAATTGTTTATTTGATAATTTTATTACTATTACATGAAGATTACGATAACGATTATAAAGGTGTTGATAAAGATTTCGCAGGATCCTGATCTACTCGCGATCCTGATCTATTCAACAAAAATATAAAACCAGCATACCGCTATGAAAATGTTCCAGGCAGCGATATGTAGAGTCGTACATGTTAAAAATCGCAACGCATTAGTTACAATGTAACGCCTCGCGCAAACGGAGTTGTGCTGCGCAACGCCACAATATATTACCGCGGAAAAAATAGCCAAGCATCAATTACGTATGTAATACCACATACTGCTGCTCTATATCGCGATAAGCTCGAGGGATGGCATGGATAGAGCTGGCGTCCACCGCGCCGCTTCCATTTGCCCGTCATTCATCTGCGCTTCAGTATGGAAATCTATCCTGGGAACTATGATAACTTTTTTCCCCGACGTGGAAGTTCAACCGCGACGATCTCTTAACTTCGCGCGATGAGAAACCGCTACCCAGCAGGACATGTTACAAATTAACTCTCTGTTCGAAACGAGAAAGCTACGGTAAAATTATTTTTTTGTTACTTTCACAAAAATATAATTATACGATCTTCATGGAAACGCATTTCACAGTTAAATGTTTTCGAACGGAAATTTTTTCATACAGAGCGTTTTTTCACCATCGAAATTTCAATGTCATCCATATTCGAATAGAATCTATATGAGAAATCTGAAAGACTTTAAATAGTTAATATATATATAAACTTTAAATAGTTATTACTCTATTCTCCGATATCTCTTCAATGGCTTCAATGGTGTAAAACGTGAGCGAGTGTGTCAAGACTGTTTCATATGACTTCCTTTTGCACACATGATGCACCCTTTACATGCCTTCTGGCAATGGCGTTAGGCATGATGAATGTATCATCGCGTGAAAAAGTCACTGCAGTTTGCCGCATAATAACTGGCGAACGGGGGAAGGGACATTTAGTGCACTTAGACTGGTGATCTATCGGCCACGAGGCGGCCGGAGGCATCGATACTGGATGTACTTTTTCGGTGCTCTAACCCATTTCCCTTGATCTATTAGCTTCCTTCGAATAGACTATTTGTGTAATGGCTTCCGCGGCACCAGAACAGTTTGGTTGTTTTCCATCGCGCCATCGGATAAACACAATTCGCTGCACGCCATAGTAATCCATAGGCGTGATTCTTGATGTGCGTTCATGGAGAAAATTGATACATGTAATAATGAGTAAAATTTAGAATGCATAGTTTGATATCGCATGTGCTTAGAATTCTTCGAAATTTTAAAGTTGTAACTAACAACTTTCCAAAGTTGACACGTAAATATATAGCTCGAAAGCGTATGTTTCAGCAAAATTTTAAGAGTAAACAGTTTCTACTAAAAGCGGATATAGTAAAGAGAAGATAGTACTAATAAAAGTGAATAATATTTATTGCACAACGCAGAAAATTCAAGTAAGGCTTCTGTAATATAAAAATGCCCGTAGATTTTTCGTATTTACTAGCTTAGGGAAGAGGATAGACTAGCAAATTGCATCGATAAATAAATTTTATCGTCAATAATGCCGGGTGGATATCACGGAGAGCTAAAGACAAAGTATCCTTCCAAGAAGGGCAGTCTTAGAAGCGAGTGTTAGAGAGAAATTTATAAGTCGTGGGAACACCATATACTGACTAGCAAATTTCTGATGCCTTTCTTTTTTCCTCGTATTTTCTTGACAGAAAGAACATTGATAGCTAATATAAAATTAGATATTTAACTTTTCCTTTTAAACGATGCTATTATCTATGATCTATGTTATAATTCGAATAACAAGAATATATACATAATATAAGATAGGATGAGCATTTTAAGGAAATAATTTGATAATTATATCTATGTTATGGAGGATTCTATAATTCTTTTCTTTTGAAGTATTATATACCATCTTTGATGGATTACCATCCATTCTTACAAAAATATTATCATCGAGCCTAAACTAAACACTTATGAAAATTAATTGGAAAGGAATTTCAATCTTGTTATAATAGGAGATTGTAATGTAAAATGTAGAAAAATTAATAATAAAAGTCACAGAATGATATCTAATAGATTGATCAAGTATCTAATATCGCAAGTGAGATCGGCGATAGAGTATATATTTTCAAGCTAATAATAGAATCAATCTATATGACACTTAGGAACAATCGATTCCCATATTTTTCCCCACTTTCTAATTATTCCTATCAAAGACAAAAAAACTCATAGTATAAATTAAGGTGTGCAAAATGCACAACGATGAAATCTAATCACTAACTAAAAGCAATTAATAATTAATAATTAGTAATTTGATTCTACTTTGGGAGTGCAAATTGGGTGAAGTTACGGAAGACGTAAGGCTCCTTCTGTGCAACATCCAACAGAGGGAAGTCTTTCCTGTTAAATTCCTGGCTGCAGATTACCGAAAAGTAAATTCAAGGCAGCCCAATTCATTAGATAATTTATTTGAAAATTTAAAAAATTCCAGTGCGCTTCTAAAGATTACGCCAACAAACGCGACGCCAACAAACGCGACGTTGACAAATGCAACCTTCCAGCGTCTAGCTAGAACTTCAAAAAGATTTAATTTGCAAGAAATAAAACAAGTAGAAAATTAAATTGAGAACGAATTTAGAAACTCTTCTGACTCCACTAATTTTACTTCTCGATTAGAATTGACTTCACCTCTTTTCGAAATTTCTTACTCCCCAACCATAAACCCAGATAGTACTACACCTGTCAACATTCCGTCAATTTCCCCTGAATCTTCTCAAAGTGACTATTCCTCTTATAAATCTATCTATAGTTAATCATTCATCTTCGAATCTTCTGAAATTAATCATTCTTTTCTCTCTCCAATAAATGAATTTATGTCTCATATCCTAATCTCTCTAATGCAAATGATTTAAAATTATTCCTTTCAAACTTCCAACTTTCTAATTCTTTCGAGTTTCAAATATTCAGAGCCTATATCTTTCTATTCCCCTAACCAACGAATTATAATTTTAGACCCTCATGAACTCTTCCCCGTTTCTATCCATTTCTTATCCTACTAGCTTCTCCCTTTTCTGATTTAGAAAAATAATATCACAACTTATATACACAAATGGTTTGGATATCCCCAGTTTAATTAAAAGACATAATATAATATGGCTTAAATAATGAAAATAAAAGAAATCGTGAAAGAAGGACTACGAGCCAAAGTAACAATTTTAAAATACGCAATATGATACAGATAACATTAAATAAAAATAAAATAAAAATAAAAATAAAAATATGCCTATATTAAACTTTCGATTCCGATCAGGTCATTCTCTCAAAATTATAATAATAATATATAAAACGGTATAAAAAATAAGTTAACAAAAGATGACTACTTATATAAATTCAATGACAAGAAAGATGATCACAAGTAGACCTTGGATTTTTAGGCCATGAATTCAATTTCAAAGATATCGCTGAATACATGTAGTCGACGGAAAGTAGATACTGGATTTACGCCATTATTCAAATTAAAAAAAATATTGCCGAGCATAAATACATAGCTGATAATGTCATCCAACAAGTCAGTCAATTATTAATTAATTCTTCTAATGAAAGGTTAATCTGGATTCTATAAATATAATAGTGAATTGTGTATTGAAATGTACAAAAAATGTAATTATCAGTAATGATCGTGAATTATATAAAATGATACAGAGTATAAAATTTGATCATATAAATAAGGCAGAATTTAAAAAATATACGTATATAGAACATAAATTCGGTAATATAGATTAGTGCTCACAAAGATTTGCATTTCGGGCTGATTTCGGCGCGCTACTCCCCCCTCCCCCCCACTACCGTTCGAGGCTCGGCGGTTCGAACTGCCGGGCGCTCACGTGACGCTCTGGCTCAGGAGCGTCTCTATAGCTTAAACTTGCCGAGGTCATATCTTACATTATTAAAGAATATTTTTCTTGCAAAATAATTTATATTTTCTTAAAAAATTTTAAATTTTTAATTTTCTAAAACATTTTATCATAATAATTCTTGCCTACCAGAAACTATTCAATAATTATTATAAATTTACATCGAGAAATTTCTAGAATAACATATTTATTCATAATATTATAATTCTGACCTACCAGAAACCATTCAATAATTGTTATAAATTTACATCGAGTTTCTATGACAGACTTGCGAAAATCGAAGTTAGGAAATACGTGAATCTGAAAATTCCATGTTTTTCATACGAAGTCTTATAAAGTCTCAAGTAACGAGGATTCTATATCGCAATAATTATTTTCTTCTATAAGCGAATATAATTTTATTATTTTAATTAAAATGATAATTATATTCGCTTACAATTTTCGCCAGTCTGTTATAGAAATGTAAATTTTCAATATAAATTTATAACCGGATGGTAGTTGTTAATAATTAAAATTCATCAAAATCTAATACATGTAATCTACAAACGTTTCGACCCTTATCGAGTCATCTTCAGTGTCATACATGCGTAATTAATTATTCTAAAACATTTAAATATAAGTTAAAGCAAAATTGCGATGAAGACTATTCTTTATTGTCAGCCAGTAAATAATAAAAAATGACGACCTGTAGAAAATGAACTAAGGAGATTGTATGGAGAGAGTAAAATAGGAGAGGGAAAAAACTAAGAGGATGAAAGAGATTGTATAATGGGAAGATAGGAATCAGATAATGCTTTCGTATCATTCTGCCTTGTAAGAATAACGGGATAATCTCCGTTGTTTAGGATAAAGAGAGGGATGGTAAACGACGATGGTGGAAGGGGCAAAAGTGTTGCAGAGTTTAGTCGGGTCTGAGTCTCGCTACTGCTATTGGCACTGCCAAATAACCGAGTTAGATTGGCACACGCAAAGATATACCTGGACATAATTTCTGGATTGAAGTAACGGCTCAGAAATTAATTCTTGGACCGCGAACTTTGATTGAGAATAAGGAAACCCGGGTGTTATTCCCACTCTGAGCAGAAAACTGATGAATCAAAAGGATCATTTGGAGGAGGCTCACAATAAAGAAGGAATCGGCATCATCGTATAAACTTCGCCAAGCACTCTCTAGGTATGAAGTTAAGTAGAATTAAGTAGGCCCTTCAAATATCGAGCATTTTGTTATTTATTAAAACAAGCCGCAAATCTTTAGTAAACTGTAGGCAATCGAATGTGATTGCATTTGTATGACTTATAATCTCTTGATTGATTACAAAATTTAAATTTTGTTTATGAACGAAATCTTACTTATGTAAATTAAATAAATCCGTGCATGTGTAATAATATTGTAATTTGAATATAATTCGATAAACATAAAAATTAAACTTTAAGATAATTTAGTTATTTCAATATTTGTCACGTTAAAGCCTGTTTAAGCACTGTTTTTGTTTCTTAATGTGAATCATTTTGGAAATTAATTTATTGTAGTTCACTATCTAAAATTCTAACATTATTCCAATCGAAATTATGGTTACATATAGTTCTATGGTCCGTAATGACAGAGGGGATCTCGATTTTTTCCTTATATCTGACATATGCTCTTGTAATCTAGTTTTTAGTCTCTTCCTAGCCTAGCCAATGTAACTAGCTTCGCAATCCCCACAGGATATTTTGTAAACCACATTCTAATGGAAAAGAGAGTCAAGCTGGTCTTGCGTACATTAAAATTATTACTTTGGCTCGTAGCCCTTCTTAATACAATTTGTTTTATTTTCATTATTTGAGCCATATTATATTATGTATTTTAATACACGCGGATGTTAATTTTCAGGAATTTCTCTCAGTGTACAAAAAAAGTAAGTAGTAAAAAAAAAGTGTAAAAATGTATTTTTTTATTAGAGATTGTTTTGGTATTAATACTTACAATTTTTTTTAATTATGTAATTCTATTAAGTTATGTGTTAATATTAGAGTCTGTATTAAGTTTTTAAAACACTGCCTTAAACATAATTTGGTTCTTCTACATTTGTACATACTTCTCAAAGAGAATAACTTATAATATCTTTATACAATAATTGTTTTTATAAGCGACTGAATACGATCCAACACGATAATGTAAAAACAACATTGTGATTGGAGTTAAAGGATGCTATATAAACACACTGTTGCTTTTACATTATCGTGTTGATTCGTATTTAGTCACTTATAAAAACAATTATTGTATAAAAATATGTTATCATAAAGATACGTGATCATATAATATAATCACAATGTTGCTTTTACATTATCGTGTTGGATCGTATTCAGTCGCTTATAAAAACAATTATTGTATAAAGATATGTTATTCTGTTTGAGAAGTATGTATTTTAAAAACTTAATACAGATTCTAATATTAACGCATAACTTAATAGAATTACATAATTAAAAAAAAATTGTAAGTATTAATACCAAAACAATCTCTAACAAAAAAAATGTACAATACATTAAGAGAAATTCTTGAAAATTAACGTCCGCGTATCATTTACATTACATTAGCAGTAATATTTTAACCAATCATTTCTGTTTCATTGTGCCTGAGCCTGATTCTTGTAGTTTTTTTTATTTATCTGGACAAAATTAATAATCGTTACTTTATATAGCAACCATCTAGAATTGATAAATAATTAAATGGTTACAATCCAAACAAATTAATTAATCTCGAATTAGACCTATTTTTTATATATGCTCTGTATCTAGCAATAATTCATTAAATTCTAACATTAACACTCTCGATCCTATAGTTTCTAGTTATTCTATTCTTTTTGAGAATGTTTTAATCAATAACTCGTCAATTTCTAACATTAATATTATTACTCCTACAGATACTAGTCTTTCTACTCATTCCGAGAATGTTTTAAACAATAACGCGTCAAATTCTAACTCTAATAGTGCTCCCACAATTCTTAATCGTTCCATTCAATTTGAGAACATCCATATTTCTCCTGATTTGTTCAATGAAGCATCTTCTTGATTTAACAAATGAAAAATGGTTTATCAATCTGAGTAATACTGATATACCAAGGGAGATTTAATTGCTGTTATAGCTAGTGAGAGTTTTGGTTTACCTATCAACAAATATAATATTAATAAAACTATGATAGAGTTTTAAAAAAGTGTTAAAAATAATATATCTGGTCATCCTAACAACATTGTAAATTTTATTAAAAACAATTAAATTTCTATTCTTAATAAATTTTCCAATGATTTTCCTTTGTCCAACCATAATGATAAATAATTATTTTAATGGTTGGTTAAATATTACAAATCAATTTATGAAAGATCACAACAATTTACTTATTACACGAGAAGGAGAAGTGTTTTCATCACAGTGTTTTTGGATAGAGCGGATTACACTGATAAAATGGAGATTATTTTTTCTGACAAGAATACTTACCATAGGGAATTCCTATGAGAAAGTTGACTGATGATCTCCGCTACCTTCTTATCAGATAGAAAAATAAAGACTTTATAGATGAGTCCACATACTGAAAACTACGGATGGATAATACATCCAAAGTTTATGGTTTATCGAAAGTCAACAAGATTGGTAATTCATTAAGAGTCATTGTTTCGTCTGTTAAGTCTTTTATATTATCTCTATTTCTTCACAATATTTTTTACAATAGCATTTCTGAGGCATTTAATCAGGTGAAAAATAACTTTTATTTTGTTAACAAACTGAATAGGGTGATTTTTAAGTCTAATTATATTATGGCTTCCTTAGACATTATTTTTCTTTTTACTAATGTCTCCATAGAATTGGTATCTGGAGAGCATTAGTAAAAGATGGGCTCACATTTCTTGCAAAACCACTATATCAATAAAATCACTATTAGATGAATTTTTAATAGTCATTTACTTAGTTTTAAATTCTACTTTTTTCTCGTTTAATGGTAAATTTTACAAGCAGATTTTTGGTACCTCTATGGGTTCACCTCTGTCTCCTATTATATCCAAAATTTTATAGGATTTACTTTAGCAATTGAAAGATTACTTACATAATTATTATTCAATTTTTGACGACATCATTTTAGCAGCTCCAGGTGACACTTCGAATGAAATCCAAAACGTTCTTATTTCTTTACATCCAAGATTTCAGTTCACCATGGAAATAAGTATAGATAAAAAATTGAATTTCTTAGACAGAATGGTTATTATTGACAACAGAATTATTTTTGATAGATATCATAAGTCAACTTTCTCGAGTAGATTCCTTAATTTTTATTCTCATTATCCGATTTGTCATAAGAGGGACGTTATCATTGGTGCAGTTGATAACGAGTGGTCTTCATTGCAATTTTGTTTCAACTTATATTTAAATATGTTACAATTTTACTTTTTAACTTATCTTTATTTCTGACACTACAATTTTATTATTGGACTACGCAATGCGATTATTAAAGTACCTTTTCATTTATATAAATCACTATACGTTTCAAAATTTTACATAGTTTAATTTTATTAAATTCAGCTTTTATCTATATTACCAAATTTATGTTTCATACACAATATTTTATAAATTCTATCTTATTTATATGATCGAATTTTAAACTCTATACATATCATTTTATATAATTCACGATCATTGCTGATAACTACATTTTCTGTACATTTCAATACTTACACAATTCACTACTATACTATTTATAGAATCCAGATAAACCTTTTATTAGAAGGATTAATTAATAATTGGCTGACTTAATGATATTATCAGTAATATATTTATGCTCGGCAATATTTTTTGAATTTGAATAACGGTGTAAATCCAGGATCTATTTTCCGTTAATTACATATTCAACGATTTATACTCAGCGATATTTTTTGAACGGCATAAATCCAGGATCTATTATATTTTCAGCCGACTAAAATGTATTCAGCGATATCTTTGGAATTGAATTAATAGTCTAAATATCCAAGGTCTAAATATAAGTTAATTCATACAGACTCTTTAATAATCACAAAGAAAATAGATAAAATAGAGCAATAGGAGTCAAGTACGATAATTATTATGCAAAACAAACAATATGGATACAACACAAAACTCTTTATTAAATAACCCGCTTATATGTTTCGTCTTATTTTTGAGCTATCTTCAGAGACAAATTAATTTTATAATTATAATACCTACAAACTGTTTCATTCCAGTGAGCCACCTCCACATACTTATGGAAACTTTAATATTGAAAAATGACTCTAATGACAGTCTAAATTGTGTTTAAATTTTATAAGACAAAATTATTAAAAAAAAAGCTCGAACGAATTTTTATATCACAATAAGAGGAAAGCAACGAGGATTTGCTATGTCGCAAACAATTAAAAATGTTCTATTAATTTAATCAAAAACTATTAGGTGTTGGAATTAATTCGTAGCGTTTTTTAATGAAAGAATGTTATTTATTTCACATGAGCATTAAAAAATACATTAATGAAAGTACTTCCCATCACTTGTAAAACGCTACGAATTAATTCCAACACCTAATAGTTTTTGACTCATCAGCGAATCAGTGTCAAAATTATTTAAATCAATAAAATAACTTCTAATTTTGATTGTAATTAAGGAGTGTTTTTTGTGTGTGTGGAAAAATAATATAATATCAATTGTAATCTGAAAGGAAATCAAATACCAAGTCAAAAGTTTCAAATAAAATGATCTTAATACAATAAAAGAACGACACTGACTAACTGGCAATTCAGCAACTTCGACAGCTTATCAATAATCGGAAAGTAAACCTTGGGAAGCCTCATATTCATCTGCAGAGAAGAGACTACGAGTCTGTTTTCTGATGTACAGCATCTCCGAAACCAATCTCTTTCTGTACTAAGGTTCTTCGTCCAAAATTACAATGTTTTCCTAATCAAACTCGAGGCCCTCCTTCAATCGGTCAGTTATGACAGAGTGTGTGGTTGTGTTCCACCGAATGTGATTCTTATGCTCAGCGATTCTTGTCTTCTGCTGTCTTCTCGTCTGTCCCACGTAACTCGCATCACAGTCTTTACAATAAATCTTATACACGATATTCAATTTCATATTATGCGGAAGCGGATCTTTATGCACCTTAATGAATTTCCGTAATTTGTTAACACTATTAAACGATATCCTAATATCATCATTGCTTAATCTATTAAATTTTTTGGAAACAGTAAACTAGGAAAGTCTCACGATTTCGACGATATCGTTATCAGATTTCTTACTCTTATACTTAATAATGTTTTTCAAACGGTTATGGATATTATCAAAAATGAATTCCAACGGATAATCATTCTTTAATAAAATTTTAATTACAAAACAAAAATTATTAAAATGAAATTTCGAATTTGAAAGCAAAATTACTCTATTCGGATTCGAAAGCAAAATTATGGATGAAATTTCGGATTCGAAAACAAAATTACTCAGATGGATAATTTTAGACGAAGAACAGTACAGAAAGAGATTGGTTTCGGAGGTGTTGTACAGGAAGCAGACGCGTGGTTTCAATTTACAGGTGAATATGGAGGAACTTCCCAAGGCTTACTTTCCAATTATTGATGAGCTATAAATGTTGAAGTTGTTGAATTGCCAATTAGTTAGTGTCGTTCTTTCATTGTATTAAGATTTTATGTGAAACTTTTGACTTGATATTTGATTTCCTTTCAGATTACAATCAATATTAAATTGTTTTTCCATACACACACACGCACGCATGCACGCACGCACGCACACAAAACGCTCCTTAATTACAACTAAATTTAAAAGTTACTCCACTAATTTAAACAATTTTGACACTGATTCGCTGACGAGTCAAAAACTAGTTTTTGACTAAATTAATAGAACATAATTGTTTGCGACATAACAAATCCTCGTTGCTATGAGCTTTCCTCTTATTGTGATATAAAAATTCGTTCGGGCTTTTTTTTAAATAATTTTGTCCTATAAAATTTAAACACAATTTGGATTGTTATTAGAGTCATTTTTCAATAATAAAGTTTTCATAAATATGTGCAGGTGGCTTACTGGAATGAATTAGTTTGTAGGTATTGTAGTTATTATTGTAATTATAAAATTAATTTGTCTTTGGAGATAACTAAAAAATGAGCCAAAACATGTAAGCGGGTTATTTAATAAAGAATTTTATGTTGTATCCACATTGTTTGTTTTGTACAACAATTACCGCGCTTTTGACTCCTGTTGTCCTATTTTACCTATTTTCTTTATTCAAGGTCTACTTGTGATTATCTTTCTTATCATCAAATTTATATAAGTAATTATCTTTTGTTAACTTATTTTTAGTCAACTATTTTATATATTATATTATTTTTATAACTTTGAGAATGACCCGATCGGAATCGAAATGTTAGATTAATGTAGGCATATTTTTATTTTTATTTTTTTAATTTATATTTATATTTAATGTTATTTGTATCATATTACTGTAGGAAGAGTATATATTTCGTTTATAAATTTTTGTTCACGCGCTTCCAGCTGGCGATATGCGCTAGACTATTAGCGCGCTTGCGCAAGAAGGAAAAAATAAAGGAAGGTTAGAGCAGAAGGGAGTTAGTCTAAAAATGACGAACACGCGTGTGGCACAGCGAAGCGTGAAGTGCGAAGTGTATCTCTCCTAAATTGTTATCCAATAAATATTGGCTCACCAAACATTCCACCATTGGCATCATCTTATTTCCTACAATTTGGGAGCTCAACCGGGATAAGGACTGATGAAAAAAGAGAGAAAAGACGAAAAGACGAAAAAGAAACAAGACGGAAAAGACGTAAAACGAAAGACGATAAAATGAGAGACGACAGGACGAAGGAAAAGACGAAGAGACGAAAAAGACGAAAAGGCGCAAGACGGAGAAGACACGACGAGGAAAAGGAAAGAAGAAAAGAAGACGACATTCAAATTTCGAAGACGTTAAGAAAAGGCATTGAGTGTGCAACTACAAGGACACAGCGACATCAGAAATACATTGGCAAGATTGTGAATGCGCGTCGGTAACAGTACCAACATCGAGAGTGCAGTGACAATACGACGCGAGTTAGCGCGCGACAGTAGCGCTGGTAATGACATCGAAACTGTGATGGCAGGACTGCACGATGTAAGTGAACGGTAGTCTTGAGCGAATCTACGCGAACAAGACGGTGCAACAACAGTAAGCGCGCGGCGGTAAACATTTGCTATATTGCGTAAAGTATGCAGAGACAAGATGAATAATCTCGCGCAAATTGAATCAATCAAGCAGAAGATACGCGTCGACCGTTGCCGTGATGGTTTTACATAAGTTTATCTTCGAAAAGGAAGGTAATCGAAAAAATAGACAAAGACTCAGAGACTTTGAGGGTTTCACTTTTAAAAAAGACACAACGGGATACGTGGATAAAATAGAAGCGGCGCGAAAACTCTCGATCGGTGATTTGATATCCTGCTGTAACATTCTCGGTTTAGAGTACGGCGGAAACAGAGAAGAGATAATGACACGCATAAAATGGATTTAGATACTCTCACGCTTAAAGATAGTGAACAGGACGATGAGTTAAACAAAGATGCGAGTGACGAGGGAACAGTTGACGAGCAAGACGATGAAAGAGTGGAAGAAAGAAGTAATGAAGAGGGTGAAAATAACCTCGAAGAGAATCACTCCGCCAGAGGCGGTCAAGTGAACACGAAATTCTCCATGACATACCGAGACGTGCAAGATTCAATTAAAACTTTCAAGAAAAGATACATATCCAGTTGAAAGATGGATATCTGAATTTGAGGATGCAGCTAATCTGTTCGGATGGTCGGAATTACAGAAGTTAGTTCGCAAAGAAATTATTAGCCGGATCTGCTAAAATGCTCATCGACAGTGAAGGCGTTATCAAGTCGTGGAAGAAATTAAAAGAAATTTTACGAAACGAATTTATAAATGAAATAAACAGTGTTCAAATACACGATATGCTGGTCAGAAGAAGACTGAAGAGGGACGAAATCTTGCAGGAATATTATTACGCGATGAAAGAAATAGCTGTTAGATGTAAAATAAAAGCAGAAGCACTCATGAAATACGTGATTGACGGAATTCCGGAGGACGCACAGGGCAAAATGATATTATACAGAGCTAAAAAATTGAAAGACTTCAAGGAGAAGCTTAAAGTATACGAAGCAATTCGAAAGAAGAATACTGAGAGGATGAGAACGAGAGAGAAGAACACTATGCCGAAGAAGCGAGGAAACCAACAACACCAAAAAGTGGCGAAAAGGAACAGGAGGCGAACGCTACAATTGCGGCGATAAAGGACACAAATCTAAAGACTGTAAGAAGAAGGAATTAGGTAAAAAATATTTTAAATGTCAAAAATATGGGCATACGGAAAATCTGTGTAACGCGTTAGACGATAGTGAAGCGGTAATGAATAAAAAGACGGCGGTAATTAATACGGTTACTGATTCATCGAGAATGTTTAAACGAATCGCGATAAACGGTGTGCGAGTTAGTGCGTTAATTGATACCGGCAATCAGATCACGGTAATGCGCAAAGATGTTTACGATAAATGAATTAGATAAGCTATGGGGAAATAGTATTTGTTTAACCGATTTTGAAAAAAACGTGCATTCATTAGATTGCGTAAATACAATTGTAGAAGATTCTGATGAATATCCGTGTATAGTGCCAAATGAAGCTACAAATTCAAGTGTCATAATTGGTAGCGATTTCCTAGCAATGACGGAAATGACCGTCAATAATGACGGAATAACTACTCGTATACGAAAAGCGACACCTGCTCAATTGTTAGCACAAATCAACGTGATCGAAAAGCAACCGTTACACATTGGTAACGTGACGGATCCGAAAGTACGTGAAGAAGTAGAGACAGTTGTTGAAACGTATCAAGTAAATAAAACAACGAATGTGAGCATGCGTATTGTACCAAAGAACGAAAGGCCAATCTTTCAAAAACCGCGACGGTTACCGGCACCTGAGCGTAAGATAGTCGAAAATCAAATAGTGGAATGGCTAAATGACGGGGTCATTGAGAAATGTACGTCGGAATACGCGAGTTCAATAGTCGTTATAAGAAAGAAGGACGCATGTATGTATTGATTATAGGAAGTTAAATCGAGTCATAGAAAAGGATGGTCATCCCTTATCACTAATCTACTAGATAAATTAGAGGATGCTCGTGTATTTAGCATGTTAGACTTGAAAAATGGATTTTTCCATGTATCCGTAGAAAAAGAGAGTCGAAAATATACGACGTTTCACTCCGAACGGTCAATATCAATTCTTGAAAGTCTTTTTTGGACTATGTAATTTGCCGAGGGTTTTCCAAAGATATATTAATGCTGCTTTCTGGGATTTGATTAAATAAAATATAGTTTTGCTTTACGTGGATGACTTGATCGTGTCGGCGACAAACGAACAAGAAGCGATGGAACGTTTGCGAATCGTACTAAAAACAGCTAGCGACTACGGTTTGCAAATTAATTTTAAAAAATGTCAATTCGTGAAAAGAACCATCGAGTTTCTAGGTATAGAAGGGGGCAGAATTTATCCTTCCCAAGAGAAAATCAAAGCCGTGATAGATTATCCAGAACCGAAAGATATTCAAAGCTTTCTTGGATTAACGAAGTTACTTCAGAAAATATCTTGAAACTAACATGGTTCTAATATTAACACATATAAAAAAATAAGAGCATAAAAAACCACAGCACAAGTTATAGTTTGTGATATTTAATTATTATTATATTAATTAAAACATTAAACGTTTCGGCCACAATCTGGCCATCTTCAGTAATATTCTAGTAATTCAATAATATTCTTAAAACGCAGAGTTACATCTAGTTGACATTAAATTTAACAGTCGAGAGTTGTAATTAAATAAACATGTTCTTTTATATGTGAAGATGCTTCATACAGTAATGTTACACCGTCAATTGTCATATCAAGAAAAGTGTAGAACAAGAATTTCCAGATTCTAAATAAAATTGTATATATTAAAATCTTCTAGTCGGAATATAAAGAAATAGAATCATTACCTGTTTTACAGCAAAAAAACCAAACGATGAATCTCTATTTCTTTTACACAGTTAGAATTTTGTCGTGACATTATGTGTTGTTATTTGTCCTATCATATATTTTATCACTATTTATATATCTGAGTCAAAAATTTTTAGAAAGTTCTAGAATTGTTTATTAACGGAAAGAGACATCCTTCTTTAGAAGAGGAAAATAAACCTCAGGCAAACCTTCCGTGTCACTTTGCTTATTGATACCACTTGTTTGTCTTTTTATATGTATCATTTCCGAAATTCTTTTTTTCGCTAAAGGTTGTTCTATATCTAAAATTCTTATATTATCCCAATCTAATTCATGCATCTCATTCATACGGTGACGTGAAACCACAGAAATTTCGGAAGAAGGTTTTCTTATATCGGCCTTATGTTCTTTAATCCGAGTTTTTAATTTCCTTTTGGTTTGGCCAACATAAGACGATTCACAGTTTAAGCAATTAATTTTATAAACTACTCCGCATTGGTCATCCTTAGGCAAAGAATCCTTTCCTGTCTTAATAAATGTATTCAATTTATTCATAGGTTTATAAGCTATATTAAAACCGTACACATGTGAAAGTTTTTTAAATTTTTCCGAAACTTTGTTCAAATATGGTATCGTGAAAAATTTTTTTGAAGTAACATTAGAGTCACATTCATTATTAATTTCTTTACGATTTTGATCTAAATTAGTTCTGTTTTCCAACGTTTTAATTCTATTATTTATTGTAGAAAATATAAACTTTAAAGGATAACCATTACTTAGAAACGTGTGAATTAAATCAGAGATGTTTTTTTCATGAAATTTAGGATGGGATAAGAATAGAATTCTATCAAATTGCCCAATAATAACTCCCCTTTTGTGTTCTAACGGATGATTCGAAAAATAATTAAGATATCTTCCAGAATTGGTAGGTTTTTTTATAAATATCGAAGATGATATTTCCTTCCTGTCTCATTAATTTAACATCTAGGAAATGTATGCCGTTATCATCGCCAAAGTCCACAGTAAATTTAAGCCTTTCATGATATGAGTTAAACAATTCTAGAACTCCTTCAACTTTTTCTTTGTGTATAGCTAATACAATATCATCCACATAACGAAAATAAAAAGATGAATTAATGTTATTCTTGGTAATGATTTCTTTTTCAAAATCTTGTAAAACAATGTTCGCCAGTATGGGGGACAAAGGAGAACTCATTGGCATGCCAAAAATCTGTTTAAATATTTTATTATCAAAACTAAAAAATGTAGAATTAATTATAATCATAATTGCTTTGATAAATTCATGTAAAGGAATCGAAGTCTTATTCTCCATAAAATTCCACCTACGTTCAATGCTTTTTGATACTAATTCGGTCGGAATATTCGTGTACATGGAGACCACGTCAAATGATATAATACTAAAATTTGTATCAATTGCTTTACCATTGAGTTTATTTACTAAATCAAAGCTGTTTTTAACGAAACTGAAATTTTTTATATTATTATTGTCAATGATTTCCTTTAAGAAAGTCGCCAGTGGATAAAAAGCACTATTAATACAACTGACAATCAATCTTAAAGGGTGACCTTCTTTGTGAATTTTTGGCAAACCGTAAGATCTCGGAAGTTCGCCGTCCGAAACGTACAATTTTTTATATAAACTAGAATCAATGTACCCCTTATTTTTCCAATTTTTTAATAATTTACCAATTTATTTACCAATTTCAATAGTTATTTTCTTAGTGGGATCTTTTTTGATTGAATCATATGTAATATGATCATTAAGAATCTCATACATTTTTTCTTTATAGCTATCTCGACTCATAATTACGGTGGTATTCCCTTTATCCGCTCTAGTAATTAAAATATCAGGATTCTCTGAGATGAATCGCTTAACCTCTCTTACACCTTCGTATAAAATTGTATTTTCAGAAGATTTACTATTACTACTACTACTATTATAAAGAAAAAATGTATGAGATTCTTAATGATCATACTACATATGATTCAATCAAAAAAGATCCCACTAAGAAAATAACTGTTGAAATTGGTAAATTATTAAAAAATTGGAAAAATAAGAGGTACATTGATTCTAATTTATATAAAAAATTGTACGTTTCGGACGGCGAACTTCCGAGATCTTACGGTTTGCCAAAAATTCACAAAGAAGGTCACCCTTTAAGATTGATTGTCAGTTGTATTAATAGTGCTTTTTATCCACTGGCGACTTTCTTAAAGGAAATCATTGACAATAATAATATAAAAAATTTCAGTTTCGTTAAAAACAGCTTTGATTTAGTAAATAAACTCAATGGTAAAGCAATTGATACAAATTTTAGTATTATATCATTTGACGTGGTCTCCATGTACACGAATATTCCGACCGAATTAGTATCAAAAAGCATTGAACGTAGGTGGAATTTTATGGAGAATAAGACTTCGATTCCTTTACATGAATTTATCAAAGCAATTATGATTATAATTAATTCTACATTTTTTAGTTTTGATAATAAAATATTTAAACAGATTTTTGGCATGCCAATGAGTTCTCCTTTGTCCCCCATACTGGCGAACATTGTTTTACAAGATTTTGAAAAAGAAATCATTACCAAGAATAACATTAATTCATCTTTTTATTTTCGTTATGTGGATGATATTGTATTAGCTATACACAAAGAAAAAGTTGAAGGAGTTCTAGAATTGTTTAACTCATATCATGAAAGGCTTAAATTTACTGTGGACTTTGGCGATGATAACGGCATATATTTCCTAGATGTTAAATTAATGAGACAGGAAGGAAATATCATCTTCGATATTTATAAAAAAACCTACCAATTCTGGAAGATATCTTAATTATTTTTCGAATCATCCGTTAGAACACAAAAGGGGAGTTATTATTGGGCAATTTGATAGAATTCTATTCTTATCCCATCCTAAATTTCATGAAAAAAACATCTCTGATTTAATTCATACGTTTCTAAGTAATGGTTATCCTTTAAAGTTTATATTTTCTACAATAAATAATAGAATTAAAACGTTGGAAAACAGAACTAATTTAGATCAAAATCGTAAAGAAATTAATAATGAATGTGACTCTAATGTTACTTCAAAAAAATTTTTCACGATATCATATTTGAACAAAGTTTCGGAAAAATTTAAAAAACTTTCACATGTGTACGGTTTTAATATAGCTTATAAACCTATGAATAAATTGAATACATTTATTAAGACAGGAAAGGATTCTTTGCCTAAGGATGACCAATGCGGAGTAGTTTATAAAATTAATTGCTTAAACTGTGAATCGTCTTATGTTGGCCAAACCAAAAGGAAATTAAAAACTCGGATTAAAGAACATAAGGCCGATATAAGAAAACCTTCTTCCGAAATTTCTGTGGTTTCACGTCACCGTATGAATGAGATGCATGAATTAGATTGGGATAATATAAGAATTTTAGATATAGAACAATCTTTAGCGAAAAAAAGAATTTCGGAAATGATACATATAAAAAGACAAACAAGTGGTATCAATAAGCAAAGTGACACGGAAGGTTTGCCTGAGGTTTATTTTCCTCTTCTAAAGAAGGATGTCTCTTTCCGTTAATAAACAATTCTAGAACTTTCTAAAAATTTTTGACTCAGATATATAAATAGTGATAAAATATATGATAGGACAAATAACAACACATAATGTCACGACAAAATTCTAACTGTGTAAAAGAAATAGAGATTCATCGTTTGGTTTTTTTGCTGTAAAACAGGTAATGATTCTATTTCTTTATATTCCGACTAGAAGATTTTAATATATACAATTTTATTTAGAATCTGGAAATTCTTGTTCTACACTTTTCTTGATATGACAATTGACGGTGTAACATTACTGTATGAAGCATCTTCACATATAAAAGAACATGTTTATTTAATTACAACTCTCGACTGTTGAATTTAATGTCAACTAGATGTAACTCTGCGTTTTAAGAATATTATTGAATTACTTCAGAAAGTTTATACCTTCATATCATCGTGAAACCGTTGAGCGACATGTTGCAGAAAGATCAACCGTATAATTTTGACGATAAGACTCGAAACGCATTCATACAATTGAAGACGACTCTAACTCAAAATTCAATATTGAAAATATATCCGCGACACGAAACGGAAGTACATACTAATGCAAGTAAAATAAACGGTTATGAGGCTATACTTTTGCAGCGTTCAGACGAAGACAACTTATTACATCCGGTATATTTTATGAGCAAAAAGACTAAAAAAGAGGAAAGGAATTACACGAGTTACGAATTGGAGGCGCTTGCGATAGTAGAGGCACTTAGGAAATTTCGAGTGTATCTGTTAGGAATTCAGTTTAAAATAATTACTGATTGCGGCTTTTCAACAAACCATGAGCAAAAAAGAGTTAAGTACACGTGTTGTTAGATGGGCTTTAGTGTTAGAGGATTATAATTACATCACAGAACACAGACTGGGAACCCCGGTATGGAACACGTCGATGCATGCGTCGGCATTTGGTTATAACAATAGCGAAAAGTTCAATTATACCACAAATTAGGAATCAACAAGCAAGCGATGAAGAAATTTAAGCGATAATAGAAATTGCCAAAGACAAACCGTATAAGAATTATCACTCTCGCGAGGTTATAATCGGTTAGATGTTCAAAAACAAATATTCGGGAGTACAAATCGTGATGGATAGAGGTACAGCTTTTATCTCCCAAGAGTTCAAGGAGTATTGTCAGAGTGAAGGAATTGAACACGTGACAGTTACCACGGGATTGCCAAGGGCAAATGAACAAGTGGAACATTTGAATAAAGTAATCATATCGATACTCTTCAAATTATCAATCGAAGAGCCTGCTAAATGGTAGACATGTAGATAAATTGCAACGTATATTAAACTCCACGTTCAATCGTAATGTAGATGCGATGCCTTTCGATTTACTATTTGGCGTAAAAATGCGCGACGAAATCGACTTGAAACTACGCGAAGTGATAGAACAAGAATTTCGATCGAAATTTGAGGAAGAGCGTAACGAAATTAGAGCTAGAGCGAAAGAATAAATTCTGAAAGTGCAATCGGAGAATAGTAAGACGTATAATCTCAGACATAAGAAGGCTACAGAATACCAGGTGGGAGATCTAGTAGCAATCAAATGAACACAATTAGGTCCAGACCAAAAGTTACGAGCGAAATATCTGGGACCATATCAAATTGAGAAGGTTAAGCCTAACGACACATACAACGTGATTAAAAGCGGTTCTCACCGCAAAGACCTGTAAGTACTTCTACTTGCACTGAGTATGTTAAACCTTGGAATATTTTTTATTATAAGGAATACCGTAATTATAAGTAATCAATTCTATTTGTAAGACGTTAGTTATAAGTAATCGATTTTATTTTTGTAAGACGTTGTAATGTTAATCGACTAATAGTAAGTGAGTTCAAATGATCATAGCAAACACGATAAGAGTATTTTTCATTTCTTTTGTTGTTTTTGTGAATTTGATAGAAACCGTTTTGTGTAACATTAAGTTAACAGCTTGGCATCGTGCGAGACGCACGATTGTGCAGAATGGTCGAATGTAGGAAGAGTATATGTTTCGTTTATAAATTTTTATTTTTATTCGCGCACTTCCGGCTATGGCGATATGCGCTAGAGTATCAGCTCATCGCAAACGCTTGCGCAAGAAGGAAAAGGTAAAGGAAGATTAGAGTAGAAAAGAGTCAGTCTAAAAATGGCGAACACGTATGTGGCACAGCGAAGCGTGCATTCTCGCACGGAATGCAAGAGATCCGGGTTCGATTCCCGGCCGAGGCAATATTTTTTCGCAATAAGTTTATTACAGTTTTTTAAGATTAATTTGAGGAATTTTGGGGGGATTATTAACATTCATTTCAGATGAATTGCGTTAATGTCGACAACCATATCGACACGTAATTATTATTTCTGGAATTAATTCATTCGTTTGAAAAATATATATATTAGTTCAACATCTTAATACTTAGACCGTAGTGGCGCTTCGGATTTAAAGTAATGTTATTTAAATTATATACATTATAATAGAATTTATTAAATCTAAAGTTGTGTAAGATTAAGTGAATTTATTCAAATCCTTAATGACATTCCTCCTCTTATAAGGTCACATGATCTTATCCCAGATTGTAAGGAATAATTTCCTTGATTTAAAAACAGATCAATGGGTACGCTAATTTCAAAGCAGAGTCAGTAGGTCTGTTCGCTTGCACTTTTGGCACTCTACTGTGAATGTCATTTGATAGATTTGTCGATGTTTTATGTATTTTAATATTGAAATGAATTATTTGCAAATATTGAAATGATGGTAGGTGCTCTTATTATCCGCCCAGTGCTCATTATTCTCTGGATAGGATAATATGAGCATCCTTGGGGCACATATAGTATATGACAGGAAATTTTAAAAGAATAGAGGTGACCTTGAAATCTCCGAAACGCCTCCATCCATAGAAAAACTATTAATTGTATTAAAATTGTATATAGGCTACGAGTAAATACTGGATATTAAGTGCTAATTAATATTTAATGTTTAAAACATAGACACTACATATTAATTTAGCACTCGACATCCAGCGTTTACTCGTATCCTATATACAATTTTAATTTTTAATTATTGAGAATAATATTTAATTATTAGTAGTATATATATATATATATATATATATATATATATATATATACCTCTCTTGATGCTATACAACTTTAATAAATATATTATTTCATATCTTTAAAAATAGCGGAAATATTCTCAGGATAGAGTTACTGTCCCATTCTGTATATCAGTCTTTCATTTCTGCATAATTTCTTTAAATACAATTGTATGATTTTTGTTACACAATATGATTCCTCTACACATATGATTATTCCACACATAAAAGTATTAACATAATAATATAAAAAAACTAATAGTTTACAAGATATTTTATACTTTATTCTGGCCATATATTGATATAAAGTATTAAATAACTGTAAAAAAATTAATAGTAAATTATTAATTTTTTTACAATCTTACCTTAATACTTTTATAAATAGAATAATAGGATGAAGCAATTGGTGGAAAGAAAACACAGTTGCATTGAAAAAAGTGTGTATACGAAAAGGATAATTTTTTAAATAAGCAACTATGTGTTTTCTAACTGATTTTCATTTTTACACTGAAAATTTATTTCTATATAAAAATGAAAATAAGAGTTGCAATCTCCAATGACCTTGACAAAAAATGTTATTTAGGACATGATCCTAAACAATATTCAAGAGGTTTTATTTGTCGATCGGATACTTTGTATGAAGTGTTCACTAATTGTCATAGTGATTGACCCCTCGCCAGACTTTTTTCAGTGTATGATAAGGAATAATGACCATAATAAACGACCATGCATACCTATTTGAAAAACTTCCGTATCTAATAAATTAATAATGGTCTCGAGATCATATAAGATTAGAAACTCAATATTGTTTACTTTATAAATACTAACACTCAGAACAAAATATCTTATCTCAATGTGCTTATGAAATTAAGAGAAAAAAATATAAGAAATAAAAAATAACGTATCTGCTTATTTAATATGACAAATATTCAAAGTACATAAATTTAATTGAACTTCGCAGCATATTGGAATGTTGCAAAGATAAATGCATCTTTTTACACACACATTAACATTATTAATACAACCATTGCAAACATATAAAGGGTGCTCATATTACCTGCAATGCTCATATAATATTCAATCCTAATTAATATAATTCCCATTTAAAGAGATATATTTATTAGATAACAAAAAACCAGTCAAATATGAATATTCTTAAGTGCATATACAAGTAGAGTAAGAGGCACGATTGTTGTCAGTATCATAATTATCTTTATTTGATTAATAAATATGCTTTCATAAATTAACTGTTACATAATAATTGTAACGTCGAAAAATCAAATATTAATCTTAAAGACGTCTCAACGGTGTAAAATCGATCATTCGACCTGTTGGACGTGCCTTTATCTTGTGATCTACAAAATTTGCGTGCGCTTACAAAATATTATTATGCACACGCACATTCTCAGAAACAGCGGGTAAGATTGTTCCTAGAAATAGGAAAGATGAGGCATTCGCGATCAGCTGTGCACGCTCTTGCTTCACTGTTTACCATGTCTACACAGAGGCGTTTTTAAGGTTGTTAAAGCTTCGATATAAAGATAAAGTTGAAAGGGGACCCGGGCATTATTATTAATTCAAGGCAATTTCTATAGATCTGTAATATTGCAGCAAAAAATTCATAAATGTTTACCATGCACCGGAGCCTATAGGAGCCCGCGGATCCAGAAGCTTACGAAAGCCCACGGATTCTGGGGGGCGCCCATCAGCGCGTCGTACCAGTTGCATCGATATTAAAAAATACCCCTATATTCATTATTCCTTAAATAGTTTAAATGATACTGATTAATTCTTTTACTATCAAACATATATATTGGGTTG
The DNA here is from genome assembly GCF_024713525.1 of Acromyrmex echinatior. Taxonomy (NCBI): domain Eukaryota; kingdom Metazoa; phylum Arthropoda; class Insecta; order Hymenoptera; family Formicidae; genus Acromyrmex; species Acromyrmex echinatior. The sequence continues at coordinate 6,493,223 of NC_141870.1, forward strand.
GCAAGAAAGTAATTGGGTTTTTTTAAAAGACATCTATAAGTAAAAACCGCAATTACTTTCTTACCAATATAAATATATCTTGATAGAGTAAAGTTTCTTTAAGCTTTAAGAATCTCGTTTTTAAATTGCGGTACGATTATTAACGATACAATAATTTTTAATAGAGTTATTATAAAGTCAAAATGATTCTTTTATTTATAATAATAACTCAGTAATCAAAAATCGTAGGAATATTAAAAAAAAAACGATTTTGTAGGGAAAGTAACTTAAGCTTTCACGATAGGTAGTCGAAAATTTTTTCAAATTTGTTTTGGGCACGTTACAAATCCACAAAATGAGAAGAAAATTTTCCGTTTTTTTTTAGCTCGTAGTTTTTATGTAAAAAATTATCAAATTGATATAAGCTTAAAAAATGTGGTAAACTTTTAAAAGAGATTTCAAGCTTTAAGACTTTTTTTTAAATTTAAATTTCATTCATTATTAACGAAGATATTGTATACAACTTTGAACTAAAAAAACCCAATTACTTCCTTGCCAACCCAATATTATATTACAATTTGCTGGCAAGAATATATTTCTGTATCAATATAATTTTACTTTTTATTGTCAATTATTATTGACGGTGATTTAATCCTCACCGTATAATAAACGGTGTTATTTGTGTTCAGGCGATTTTAAAAATTATAAATATTTTGAAAACAAATGAGTATGGATGGACTAGAAAAACTTGTAGGAAGGTGCCCATGAAAGCCCAGCAGTGTGTCGGGACGCCAAGATATTAAAAATCGAGCGCAGACACAAAATAATGATCCCCGTTTACACGCAACGCAAATTTGTCATACAAGTAAGTAAAATGATTTTCTTGACTATTTTTATAAGTAAAACATTTATACATTGTCACGTCCTGCCCTAATTTGGCGGATGGGGACCGAAGATTGCGAGCGGGGGCCTGCGAAGAGGAAGGGGGCGCGCGGAGTGGAACCTCGGCTCTGCTGTACGGTTATGGTGGTTGCGAGCCGAGAGAGGTTCGCGAATATTGCGACCGCTTGCGAGTTTCTTTAGGATCTCTATCAGGCGCCCTATATCATATAGTATGATAGTAAACGGGTTATTCTACGAACGGGGCTAGTGTGAACGTTGTCATCCTTTAGAGCTCTTTGGGAGAACCGGGAAGGGAATGGTGATAAAAAAAGGGGGGAAGTAATAATAGAGATGCGATAGTTTATTTTACGATTTTTATTTTTAGTTCAGTAGCTTCGATATGAGTGAGGTTTCCCGATGACCTTGATTGGTCTCTTGGGGATCCTCACGAGGGCTCGATGTGTCCGGCGGAGGAAGGCGAATGACCTCTCGTGGTACTCGAGCGATAGCTTCCGTGGGTGGCTCGATTCGATTGAGTGTAGCGAAGGGATCGTGCGGGATGGAGGCTCGGGGGAGACTGGCCCAGATTCGAGCACACTGGAGTCGAAATCGCCATACTGGTGCAACGCTTTCACCAGCTGTCTCAGTTGGCGCTTCCACCCTCCGCGTCTTGATCTGAGCATCTACGATGATGATATAGAAATGAAGGGATGCCCGAGAGAGAGAATTAGCGTAAGATAAAATAATGTAATTGAATAGAGACTGCTGGGTAAGGAGGGAGACGACTTCTCCTTTATTGGTGGGGGAAATGTTCCTACTCGAGGGAGCACGGGAGTAGTTGCAATAGGAGTGGAGAGGAACCGCCCGAAGGTAAGCGCCCAGCCTTGAGTAAGTAAAGAGGTAGTCTGGAACGATCCTGAGTGAGGGCGCGCCAAGGTTGAAAAGAAAAATATGGAGAGCCAGGCATGCGAAGGCAAGCGCCCAAGCCTGATAATTAAGAAGGTGCAATCTTGGAATAGCTTTGAGTTGAAGGCGCGCCAAAGCGAGAGAAAGGAAGGCGAAGGGCACCCTGTGGAGCTCTACATTGAGAGGTTCTTTAGGCTAAATACGTGCCGGATCGCGAACTGTTTGAGAGAGGGTTTCGCACTCGGCAGTACGACAACCGTTTTTTTTCACGATAGGATAAGGCTCTAGATGAATATTGACTAGATTATTAAATGTGATAACGTTATTGTTTATTGTTACAAAAGAGAACGCAAAAAAATCCTTTCGGATTCTGAAGGGCAGAAACAAATTATCAATGGAAATTACAAATTTGTAAAAGGAATTTGCAGAGAAATTGCGCGCAGCGCGAGAATTATAGTTACAAAATATCTTCGTACTTATAGTTACAAGTATGGAACTATAAATACGAAAAAATTACAAGTACCGAAATTATATTAGGTGTTGGAATTAATTCGTAGCGTTTTACAAGTGATGGGAAGTACTTTCATTAATGTATTTTTTAATGCTCATGTGAAATAAATAACATTCTTTCATTAAAAAACGCTACGAATTAATTCCAACACCTAATATATAAGATTATAAGTATAAGAAATTGTATTATAAGTTACGCGAAATTTATAAGTATAGCGAAGTACAAGTAATAGGAATTTTATAAGTAGATTGCCGTGAAAATTCTAAGTCCCGTTGGGACTTAGTTGCTGGGTTATTGAGACCGAAAATTTCTAAGTGTCGTGTTTACCGTGCTGCTGGAGGAATAATTTCTAGGGGTAATTAAATCGAGAATAACAGAATGAACAGAATGAGTTGACGGCTAAGAATAAGCGAAATGAGAACTCGAGTTCTTCGCAGCATTGGTTTATATACTCTAAAGAAGTGATGTCTCGCGGTAAGAGGGATAATTTCGAGGGATAATTTTGATTCTAGAATATTCTACGGATTTTCGTTTGCCAATTACTCGCTAAATTTTAAAGATATCGCTATTCCATGGATACGAAGTGAATCTCCATATTTGACTTCGCTTGATGTCCTTATAACAATCGAAATGCACTTGCAACTGTCTGTTGTAGAATTTGCTGTTTTTATATATGCGTATCGCGTATCTACTCGAAATTGGATTGCTCGTGAGGCTCTGAGTATTCCGTGCTCAATTCCGATAATTGGTGATTACAATTAATTGCAAGATGTCGCTAGCTATTTCTGTATTTTCGCTCAGTCTCAAGAATTAGTTTGTGGAAATCTTGCGTATATTTTATGGAGTATTTTATGGCGTAATTATGTAACTCTTATAATAACCAATTGCCTTTAACTATTATTATTTGATGATTAAAGAGGGGAGGTCCTCCCTTCTATTGGTAGTGTTCTGTTTTTGAAATGAATGCGGTTTCTTTTCTTTAACAGCTTATTTAAAAGATAATATGTTATAATAACAAGAGTGGTAATAGCGGTTTACGCGGTTGATGCGTGATCCGTGGTGAGGGAATCGTGCTCGCGGCTCGATCAGCTATGCAGGTATAAGCCGTGTTGTTGCTAGCTATAGTATGTGCTTTAGAGTGACGGCCGGTTTATCAGTTTTTGACGTTACAATATAAAAAAATTTTTATTTAGTAAAAGGGCGACTTGAAATTTTACGAAAATGCTAAATGTCCACCGATTTCAGCGAAATGTAGTAATACAGGGTTTTCGGGGTCGCTAACTTCGAATCCGTATCAAAAATTTGAAAATTCAAGATGGCTGAACCAATATGGCGGACGGAAATGATAAAAATCTTCCGATTTTAGTGAAATGTAGCGTTAGGCCTGTTTTGGTTTTTGATATCTGATTTCAAAATCGTATCCAAAATTTGAAAATTCAAAATGATTGAACTAACATGGCGGACAGAAATGTTAAAAAATCCTTCAATTTCAGCGAAATATAGAATTAAAGAGTTTTTCGAGGATGCTAATGCCGAATTCGAACTTAAAATTTGAAAATAGGAACTCAAAGGAGGGAGTGTAAAAATGGCCAAAATTGGTTCTGAATAGACACCTTTGAAACCTACGCAGTTGTCGTTTTGGAAGAACATTTATAAAAAATGCTTATTTAGCTAAGAACTTTCAAGAACAAAAATAATAAAATATGTTGTTTAAACGCTCTGTAAAGAAATTTATTTTGTTTCTAATAAACGATGGATTTCAAAATTAATGATTTCTTTACATCTAACACAAGTTGAATCATTACATGAAATACCATAAGAATACTAGAAAAATTTACATATATACAGGGTATTTCATTTTAAGCGATGATTGATTATCTCGCGAATCGATGATTTTATTAAAAAATTTTTCAAATAAAAGTTGCGTGGCTTGAAGGGAGACACATGATAGAAATGTGGACTTGATCTTGAGTGACCTTGTCAAAATCAGGTCATTAATGTTTTTTTAAATGGAAATCCCTATTTTTTATTACATATTCTTGTAGATTATCTCAAGAGTTTTCCAAAACACAATAATAAAGTTTTCATTAAGTTATAAGGCAAGATCGATCAGTGATCCGGTTAACTAAGGCAAGACCTCGAGGTCAAGTCTATATTTCTATCATGTATCCCCCTTCAAGCAACTTGTTCGAAAAATTTTTCAATAAAATCACTGATTCGCGAGATAATCGACCGTATCACTTAAAACGAAACACCTGTATATATATATATATATATATATATATTTTATATATATATATATATATATATATATATAAACAGGATGTTTCATTTTAAGTAATACCGTCGATTATCTCGCGAATCGATGATTTTATTGACAAATTTTTTTTTATATATATACGGTATATACTCTATAAAAATAGGCAAATTTCAAGATATATAGAATAACTTTGTTAAAAATCATCGTATCGAGAAGTTTAAAAAATCATTTTAAAGCTTGAAAGCTTTAAGAGAACTTACTTTTCAGAACGGTACTTAAAAAAATATCTTGTTGAAATTTTGTAAAGTTTATGAAGTTTCGTATGATTTTTTTTCATCGAGTTATTCAACATTGGAACAAAAACGACCTTTTTATTTCGATGTTGAATAACTCATAAAAAAAAATCGTTCGAAGCTTCATAAAAAAAAGTTGAAAGTAAAGATTTACTGTTTCGAAAGATGTAAATCGCATTTGTGTACAATTTTTAATTCTCGTCGTGGCACTTCGCAAATTTCAAAAAAATTTTGATATCTGATGCATCTGCACTTATGTTTATGTAACTTCACAAAATGTCAACAAGACATTTTTTTAAATATCGTTCTGAAAAGTAGAGGTTTCAAAATGATTTTTTAATAAAAAAAGCAAATAAAAGATGAATAAAAAAGCAAATTAAAGGTGAAGATTCACTCTTTCGAAAGCTATAAACCGCATTTGTGCTCAATATTTAATTCGCGCCGTAAAATTTCGTAAATTTCGTATAAAATTGTGTTGATGCGTCTTCATTTATATAACTTCATGTTTATATAACTTCAAATATCAATAAGGCGATATTCTAAAATGTATTGATGTATTCTAAAACGATCTAAACAAGAGGTTTCAAGCTTTAAAATGATTTTTTAAACATTTCGATACGATGATTTTTAATGAAGTTATTCTATCTTGAAATTTGCCTGCTGCTTCTAATAAAATTAAAGTTATTTAAAATCACCGTTAAAAAAACCAAATTCAAATTTCACATACCTCCGCGAAGAATGGTCGCGAAGCGATATTCAAAAAAGTATTTTAAAACCATACCAAATTTCTTTAATTGTAAATTAAGTTTAATACTTTCTTTTTAAAATGGTTTTTAACTATTACTACAATTTTTTTACTGAATAATTTGAAGTGAATGGTAGTTAAGTTGTCTCTAGCGTGTATACATATCTTTAGAGACAACTTCATTATAAATCATAGCAACTTTACTACAATACAATTCGCGACAACTTCGCTATGATTAAACGCAAAGTGTTGCTGAAGCTTCATTGGCGTAATAAATCTATCGAAAGTGCATTTTTTTTCGAAATGCCAAAAAGACAACTCACAGAAGCGCAGACAGCTCAAATTATTGCCCTCCTACGTGAAGGATTTAATTAGCGTTATGTTGCAAGTTATGGATATAAATCAATCAATTATTATTAGTCGTGCTTGAACTCGTTTTCTGAACATTCGCAGTTTTACTAGATAGAAGTGATCAGGGTCATTAACTAGCAGGAGAACGGACAGACAGATCGTTAGGTATCAATAATCCTGTTATTGTCACAAATCAGATGATAAACGAAATTGTTGTTCATCAATAAAATCACGTTAGTGATCAGACTGTTCGGCGATGACTGCATGAAACAGGTTTAAGATCTAGAAATCACGTACGTGTTCCAACGTTAATATTATATCACCGCCGTGTTCGTCTGGAATATATATGAACTCACGTACAGTGGACTGTACGACAATGAAGGTTTTATTTACCGATGAATCGCGTTTCATCCTACATGGAAATGATCGTCGTTTGCGAGTTAAGCGTCGAAAGTCGGAGAAAGATATGAACCACGCCACATAGCAGAAGAGCTTCGGAGGTGGCTCTATTATAATATTATGTCCTATAAACGTCACGATTCTTTTCTTTCGGAAGAATCGGCTCCACGTCGCGACTATGATTGATCGTATCTATGAAACTCAAGTGGAGTCCTTTAATAACGGTGACAGAACTGAAAAGAGGAATTGGACAAGCTCCGAGAAAACTCGTAAACGCCAATCGTCCAAGAAGGAATAACAATCTTACTGCAGGCTCGAAAGTGACAAGATTGCAAAAGACATTATAAATGCACCGAAGTCACGCAATAGTAAAAATCCAAGCTTTCGTCCCAGATTGACCAACATTTTATCTTAAGAAAACAGGCGCCACGTCACAGTACTTAAAAAATTATGGGATAACTCACGGTAGCGTTATCTCAGATCGGACTCGCGACAATGGTTACTCTGCACGCAAAACTAGTTGTGCACGGTAACCATCCGTTTACCTAGCTATATTTTCCGCGAGGATAATAGAATTTGTCATCTGTCTGAAGCATTCTTGCTTCTTTAAAGAAAAACATAAATCATTTCTCTTCTTCTCGAAACCTCCCTAACGATGCACTTTAGATTAACAATGAAAGGACGCTATAAAAATTCTAAATCTCACATTGCAATTAACTATTGCATCCTAGACAAAGGGCACTACACTCTTTTTTCAGGATATAAATAGAGGTCCCGCGGAAGCGCAGAGCATCAATACAGAAATCAACCTAACTCGGTTCACGTCAGTACGAAAGTCGAAATAATCCAGTTCATGTCAGTGCAGTCAGTGAAAAATCGCGTCAGTAAACCCGTTCGCTCCAGTTCGAATATCTTTACGCGAGTGTATCAAATTATTATTGAGATTACCTAGTCACTGCCCACTGTGACTATTCTCTGGCGCTCTTGCGTGGACAGCGGGCTTTCTCGTCATTGTCGACCAATATCTACCCGAGATCTCGTGGATCAAGCAGCTAAACAGTAAGTCGGCCTGCCATTCCATCCGGTCATCCACACATCTCCCGGTATAAAAACACATACGAACACACACACACACACACACACACACACACACACGCACACACGTACGCACGCACGCACGCACGCACGCATGCACGCACGCACATATATAAGAGAAAATGGTATCTCGAGTCACTAGGGCTGTAGTCATTCTGACCTTATCTGTCTAAAAGTATTTATTGCTTTTTCGCTCCCTTTCGGGATCTCTTCAGACTAAGCACATTCTACGCCAACGAGGGATAGGAAACAGCTAGTTTATTTTCCCTTTCCCACTGGGTTTTATGGCTCATCATTAGAGTCCCTGAATAAAAGAGGGGGGGGGGAGAGGAAGAGAATAAATGAATAAATTCGATTTTAACCCTTAATAATTTTTATTTTAATGTTACAATTCTCTATACCGGTGATTCGCGGAACTTCGGCGCTTGATTTTTTTTTTTGCCTGTGACTAATGTAGATTAAGTGGGTATTCTTGTTGGAGTTTCCGTAGTCGACGGCGGAGGAAGGCGCGATGGATGCACCCATGGGATGCACCTTGGAAGGAAAGGGGGATTGGACAGCCTTTAGTGGTGATTCGGAGGGTTGGTAAGTTTCTACTTCGCGAGGAGGGGATTCTCTCCAGTATTGCGACAGATCAAAGTGTCCCGATTGAAAAAAAAACTATTTTTAATTTCTTAAGTTGGATCCTCCAGTCCTCCCTTTTTCCTCATTTGCCGATCTGCGGGCTTTGGAAAAAAAAGCGAACAATCTATTACTATTATATAAAAAGTAATTATTTTTATTTGGGATAACCTGTCGAGAGATGTCTTCTCTTTTTCCCTTTTTATTGAGAGATGTGCGCCAATCGGCTCTCTTTGGCTTGACAAGCTATACAAGGGAAGGTAAAAAGATGAAGAGACAAAGCAACCTCTTTTGGAGCGCGTGACTTTACGGGCTGGGAGTTAGGACAGGGCAGCAAATGTTTTGCAAGCGCGACTGTCCTGGTTAGTTTGATGGAAGAAGCGGATCGTTCCTGAAGAAGCACATCCGCCTTTGGAGAAGATGAAAGTTATAGTGCCTGCTTTTGATCGCGTTTGATGGTTGCGATTTGATTACGAGAGATGGCATCTTTGTTTGCTTTTTTTTAATGATTCTATTTATTGAAAATTTTCTTTGTTAAACAGCAAATTTGTAATATTTATAAGTTAGAATCGTTACACAAACTGGTTTTATCAAAAAATAATTCAGCGAGAGATTCAAGTTGATCCCTGTATTGAGTTACATCCAAACCCTTGGAAATTTGGTTAAGGAGATAATAAGAGAAAATGGAGAGGGTATGGAAGAACGGTTAGACTCAATCTCACAGGTATACACGCAGAGGCGAACACCTGTGAGTCGTGCGCACCTTTTCGATCCCGGAATATGGATCAACGTCCGAAGGAATGCTGTGATACCTGTTCCGATGAACAGTGCGAACGTCGGTCCTACTTTTTAAGTCAAGAAACTTAATCTTTTTGATCCGGGACTGGACCTCATGCGATCTCAGGTATTAGAGGGAAGTGAATGCGAGAGGTGATTTCAATAAAAGACAAGGACTAAGTTACATTTATTAATAATAAAAAGAAGAAATATTTAAAAAAAAATTTTTTTACACATAATAAACTTCTCTTTTTTTTTTAACATAAGAATATACTTAATATATTATGGAGGCATGTGTGTGTGTGTGTGTGTGTGTGTGTGTGTGTGTGTGTGTGTGTGTGTGTGTGTGTATGAGGAGAGGAAAGGGTTAATGGATATGGGAGGAAAGTGTTGCAAGAGTACATCGGGATGAGCTGCTTGTAAAAGATGGTGTAAGGGGTGGGGTTTCCTGGGATGTAAACTGTGACTATTCTATCTCCTGTGTTGGAGGGGGACGAATATAGCCTAAATAACCGATCCCAGTCGATCAGTTCGGGATTCGCTTGTAAAGGAGCGGTTGAGAGCTGATCCAAGGGAGGAAGGAGAGGAAATCCTTCTTCGAGAGAAGGAGGGAGAGGGAATTGTCTCTCGAGAGAAGGAGGGGAAGGGAATCGTTTCTCGAGAGGAGAAGAATAATTTAGGATTTCCCGGATAGTAGGATCGATAACAGGAGGAGAGGTGAGATCTAAGGGTTGTGTCTGTTCTAACGTTGGTGAGTAGGAGACCTCGCGAAATTGGTCGTCGGTCAATTGTGGCGACGCGATTGTGGGTTGAGCAAGGGGACGGTTCCGCCTACTCCTCCGGTCATAAGGGGTTCGTCCGCGTTTTTAATGATACTAGTACGCACTACAAAGGGTTAAAATTAAATATGTATATGTTTCGTCAGAAACGCGGATAAGTGAATGTAAATGTGTTTCCATGCGGGGAGACGAGGAGATGAACCGGAAGGAATGGCGACTTATTATTAGCTGGCTGTCCACAAGATCGGGTAGCTTCCGATAGGTGACCGAGGAGATCCGTCCGCGGAGAGCGTCAGAAGGGCAGTCGCAGTGGCGTACGCCTAATGATTTCAATGACAATTTGCACTCGTATCACAACTTCGCACTCGTATGAAACCGCGAACTGGCGTGATTAGCGCGGGTTTTGATAATTTCCGCACTGCTCGCGACAATGGGTTAATTTGTGAACTGATGTGAACTGAGTTAGCATGATTTTCGTACTGACCGCAACAATAGTTTGGATCGCGAACTTCACTGACGTGGACCGGGTGGTTTAGAATTCACTGACGCTCTGCGCTTCCGCGGGACTTCTGTTTATACCCCGAAAAAAGGGCGTTGTACCTTTTGTCTAGGATGCAAAAGTTAGTTGCAATGTCACGCGAGATTTATTGGGTCGGGGAAAAAGTTTCTTCGTATTTTTTAATTCAAAATTGTATATACAATATCTTCGTCAAAAATAAATGAAATTTCAATTTAAAAAGAGAGTTTTAAAGCTTGAAATCTCTACTTTCGAAAGATTACTATATTTTTTCAGTTTCTGTGAGTTTAATAATTTTTACATCAAAAAAACTGCGAGCTAAAAAAGATGAAAATTTTTCTTTTCACTTTGAGGGTCTCTCACGTATCCAAAAAAAATTTACAAAAATTTTCGACTACCTATCGTAAAAGCTCGAAGCTTTTCCTACAAAATCATTTTTTAAAAATGTTCCTATGATTTTTTGTTACTGAGTTATTCGCGTAAAGGAGCATTCTAACTTTGTTCGTAACTCCGATAAAAATCATCTCACCGCAATTTAAAAAACAGATTCTTAAAGCTAAAACTTTGCTCTAACGAATAATATAATTGTAACGAAAATTTTGCAACAAATGAAAAACTTTTGCAAAAAATTCTTTTTAAATACGAAGAAACTTTTTCCCCGACCTAATATGATTTTTATAGCGTCCTATCGTTGTTAATTTAAAGTACATTGTTAGAGGAGTTTCGAGAAGAAAAGAAGTGATTTACGTTTTTCTTAAAGAGCCAAGATTGCTCCAGATGGATGACGAATTCTGTTATTCTCGCGAAAAATATGACTAGGTAAACAGATGGTTACCATGCATAACTAATTTTGAGTGCAGGGCAACCATTGTCAGTCGCGAGTCCGAGCTTAGATAACGCTACTGTGAGAAGTTATCCCATGCGTTTTATGATTTTTTAAGCGCGACATGACGCCTGTTTTTCTAAAATGAAATTGTTGGTCAGTCTCGACAAAGCTTAGATTTTTACTATTGCGTGACTTCGGTGCATTTATAATGTTTTTTGCAATCTTATCTCTTTTCGGGCCTGCATTAAGATTGTTATTCTTTCCAGGTTGATTGGAATTTGCGAATTTTCGCGGGCCTGTCCGGTCCCTCTTTTCAATTCTGTCAAACTGTTATCAGAAAGCTTAGCTCGAGTCTCGCAGACGCCAACCAGTCGCGTGAAGCCGAAGAAAAGAATCGTGACGTCTATAGGACAGTAGTTTAAAAAAAAGAAAAAAGAAAAAGAAAAGAAGAAGGTTAAACGTGATCTGTAAGGTGCTAAGTATCTTCTTGAATAGCTTTAAGTTAATTTTACTTTCCCGAGATCTACATATTAGGCTGCTCGTGGATAAAACGCCCCGAGTCTTGAGAGGATTCGCTTATATACATCGGAGGGGTGACGTCTCGCGACAAGAGAGATCGTCACTCATAAGCTGTACGAGTATTGTTTCAGAATATACTGTCGATTTTGAGAATTTCGGAACTTTTTGTGCGAAGCTGGTGCCAATTTTTACAGCGGAGAGGGTTTTCATATCTCCTCTTTACATATACTTGACCGGAGTTGTTCCTACTGCACCAGGACGCCATCTGCAACCTTACATGTATATTTACACCGATTCTAACTGATGCAACACAGATGGTTCTAGTGTGAGGCACAAGTGGAGAGGGGAAAGTGCACTCAGACGCTGAATCTGAGGGAGAGGAAGCGCGTCACTAGGGTCCGTATTAGAGGGAGAAGGAGATGATTGTTCTTTTTCTCTCTCACCCGTTACGTTCTAACTCGTTACCTGTCCTGCCCGTTGTGGTTGTACACTTACCATAATATTCGCTCTCTCTTTCACCCGTTGCGCTCTTTCCCACGTTCTCTTTTCTTCTTTCACACACGATTTTATTAAATAGATATTTGTTTTTTACGATTTTTTAAATAATATTACTCAGCAATAATTTTAATTTAGCAATTGATAATATGTTTACCAATACAAATGGTCAAGCATGCTTTCTTATCAAGTAATTCAGTATGGGGGTATGAAGAAGGAATGATTGAGTGACAAAAGATTGAATAATTTTAAACAAAGAATAATATAATTTTAATATTTATTTATTTAATATTCTTATTTTTCATGCATAGTATACAATATGTAATGCATAGCATACAATATGATCTGAAGCATATGCTATTAATTCACATTCGATATTAGAATTTCTATCATAAATCTTGCGCAAAATATTTACCGTATTAAATTAATTCATAATACAATTTTGACATAAATAAATCATGAAATATTTAAATTTATCGCTTACACTGACATAAATCGTACAATGACATAAATCGGAATACATGTGTTTAACGCATCATTCAAGTTCATAAAAAGTATAGTCGATAATTTCATATACAAACACTTATCACATAATGATAATTTTATATTGTGCACATTATGTACTTTGACAAGTTCAATCACAAAATCTTGAATCATTAATGACGATGGAGTATTCGACCACCAATCGCTCGATATTCACCCGTTTATCGACGAATACCGTCCACATAGCATATTGTTCGAGATCGGTAATTCGAAAGAAAAGCAAGAATTCTTTCAGTCGATCGACATTAATTGTCATTGAACGCATGCACAAATTGAGCTCGTGATTTCATCTCAAACATGATTTTAATCCTCGTTGAAATCATCAAATTCGTCGTTCTTTGTTCTTTTTAAAAACAATTCGTTACACGCAAACAAGTTGTCGTTACCGGCAACGGACAATCGAAAGTTCTAGAACGATTCAATTCGCGCACGCGAGCGCCGCGCTCCAACGAATACGTCACGCGCTGTCACCAATCCCACGCACGGATTTTCTGTCGCGCATGACTGTTACGTTGAACGTCGCTAGAAAAGAATCCAAAGCGCCAATCAATTTTGTACACCTAATGCCACGTAATAATTACGATTGTGGCAAATTTTTATTGGATTTTTCCCAAAAGGGAAAGCTCAGATCGAAAGCAATAAATGCCTCGATCTCGCCGTCCTCCTTCTTACTTCCAAAAAGTTCTTAGAGTTCTTAGAGTCATAGTCGCGCTTCGTAAAATCGCCGTGCTAACCGTTTAGTGAAATCGCTATAAACCGAATCTTTCGAGAAGCTTCGAGGAAACTCGCCGAGATTTTCCATCACCGCGATTCCAAGCTCAATTTGGAAAAGGTGACCGCATTTAATATTCTGTTAATCTGATCTTTAATTAATTATATCTTTTGACTTTGTAACTGAATACATTAAAGAAATTCTTTTGTTAAATTAAATGAAACGGAGTTCTCTTCACTGTCGTGCATCATATCAACCTTGTGCCGTTTTCTCACTCGAATCTGTCCGCGCGGTGCGCTCTCGCACATTTTCTGGTCCTTCGAGCCGGATTTTCGCCGGCATCCGCAGTGTCGAGTGCATCGCGTTCAGTGCGCGTGTTATCAAGAAGATCTGAGAAAGAAGAATTCGCGAGTGAAATCATGAGTGACGAAATAAACGTCTTGCTGAACTCCCAGCGCCACATCCATGATCGCATGGCCAGGTCAATAACCAATTTGAAGAAATTGGGGACGGCCAACATCACCCACCACACGGTCGAATCCCGCTTGGCGCTTCTCGACCAGATGTGGGCGAAATTTGAGAAGCAACACGATCTTCTTCAAGTTCATTACAAGGACGCCTTCGATGAGAGTGAGTACAACACGTCTCAATTCGTCGATTCCGTCGAAAACACGTACGTGCAGCAGCGAGGACTGCTGAACGAGTATCGGACGAAACTCATTGCGAAAGAACCGAGCTCAGCTTCCAAAACAGAAGGTAATGTGTCTTCCGGAAAACCGTCGCTGCCTCGCCTCAAGATTAGTTCGTTCTCTGGCGCATTCGAAGACTGGCCTACATTCCGAGATCTCTTCCAATCCATTGTCGGAAACAATTCATCAATCTCAGCAATTGAGAAATTCCATTACCTGAAAACTTGTCTGGAGGGTCCTGCCAAGGAACTGATTCAACCATTAGCGATGACCGAAGACAACTATCCACGCGCATGGGAGCTGCTAAGCGAGCGGTACGAAAATAAGAGAGAGTTATCTCGCTCTAATTTCTCCAAGTTTACCACCGTGGCTAAGATGAAGAGCGAAAGTGCGGAGGAGCTCAACCGCGTCTTCAACGCCTTGACCAGGGTAGTCAACGGCCAGGAGAACATTGATAGGCCTATCAACTCTCATGGCTTCGATCTACTAACTCATCTTGCCGTCGAGCTCTTCGATCCAAGAACTCGCCTGGAGTGGGAGTCACTCTCACGCGCCTCGAGCGACATGCCCACTCTTAAAGAGCTAATGAACTTCATAAACCAAAGAGCACTTACTCTTACAGCCGCCAAACCACAATCGCTCAAGGTCTCCGACAACCCGTCGCGATCTGCCAAATCGCATCACGTCAAAAAATACACCGAATCTTCACAATGCGTCCTATGCAAGGGAAAACACAACGTGATGGTATGTGAAGAATTCAAGAAAAAATCCGCGGTCGACCGCAAGGCCGTCGCCGAAACTCACAAGCTGTGCTTTAACTGTCTCGGCTCTCATGCTTTCGCGAAGTGCCATTCGACGAAGACGTGTGCTACGTGCAAGTCTCGTCACCACTCCATGTTACATGACGCGTACGCTTCACCGAAACCTCAAGAAGTCAGCTCACTGTCGGCGGTGCGACGCGACAACAACCACAAGGCCATTTTGCTCGCAACGGCGCGAGTTTCCATCGCTGATCGTCACGGCAATCAGCACACCACACGCGTGCTCATCGATCAAGGTTCGGAAATTTCTCTAATTTCCGAGGCTCTGGTCCAACGCCTACGCTTGCCACGCTCTCGATCCTCAATCGAGGTCATCGGCATCAGCGGCAAAAGCTCCGGGCCCAGCAGGGGAAAGGTGACACTCAAGGTGACCTCGTTAACAACAGGGACCGACTTCACCGTCGGAGCCTTTGTTCTGCCACGTCTGTCGCTTTATCAAGGCTCTCACGCAAGGATCAGAACTGAGTGGCCACATCTAAAGGGGCTCCAACTGGCTGATCCCGACTACACAGCAAACGACGCTATTGAGTTGCTTTTTGGAGCGGAAGTATGCTCAATCATTCTCCAGGATGGTCTCCGCAAGGGAGGCCCCCAAGCGCCTATCGCTCAAAAAACGCTGCTCGGCTGGATCTTATCGGGAGGTTGCGACCAAGTAACCAACTCAGCACAACGCCACTCGCTTCAGTGCACCGTAGATCACGAGCTTGCCGACCTTGTGCACCGCTTCTGGGAGCAGGAACGAGAAGCGCCCGCTCCTGTCGCACTCACGCCAAGGGAGCAGCAATGCGAAGACATCTTCGCGCTGCAGCATCAACGCACTGCCGAAGGACGATACATCGTGCGACTACCTTTCGCATCTCCGCTGACTACGATGATTGATACGAGAAGATCCGCCGAACGGCTCTTAGACGCCATGGAGCGACGATGTGAGAGAGACGCACGATTCGGCGATCTCTACCGAGCCTTCCTGAAGGACTACGAGGACCAAGGGCACATGGAATTGGCGCCAGAACCTCCGAATTCCAGCGAGGATCGGTGCTACCTTCCGCATCACGGTGTCCTTCGAGAATCCAGCACCACGACCAAGCTCAGAGTCGTCTTCAACGGATCGCAGCGCACAGGGTCTGGTGAGTCGCTCAATACGCATCTATTAGTTGGGGCTAACTTGCTGCCACCCCTCGCGAACGTACTTCTGCGGTGGCGGTGGCATCGGTACGCGCTAGTGGCTGACATCGAAAAGATGTATCGGCAGATTCTCGTTCATCCCGAAGATCAAAGGCATCAATGCATACTTTGGCGCCACAGCATCGACGAACCTATACGCGAGTTTACGTTGAAGACCGTTACTTACGGTCTCGCTTGCGCGCCATTTCTCGCCATTCGCACGCTGCGCCAACTCGCCGACGACGACGGACCGCGTTTCCCTCGCGGCGCGAATGCGTTACGACACGACTGCTACGTTGACGATGTCGTGACCGGAGCGCACGATAAAGACGACGCTATCGCGCTCCAAGTCGAGCTCCGCAACCTCTGCATGGCGGGCGGGTTTTCTCTCCGAAAGTGGGCCGCCAACTGTCAGGAACTTCTTCGCGACATTCCGACTGAGTTCTGCCTCACCAGAGACTCGCGGTCGTGGGAACAAGAGAATCACTCAACGCTGGGATTGCGCTGGTATCCAACTAGAGACGAATTCGCCTTCTCCGTCCCTCCTCGCACCGTCGTCGCGTTCACCAAGAGAGGTCTGCTGTCGGAAACCGCTCGACTCTTCGACCCGCTCGGATGGCTGGCTCCAGTAACCATTCGAGCTAAAATGCTGATTCAGTCGGCCTGGCTGCAGCAGCTAGAGTGGGACACACCATTGCCGTCAACCATCGCTGGAAAGTGGAAGCGGCTCTGGGAAGAACTTCCACTGCTTGAGAAGATCAGAGTCGGCCGCTGGCTCGGCACCGGCGACACGAGCTCTCAACTCGAACTGCACGGCTTCGCGGACGCGTCCGAAAGAGGTTACGCCGCCGTGGTATACCTCCGTATCACCGCAAACAACCAAACGAAAACTCTGTTGTTGACCGCCAAAAGCAAGGTCGCGCCGATCAAGCTCGTTTCTCTCCCGCGACTCGAACTCTGCGCCGCCGCCTTGCTGACAAGCGTGCTCGTGCACACGCGCTCTGTGCTAAACCTGGCGACAACGCCAGTGATCCTGTGGTCCGACTCCAAAGTCACGCTCCACTGGATTCGAGGTCACGCCTCGCGCTGGAAAACGTACGTGGCCAACAGGGTGACACGAATTCAGCAGCAGCTTCCAGAGGCTCAATGGCGTCACGTCCCGGGCAAGGACAACCCTGCCGACTGCGCCTCCCGGGGTCTGACACCAAGTGAGCTCCTCAGCCATTCCTTATGGTGGACAGGCCCCGCCTGGTTGAGCGGGAATTCGTCGCTATGGCCAAGCGTCAACCTCGAGCCCATCAAGGACGTACCGGAGCGACGGGCCACCACACTCGCGGCGGTCATCAAAAGCAACCAAGAGCCGGAAGAACTCCTCAGGTTCTCGGCACTGCACCAATTACTGAAAGTGACTTCCTGGTGCTTGCGTTGGCGTCGCCGCAGTCTATCAGTCGGATCCGGAGATAATGAGCTCCAAGGGTCAGCGCTTCTCCCAGCCGAACTCGACGCCGCACTCCTACAATGGATTCGCATCGTGCAGTCACGTCACTATCAGGAGGAGATGACTGCGCTCGAAAACAAACGCGATCTTGCAAGATCCAGTCATCTTCAGACCCTCAGCCCGTACATGGACGAACACGGAGTCCTACGAGTCGGAGGACGCCTCAAGCACGCAGCGCTGTCTTTCGACGAGCGACATCCTGTCATCGTGCCTCCAAGGTCATGGCTCACTCGCCTGCTGGTGGAAGCCTACCATCGCCGTACTCTCCACGGAGGAGTTCAGCTGACCCTGGGGTTGCTTCGCCTCCGGTTCTGGATTCCACAAGGCCGAGCGGTGGTCAAGCGATGGCTGCATCAGTGCGTGACATGCACACGGTGGAGGGCTGCCACTCCGCGACCAAAGATGGGAAACCTTCCTCCAGGAAGAGTGACGCCAGCGCGACCATTTCTTCACGTGGGCATCGACTACGCCGGGCCTATTTTCATCAGGACGAGCAAAGGGCGTGGGCACAGCGCTCACAAAGCGTTCATCGCCGTATTTATTTGTTTTAGCTCCAAGGCCGTTCATCTCGAGGCTGTTTCAGCGTACACCACCGACGCCTTCCTGGCTGCTCTTCGTCGATTCACATCTCGCCGAGGACTGTGCTCAGACATTTATTCGGATTGCGGCACCAATTTTTTGGGCGCCGATCGGCAACTTCGAGAAATGCTTCGAGCCTCCTCGGCAGAAGGACAAAAGATCGCACACGTAGCTACATCGGAGGGGATTCATTGGCACTTCAATCCTCCTTCGGCCCCTCATTTTGGTGGTCTCTGGGAGGCGGCCGTGAAATCGGCTAAGTATCACCTGCGCCGAACCATCGGCGAAACCAGGCTCACCTTCGAGGAAATGAGCACCCTGCTCGCACAAGTGGAAGCATGCCTGAACTCAAGGCCCATGTATGCACTTTCGGACGACTCCGACGACCTCACGGCTCTGACACCGGGTCACCTGCTCATTGGGGCACCACTGCTGGCCATTCCTGAGCCGTCCTTGTCGGACAAAAAGGAAAATTTTCTTTCCAGGTGGCAACTTATTCAGCGAATGCGAGACCACTTCTGGCAGAGATGGTCACGCGAGTACTTACACACTCTGGCTACCAGACCGAAATGGACCAAGGACGCTTTGCCACCACGCCTTGGATCGCTATGCATCATTCGCTCCGAGCTCTCACCACCAAATAAGTGGCCTCTGGCGCGAATCACGCAGCTACATCCTGGAGACGACGGCGTAGTGCGGGTGGTCACAGTCAAAACCGCCTCATCTGAATTAACTCGTCCTTTGATCAAATTAGTTTTATTGCCAGACGAGGCTAACGCGTTTATCTCGCACGCAAATGCATCAAATGTAAAGAAGAGCTTGAATTGATCGCGTGTATTTTCGTGAATCATTTTTGTCAATGTTATCTGTCATACAACTCTCGTTTACGGTTCAAGTTCTTCCACGAATTCATTGTATTGTATCGCTTGTCTTATTTACAGTTTTGTAATCTCAACGAGCTCGAGGTAACGTCAATACATACATCGTCACGGAGATGACGAGGCGGGCGGGAATGTTCGAGATCGGTAATTCGAAAGAAAAGCAAGAATTCTTTCAGTCGATCGACATTAATTGTCATTGAACGCATGCACAAATTGAGCTCGTGATTTCATCTCAAACATGATTTTAATCCTCGTTGAAATCATCAAATTCGTCGTTCTTTGTTCTTTTTAAAAACAATTCGTTACACGCAAACAAGTTGTCGTTACCGGCAACGGACAATCGAAAGTTCTAGAACGATTCAATTCGCGCACGCGAGCGCCGCGCTCCAACGAATACGTCACGCGCTGTCACCAATCCCACGCACGGATTTTCTGTCGCGCATGACTGTTACGTTGAACGTCGCTAGAAAAGAATCCAAAGCGCCAATCAATTTTGTACACCTAATGCCACGTAATAATTACGATTGTGGCAAATTTTTATTGGATTTTTCCCAAAAGGGAAAGCTCAGATCGAAAGCAATAAATGCCTCGATCTCGCCGTCCTCCTTCTTACTTCCAAAAAGTTCTTAGAGTTCTTAGAGTCATAGTCGCGCTTCGTAAAATCGCCGTGCTAACCGTTTAGTGAAATCGCTATAAACCGAATCTTTCGAGAAGCTTCGAGGAAACTCGCCGAGATTTTCCATCACCGCGATTCCAAGCTCAATTTGGAAAAGGTGACCGCATTTAATATTCTGTTAATCTGATCTTTAATTAATTATATCTTTTGACTTTGTAACTGAATACATTAAAGAAATTCTTTTGTTAAATTAAATGAAACGGAGTTCTCTTCACTGTCGTGCATCATATCAACCTTGTGCCGTTTTCTCACTCGAATCTGTCCGCGCGGTGCGCTCTCGCACACATATAATAGAACGATATGATTACTTCGAGTATCGCCGATCGCGATTTCCACGTGGAACATTAGTCCCACGGTTATTCCAATATCCAGATATTTGTAAGCTGTAGGTAATGCATATCTTCTTCTTAAGATATAAGGCATATAGCGAGAAAATGTGCTGTAATTTTGCATGATTCTTTTTGCTAATTCTAATGACAAAACGACACGGAAAAGTTACCAGAAACATACTTGCTCTTGTTAAAACATAATTTCTTCCACACAATTCTAGAATTTTCCACTCGCGGGACATAAATAGTATATAAAATGTCTTTCATGATTAGAGTTAGATATTTTCTTTTTGATTCTTGAACAGTTTAATATATTTTCCAAGTCTTGGATTCCACAACTCAACTTATTGTTAACACAGCTATCATAATTTTTATATATATATATATATATATATATATATATATATATCACAGTTAAATTTGTTGTTTGAAGAACTATTAACATTATTTATAAATTTCACATTTAATAGAAAATGTGTTTCAATAAGTTCGACTAACTTTTGTGACAAAAATACGACATTTGGCTTTTGAATTATTTGACATGATTTTATGGACTAAAAAAAATTTTTTTTATAACAATATAACTTAAGTGTCAAACGCAATACGAAAATATAATTGTAATCGTGTAAAATGTTCTATCTCATTATGATAATATTTGAATAAAATTTATGCAAAATTAGGCGTTCTCAATATTATGCAAGTTACACATATTAATTTTGTACTGAAAATGGCCTGATATAAAACCGAAACGTCTATTTTATTGTATTGTTTTTATTCTATTGTAATCTATTAAAATATAAATATTTCGCTGCTAAGTAAACGCTCAGCTTGTAAGTAAACGCTCGTAGTATATGTCTTTTTAATCATATTGTTTTAAGTTTTAACCACGTTTTGACTTCTATTGTGATTATAATTTGAATCACATGCATCTTCACATATTTGCCATCTCCCACGTTTGGCACACCATCATTGCGAGTAAGCACGTTTGGAAATCCAAGTTCTCTACCATGAAGTGCACCATCGATGAACAATATTGTTTATTTGTACTCATTTTGCATAGACTAGCGGAAATTCACAATTCTCGTGCATTCTCGATTAAAGTGCGGGGAAGAAAAAAAACTGATGCATTAAAATTCTCTTTATACATGTTTCCTTTTCCACTTTTTTTCGGACAGTGTATTCAATCTAGAATTTTACTTAACTTTGGAAATATGCGAGTTATTTTTTTCAATGTAATTGTCATCAAAACCTACGTTAAAATAAATGCAATGATATATGTACTAACAATGCACTTTAAGATATCAAACTTTTTTATGTGAGAGGATCGATGCCAACGACAAAGTCTGTCTGTTCCCATTATCTTTTTTCAAAAATAAGTCTTAAACAATGTATCCAATTTAGAATTTTACTTATCTTAAAAAATGCAAGTTATTTTTTAATGTAACTGTCATTAAGCCTAATGCACAATGACACATGTACTAAAAATGCACTTTAATGATATCGAACCTTTTTTTTATCTAAGAGATCGATGCCAACAACAATAAAATATGTCTGTCTCTTCCTCTCTCCCATGAAAGTAATGTACCATCAATATAAATGTCCCATTTCCATCTAGTCTTTTGCCAAAAATGTGGAATTTACATATCTTAATCATCGATGTAGAAATCATTAGCCATACTATGAATTACCTAGAGGGATACAAAAATAAAAAATTCGATAATGGAAAAAGAATTGAATATTCACAAAAATGCAATTCCTATCCTCAGTAGCATATAAAAATGGAGAGATCTGTATACACACTATCAGTAATGAAACTGAAAGGTTTGATGGAATACATACGCGCAAATCTTCAATTTTTCCAAAATTTTTTTCTTCGAGTTTTATTCACTTGGAATACGAAGATGTAGTGAATACGAAGAAGTAGAAGCAGAACTCAAGAAGAATTAGAAATTGATTTAGAAGATACAGAAGATGAATTTATAATTGATGAAGAAGAATCAGAATTAGAATCAGATTATGATATCGCGGACTCATGCTATGAAAGCGACATTGTTAGACATGCTGAAGTAACAAATCGTTCGACAACGCGAGTTATAATCAATACTTTGGATGGAACAAATAGGATGTGAGTCATATACTTTTATTATTTATATACTTCAAACCATTCTTTAGATTGTGACAAGTTTTGCTCATCGTACATCATAAAAATGCATGATTTATTTTTACGTCTTCACGCTATTCGACAACATGTTATTAGTCAAAATATACATATTGACGGTATGTATTGTAAGGAATGCCGAGATTCGCTGTATCAAATATTATCATACAATCTATGCCCTATTTGTACAATGTGAAAGACATTTAACGCAACTGTGCAAAATTTATATTTTTAATGAGTGTGTGAAAATTATATTTTAGTAACTGTGAAAAACAGTTTAATATGGATCAAACGGAGCGTGATTTGATGGCGCAAGCCGCTCGATTGAATACGCGAGAAGAGTTTCTTGCGTGGGAACAGCGTTGCGATAATTTTATCAAATTGCTGGAGGAACGGAGTTGCGTTAAATGTCCGCGATTATCCGCGATTGATGTTAAACATTCGTTAAACATCGCTCGTATCGCGAGACTGGAAAATTTGAAAGATATTGTTTATGGACGTTTTGTGCAAGTGGGTGCTGGATATAGTGCGGGACTCCGATAACATACATTTTATTATCATGGATATAGTTATCGCGTATAAAGGACGTATAGAATTACTTCTTATAACTAAAGAAAAATATATTTTGTTTACGAAACATGTCGATAGCATTATAAACAAAAATGATCAAAAGAAAACTTGTATAAAATTATGATTTATTGATTCATATAAATTTCTCGCATCAAGTTTAAAAAAATTGGCATTATATCTCGATAAATTGAAAATTACATGGTCAGAATTTTTTAATCTCAACCTGGAGAATTTCGATCTACTCACGCGTAAAGGTGTATTTCCGCACGAGTACGTTGATTGTGTCGAAAAATTAGAGGATACATGTTTACTTTCGTGCGAAGGATCCTCCAATTTTTTTATAGTTCGTTATCGACACTGTATCCGAGAGTGATCCGCGCACGCCTTGAATGTATGGCAATGGTTCTTAAACATTCGGCGAATATAGCGATTTGTACTTAAAAACAAATGTATTGTTGTTGGCCGATATATTTGAGAATTTTCGGGATAGTTGCATCACCAGTTATGGACTCGATCGCTCGTATTATTATGCACTATCGAGTTTTACGTGAGACGCGATGTTGAAATATACTCACCTCAATTTCGAACTTCTTATCGACGTTGATATGGTTCTATTCATCGAATGTGATATACGTGGCGGTCTGAGTCAATGTTTTAACAGATACGCGCAGGCTAACAAGTACATGCAGTTGTATGATCCATCAACACCTGATGTACTATGACGTCAACAACCTGTACGGCTGAGCAATGTATCAATGTGTTGCCATACGTTGATTTTCGCTGGGTTGACGTAGACAATTTTGACGTTATGAATATCGCGTAAGATTCACCGACGAGTTATGTTTTTGAGGTTGATTTGGAGTATCCGCAAGATCTCCATGATGTGCACTCCGATCTACTGTTTTGTTCAATGCGTGAGAACCTGGCAAACGAGAAGAGAAGCTCCTCGCGACATTGTATAATAAAAAGCGTTATGTCATACATTATCGCAATTTGCAGCAATGTACTCGTCACTGTCTCCGCATTATAAAGATCCATCGTATACTACAATTCGTGCACTCTCTATGGCTTCGCGAGTACATCGAACTCAATACAAATTTTAGAACTTTAACAAAGAATGAGTTCGAGAAAATCTTATTCAAATTAATGAACAACGCGATTTTCGGCAAGACCATGGGGAATGTGCATAATCACGTCGATGTAAAATTATTAACAAAATGGAAAGGCAGATACAGTGTGGAGGCAATGTTCACGAAACCAAATTTTCACAGTAAAAGCGTTTTTTTCGAGAATCTAGTCGCGATAGAAATACGAAAGTCGAAGTGAAGTTCGAAAAACTGATATACGTGAGTAACTGATATATGTGTATCCTGGACATATCCAAGATATGTTTGTATAAATTTTATCACGAGTACATGTTACCGCTTTTTCATGAAAAATGTAAAATTATGTACACTGACACTGATAGTCTCATATATCATGTAGCATGACGATATCTACGCTGTTATGAAACGATATCAATAGATTCAATATGAGTGATTACGCGATCGACAATGCTTACGACATTCCGTTAGTAAATAAAAAAGTTCCTGGTTTAATGAAAGACGAAAACAATGGCGCGATCCTGACTGAATTCGTCGGGCTTAGAGCGAAAATGTACGCCTTGCGCGTCGATAGCAAAAAATACTAAGAAGGCAAAGGGCGTCAAGAGCAACGTTAAAGCAAGATCTATAACGTTCAATGATTATACGCGGTGTCTCAATGACACAATTAAAATGACGCGCAGGCAATCGTGCATAAGATGGAAATTGCACGAGGTATACATCATATCCGAAACGAAAATTGCTCTGAGTCCATACAACGATAAGCGGTACATTGTTCCAGATTCTATCGACACGCTGCCATGGGAAATTATAAAATATTATTATAAAAAAATTCATTTCTTTTTTTTTCGTATTTATTAATTTTTGTTATTGATAAAAACATTTGTATATGATGTATAATATGTTTAATATATATGTTATGTATATTATGTATAGTACGTATAATACGTATATTACGTATAGTATGTATGTATGTATGTATATACGATGTATGTATATATGTACGTACGTATATATGTATGTATGTATGTATGTATATATGTATGTATGTATATTACGTATAGTATGTATGTATGTATGTATATGTATGTATGTACGTATGCATCTAATATGTGTAATGTGTATAACATGTATAATACGTTAATATTAAATATATATTTACATAGGGAAGAAAAATAATTATATAATTTGTAATAAATTTTATTTTTATAACACACTATCCTTGTATATCCAAGAGTTATGCGAATTATCAAATTCTAGCCATTTTAAGTAAACTTTGTCTCCTTTTTTACGCAACATCTTTTCAATTAGATGTACGTCGGGATTAACGACGCGATGCAACTCGTACTCGTAGAATTTGCCAGCGACAGGTTTCCCACGGTAATCTTCCAGTAGATACGTCACGATTAGTTTTCTGTACTTTGATGATTCTCCGTGGTCCAATTTAGCATGTAACTTTTCTTAAAGATCGTCTTGAATTTGCTCACATGTACCGAATCATTCACTTTGAATCGTGCGAATGCGATAGCCTTTACGCCTATTGTACTTAAAAGTTTGTCAGTAATTGTGAGAGTTACATCAATAAGTCACATATCGATGCTTTTGCACGTTGTACTTAGACACGTGTCAGTCAGAGACATGGAAGCAAGTCGATCCATTTATAATTTTCATTGTGTGTAAATTGTTTCCACATATCGATTTTCAATGTACGATTGAACCGTTCAATGACAGATGCTTTCATTATGTTGAATAATGATTTATGTTGTGTTTTTTCAAGAATTTTTGCACGTTTGTGTTGTAAAATTCTTTTCCCATATCGGTTTGCGAATTTTTCGGACATCTCTCGATCATATCAGCCTACTATAGGTTATCGTATCCGTAAACTAGGACACGTCTGCGTGAAAAATTTTTTCTCGCCAGAGCGTACAGTTCTTCCACCAGTCGCCACTTTTCGAGGCTTTTCTTCTCATGACATGTTACATTATGTTATGATTATTGGCTATATAATGCGTAAAATATCACAAACTTCTTTCAAAAACGTTATTCATCGGCATTTCGATGTCAACTAAAATGACTGTGTATCCCGTTTCAATTTATAATAAAGTTAGTTTCACGAAGCTCCTCGATAATAGACAATATTTCGTCATCGTGGGCGTTGTGACCTGCCTGACGCGAGGCCTCAAGCAATCAGAGACGATCCACTAGCTTGTTAGGATCGTCCCAATGAACATAATCGATTTTATTGTCATTTAAGATCATGGTGCGTAGTATTATACCTTTTTCGACTCTTTTATCTAACTTATTTAGTTTCCTGGCGCGTGACATACCTGTATCTTACTTGATATCAAGGATACTATTATATTCTTATATTTGTATCCTTTGTTACCCAATATTGAATTATCCGCATTATAGCTGTGTCTATGAGCATTCGTTGCCAATAGTATACTTTTGTATGCTACGAGAGCAAGTCAATAAATTATTAGAAAAACATAGTAAAACATATTTTTTTTGATCGATTCATTTTTATTTCTCTACATAGTCTCCTTTCAACTCGATACACTTGATCCAATGATTTTTCAACTTTATCAAGCTGTCTGAATAATATGATTTGTCCAACCTTTCAAAATAAGCCTTTGTTTCGGCGATGAGCTGCTCTCTGGTGGTGAATCTCTTTTCTCCGAATCATTTCTTCAGGTTTGGAAATAGGAAATAGTCACAGAGGGCTAAATCTAGCGAATATGATGAGGAAGCAATTCATAATGGAATTCGTTGAATTTGACCATCAGTGCCGGGCATATGTGAATCCATGCATTGTCTTGCTGGAAGAGCACTTTCTTTTTCGCCAAATGAGGACGTTTTTTCTTTAAAATGTTGAAACGGTCCAATAAGGCTGCGTAGTAATCGCCATTGATCGTTTGCTTTGACGGAAAGTAATCGATATGAATTATACCGCGTGCATCCCAAAAAACTGTGGCCTACATCTTTCCGGCCGACTTCACAGTCTTCGGAGCTGGTTCACTCGGTGAAGTTGTTTTAACTGTTCCTTCGTCTCGGATGTGAAGTAATGGATCCATGTTTTGTTCACAGTAATGAATCGACGCAGAAATTCATCTGGATTACGTTGAAACATCTCCATACATTGTTTTGAAATCATCACACGGTCACGCTTATAGTCCACAGTGAGCAAACGCGGCAGCCATCTTGCCGATATAGCCGATAGCTTTTTCATACCCAATTGTTCGTGCAACATTGATATCACTGTGCCATGTGATATGCCTGTGGCCTCAACAAACTTGTGCACTTTCACTCGTCGATCAGTCAAAACAATATCGTGGACTTTATCAATGATTTCTAGCGTATGATTTCTAGGCGTAGCAGCCTCAATTGGACGTCTCGAACGAGGTGCATCACATGTGGATGTACGACCACGTTTAAATTCATTTACTCAATTGTATACAGTCGCAAACGCTGGTGCAGATGTGCTATGAAAATTATTCAACTCGGCTTTGATTTCTTTCGGCGTTAAACCTTTCATATGTAGATGTTTGATCACTGTACGAAACTCGTTTTTTTCCAAAAAATACAAAGGTTATTCGCTTTAATCGTCTACAGAAATAAAACCACGTGATGAATTCCGCTCAAAATTTGACAGTAAACAGCTGAAAACAATTGGAGAAACTGGAAGAATGGTCAACCTATGGGTAAAGGAACACCAACGTCATGTCAGACTAATACACGCAATCAGCATTACAGCAGAACACAACATCGAAACAGGACATCAAATACTGTTTGACAAAACGACAACAGCCAACATTACATCATATTTTCTAAGAAAGTATAGAGAAGCCAGAAGTATAGAGATACAAAAATACCCTAATCTAAATAGAGATAATGGCTACAACATAAATATTATAAAATATGGAAAACCATTCTTCCGGTTATTGAAGACGGACCAATTTCTTCCACTTCTCCCCCCACTCACAATTCTTTTCATTCCTCTCATCACTCCAACAAGTAACGTAATATAAAAGGAAGGAGCAACTCAGTATCAGGCTGCTCCTGATGAAGTAAACTGCAAGGTTCCCGAAACGTTAGCATTCCAAGAATGGATCTGGACATGGAGAAAACCCGCGAAACGCATAATCTTTATATAAAAAGCACTCGTGGAAGTCTCAAGAATATATATTTATGTTTCCATATGTCTCAATCAAATCATGAAAGAAATGAACCATCATTCCAATTAAACTCCTTTTTGAAAAGTTTTACTCTAGTAATTATTGACTGCTCGTGATAAAACGAGTTTGTCAAGAGTGGCATTGTGGATGTACGATTAGAATTTGAATTTAAAGAGAATGTACCTGCGAATATAACCGCCTGTTGCTTTATCATACACGATCGCGTGATCGAATATAGCACAATGTTAAATGTAGCATGCAAGATTACGTAAATTATCATCAAAAAATACCCTCCCCTTCTTTTTAATATATTAAATAAAATTCAAGATCATTTGTGATCAAGCACAGTCTCGAAAAGTCATTCACCATGATTGTACCAACGTTTGTGGATCTGCAAGGATTTATCATTAGAAAGAAGTCTATTTCGAAGGAAGTGGCAGTATTGAGAAAAGGAGCTATTCTCTCTCATTATATTTTTATATGTCCCATGCCATGGAATTTCTTGACAAAATCCGAAAAATATTTCGCTTCCTAGCTGAATGCTTATCACTATGGATTGCAATGGGAAAACGGGATGATTCCATATAGCATGATGAAATGCCTGATTACGATGTGTAATTGGTGTGGAAAAGAATGACGACAATAAGGCTGTTGTGTTCGTGAAAAACGCGAATGGCTGGCTGGTATATTCGATAGCAACGACTCGACAATTGAGACTCTGAATGCTGATTTACGAAGATATACAGTCTTTATGAAATCTTGATATTAATACTGTATGATGTGGAAAACATGTTAAAAATTGTGCGTATTTAATGTATGTAGAATGTATTTAAAATATACAAATATTAATTATAAAGACTTGAACAGATACAACTTAGTAATGTAAAGGTAATTATGCGATTGGAATTGAAGGACGCTTACTGTCATTTGTACTCAACCAGAAATAATATCTCTTTACTTTACAACACAATTTTTTACAATTTACCATTCCCGTAGCTTGTCAATTTTTCAAATATTTAGATCAAATTAACAGTTTTCATTTTTCTAAACAAATGTTTAGAATCAATAAAAAAACAAATTGATTACGACAGAAAAAATTAAAATTATCAAATTCAAAAATTAGACCAATCTCTTACGATGTTCCCAAAGACACTAATTATTCTCCAAGTATTCAACTCGTTGTTGATAGGTGCTCATACAATATCCAATCCAATTTCGAGAGAATTGATATTGCTCCCGACATTTTTGATGAGATTCCTCCTTTAGACTTTTTACGGGATAAATGGTTTATCAATCTAAGCGACATTGACGTTTCCTTAGAAGTTCGTTATCTTTTGCAACTTGGCGAAAAATTCGGGCTTCCAATCAACAAATACAACAAAGACAGTATCTTGATTGAATTCATTAAACATATAGAAAATAATATTACTGGTCGTCCCAATAATATCATTAATTTTGTCAGGAATAATTCCCTTCCAATTCTCAATAGATTCCACAATGATTTTCCTTCTCCTACATTCACTGACAAACTAATTTTGGACTGGTTATGCACTACCAAGAGTTTTATTAATGACCATCCTAATATACTCATTACAAACGCCGATAAGGATAACGTCATTGTTGCTTTGGACAAGGACGCCTATGTATCGAGAATGGAGGAGATTCTCTCAGACACGAGTACTTACGCCTTCGTTAATAAAGATCCAAGTAAAAAATTAACTCGAGACTTACGCACTTTTTTGGTGAGATGGAGGCGAGATCAATTTATTGACGAACTAACATACCGTAGACTGCTTACATCTGATGGTGTTATACCTAGAGCTTACGGTCTGACTAAAATACATAAGGAGGGTTACCCATTGAGAGTGATTGTTTCTTGTATCAACAGTCCATTATATAATTTTTCTCTTTTTTTACACAATTTAATTAATGAGAGTATTCCAAAAGCTCCCAGTTACATTAGAGACAGTTTCCGTTTAGTTGAGCATTTAAATGGTTCTGTTTTTGATGCTAATTATGTTTTGGCTTTGTTGGATGTAATATTCCTTTTTACTAATATTCCTGTTGAGCTAGCATTAAATAGCATGGACAGGAGATGGGTTTACATCTCGGCGAAGACAAGCATATCAAAAAATGAGTTCATTATTGCTGTCAGATTCATTTTAAATTCTACCTTTTTTACTTTTAACAATAGAACTTATAGACAAGTATTTGGCACTCCGATGGGTTCACCGTTATCTCTGATAATCGCTGACATTGTAATGCAAGATCTAGAAGAAACAGCACTAAAAAAATTGTCAGCACAATCCTTGTTCTATTTTAGATATGTGGACGATATTCTGCTCGCGCTTCCATCTGATACTGTCAATGACACTTTGAACATTTTTAATTCTTTACATACGAGATTGCAATTTATCTTGGAGGTTGGTACAAGTGGCAGATTGAGTTTTCTCGATACAACACTGGTTATAGATAACCAGAGAATTATATTTGACATTTATCATAAAAAGACATTTTCTGGAAGGTTTCTTAATTTCCATTCAAATCATCCTCTGTGTCATAAAAAAGGTACCATCATCAGTTTTATTGACAAAATTATCCTATTATCACATCCACGATTCCAACAAAAAAATTTGATAGATGCTATTCATAATTTCTTAAATAACTGTTATCCTCTTTCCTTTATTTTCTCTACAATAGAACGCAGATTAAAGTTTCACAAATATAACAAAGATACTACACACTATTCACATAATAAAGACAAATATTTTACGATTCCTTATGTTAAATCTATTTCCGAAAGTTTCCTTCTAATCTTTAGTATGTTTCATTGTAAATTGGCCTTTTCTATTCCTAACACTTTAAAAAGCTTCATAAAGAGAGGAAAAGACAAGCTTAATTTCCTATCCAATCAGAATGTTGTCTACAAGATCTCATGTGATGATTGTGAGGCAAGTTATGTTGGTCAGACAAAAAGAAAACTGAGCACGAGACTACACGAACATATCTCTGATCATATCTCTGACATCAAAAAGAATACAGGTTCTCCTACTGTCATAACTGATCATCGAATCAATTTTGATCATAATTTCAAATGGAATGATGTGAGAATTTTGGACTACGAATCTTCTTACAATAAGAGATTGGTGTCTGAAATGATTCATATTAAAAGACAGAAACAAGGCCTTAATAGGCAAAATAATACCGAATCTTTACCTGATACTTATTCACAAATCATTCAATCTCTTTCTCCTTCTTGACTGCTTTCCCTTTCCTATTCTTCTCTTCTCTCCCTATTTTCTCTCCCTTCCACTTTATTCTTTCCTTCTTATTTTTTTCCCCTTCCCTTTCTAGTTTTCCATTTCAACCTTCTTGTCTTTATATGTTGTACTTTATATCTTAGCTTCCTAGAGAGATGATCAATTTCGATTCCCATTGCATTGCCTAATCGATAATACATCATTTCGACACACACATAAGGTACTTATTATAAATTTATTTGTTCTAAACTCATTATACATATACAATGAATGTCGGCATTTTACTCTTTTTCTATCATCATTATTATTTCTTATGTGCTTGTCTTATAATATCAAAGACAATTTTTGCTTCTTTCTTTTAATTTTGACTTATTATTTACGTCTTGTTTTGTATCTTTCTTTTTATTATTTGCGACTCTATTTGTACTTATCTTATTATTTTTATTTACTTCCGTCGTTAATTTATTATTATAATTTATACTTGCTAACAGAAACATGTTCGTCCTTATACACACACACACAGTTCGGAGGAGCACATTTGTGTCAACTATAATCTTTGTTTGATTTCCTTTCAATTTGGAGCGAGTTTTATAGTTAATTTTGCGTCCGAATGCGAATTTTACTTAATTTCTTATGTTTTTATCTACGTTACAACTCTATTGTTAATTACCATTGTTAATTTATTTGTCACATTAATTTATTTGTCACATTGAAAATCCAACAAGGATCGAAACGTTTGTTTTGTTCACCTTCTGTTTGTCAAATTATAATTTACGTTTTTAATTTTATGACATAGTTTTATTTTATTTTTTAACTATTTATACAGTTTGTCAATTTATGTTTTAGGCTCGTAGCCCTTTTTCCTATTTACTTATTTAAAATATACAATGGTGGTCGCAATACCAAAAAAATATATGTCAAATTCAAAAAAATAAAGTATGAGATTTTTTTAAAAATGCATTTTAATGTCTTTCGCCTATCCCTATAATTAAGAATCTATCAATAATTGTTCGAGATTAACATCCGTAAAGCCGATTTTACGGAATTAATGTATGTACGGCATGTAATTTAGAAACGTCTAGAAACGCTATATCATTTAAAATTGTTCTAGAAGTTTCCAAATGAATTTGACGATCACCTTTCTTTGTTAAAGTCAAGAGTGTAATCAAAACCGCATGTACATAAAAACCAATTGTTAAAAACGACAATTACAATTCTGATCGATCACAGCGCACGCGCGACGCGAAATGTGTAATTCGCTCATGCCCAATCATAGTCGCTGATTCTGCGGGTGCGCATGGCAATAACGTGCCGTTTGACCATCGTCGCTAAAAATTGCCAATGGCGGCCCGAATCATGAGGTCACCTCAAAAATTCATATTTAGGGAATCTCATAGGCGATTGACGAAAAGAACCTTTATTCGATCAAATCGATAAAAGGCCGAATCGAGTGGGAATCAAACCCTTAGTCGCAGTTAATGCTCCGCAATCTAGATCAATCGCCTCTGAGATGCTCCGTCAAGAGAAAACCACCGCGTTTGACTCGTAAGACTTACAAAAATCCGAAAGAGTGTTCGCCTGTAAAAAGGAAACGTTCATTTCCATTTGCATTTATTTGTGCTGTACTGTATTAAATTCATTATCTTAAAAATTATTACATTTTTGTGAAATCATCAACTCCGTGAATTGTTCTAAATAAAAATTGTGATCTGTTAAGTGAACACTCGCGTTGATTGAATTTCAGCTCGAAAATGTCTTCCCGCTCAAATTCTCTCTCTCTCTCTCTCTCTCTCTCTCTCTCTCTCTCTATCTCTCTCTTACTCTCGAACATTGTTGGTCCTTCGAACTGGTCCTTTCGCCTTCGCCAATTATTGCTTGTTCGGAAATGCCACCGTCGCGTTTAGTGCGCATAATACTTAAAAGAGCAAAAAGAACGTAAGTGAATGAATCATGAGTGGGGAAATAAATACCTTGCTGACCGCTCAAAGTGGCATCCACGGGCGCATGGCTAGATCAGTGACAAATTTGAAGAAGATGTTTGGCCAAAAAATGTGCGAGAGCGAACCAGAGCGAGAGCGCTGACGTGAAATTTTTAAAGTGATGCGACGTTTGTCTAACAATGTTTCTCGCTAGTTCAAATCCGGCTCGAAGGACCAGAAAATGTGCGAGAGCGTACCGCGCGGAAAGATTCGAGTGGGAAAACGGCACAAGGTTGATATGATGCACGACAGTAAAGAGATCCGTTTCTTTGTAATTTAACAAAAGAATTTTCTTTAATATGCTCAGCTACAAAGTCAAAAAATATAATTAATTAAACATTAGATTAACAGAATATTAAATGCGGTCACCTTTTCCAAATGATATTTTGGAATCGCGGTAATGGAAAATCTCAGCGATTTTCTCGGCACTTCTCGAAAGATTCGTTTTATCGCGATTTCACTAAGCGGTTAGCACGGCGATTTTACGAAGCGATATAGTAGCAAGACTATGACTCTAAGAACTCTAAGAACTTTTAGAAGTGAGAACTCTAAGGAGTCAGAAAATTCTAAGCGATGTAAACGGTTTAAGCGATGTAAACTATCTAAGCAATCTGCCCTGAGGGACGGCGAGATCGAATCATTTATTGCTTTCGGTCTGGGCTTTGTTCTTGGAAGAAATCCAATTAAATTTTGCCACAATCGTAATTATCACGTGGCATTGGTTGTACAAAATTGATTGGCGCTTTCGATTCTTTTCCAACGACGTTCAACGTAACAGTCATGCGCGACAGAAAATCCGTACGCGGGATTGGTGACAGCGCGTGACGTATTCGTCGGAGCGCGGCGCTCGCGTGCGCGAATTGAATTGTTCTAGAACTTTCGATGGTCCGTTGCCGGTGCCTGTTTGCGTGAACCGAATTGTTATGAAAAGACTAAAGAACAATGAATCCCTGACTTTGACGAGGCTTAATGTCAGGCTCGAGATGAAATCATGAGCTCGCCTTGTGCGTGCGTTCAATAACAATTACTGTCGGTCGACCGAAAGAATTCTTACCTTTTTTTTCGAATTACCGATCTCAAACATTTCCGCCTCGTCATCTCCGTGACGATATATGTATAAGGTTACGCATAGAGATTACAAAAAAAACAGTAAACGCGTAAATAAAACAAGCGATACAATACAATGAATTCGTGGAAGAACTTGAGCCGTAAACGAGAGTTATCGGATAAATCACATTGAAGAAATGATTCACGAAAGTACACGCAATCAATTCAAGCTCTCCTTTTAGTTTGATGCATTCGCGTGCGAGATAAATGCGGTAGCATCTTCCGGCAATAGAACTAATTTGACTAGAGTACGAATTAATTCGGATGAGGCGGTTTTGACTGTGACCACTCGCACTACGCCGTCGTCTCCAGGATGTAGCTGCGTGATCCTCGCCAGAGGCCACTTATTTGGCGGTGAGAGCTCGGACCGAAGAATGCATAGCGATCCAATGCGTGGTGGCAAAGCGTCCTTGGTCCATTTCGGTCTGGTAGCCAGAGTGTGTAAGTATTCGCGTGACCATCTCTGCCAGAAGTGGTCTCGCATTCGCTGAATAAGTTGCCACCTGGAAAGCAAATTCTCCTTCTCGTCCGACAAGGAAGGCTCGGGAATGACTAGCAGTGGTGCCCCGATGAACGCTTTGTGAGCGCTGTGCTCACGCCCTTTGCTCGTCCTGATGAAGACAGGCCCGGCGTAGTCGATGCCCACGTGAAGAAATGGTCGTGCCGGTGTCACTTTCCCTGGAGGAAGGTTCCCCATTTTCGGTTGCGGAGTGGCAGCCCTCCATCGAGTGCACGTCATGCATTGCTGCAGCCATCGCTTGACCACCGCTCGATCTTGTGGAATCCAGAACCGGAGGCGAGGCAATCCCAGGGTCATCTGGACTCCTCCGTGGAGAGTACGGCGATAGTAGGCTTCCACCAGCAGGCGAGTGAGCCATGACCTTGGAGGCACGATGATCGGATGTCCCTCGTGGAACGACAGCGCGGCGTGCTTGAGGCGCCCTCCAACTCGCAGAACTCCGTGTTCGTCCATGTACGGGCTGAGGGTTCGCAGATGGCTGGATCTGGCAAGGTCGCGTTTGTCTTCGAGAGCTGTTCTCTCCTCTTGATAATGCCGTGACTGCACTATGCGTATCCACTGGAGGAGCGCCGCGTCGAGTTCGGCCGGGAGAAGCGCCGACCCGTTGTGCTGAGCGTTCACAGAACCGACCGAGCGACCGCGGTGACGCCAACGCAAGCACCAGGAAGTCACTCTGAGCAGCCGATGAAGCGACGAGAATCTGCGGAGCTCCTCCGGCTCGCGGCTGCTCCCGATGACTGTCGCGAGTGCTGCGGCCCGCCGCTCTGGTATGTTCTTGATGTTGATGGGCTCCAGGTTGACGCGTGGCCATTGCGTCGGATTCCCGCACAACCAGGCGGGACCCGTCCACCACAAGGAATGGCTGAGGAGCTTGCGTGGTGTTAATCCCCGGGAGGCACAGTCGGCCGGGTTGTCCTTGCCCGGGACGTGACGCCATTGAGCTTCTGGGAGCTGCTGCTCGATTCGTGACACTCTGTTGGCCACGTAAGCTTTCCAGCGCGAGGCGTGACCTCGAATCCAATGGATCGTGACCTTGGAGTCTGACCACAGGATTACTGGCGTTGTCGCTAGGTTTAGCACAGAGCGCGTGTGCACGAGTACGCTTGAAAGCAAGGCGGCGGTGCAGAGTTCGAGTCGCGGGAGAGAAACGAGTTTGATCGGCGCGACCTTGCTTTTGGCTGTCAGTAATAGAGTCTTTGTTTGGTTTTTTACGGTGATGCGGAGGTACACCATGGCGGCGTAACCTCTTTCGGACGCGTATGCGAAGCCGTGCAGTTCGAGTTGAGAGCTCGTGTCGCCGGTGCCGAGCCAGCGGCCGACTCTGAGCTTCTTAAGCAGTGGAAGTTCTTCCCAGAGCCGCTTCCACTTTCCAGCGATGGTTGACGGCAATGATGTGTCCTACTCTAGCTGCTGCAGCCAGGCTGACTGTATAAGAATTTTTGCTTGAATGGTCACTGGAGCCAGCCATCCGAGCGGGTCGAAGAGTCGAGCGGTCTCCGACAGCAGGCTTCTCTTGGTGAACGTGACGACTGTGCGAGGAGGAACAGAGAAGGCGAATTCGTCCCTGGTTGGATACCAGCGCAACCCCAGCGTTGAGTGGTTCTCTAGTTCCCACGACCGCGAGTCTCTGGTGAGACAATACTCAGATGGAATGTCGCGAAGCAGCTCCTGGCAGTTGGCGGCCCACTTTCGGAGAGGGAACCCGCCCGCCATGCAGAGGTTGCGGAGCTCAACTTGGAGCGCGATAGCGTCGTCTTTATAATGCACTTCGGTTACGACATCGTCGACGTAGCAGTCGTGTCGTAAAGCATTCGCGCCTCGAGGGAAACGCGGTCCGTCGTCATCGGCGAGTTGACGCAGCGTGCGAATGGCGAGAAACGGCGCGCAAGCGAGACCGTAAGTAACTGTTTTCAACGTGAACTCGCGTATAGGCTCATCAGTGCTGTGTCGCCACAGGATGCATTGATGCCTATGATCGTCGGGATGCACAAGAATCTGCCGATACATTTTCTCAATGTCAGCCACCAGCCCGTACCGATGCCACCGCCACCGCAGAAGTACGTTCGCGAGGGGTGGCAGCAGGTTAGCCCCCACTAGCAGATGAGTATTAAGTGACTCACCTTGTACGCTGCGATCCGTTGAAGACGACCCTCAGCTTCGTCGTGGTGCTGGATTCACGAAGGACGCCGTGATGCGGAAGGTAGCACCGATCTTCGCTGGAATTCGGAGGTTCTGGCGCCAATTCCATGTGACCTTGGTCCTCGTAGTCCTTCAGGAAGCCTCGATAGAGATCGCCGAATCGTGCGTCTCTTTCACAGCGTCGCTCCATGGCGACTAAGAGTCGCTGAGCAGATCTTCGCATCTCAGCCAGCGTCGTCGGCGGAAATGCAAAAGGTAGTCGCACTACGTACCGTCCTTCGGCAGTGGGTTGGTGCTGCAGCGCGAAGATGTCTTCGCATTGCTGCTCTTTTGGCGTGAGTGCGACGGGAGCAGGCACTTCTCGTTCCTGCTCCCAGAAGCGGTGCACAAGGTCGGCTAGCTCATGATCTACGGTGCACTGAAGCGAGTGGCGCTGTGCTGAGTTGGTTACTTGGTCGCAACCTCCCGATAAGATCCAGCCGAGCAGTGTCTTTTGAGCGATAGGCGCTTGGGGGCCTCCCTTGCGGACATCCTGGAGAATGATTGAGCATACTTCCGCTCCAAAAAATAGCTCAATAGGGTCGTTTGCTGCGTAGTCTGGATCAGCCAATTGGAGCCCCTTTAGGTGTGGCCACTCCATTCTGATCCTTGCTTGAGGGTCTTGGTAAAGCGAAAGACGTGGCAGAATAAAGGCTCCGACGGTGAAGTCGGTTCCTGTTGTTAACCAGGTCACCTTGAGCGTTACCCTTCCCCTGCTGAGCCCGGAGCTTTTGCCGCTGATGCTGATGACTTCGATTGCGGATCGAGAGCGTAGCAGGCGTAGGCGCTGGACTAGAGCCTCGGAAATCAAAGAAATTTCCGAACCTTGGTCGATGAGCACGCGTGTGGTATGCCGATTGCCGTGACGATCAGCGACGGAAACTCGCGCAGTTGCGAGCAAGGTAGCCTTGTGGTCGTTGTCGCGGCGCACCGCCGACAGTGAGCTGACCTCTTGAGGTTTCGGTGAAGCGTCGTGTAACATTGAGTGGTGACGAGACTTGCACGTAGCACACGTCCTCGTCGACTGGCACTTCGCGAATGTATGAGCGCCGAGGCAGTTGAAGCACAGCTTGTGAGTTTCGGCGACGGCCTTGCGGTCGACCGCGGATTTTTTCTTGAATTCTTCACACACCATCACGTGATGCTTACCCTTGCATAGGACGCATTGAGAAGACTCGGTGTGTTTCTTGACGTGATGTGACTTGGCAGATCGCGCTGGGTTGTTGGAGACCTTGAGCGATTTTGGTTTGGCGGCTTTGAGAGTACGTGCCCTTTGGTTTATGAAGTTCATTAGCTCTTTAAGAGTGGGCATGTCGCTCGAGGCGCTTGAGAGTGACTCCCGCTCCAGGCGAGTTCTTGGATCGAAGAGCTCGACGACAAGATGATTTAGTAGATCGAAGCCATGAGAGTCGATAGGCCTATCAATGCTCTCCTGGTCGTTGACTACCCTGGTCAAGGCGTTGAAGACGCGGTTGAGCTCCTCCTCAGTTTCGTTCTTCATCTTAGCCACGGCAGTAAACTTGGAGAAATTGGAGCGTGATAACTCTCTCTTATTTTCGTACTGCTCGCTCAGCAGCTCCCATGCGCGTGGATAGTTGCCTTCGGTCATTGCTAACGGTTGAATCAGTTCCTTAGCAGGACTCTCTACACAAGTTTTCAGGTAATGAAATTTCTCGATTGCTGAGATTGATGAATTGTTTCCGACAGTGGATTGGAAGAGGTCTCGGAATGTAGGCCAGTCTTCGAACGCGCCAGAGAAAGAACTAATCTTGAGGCGAGGCAGCGACGGTTTTCCGAAAGACACATCACCTTCTGTTTTGGAAGATGAACTCAGTTCCTTCGCTATGAGTTTCACCCGGTAATCGTTCAGCAGGCCGCGCTACTGCACGTACGTGTTTTCGGCGGAATCGGCAAATTGAGACGTGTTGTACTCACTCTGATCGAAGGCGCCCTTGTAATGTACTCGAATAAGATCATATTGCGAATTTCGTCCACATCTGGTCGAGAAGCGCCAAGCAGGTTTCGACATTGTGGAGGGTGATGTTGACCGTCCCCAATTTCTTCAAATTGGTTATTGACCTGGCCATGCGACCATGGAGGTCACTCTGGGCGCTCAGCAAGTCGTCTATTTCGTCACTCATGATTTCACTTGCGAGTTCTTCTTTCTCTGATTTTCTTGATAATGCACGCACTGGACGCGATGCACTCGACACTGCGGATGCCGGCGAGAATCCGGCTCGAAGGACCAAAAAATGTGCGAGAGCGAATCAAAGCGAGAGCGATGACGTGAAATTTTAGAGTGATGCGGCGTTTGTCTAACTGTCTTTCTCGCTATTTCAAATCCGGCTCGAAGGACCAGAAAATGTGCGAGAGCGCACCGCGCGGAAAGATTCGAGTGAGAAAACGGCACAAGGTTGATATGATGCACGACAGTAAAGAGAACTCCGTTTCTTTGTAATTTAACAAAAGAATTTTCTTTAATATGTTCAGTTACAAAGTCAAAAAATATAATTAATTAAATATTAGATTAACAGAATATTAAATGCGGTCACCTTTTCCGAATGATATTTTGGAATCGCGGTAATGGAAAATGTCGGCGATTTTTTCGGCACTTCTCGAAAGATTCGTTTTATCGCGATTTCACTAAGCGGTTAGCACGGCGATTTTACGAAGCGAGATTATGACTCTAAGAACTTTAAGAACTTTTAGAAGTAAGGACTCTAAGAAGGAGGCCGGCGAGATCGAAGCATTTATTGCTTTCGGCCTGGGCTTTCTTCTTGGAAAAAATCCAATAAAGTTTTGCCACAATCGTAATTATTACGTGGCATTAGGTGTACAAAATTGATTGGCGCTTTGGATTCTTCTCTAACGACGTTCAACGTAACAGTCATGCGCGACAGAAAATCCGTGCGTGGGATTGGTGACAGCGCGTGACGTATTCGTCGGAGCGCGGCGCTCGCGTGCGCGAATTGAATTGTTCTAGAACCTTTGATTGTCCGTTGCCGGTAACGACAACTTGTTTGCGTGTAACGAATTGTTTTAAAAAAAGAACAAAGAACGCCAAATCGATGATTTTAACGAGGATTAAGATCATGCTCGAGATGAAATCACGAGCTCAATTTATGTGTGCGTTCAATGACCATTAATGTCGATCGACTGAAAGAATTCTTGCTTTTCTTTCGAATTACCGATCTCAAACAGCCAACATCACTCTCCACGTCGTCGAAACCCGCTTAGCGCTTCTCGATCAACTGTGTTGATCGAGAAGTTTGTTGGTCCAAGTTTGAAAGACAGCATAAGTTCATACGAGCACATTATAAGGAAGCCTTCGAAGAAAATGAGTACAGTACGTCTCAATTTGCTGATTCCGCTGAAATCATCTACATGCAGCAGTATAGCCTGTTGAACGACTACATGACAAAGTTCAAAGCTGAGCAATCAAATCCCGCTCCTCCGAATGAATCTAGAAATGATTTCTTCACCAAATCAGCGCTGCCACGTCTGAAAATCCGACCATTTTCGGGCGCGTTTGAAGACTGGTCATCATTTCGAGACATATTCTTGTCCAATATCATCGGTAATAATCTGTCCATCTCTAATGTAGAGAAATTCCACCACTTGAAGCATTGTCTAGAGGGATCCGCTGAAACATTGATACGTTCATTAGCCGTAATCGAAGATAATTATTCTCGTGGGCGCTGTTGTGCAAGCACTACGAAAACAAAAGGAGTTGTTGCGCTCCAATTTTTGCACGTTTACTGCAGTGCAAAAGATGTAAAGCGATATCATTGAGAAGCTTAGCCGCATTTACAATGCCGCCGTCATCAGTGCCGTTGTGAGGGATTCTTAATACCTCACTAGTGCAACGAGTGTAGAAAGGTTAAGGATTTTGTAGGTAGCGAGTTGCCTAGCAGTGTCTAAAAAAATGAAAATTTATAACAGATCGATTATATTGTACGGTCATATTAATTTGTGCTCGTGATAAAAATTATTAATTATCAGTTACAAGAGAAGTTTCGATCATTATTTCTTATATCACATCACACGACAAGCGTGGGCTTGTCTAGAGAATCTGACTTATCAATTGAGTCACATATTCCCACATTGGTGACCCCGTGATACAAAAGACCGACGTGATACGAAAGGCCGACGTGATACGAAAGGCCGATGTGATTCGAAAGGCCGACGTGATCGAGAGGAAGAAGCGATTGACCGATAACTGTCGTTCGTGCAACATCGAAACGAACTTGGTTTCGAACTGAGCAGAAGTGCACATTGCCGATGTCGTAGCCGATAAGGAAGCTCGTCGCCGACATCGTAGCCGACAAGGAAGCTTGTCGCTGACGCCGTGGCCGACAAGGAGGCCCATCGCCGACGTCGTAAGCAGCAGCAGGCCCATCGCTGACATTGTAAGCAGCAGGAGGCCCATCACCGATATCGTGATCGGTCACAAGGCCCCATCGCTGAGGCCGGGGCCGGCGGAAAATTCTCGCTGTCGGAAGCACAGGGACATATCCAACGATAGGCGCACAGCGTCCTGCCGCCGTGGGAATCGCACGTGCCAGCCCAGGAGTCGGCGTTCAGGACGCCATCGCTGTCGCCGCCATTGTGACCTGTGAAGGACGATATCGCCGCCATTGTGACTTGTGAAGAACGACTTCGCCACCATTGTAGTCGGGCAAGTTGTGTGCGCAGTGCGTTAGTTTTTAAGCGCGCGTAATCCGGCAAAACAGGAAAGTAGACCCTCCGCGCTTTTCTTCACGAGGTCATTGCACGAACGTCAATTAACAATTTCTCAATTATTGACAGTCAGTATTCAGCGATCAAAGTTTTATATAGCGCGCGCGTAAGCGGTTAATATTTAAAGCCGTTAGGAAGTATTGATTGTTCGCGAGCTTCGTCACGCTAGACGCATAGTCATGGCTCCACCCACCAACGAGGAATTGCAGGAGCAAATAATGCAGCTGCAGGCGATGCTTCGGCAGATGCAGGACAAAGTGGTCGGCAATGTCGCGCGTGTGGATTCATATAGGGTTCCGAAAATTCCGCCGTTCTTAATTAAAGATCCGGTGATATGGTTCATTCAAGTCGAGGCCACGTTCGAGGCTGCTCGAATCACAAAGCAAAAAACTAAGGCGCATCACGTGATAATGTCTCTGGACGCCGAAGCCATCGCGTGCTGCAGAGATCTCATCGCGGAGCCCGATGAGAGCGAACCATACACCAAATTAAAACAGCGTATTATTGAAAATTTTTCAGCGTCAGTAGAAAGTTAACTGCGACAATTAAAAAAGGCCAAGTACTAACGTCAGGGAAACCGTCGCAGATTCTTAATCGACTTCGTAACTTGAACTCTGACAAACGATGTGACGACGCCGTAATAAAAACTGTGTTCTTTGAACACTTATCACCGCATATTAGAAGCATTCTTGCGACTACCGAAAGCACGGATCTGGACAAGCTAGCCAAAATGGCGGATAAAATAGTTGAGACCGTTCTGCGCAGTGTGCCGCATCGTCGTCAGAGTCTAAGCCGTCCGACTTAAAAGCTAGGATCGATCGTCTGGCCGCTGATATTGCCATCCTCATGCCTGAGGCCAAGCGATGCAGCAGATCTCAGATGAGAGACAATGCAAATAAAAATCGTAAGCGTTCCAAAAGCAGAAGCTCTCGTGTCTGCTTTTGGAACTAGCTGGCCGCATCGTACTTTCGGGGAACAAGCGCGAGTCTGTAAGGGAACTGAAAAATTCCCGTGCCCTTGGCCAAAGCTTTAACGGACGGAAAGGCGGGGGAATAGAATCGTCTGCCACCAAGGAGACAGGTATGGCGGACGTCAATTCTTTTATCCGTCTTCACATCCGCGATCGAGTCACCGGAGAGCTATTCCTTGTAGATACGGGGGCGGAAATTTCGCTGCTTCCCAACACTTACGCGAAGAACAAAACTCCGACCAATTTCAAACTTTACGCGCAAACAATACGCATATAGATACGTCTTTCCGAACGCTACATTTAGGGATACGTCACATGGAATTTCTGCGTAGCATCAGTTCCGTACCCGATTATTGGGGCCGACCTGATTGCACATTACGGTCTCCTTTCGGACCTTAAAGGTCGTAGACTCATCGATTCACAAAATAATGTGTACGTATCGGACATTGTCAAATCGGTACCACAGCTTGCCATTAGCACGGTCAAACCCAGTACGAAATTCGCAAGCATCTTATCTGAATTTCCGGAGGTCACCGGTTTAGAACAGGCAACTCCGAATTGCAGTAGCGATGTTCGTCATCATATCATTATCACGGGCCCGCCAGTAGCCGAGCGCCCTAGACGGTTAAGTCCAGTAAAATTAAAAGCAGCAAAGGCTGAATTTCAACGGCTAGTCAAAGCCGGTATATGCCGTCCGTCCAGTAATTATGGACAAGTCCCATTCATGGTACTGAAAAAAAACGGATCATGGAGGATCTGCGGCAATTACCGTTGTCTTAACGCAATTATCGTGCGGGATAAATTTCCCGTACCACATTTGCACGATTGCTCCTCCAACTTGCGTGGGAAAGTCATTTTCTCTAAGCTAGATCTGTATCAGGCATATAACCAAATTCCAATGGCGCCAAAAGATATTCCGAAAACGGCTGTCGTTACGCCCTTC
This sequence comes from Acromyrmex echinatior, assembly GCF_024713525.1. Taxonomy (NCBI): domain Eukaryota; kingdom Metazoa; phylum Arthropoda; class Insecta; order Hymenoptera; family Formicidae; genus Acromyrmex; species Acromyrmex echinatior. The sequence goes on from NC_141870.1 coordinate 6,536,773, forward strand.
GGGCTGTTCGAATATAAATTCATGACATACGGTCTTAGAAACGCGAGTCAAACATTTCAGCGTCAAATCTTTCGCGCTCTAGGCGACCTGAAATTTGTGTTTGCATTCATCGACGACATACTCATAGTCGATGTCTCTTGAAGAGCACGAAGCTCACTTACGCATAGTGTTACAGCGATTTAAAAAATTTTATTTACGACTCAATGTAGATAAATGCGAGTTCGGCAAGCAAGAATTAGAATTCCACGGCTTTACGATTAAGCGAAGGTTGTAAACCAACACTCGATAAGATTCAGGCTATTCGCGAGTTTCCAAGGCCTAACACTATAGTCGAATTGCGTCGTTTTCTTGAACTTGTCAACTTTTATCGTAAATTACTGCATAATGCAGCTATCGTTCAGGCACCATTAAATGAGTACCTTCGTGATTCACGCAAAAACGATAAACGGCCAATTATACGCCGGTGGCTGAGGAAGCGTTTAATAAGTGCAAGGAGAGTCAACGCAACTATACTCTTTCACCCCTCCGACGTAGCCGAGACGCGCCTCGTTTGTGACGCGTCAGATTTCGCCATCGGGGCCGCCCTCGAACAATGTCTGGACGACTCGTGGAAACCGCTCGCATTCTTTTCGCGCAAATTAAATTCGGCGCAACAGAACTACAACGCGTACGATCGGGAGTTTAGGCGATCGCCGAGGCAATCAAATATTTTCGTTATTTCTTCGAAGGGCGAAATTTCAAGATTGTGACCGATCACAAGCCTCTCATCCGCGTTCATGCAATGTTCCGAAAAGGCATCACCTCGGCAACAGAAACAACTTTCGTTCATCTCGCAGTTCACTACGCGTATCGAATACCTATCGGGCAATGATAATATTGTGGCGAATTCCCTTTCCTGCATCGAAGCCATTCGTTTACCTGCCGAGATCGAACTAAATGAGCTTGCACAGCAATAAGAACAAGACGAGGAGCTACGGTCCATTCGCGAATATCCTGAATTTCCGCTTACTATGAAGCGAATTCAATGGAGGCCGACGCATACTACACTTTACTGCGAAATGACCGGCGAGGCAATCCGCCCCTATATATCGGCATCTTTACGAGATTGCGTCTTTGACTTGTTCCATGACGCAGCTCATCCGGGCTCTAAAGTCACTGATCGAGTAATCCGTCAACGGTATGTGTGGCCTAACATGCATCGCGATATCGCAAAGTGGTGCAAAAATTGTCTTGATTGTCAGCAGTCAAAAATAACCCGACACATTCAATTACATCCTGAAAAATTTGTCGCACTCGACGAGCGTTTCGAGCATGTTCACATGGATCTAATAGGTCCCTTGCCTGAGTCAGACGGATACAGATATTGTGTGACGATGATTGATAGATTTTCGCGTTGATTAGTAGCAATACCTCTGAAAGACATTGAAGCCATTACAGTGGCACGCGCGTTTTACGATAATTGGGTAGTAAATTTTGGAGCACTCAAAACGATAACTACTGATCAAGGTAGTCAGTTCGAAGCGCAACTTTTTACTGCACTTCTTCAGCTGATCGGCTGTCAACGAATTTGTATCACCCCCCCTCCTCCTCGAAGGGTATGATCGAGCGGTGGCATAGAAGCTTAAAAGCTGCTATTATGTGTCATGCTAATGAAGGTTGGTTACGAGTACTTTCGACCGTACTATTAGGTCTGCGTACTAATGTCCGCCTTGACATCGGCGCATTGCCTGCTGAATTTGTTTATGGAATGACGCTGCGCGTCCCCGGAGAATTTGTACTGCCGGACGACTTCACTCCTAGTCCGCAAATTTTCATTGAGGAATTCCGCGAGCATATGCGCAAAGTTAAATCAATCTCGATAGAACATAAGCACAAGAAACGCGCATTCGTATTTAAAGATTTATATTCATGTTCCCATGTATTTCTACGGATGGACGGTACCAAGAGAGCGTTAGAGCGTCCCTACATCGGCCCTCATAAAATTGTAAATCGTGTGTCGGATCGAGTATTCGACATTGAAGTTAATGGTGCACAGCGCAGTGTATCAGTCGAGAATTTGAAGCCAGCGTATGGCATGCGCGATGACTTGTGTAGTGCGATTCCAGAAGCAAGACAAGCAGCCAATTCGTTCAGCAACGAGTGACCAACTTTGAGAACGTATGCGCGCTCAAAAAGGAGGGTTACCTTCGCTATATAATTTTAATAAATCTTCCCAACGACAAAATGTAATTAACTTTAGACAGACACTTATAAGATATTTTGTATGATACGTTGTATATGTTTTATATGGTAGATCTAAGTGCCGGCATTATAAATGACTAAGCGATATTATGTTAACCTAGTAATAAGCATAAGGTTCAGATTCGTTGTCACTCGGGAGGGAGTATGTGGGGGATTCTTAATAGCTCACTAGCGTAACGAGTGTAGAAAGCTTAAGGATTTTGTAGGTAGCGAGTTGCCTAGCACCGTCTAAAAAAATGAAAATTAATAACAACAGATCGATTAAGGCGTTCATCCTGTACGGTCATATTAATTTGTGCTCGTGTAATAAAAATTATTAATTATCAGTTATAAGAGAAGTCTCGATCATTATTTCTTATATCACATCACACAACAAGCGTGGAATTGTCTAGAGAATCTGACTTATCAATTGAGTCACATATTCTCACACCGTGAACGGCCAAGAAAGCATAGGAAGACCAATTCGCATGGCTTCGATTTTTTCAATCTTCCTCATCGAGCTCTTCGATCCGAAGACTTGTCTCGAGTGGGAATCTTACACGAGCGATTCCACGAACTTGCCAGATCACGATGCCCTGATGGACTTCATCATCAAGCGAACTCTGACTCTCAAGGCCACAAAATCAAAGACTACCAAAGTCTTCGGAGATCCACGAATCGCATGTCGCTAAATGCAATCGACGGCTGTGTTCTGTGTAAGGTTAGGCACAACGTCATGATGTGCGAACAGTTCAAGGCGAAATCCGCATCCGAACGAAAGTCGCGGAAATATCGGTTGTGTTACAATCGGTTCGCATACGATCGCGAAATGCCAGTCAATGAAAATGTGTTTTACGTGCAAGGCGAAACATCACTCGTTTCTTCACGTACGTCACTCCGAAGTCCGCCGACGTAAGTGCGCTGACCGCTGTACACCGAGACGAAGATTGCAAGGCCATTCTGCTTGCTACCGCGAGAATTATTGTCGCTAACCGCCACGGGAATTCACATCCGGTTAGAGCCTTAATCGATCAAGGATCGGAAGTTTCTTTGATCTCCGAAGCGCTAGTCCAGTGCTTACGTCTGCTGCTTACGATCCGGCGCGGCAATCTTCTCAATCTTTGGAATTGGCGACTTACCTTCGGTTTCCTTCGCGGAAAAGTGTCTTTCAGCCTCACATCCAGGATCAATGGAATTCGAGTTACCGTTATCGCTTTCATCCTGCCACGTCTTTTGCTGTATCAAGGCGTACTTATGAAATGCAAGCTTACATGGCCTCACATGAATACATTGAAGGCCTCTAACTGACTGATCCTCACGGCTGCCGATTCCATACTCGGCGCGGAAGTGTGCTCCATCATATTACAAGAGGGCCTTCGAAAAGGCGATCCTCATATTCCCGTCACTCAGTGCACTCTACTCAGATGGATTTTCTCGGGAGGCAGCGGCGAGAATCTCTCAGTGACTCCACACCGCTCCTTTCAGTGCACCGCGAACCACGAGCTGACCACGCTCGTGTAATGTTTTTGGGAGCAAAAAAAGGAATCTTCCGCTTCAGTGTCCATCACGTCAGACGAGCAACAATGTGAGGAGATTTTTGCTCGAAATCACAGCCGCACAGCTATAGGAAAGTACATTATGCGATTACCATTTGCCGTCAACAGCCGAGCGACTGCTCACCACGGAGTGATGGTGCGAACGTGACGTTCGGTTCGGACATCTGTATCACGCCTTCCTAAAAGAGTAGAAGAATTGAATCACATGGAATTAGTGTCAAGGTCATCGGAATCACAAGCAAGATGCTACTTACCTCACCACGGAGTGTTCTGAGAATCGAGCGCGTCGACCAAACTCAGGATGGTATTCAACGAGTATCAGAGTAGTACAAGGTTCGGTAAGTCACTGAATACTCAGCTGTTAATCGGCGTTAACTTGCCGTCGCTTGCTGATGTATTGACCTGTGGCGATGACACCGATACGCACTCGTAACGGACATTGAAAAAATGTACCGTCAAATTCTTATGTCGCTTGAGGATAGAGGTTACTAACGAATTCTCGACGTTACTCGGTTAGCGATCCAGTTCTCGAGTATCGATTAAATATCGTGACATACGGTCTATCGTGCGTGCCATTTCTCGCCATCCGCACACTTTATCAGCTCGCCAACAAGATTTTCGCAAGATTCCGCCATACTAAGACTGCTACGTCGACGACATCGTGACCGAAGCGTATACTAAAGGCAAGGTAATCGCGATTCAAATCGAGTTCCATCAGCTGTGTATAGTGAGCGAGTTCCCGTTGAAAAAATGGACCGCCAACCATCCTAAAATTCTCTTCGGTATTCCTGCGGATCACTGTCTCACGGATTCGCAGTCGTGGGAACACGACAGTTACGCAACACTAGGCTTGCAGTGACACCCGGTCGACGACACCTTCACATTCTCAATTCGAAGCACTGTTGCAAAATTCATCAAAAGGGAAGTTCTATCGGAGACCGCACGTTCATTTGATCCGCTCGGATGACTGACACCGGTGGTGATCCGCGCCAAAATCCTGCTTCAGTCAGCGTGATTGCAAAGGCTGGACTGGGACGCTCCCTCAAGCAGACGCCTGCCAGTGGAGTCAATTCCTAGAGGAACTTCCAAAGCTTGAACATCTTCGAATCAACTGCTGGTTAAATACGGATGCCGAGGTCGCAAGAGTAGAGCTTCGCCGATGCGTTCAAACGAAGGTACGCAGCCGTGGTGTACCTGTAGCCGTGTCATCTGCGCTAACAGTATCAACATTCTCTTGCTAGCGGCAAAAAGCAAGGTCTCTCTGATTAAGCCAGTGTCCTTGCCGCAATTGGAATTGTGTTCCGCCGCCATACTAACAAAATTAGTTGCACACACACGCACTATTGTAAGCCTGTCCACAGCTCCAGTCACTCTCTGGTCTGACTCCAGTCACTCTATACTAGATTCAGGGCCACGCCTCTCGATGGAAGACTTATGTGGCTAACCGCGTGTTCATGATAGGAGGCGCTTCCGGAAGGCGTTATGTTCCTGGAAAGGACAACCCGGCCGACTGCGCCTCGGGGAGCTCATTGACCATCCACTCTGGTGGTCTGGCTGCTCAACTCCACCTAGCCCAGCGAACAACCTGAAGTTTCACTGGAGGAACTGTTCGAGTAATATGTCCACTCTCGCACTGTCACGTCAAAAGTTGTTACGGAACCAGAGCTCCTCCTTCGATTCTCTTCACTTCACCGGCTCCTGAGGGTCACAGCGTGATGTCTACGTTGGCTGCACTTAAGAGAGATGCCAACGACGGAAGGAAGTCCGGAGTCGATGTTGACGTCGCACTTGGACGAGCAGGAGGCAGCTTGGATCCGAGCAGTCCAGGCACTGCACTATGTGCACGAGATCATTGCCACAAAAGATCAGCGCCCGATGCCATCTCGCAGCCAGTTACGGGCCTTGAATCCCTTCATACACGAACACGGAGTGCTGAGAGTCGGAGGTCGCCTGAAACACGCAGTGCTTCTCTCTCCGGACGAGCGGCATCCTATGATCATTCCGTCGCACTCATATCTCACGCGCCTCTTAATATCGTCATGTCACGGCTTCTCTATGAACGTGAGCAATGTATCCCAGTGTGATGTTTCTTTATGAGAGCATAAGCTAGCACATTTGGGTCGATATGCGCAGAAATCATGGCAGTACATAACTTTGCTAGTTCTTTTTGAAATTTTTCTAGAACAATACACATATAGTAATTTTTAATATTTTCATGCGTATTCCGTGATATATATAATAATACGAGGAGAAATAACTAAGAATAGAAACTTATTTATTTACTATAAATTTTAATTTACAGTATTGTACGGCAATGTCCGAATTTTCTAAATAAATAAATGTAAATAAATATATAAAATGACGTTTTTTAATGAAATAAAAAAAATTTGATACTGCATGGTCTCAAACTCTCTTCATCAGATGTAAAAGTAGTACGCGCGCTTTAGGTCTCTCGGCCACCGCACTTCTTGCTTTACCCTTACTTATTCACTTACCACGCAGCAGGTCAACTTCACATGCAAATTTCTCTTAAATGAGGGCCCATGTATCCAAACCTTTACACTTTTTACACTCTCGACTCCGCCTTTCGAATGGTATAGGTTACATTCTAATTCGTATTTCGCAGTTCGTATATTATCTCCTTGTAAGTGTGAAAGCGCGTCGAGGCATAAGATATAATGGATGAGAAGTAAAGACAATACATATATAGTAATGTGAACGAAAAAATTTTTATTCATATTTTATTAGGTGTTGGAATTAATTCGTAGCGTTTTACAAGTGATGGGAAGTACTTTCATTAATGTATTTTTTAATGCTCATGTGAAATAAATAACATTCTTTCATTAAAAAACGCTACGAATTAATTCCAACACCTAATATTACATAATGTTTTTCATATGTATTAAAAACTAAAGTTAATAACTCGCAATCGACAAGCTAATGCTTGTCGAATATATCGCTATCACGTAGCGTTCTCGGACGCGATATTGGAAAATCGCGTATACTTGATATTGTATCTACTAATCTAGCTAATCGTTCAAATGTTACATTGACACATCCGTCAAACTCAAATATACGTCATTTCAATCATCATCATATGTACGAATGAAGAATCGAGACTTACGAGCGTAGCATTGTTCAGCATACAAACTCTGATGGTTAGCGACCTAACGCTTATAAAATTGTCTTTGTATTCGTTTCGAAGCATCTTGTAAATATTCACTGCTCGTAGAGGCCATTCCACGTTGATCGAGAAACAGTGACAGTTCTTGTCCACGATGATTTCCCAAGGCGATTTCCACATAATTCGGTGGACCAATGTTGATTCCAATTTCCAAAAATTTGTAACCTGTAGTCGCCTGTAGATCGTAACGTCTGCTAAGTAAACGTACCGCGTGATGCTCCATGTTGTGTACATACGTAATGTTTGAAAACATGTTTTTTATTTTTGATGTATAGTTGAAACTTACATGTTACTACAGTCCTTCTTCACTTCGTACGATGCGCTGCTTTCTTTGACGAAATACATTCTTGAACCGTTCGTAAAAGCGGGTAAGACTGATTGCATCCGCGTAAATTGTGACGTATGGTAATACTTCTAGAAAAAGGATAACCTCCTCTTCCTTCTTTCCAAAAATTGCAAACGTGTTGCAACATGTTTTATCACAACTTTTTACGTTTTTTTTTTATTCGCGAGTGCATCAATGTTATATATATATATATATAAAAATATATATATATTTATATATATACACATATATATATATAATATAAAGTATACATATATATATATATATATATATACTTTATATTTTATATATATATATGTATAGTTTATGGCTTATATTTTGATGATATTGATGATGATGAACACGTTGGCGACTTTGACGTTTTTTCCCCAGGGCATTCCCAGTATCTAGCTTTTTCCTTCGATAGTGAAAAGAAATATAATACATAATAAATATGTTAATGTATTTTTATTTGAAAAATTATTTTGCAACCACCAGTTATATATTTTCAATATATTTTATAATTCGCAATTCTTAACATGTTGTCCATCACATATTAGTAACTTCATGTTAGTTGAAGATTCCATGTCTTCGTAAACTGCATCCAAAATCTCGATGTACATTCGTTCTCCCTCATCGTCCAGAAGCAAGTTTTACAGCTACGTTCGTTTCTTGCACCCCTTCACATATACGATAGCATTATCTTCAAAGACAATCGTCGTAATCAACTGTTTCGCTGTACAGGATCCTTCCGTCCTCCCATTGTAATCTATGGTAATAAGCAATCAATCAAGAAGCGCAAGACCTGTCGGATTTTGTCAAAAATTTTTATGGCACGGGACTCATAAAAATGTAATGCGGTGAGAACGGTTCCCTGTTTCAGCACCGCCACTTCCTTCACGATAAATTGTTAATGATGAATCCCCCCTTGCAGATCCACGAACGTTGGCACGGACATGTTGTCGAGAAGAAGAAGAAGACTGTGATTGTGACGTATCGCAGATTTTTATACCGTGTTGGAGAATGCACTTAGATAATTTTGCGCATAACGTTGGTCGGATTATTCTGAACCACGCGATCGTGTATGATGAGACAATAGGCTGTTTGTATTTGCAGGCACATTCTTCTTACATTCAAAGTATAATCGCACGTTCACGGTACCACTCTTGACCGATTCGTTCTGGCGAAAGCAATCAATGATCACGAACGGATATGAGCATCTCGAATCGAGCCTTACCTTTACGTAGAAAAGTCATAAATGTGAGGGTCGGTTCGAGATACTCATATCCATAGTAGCCCTTGCAGAAACGCGCGTACAAGTCATATAGAATCATACATCTGTTTTTATCAAAATCCAGATTCAAGTCATCGTATGGATAACGTTCCGAGTTCAGATAGAATTTCGCATTGATTAATTTGCAGTCGTCGAATCGACTGCAACTTATGTTTTCGGATAAGACATTTTTTCGGCCTGTTTGCATAGCGAAAATGACGTAGCGCTGCTTCTCGAGCTGAGTAACCGTCTTGATGGCCTACGAATGCTTGAATGTGTTCTTTAAAAGCGGGAACTCGTACAGATCCCATGAGCGAAAAGCCATGCAGATATCATCTGCTCTCCAAAGCGTGACAGCTTATTTATCTCGTTCAATAACATGGCATTCGCCACTGTACTTTGAATAATTCGAGCGTTGGCTCTACCGCCGGATCTTCCGCCAGACAATTATTGTTGTTGCGCGTTTGTAAGTCAACTCGTAACGAGCGTTGATTACCACACATTTGTAATCCTCGCAAAATCCCAACAGTACGTAGAGCGGTACACAGAAATTAGAGTATCTGGCCGCAATAGTCTGCGCATCCCAGTCGGTATTCCGCAGAATCACGCTTAGGTTGAACGACACTGTTATATAGTTTTTGAGAATGCTAGTTATGCCCATTTCTGTTGCGGTCAATTTCCACCATTGAATTCATATCGAATCGAATATGAATGCGACGCAATTATTTTCCAATGTCACATTAGCACCCTGGACACTTTGTTTTTCATCAGTTTTTCCTCGACATATAGAAAGCTTTCGTACGACAGTGTGTACAGATCCTGTTGCTGTATGGGTATTCTTATCTCATCGCTGTACCAGAACGTGTTGAACGGGTTGTACGTGTGAGTCTCAAGATTGACGATGCGATCGAAGATCGATTGAGCTTGCCAAAGTTTATTCTGCACGCACATCTAATCTCGCATCTCATCATGTTGTAGTTTGCGCGGAGCGAAATCGGATATTCTCCACCTTCGCCATCGGTATTATTGTTGCTATTGTCATCACGCACTACGTCAACGGTTTCAAACGCGTCGCGTCGCGGACGTTTTTGTAAAATCGCACGTTTCAAAAATTCATTTATGTCTCGCACATCGTAATGACACATTGAGAATTGTAATTTCCGCATCTTTGGCAAAATAAAATTTATTGTTCGATTTGTTCACGTTTGGTGATTGTGTGATAAGTCTCAAAAATTGCCAGACTAAGCTCGTAATCGTCGTCACTCAAATCTATGATGGAAAAGTAGTTCGCCGCGAGAACAGTGCTCTTCCCGCTCAGTATAAGCGACATAAAAAAGCATTCGACCAATAGAGATTTCACGGCATCTCGTCGAGTTTTTTAAATTTACGCGCATCGACTATTTGTAGAAACCGCAGACACATTTGTCTGCAGAAGCTCTGATCGTACGTCTGATAGGACGTGTGATTATATTATATCGTAACACCGTTCCTGACGTCGCACGGCTTTGCTGTCGTTTATCGCTTTTGCCACGCTGGCCACTCCGCCGATCAAGCGCACCTAATATTGGCAGAAATGGTAACGCGTCACCTCGTTTCGTCATTAGAAATATTCGCTTTTTCATCATCTTTTTCTTCGTCTTCTTCTTCGACTTCATACCTATGCCGATCTTGGTCTTGGCTTGCTCAGAGCCGAATCTTTCGCGATAGCGTCCTATCGCTTTATCGGCTAGTACCGCATGTCTATCGATAAGATTGATGCTTTGAGAAAATGTCGTATTCTCGGCACGCCGCGGATTTACGTGTCATCTTTGGCTAATCGTTTCATCAACCGAGTGCCCGGACCGTAAAACTGGCAGTCTGGAATATGTAATTCGAAAGGAAGCGCGTTTATCGCTCGATTCAACAAATCGCCGCGATGTCGACATTTACTACAGTCCTTTATCTTAGATGTAGGATCGTCGATGTGCGTCCACTGCCACGGCTGATAGTACTTGTTGCAACGACGATAGGTTCGAACCTCCGAAAGCTTGTTCCGGAAGCTTGTCCCATACGTGATCGATATAGTCACCGTACACGCATAATAATATGACCTTTGGTATATACTGCAATGCTCGGCGCTCAAGTCCAGAATGTTGGAAGGATGGTACAGCGCGAGATATATTTTGCTACTGCACGATTCACGAATTCGTTTGCCTTTAAATGAGTGTTCGAGAGCGCACAGCCCGCGAGCATAAAGTTCGTACGACAACCGGTGACGATACGCGTCACGAACCGGTGACGCAAAATTGCGATTGATGGGAGGCGGCGCGGAAAAGCACAAGCACGGCGAAATGCTGCCGAGTACGCGCGATCATTTGCGACCCGTCAAATTGCGGTAAAATCAACGTTCTCATAAGTTTACTCGAGAGTCCGAAAGGCGTACATTTCGAGAACGTATATCTACTCAAAATCGCTGCAACAGCCAAAGTATCGATATCTCAAAAATTGGTTTACATCTATCGACGAAATCGGCTATTTTACGTTCTTCAAACAGTGACGTCGTTCCACTGAGCAAAGTGCGGACAAATTCTATTTTTCTTTGATGACGTAGTATGCTATAGCAGGATATGATAAAAGAATATTTCTTGATGGGTTCGTCAATCGCCACGCAAACATCGATTGTTTCTTCTCTCTCAAACGTACGTGAGGATACCTAAATATCTGATACGCGACAACGCGAACTGCGATTCTGTTCAAAGGATGGTATCAATTTGTGCGAGAGCGAATCTAAGCGAGAGAACTGACGTGAAATTTTAGAGTGATGTGGCGTTTGTCTAACTGTCTTTCTCGCTAGTTCAAATCCGGCTCGAAGGACCAGAAAATGTGCGAGAGCGCACCGCGCGGAAAGATTCGAGTGAGAAAACGGCATAAGGTTGATATGATGCACGACAGTAAAGAGAACTCCGTTTCTTTGTAATTTAACAAAAGAATTTTCTTTAATATGCACAGTTACAAATTCAAAAAAATATAATTAATTAAATATTAGATTAACAGAATATTAAATGCGGTCACCTTTTCTAAATGATATTTTGGAATCGCGGTAATGGAAAATCTCGGCGATTTTCTCGACACTTCTCGAAAGATTCGTTTTATTGCGGTTTCACTAAGCGGTTAGCACGGCGATTTTACGAAGCGAGATTATGACTCTAAGAATTCTAAGAACTTTTAGACTCTAAGAACTAAGGACTCTAAGGAGGAGGACGGCGAGATCGAAGCATTTATTGCTTTCGGCCTGGGCTTTCTTCTTGGGAAAAAAGCCAATAAAATTATGCCACAATCGTAATTATTGTGTGTGTATAATTATACGTGGCATTAGGTGTACAAAAGTGATTGGCGCTTTGGATTCTTCTCTAACGACGTTCAACGTAACAGTCATGCGCGACAGAAAATCCGTGCGTGGGATTGGTGACAGCGCGTGACGTATTCGTCGGAGCGCGGCGCTCGCGTGCGCCAATTGAATTGTTCTAGAACTTTCGATTGTCCGTTGCCGGTAATGACAACTTGTTTGCGTGTAACGAATTGTTTTTAAAAAGAACCAAGAACGCCAAATCGCTAATTTTTATCGAGGATTTAGATCATGCTCGAGATGAAATCACAATTTATTAAAACACATTTACAACGATCACGTGAATACCGATGTCGTACGACGAATTTTGCACGTCGTGCCGTGACTGTTACCAACAAAATATGAATTTCTAGTAATAGACAAAGACAGTGCGCTTACAAACGATACAGGAAGGAATAGGAATAGGATAGATACAGGAAGGAAGTTAACGAATTCGTGATACTATAACATGATCAGTCGTCGATACTTCGCCAGAGACGAATGGCAGATGTGCGCGAGCGTGAAAAAATCGTGAAGCAAATCGAGAAAACGAGCGAGTCAATTCGCAAGAAACATCGCGCTTTGAAGATTGATAGAATCGACGAGGATATTGCGTTGAACAAATATTTTAACCTCTTATTGAATCGCTACTTTTCGCCGATAGCCATGGCGTGCGCGCGACAATGATGCGACGTCTGCCCTTTAAGCGTGAGAGGAAGAAGAAGCCAGCAAGACGTTTGAGCGTTCCGCAATCTCGTGTAAATCCGATAATCGACACACGATCGTGAACAGCCGATAATCTTCACCCCGCATGCGACGATCGTACCACTGACAACTTCCACCCCACGTATATCGACGATAGAGTCGTTGAAGAACGTTTTCGAAACAACTGATGACTCGCTCGCAATGAAGGTTCAAAATCGGTTGCAAACGTTGGAAGATCAAGAGGCGTTGCGAGCCAGCTTGGAACTGCTGGCCGACTTGGACCTACTGGGTCAAAAGTACGTCGAGGCTGTCCTGAGAGGAGTGCGAGATAAAGAGAGCGGTATAGATGATGTGTATGGCATTTACTTACACAAGGATGGACAATGATGTCTGATGCAATAAATGTCTTGGCAATAAACGTTTCGACGTGGATGACACGGACATAATTATCGACGGCGTACGATACATCCGGTTTTTACGAATTGATTTTCAATTCGTAAGTACAAGAGCATGCTGCTGGCAACGAACACGCACAAACACAAGCAACATTTGCAGGGTCGATTATTGAGCAAGGGGATACAAGTACAAATACATAATCGCCGTTGGTGTTGATCACGCCCAAGAAACAGAAGAAGAAGAAATCTGGAAAGATATTACCTCGCGCCATGACACTGAACGACTACGCGATCGATTACGTGCACTGGGATGATCCCAACAAATTGGTGGATCGTCTATGATTGCTCGACGCTTCGCATTGAGCGGACAACATTTATGACAACAAGATGCTGTCGATCATCGAGGAACTTCGTGAAGCCGGTCTTATTATTAAATCGGTATTAAATTAAATCGCGTATCGATGAAACGGGCCAGTCGAGTGGCGTCAACGAGAAACAATACATTTTTTTTCTTGTACTCTGTGTATTACGCATTGAATCATGAAAAAGAGATCTAGCGAAAAGAGAAAAATTATTCTGAGAGACGTCGATTCGTCTAGGAATTGCACGATCCAGCGAGAAGAAATTTTTCGCGAAGGCGCATCATAGTCAGGAGTTATGATGATCTGTGACAGGCTGATATCGTCGAGATGCGCCCATCGATGTGTTGAGCAAGTACGCTTGGTCCGTACTGCTTAAGAGCAAGAGTGGAAGCGAGACGGTTGACGCTATCGCCGAGATAATTCGTGCGAGTGGAAGATCCGAAAAATTTATAAACGGATATGGAGAAGAAGTTTTACAATGCCGATGTGCAGAAAATCTTGAAAAAATACAACGTTAATCACTACTTGAAAAGCGTTGGTCGTTGAAAGCGGTGGTCGAGCGGTTCAATCGTACATTCAAAAGCGATATGTGGAAGATGTTTACAATCAACGGCAATTACAAGTGAGTCGACAAGCTGCCGTGTTTCGTGTCGAATTACAATGCGAGCAAGCATCGCACCATCGGCATGCAACCCGCCGACGTAACTCCCGCGATTGTCGAAAAATTCTTGAGCACAGTGTACAGCGCGATAAAGATCATGGATCCTGCAAAATTCAAAATAGGCAATTCGGTACGCGTGAGCAAGTGCAAGACGATTTTTGAGAAGGGTTGCATGTTAAATTGGATTACCGAGGTGTTTATGAAGTGCAGCGTATCAATTCCGTAACCAATCTACTCGATGACTATCGCGGAAATTCCGTCGCTGGAGCGTTTTACGAGTTGCATCATGCTATTCATCCGGACGTATATCTCGTGGAGAAAGTATGCAAGTTATGCTCCTGTAATTCGAAATCTGAAGTGCTAGGGTTTACATCTTTAGTTTTGTTCCTTCCTAAATGTAATAAAAGTTGAGTAAGTGAATCCCATACGGCTCCCAGTAAGTATACCGATCAATCGTACACAATGTGTAGAGAGTATCCATGTACAAATGTGTCTAATAGCAAAAATTAACAAAAAGAAGAGCATAAAACAACAGCACAAGATATTATAAGTGATATTTAATATATAATTAATTTAAATTATTTATAAATTAATGTAAATTATTTATAAATGTAATTATATATTGTAATTATATATTGTTAAATATCATAAAGAATATCTTGTGCTGTGATTTTATGCTCTTCTTTTTGTTAATTTTTGATTTACAAACTACGTTTGTTATAATTATATATGTCTAACAGCAATTTGATAACTCTAACAATTAGGTATGTCCCGATTAATCCAGCGCTGATATTGTCAAAAATTAAAAATTTATTCCAGAATTTTTCCCAAACGGAAATAGCGATTCTTTCTATCGATGCTTCGTCTATGAGATTAGAGAGTAATCTTCCGTTTATTACGGTTGAGCGCCTTAATATGTCCTTGCCATATTGGTATTGAGGATTGCAGGTTGTTCCGCGGGGAACATTATATGATCCTTGAGTTCTTCCAAATTTGTGAATATTTTTCACTGGTCGTTAGTGCTCCTAGGCTGATGTATTTCCATGACCGTTTAGTTGAAGGCTTCATAATGGTGGGTAATGTTTCCACCGGTTTAAGCATAATTTTATATCATGAGTCTCCCAAAAGGTACATGGTAGGTGCAAAAGAATTACAGATAATCTGAGTTCTGTGGCGTGTTAATATATGCATTTGAGGGATCAGAAAATATGTTTCATTTTCTCGTTACTGGAAGCTGCTCGTAACATCCTGTGGTTCGAGCTAATTTTACTTTGACCAGTACACATTTTACCATGTGAATTACTTCTCCTGCCAAAAGTACCATATATCCCGGACATAGACCCCCATACGTCCCTTCATAAAATGATGCGGGAAGACGTCAGGTGATCTAGCGGCTATGACTAATGCATTCTACATCATATCATATTCAAATTAACATTGTTCCAATAATATATTTCAATATAGTTGATTAATTTGAGTACGAACGTGTCTTTCTACGTATACGAATTTTGAATTTACGTATATGAAGATATCGATGTTTACTGCTATAATACCAGAATTTTTAAAAACTTCAGCACCAAACGTCGTTTCGGAAATTATTAATTTTGGATGTTCGATTCTAATAAGTGTATGTCCACAAGTGATATATGTTCCAGTGCTAGTTAAAGAGAGAATCATATTTATCGTGGTTATTTAGTAGACTGTTTGAGATCGCTCATTGTAGCATCAAGTATTTTATTAGCGTTATATAATACGCCATAATCGAAAGCTCTACAATGATACGACAGATACGGGATCTCAAAAGGTATCTCCTCCCTCTATGTCAGTGCAATGAGTAAAAATTAGTTTACAGGTTACTCCTGATCTGAGGTGTACACGGTTTGTGTTTATCCGAACGTCAGCGATGTAATCTTGTAAGGTAATTTTGAAGCTGCCTAATACAATGACATTTCCCCAATTCCCATAAGGATCTGAATAAGCATTGCCGGTACATGCGCCGTCATTATCAACATGCCCGGCTAAAACTATTGGATGCAGTCCGACAGTAGACAGTAGACCTGTTATGTGAGTTCCAGCTATTTCGAAGTTTCCATAGGTATGCACGCATCGACATATATCTCGAGATACATCGGCAATGAGAATTGCCCGTTATATAAGTCCATCGTGTGAAAACATCCAGCATCTTTTTACTGTACAATCTATTTCGATTTTACATTGTATAGTTTCACAGATTTGAAATTATTGAGTTGAAATACTTGTATACAGACTTTGTTAGAGTTTACATTCTGTGGGGGAATATCACACTCTTTGACATTTATTAGTGATAACGTAGTTAAATTTGCTGCTGCAAAGTCACAGTCGTATCAGGAGACGTGGTAGTGTCTCCGACAAAAGACATTATAAGTCTTTCTCCTGAGCTACCAAGGTCCATTTTTTGGGGGTACAGGATATTATTAAAATATAAAAAATTTCGAATCGCACGTAACATATCCTGAAAGGCGGCATCGCTACGAGTAATTTGAGCCAAAAGAAATAAAAATCGATCAAGCCGTTCTGGACATACAAGCGATCGAAAAGTGATGATTTTCTCCACCTCCTACACTACCTACCTCCACCATCCCCCATCTTTTTCGCCCTACTCTTTTTCTCACTCTCTTTCGTCCTCTCTCACCCTCGTCTGCTGAAAGTGTCCGAGTGGTCACTCAGGGTCGTGATCTTGACAATATGAGTCACGGTCGTATTAATTTTTTTGTATAACTTCGTAATGCGTCATGGATGATTGCTACAATCTTCCAAAGGTTGTTCGGTGTATTGATCTTCATAATGTATGAGAGAGTCATTAGAAGTGAATAGTCCATTTTAATTTTAATAGCTTCTTAATGGGCAACGGTCGCTTGTTGAAAGGTCCGATGGTCATTCAGGGTCGTGACTTTAATAATATGAGTAAGGTTTTAATTTTTTTGGATAGCTTTGTATATATATATATATATATATAATGCGTGGTGGGTGAGTACAATTTTTGAAGATTGTTCGGTGTGATGATCTTTATAATGTGGGAGGATGAAAGTTATCGAAGGTCAATTGTCCTTCGATGGTCACTAAAGGTCATTACCTTAATTATATATGTCACGATCAGTGTCATCGGAGTTGAATCTCAATTTCATTTTTAATAACTTCTTAACATAAGATGGATGACTGCTTAACCTTTCGAAGGTTGCAGGAAATGTAATGGGTAGACAAGTATCGTATGCCGTCTATGTTAATAATTCCAGATTGAAAAAGGAATAAAATTAAAAGTTACCGAAATATGATGAAAAGGCTGTTCTTATAAAGCATATATTATAATTATTCAAAGCATATAATTATAAAGCATATAATTATAAAGAACACAAATTAAAAATAAATGATATTTCGAGCCCGATTAGATCATTCTTAATATAATACAAAGTTGTATTACATTCTTATTATAATTACAAAGTGACAAGTATATATACATATTTAAAATAATATATATATTTAAAATAAATCTGTTTTAAACTGATCGATAAGAAGATAAAAAAAATATATGTACAGACTTCTAGTGGATGTGTACTGATGATCATTATCGCAATTCATCACCCTTCATCGCCCATTCTTGTGAGAACGCAACCATATTTTCTTTGTCTCTTCGGTTTTAACACAACCTTTATATTTATTCTGATTGTAACAGAATGAATTTTTAATATTGTATGAATATGTTTTTTTTTGTTTGCGAAGAGGAGAAAAATCTTCACCGCCGGAATTCTCCCGAAGGAGAACCTAATCGAATGAGGGGAAGACACCCAGGAGCCGGTCTCCTGATTGTGCAGGATACGATGAATCTACGTCTTTCTTATAAGAAAGGACAGCGGACATCATCGCCTAAAATCATTGCTAAAAAATTCTCCCTATTCAGCACCTTCGCCAGACCACATTGGGCACATTTCGGAACTGCCTATCCGGCATTTCATCAAAGTGCATCCAAGTCGTGGAGTACATTCCACTTCCATGGTCTGGTATACTATTTAAAACTAGAATCCTATTCTATGTTAATACTATCCTAAATATGTACATTATATATACATTTTTACACATGGTTGTCGTCAGACCTTGGACAGGTTGAAGTTAAAAAAGCCCTTTGTCTCTTCAGGGCCTGACGCTCCGATTTTAACATGATCTTTGACATAGAGATTTGACATAGAGATGGAAGTTTTTTGATTGATTTCTTAAATCATTCAAATCATTGATTCCAATCATTGATTATTTTGAGAGCTTGTTGCCGTAAATATCCAACACTTTCGCAAGAGGGAAGTGCGTTAAGGCAGCGCAAAAATAAAAAATGCTTGGAAATAGTAACGCATAAATTAGAGAATTATTTTGTAGAATCAGAGTATTTAACAATAAGATAAGAAGGAAACAAGACCGTTTATGTTAAATAATATTATTTTAAATACGAAGCGCCACTACGGTCTGAGTGTTGAGATGTTGAACTATATATATATATATTCATACATATATATATTTCAGAAATGATAAATACGTGCCGATATGGTTGTCGGAGTTTCAACGCAATCTGAAATATTAATAATCCCCCCAAATTTACCAAATTAATCTAAAATAATATAAAAAACTGTAATAAACTTAATAAATAAATTTAATTTTGCAAATTTCTCGATTGGATTGTTCCACTCGATAATTCGAAGAAGAAGCATTTGCAAATACTGTGATTTCAGTGGTGGGCATTGGATTGCTTGTATTACGACACAAAAACTGTTATTATATATATTTCTCATGAAGATAGCCGTAATGCTATATGCAAAATTTGAATGGAGAAATTCAAGTTTTATGGATAGATTATTTCTCTTTCATGAATTTCAGAACAATTCAAAGTATTTCCTGAAGTTCAGTCACAAGGCGACGGTTGTAATTGTCCTATGTAGTTATTGCTACATCGATTCTGTTCGGCATAAATCCTTGCATTGTAACGTATGATTGATCTTTGCTAAGATCTCATTTGTTTGTAAGAAAAACAATAACTCATTTTCCGTATCTCTATAATTTAACTGCTCCATTAACGCTATTGCCGTTGAAGACGTTAAAAAGACGAGAAGCGGATGCACTGAGAAAAAGACTTGCATGTAGCAAGGAAACTGAAGAACAGCGTTCCAAACGAATGGAAAAAGATGTTTTTTCTCACAGAGAAAAATAAGTTATGAATTTTGAAATAAAATGTCAGAGGAGACGTGATCAGTACAAAAAAGATCCTGAAACAAAACGTCAGAGGGTGCGTGATCAGTACATAACAGATCCTGAAAGGAAACGTCAGAAAATGCGTGATATATACAAAAAAAATTTAAAAAAATAACCGGTACATTAAAAGAAAATGTTATTTGAAAAATGCTGCCCGTGAAAGGATCGTCAACAAAAATTCAGACAAAAATATCCTGACTTAAAGAAATTACAATAAAAAGTGCAAAACATGGCGAGAAGTCTATCATACAAAGATGAAAGACAATCAAGAGATTGAAGAAAAAATTCGATATTGTTCGATCTTGGCAAAAGTGTTTCAACTTTCCAAAATGCTCAGTTATATATTCGATTGATGTCGAGGAAAATTAATAAACTGCCGGTATGTGCTCGATTGAAAGTTGAACAGATATTCAAGTGGTGCGTAGCAAAAAAATCATACGTCAGTGCAGCAAGAAAAGTGTTTTTATATTTGAAGAATGTTGCTGAAGCTGCGTTATTGCGAATGAATGTAAAACTTTGAAATGTTCAAAATGCGATCGAATTAGAGTTCTTTGTGGTTCATCCAAACATACTTCGTTTTCCGAAGTGTACTTTTATCAAACTGTTTATGAGCAAAGGAAAAAGTTTGAGCAACCACTTATAACGCGAAAATATCTCCTCACGCAGTCATTAATGTTTTGCCGTTTGGATAACAATGGTAAAAAAATAGAAATGTGGCACTGTGAGAATAAATGTCACAAGTGATATTTCCATGGAAAAGTTTGTTGAATTTTTTGAACAGTTCGGAGGAGGTACTTTGAAGAATGCTAAATTCATGGCGCGGCTCAGAAATTGTTCCGTTTCACATGCGAGTACCAGATTAGGACATCCTCCGGAATGCTATGCAAATCCTAATCTATGCAAGCCATACATTGCAATGATAAGCACTTTATCGCCTCATTTTCCTTTCATGAGGAATATTCAAAGAAATGTTTGCAAATTGATAGGGAATTATAAAAAGTTTCGTCAGTTGTTTTCAGCTTTTAGATTCGTCAATATGGATAAATTGCTTGAAATTTCCAATGATTTAAAGAATAAAGCAAGATGTTATCCAAGAAATTTAACGGATGTTAGTTTTTGGACGAGGAAAAGATTTTCTCGCAAAATTACGAAGCGTTTAAAGTTATGAAAAAGCGAGTGTTGGATCTATCACATCTCCTTTGTATTTCATGCGAAAAATTATGTGTGAGTAGAGACGTTTCGAAGCTTGAGAAGTTGAGGAAAACAGTGGACGAATCTTTTTGGAAAGATCTGATGGCCTACGTAACAGAACACAATATCGATACTGGATTCATTTGTAAGCTTTGTTTGAGCAAATTTCACAAAGGCGTGTTGCCTTCTGCTTGCATTTTGAATAATCTTACCGTAAAATCATTATCAGATATTTTATCGGATTTCAATGATTACGAAAAAATATTAATCAAGAGAGTGAGCAACTTCCAAATAAACGATGGGTTGTGTTTCGAATAAACATATGCCGCATAGACAAATGATCCACAAAGTAAAAGGTAGAACATTTCATTTGCCTCTGCCTTTACAAGAAACACTAGATAAGGTATGTCCTCCGGAAGATTCTATAATATAAATTTGAATCACGAGTTGCACATCCTATTTCGAGATATACCCAAAAGTTCTAAAGTTATTTGGTGGTTATTAATAAAGTGTAAAGCTTTACAATGACTGAAAGATCATAATCTTCATTACTCGGAAATTCGTCTTCCAACATCGTCTGACGATCTTATAAACAATTAATTGCAAGAAACAGAATATCGGATCGTCGGTGACAGAAGCGATAGTGATGAAATAGACGAGGTGGTTGAGAACACTGTACAGCACAACAAAGATAATAATGATCAAGCCGTTTTAAATTGTAAAGTTTTCCTCACGTAAATCAAAGATTCGGGTATTGATCAGTATACAATATACCCAATGTACGCGAAAAAAATCGATAATGAACCTGCATTCAAGCTTTATCAAATCTTAAAAATTGAAGATGTTCTAATGAATAATCGTTATAAATATCTGGATGTGTTTCCCTGATTTATATCTCGAGGGTGTCAATGGACAATGGAAAGATAGAAACTTTGTATTGTCGGATTATTTATTTGTCGGAATGCGATTGATGTTAAAACACAGGGTTGAATCTACAGTACCTGTTCTTTCTTCTCAATGATGCTAACTATCGACAATTGAAAAATGGTATCTATTATACTATGATGATTGCTAATCCACGAGAGAGATACACTGCTGGTAGATACTTGAATGAATTAAAAGACGAACAATTGAAATCGAATTTTTACAAAACTGAGAAATACGGATCAATTTTGGCGACAACCGTCCAATAATGTCAAATGCATGACTCTGCATTATACTCTGGCGACATGATTTTAACTTTGAGTCCTAGTGAATGGAAATGATCCGATTTGAATATTTACGAGACATGAATCCTGATAAACAGAAGTTGGACATTAGCGAACTAATCGCATATGATCATATAAGTACATCTAGATTCATGTGTATAAAATTTAAAGCCATGATTGATTTTATTTGTTCGTCCGGTAACCCAACAGGAAAGGTCATTCACTATTTCTGACGACTGGAATATTAAAGATAGAGATATCCAACATGTGCACTGTATGATTTAAATAAAAGATCCAATGCTAGGAAAATCGCCGGATGAAGAAGTTGTTGCGTTTATTCGAAAATACGTGATATGCGAAATTCCAGATGAAAACGTTTCGCCAATGTTGTACGAAACGGTTATAAGGGATCAGAATCATAAACATAACTCGTATTGCATGCATACGAAAAAAAAACCGAATATTTACAGGAAGTATCGGTTTTCCTCGGTCAGTTATTGATAATTTCGTTTTAAAAAACGTCATCACTTCGATAGTGGGTAGAAAACTTTACGCAGTAAGAGCAGATTTTATGATCTTCCTCGCAAGAAGTCAGAAAAATTTATCAATGATTATAATCCGGTTATCAAGTTAGCCTGGGAGGGGAATATTGACATATAATTTATTGGAGAAAAATCTGAGTTTTTAAACTCGTACTTAACAAAATACACGACAAAGTCGGAGAAATATAATATAGACTTTGCAATGATAAATTCCGATAAGCCCTTGGCATCGAAACTGTCGAATTTCGCGATGCATTTATTGAATAACAGATAATGCGGAGCTTTAGAAGCTGCGGACATACTGCTATGGAACCCTTTGTATGGAACAGGCAGTGATACATTGTCAAATGGATTGACGTTAATGAGATGAGAAACAGAAAAGTTAAAGATTTAAAAAAATTAAAGCTCTCGATGAAAATTCTGCGAATATTTATTGTCCGTCGCTCATCGATACTATCCAAGCAGACCTAAGGAATTAGAATCATTGAATTTGTATGATTTTGCCAGATTTTGAGAAATTAGAGAGACAGATGCCAAAAAGTGACGAAGTCGAATGTTACAAACTTGTATCGGGTTTATTTAAAAAAAAAAAAACGAAAAAAGTGTTATTTAATTAGAACTGAACCGAAAAATACTTTTACTCGCTGCTTCTTTTGTTTAAACCGTGGAGAGATTTAAGTGAAATCAAAGGTGCATACGAGACTTATACGGATGCCTTTAAGAATTCAGGGTCTTCTTTGACAAAGGCGAAATATCACGAAAGGCTCAAAGAAATACAGTCAACTTTTGAGCGCGTTACTGAATTAATCGACAAACGCGAAAATGATCTGAAAACAGTAGATAGAGACAAATTCGATGACAATGAACTGGAATATAAAAGCTGACGACGCGATGAAAAATCTGATAGATTTTGGTAAGATTGACCCCCCGATTGATTTATCACAAATGATGTCGCGATTGAACGAAGACCAGAAAAGAGTCTTCAATAGAGTACGTCAAGTTTTACAAAATAAAAATCAGATTCTGCGACTGTACGTAAGTGACGAGGGTGGTACAAGAAAAAGTTTTCTTATTGAAATGATTAAACATTGAATCAGAATACATTTAAAAAAAGCGACTGCCATATCTGCTCCTACAAGTATCACGGCATTCAATATCGATGGCTTAACGATCCATAGAATGTTTCAGCTACCCATGTATCTACGGCAAAATCGCACTCATCAGATATTTTTGAAAACTTTGAGACACAAATTAAAGACTGTCGAATTATTTATAATCGACGAAGTATCCATGATTTCGAATGTGACATTTATGTTTATCAATCTACGATTATGTGAAATCTTTGATACAACAGACATAGATGATGGTTTCTTTGGCAGAAAATACATTCTTCTGTTTGGAGACTTGTTGCAGCTTCCCCCTAAATAAATATAAATAAATATAAAAGAACAATCTCCGTTTGTGAAAATGTCTTGATCAGAAATTCACAAGTATTTAGGTACCATGAGTGGATCTGATTTGTTCGATTGCGATGAACTCTTGATTAATATGCTACAAAAATGCGACACATATCATAATATACTTTTTAAAATACGAAAGGTTTGGTATAATAATAGGTTTGGTAACGATCTGATATCAATGTTCTTCAGTCGAGCAAAATCCATTTCAAAGGAAGTAGTTGTGAAAGATTGAATGAACTTTGCACTATACTTATATGAATCAATTACCAGTTAATACAATATGTTTATTACCCACGTGTTATCTGTGCAAGGTTTTGAACACGGCAATGCTCAATAAAATTGTGGTGAAATTACTGATAGAAGATGATGTCAATTGTGCTCCAGAAGTGAAAAAAAGAGTGCACAAAATTTTGGAAAACAAAGATGACAAAGTTTCAGAAATAGCTGGCATTGAAAGAGTAATAGCGATTAAAATTGGTGCTAAAGTGATGATTCAACGAAACATTGATATAACTTTAGGACTTGTCAATGGAACGATAGACAATAGTTGCAGTTAATCTCTGTTGACGGAAATCGTATTGATTCTATTAAAATAGTTATTTCGGATAATAAATAAATCACACACAATAACGAAAGTAGATATTAAATTGGAAGTATTTCACAAAATGGTGGTACATCAGAAACAATTTCCATTGTCTCTCAATTATGAAATGATTATACACAGAAGTCAAGGAATTATGTATAAAAATGTAATGATGGATCTAGGAATGAGTGTATTCAGTGATGGTCAAGCCTATGTAGGTTTGTCACGAGTGAGTACACTGGAAGGTTTACATTTGATAAATTTTAATCCGGCATCCGTTAAAGCAAACTCGGGAGCCATTGTAAAATATAATCGACTGAGATCTGTGTTTAAAGCTCAGCTATCACAAATCCATTCGCCCGAGAAAAAGGCTGTAAAAATTCACGACCGTTAATAAGCCATACCTAATATCATTAAGGGTGTACAAAATTATGGTTGCGAGGAACCAGAAAGTATAATTACATGGAAAATATATGGCCTCTGCAATGTCGATCATGTTTCGTGTTATGCTAATGTAATATTGCAATGTGCATATCGCACTTATTTTCTAGAAAGAAATTGTAATCTGTTTTATTTGTATGTATGTATGTTCGTTTTGAACTCGCACCTTCAATAACATATGAATTATTTGTCATAATAATATATATTGTTAGATAATCATTTAAATTTTCAAAGGTTTAAATTTTTGAGGATACACTTGATGTATGTTCACTTTAAACTGTTACCTTTAATATTATATCAGTTACTTGTTATGATAATACATATGTTATTAGATAATCATTTAATTTTTTTAATTTATATATGTTTATTTTGAACTGGTACCTTTAATAATACATCAGTTACTTGTCATGGTAATATATTATCAGATAATCATTTAAATTTTTAAAGGTTTACATTTTTAAGAATACGCTTCATGTATATTCACTTTAAACTGAGACCTTGAATAATACGAGGTCTGTTCAAAAACTATCGCGAATTTTGTGTTTTTTCAAAAATTATTTATTTATTCATGAATATCTATTTTGTCCCCTTCAAAATAATCCCCATCAGATATTATACTTGTGCCAACGTTTTTTCCAATCCTCGAAGCACTTCAAAAAATCATTTTTTGTGATCTTGTTCAGCTCCTCCTTCGATGCCGTCTTTATCTCTTCAATCGTAGCATAGCGTCGTCCTTTCATGGGCCTCTTCAGTTTCGGGAACAAGAAAAAGTCACAGGGGGCCAGATCTGGGGAATATGATGGCTGCGGCATCATTAGTGTGTTGTTTTTGGCCAAAAATTCGTGCACAAGCAACGATGTGTGAGCAGGAGTATTATCATAGTGCAAAAGTCAATTTTTGTTCTTCCACAAATCCGGGCGTTTCTGGCCGATTGCTTCGCGCAAATTGCGCATGATTTGCAGGTAATATTCTTTATTGACCGTTCTACCCTGTGGCAAGAATGATGCACCACGCCCTTGCAATCGAAGAAAACTGTAAGCAAAACCTTCACATTCGACCGAACTTGGCGCGCTTTTTTCGGTTTTGGCTCGTGTGGCAGCTTCCATTGGGATGATTGAGCTTTGGTTTCCACGTCATAACCATAAACCCATGATTCGTCACCAGTTATGACCCTCTGGAGCACATTTGAGTCGTCGCGGACAGAGTCCAATAGCTCCTTAGCAATGTTAATGCAATGCTGTTTTTGATCGAAATTGAGCAATTTTGGTACGAATTTCGCGGCGACCCGTCTCATGCCTAAATCATTGGTAAAAATCGAATGGCATGAGCCAATCGATATGTTTAGGTCCTCAACAACTTCTCTAACGGTGATTCGACGATTGGCCAATACTATTTTCTTCACTTCATCAATGTTTTCGTCTGTTGTTGATGTGCTCGGGCGTCCGGCACGCTCTTCGTCGTTCACATCTTCTCGGCCCTCTGAGAACATTTTGTACCACCGATAAACGTTGCTTCGGTCCAAGGTAGCTTCACCATATGCCACAGTCAACATTCGGAATGCGTCCGCGCACTTAATTTTGTTTTTCACACAAAATTTATACAGATTCTTTGATCCATTTTTTGGAATAGGCAAAAATCGAAGACGAGCCAAAACACGTGCAAGCAAAGCAGCTGTCAAAAATTAACTGAACATTCAAAATGGCCGAACTTGTCGGCATAAGTGAGAGATATGAGTACCAACATAACGCCACAAAAAAATCGAAAATAGAATATATGTAACCCGCGGAAATTCAAAATTCGCGATACTTTCTGAACAGACCTCGTATATTAGTTACTTTTTATGTTCTATTATTCCATAAGTTCCTTGAGTCTACATTATTATTATATTGTAAATATGACCGTTATTTCTTTGATGCAGCAATCCATCATCTGAAATGTCAATTTGATTTGTTTAATTATTGTGAACTGATCTAATGTGAGAAATTCGCAAGCAGTTGGGGTGAACAATGCGATTATTTTTCTTTATTTTAATTTTAACATTATTTTTGTTTAAAATTTCCAAGATTTCATGAGGCTCGGTATATTGGTCTCCAAATTTTCCGGGTTTTGGTCTCTTTAATAGAAATACATGATCTCCAGGCTTGAATTTCTGTGGATTAATTTTCTTATCGTAATGTTTTTTCGATTTTAACTTTAGTTTCTACGATGTTTTCACGAGCATTTGATTGGATTGCATGGAGTTGTCTAAATTTATTAGATAATCATCGTAATTCGCTAATTTGTCTTCAGGGTTTAAGAGCTCTTTTGACGTTACTCTTGCTATTTTACCGAACACTAATTCGTATAGTGTATATTTCGTAGCCTTGCTAGTGTTGTAATTGAACATAGCTAAGCCGATCCATCTGTCCCATTGTTTCTGCTCATTTGCGTATTATTTCAAGTATTCTCCTAATGTGTGGTGTGATCCATTTGACTGAGGGTGAAATGCAGTTGTACGGAATTTGCAGATTATAAATATTTTTGCTATCTTCTTCATTGATTCACTGATGAAGTTTCTTCCTTGATCTGTTAATATAGCTTTAGACACTTCCAATACGCAAATAAATCTGTCGACAAAGGCTTCTGCCTGTGTTTGTTTCTGATGTTTGATTCGGAAATGGTATTTTCATGCAAAATTTAGTTAATTAATCTTGCAGAGTTAAAATGTCTCTTCCGGTTTTAGGTAAATATCTTACGATATCCATAACTACTTTATCATAAGATCTTGGTGTGTCGGTGATTACCATATGATGTTGTTGGATTTTACTCGAACTAATTTTTTTAACTGACATTGTGAACATTGTTGTATGTATCGTTGAACATCGGACTTTAGATTTTTTCCGAAGGTATTAGGTGTAGTAAAAAAAAATCCATTATTTTTCCAATAGATGACTTTAGTAATCTGCATCTCGCGAACGCGATAACAAACTCAGCGTGGTCTTGGGCGTTAGATGCGAGATCAGAATGTTGAGGATCCTATGTTCGATCCTGCTTTTTCCTTTTTTTCATAATTTTTTTAAAAATAAATAACGTTATTAATGAACATATTACTTCAAATATATTTTTATAAAATTATAGAAATTATATAAATTATATGTGTACTTCAGTGTGCTCAGTTACACATTTCGAGCCAATTTCTGAAGTGCTGCCTATTTTTCCTTTACAACCGCTCAACAGTCGACGGCTGAACCGCTGGATCGCGCACGGACGTGCATCTCAGGAGCGTCACAGTATAAGAAATATGCTGCTATCATACCTTCTAACATGAAAATTAACATGACAACATTTTAGCATGAAAATTATCATGAAAATATTTTCCTTCCTACATAATTGTTATTTTCTTAATAATAGTGATTGAACATCATATTAATAAGTAAATACATTTTATTGAACATTATATATTTTTAAAATATTACTTTTTTATTTTTGAGATACATTCGGTTTTCTTTCAAAGAGCTACTGACCACGCTTATGTGCCACAAAATGTAATATCTTTTAATATAGAATACTGATAATATCAATTTAAGGTTAAAGAATAAGAGTCGAAATACAGAACGAGATGCGTAATTTTAAACTAGAATGACTTAACTCCAATAATTCCGCGATGTCTTCTTTATTCAACATGTGAATAAAGAAGGCATGTTGCATAAAGAAGACATCACAGAAGACTAAGGAAAGTAAAGGATTGATAATTTGCTTGAAGGTACGGTCGTAGCATATTTCTTAGTTCAATGCTCCTGAAATACACATCCGCGCGCGATCTGGTACGGCTCAGCCGTCGAGCATTGAGCGGCGGCGGTGGGGGGAAAGAAAGCGACGCTTCAAAAGTCGACCAAAAATTTAACATGTCCAATAACTATAGGAAGAATACTGAATCACTTCAATAGATAAATAAAAAATTATTTGTATATTGCATATAAAGGTTTTTTGATTTGTTAATTATAAAGTTATATTGACATCATCCTTATAATTATATTAATCATCGCACTTTTGCGATTTGATTATCAGAATTTTCATTCGGATGATAGTTATAAAAAAAACATTTCACAGAAAGTACTGATCGACATCAACGTAACATTATTACAGAAACATGATTTCTTTTTGGATTTTTTCTAAAGGTAAACAGATGTTACATATATTTTTACATATAAAAATATTGATTTTCTATCTATTCGACGCATACTACGTCGAATTATTTTTTGCTACAATTGTCGGTTTAAAACTTTTAGAAATACACATATAATTTCAATAATTAAATAAAAATATATTTAGCCTGTAATATGTTTATTAACAATGTCACTTATTAAAAAAAACATTATGAAAAAAGAAAAAAGGAATTGATCATAGGATCTCTAACATTCAGATCTCGCATCATACGCGTGAGACCACGCCGAGGTCATGCAAATCACTTCTATGAACGTTGTATATAACGCTCATGGAAAATCATGGAAATATCAATATCTCGTAAATTATCATATTTTGAAATTATTTTTGCTATTATACATAAATTGGAGGGATATAGGATTAGCATAATTTATTAAAACTTATATGTTATCTATAATGTTCCTTCTCCTCTTAATTATATATGTTGAGCGGCTGAAATTTTCCAGAAGCATTTTCGGTCCCTAGAAACAAGTGACCGTAGAGAGATGGGGGAGGGAGGAGAGAAGAGGAGAGAAGAAGGGGGGAGAGAGAGAGAGAGAGAGAGAGACTCTGAAGGATAGACTTGCTGTTTCGTTCGACGAGCCCAGCTCGGCATGCGGAGTCTCACCGATTACAATCGGAGTTTCTATCCTTTTTTGTTTTTTCTCTGTCTCGCTCTGTCGTACTTCTGTTTCAATAATTCGTTCTGCAATTCAAGAATGTGATTTCTATCGATTCTGGCATCATCGTCGATGCAGCAAGGACGCACGAAAAACAACGATTCTGATATATATTTCTATATATATAAAAATATATTATTATGGCATTTCCGACTAATAATATATTGCTGGTTTATTTACAATGCATTTCTATAGTTGAATAGCGGTACTACTTCGTTTGCGCGCGACCGATAGGAGGAATGGCGCTTCTTACTAAGACTCGACATCCGAGTCGAGTCAAAAATGTGCTGTACAATAATTTCAGACCTTGCATAAGTAGCTGGCGATTTACAAAAAACCTCGAAGAACAATATTATGCTTGCAGAAATGAGTTATGAGTTTTAGTATAAGAGCAAAGAGTATTCGAAAATTTCATTTATATGCTACGTCTGGTACGAGATTGCCGCTTGTCGTTTCGACATCCGAGTCGAGTCAAAAATGTGCTGTATACAATAATTTCAGACCTTGCATAAATAGCTGGCGATTTACAGAAAACCTCAAAGAACAATATTATGCTTGCAGAAACGAGTTACGAGCTTTAGTATAAGAGCAATGAGTATTCGAAAATTTCATTTATATGTCTGCTATGTCTGCTACGAGATTGCCGCTTGTCGTTCCGACATCCAAGCAGAATAGAAGCTCAACCGAAACACACATCGCGTCCCGAACCTTGATATATGCATGTGTAAATAATTCAGAAAATAAAGTTTAGACATGTTTTGTATATATGTACACACACACACACACACACACACACACACACACACACACACACAGACGCACGCGCGCGCATGCATACGCATGTATGCTATTATATATGCACATATATATATATATATATATATATATATATATATACACACATACACACACATATATACATATACATACATACACACACATATATATATATATATTATTTTATATATATGCATCAATAATTTACTAAATAAAATGTATGTAAAAGACAGAACAGTGTAATTAAAATAATTATCTTCATTTGTATTCATATGTAAATATTGAATATGGTATGTTTCTTGTTTAGGAAGAAATTATTTCAACAAAATTGAAATAATTAATATCATATTTATTTTATTATTATTTTTCCTCTCAAAAGAAAAAACTTTGACCAGGACACATTTATTGATATGGGCCTGAGTAGGTCGATAATTCAGATCATTTCTATGGTTCAGCGACGCACTTTTCATGACAGCGCTGTCGGAATATCGCGGAACTAAAATACTGCTTAGTTTCATGGCTTCACGTCAATTTCATTCGTAATATACAAACGAAATTTTCGGATATACTAAAATATCTTAGCTTTTCTCTTATACTAAAACTCCTACCGCGTTTCTAAAAGCATAGAATATTGTTCGTTTAGGTTTTCCGCAATTCGCCAGCTATTTTTTATGAAGCAAGATCTGAAACTTTTATATGCAACACATATGTGATGTGTTGACTACAGAAGCCGATAACAAAACTGTAAGTCTTTAATTTTCTTTCGTTTTTCGCATTCAAATGTAGCTGGCGAATTGCGTTGTTGTCGATACTTTAATTGTGTAGAAGGATTTTTCAATCCATAAACACAGTTCCTAGAAAATCTAATACCATACTCCATCATTTGTTTCCAATTGTTTTGAGTCTTCCTTTTTGGGAACTATCTATATAGGCGTATTATACTGAGAAGGTTTTACGATGCCTCCTTCTAACAGTTCCTCTATCTGTCTATTTATTTTTTCTTTATGAATTTGTGGGAATCTGTATATCTTGTCGCGTATTTATAAGTTCGATCATATGTTACAGGTATTTGGTGTTGTAGTACATTTGTTGCAACTTCTTTCCAAGGATGTGAAATCTGTCCTGATTATCAGTTATAAGTTTTGTTATTCTTGTTTTTTCCTGGAAACTTAAATGCTCTAAACGCAACAATTCTGTAATTTCCGTGAGTCTATCTTTTCCGATTTCTTCTGTTACTACTAAGCATTCGTATGAAATATTTTTCGTAGCTTCATTTCGACATTCTTGTTCAGTCCCTTCCTGGTGTTTTGACTTGCGTTTGCACATAAATTTGTCTATTATTTCTTGAGATTGATTTTGTGCAGACTTTAGGATTTTAGAAGATGATTTATTTCTCTTGAAATTACGAATATTTTTTTATAAGGATTATATTATTGCATTCTTTCTAGAAGTTCATCGATAGTA
The DNA here is from genome assembly GCF_024713525.1 of Acromyrmex echinatior. Lineage (NCBI taxonomy): Eukaryota > Metazoa > Arthropoda > Insecta > Hymenoptera > Formicidae > Acromyrmex > Acromyrmex echinatior. The sequence continues at coordinate 6,568,614 of NC_141870.1, forward strand.
ACATGAGAAGAATCATTTTGATGATTATCATTTTTTGCGGGCATTCCAATCTTTGGTAATTTAATTTTTTTGAGAGTGGAGCTCTTTTTTTGGCTTCCTTTGATAGAATTGAGTCGCATTGCATAGCAAGATTTGGTTATTTACTTTCTTATAATCGACAGGAGTAGAATTTAACAGGGAAGCATGGAAACTTTCCTCTGTAATTCCAGATTATTTAATTTTTCACGAAGGGTTTGGTAACTTTCCTCTCCAAAGAATCTGGATTTATTTAGAATTTCAGGAGAGGTAACTTGTCTCTCGAAGAATTTTAGGATTAATTGAATTTTCAGGGTAGGTAACTTCCCTCTCCAAGGATTTTGGATTCTAGGAGAGGATTTCGGGTTTGGAGAAGATGTAGAAATCTTTCCTTCGATGAATATTTGGAATAGAATTTTTTCTTGATTTTTTAATTCTCATTAATTTATTTTCGTTAAATACCTTAAATTTTTCATTTATTTTTCTATTATTCTTGTCATAATGACTATGTCTCCGTAATTCTGTCATTATTGTTATTTGAATTGGCACCGTTACTAAAGCTCTTGAAATGAATTTGAATATCCTTTGGATGGGTAAGACAAATTTGCGTGTTTGCGATTTCTTCTTTATTATCACACATTTCAATGAGCTATCGTTGTCAAATAATTCATTCAGGGATTTGTGGCGCAAGATTAGTTCCTCAACTTCTTTGCTTAACGTTCAACGAACGCTTTTCAGGAACATTCTCTATTATTATATCCCCTAGGTAAATTCCGTGTGCGATTTTTAATTTCGGCACATATCCTATTTTTATCTCTAGGATTTCCTATTCTCACATAAAATAAAGATTCGTAGTGCGATGATGGTTTCTGATGAAAAGGAAGATATATTAACTCCTTCGCGTAATTTTCAATTTTCGAGGAAGTCTGTTTGAAGAAATCATTACCTAATATTCCGGATTGTAAGATTAGAAAATCACTTGACACGATATGAAAGGTAACTTTTTCTCCAAAGAGGGGTAAAATTAATTCTCCAAGCTATATAAACAGGATATTCGTTTGTGCCATTTAATTTTAAAATATTGCTATAATTGACAATACTGTTCTTAGATATAGTTTTCCTTGATTATGTTTGGCTAGGAACTCAGTATCTAACATAAAAGCTATATGGTGTTGACTCGCAAAAGTTTATCTAAACGATAGGCACGCGACTATGCTTGTCAAAGGTCACGGGATGTATTAACGCGTTTTTGCTTACTGGCTCTTTTTCGATATCGACGGGTGTGAGACTCACTCGGATCCCTGTGTTACACTCCACTTCGAGGGGTCGCCAGAATTTCCCTGTTCATTTATCTTTTTTCGGTTATTGCTTGCGATTCGTAATTCACAACTTTCGAAGAGATATCCTTGTCCTTTACAGTACCGACAGAATAATGAGCATGAGGATGCTGCGTTTTATCCTATCTTAGATTGATCTTTAGCATTATGCTCAAAATTGTTATAGATTTGACAGACAATTTTTATTTTATTAACTGCATTATGATGCTCATCCTGTTTTTTCCAGCAGTTAGCTGAATGAACTGGCTTTATCACATCACTGACAGATTACAGAGGATTTATTCTGATCATTGTTATTATTAGTCCGACAACTTTTAATGTTATGTCCTGATTTTGAACATATTTGACAAATAATTATTTCCCTGTGAAATGTTATTGTCGTGCTTGAGCATCACGAAGTCGACATTGTCAGCGCTGTTTTTTGCAGATTTGACTAAAATCTCTGTTCCAAAGTTAATTTTCTACAGTTTGAAGCTAAATGTCATTTTTTATAACAAATCTGACACGTTTCTGGTAATTTATTCATATTCAGAGCTTTACTCGATGTACTTTCTTGATTGTATAATAAGTCTGTCATTGAATGGAGTTCTCTTTCTATTCATAACGTATCGGCTACCGTTTCTTGAACACCTAAATTTTTTGTTATTCTTTGCTCAATTTTAATCCTCTTACACATGTCTTCTTCTAAAGATGATTTAATACTTTGATCGGAAAGGAAACTTTCCCGAAATTTTATGGGCTTTCATTATTTGTTTTCCTAAAATCTTTACCCGATTCGTGTATATGATTACGTTCTCCTCATTCTTTTGATAAATACGATTTAATTCACCTTGCAGTTGATATATATTTTTTGAAGCTCTATAAACTTGATTTAAATATTTGGTTAATTGTGCTACACTGTTAAAGTCCTGATCTATAGTATAATGCGACGCGTTTCATCCACAATTCTCGTTCTTATAATTTTTGTAAATTGTAATTCAGCTTCATCCGCTAACATAGATTTTGCTTCCTTGCATCTCTCGACAAAGTAGTTTAAAGAGATGTTTTACCGTCGAAAAAGGGTACGCTTCGATAGCGTATTTTAAGGTAAAGTAGTTTAAGTGTAGCGTGGTTTAGTGAATAAGTTTTGATGCGTCATTGTTCCATCAGGTCCTCTCGATTTAGAGATAGCCACAAATGTTTTACGTTTACTCTCAGTAATATCACCGAATTCGCGCGCGGATTGAATGATTATGTCCTCTAGTCGGCGGAACCGTCAAACACAAGAGTTTTAGAATTATTTGAAATTTCTGATTCATTCAAAGAGAATCCCGCTGTTTTCAAATTTAGATTCGGAGGATTTAAGGGAAATAGAGGTGTGTAATGTGTTTTGTGTACTCGACTTTAACTTATTCAGATTTTCTATTGCAGTTTCATAAAGGCTTTCTTCAGATTTATCGCTAGAATTTCTCGTATTCATCTCCGTCTCCTAATATCGCACCTGTATCCCGGAGGAGTCCCCAAAAATTCATTGGACTGTTACGTTCAAACCTTTGAAAATTTGTCAAGGAGACAATGAGGGAGAATGGAGAAAGTATGGAAGGACAGTTAGACTCAATCTCACAGGTATATGTACAGGTATACGTACAGAGGTGAACAGCTGTGAGTCGTACGCATCTTTTCGGTCTCGGAATATGGGTCAACGTTCCGAAAGGACGCTATGTCCTTTCCACCTGTTCCGATGAACAGTGCGAACGTCGGTCCTACTTCTTGGATCAAGAAACTTAATCCTTTTGATTCGGGACTAGATCTCGTGCGATCTCAGGTATTAGAGGGAACGGAATACGAGTGGTGATTTAAAATAAATGGAAGCTGGGAGGACCTTCATTTAGAATATAAAATTTACATTTATTAAAAAAAAATATTATTACTAAATTTCATGTAAAACTTACATTTATAAAATAAAACATATTATTACTAAGTTTCTTTACAGTCATGTTCTTTTAAATTTAATATTAATTACAAAGCTTTGTCTAATCTAATGTTGTGGAGGTGTATTTGCGTGCGTGCGTGCGTGCGTGCGTGCGTGCGTGCGTGTGTGTGTATGTGTGTATGTGTGTGTGTGTGTGTGCTAAGTAAACAGATGGTTACTGTGCACAACTAGTTTTGCGTGCAGGGCAACCGTTGTCAGTCGCGAGTCTGATCTTATCTTAGATAACGTGGAAAGTTATGCCATGCGTTTTATGATTTTTTAAGTGCGACGTGGGGCCTTTTTTCTTAAGATGAAATTGTTGGTTAGCCTGGGACGACAAAGCTTGGATTTTTACTATTGCGTGGCTTAGATGCATTTATAAGATATGTCACTAAAATCTGTACAAATTTCAATTTAAATTTTCCTCTATATTGTGCCTCTATCAGATTGTTGTTGGCGTCCGAAAGTCTGATGCTTCTAGTAAACGGTCATATTCTTAAAATGGCCGTGATGTTAAAACTAAGTGCGGAGTATAATCAAAGAGCCGCGATCATCGAAGGCCTTAGCGTTGGCCGCTCAGCAACGGAAATTCGATTCTTTGGATACTCGAGATCAACGTTTATGACGTTGTGGCAAAATATACGGCTTTAGAACAGTTTAACGAAGGTTCCAATATGCCAGTGGGGAAGAGTCATTCAAAAGAACGCACCGCGAGGACCTCGCAGTCGTTGAAAGGGCTCAAATGCTGATTTCGGATGACTCAGGGCAATCGTTGCGCGTTCTGATGGATGTAGTGAGGCCGTAAATGGAAAGTTGGCGTCCGGAAAGCCATATGTTTTTTAGGACGGTGCACTGACTCATATGAATCATTTGATTCAAAATTGGCTCTCAGACAACACTGATATATCCAAGAAATTCTGGCCTTCCAACAGCCCAGATTTAGTCCCTTGGACTACTACGGAGCGTAGTTAAAAGAGTCACAAACAAGTCTCGGCATCCCAATGTGACGCCATTAAGGACTGCTATTGAGACAGCATTCATCGGCATGGACAGCGCTGCATTACAGCGTGCATGCGAATGCTACAAACGAGAATAAAGGTCGTCTGTCAAGCTAATGGAGGATATATCGAATAATTATGTTCTATAGGGATCCCCCAAGCCATGTAAAAGGATTTTTTGTAATATTAGTTTTTCTTTAAAAACATTTTTTGTTTAAAGAAATTGTTCGATTTGTCCGGATTTTGGTGACACACTCTGTATAATATCTTTCGCAATCTTGTCACCTTTCGGGCCTGCATTAAGGTTGTTATTTCTTCCGGGTTGATTGGCGTTTACGAATTTTCGCGGAACTTGACCGGTCCCTCTTTTCAGTTCTGTCAGATCGTTATCAGAGGACTCTCGAGTCTTATAGATGCCAACCGTAGTCGCGACGTGGAGCCGACTTTTTCGAAAAAAAAAAAAAAAAGAATCTTGGCGTCTACAGGACGTAACAGCCTTCTTACCATCCACCCTCACATCTTCGCTTTGAATACGAATTCGGTTAATATCATACCGTTGTTCTCATCTTTCATCAGGCCGGGTACTTTCTTATTCGCGAGAGGCATACTGTACACGTTGTCCATCAGATAATCGCTCATACCGAATCTAGCGATATCTCGTTTCATCGTCTCATAAACATTTTCGCACTCGATGCGGTATATAAGACAGTCCTTATCGGTGTACATGATCTTGCATTTATCACGATACATCGGTGACATGTACTCGTAGTGAAATTCGTACAAGCAGACTTTCGATATGTCAAGTATACACATACCCATGTAAATTGGTTTGTTGAACTTCACCTTGAGTTTGCGCAGTTTGACGGCGATAAAATTTTCCGCAAAGATGCTACGATTGTGGAAATTCAGTTTCGCGATCATTGCTTCCGCGCCGTACTGTCCATCCCATTTTGTTATTAATTGTATGTCTACATGATTTCAAACGTTTTTCATAATTTTGCCAAATACCATGTTGTTCATTAATTTATATAAATTTTTCTCGATATCATTTTTTGCACGCATTCTGTGTATTGAGTTCAATATAATTATGGAGTCAAGCGAATTGAGCGAATTGTAATACTCGATGGATCTTTGTTACTAAAGCCGAGTACATTGCTGCAGATTACAATAGTAAATGACGTAACGCTGTTCGTACAGCATCGCTAGAAGTTTATCTTCGCCCTTGTCGGGCGGCTTATCGCGCGTTGGGCAGAAAGGTAACTCAGTGTATCGGTCGTACAGATGCTGTGAATACTCGAGAACAATCTCGAGAATATAATCGGTGGAAACCGGAGCGATCGTGCTCGCGTCAAAATTCGCAGCGTCTTCGATTCATCGAAATTTGGTATATAGCAGCAGTTAACACATCGCCCATCTGTACAGATTATTCACGTCGTAGTACATAAGATACGACGATGGTTTCGACGAGTCATACGAACGCATGCACTTGTTATTAGCCTGCGCGTATCTGTCTGAACATTGACTAACGCCATCGCGTATACCGCGCTCGATGAATAGAATAGTCATATCGACGTTGGTGAGCAACTTAAATCTTACGCGCGTATATTTCAACATGGTGTCCCACGTGAAATCCGACAAGGTGTAGTAATGCGCGAGACTGTAACTTGCGACAGTTTTTGTGAAAATTTTCGAAAATGTCGGCTAATAACAAGATATTGGTTTTCAAGTACAGATCACTGTACTCGCCAATCGTTCAAATAGACAGATATTCGCGGGGTGAGCGCTCTCGGATACGGTGTCGTCCGTCAACGAACTGAAAAATGATTCACGTGATAGTAAACGCGTATCCTCTAACTTTTCGACGCAATTAACGTACTCGTATGAAAAGATACCTTTACGTGTAAGAAAATCAAAACTCCGCCCTGAATTTACAAAATTCTGACTGTGTAATTTTTCTTTATCAAGATACGACACCAATTTATCGAAGCTTGTACTTAGAAATTTGAAAGAAACGATGAATCTTAATTTTATACAATTTTTTTGAAAATGATTTTCATTTTTATCTTTGATGCTATCGATGTTTAGTGAATAAAATGTATTTTTCTTTCATTATAAGAAGATCTACATGTCCATCGTACGCAGTAGCAATTTCTTTAATTATAAAATGTGCGTTGTAGCCCGATAAATTGTGAAAAATGATCGAAATATATAGCGAATTTTTATAATTTAGATTGCAGTTTGCATGTGCTGGACCGTGATACCTACCGGTGACATGACAATGATCGCGTGTCGTCCGGCGCACAAGGTTTCTCGCAGATGTGACAATGTGCTACGGTAAGCCTCCCTTCTTTCGAACACTACTACGGATACGTTACTAGATATAATATTTTTTATATGATGCGCCAAGTCTTGGAGTTGTCACGTGAACCATGCTATACAGTCTTTATTGTGACGGAACTAATACGTCGATAACGCGTTATCATATGAGCATTGCACATAATGTCCTATACTAAATACTTCATGCTGTTGATATGTGTATGATGATGCGTCTTCCTTATTGGATTCCATCTTACGTAGAACGTACTCTAGATCGGCATAGACGATGAACGGCACTCGTTCTTCATTACAGTGGTTCCCAAACTCGAACCACTTGTCGTCCTTACTCGGCAATCGGATAGCGCAATCATTCATTTTGCCACAATCCAATACATGTGACTGTAATTTTTCGTACTGAAGTAATAAAGATATCTAAAAAAAAACAGAAATTATTATTATTATTATTATTTCAAGAAAATTATAAGTTTTTATTATAACTTGTCGATCGCAGAAAAATTTTTTCTTCTTATCCCTAATAATTTACTTAGCTATCTCACAAGACGGGACAGATTCTGATCCAAATAAAATGGATGATATCATCGTTGCGTGAATCTTGTAGATATAGCATATTGACGTGTTTCTTTTTCTTCTTCTTGTCACTGGTGAAGCGAGAGGAAGAACCTGTTTTTTCTCGATGCCGTACACATTGACACAACATTCAAATGTTCGAATTTTGGAATATCTTTCAAAGTCATTGGAAAGTTATACCTACGAGATTTAACACTAGTATAATGCGGATATGATGGATTACGATTCATTTCTTTCTTCTGCGGGATACAGAGCGGCGATCACCGACCACGCGAAACATGCATTGTCCATGGATTTCACATTGATCACCGCCTTCTTCAGCATAATTTCTCGCGGCACTTCGATGTGGCATCCTACATGCATGGGCTTTAGTTTGTTCACATTAACAATCAAGTTGAGGATTTGCAACAGCATCTATCCGCTGTCGCGTTTCTGAAACTTTTCGAATGATGCCAACGTGAGCTTGACGCGCTGCTCTTATTCGCGCAATTCGATACATCGATATATCTCACTGCTTTTTGTGTTTATGCTCTTAATGGCATATTTATCGTTCGCCGCAAACTCACTGTTGAACGCGGTATTCACTTTCACGCTACTGTGTTCTTCTACAGCGTCTCGCATTTGCTCGAGCACTACATTGCCCGCGTCTTCCAAAAACTGTCGCGACTCGATGTAGTTCGCGTGGATTATCGCACCAGTCAGAACACGATTCTCGAATGTAGCGTTTATCTCTCGCAGACGAGAGATCTTTCTTCGCTACCGCGAATTGTTTGTGTCTAACGGCGAGGCGCGGGTTTGGCACAACAAAATTTTTCGAACGAGTCGATGAACTCGTTGCATCGTTGCAGCCACATGAAACACTCCACCAGAGTAGCGACCTGGCCGTTCTGCTCCAGCAGTTTGCGTTCGTGATTTTCCATGTTTTTTTTCACAGTCTTTAGATCACGTCACACTTTTTCACGGAGCACTTGCACGTGACTCGTTCACACTCTGTATTCTCTGCACACTGGCCGCACCACTGCTTTATATCTATAATTTTATAGTAATTTAGCTGATATTATAATATTATACCCTGATATTATGATACATGAATCCGGAATCATACTTGTCACATTCATAGCATTTATCACCACACATGTCATGAAAATATTTCTTTTTTATAACAGGATCCAGTTTATGAAGGTTTTCGAGGTATCTTCATAAGTTCTTCGAGTCATAGAGTGGGTATTAGTATTTCTACTTTGTATTCAAGTGAGTTAATGTTTCTAATGTAAGCTTTGTTAATAACAACATGTAATGCAAGTAACGAGGGAATCTCCTCCAAAGATTCCGTTGTGTATCCGCAACCGGGGAAGGTACCCCGTCTTTATTTCTGGTTTTTATATTCGGATGGCGAAATCAAAGTTAGTACAAGCAAGAATGACAATAGATTCTCTTAATTTAAAAGGAAAAGAATTTATCGTTAGCGTAATTAAGAAGATTCGGTAAAGAAGATGAAGATGATCCTAATATCTTTATGATATTATGGAAAACTCATCCGGTACTATGTAGAAGGTCACAAGAATATGAAATATGTATGCTCTTATGGAGCCGAGAGTACAGCATTAGTGGTTATTTCGGTGAGTTGTAAAATTTCATTAGTTAATCGGTATTCTGTTTCTGATACAAGTTCTTTTTATTATATTCGGTTGTGTGGTGTCTAACATAAATGCTGTTGGTCCTTTAAAAGATGAGGATTAAAGCTCGACGACGGGTACGTTCTCATTGTCGGCTCGGAGAACATGAATTCTCCTAGGTTGTGTTCCACTATAACGTGCATTCCCGAGACTACAGTTCGTCCCCTTAGCCGAGGCCTTCCCGAAGAGGTTTCCCGATTTTTGAGAGGTAAAATCTGAATTATTATAATTATGATTCGGATTGTTTAGACGAAATTGTCGTTTTCGGCATTCGTTCACCAAGTGACCGAAATTTTTACAGTAGTTGCAAATTTTCCTTTCGGCATCCTCAGAGGCGCTTCCCGTATTATTATTACTGTGCGCCATGATGGGCTGGTGTTGGAGAACCCTTAGGCTCGGTTGACTATTATTTGAAGTAGGATTACCATAAACTATGAACATTTCTGTGACAAAGCTCCTTTCTAACCTCTTATGTATTATAATCACCTTTGAGCAGGCGTTAGTAAAATTGCTATAGCCTTCTGCCTTAAGTTTTGTTCTATATTCGCGTGGTAACCCCTCGAAAAATACCAGGGCATTAGAATCGATGCTGGCAGTTTTTATGTTTGTTAACATACAATCGAGATTAGTCTGATCTCCTTATATAATTGCCGTACGTAAATCCTTCATACACTCTATATAGTTTAATATATGTTCTCCCTGTTTTTTGTACGCTATGCTCAGTTATCCTCGATAATAGTTGGAACTTCTGTCCGACATTTTTTTCCCATCGAGGAACTTATTGACAGTAGGATGAATCTCGTCCTCCACGGCCAAATACGCATAATGCGGTAGTTTATTTTTTAACATTCGCACTAAAAGAATCTCATACTAATGGTATTACTTCTTTTACTCTCTTACAGGCACGAGCAAATTGCCATACGAGGATATTGTGCCCGTCGTATTTGGATATCAACTCTAAGGCATCGCGGTAAGAATTCGGATACGTAGAAGAACTGGAGGCTACAGTCACCTCAGCAGGGAACCCTGTAGGCGAGTATTATCGGCGAGAATATTAAATTTCAGGAGCGATGGTGTTCTCGCGGAATCACTGGCCACCGGCGTGGGGGTAGCAAACTTAAGCTGAAGATTTGTTATGGTATCGGAAACTGAATGTAATATAATATGTTTGACGTGCATGCTCATTTTGCGTTCTTTGTTTCTAGCGTTTTTAATAATTTGTTTGTATTCTTTACGTAGGTCTTCGGAAAACGGAAGGCTCCTGTCGGTACTATTATCACTCAGATTCTCCCCCTAATCGTCCATTGCGCGTTTTATTATATAAATGCCTTATGTTACTTGTATTGCTTGTGAAAAAAATTTCTTTTCTTTTACTTTCTAAATAGACTATAATATTTTGTTTCTAATAATATTTTGTTTCAAATACGTTTGTAGTAGCACTATAGCAGTCGCAAAGTTGCATTTGCTGTAATAAGAGTTGGGAGTTTAATAAGATTCAAAAAGTCTACTGCAAATGAATATATATATTTTTTTTGGCGGTTAGAGTTAAGTAGGATAATGACGACATTGTTATTACTGTGGCGCGTTTTATATTAATGGTCGCGGCGATTCAGATGAATTCGGGGTAAATAACTACGCGAAGGTGTGTATATATACATATATATACATGTGTATATGTGTGCAAATATCTTTTATATATTTTTTTTCTTTACTAAAGGTCGTGTATTTTCTTTTACATCTACTTATTATCTCTTTAGTAATTCTAATAAGTAAGAAGCCGTGGAAGAAGAATTCGACGATAAAGATGTGGGCCTCGATCTCTTCCGCAAATATTTCTAAACAAAAATATCTGAACTAAATTGATCTGATCATTGTGTAATGTAAGGTCACAGCGATTATTTATTATTGAGGTTTTCTTGTTTTCCCAGCGAGAAAGATAAATTTAATAACTGTGGCGAAATTACAATATCGGAGGTGGCGCGATCGGTGTTAATAATAATTCTGATGCGATCGACTAGATCTGAAGAAGTCGAAGTCTTCTTCATTCTGAGCTATAAATGAAAGAAAACTGTGAAATACTATCGCGCAAGTTTCGTAGGCAAATATGACTGCAGTATGACTAACAGGTTATTGGAAGCACTGTACCGTGAAAATATCGCTCCCTACCACCTACTCGAATGTAATGTCCGAGTATGAGTTTGCGACTTCTGCGCTCGCGGACTTTCATTTACAAGAATAAATGTTTAGAACATTCGACGCAGAGGTTTTTATTGTTTATGCATCGATAGTAGAATTCGGTTAGGCACGCGAAACTAGCGACGCGTTGTAAATATATCACCGCTGATGTGGATGCATATAAAGATGAAATCGGTGGCGGTTGTGTAAATCTACACATTACTGAAAGAGCGAAAATGAGACGAAAGCGAAATGCTCAAACCTAATCATCTTTTATTAGTGTCTAACTATAATCTAGTGTAACGCATCGCTATCCCATCTATCATCAGTTTTTCCTACTCTGTTGCTCCAAAAGAGAAATCCCTTAATGGTTGCATCGCAAAAATTGGAATTGCTTGAAAATAGTATGTTACGTTCTCTCTAATCGCTAAGGCTGGTCAATATATATATATACATACATACATACATACATACATACATACATACATACATACACACATACATACACACATCCATACGAGAAAGTGGTGTCTCGAGTCATTAGGGCAGTAGCCGTTCTGACCTTATCGGTCATGGACCTTATTGGTCCAAAAGTATTTATTGGACTTTCTCACCCCCTTTCGAGATCTTTTCAGACTAAGCGCATTGCCGATGAGGTAATGTGGAAAGTAGCTAGTTTATTTTCCCTTTCCTACTGGACTTTATGGCTCATCATTAGAGTCCCTGAGTGAAAGGGAGGGGGAGGAAGCAATGGAGGGAGGGAGGCATGAATGACTAAATTCGGTTTAAACTCTTAATCATTTTTATTTTAATGTTACGATTCTCAATCCGCGCGCCTTCGGCGTTTGGTTTCTTTTTTTGCCTGTGATGGTCGAGTGGATACTCTTGTTGGAGCGTCCGTAATCGGCAGCGGAGAAAGGCGCGATGATTGCCATGGGATGCATCATGGAAGGGAAGGATCGGAAGCTAGAGGTGATGGAGGGTTGGTAAGTTTTTACTTTGCGAGGAGGGGATTCTCTCCAGTATTGCGACAGGTTAAAGTATCGATTGAAAGAAAGCCTCTTTTAATTTCTTAAGTTGGACTCTCCAGCTAGCCCTTTTCCCTCGTTTGCTCATCTGCGAGTTTGGGAAAAAGAAAGCGAACGATCCATTACTATTATATAAAAAAAAGTAGTTATTTATATTTGGGGTCATGAGGTGTCTCCTTCCTTTCCCTTTTTATTTGAAGGATGTGCGCCAGTCGGCTTCTTGGCTCGAAGCGAGCTGTGCACGAGAAGATGAAAAGATGGAGAGAGAAAGCAACTCTTTTTGGATGAAGTGCATGACTCTGTGGGCTGGGAGTTAGGACAGCGCAGTCCGTGTTTTGGAACCGCTGCTGTCCCTATTACTTTAATGGAAAAGGCGGATTGCTCCTAAGGAAACGCGTTCGCCCTTGGAGAGAAACGGAGTTATAGTGCCTTTTGATCATGTTCGGTTGCGGTTTGATTATAGGAGATGGTATCTTCGTTTTTTAAACTTTTTTTTAAACAATTCTATTTATTGAAAATTTTCTTTCTTTCTCGAGTCCTGAAAGGATTAGCTTATATACATCAGAGAGATTTCGCAGCAGGAGGGGTATTGTCACTCATGAGCTGCGTGTACGAGTATGTTGTTCCAGAATGTTGATTTACAATTTTGAAATTTTGATTTTGCGGAACTTTTTGTACGACGCAACGCTGTGTGTCCGATCAAGTCCATATCCGATCAGGTCTGTGTCCGATTGAGAAGTATTGTCGTGTCCGATCGATAATATGCGCAATCGAACTTCACTCGTTTGCTCCAAAAGAGAAGTGCCATAAGGATTGAAGCTCAATAATTGAAATTGCTTGGAAATAGTAGCACATAAATCGAAGATATATATTGTATAGTTAGATGGCATAATTTTACAATTTTTAATGATTTAGAGATGAATAAGGAAAGATTCGGTACCGATTTCACAACGCGAAACAGGTCGGTATTCTTAGTCGATTCTTATATTTAAGACTGCCTTAAGTAAACCCTTAAGATGTCATAAGTTAATCGAGAACTGTATTAACATCTTAAGATATTATATTTAAAATAGTTTTAATATATAAACGGATTATGAATACTGTCCCATGTTTTTTTTAGTATTTTACGATTGGTAGTTTCTTCCTTATGAACAGTCCTAGATAGAGAAGGCAGAGATTTAGAGAGAGAGACATATTCAAGAGAGGATTGACGCGGATTCCGATTCTGAATTTGAAATTTGAAACTAAAAAATACCTGATTCAATATGGCGTAAAGTATTTTCAAATTGATTCAGATTAAAAATTAAAATGTGAAGGAAAAAATAATTAACAATATTTTTTATAGTTATTTAAAAATGGAGTAAATGAGTATGTCGAATAATGTAAGTATAAAGTGTCATTGATTGAAATGTTTTGAAATTAAAACATTTTCTTTTATCACAAAAAGACCAATCACAACAATTAAAACGCCATTTTATCAGGAATTTATGTCAATTTAATATAAATTATCGTATAGATAAATTTGTAAAAATTAAAATAAATTAAAGTCAGCGTGCAGGTAGCACGCGCTTATGATGGGCTAATATTATACAGGGTGGGCCATCTATTGGTACGTTTTTGAATTTCGTCGTATGGCAACACCGAACGAGCTACAGACCCGAAATTTTGACAGTTTATTAGTCATACCGTCCGCGGCACGAAACAACATGTTTTCTCTTGAAGAGCGTTTTGAAATTTTAAAAACTTATTTTCAAAGTCAGTGCTGTGTCGCCGAAACTGTACGAATTTTGAAAAGAAATATGGGTCGTGATAGAGCACCCACCGAAGGAGCTATACGCAAATTGGTGAGGAAAGTTCGTGAGAAAGGGATGTTAGTGGATGACAGAAGTGGTCCCAGAGCTCGGACAGTGCGCACACCCGAGAATATTGAGGCTGTGGCCCAAAGTGTGAGACAATTCCAGCTTTGAAAAACAATATTACGACTGTTTTGAGTGAAATTGGCGCCGAGGTAGTCCAAAATGTCATTAATAATTGGGGTGACCGAATGGCATACTGTAAGGCCAGTAGAGGGAGCCACATGAACGAAATCGTTTTTCATTCTTGACGCGGATACTTTTAGCTTCACAACAAAAAAAAAATTAATAAAAAATATCAATGTATGCTCATTTGATCGCATTTTTAAAAACGTACCAATAGATGGCCCACCCTGTACAAATACAAACAGAAAATTTATTAGAACATACGTTTCGATCATCATTGGTCATTCTCAATGTTAAGGTCATTCTCTTCTGACAAACTACTCAGCCAAAAACTCTGTGTTGACAAAGGCAACACAGAATCAGACGGCGGTTTGGCCACACACTTAAGTGTACCTACGTCCATGTGCTCGCCTGCGACGTGCCGAGAGTGAACGAGATAGCGAGCTCCTTCTTACACTTGTTACAAGCAATCGAAAATGATTGCTCGGTAATCTCGGCCGCTTGACAGCAGGAATCAATAAGAGGCAGGTTTTAAATAACATATATGTTTTAATAAATTGTAATAATAGTGTACCACTCCCATTAATCCAGAATAGAATAAATCATGATAAAACGCATCAGTTTACGAGATATTTAATTGTTTACGATTTTGCATACACGTTATATAGTATACCCCTTCTTCATCAACTTGAGTAGCAAGAATAGTTCAGTAGAATTTTACTAAAAAGAAATTATAAAGCAGCATTTCTCTTCACGAAAATCTCGAAAGGCCATCAGAAAAGAAATGCGTATGTTTGAGACTTGAGACTTATAAAGAAAATATACGAAAAAAAAATCGAGTTGCAAAAACGTTTTTTGTTTATAAAATGAAAGATATTGATTGTATAGAAAAAAGTTCAGTATAAAAAATGTAGGTATTCGAAATACCTACAAAATGAGACGTGGAACACTCGATTTATTAGTTAAATAGAAAAAATAAATAAAAAGCATCGAAAAAAGCCTTTTTTCCATTCGCTCTCTGTTCATTGAGATTTAAATGCAAAGCTTTGAAATTCTAAAATGTAGCCCTCGTAATGACGAACAAATCTATTGAGTGATTTTTTTTTCAAGAGTTGCACTATCACGTGCACTTAATAACAAAACGATTTTTTGCAGTTAAAGAATTATAAAATAATTTTAAAAAGTGGAGATCTTTTTTCGTATAAAAAAATGAAATAATTTGCATAATATGCAAATTCAAAATATCATATCAAATTGCCGTGTGAAGCATTCGACAGCTGACATTTTTCTATAAATTTAAAAAAAAAGATTACCCTCCGATTATTAGGAGCCGGGATAACAATTTTTTTTTCAAAAAATTACTTTTGCTCTAATTTTTAAGATTAAAAAAAAAAGAGTTCTATTTGGCACCAATTTGTCAGGAAAGAATTAAATTTGCTGTTAAAAAATTCTCGAAATTTTTGCTGCCGAAGAAGTTTGTTTAAAACCATTGGAAAGTCGAAGAACGCGAGCGAGGTAGCGCGCCGGATAAATTATTTATTAATTATTTGCTATCATATTTGCATCTGCAATAATCAAAATTCTTAAAAACAATTTTGTATTGATAATTCCGTACATTTAATTGTCCAATTGGACACTTTTATGGTATATTAAATAAAGAAACATTAAATCACAAACGCGATTTTTTTAGTAATAAACCGAAAAAATAAAAATTCAAGATACAAAAAACTAAAAATTTTATGGTTACAACTATTTTGCGAATATTTGGTTAAGCTATTTGTTTATATCTCGTTGAGTTACTTCAGATTAAAAAGAAATCATGTTCCTACATCAATTTATTGCTGAGAAAATGTAAATTTAGCAAATTTTAACTCACGAAATCATATACGCGAGAGTGGCCGAGAATCGCCGTATATTAACAGAATAATTTCATTTTTTTATGCGAAAAAAGATACCCACTGTTTAAAGTCGTTTTATAATAATTTAACTGCAAAAAATCATTTTGTTATTAAGTGTGTGTGATAATCCAACTCTTGAAAAAAAAAATTTTTCTGTAAAATTCCTGTAAATTGCTGTGTGACTGCTCATAAATGAAGAAATTAAGTTTTTTGTAGACAGATTTTTAGTGAACAAATGGCGTTTTACAAAAACTAATGAAGATTTTAGGCTTGTTCAGGGCTAGATTTGTTCATCATTACGAGGACTACATTTTAAGAGAATTTCAAAGCTTTGCGTTTAAATCTCAATGAACAGAGAACGAGTGCAAAAAAGGCTTTTTTCAATGTTTTTAATTTTTTTTCTACTTAACTAATAAATCGATTTTAATTTTCCACGTCTCATTTTGTAAATATTTCTACATTTTTGATACCGAATTTTTTACAATCAATATCTTTCGTTTTATTATATAAACAAAAAATGTGTTTTTTTGCAACTATTCGATTTTTTTTTCTTATATTTTCTTCATGAGTCTCGAGTCTCAAACATACGCATTTCTTTTCTAATGACCTTTCGAGACTTTCGTGAAAAGAAATGCTGATTTATAATTTTTTTCCGGTAAAATTCTACTTCTATTGAACTATTCTTACTACTCGAGTTTATGAAAAATGGTTATACTATAAAATGTAAATAAAATGTAAATAAAAAATCGTAAACAAATATCTCGTAAATTGTTGCGTTTTAATATGATTTATACTATTCTGGATTAATGGGAGGGACACTATTACTACAATTTATTAAAACTTATATGTTATTTAAAATGCTCCCCTTATTGATGCCTAGGGCCGCCGGGCGGCCGAGATTATCGAGATAGCATTTTCAATCGTGATCATTTCGTTTGAAACAAGTAACTAGTGTGAGAAGGAACTCGCTGTCTCATTCGGCGCGCCGCAGGCAAGCACACGGACATGGGTTTATGCTTATATGTGTGTTACAGCGTCGCACCACAATAAATGGCCGAACTTATAGGCGTGGAAAAGTGACGAAAAAATTTATGCTGCATGTCATATTTCGTTATTATTTGCTTAATTATGAAAATGTAATTTTCACGTACTTATTAAAGTCATAATTATCAGTGAAAACTAAAGTTATCTTGGAATTTTATATGTAATGACGTATGTTTTACTCGTTTCAATAGCTGTAAGTCGTATGTTTCTGCCCGAATATAGGCTCACTTTACGTGCTGACTGTCAAGGAAGGAAAGGACAATTTTCATCGATTTTTATAAGTGTTTTAAAGCAATTTCGTCATTTCGTTTCATTGAAATTGTTTTTATTTAACAATGGCATGTAACATAAATTAACGTGACAATCCTCCCTTCTGACGTCACGACATGGCTACCGCGTCAGGAGCCTTAAAACAATATAATGTTTTTCAACAATATAATATTTAAAGCTGAATGTGTAAAGAAAAAGTTTTACTAACTTTTGACTTATTGTTAGTCATGTTTCCACTATAAAATTGTCACGTGTAGACAAAATATGTACACTATGAAATATTTTAACGGTCATCAAGCATACCTTTTAGACATTCAAAGTCTTCTGTCATGAATCACATTGACAAAGAAAATTGACATGAATCAATTTGACAAAGAAAATTCGTCAGCTTCTAACAATCATCGTTAAAATATAGTACAATATTTATATAACTGAATTTCATAAAAAAAGTCACAGTCTGATTATTCAATTTCTGCAATGGTACTTGTATGTGTGGTCTAGATGTTCACGAGAACTATTTTAGTTCTTGTGAGCATCCGGATGTTCAAAAATATTAAACTGCTGTATCGCAAAATGACTTTTCTCAAGATTTGTTTGAAGCTTTTACTACTTGAAGATAATAATATTTTCCATACATATTATTATGAGAGGGTGGGGAGGAGGGTGGAGGCATGTTTAAAAGATATTTGCATAATTTTGAAGTTAAAACTTTAACATGTGCTAAACAAAGAGTTTCCTGTGCTAGAACGACAGTACATTTTCAATTATAGCGCAAAAATGATATTTAGAAATTTGGTCAAAAACTAAAGGACTATAGATAAACATAATACAAATCTCCTAAACCAAAGAAAATGGGGATAACCAAATATTAATTATAAAACATTAGAAAGTTGCTTTATTATTTCACTAATATCCACTACACTTATCAACTCATTCTCAAAAACCGGCGCATAATGGGGAAATAAAAATTACTATTAAAAAATTGAAATCTGCAGCAATTTTTGAACGGTAATTGTTTTCACCACCAAGCGATGCTCTCATGCGCTGGCATTCTCGAACAATTGCCTTCCCCCTGGCCGAACTGGCCGTTCTTGTGCGATATAACTACCTTAAAGAGAAAAAAAATTGTCTAAAGTTGAAAAAACGAGGAAATCAATAGGACGTATAATCAAAAATAATAATGAAAAAGTAACTTCTTCAAATTTTATATAAACACATGAAAATTTATTCCTTGAATTCAATTATAATGTAAATTGTTTATAAAGATGTTCGTTACTACAAAATGCATGATATCAGTACAAATATACTTTTTTATCTTTCTAAAAAAAGTAAAAAAAGGCATTCACACACAGAATACGTGCTTCTCGAATAAAATCTAAGTATCCAATCCAATTAATAGTAGTTTTAATTTTTCTTTAAGGCTAATCTTGTTGAAGGTCTTCTTATTTCAATTCAAGTAGTGGCAACCTTAATTCTGTTAAAAATCATTTCTCTTAAAAAAAAAATTAATATATTAAAACAAAATTAAAACCCAGATGCTATAATCTTAACTAATCAAATTAAATTCTTCTTCAAATTAAAAAGTAAATTACAAATGGTATCGTCTCTTATTATTTATACAAACTTATCTTTTTAAAAAAAGATAAAGAAAGCGCTAAGAGCTTGCTTTTCGTAAAATATCATTTGGGTCTGTTTTACCTACGCTAATTGCTTAATTGGCCGTAGAACTGACTAATCGTATTTGCTGTTTAGTAGAATTGATCTCTTATGGTTGACAGTTAATCATCGATTTGGCTTAAACGAATTAATGAAATCGCTCATTTGTATGTAATATAAACAGTAAAACACAAATGGTATTGTTTCTTGTTATTTATTTAACTCTAATGATATGGTATGTTCGTATAATATAAAGGATTTGATATCAACAAAATTGGCGCCTAGTTAAATTCCTTAAAATTTTTGTGTAACATTCATAAAAATAATTAGATATTAGCAATTACAGCTAAATTAAATTACATGTAATTCGAATACCAAATTAAATAAATAATATTAAT
The DNA here is from genome assembly GCF_024713525.1 of Acromyrmex echinatior. NCBI lineage: Eukaryota > Metazoa > Arthropoda > Insecta > Hymenoptera > Formicidae > Acromyrmex > Acromyrmex echinatior. The sequence goes on from NC_141870.1 coordinate 6,587,943, forward strand.
GATATGTATCATTCCTATAATAGATTTGATATCAAGAACTGACGCTAAGTTAAATCTCGTTTCTTTGTGCAATGCCAAATTAAATAAATAATGAATTAATCTAACAATATGTATTATTTGTATAAAAAATTTGATATTAGGCGACAGCTATGGCGACAAGTTAAATTCTATTATTAAAATAAAAAATAAAACCCAAGTGATACTATTTTAGTGTGTTGCGCGGTCGAATTATGATCTACGCCGTATGTGTGGATAAATCACCAAGCAAAGAAAGAAAGTAAATCTGATATCGGTTTGATCGACAAAATTTATTCGCACGAGAAAAGAGAAACAACATAATATAAAATAAATAAGAACGCGAGTTATAGTTATGCGAATTGATACTCCAAAGAAAATATCGCGTACTCAGAATCGACCAGAGAATTATTATATAATAATCGCGGAATGTGTCTATATCTGTTAGCGTCCGTTGTAGCGTTCGATTCTTTTGTCTACTCGATCTCACCATCGCTTCTCCTCTCGCTCGCGTCTTTCTAAAAATTTCTTACATCACGATACAGGTTTGAAAAAAAATAAATCATGCGGATTCTATGCGAGCGCAGCCTCAATGCGTATAATAAATACAGTAAATAAGGTAAAATAAAGTAAAATAAAATAAAATGCTATTACATTATACTGGCTTTAAAAGACGTGCGAATGCGTGAGTCAAATAAACTATGATACTAAATAATAAAATAATAAAATAATAATAAAAATAAATAAGTTTCTGCGGTCTTCCCGTCAGTCTCCCATCCGAAGTCAGAAAATCGCACTCTCCGACCGGACCGCGTCGTCGCTCTCGATCCCGCCCGGGCCTGGCGCATGCGCACGGCAAAAACTTTATTCATTTTCTTTATGACGGCTCCTCGTATGGCTGTTGCAATAATCCTTTCAGTCCATCCCGATGCACAAACACCTGTTTTGCTGTTGCTAGGTCTTTAAAAATAAAATATCGTTGCTCTCCGTGCCTGCTTCCTTCGACTGGACTCTCGCCAAAATGATCCTGCAACCTTGTCGCAAAATCGGCGGCGTCGTTCGTCCTCTCCGTCGCCGATCCAAAAATTGCTCGAGAATCCGTTCACTAAATCCGCTGCAGTTGCCCTAAGATCCTTTCTCCAGACCGCTCGTATGCCCAACAGAACGGTAGATAGCAATGGCTTGGTTAAATGGTTATTCTGATGGCATTTTATCGCCTCCTTGAGTTGCCGATGGAGTCGCTCCACCATTCCGTTTGCCTGTGGGTGATAAGCCGTTGTCCTCAGATGATATATTCCAGACAACTTGTTCAATCGACGGAAAAGTCGAGACTCGAACTGTCGTCTCTAGTCCGTGATAGTTCGCACTGGCGCTCCAAATCGGCAAATTCTCAGAAGGTTTCTCGCTACGGTTTCCGCCTCTTGATTTTCTATCGGAAACGCCTCCAGCCATCGTGTAAAGCGATTCACGCACGTGAGATAATATCACCTCCCCTCTGAGATCGACATCATCACGATATCCAGATGCACGTATTCTTCTGGAAGGTATATCAAACGTTCTCATCGGCGTCGAAACATGGCGAGAAATTTTCGATTTCTGGCATGGTATGCACGCACAAGCCCAGTCCCGGCAGTCTCTTCGCATCGACGGCCAGACGAAATGCTGCGCCACGAGCCTGATGTCCGGATGAACCAAACCGTGCAGGCTGAACGCCGCTCGATGGAAGGGTCTCGTCACGAAAGGACGCGAAACCGCCGTCGTGTCACAGGACACCGTTACTCCGGTCTCGGGAACCTGTATTTTCTCCAATTTCAATCTGGATTTATCATCTAAATATTTTTGGAGCCCCTCGTCATTTTCTTACGAGTTTGCAAGCGCAATAAAGTCCAATGGCGACTGTAACTCCTCTATTCTTGACAACGCATTCACCACGACATTGTCATCGCTGGATACGTGCCAGATGTCTGTCCTAAACTGCCGATAAAGTTAAGATTGCGAAACTGGCGTAGTATGCATTTAGCAACTGGCGTAGCGTGTATATCTCTGGTTTTCGTCTAAACGCGAAAATCAGTGGCTTATGGTCGGTAAAGATGGCAAACGTCTGTGCCTTCGGCATGTGTTAAAACTGTTTAACCGTCAGGTACATAGCCAGCTCCCTGTCGAAAGCACTATACTTTGCTTCGATTGCGTTTAATTTCTTGGAAAAGAAAGCTAAAGGCTCCCAGACGCTGTTGCTCCGTTGTTGCAGCTCCAATATTGCGATTGGACGCGTCGGTGAACAACGCCAACTCGGCGTCGATTCTGGGATGTGCCAACAAGATCGTCCGAGCCAGACTCTTCTTTGACGCCTCGAACGCCTGCCGAGCTTGTAGGGTCCATGTCATCCCAGGCGTTCTTCCTTTAATGTTGTTAAGTGGAGGTCGTTAAGCGGCGCCAGCACCTTAGCAGCCCTCGGCAAGAATGTCTTGTAAAAATTCAGCGTGCTGAAAATTCCTCGCTGTACCTGGCACTCCCCAATTCTGGATCTTGCACGCGCGCAGGTAATGGCCGAGTTCCTTCTTCATCTACCGAGTAGGAACTTAACTCTTGACTGCCCGAATACACACTTGGTTGGATTGACTATCACTCCATATTTCTGCAATTTTTCAAATAATATTTTTAGAAGTTTAATATGTTCCTCTGCCGAGGACGATGCAACCAAAATATCATCAATATATGCATAACACCAATCGAGATCTCGTAGAACCTCGTCCATAAATCGCTGGAACGTCTGCGCCGCATTCCGTAGTCCGAAGGACATGTATAAAAATTCGTACATACCGAACGGCGTTATTATTGCCGTCTTCGGAACGTTTCCTTCGGCTACCGGAATTTGGTACGCTCTCACCAAATCGATGATAGTGAAGATTTTCTTGCCTTGTAGTGCTTATGCGAAGTCCTGTATATAACGCACGGGATACCGATCTGATATTGTTCGCGCGTTTAACATCTAGTCTTTGCAAGGCTGCCACTCCTCGTCCTTCTTCAGAACGAGGTGCAATGGCGATGACTAACAGTTTCTCGACGAACGCGCGATGCCGAGCTCAATCTTTTGAAACTCTCTTCGCGCGATAGCCAAATGATCCGGCGCGAATCTTCGCGATCTATATACTCCAGCATTATCTCGATGTGATGGTGCGTCTCGTATTTCGTCTCCCCGGCGACCGTTTTTATGCTCGGCACGCTGCACCGCACCGATCGGGCGCAGTCAAATTCGTGACTTGATCGACGAGTCTACCGCCTCGCAAATCGACGAACAAACCATAATGGGCCAAGAAATCGGCCCTGATAATTGGCCTTGATACGTCGGCAACCATCAAATCGCCAAATGGAGGACCTTCGCAATCCGAGGTTCAGTGTTAACGTTCCTGTTCCGTACGTATTTATTATCGTTCCGTTCGTGGCTAATAATTCATACGTTGACTTTCTCCGTGGACCGCGAATCATCCTTCTAGAAACCACACATAAGTCTGCTCCAATGTCAACAAAGAAATCAATCTTTGTTTGCGCGTCACGAAAAGGCGATATACGCTTCATCCGTCGCCATTAACAGTGGGCCACCGTATTTCCCGCCTGTGTAAGGCGGCTTGCAACGGATTGCATCCGGTCCGAACCTCCAATGGAACTAATACAAGCCATTGGATGCATCCACGACCTCGCGAGCGCGACCGAGAACATGCGCGATGTTTATAACTGCCACAGCCTCTCTCCGGTTTCTCACTTCCTATCGCCTCGATCGATTTTCGTATAGTTTCAACTGTGCCATTTCCTGCTGCAATGACAGATGAAGTTGTGTCATTTTTAAGTTAAATTTTGCTTCAAGTGCATCCTGCATTCTCTGACCGGCCACGGGTCAAGTAATCTCCGCGACGTGGAACGCTGGAGCCCGAGTGGTCTCGATGATCGCATCCGCGATGTTCGCTAATTACTCCACCGTATCGCCTGTTTGCGCGACCAAATGCAACTGAAAGTATGCTGGTAAACGGCTCAACCAGATTGTCCGTAACACCTTGTCTCCGACTCCAGCGAGCCCGCGGAGGTGCCGCAAAAACTGTGATGGCTTGCGATCTCCGATCTCTTCGTGCTCCAACAATCGGTGTGTCTTATGCTCTTGTGAGCTGAAGCGCTTAATTAACTTGGATTTTAATATTTCATACGCGCGTTCTGATGGATTCATAATAATATTGCGGACGTCAACTGTATATCGCGAACCTATTGCCGTAAGCGTACCCGAACTTAATCGCGTCCGCCGTAATTCTGGTGGCTTAGAAACTGCAATCGATGATATGGAACCACATTCATTCCGAATCGGCCGGAGTGAACTTCGGTATTCTCATACCTGCTCGGCTCACATCTGCTTCGAGCACCAAGAGATTCGACGGCTATCCCGCTGCCATTTGCACTCCCGTCGATGATCCCGGTTGCTGCGCCATTTGAGCCATTGCTGTTGCCACTCTCATTTCTCCTGCTCCAATTGCTGACGCTGCTGCTCGAGCAGCATTTCGTTGTTTCGTCGATTGCATTGATGCACTCCCATCACAATCGTTATTTCTTCGTTTATGCTTTTCGCGCTCACATTTTTTTCGCGCTCCCCCTTTTTGTAGTCTCTCAGTCGCAATCACCACTTTGGCTGCGCGATCGAATTATGATCTACGCCATATGTGTGGATAAATCACCAAGTATAGAAAGAAAATAAATGCGACATCGATTTGATCGACAAAGTTTATTCGCACGAGAAAAGAGAAACAACGTAACATAAAATAAATAAAAACGTAAGATTATTACAGTTATGCATCGAATTGATATTCCGAAGAAAGTATCGCGTACTCGGAATTGACCGGAGAATTATAATGTTCGCGGAAAGTGTCTATATCTGTTAGTGTTCGTCGACTCTTTTGTCTACTCGATCTCACCATCACTTCTCCTCTCGCTTGCGTCTTTCTAGAAATTTCTCTATCCTATAAATATTATTATTCATGTATGTTTATCGCTTGCCATTGTTAACTTTTAAATTTTAAATTATAACGTGTGACAATAATTATTTTCCTGTAGAGTTACAGCATAAATTAATAATTTTTCTCCTACGTCCCGAATTGTCATTCGCCTAGTCTTTCGTATGCCACTAATATAAAGATCAGAATGAGAACAAAAAAACTAGCGAAAGAAATTTACAGGTTTAAATGCCTTCTTATTCTCGCAGCCAACGTATTCATATGTGACTGTCTATATGTCCTCGAGTGTATGTGTCTGTGTGTTTATGTCACGATGTGATATCCTGCTTTCGCGGATCTATTGTACTTATCTATATCGATGCAATCGCCACACTATTATGGAAGAATCAAACTTGTAAAAACTTAAATTTCGCGTGTGCGTTGGGCTGTCGTTGGCAATCTTGGTTGGAGGGAGAGAGACGGTATGCGTGTGGCGCGTGCGCAAGGAATGGAGAGAGCGAGCGTGGTGGGCATGCAAGGGAGTCGAGCGAGAACGATCACTGCCGAAAGTTTGTTACAATAATTTGCGAGCATTTTAAGAAAATTATTATTTCTATAAATTTGGGGGCTGAGCCGAGATTTACCAAGCGAACGAGTCATCGAAAGTCGTAATGGACGGTGGAGGAGTGAAGTGTTAGCTGAGTGCGATAATACGCGAGAAAATGAATCGACGACGGAGCGAGATATATTTTGGCTAAGCATAAGGTTAGACTAGCTTGTATTTATCGAGACCGGGATAGCAATTACGTCGAAGAGAAAATGACAGCTGAGTATTCCGACACCGTTGTATCCCGAGAAAAGTGCTTAAGTAGCCGAAATGGATGGTGAGAAACCCCGAGATCCAGGCGAATGTACAGTGTAGGAACTCAAAAAGAAACTCAGGATGCGTGGATTGGGCGTGACGGGTTCAAAAGCACAATTGATCAACCGACGAATGGAACCAGACCTACCCTGCCACAAGCAGTGAGTGATTACGCGAAAGCGTGAATCAAAACGAAGATGAGAGTGATGAAATATTTGTTTGGCGGCGAGCGTGAATAGAAGAGGAATCACGCAAACAGAGATAAACGTATTACAGAAAGAAAAAGAACTTGTAGAGCGAGAACTTGCGTTGGCACAGCAAGAAATCGAGGTGCTACGAAGGATGTAAATCATAGCCATAAATGATCATGGGACGGATCGGGCGGCAACAATGGCGACGACGGATTGGGCGGCAACAATGATGACGACGGATCGAGCGGCAATAATGGCGACGACGGATCGGGCGGCAGCAATGACTGCGAACGACGATCACAACAAATGAACCGGCGTTAATAGCGGCAGACACAATGGCGGCGCGGATAGGGAATACAGCGATACCTGACGTCCAATCCAAAATGAGTATAAAGGTCATGGCCGAGCTTTTGAGCTATCTTGATGGGACGAACGGATCCTATGAGATATGAGAAAAGTATTGGGTATGGGAATAAGTTTCCGTCCATTGCAGAAAGATGTCGTTAGTAGCATTGCTCATGTGTTTGATAGAACGGCAAGACATGTTTTTGAAAGATGTGTGTCTAAACTTTTGAGCCTAATAGATGGCATTCGTTCGAAGCGTAACAAAGACTTTTTTTGCGTTGAAGATGTCGGAATTTATTCCAAAAAAACAACATTTGCGGAAAGTTTTACTCCATTATTTTATTTTAAAGAAAAGTGCTGCGGAAACGCATCGTTTGTTCGTAGATATTTACGGTGAGCATGCTCCATCGAAAACTAGTTGTAAAGAATGGTTTCGGCGATTCAACAGTGGTGATTTTGACGTGCGAGACAAAGAATGCGAAGGTGCACCGAAAAAATTTGAAGATGCAGAATTGCAAGCATTACTCGAAGAAGATTCGTGTTCGCTCGATAGGCAAAAGAGTTAAATGTTGATAGATCCACTGTTGGAAAACGTCTACACGCAATGGGAATGATGCAAAAAGAAGGAAATTGGATGCCATACAAATTGAAAGAGAGAGACATGGAAAGACGTTTGGTCATCTGTGAGATGCTTCGTCAATGACAATAAAGGAAGGGTTTTCTACATCGTATCTGGCGATGAAAAATGGATCTACTACGATAACCCTAAACGCTTGAAGGCATGGGTGATGCCAAGTGAACCAGATCCATCAACGCCAAAACGAAATATCCATACTTCGAAGATTATGTTGTGCATTTGGTGGGATTAAAGAGGTATTATATATCATGAGCTGCTCAAACCGTCCGAAACCATCACTGGCGATCGTTATCGGCTACAACTGATACGTTTAAACCAAGCTTTGAAAGAAAAACGACCGGAATGGGACAATAGGCACAACAAGCTGATTCTGTTACATGACAACGCTAGGCCACACGTTGCAAAACCGGTCAAGAAATACTTGGAAGAAGTAAAGTGGGAAATTCTGCCCCACCCGCCGTATTCACCGGACATTGCCCCTTCAGATCTCCATTTGTTCCGATCTATGCAGTCGGCCCTTTCTGAAGAACGATTCAATTCTTATGAAGGTATCAAAAAATGGCTTGATGAATGGATCGCTTCAAAAGAACCAGATTTTTTCATTCGAGGAATCCGTTTATTACCGGAAAGGTGGAAGAAAGTTATCGCTTCCGAAGGAGCATACTTTGAATAAACTCACTTATATAGATTTGTTTAAATAAACACATCTTTTTCATTTAAAAAGGGCGGAAACTTATTCCCATACCCAATAGGTTAATTTTTTGAGAGCGACGTATCATTTGCCAGATCATTTAAGGCTGAGGTACTGATAAAATCAAGATTGAAAAGTAAAACAGCCGATTGGTTTCATTCAAAATCGAAATATATCGAGATGCCGGTAGAACAACTTCTTGTTCAAATGGGAGCCATGTTTATTCAACGTTTAAGTAAATTAACGTGAAGGAAGGAATTTGAAGCGTGTCTGGAAGAAGGGCGAATCTTTTAGCGAATATGTACATGACAAAATGATATTAGCGAATAGAGTATCCGTAGACGATGATGAGATTTTACAATATGTGATAGATGGAATAATCGATTCCAGTTTGCAGGATCAGGCGCGGATGCAGAAATTCAGCAGTAGTGTCGTTGCTGGAGGCTTTCGAGAGTATCACTTTGCGGTCAAAACGGACGCCAAGCAATCCCATCAAAGCCAATAGGAAAAGTAACAACGTAAAAGCGAAAATAAGAATTTGGATACAATAAAGTGATGCTTTAACTGCGAAGAGCAGGATCAAATAGGCGCAAATTGTTCGACTGAAGCGAAGTGCTTCGGGTGTGGCAAACACGGTCATATCGCGACAAAATGCCCTAAAAAGGGAATAAAACCGGGAGTGCCAAAGAATACTTGCGTAGTAGATAAATGTTCGGATACAAAATGTTATAAGAATGTGTTTATTAATGATTATAATTTAATCGCGTTATTAGACATTGGCAGCGGTATGAGCCTTATGCGAGCAGGTTGGTATATCGAAATAAGTGCACCTCCGCTGAAGCGAACGGAAATCCACTTTACTGGCGTGGGTGCAGCCAATAATACGACGTTAGGTGAGATTGATGCTATTATTCATATTCGACGGAGACAGTTATCCTATTAAAGTACAAGTGGTATCAGATACGGTAATGCGTTCCGATTTTCATCATGGGTACTGATTTTTTTAACTCGATAGATATTGCTATCACGAAGGATAAGGCTGTGCTTTCTAGGCCAGAAAGAAGTGTAGAATTACCGGAAATATTCCAAATAGATTGTACACGCAAAACGAAGGAACTCGTAACCAACATTAGCGTTGACCATAAAATCATTTTAGAAGAAATAGTGGAGAATTACAATCCGGTTGGGAGGTGCGATGTTACAATGAAGTCTTAAAGCACGATGAACCCGTATATCAGAGGGCGCGGAGATTATCGATAAGAAAGCAGAAAGAGAAATAATAAAAGAACAGGTGGCCGAATGGATGCGTGATGGGATTGTCCATCCATTCTTGTCTAAGTACGTGAGTCCGGTGGTGTTGGTGAAGAAGGATAGAACGCATAGACTACCATATGTGTAGGTTATAGGCAGGTAAAGTAGTCAAAGATTGCCGTTTCCCATTGCCGATAATCGAGGATCAGTTAAATCGTTTGCAGGGGGCGAGAGTGTTCACCACATTGGATCTAAAGAATGAATTTTTTCGCGTTAGAGTAGACGAGGATAGTAGGAATTTCACGGCTTTTATAACGGACAATACGAGTTCCTGAAAATACCGTTTGGTCTGTGTAACTCCCCCGCGGTGTTCCAGAAGTTCATAAACGCAGCTTAATCAAAAGCCTAATTAGTGATGGAACTGTTTTAATCTATATGGACGACTTAATCGTGCCCTCAGAAGATTGCGAAGACGGATTAGAGCGATTCGGATGAGTATTAAAAGTGGCAAGCGATTGCGGGAAAAAATGTCAATTTTTGAAGACGAAAGTAGAATTTTTAAGTCACATTGTAGTAGCGTGCAGCCCTCAGAATACAAAACAAATGCGGTTCTGAAGTTCTCCGAACCGATAAGCATCAAGGACGTTCAGAGTTTTTTCGGATTAACCGGATACTTCCGGCAGTTTATTAATAACTACTTGTCAATTGTGCAGCCTTTGACGAATCTTTTGAGGAAGGACGTAACGTTTCAGTTTGACGAAAAAGAGAAGTTTGGGTTTGAACAATTTAAAAGCGCACTAGCGAGTAACTCATGTTACAATTGTAGAAGGTTGATGCGTACACAGAGTTGCATACAGATGCGTCAAAGTATGGATATGGAACCATTCTGTTATAATTTGATAGTAGGGATAATGCGCTACATCCAATATATTACGCTTGTGGAAAAACAACGGAGGTTAGGCAAACTATATTAGTTATGAGCTAGAAATACTCTTGCGATCGTTAAGGATCACTAAACAAATTTTGTTTGTCTTTTAGGTTTGCCCTTTATGATAGTAACCCTTTATGATTGAAGGGCATTTAATTTAACTATGCGTAAGAAGAAAATATGCGGGCAAGTGGTGAAATAGGCATTAATGTTAGAAGACTTCGATTATACTGTCGAACACCGTCTGGGCAAAAACATAGTACATGTAAATGTTAAGGTGTAGGAGCCCGTTACCTACATGTATGTTAGTAACTGAATGCGAGAATAGTTTAATTGCGCGCATACGCAGAAATCAACGAGAAGATCCTAATTTAGTTAAGCTTATCGACGAGACTAATGGGATTAGCGGCTACGTGATCAAAAGAGACCTATTGTTTAAGGAGACTAAAGGAAATCAACAACTAGTTGTATCGCATCTGATGCAAATGCAAATCATCCGACAGATATGAAAAAGGTCATTTCTTAACGAGTAAAACGGAACAGCTGATTAGACGCTACTATTGGATTTAGAATCTAAAGGCGAAGACAGAAAGGATGGTGCGAAACTGCATCCCATGTATTTTAGTTGAGAGGAAGCATGGTAGGAAGGATGGGCTGTTACATCCAATTCTGAAGGAATCAACATGTTTTGGTAATAATAATAATAAATGCCTTTACCAAATTTGTATGGCTCTATGCAATGAAGACGATCAATGCGACTGAGGTGGTGAACTGAAGAAGCAGTCTGTCATTTTCGAGAACCCAAGAAGAAATATCTCTGACCGTGGATCAGCATTCACATCGCATGAGTTACAGGAATATTATGAGTTGGAATGGATCGAACACACTCTCACTACACAGGTATACCTAGAGCCAATGGACAAGTGGAACGAGTAAATAGGACCATAATCTCTTTGTTAACCAAGATATCGGCACCCAAACCCGCCGAATGGAACAAGTATCTAAATAACGTTCAAAGATACTTAAACATCACTCCGCATCACAGTATCAAGGCTACCTTTCATTTGCTGTTCGGTACTCACGCTAGGTAAAGGAGAACGTATTCATCCGTGAGCTAATTGATAAGAAGCTTGCCAGCATGTTCCAGGAGAATCGAGACGACTTGCGGGAACAATCCAAGGGGCGCATTCTGAGAGTTCAAGAAGAAAACCAACGAGGATTCAATAAAAATCGGAAGTAGGCCATTCCTTTCTGCTGGTGAGTTGGTTACGATTAAAAGAACCCAATTGAAACCTGATCTGAAGTTGGCTTCTAAATATTTAGAGCTTTACAGAATCGTTAAGGCTCTGTGAAACGACTACTATGTTGTGCAGATGAACACGAAGATCCTCAAGAGATGTTCACAGCGGCAGAATATATGAAATCATGGATCAAAGACGACTACAATTCATTAGAAGATGACGAGGACTCCTCAGAAGACAATGTCGGGGATATCTGAGGATATCATTGCAGGCCGAGTGTGAGAGAATCAAACTTGTAAAAGCTTAAATTTCGCGTGTGCGTTGGATTGTCGGTGGCACTCTTGGTTGGGGGGTTCGCGAGAGAGACAGTATGCGTGTGGCGCGAAGAATGGAGAGAGCGAGTGTGATGGGCATGCAAAGGAGTCGAGCGAGAGCGATCGTCGCTGAAAATTTGTTACAATAATTTGCGAGCATTTTAAGAAGACTATTATTTCTACACCATCTTTATTTACTTAATCCAAATGGTATTATCTTTAATTTTTATAATGAAACTTAAGTATACGTATATCTTATTGAAAGATTCTTATTCTAATTCAAATTCCTTTAAATGAAATTATTATATCACATTTCATTTAAAGACATTTTCTCTTGTAACTAAAGTAGTGGTTATTTAATTCTCCTTCATAACGTTATATAAAACATTATCACAAAATTGTTATCCTGCTCAATTTAAGTATTACCACAAAAAATTAAAGTATTAACATATAGAATGAAAACATTTAACGTAAATAGAAAGTTTTTATGTAAAAACACTTGGCAAATATTGCTAGATTTCGATATAATAACATAGTAATTGTTTGAGAGCGAGTCAAAGCGAGAACGACAGTGAGAAAAATTTGAGCGGAAAGGCGTTTGAATTACAGTTCGATTTACGCGAATTCTTGATCACGAATCGAACACGGCGGTTTACAGGCGATTGTACTTTTTTCAGACTTTGTCCACTTTAATTGGAAAAAGCGAAGAAGCGTTTATTTGATCGAAAAAAGGCGAAGAAGCCGCGATCGCTTCGGCCTTTTATTCCTTTGATAGAATAAAGGCTTTCTTTTTTAATCGCCTATGAGATTCTAAAAAATTATAAAACTCGAGATGACCCCCATGATTCGGGTCGCGATTGGCAAAGCGGTACGTTGTTGCCATGCGCGCTCGCTAAATCAGGAATCCTGATTGGGGTGGACGCCCAACAACGGCCAGAACCGACGAAAACGTGAATCGTGTGTGCGAAGTTTTGCGTTCCGACCATCGATTGAGCATCCAGTACATCGCTGACACCCTAAACATGTCCATATTTGCGGTACATGGGATAGCGACGGAGAATCTGCAAATGCGCAAAGTCTGCGCGAAGCTTGTATCGAAAGTGTTGACGAAAGACCAGAAAGAACTTCGAGTTTCGCGCTGTCAAGAATTGTTGGATTTGATTCAAAATGAGCCGGACTTTCTTAACTCTGTCGTAACCGGAGACGAATCTTGAATGTTCGAGTACGACCCAGAATCGAAAAGCAATGAGCAAGTCTCGCATCAAAACGATGCTCATTGTCTTTTTTGACGTCCGAGGAATCGTCCATTTTGAGTTTGTACTGCAGGGAGAAACTGTCAACTCAGCCTTCTACCTGGAGGTGCTCAAGAGATTGAAACGCCGGGTCGCGCGCGTGAGGGCTGACATCAAAGACGCGATCAAGCTCCACCATGACAATGCCCCCAGCCACACGGCCTTCATCGTTGCTAACTACCTGGCGCGGAGCAACACCCCGGTGGTCCCCCAGCCCCCTTACAGTCCCGACTTGGCTCCGTGCGACTTTTTTTTGTTTCCCCGTCTGAAGAGAGAGCTGAAAGGAAAGCATTGAGAACATCCAACATCGTGGAAAACATCCAAAAGCATGTTACAACGTTCCTAAGAGACATTCCCGTCGAGGAGTTTCAGCGTGCCTTCCAGGCGTGGCAGACACGTCTCCGCAAGTGTATTGATTCAGGGGGAGAGTATTTTGAAGAATTTTGAGCATTTGTACCGCTACGATCAATAAATCTATTTTTCCCAGAAAATGCGCATTACTTTTATAATGGACCCTGGATAACTATGTAATAGTGCGCCTGCGCACGCTACAACAACAGTTTTCAAAGTATCGCCAAGAACTAAAGCGTTTTAAGCGCTCATCTTGTGCGCTACTCCGTGGACCCAGTCCTTTCACATACCATCTTCATAGCTTCTGCAAATTGCCTCCATCAGGCCGATGAAAGATAGTTGAGAAGTCCATCCGGACAAGATTAGGAGCATAATTAGGATCGAACTTCACTTGGATAAGTTCGTTCAATCTAATAATTACACTCCCTTAAAGTCTCATTCGGATTAATATAACTATGTAGTTGTTTAAAGCTCGATTTGCCCCCTGTTTTAATATCCCTGTAGGAGAGAAGAAGAACGATCAAGATGGTTGATTGAAATTATCTTTTGAGTGGACTCGAGTGTCCCTGCGCTAGAAGTGCAGCGTTAGAATGATTCTTTATTGAGAATCCTTCCCTAATTAATATTTAACCTATTGGAGGGCGTAGATTCTAAGTTCACCTTATTATGCTGTTCGCGCGCTTAATCAGATGTAAAGCGACTTTGATAGCGGTAACTTCTTAGTTTTTTATCTATCAGTTTATTGTTCGGAGTATGATCAATATGAATGATTTTGCGCGGAGAGAATAATTATGCTGAAAGATTCAAAAACTTAGATGCAGATTTGAAAATAAACCTTGTTATACCATCAAAATAATTCCGAAGGACACTAAAACTGATTGCTAGAATACCGAAACTTTTCGCTGTGTTACATTTGATCTTCCCTCTAAAAAACTTCGATTGTAAATGAAAATAGGCATAATATGGCTGCGCGTGACTTCACGCTTTTTCTTGCAGAAAGTTGCCTTACGAGAGCGTGGCCGAGAAGACTGGTTAGCTTCTCTTATTTTATTCATCAGTACATCTTCACTGCGGAATACGGCTCTCGACGAAAATGTTAACGCACAAAGATACAAGAAAAAACTTTCTCGCGACATGGTATATCGATTGATGTTTCTTGATCGTTGGGCGGGATAGATCTGTCAATTGTCGCGCAGGAGGCACACACGATTCGGCGCAGACGAATTGTCGCACTATTTTTCGCGCGCAGCGAATGATAACCGCGCGATGAGAAGTCGGCTCCTCGCAAAGCGAATAAGAGACGCCGAAGGAATGCATCGAATATCGATAAAATCAAATAAAATTAGATCTCCAAGTCTAAATCCAACAAAAAATGAAAATTAATAATGAAAATTTATAACGAAAATTATCTAAATACGAAAAATTAACTAGAATAGATATATAGCAAGTACTGCGATATTCAGGTGCGTTTTTAACATCGGTGCAACTGTGACGCATCAACGGGTCCCAGACTCCGCGGACTCAGCTCTCGTAGGCTTTAGGATCCGCAAGCTCCGGTGCGTGGTAAATATTTATGAATTTTTTGCTGCAATATTATAGATTTACGCTGCATAGGAATTGCCTTGAATTAATAGTAATGCTCAGACTTCCTCTCAACTTTACTTTTACACCGAATTTAGCAGCCTTAACACCACAGACAATATTGATCAGACGATATGTATTGCATCTAAGCTTATAGATAACAAAAATAGATTTAGGTTTGTGCTATAAATTCTATGCGTACGTTTACATAAATTTCTGAAGAATAGATACAGAAAATAGCAATAATTCTAGTTGGAACAGTAAAATATTCTTTTTTTTTTGCGTAAGCAAAAGTGTTCTCTCCGTATGAGTATGTGTTCGAGAGCGAGTTAGAGCGAGAGCGATGGCGAGAAAATTTTGAGTGATACGGCGTTTCAGCTGAAGTTCAAATTTACGCGAATTCTCTATTGCGGATCGAACACGGCAGTTTTCTAGAGCATCTCCTAGGCGGTCGTACTTGTAGCGAAGCGTTGATTCTAATTGAGAACAGCGAAGAAAAAGAAGGGGCATTGCTTCTCGATTTTGCCTTTTATTCTCTTTGAAGAACAAAGGCTTCCCTTTGCATTCGCCTATGAAATTCTCGCAAAATTGAAAAGTTTGAGATGACCTTTGTTTCGGGCAGCGATTGGCAATTTCGAACGCGATGGCCAAGCGGTACGCTATTGCCATGCGCTCCCGCTAAATCTGGATTTTTGATTGGGATGTACGCATATTACGCGTTTTGCGTGCGCTGCGACCGATCTGAGTTGGCTTGCCGTTATAGCAGTTGAGATCTGCGTACGATATGCGGCTTAGCTTATTTTTTTCGACTTTATTGACGAGGTGATGGCCAAGTTTATGTTTTGGAAACCTCGAAAGATACTTGGAATCCTTCTAGAAGCTTCCGATCCGCATGTCGCAAGTACGTTAAATCTGCAAAAACTGTCTGTGTTAGCTGTATCTCGAACAGTATGAGATGAATAGGATGTTACATGAAGTGGGACCTAAGACCCAGATGTGTTAATATAGTAGTCAACAGATAGAAGCAAAAGGTCGAGGTTTGCGAGCCGAAACTAGAGATAAGGAGCTGAAAGTTAGGTCCGAATTAAAATGTGAATAAAATGAAGTTACTTTGGATGTAACATGCATGCATTACGGTATATATATATATATATATATATATATATATATATATCATGTGATTTCGTCACTCATCATGAGCAGGTAGAGTGAATTGAACTGAGTCGAAAAGTCATCTATCATTTTGCAGTTTACGCAATAGTTAACAAGAAAATTAATGTTTAAAGATAGACGAGTACGTGCACCCGCCCAGCCGGGGCTATTACTACCGGAAGAACAGCTTATTGTCCCCACCGATTGCATAGAGCGCCGGCCGGGCCGCGAGGAGCGGGAAGGTGCGCCGTTCGAGTTTAGTGGCTCGCGGCCGCTTTCCCGCGCGCGAAGCTAACAATGGCGGATATTCGGCGCTTTAGAAATAATTTCTTGAAAATGATCGAGAACTCTTCGAAAACTCAATTTAGTTCGTTCTAAAGCGTGCACATGTACATACAGAAAAATGTTATATATATATATATATACATATATATATATATGTATATATATATATGTATATATAAATATTACTTATTTCAAATAAATAATAAGTATATTTTAAAATTATATTATCAAGAAAATATTCTTTATAAAGATAATCGTTACTCAAACGAAGAATAATAAAAATTGTGCTCCCCCTTAGCACTAGAATGATATTTTTCTACATGTACACTACATATACCGCTCATAGAAGTTCGGACACTTGCATAAATTTCATCGAATGATCACGTAAAAAATTAAGACATTATAAAACAGCAATTGTATTATTATGCACCTCGAGAAAAGTTTCTTCAATTTAAAGAAATGTTTTGTTATACGGTTAAAAAAAAATTTCTTTGATTTGAACGTCATTTCTTTAATTAAAATATTATCTTTTGAAATCAAATAAAAAAAATTATTTGATATAAGGAAGTTATGTTCAGATCAAAAAAATAACGTTCAAATTAAAGAAATTTTTTCTTTAATCGTATAGCAAAGAAACATTTCTTTGAATCGAAAAAACTTATCTCTAGGTGTACTTGAAACAAATAATATTTATGTAGTATTTGTCTGTATATTTGTCTGCAATGTTTATGTTATAAAGTTACCGTCATTATGTATATTGAATCACGCCGGCTCCTGCAAAGTTTGCCGCGCAATCCATCGTACTGCAACATCCTGTACATGTGCACGTTTCAGAACGAACTAAACTGAGCTTTCTCTGGGTGTATACTATACGCACTCAGAGAAAGGTTTCTTCGAATCAAAGAAATGTTTTTTTGTCATATGGTTAAAGACAAAATTTCTTTGATTTGAACATAATGCTTTAAAATAAATAAAAAATTTATTTGATTTCAAAAAATGATGTTTAAATTAAAGAAATGATTGAAGTAAAAGAAATTTTTCTTGAACTGTACAGCAAAAAATACATTTCTTTGAATCAAAGAAACCTTTCTCTGGGTATGAGTGATACCTACAGACTCGCGAGTCAAGAAACAATGTCTATTATCGTTTTTGTGGCAAGAAACTGATAAAGCGATATCCACACCATCTTGCGGTAGATAGCATGATGCATTTTTTTTAAAGTGGTATTTCCAGTAGATCTAATTCATTCTTGCATTTTAATACAAGAATTGTTCGAAGTGCCTTCATCATTCTCGTAAGCAGATTTCGGTTCTTCGAGTATTATTGCGCGTGGTGCACCATTTCTGGCGTAATAATATTGAAAGCTGCGAGAATTGCTTCTCGTATCTCAGCTTCAGTACTATCACGTATATGCTCGACTAAATGTTTGATGTGAGCGGGCAACTTATTTTTCAAAAAACATATATCTCTCTCGTTAGATGTGATAGGAGAAGGAAGGGACAGATCTGAAAAAATTGTCACAACAGTGATTTTAAAAAGTGCGCATTTTTCGCGACAGGTACGCAACATCTTAGACACGCGTTATCGGGACAGGTGGATGGGTCGAGGTGGTCCAATCATTTGACCGGCGCTGTCGCCAGATCTTAACGTGCTCAACTATTTCGTTTGGGGTCACATCAAACATTTAGTAAAAAATAATTTTTTATTTGATTTCAAAAGATAATACTTCAATCAAAGAAATAAGATTCAAATCAAAGAAATTTTTTTTAACCGTACAGTAAAACATTTCTTTAAATCGAAGAAACTTTTATCGAGGTGTATAATAATACGATTGCTGTTTTATAATGTCTTAATTTTTTACATGATCATTCGATGAAATTTATGCAAGTGTCCGAACTTCCATGAACGGTAGTGTACATGTAGAAAAATATCATTCTAGTGCTAAGGGGGGACACAATTTTTATTCTTCTTCGTTTGAGTAATGATTATCTTTATAAAGAATTTTGATAATATAATTTTAAAACACTTATTATTTACTTGAAACAAGTAATATTTATGTATATATATATTAGGTTATTTTGATGAAAATGCAATTTTAATGTGAAAAAATAGTTATAAATGAATCATTGAAAGTATTGCCCATCGCTAGCTACTACTTTTTCCCATCTTTCTGGCAGAGCTCGTATACCATCACGATAAAACTGTTCACTTATTGCTGAAGCCATCTGTTGACAAACAGTGGGAACTTAGTTGCGCACCTAATATATTATATATATATATATATATAAATAACATTTTTCTGTATATACATGTGCACACTTTAGAACGAACTAAATTGAGTTTTCGAAAAGTTCTCGATCATTTTCAAGATATTATTTCTAAAGCGTCGAATATCCGCCATTGTTAGCTTCGCGCGCGGGAAATACGAAACGACCGCGAGCCACTAAACTCGAATGGCGCGCCTGCCAAGCCATCTTCGCTCCTCGCGTCCCGGCCGGCGCGCTATGCGATCGGTGGGGACGGTAGGCTGTTCTTCCGGTAGTAATAGGCCGGGCGTATTTGCCTAACATTAATTTCTTTAAACATTAATTTCTGGTTAACTAATGCGTAAACTGCAAGATAATAGATTTTCGACTCAGTTCGATTCACTCTACCTGCTCATGATAGGTGAAATATGTTAAAATCACCTGTATATATATTGTGACGTGCGTTTTCCGTCTGTCACAAAGATTATAAGACTTGACCCGATAAATCGATATTTGATTCATATAATCGTGTTACATATAGCACGATTATATGAACCAAATATCGATTTATCATTTCCAGCCTTGAAAAGTAGACGATGTTATGTATTTTATAAAAAGTGGACGTTGTTATGTAGTTTATATCCATTTTGTCAAAGGACAATAATGTGCGGCAGCATTTTATAGGTTTTGGGCTGTTATGTCCTCTTTCAAGTTTCTCTCTGCTTGTAGTTTCCCAAAATGGTAATTGTCCACCAGTGGGAGCCTTGGGGGCAGTGGAGAGAGAGAGAGAGAGCGCTCCTCCTTTTCGCTGTAACTTGTAAACACAAGCGAGTAATAGAAAGCGAGTAAAAGGACGAGCGCTCTCTCTCTCTCTCTCTCTCTCTCTCTCTCTCTCTCTCTCTCTCGCTGTCTTGCTCTCTCTACTAGTCGCTTGTTATAAGCGATCCGAAATGTGTTTTCTCGACCGCTTGGCTTATACATTTCCTGTATAAAGGAAAAAGGGACACACACAATCTAGATAATGATAGATTTTAATAAATTTTAATAATCATTTAACCCTCCCATTAAAAATAATTTTAAAACGCAACAGTTTACGAAATATTAATTGTTTGCGATTTTTTATGCGAGTTATATACCGCGTGGTCTCTAAAGCCGGTTCTACATTAGTTACAAGCCTATTGCAAGTTTGTTGGCAGCTACATAATATGAAGCATTGATTTCAAAATGCAAGCTTCAGATTGGCTGTCGCAACAAACTTGCGATCAGCTTGCAACTAATGTAGAACTAGCTTAAGAACTGTGATCGAGCGCATAAGATGCGAGATCAGTATGTTGGAGATCCCACGATCGAACCCAACTTTTTTCCTTTTTCGTAGAGTAAACTAGGGTATGATGGCCATAGTTTTTTTAAAATGCAAAAAACATACATTTATTCTTATTTTTTAATAATGTTTGGGATATTACTTTCACTGAAACTTAAAGTATTAACAAATATTATCGAAATTAAAGAGAAAACATTCAACAGAATTTCAATATTATTAAAATATTACAAAGTATGCATTGGTCACCATTTAATTTTTAAGGAAAATATGGGATAGTTGAACATACATGTGATATGTGACAGCATGATCTAAAGGTTGTAAATAATGTGTTGTATATGAGGACGATTATGAATTCACAGAGGAAAAAAATGGATCGAATTCAATGCATCAACTGTAAGCAGAAGCTACATGAAATATATAAATTACTTACTGATGTTTGCCACTGTTGTACCACTCAGGGTGCAAGGGTACCGCTCTGGGCACCGTTTATAGAATTTACGGGTCAGCTCTGTTAACCAGTCATACTATCAAGGCACAACATGCCGCTCAGGGCATGGCGGAATCACAGATTGGACGTGGCGATGTCGTTTGGTAAGGGCTTGAGGTCCTCCAATTAATGTAGGCATGATGTACAAAGTTTTATTGTCACTTACTTGTACTGTGTTACAATCTTACGACGTCTCGCAGTAGCGCTCGCAGTAACGAAGATTTTCACAGTAGTCGTGTGTCTTCTTGACTTTTCGAAATGGCCTCGAGGCTTACGTTTATATATATATAAATTAAGTCGAATTAATGCGTGGTTGCATTTTAAAGTAAAGTATATCATCGGTTTTGAAATCAAAAGTAGATGACTTGATTTGTGACATTTTGATCACTCCTGGTTTACAGAAAATCTGCAGATGTAAATTTTGAGTATGACTTATTTGGGTCACAATATCCTTCCCCCATTGAAAAAAGAAAACGGAGGATTGACATTTTCTTCTTCTTCTTCTTTTTTTTTCTTACGCAGAATTTTTTACATTCGCCTTGCGATTCTATCGCAATTTGTTGATAGCACATACAATTATTACAATAATTACAATTAATATAATAATATTACTTGAAACTATACCATATATAATAAGTTCCGACAGAAGTGAATCTCGTGCGTTTTTTTTTGCTGTTAAATTTTGTAGTTTGACGCTTAAGTCCATTAATTCCGTCGGGCCATGAATAATTTTTCTTAATTTTACTTCCAGTTGGCTTAAGTCCTTATGATCTAACTGCTTTCGCAAACGAGTTAAATTGTACTCTGGTAAATGAGTTTGAATGGTTGTAACTTTGATTCCTATTGTTTTTATAGTCATGTCTGCAATTATTAATTTATGTTCTGTTAGCGTATAGCGCAATTCCTATTCTTACAATTTTCGTTCTATATTCCTCGCGATTTTTACAGTCTATAGTAATTGTTTATTCATAAAGGATGGAGTATAGCCATGCTCATTGATTTTTGAGGGCTTCATATGAAATGATTAGATTTAATATATCGCGTATTACACAATATCTTAGAATTAGAATTTTGCACATACATTTGAATTTCACATAACGAATTTGTGTTTTCGTGGTATATAGGATTGATGTATTCGCAGATATAAGTATAGTGAATTTGTTTACATCTTATGCTTAAATCTTCGCGTGTTAACGTCTATAATGCTGATTTTCGCTATCTACAGCTATTATGGTTCGATCTACTTCAATCAGAGTGAATACATTATCGAGGTTAGGTGTGGGTAATGGTATGATCTTGAATACATCATATTTCTGATAAAAGATTAGAAGGAATTTCAAAATGGTGTATATATTTGGTTCATCATAATACGCACTGACAGTGATACATTTTTTTATCTCGAGTCAATTTGACTCAAGGATCCTGAAATGTAGTCCTAATGGCAAAATGTACTCGAGCTTCTTTTAGGCTGATTACAATCTCATTTATTGGTGTAATCTCAGAATGTAATCTTTCTTGTTTAACAAAAGTCGAGGTAGTCGATAATACAACTTATATCTTGTAAGATATCCGTAATAACATTTAGTGTAAGGAAATATTCATCCATCTCCTCTCTTAAGTCCTGTTTGTCCATTTTGCTATTTATTCTGGTGGTAATGTTAAAAAGTAATTGAGCATTGTAGTTGGTTACTTCTTCTAACTTATTGACATGTGCGATTGTGGTGTTTAGAATTTTTAATTGATTCGCCATGACATGATGAAATGTTTGCTGTTTATTATTCAGAATCGTAATTTGTTCTTTGACAATTTTTTTATTCGATGCATCCATAGTGCCAAAAAGTGCTTTAGCAATGGAACCTATTCTATCAATTAATCCACGTTTTTTATTTTAGATTGTTTGATAAATGGTGTTTATTCGATCGGCTAACTATTTTATGAGTTTTTGCTTTGATTAGCTGTTTCATATTTTCGTACGTTTCGTATCCTTCTGGATTTTACACAGGTGAGCATGATCGATATAATCTTGTAGTGTGTGAATTCACTTATTTTATTGAACCAATGTCAATATTTATCATCAGCTTCCGTGATGATTCTGCTTAATATAATTCTCCTAGCTTTTCAGTATAATCCTTATATCAAAAATTTTTTACTTCGTACTTTCGTTCTTTATATGTCGTCCGGTTGTTGAACCAGCGGTCATCAACCGAACGAAATAAATATATGAGGTTATTGGTCAGTATTTTGCTGATACTATGCAAAAAAAATTTTTTGTATATTTTATTATATTTCTTTCCGCTTTTTTTTTTTGCTTTCTTAGTCGTTGCTATTCAATTATATTGTAACCATGTTGTCCGTATACCGCTATAGCGTGCTGATTCAGTTCATGATGTAGTAACTCAAGATGAGGTTATGTGGACAATATTGAATTTATTGACCGGGAGATTGAAAATTTGTTGAACTTTATTATTGAGTGTTTTAGCAAATCCTCGGAGGAGGAGGTACGAAAATAAGGTTAGATAAATACGTATGCTTAGACATAACTTATATATATATATATATATATATTATTAGGTGTTGGAATTAATTCGTAGCGTTTTACAAGTGATGGGAAGTACTTTCATTAATGTATTTTTTAATGCTCATGTGAAATAAATAACATTCTTTCATTAAAAACGCTACGAATTAATTCCAACACCTAATAATATATATATATATTTTTTTTTCATCTTCCATCTTCTTTATTCTATTAGCGTTTGATAAATGCTTTTAGGCGATCGATGTGTATACATTTAATTGCTAGGCGATTGATGTGTATACATTTAATTTTTCGTCCTATTTTTATCTTGTAATTGACAGTTTCTCAATAATATTATTCTGTCCATAATGAATCTAATTTTTTCGATCGACCTCTTTACAGAATTTCGTCGCGAAGCAATACCTTGTCTCCTAGTTTGAATGAGATAGCTTTAGTATCTTTATCGAATTGTTGTCTGGCAGTTAGTTTAGCTTTAATTATATGTTCTCTAGTGATTCGGTTGCCCGTAGTCGCTCTTTTAACTCCTTGGCATAATCGTCATAACAGTATGTAGGACTTGGAGATTTTGTTAGTGCAGAGGGTAACGTTGCTTGGTATCCAAAAACTATTTCGAATAGAGTATACCCTGTTGGTGTGTGTGTGTGTGTGTGTGTGTGTTGGAGCAGTGTTGTATGTGAACATGGCGTATGGAACCCATTCATCCCAATTCGTTTGATCAGCGTTAATGTAATATCGCAAGTACTCTGCCAGGATATGATGAGAGCGTTCTAATGCACTGTTGCTTTCAGGATGATACGCAGTTGTCTGTACTTTACTGATTTTTAATAGTTTACAGACATTTTTAAACATTTTACTTACGAAGTTTGTGTCCTGATTGGTTAATACTTCGTCAGGTATTCCATATTCAAAAATAATTTTGAGTGTAAATTGTTTTGTTATTTCGGCGGTTTTTTGATTTGATATGGGTATAGTTTTACTGAATTTAGTGAAATTATCTTGGAAGGTTAATATATATTTATTTCCATGGTTGCTCAACATTAATGGGGCGACGAAATGTCTAAAGCACATTTTTCGAAGGGTCGAAAGTCATCAAGCCGTATCTGTGATTTCCAGTGGCGCCTTTGTTCTTCCTTTTAATTTTTCTGGCATGTCTTGCATCTAGCGATATAATTTTCTATGTATTTAGTTAATCCTGGCCAATTGTGTTTCAATCGAATTTAATAGTTCTTTCCTTGATATCCCCCTAAAAGTGAGTTGTGATATTCATAAAGTATTCGTTGTTTATCTATGTCATTATATTTGTTTATTTTATCGCTATTTCCCTCGTGTGCGTCTTCGTTTGTCGTGTCTTCTGGTGAGGTAATGGTATTTATGCATCGGCTTAATGCGTCTGCGCATTCATGTGCATCTTGCCTGCACGGTGAATAATCTCGTAACCGTATTCTTGTAATTTGAGTCTCTATCGGATTAATTTTGATCCAAGGTCAGTTATATTAAACAACGATACTAAAGACTTATGGTCAGTTACTATTTTAAATTTTGTGCCACATAAATACGATCGGTAATGCTTAACTGCCCAAACAATGGCTAATAATTCTTTTTCGATAGTGTTGTAATTATTTTCCGCTCTTGACATTATGCGACTAGTGTATGCTATTGGTCTGTCTTGACCCAAAGTCCCTTGAGAGAATATAGCGTAAAGATGCGTCGGTAGTCAAGAACAAGAAATTCTCGTATGAAATCTGGATATTGGAGCACAGGCGATACTTAATTTACTTTTTAGCAATTCGAACGCATTTTGTTGTTCGACTGACCATACGAATGATTCTCCTTTCTTTGTCAGTTTAATTAGAGGTTTAGCGATCTTGGAAAAATTTTCGATAAATTTCTTGTAATATTCTGTTAATCCAATGATTGCTTATATCTCTTTTATTTTTATTGGAATAGTAAATTCACTTATAGCTTTTAGTTTAGTCGGATCTGGTTTGATCCCGTCATCTATTACATCGGCTATTACATGTCTTAGATAAATAACTTCTTTTCTGAGAAATTTGCATTTCTCAGGCTGTAATTTTAGTTTATGCTGTCTCAGCTTAGTGAATATTTCGACGAGCCGCGCGTTATGCTCCCGTAAACGAACTCCGTATACGACTATGTCATCTAGATATATTAAACATTTAACACCTTGTAACCCAGTTAGAACAGAATTCAATCTTTGAAAGGCTGGCGCATTTTTCAGTCCGAAGAGCATCCATTAAATTCGTAATGCTCATAAGCGATTAAAAAAACAGTTTTCCTTTATCCGATTTATGGGAATTTGGTAGTAATCAGATGTTAGGTCTAATGTAGTAAAGTATTTAGTGTTTCCTAATTGATCCAATATATCGGTTATATTAGGCAGAGGGAAAGAATCACCTATAACCTCAAATCGTTCAATTTTCTGAAGTCTATGCGTAATATAAATGTTTCTGCATCAGTTTTTTTGGATGCTACAAATAATGGTTCCAATGATTATTGCTTAGTTGTATTATTTCGTCTTTAAGCACTGTGTGTATTTGCTTGTGCACTTCTTCTTTATGCTTCTCGGGTATCCGGTACGGTTTCATGTTAATAGGCTGTCTACCTGCATGTGAATTTCATGTGCGACAGTATTAGTATGCATCAATAGATCTCCTTTCAAATGGAATATACTACATGGGCTGAAAAGTTCCGGGATTTTTAATGAAAACAAGTGTTTTTTGTGCAAAATTATATTTATTCCTCAACATAGTTGCCTTCGAGGGCGATACACTTGGTATAGCGATTTTCCAACATTTCGATGCCCTTTCTGTAGTACGAAACGTCCAAGCCTTCGAAATACGCCTCGGTTTCCGCGATGACTTCCTCATTCGATGTGAATCTCTTTCCCTGGAGCCATCGCTTGAGGTTTGGGAACAGATAATAGTTGCTGGGGGCCAAGTCTGGAGAATACGATGGGTGAGCAACCAATTCGAATCGTAATTGGTCCAATTTGACCATCGCTTTCAAGGACGTGTGTGACGGTGCGTTATCGTGATGGTACAGAACTTTTTTCTTCGTCATATGGGGCCATTTTTTTCTTTATTTCGTCGTTCAGTTTGTCCAATAACGCTGCATAATACTCTCCCGTAATTGTTCTTCCCTTCTGCAGATAATCGATGAAGATTATGCCATGCGCATCCCAAAAACGGAGACCATAACCTTCCCGGCCGAGCGTTGGTCTTTTGGCCGCTTTGGTCGACTTTCGTGGCTTTTCAGCCACTCTGCAGACTGCCTATTGGACTCAGGCGTATGGTAATGGACCCACGTTTCATCCATCGTCACAAAATGTCGAAAAAAGTCCGCTCGATTTCGCTGCAACAACGCCAAATCGACCGTTGAATCATCAACGCGCTGCTGTTTTTGGTCGATGGTCAGCAAACGCGGCACCCATCGTGCCGATAGCTTTTTCATCTCCAAAACATCGTGCAAAATGTATCCCGCCCGTTCTTTTGAGATGCCCACGGCCTCAGTTAACTCGCGCAACTTCACTTTACGATCACTCAAAACGATTCGATGCACTTGCTTTGCGATTTTCGCATTCGTAGCCTCTTTTGGTCTTCCAGAGCGAGGTGCGTCTTCGGTGCTTGTACGACCCATTTTAAATTCACTAAACCACCGATAAACTATTGTTCTCGAAGGAGCAGATGTGGGATAACATTTCTGCAACCATTTCAATGATTGTTCAGAAGTTTTTCCCATCAAAAAACAATGTTTGATCAAGATGCGATATTCCTGTTTTTCCATTTTTTTTACGAAGGCGAAAGTAATGCCATTTAAACGACTGTAGCTTGTGAACGAATGAACGAAATGTCATGAAACTTCATACATAAACTAGTGACAGATGAATCTCTCGAAATGAATCATGTTCATTTTCTAGTGGCACTACCAGTGTATCATTGTACTGCAGATTTTTGTTATACTCTTCTTTTCCTCAGCATTTAAATGCTCTAACTTTAAAGTATTTTCGATGCAGATGTTTCTTGAAATTACTGTCTTAATTTCTTCTTCTTCTCTCTTTTATATAGACGACTCACAAATGTCTTCCGACGCTATTTCTATCGGAGTTACATAAGGTACTTGCATTTCTATATGCGTCTCCATGGTATTTATGACATTGATCAGACAGAGATGATTTTTCGACTGTACCAGACAGTTTCCAATAAGTACTCCTGATTGTGCTTCTTTAGCTTGAATTATTCCCGTATTGTTCGTAGTTATGGTGGCTTCTATGATTGCCTCACACTTAGGGTTGATTCTTATTATTTTGTAGGGATATAATTTCAATATGCTGTATCCTATTTTTAAAAGCTTATTACGGTAGTCTCATTTCGCAAGATGTTTTCGTAGGAAATCAACTCCAAGTATGCCTTCGTAGTCGATTGGAAAATCATCTGCAATTACGTACATGGGATGCTGTATCACCTAATAGTATGGTAGCAGTTATTTTTCCTATAGGTAGCAGTTATTTTTCCTAACAATTATTTCGTGTCCTGTAACTCCAGCTAACGTCATCTTGTCTTTATATTAATGTTCATATTAACGTCTTCATATTAACGTTTCTCCCCTCAAATTCCGTAGTTTTACGAGAGTTACTCCTGCTCCAGTGTCGAAAAGAAATTTAGTTTTTTCTTTCTTGAATTCTTTGATTTGCAAATTTATTAAATCTAACCCTGTACTGGCTCGTGACACCTCAGTGACTTGCGAAATTTGATCGCCTGCATCAGTCGCCTGCAGGTTTTGGCGGTTTCGTTCTTGCGAAATCGGCTTCTTCTCCTCCTTCCATTTTATTTTCTGCTGTACCCTGTCTTCGGGTTTTTTCGTCATGCGTTTTCTTTCTGAGCGTCCATTTAACGTTCGTTACGGAACGTGTCGTTTTTTTGCAGTAGTTGCAATATTTTGCAGCTGTATTTATGTTACCTTGTTCGCTCGGCTTTGGCAACAAATGTCGGTCAGCGTATCTGTTGGTTCAGTATTCTTGACCACTGTATCCCATTTTCTCACATTTTTGACAATATGATCCTCGGTGATGATTTGACAAGTTTGAGTATCGAGGGTTGCTACCAAGTGGTCCCTTGATTTTTTTCTTCGGCAGTGGTCCCTACTATTGCTTCTTGCAATGTAACATAATGTTGTGACCTCACAAGTAGTTTGATTTCATCTCGCAATCCTATTTGGAAATTCTGTAGAGTTTGTTTTTGAATAGTATCTAGAATTATACGTTTTTGTTCTGTTATAACCCTTCGATCATCGACTCGTATAATTCTATTGATAAGTTATCAATTCTCAAGCCATATTGTCTAGCGTCCTCGCTCGATTTTGATTTAATAGTATTAAATTCTATTTGTAAGTGAGTTGTGCTTCTTTTGCTAAGATAGCAATTTTCTAGCTCCATTTTAATTGTTGGAAGTCATATATATCCCATATTTTGAAATCTATTATTGCTTTGTCTTTTAACTTGATGCACAATGTAGCGTCTAGTAACGTTCTTTCGTCTATTGGATTTATGGTTTTTATGACATATAAACATGCGCTTAGAAATTCTTTTAGTTTAGCTTGTGAATTTTCATCGAATTCGAGTATCATTTCTCGTGCTTCTTTAAGTTTCATATATTGGTTTACGTGTGTGTGCTGGTTGCGTACGTCCGTAAATGCTGTCTAAGCGATAATCGTTCCGCGCGTGTGTCGCGTACTGAGTATTTCAATGATCTTCCAGCTTACCGATTCTTTTATGCTTTCATTTCTTCCCGGAGTTCTCTAATTCCCAACATTGCGGTGCATTTCTATGACCGTGTTATCTCCGTAATTTTCTTCGAGATTAAAAATGCTACTGTCGTATGACGTAAGGGAGTATTCCCATCTGAGAGTGACTCTACTAGGAGTTCTGCTATGATTAGTTTGTTTCACTTATCGTCTGTGCTATGGTTACTAAACGTAGGAGTATCGTCGTCGTTTCCCGATTTAGAATTTACGATCTTGTTATTTTCGAGAGTCTTGTTCTTCGCTTGAATTTAATTCGATGAGATTTATTCGATTTTTGCGATTTACAGTGTTTTCGCGATTGTTACGATTCTCGCGGTCCATTCCGTCTGCTACAGATAGCGAATTTAACCGTTCTATTATACCTTCATACAATATTGATATTATAATTAATAAATTTCAAAAATTCGATCAGAGGACACAAATATGGGCTCACACTATGTTGCCAGCCTATCTCCATAAGTGAGGGATACACTAGCAAGAGCTTTATAAAATATTTTTAATTCAATTTCGGCACATAAAATTAAAAATAATTTATAAAACTTTTGTAATTGCCAGTATGTGTACAAGTGATCTAAAATATATTTCAAAAATAATACAATTGCTGTTTTATGTCTTAATTTTTTGCATGACCATTCAATATGCGGATGTCCGAATTTTCATGAGCAGTAGTGTAGAAAAATACAGAAAAATATCATTCTAGTGCTAAGAGAGAACGCAATTTTTATTCTTCTTCTTTTGAGTAACGATTATATCATTACAAAGAATATTTTCTTGATAATATAATTTTAAAATACTCCTACTATTTACTTGAAACAAGTAATATTTACATATATATATATATATATATATATATAACATAACATATATATAACATTTTTTGTACATGTGCACGCTTCAAAACGAACTAAACTGAATTTTTTCCAACAGTTCTTCATCATTTCCCAACTTTCGCAATCAAGATATTATTTTTAAAGCGCCGAATATCCGCCATCGATAGCTTGGCGTGCGGGGAGTGGGGCAAACGCTCTGCTAAGCTCGAACGGCGCACCTGCTGGACCATTCCCGCTCCTCGCGGTTCGCGCGCCGTGCGCTCGGTGAGCCGTACCTTCAGCAATAGTAGGTCGGGCGGACGTTCTTTAAACGTTAATATCTTGTTAATTATTGCGAGCATTGCAAAATGGTAGAGGACTTTTCGATTCAATTTAGTCCGCTCTACATGCTCGGAACGAGTGGGGCCATATATTCATGACACCTTTATATATATATATATTGACTTAATCTTTATAATTATATTAATAATCTTACTTTTAGAATTTAGTTCATTATCAGAATTCTTACATACATTGAGATAGTTATAAAAGAAGCATTTAAAACAAAATATGATCGACACGAAATACATTTGTGATAAACATCATTATAAAAACATTATTTCTTTTCGGATTTTTTTAAAGTAATAAAATTTTATTTACATGTAAAAATATTGGTCTTTCAATTTGATTAAGTTGGAGGCATTCCATCGAATCATTATTTTTCCTATAATTGTTAATTTAAGAGTAAACGACTAATTGCAATAATTATATAAGAATATGTTATTTGTCTTAATCGTTTACTGGTAATTAATGTAATAACATAAATTTCCAAAAAATATATATTATGAATATAAAGGGAAAAGAGACACAATTGGCGCATGAAATGTCCATCGCGCATTTTATTTAGTCACACCAATTAGGTGCGTTTACAAATGCGTATATAATCTACACAGATAATTTTAACAATATCTCATTAATTATTATATGCACCGATTTTTGGTCGGTAATTGACGAAAGAGATGCTGTACATATTCAAAATTTAATGAAATTTATAATGTTGGAAGCTGTTCGCTAATTTTGTCGGCCTCGGCCGCAATTTTATTAATGAATTTTTATATAACTATACCTAATCGCGATATTCATAAATCAATCTTATATTTAAATAACGTAAAGTTTACTCATACAGATGCTTCTTATGACCGTTTTATTTTAAGATGTCTATAACATTGAATATGAGATCGGATTATGAATATTGACCTATATATGAATAATAAACATGTGACAAATTTCATTAAAGAGGTATTTTGCTTATACTTCTTTATTTCAATATTTTAAGAGATGTGACATTTCTTTGGCGCTCATCACAGAAGATATTCTAAAATTGTTCGTTCTATAATTTCTGATAAAATTTTAAAATATGAAAATATTTTTTTTGAAATTATAAAGTAATAGAGAAGTGTTACATATTTTTTTAATATTGCATATCAGAAATTGAATAAATGTTCCAAAAAAGAATATAAACTTTTTCAGTATTTTTTGTAGGTGTCATAATTCATATAAAAATTCCGGGAAAATTTTGCATCAGGGTGCGATGAAAAGTGGGATTACCGCGCACCTTCGTGACTCCCCCATAGACATGAAATTATCTTTTTTCGCGATCTGTATTTGCTTCTATTACTTGTTTCATACTTAGCACGTATGCGATTAGAGATTCCTAAAATTCCTATAGTGATTATGATCTTTATAAAAACTTTTTATAAAGACTTTGCAAAATGTATACGTTTTTGTAACTATAAATATAGTAGTTAAATACTGTAGTTTCTATTCCATATAAATATTATTAATTAGCGTTTTGAATTAAAAATGTATAATATGCCATACTAACATTTTGTTCGCTTGTTTCGTAACTAATATTACTTTGAATTTTTTGTACATAACATTTTAATTAATTGTGCAAGTATTGTTTAACGCTTTATAATAATATTTTTAAGTTGCTTCACTTAAATATCTGTTTTATTTCTTTCCTTTCCCTCATTTCTTTGGAAATGTAAAAAATTATCAAAATAGTCATGATTTATACGTGACTTATTAGACAATTTTTTTACATTTCCTCTTAATGAAAGAATCACCTTCCCGCAATTTCCGTCGAATAACAATAACATGAACATTAATATTGATTTATTATTCAAGAATGTTTATAAAAGATATATAATACACCTGTTATTTATTAAGATTGCATGTACAGTTGTGTTTTGTTGAACGATTTTGATTTGTAACATATGTAAACGAGTGAAAATGTGTAAAATAGTTTCAACACTTGATTCCTGGCAAAGAGTGGGTTCCTTATTTCCTAAACTTTCAATTTTAAAGTGCTTTTTCGTTTATTTTTCTGCTTTAGTTCTTCAACTACTAATTTGTATAAATTTTATGGAAGACTAGAGTCAAGAAGAAGGGCAAGTACCTATGGAAAAAAATTTGGACTTATTTAAAAAGAAACCAATAAGAGACTCATTGTGTGCGTGGTCTGGAATTAATTTATAATATACACGAATATACGAGTTCTCGCATAATTGCCAAATAAAAATTGAAACATTATATTCGAAACATATAAGCGCGTTTTAGTGAATAAAGAAGTTTCACATTTAATAGATATATTATTTGCACGATGTCTTCTGCGCTTGACTCCTACTATCCTAGCCAGTTTTTTGAACATATCCCTGAATATATGTACCAAAAAATCGAAAAAATGTAATAAAGAGAAGAAAAAGAGTAGTTTATAAAGTTTATTTTAAGACTAAAAAAAATAATTATTTTTTTGAAATGTGAAATTCATAGTCTTTCGCACAAAATTTGTTTGATAAAACATTAGTATTGATATCTGTAACACATATTGTTATTATTTAAAATTTTAAAAATCAGTACTTCACAGTAAAAGAAAATAAAATATCGTAATTAAATAACACATTTTAAATGATATTCTTGGAGTACTGTTATAGACAGAATTTTTTTGATAGAACACTTAATTGATATTTGAACACACATTTTCATCTATGTTTAAAATTTTTGTTTTATAGTTAAAAAAAATTAAAACAATTATGTAATCTATATTGGATTTTATCTTATTATAAAATTGCATTTTTTAATAATAATAATATTAATAATTGACTATTAATAATGTCATATTATATATAATATTATGAACATTAATATATATTTTATTAATATTCATTAATAAATATTAATATATATTAATATTATGAAAAAAGATTATAAAATTATTGAAATATACATTTTTAAAAATAAAAAGTAAATGAATAATTAGACTAATACACGTTTTTACTCTTTTTAATTCTAAAGTGCCAATTTTCAAAGTTTGAAAAAATATCAAGATATCAATACGATCGTATTTCAAAAAAGAATATGTGAGTGCGCTAAAAAGATATTACGAAAAACGTCACATTTGAAATATATTTCGATTTTTTTTAACGTTAAAATCATATTTGCTAAATTAATGGGAGGGTTATATGATTATTAAAATTTATTAAAATCTATCATCATTTAGAATGTGTGTCCCTTTTTCCCTGGAACACACTGAGCGATTGAGAAAGCACATTTTCGGTTTTCGATCGCTTATACAGGGTGCGGCAGAGAAACTTACTTTTTTGAAAAAACGCGCCAAACGGCAAGGAGTGAAGGTAGGGAGCTGGGAGGGGGTGCGTCCGAGAGGATAGGTCCTCAATTTTTGTTCCCCCCACAGCCAATCTCGATCATGCTTTGGACGAGAGAGCATCGCGCGTTCGCCGTCGAGGCATACTTTGGTAATGGCCGCTCCATTGTCGCCACTCAACGTGTCTTTCGAGCGCGCTTCATTATTCCTCCTCGCAGTCCAATCCCCGGCCGGAATTCGATTCTTTCGTGGGTTATTCTTTCGTCGCATTTCAGGAGTCTGACAGCGTCGTTAAACGCAGGTTAGGAGCTGTAAGAACGGCCAGGACTCCGGAAAATGTTGAGAGAATGAGACAGTCATTTTTACAGTCCCCCCGCCGTTCTGCTCGCAAACATGCGGCTGCTCTGAGGCTTTCGGACCGAACTGTGAGACGAATCCTTCATAACGAACTCCAATTTCATCCGTACAAACTGACTGTTGTGCAGGAGTTGACTGGGACCACGATTTCGTCCGCCAAACTGCATGTGAAGTTCTCCTTCAAAGCCTTCCCCACGACGCGGTAACGTTCTTCAGCGACGAGGCTCACTTTCACCTTTCCGACTGTGTCAACAAACAGAACATGCGCTACTGGAATGCTGAAAATCCACATGAACTTCACCAAACCCCTCTCCATTGTGAACGTGTGTTATCGTTTGGTGCGCAATTTCGTCGGTCGGGATCATTGGTCCTTATTTTTTTGAGGAAAACGAGCGCGCTGTCACGGTGAATGCAACTCGATACAGGGAGATGATCGAAGAATTTTTCCTTCCACATCTGGAAGAAATGGACGTTGGGGATGTGTGATTTCAACAAGACGGAGCCACGGCCCACACAGCACGGGCCTCGATGGAATTGTTGAGGGAACACTTCCCTGACCGCCTCATCTCTCTCAGAGGCGATCTCCCTTGGCCGGCGCGCTCTCCAGATTTGGCTCCATGCGACTTCTTCCTATAGGGTTATTTGAAGTCTATCGTTTACAACGATCGACCACAGACCCTAGCTCACCTGAAGACAAACATTCAGAACGCCATCGCCGAAATACCGATGGACATGCTTCAGAGAGTGACGCGAAACTTCAGAAATCGACTCAATCAGTGCATAGACAACGGCGACCGTCATTTGATAGAGGTAATTTTCAAAAGTGCATGAAAAAAAATTTGATGAGGTGATCTGTAAGAGGAAAAAAGAATTATACTGATATCTGCAATAATTTCGTTTTTATTAACCTTTAAAAAAAGTAAGTTTCTCTGCCGCACCCTGTAACAAGCGACTAGTAGAGAGAGCGAGAGAGAGAGAGAGAGAGAGAGAGAGAGAGAGAGAGAGCACTCTATTCGCTCTATTACTCGCTTGTGTTTACAAGTTATTAATGGAGCGAGAAGGATGGGTTCTCTCTCGCTATCTCGTTCGTTCTCGCGTAGCGGCGAAGTCGGCCGACTCGATGTCAGTAGATGTCTACCTAGTGGGAATGTCTAGAAATGGTGAGGCTGGTTTTTTGTGGTGTCGGGAGCTAAATATGCACCACTGCTTGGAGGAATCTGGACGGACGTTACTAGTCCTGGGGATCGTACGTTATTCTCCTTGGTAAATCAAAAAAAGACTTACCAAGGAAACTACGATACGTATGATTAATATGATAAAGATAAAATGTCTCGCTGAGAAATGGGGATCTAAAAGAGATCTAGAGGTCTCCATTGCCCGAGAGCGAATAGAAGCACCAAATTAATGATTATCCTTTCTAAAATAAATATTGTTGGTTATGGCAGAAACTGATTTTATCTAAAATTGTAACGAAGACGGAAAGATCTGAATGTCGCTGTCTCCCTGGTTATGGGATGGCTGTAGAATATTCGCAAATTAGTTGATTTCGAAAAGTTAAATCCGAAATGGATAGAGCTTGTTAACGTTTGTTAACTCTGACACCAGAAAGTCCAGAAGCTGTAGAATGTAAGATCCAAAGAAAAGTGCATGGTATTGACTATAAAATTCCAACCAACAACGCAGAGCGTTAGAACATTAATTATTGGATCTGTATAGTTAAATTTGATAAAGAGGCCAGTCCGGTTGGAGTCGCTGCTGATGGCATTAAATATCTCAGTCGACTGATAGAAGATACAAAAACAGTATTGCGGTTGTAACTAAAAGATGAGGTCATTAGTCTCTTTGCTGTCTCTACGTGAATGAATGGCAATATAGAATTGATCTTACAATGGTGTAACGACACTAGTTATAATAATATAACTCTTTAGCTTTACCTTTTGCCTCAGTACCCAATTTATCTTATTAATCTCGATGAAATGGGAAACTGGAAGGATTCGCATCTATTAATGTAGGGTAACGCTCTGATGTTGACAATTCTCATGATCTTACAATCGCACATGATCTTTATCTGAAATAGGTTCTCAACTGAAATTGCCTGCTTTAATTCTAATGGCTTGAATTAGAATCGGGGCAGGTTTGCATTATTTAAAATCCTGTTAGAGGTGAACGAAGATCCATGATCGCCGGCCAGACTTGTTAATCCTAATCAGGTGAAGCGGTTTTGTCTCTCACAAATGTTCCAGAGTATATGAAACCATATTGTATAGTAAGCATACTGAAAAGAGGGAACCGATTGCGAATGCTCGAAAACGACATCTTTGATTCACTCTATAGAGATTTAACGTATCCATTCAAATGAAGTAAAACGACTATTATTTGTAAATCATCCATCGGCAAGACGTATGGCCATCTTAGAACCCTCTTGGGATATAGTCAACGCTTGGGATGGTACAAACGCTTTGAAGCGTTTTTTAAGGTTTTTTGCAAAATTTTTTCTTTCAATTGATCCATTAAACACTTCATAGCGTTTGTAGCGAGACTTTGATCACAGCCTTGATGAGGTAATAAGTTATTTAATGTCGTATTATTGCATAAAAAAGAGTAGACTTTATTGGGGAATTCAGTTCTTTAAGCACAGGGATGCCGCCACTCTTGGAAATAGTTATCAAGCCCTGTCGATAATGCGATAATTTGCATGTCAGATATTTTTTTTATTCGGCCGGAGAGTATATTACAATATTTTAAGTATTTTAAAACTTATGAAAAGAAGATCTTAAAATAACCACCGCACAAGATATTATTTGTGATATTTAATTATCATTACATTAATAAAACATTAGACGTTTTCGGCCACAATCTAGCCATCTTCAGTAAATTCACAATATTCTTAAAACGCAAAATTACATATATCTAACATTAAATTTAACCGTCGTGTAATATAACTATGTATAAACGTGTTCTTTCATCATGTGAAGGTGCATCGTACAACAATGTTGCAGCGCCAATTGTCATATTACGAATTATGTAGAACAAGAATTTCCAGATTCTAATTTAAAAAATTAACTTCTCATTAATATCTTCTAGTCGAAATGTATGAGAATAAAATCGTTACCTGTTTTACAGCAAAAAATGATGAATCTCAAGTACATCCTTTACACAGATGGAAATTTGTCGTGACATTGTGTGTTATTATTTGTCATATCATACATATATGTTACCACTATTTATATATATGTGTCAAAAGTTTCGATTGTTCTAGAATTATTTATTAAGTGTGAGAGAGATTTTTCTTTAGAAAAGGCAGATAAATATCGAGCAAACCTTCAGTGACACTTTGCTTATTGATACTATTTATTTGGCTTTTTATGTATATCATTTCAGAAATTCTTCTTTTCATTAATGATTGTTCTGTGTTTAAAATTCTGATATTATCCCAATCCAATTCGTGCATCTCATTCAACTGGTGACGTGAAACCACTGACATCTCCGAGGTGGATCTTCTTATGTCCTATGTTCTTTTATTCGAGTTTTTAATTTCCTTTTTGTTTGGCCAACATAAAAAGACACAATTTAAACAATTTATTTTATAAACCACTTCACAATGGTCCTCTTTACGCAGAAGATTTTTTCCAGTTTTAATAAATCTATTCATTTTATTTATAGGTTTGTAAGCGATATTAAAGTCCTGAATATCTGATAGTTTTTTAAATTTTTCCGATACTTTACTTAAATATGATATTATAAAAAACTTTTTCTTTAAATTAAAATTAGAGTCGCTTTCGTTATTGTTGTGCTTACTATTTTTATCTAAAATCATTCTATTTTCTAAAGTTTTAATTCTATTTTTTATTGTTGGAAAGATAAAGATTTAAGAGGATAACCATTTATTAACAGAGTGTGAATTAAGTCAGAAATGTTTTTTTCCTGAAATTTTGGATGGGATAAAAGCAATATTCTATCTAATTGCCCGACGATTACACCCTTTAGTATTTTAATACCATTGTATACTTCCATTGAAAACTCCCTTAAGTATTTTATTACCATTGTATACTTCCATTGAAAATGATGATGAAATAGATGATGAACAAGTAGTTTTAAAGGAAATTTAGTGACAGATTTAATTAAGAAAAAATGTATCAAACTGAAAAATATTTGGTCTTTTTCTAATAAAAAAGACAGAAAATCCCATATTGTTAAAAAAATATCATTCCGAATTTTAAAAGTTAAAAAAATCTTGTTTTAAAATCTCTAAATGTTCCATTCTCTGCAATAAATTCAGACATGCTATTTACTGCGGGGAACGTTCATATAGAAAATCGAAACGGGGTGCTAATTTCACATCTAAAATTAGCATCGAATCGTTCTGAATAGTCTATTTGAGTATTTTTTGTTGTAATAAGAACTCTATTACTTGTTAAAAGACATCGAATGGATATCTTTTAACTAGTATTCAGAACTATTTGTTATGCTAATGTTGATGTGAAGTTAGCACCTCCAGTTTTTGAAGTCTCTTTTGTGGCAATTATTTTTTAATTGTTAAAAAAAAAATTTTAAAATTTAAAAAAATAATATTGATTTTTTTTCGGAAAATCGACGTTCTGACAAGAGTTCTGATAGCCTCATCAAGAGTTCTAAAGATTATCCTTAATAATCAATGCGCTCCCCCTTGTAGGGCACGGCCTTGCCGTGGCGAGGGGGCTCCCCTGGGGAAATCCTAGGGGTCTAACTGTATCCCGTGCGGATCCCCCTGTTATGGAGTGGACCCGCATATCGGGTTCGACACCCCAAGGGGGAGGGGTCCCTCAGTAATGAGGTGCCTCTGGTAGGCCTGCTCTTCGAAGCGGCGAAGAAGCTGCGATCATAGACTCCCCCTATCGCAGAGACTCAAGACACCCTCTTCCTCGACGAGATGGTGTCCTCTTCCCCACAAGGAGAGAGAAATCTCGAAGAGTGTTGACCCGCCCGAGGGATGGACCGAGGAGCTGGGCGTCACCAGGAGGGAGATGGCGAAAGCCTTCGCTCGCCTAAAGGGTAGACCTAGAGCCCCGGAGCCGGACGGCGTGCCCGACGGCGTACAGGCCGATATGGCTGCTGGACGATGTGGACAAACTGTTGGAGCGAGTAGTAGGTATACTAGGCGGGTTCTAACCCAGGGGCTAGAGGGGAATGCGGGGTGCGGGGAAGTACTTGTAGGCGCGGGGGATACCTAACGCGGGGGAAAGAGGGGGAAAGGTCTAGGCTCCTATACAATAGGGCTTCTTTTTTTGTTATCAAAATTTGATCATGTTTTTCTTTAAAAATGCATTGATAATAAAGGTTTGAATTTGACCATGACATATTTTTCTTTTCTTTAAAAATGTATCGATAATAAAGGCTTGCATGTTAGAGAAAGATAGAGCGCGCGTGCTATGAGTGAAGAAAGGATGGAAGAATTAATAGAGTACGAGTTTCTTTTGTATGATACAGTTTTTTCAATTTTTATGGTTTTTCCTGGCGCGTCAAGGCAAAGGATGGGAAGTAAAAGACAATACACATGAAATAAGGCTAACAAAAAATGTTTTATTTACATCTTATTACATCGGTTTTCGTACTTATTAAAAACTAAAGCTAATAGTTCGCAATCGATTAGTTGATGTCCATTGAAGATGTCGCTATCACATATAATGTTCTCAGATGCGATGTTGGAGAATCGCTTATAATAAAGGCTTGCATGTTAGAGAAAGATAGAGCGCGCGTGCTATGAGTGAAGAAAGGATGGAAGAATTAATTTATTTAGAGTACGAGTTTCTTTTGTATGATACAGTTTTTTCAATTTCTATGGTTTTTCCTGGTGCGTCGAGGCAAAGGATGGGAAGTAAAAGACAATACACATGAAATAAGGCTAACAAAAAATGTTTTATTTACATCTTATTACACCGTTTTCATACTTATTAAAAACTAAAGCTAATAATTCACAATCAATGAGCTGCTGTCCATTGAAGATGTCGCTATCACATATAGTGTTCTCAGATGCGATGTTGGAGAATCGCGTATACTTGGTATCTACCGTATCGACGAGTCGAGCTAATCGTTTGAACGTTACATCGATACACCCGTTAAAATCAAACATACGGCGTAGCGTCGTTTCGGTTATCATAATGCGTATGAATGAAGAATCGAGACGTACGACCGTAGCATAGTTCAGCATGAAAACACTGACGATTAGCGATCCAACGATTATAAAATTATCCTTGTATTCATTTCGAAACAGCTTGTAAATATTTCCTCGCTGCTCGTAGAGGCTCTTCCACGTTTCGAGAGATAGCGATAGTTCGTGTCCGCGATGATCTCCAAGGACGATCTCCATGTAACTCGGTGGGCCAACATTGATGCCAATTTCCAAAAATTTGTAGCCCGTATTCGTCAGATCGTAACGTCTGCTCAGTAAACGCACTGCACGATGCTCCGTACTGTGTACATACATAATGTTAAAAAATGTTTCTTTTATGTATAGAACGTTGGAACTTACATGTTATATTCCTTCTTCACATCGTACGATGCACTGTTCTCTTTAGCGTACATTTTTTCAACCGTTCGTACAAGCGGGTATCGTAAGACTGATTGCATCCGTGTAAATGGTAATACTTTTGGAATCGATGAGAGAAGATAGGTTCTCCCCTCCTCTTTTTCAAGAATTTCGAACATGTTTGCGAGATGTTTGAGATCGATAATTCGAAAGAAAAGAAAGAATTCTTTCAGTCGACCGACAGTAATTGTCATTGAACGCACGCATAAAGTGAGCTCGTGATGTCATCTCGAGCATGATCTTAATCCTCGTTAAAAATCAGCCATTTGGCGTTCTTTGTTCTTTTTAAAAACAATTCGTTACACGCAAACAGGCACCGGTAACGGACACTCGAAAGTTCTAGAACAATTCAATTCGCGCACGCGAGCGCCGCGCTCCGACGAATACGTCATGCGCTGTCACCAATCCCACGTACGGATTTTCTGCCGCGCATGACTGTTACGTTGAACGTCGTTAGAAAAGAATCCAAAGCGCCAATCAATTTTGTACACCTAATGCCACGTAATAATTACGATTGTGGCAAAATTTTATTGGATTTTTCCCAAGAAGAAAGCCCAGGCCGAAAGCAATAAATGCTTCGATCTCGCCGGCCTCCTTCTTAGAGTCAAAAAAGTTCTTAGAGTTCTTAGAGTTCTTAGAGTCATAGTCTCGCTACTATATCGCTTCGTAAAACCGCCGTGCTAACCGCTTAGTGAAAACCGCTATAAAACGAATCTTTTCGAGAAGTGCCGAGAAAATCGCCGAGATTTTCCATCACCGCGATTGCAACTACAATTTGGCAAAGGTGACCGCATGTAATATTCTGTTAATCTAATATTTAATTAATTATATATTTTGAATTTGTAACTGTGCATATTAGAGAAAATTCTTTTGTTAAATTACAAAGAAACGGAGTTCTCTTTACTGTCGTGTATCATATCAACCGTGTGCCGTTCTCTCACTCGAATCTTTCCGCGCGGTGCATTCCCGCACATTTTCTGGTCCTTCGAGCCGAATGTGATTCGCAAGAAATATCGTTAGACAAACGCCGCATCGCTTTAAAAATTTCACGTCAGCGCTCTCGCTCTGATTCGCTCTCGCACACGACACGTTTTATCAAGTCTATCTATGTATTTTCTTTGTCACAAATTTATACATACGTTTATACATACGTTTATACACACGTACATACATACATAAGTTTATACATGCGTTTATACATACGTACATACGTTTATACACACGTACGTATGTTTATACATACGTTTATACATTACAAAGGAATGGAAAAGAAATACATAATAAATACGTTAATGTATTTTTATTTAAAAAATTCTTTTGCAACCACCAGTTATATATTTTCAATACATTTTGTA
This sequence comes from Acromyrmex echinatior, assembly GCF_024713525.1. NCBI lineage: Eukaryota > Metazoa > Arthropoda > Insecta > Hymenoptera > Formicidae > Acromyrmex > Acromyrmex echinatior. The sequence continues at coordinate 6,629,212 of NC_141870.1, forward strand.
ACGCGCAATTCTTAACATGTTGTCCACATCGTATAATATTAGTAACATCTAGATTAGATAAAGATTCCATGTCTTCGTAAACTGCATCCAGGGTCTCAATGTAAATGTGTTCTCGCTCATCGTCCAGAAGCAAATTCCGCAGCCACGTTCGTTTCTCGCATCCCTTGACATACACGACAGCATCATCTTCAAATACAGCCATCGTAATTAGACGTTTTGCCTCGTTGTACGGGATCGTCCCGTCCTCCCATTGCAATCCATGGTGATAAGCAATCAACCAGGAGGCGCAAAATTTGTCGGATCTTGTCAAAAATTTCCATGGCACGGCACTCGTAAAAATGTAATGCGTGAGAACGGTCCCCTATTTCAGCACCGCCACTTCCTTTACGATAAATTTCTTATTAACGATGAGTCCTTGCAGATCCACGAACGTTGGCACGAGCATGTTGTCGAGAAGACTGCAGTCGATTGCGACGTATCGTAGATCTTATCATGTTAGAGGTACACTTAGGTGATTTTGCGCACAACGTTGGTCAATGGATTATATTGAATCACGCGATCGTGTATGATGAGACAATAGGCTGTTGTATTTGCAGGTACATCCTCTTTACATTCAAAGTCTAATCGCACGTCCACGGTGCCACTCTTGATTGATTCGTTCTGTCGAGAGCAATCGATGATCATGAATGGACCATAACGTAAAAAAGTTGTAAAGGTGAGACTCGGCTCGAGATACTCGTATCCGTAGTAGCCCTTGCAGAAACGCGCGTACAATTCGTACAGAATCGCACATCTGTTTTTGTCAAAATCCAGATTCAAGTCATCGTACGGATAACATTCCGAATTCAGGTAAAGTTTCGCATTGATTAATTTGCAGTCGTCGAATCGATTTACATCCTCGGACATGATGTTTTTTCGACCTGTTTGCATAGCGAAAATAACGTAGCGCGGCTTCTCGAGCTGAGTAGCCGTCTTGATGGCCCACGAATGCTTGGTTGTGCTCTGCAAGAGTGGAAATTCGTACAAATCCCACGAGCGAAAAGCCATGCTCAGATATCGTCCGCTCTCCAAAGCGCGCAGCATCGACAGCTTATTTATCTCGCTCAATAACACATGCGGCATTCGCCACTGTACTTTGAATAATTCGAGCGTTGGCTCTACCGCCGGATCTCCCTCAGACAATTGTTGTCGTTGCGCGCTCGTATTAAAATCAACTCGTGACGAGCGTTAATCACCACGCGTTTGTAATCTTCGTAAAATCCCAGCAGTACGTAGAGCGGTACACAGAAATTAAAATATCCGGCTGCAGTAGTCTGCGCATCCCAGCCGGCATTCCGTAGAATCACGCTTCTGTCGGATGACACTGTTACATAGTTTTTGAGCGTGCTAGTTATATCCACATTTCTATTATGATCAATCTCCACACCATTGAGTTCATATCGAATCTCATCGAATATGAAAGCGACACAGTTATTTCCCAATGCCACATGAGCATCCTGGACCGCTTTGTTCTTCGTCAGTTTTCCCTCGACATATAGAAAGCTTTCGTACGGCAGTGTGTACAGATCCTGTTGCTGTATGGGTATTCTTATTTCGACACTGTACCCGAATGTTGTATTAGCGAACGGATTGTACGTGTGAGTCTCAATCTTGACGATGCGATCGTCAAAGATCGGCTCATCTTTAATGTTTAAGATATCAGTCATCTTAAAAGCGCACCACGAATCCTAAAGATTGTAAAAATTTAACGTTCGACGCACTGAGCTTCTTCTTGCTGACGCAGTTGGATGAGCGAGCGTTATCGAGCGGTGATGTTACCAGCTTTGTAATGAATGAGTTATCTCTCTGCGTGCGTTCCGCTCCGTTCAATACGAGCATCTCACGCTCGCTGTCGCTGTCGCACGTGCAATTTGACGGTGATCTCCTCTCCGCGAAAATCGAGCAATCGTCCGTTCTGGTCGACGATGCGTATCGTTAGATCCGTAATGCTCCGTACCGTGATCGGCAGGTAAATGATCTGTGTCGGCCTCTCCGATATCTTATATCCTGGTTGCACGCTCGGCGAAAATTTGTGTATCGTGTGCGCGCTTTTGCTGTTGCTGTACGCGTCCGCAGTCACGTTACACTCTACGCGGATAACGTTTACATTCATTATGTTGATCGACATGTTCGATTCGTGCCATCTTCGCGGTCGCAGCAAACGCTTCGACGAGAATCCCAGCAGCAATCCAATGCTGTTGGGCTTGTCAAAGTTTATTCTGTATGCACATTTAATCTCGCATCTCATCGTGTTGTAGTTTGCGCGGAGCGTAATTGGGTATTCTCCACCATCACAATTATCATCATCAGTGTCATTGTTGATGTTGTTGTTGTTGTTGTTGTTGTTGTTGTTGTTGTCACCACGCACTATGTCAACGGTTTCAAGTGCGTTGCGGTGCAAACGTTTCCGTAAAATCATACGTTTCAAAAATTCATTTATGTCTCGCACTTCGTACGAACCCTCGGGAATTGTAATTTCTGCATCGTCTTTACCAAAATAAAATTTATTGTTCGATTCGTTTACATTCGGTATCGTGTGATAAATCTCAAAAATCGCCAGACCGAGCTCGTAATCGCCGTCACTCAAATCTATGAAGGGAAAGTAGTTCGCCGCGAGGACGGTGCTCTTCCCGCTCAGCGTAAGTATCAGCGACATGACGGAAAAAGCGTTCGACTAATACTGAGATTTTACAGCATCTCGCCGAGCTTCTTAAATTCACGCGCGTCTATCGTGCGTTTGTAGAAACCGCAGACACATTTGACCACAGAAGCTCTGATCGTACGTCTGATAGGACGTACGATTGTACTCTATCGTCGTAGCACCGTTCTCGAAATATCGCACCAGTTCCTCGGGCGGTCGAAGATCACCGAAATTGTCAAAGTATACGCTCTCTCGCTCAGAGCCGAATCTCTCGCGGTGACACGTTTCCGCGCCTCCTTGGCGAGTACTTTGTCTGCCGCGTGTCTATCGGTGAGATCGTTGCTCCGAGAATATGCGATGTCGTGTTCTCGGCACGCCGCGTCCAGCGGATTTATGCCCACGTCACCTCTGGCTAATCGCTTCGTAAGCCGAGTGCCCGGGCCGCAAAACTGGTAGCCCGGAATATGTAACTCGAAAGGAAGCGCGTTTATCGTTCGATTCTACAGACTGCCGCCCGACGCTGACATTCGTTACAGTCCTTTATCTTAAGTGCGGGACCGTCGATGTGCGTCCTCTGCCACGGCTGATTGTAGTGCTCGTCGCAGCGACGATACGTTTGAACCTCCGAATCCGCCTTCACGTGTTCCGGAAGCTTGTCCCACACGTAGTCAATATAGTCACCGTACACGCGTAAGAGTACAACCTTCGGTATATAATGCAGCTGCTCAGCGTTCAAGTCCTGAATGTCGAAAGGATGGACACAGCGCGAGATACATTTTGCTACTGCGCGACTCGTAAATTCGCGCGCCTTTAAATAGTCGTTCGAGAGCGCGTAGCCTTAGTGTGAGCATGAAATTCGTGCCGCAACCGTTGTCGATACGCGTTCACGAACTGCGACGCGAAATCGCAAATGATGGGAGGCAGCGTGGAGAAGCGCAAGCACGGCGAAATGCTGCCGAATACTATACGCGCGATAATTTGCGGCCCATCGAATTGTAAAACCAACGTTCTCATAAGCTTACTCGAGAGCCCGAACGGCGTGCGTTTCGAAAACGTGTACGTCTACTCGAAATCGTTGCAACAGCCAAAGTATCGATATCTCGAAAATTTGTTTACGTCTATCGACGAAATCGGCTACTTTACGTTCTCCAACAACAGCGACATCGTTCCACCGAGCGAGGCGCATCCAAATTCTATTTTTATCTTTGATGACGTGACAAGCAGGATGCGGTGAGAGAATACTTTTCGATGGGTCGCCACGCGAACGTCGACTGCTATCTCTGTCAGACATACGCGAGGATACCTAAACATCTGATACGTGACAACGCGAACCTGCTGATCCTGTTCACACAGGACGGTACCAACTTGAAACACGTTTACAACGATCATGTGAATACTGACATGTCGTATGATGAATTTTGCACGTTGTGCCGCGACTGTTGGCAACAAAAATATGGATTTCTAGTGATAGACAAAGACAGTGGGCTCACAAACGGACGATATAGTAAAGGATTTCGCGTGACCAGTCGTTACCGATACTTAGCCAGAAACGAACATGGCGGATGTGCGCGAGCGTGAAAAAATCGCGAGGGAGATCGAGAAGACGAGCGAGTCGATCCGCAAGAAACATCGCGCTCTGAAAACCGATAGAATCGAGGAGGGCATCGCGTTGGACAGACATTTTAAACCTCTTATCGAACCGCTGCGACTTTTCGTCGACAACCCCAGCATGCGCGCTACAAAAAGAGAGTTGCGCGAAGATGCAACGTCTGCCTCTAAACGTGAGAGGAAGGAGGAAGAGGAACAAGAGAAGGAGGAGGGAGAAGAAGCGAATGAGACGTTCGAGCGTTCCACGACTCTTCATAAATCCAATGATCGATCGCACGATCGCGCACAGCCGATAACCTCCACACCATGTGCCAAAATCGTACCGACGATAGATTCGTTGGAGAATGTTTTCGAAACGACGGAAGACTCGCTAGCGACGAAGATTCAAAATCAGCTGCAAACGTCGGAAGGTTGAGAGGCGTTACGAGCCGGCTTGGGCCACTGGGGCAAAAGTATGTCGAGGCTGTCCTGAGGGGAGTGCAAGATAAAGAGAGCGGTATAGATCACGTGTACGGCATTTACCTACACAAGGATGGACTGATGTTTGGCAATAAACGTTTCGACGTGGATGACGCGGACAACATAATTATCGATGGCGTACGATACGTCGGTACACCTGGTCTTTACGAGTTGATTTTCAAGAGAATTCCCGACGATACTCTCTACACGGAAGACGATATGCACAAGTACAAGAGCATGCTGTTGGTGACGAACGCGCACAAACACAAGTACCATTCGCAGGGTCGATTATTGAGCAACAGAGGATACAAGTACAAACACGTAATCGCACCGTTGATGTCGATCACACCCAAGAAACAGAAAAAGAAATTTGGAAAGGGATTACCTCATGCAATGATGACATTGAATGACAACGCGATCGATTACGAGCACTGGAATGATCCCAACGAGCTGGTGGATCGTCTAAGATTGCTCGACGCTTCGCACCGAGCAGGCAACAACGCTCACGACAACGAGATGCTGTCGATCATCGAGGAACTTCGCGAAGCTGGTCTTATTATAAATTAAATCGCGTAGCCATGAAACGATTCAGTTGAATAACATCAGTGAGAAAAAATACATTATTTTCTCGTACTCAGTGTATTACGCGTCGAATCATGAAAAAAAAATCTGAGAAAAAGAGAGAGAAAATTATCTCCGAGAGACGTCGACTCATTGAGGAATTGCACGCTCCTGCGAGAAGAAATTTTCCGCGAAGGCGCGTCATAGTTCGGGGATACGACAATCTGTGGCAGGTTGATGTCGTTGAGATGTGTCCGTACTCAGGTTTCAACAGAGGCCACCATTACATACTCACCGTCATCGATGTGTTGAGCAAATACGCGTGGGCCGTACCACTCAAGAGCAAGGGTGGAAGCGAGACGGCTAACGCTATCGCTGAGATCGTTCGAGAGAGTAGATGTTCAAAAAATTTACAAACGGATATGGGGAAAGAGTTTTACAACGCCGATGTGCAGAAAATCTTGAAAAAACACAATGTTAATCATTATTCCACGTATTCGACGTTGAAAGCGTCAGTAGTCGAGCGGTTCAATCGCACGCTCAAGAACGACATGTGGAAGATGTTTACGCTCAACGGCAATTATAAGTGGATCGACGAGCTGCCGCGTCTCCTGTCAGATTACAACGCGCGCAAGCATCGCACCATCGGCATGCGACCCGCCGAAGTAACTCCCGCGATCGCCGAAAGACTCTTGGACATGGTGTACAGCGCGATAAAGATCGCGGGTTCTGCAAAATTCAAAATAGGCGATTCGCGTGAGCAAGTACAAAACGATTTTTGAGAAGGGTTACACGTCAAATTGGACCACCGAAGTGTTTACGATCGTTAAGGTGCAGCGTACCAATCCTGTAACCTATTTACTCGAGGATTATTGCAGAAAATCCGTCGCTGGAGCGTTCTACGAGTATGAGTTGCATCGCGCTACTCATCCAGACGTGTATCTCGTGGAGAAAGTACTGCGCAGGAAGGGAGACAAGGTGTACGTCAAGTGGCTGGGATTTGATGAATCACACAATTCATGGAATCATTCACAAAAACAATGTTATTTGATAAAAATTTTGATTCATATTTTATTTCTACATATAAAAAATATATCAATATAAGTATATAAACTAAGTATATTTTTTATTATTTCCTATTCATCTTCGTTTTGCAGTATACAGATATAAAATACGTATATAAATGTATAATACATGAAATGAAAATAATAGTAATACATAATAAATGATACTACATAAAACGTAATAGTAATACTTATATAAATATAAAAAAATGTATTATGTGTAAATTATAATGATAATAGTAACATGTACACTGTATGAAAATGTAGAAAAAACATAATAGTGATATAAATGTTGATACACACACACACACACACACACACACACACACACACATACACACACACACATATACATATATTACAAAGGTATCCGCCAATGCCCCCACGGTAACGTCTCCGTCGAGTCTGGTACGACGTATCGTTTGTCATCGTATGGACTCAGAGCGATTTTCGATTCGGATATCGTGTACATATCGTGCAGTTTAGATCGTATACACGATTGACGACGAGTCATTTCGATCTCTTCATTCAAACACCGCGTGTAATCGTCGAACGTTATCGTTCGCGCTACGATATTACCCTTTACGCCTTTTGCTTTTTTAGTTTCTCTCTTGCCGTCCACCCTCATCGCGTACATCTTCGCTCTGAAACTAACGAATTCGGTCATTATCACACCGTTATTTTCGTCTTTCATCAGACCAGGTACTTTTTTGTTCGCGAGAGGCATACCGTACGCGTTGTCCATCGGATAATCACTCGTGTCGAATCTAGCGATATCACGTTTCATAGTCTCGTAAACGTTCTCGTACTCGACGCTGTATACAAGACTGTCCGTGTCGGTGTACATAATTTTACATTTGTCGCGAAACAGTGGTAACATATACTCGTGATGAAATTCGTACAAGCAGACTTTCGATATGTCGAGTATACACATACCCACGTAAATCGGCTTGTTGAACTTCATCTCGAGTTTGCGCAGTTCGACGGCGATCAAATTTTCTGCAAAGATACTACGGCTGTGGAAATTCGGTTTCGCGATCATTGCCTCCGCACCGTACCGTCCGTCCCATTTTGTTAATAATTTTACGTCAACGTGGTTGCGCACATTCTCCATAGTTTTACCGAATACCGCGTTGTTCATTAATTTATATAAATTTTTCTCGAAATCATTTTTAGCGCGAATTCTGAAATTTGTATTGAGTTCAATATAATCGCGAAGCCATGGAGATTGCGCGAATTGTAGTACTCGATGAATCTTTGTTACGCGAAGACCGTGACGAGTACATTGTTGCAGGTTGCGGTAGTGGATGACGTAACGCTGTTTATCATACAGCGTCGCTAAAAGTTTAGCCTCGCGCTTGCCGGGCGGCTTATCGCGCGTCGGACAGAACGGCATGTCTGTGTGCAGATCGTGTAGATGTTGTGGATACTCGAGATCGACTTCGAGAATGTAACCGATGGATGAATCCAGAGCGATCGCGCTCACATCAAAATTCGCAGAGTCTTCGACCCATCGAAATTCGGCGTATGGCAATGGTCGCCCATTCGTATAAATTGTTAACATCGTAGTACATCAAGTACGACGATGGTTTCGATGAGTCGTACGAACGCATGTACTTGTTATTAGCCTGTGCGTATCTACCGGAACATTGACTGAGACTACCGCATATACCGCGCTCGATGAACATGACCATATCGATGTCGGTGAGTAACTCGAATCTTATACGCGTATGTTTTAGCATCGCGTCCCACGTGAAACCAGGCAATGTATAGCGCGGGATCGAGACCGTAACTCGCGACATAACTTTCGAGGAAATTTTCGAAAATGTCGGCCAATAACAAGATATCGGTTTTCAAGTACAGATCACTGTACTCGCCGAGCGTTTGAATGGAGAATCGCTTCCAGACGTTCGCGGCGTGAGCGTAATCGCTCTCGGATACTATATCGCTTGTCAACGAACTTAAAAATAATTCGCGCGGTGGTAAGCGCGTGTCCTGCAATTTTTCGACGCGATCAATGTACTCGTACGGAAAGACATCTTTTCGTGTGAGTAATTCAAATTCTTCATCTGATAATGTTGAAAATTCGGAACGTATAATTTTTAATTTGTCTCTGCTTAAAAACGACGTCAATTTATCGAGACTTGCGTTTAGAAATTTTAAAGAATCGATAAATCGTAATTTTATGCAATTTTTCCGAAAATTCTTTTCATTTGTGTCTTTGGTGCTATCGACATTTTTAGTGAATGAAATATATTTTTCTTTAGTTATCCGTAGTATATTTACATGTCCTTCGAACGCGGTAGCAATTTCTTTAATTATAAAATGCGCGTCGTAGCCTGATAAATTGTGAAAAACGATCGGAATATAAAATGAATTTTTATAATTAAAATTACAATTTGCATGCGCTGGACCACGGAATCTACCGGTGAGATGACAATGATCGCGGACCCGCGTATCGTCCGGCGCGAACGGTTTCTCGCAAATGTGGCAACGCGTCGCGCTACGGTACGCCTCCAATTGTTCTTTCGACAACGTTTCCATGGATACGTTAGCGGATACTATATTTTTCACTTGATGCGCCAAATCGTTGAGTTGTCGCGCGAACCACGTTATGCAATCTTCATCGCGACGGAACCGATACAATGATAACGCGTCGTTGTACGAACATCGCACGTAGTATCCTATACTAAATACCTCGTGCTGTTGATGCGTGTACGACGATGACGATGCATTTTCTCTTTCAAGTTCAATCTTCCGTAGAACGCACTCCAAATCGTAGACGATGAATGGGGCGCTCTGCTTATTGCAGTGGTTCTCAAATTCGAGCCACTTGTCGTCCACGCTCGGCAGTTTGATAGCGAAGTCGTTCATCTTCTCGCAGTCCATTACGTGCGATTGCAATTTTTCGTTGGTATTGAAGTAGTGCAAGCATCTGAAAAAAAAGAAAAAAAATTATAACTATTACCATTATTTTATTAGTGAAACGAAAAATTATAATAATTTTTCATGTATATTTACCGATCGCAGAAAAATTTCTTGTTCTTTTTTCCACTAATCTGCGAACTCACAAGACGGGATAGGTTTTTTATCCACGCAAAATGTCCAATACCATCGTTGCGTGGATCTTGCACGTACAGCATGTTGACGTGTTTCTCCTTCTTTTCATTGGTGAGTCGCAGAGGAAGGATCTGTTTATTCTCGATGCCATACACGTTGATCGACACCGCGTTCAACCGTTCGAATTTATAAATATCTTTTAAAGTCATTGGAAATTCATTGTTTGCGAGATTTAGTACTGTTGTATAATGCGGATATGACGATTCCCGATTTACATGTCTTTCTGCGGGATACAGAGCGGCGACCACTGACCACGCGAAATATGCATTGTCTGCTGAATAAATACTGATCACCCGTTTCGTCACTATTTCTCGTGGCACTTCGATATGACATCCCGCGTGCATTGGATTATGCTTATTCACATTCATTATCAAATTGAGGATTCGCGATAATGCCCACCCGCTGTCGCGTTCCTGGAATTCTTCGAGCGATGCTAGGATAGGCTCGACGACGTGTCGCTCGTACCACTCGTGCATATCGGTGCAACGATATATCTCGCTGTTCTTTGTAATTATGTTCTTATTGGCACGTTTATCCTTCGTTGCAAATTCGCCATTGAACGCAGTATTCACTTTTGCGCTATCGTGTCTTTCTACTGCGTCTCGCACACGCTTGAACACTATTTCCTTCGCGTCTTCCAAAAACCGTCGCGGCTCAATGTGATTAGAGTTTATCACAGCACATGTCGATACACGGTTTTCAAACGCGACGTCGATCTCTCGCCAGATGAGAGATCTTTCGTCGCGATTCGCGTACTCGCCACCAATGTGCACGAAACGTTGCTCCAATTGCACTTTTGCACCCGCGAGTCGCGCGATCCTCGCCACCATGGATTGTCTGTGTCCAATGGCGAGACGCGGACGCTTGGCACGACAAAGTTCTTCAAGCTGCTCGATGCACTCGTCGCATCGTTGCAGCCACGCGAAATATTCCACCAGAGTAGCGACCTGGCCGCACTGTTCCAACAATTCGCGTACTCGCTCATGATTTTCCATGTCTTTTTTTTACAGTCAGATCACACTCTTCTACGGAGCACTTGCACGTGATTCATTCACAATGCTATTCGCAATAGTTTTTTCATTGTGTGCACTGTGGGCACTTGTTGCATGGAAATATAAGGTATGTTGGTAGTTTGCAATTTGTGCAAGACTGACCGCTTAGCGCGTAACCGAAAAACATTGGCGCTTCTATTAACATGTGGCGACATGTCACCGATCTGATAGTATGTATATATATATATATATATATATATATATATATATATATGCCTCGACGCGCCAGGAAAAACCATAAAAATTGAAAAAATCATACAAAAGAAACTCGTACTCTATTAAATCTTCCATCCTGTCTTCACTCATAGCACGCGCGCTCTATCTTTCTCTAACAGGCAAGCCTTTATTATCGATGGAATTTTAAAGAAAAACATGATCAAATTTTGATAACAAAAAAAGGAGCCCTATTGTGTAGGAGCCCTATTGTGTAGGAGCCTAGACCTTTCCCCCTCTTTCCCCCTCTTTCCCCCGCATTAGGTATCCCCCGCGCCTACAAGTACTTCCCCGCACCCCGCATTCCCCTCTAGCCTCTGGGTTAGAACCTGCCTAGTATACCTACTGCGAGTCATTGAGGCCCGCATCGTCTAGTATCTGTCCCGGGGTGATCCGAACTTGTCCTGCGGTCAATATGACTTCCGGCAGGGGCGATTCACTGCTATTAAGCAAGTCCGTGCCCTCTCAGAACAGTTGACCGCGGGCGGGGAAGTGGCATTGGCGGTGTAACTAGATATAGTTTGCCGTGGGCCGGGTGGAGCCGTTGAGGGAGCACCTCCCTCCTACCTGATCGAGGACTACTTCTGGGACAGACAGCTGGAGTTCCATGATAAAATGAGAGTCTAGCAGCAGAGAGACGTGTCGTGTGGCGTTCCGCAGGGATCCATCCTAGGCCCCCTGCTGTGGAACGTCGCATACGATGCCGTCCCTCCGCACAGCCCTGCCCCTCCACTGCTACGTCGTCTGCTACGCGGACGACACGCTCGTGGTGAGGGGCGCGATCTGGGAGAGAACCGTTGCGATGGCGAACATCGCGGCTTGCGTCGTCGGCGTGATAAGAGAACTGAGTCTGAGGGTGGCCCTCGCCAAGTCGGAAGCTATCTTCTTCCACGATAGGACAGGCGGGGCGCCCCCTCGGGCCTCGGTAGTGGACTACCGCATCCCGGTGGGACCCAACTTGAAGTATCTGGATCTTATCTTGGATGGTCATTGGAATTTTTTCGATCACTTCAACAAGATAGCGCTACGATTGAGCCGTCGGGCTGACGCTCTACTCGACCTGATGTCCAACCTTCGTGATCCGGGTGAGGCGGGCATACATGCACCCATAGCCATTCGCATGGCCAGCCGCTTCTGCACACTGCGCAAATTCTGCCTAATTCGGCGGTTGGCTCCCCAATCCAAACCGGGGCCCTGTAACAAGACCCGCCTCACTCCATCCCTCCCTTGCCTGGAAGAATGGATGGGTAGGGGGGTGGACTGTCGTTCCGCCTGACACACCGGCACTGTGCTCACCGGCCACGGGTGTTTCGGTAAGTACCTGTATAGTATCGGGAAGCAGCCGACGACGCAATGCCACCATTGCGACGCAGCTCGGGACACCGCACAGCACACGCTGGAATTTTGTCCGATGTGGGCTGGAGAGCGCGGTGTCCTCCCTGAGGGAGGAGGTTGGGGACGACCTCTCCCTGCCGGCAGTTGTCAAGGCAATGGTCGGCGGGGAGGGGTCGTGAAAGGCTGTCTCTTTCTTCTGCGAGCAGGTAATGCAGCATAAGAAGGAGGCAAAGAGGGAGAGAGAGGGGGCCAGAAGAGACGACCTTCCTCCGCCGCCGGGCGGTGGCGATAATAGTGACGGTAGACGGGGGTAGAGGAGGGAGACGAGCGGCGGGGGGCCGCGGGAGATCACGCGGGCGCCAGCCTCAGCCGGATCGCTCGTGGCCCCGGGCCCTCCCCGCATGCTCGCGTCGCCGGATGCTCTACTCGGGACGCAGACGGCGGCGGCCTCCCTCCCAAAAGAAGAGGAAGGCGAAGAGGAGGACGACGAGGATGCGCACGGGGGGAGGAGGGTCGATGGCCCCTCCTCACCATCGCGGACCCCGCGTCTAGGACGCAGGGGGTTGCGAAGTGGCGGCGGGTTGCGACTCCTCCGCTAATCAGGATATAATCCTCCGCGCGCACACAGGGTGGGGGCTCTGGAGTCGCCCCATTAAACGATTGACCAGGTCCGGGCGACCGCGTGCGGAAGACTCGTCGCGACAGCGTGGCGTTAAGAGATGGATGGCGTCCACTTCCGCGCCCGAATCAGGCAGTCTGCGCCCTGCGCTTCCCGGAACCATCCCTATCGACGACCCCGAGCGGGATCGATTCGGCAGCAGCCGATTGACCAGAGAGGTTCCCAAAAGTATGCTGCTTCCTGAGAGTCCCTTAGCTATGGCCCGGTTAGGATATCCGGAGGGGTTTTAGTGAATGCAAGCCCCACATAACCCCGGGTTCTTCCCCGAGGCCCGGGGTATGCATCAGGTATTTCCTCTCCATTACAAAAAAAAAATAATCAATGCCCTAAAATAAATAATTAAAAAGTAATAGAATTTTGAATTTTAAGTTTCTGAATTTTTCCAAGTGCACACAGGACAAAATTTTTTTTTGGAAATTCGACATTCTGAAAAAGTTTTGGTAACTTCGCTAAGAGTTCTAATGATTATTCTTAATAATTAATGCACTGAAATCAATAATTAGTCATAGAACTTTGAAGTTTTAGTTGTCCAATTTTTCTAAGTCCACACAGGTTAAAATTTTTTTTTAGAAATCTGTCAAGGCGTTCTGTCAAGAGTTCCGGCAGCCCCGCCAAAAGTTCTAACGATTATCCTTAATAATTGATGAGCTAAAATGAATAATTAAAAAAAAATAAAATTGTAGAACTTTAGAAAATGGTGAGTTTTTAAATTTTTTCAAGTCCACGCAAGTCAAAAATTTTTTTTGGAAATCTAGCATTCTGACAAGAGTTCTAATGATTTTATATGTTAATAGTATGTAGATCGGTATTAGAAAGAATCCATTTCTAAAATTGTAATTTTGTATAAGATCTATTTGTCATGTATATACCAAATGGATTTGATTGTAACCTTAAAAGGCCGATTCTGTAATTCTTAACGACAATCGTTGATGTCATTGCGCAACTTATTTATTCTATATAATGTCTATGCAACAATATCAACGATTATCGTTAAGAGTTTAGAGAATCGGCCCCTTACTATATTTTTTATAATCAATTTTAACCCTAGCAAGTCATTCATAAGTTCAACGTATGCTACATTTATACACGTACTCTATGCTAACATTTACATTGCTGTAACTTTTTTATAATATAATTTGAGATCCAGATTGAGACTGAAAAAATATTTTAACTGTCCATAAATATGATAAGTCTGCAAGGATATTGTTTTTTGCGTTATTCTCAACGTGAGAATGCATGAAAGTTCAAAGAGGATACTTGGGACCCACACGTGACCAGCTTGTAAGCTTTCAGCGTTTCGGGTATCCCTTAATTTTTTGTTAAATTTTATTGAGTTTCGGTAGTATAAAAGTAAGTACACGAAAATGTAAAATTTGAAAAAATTGTTTCAATATAATAAATAATAGAAATTTTATAATCTCTGTCAGTCTTCGAAAATCGCTTGGCCGTTATATTGCTTTAGAACGAGTGTTGCATCTTCTAAACTAAATCTTAATAAACTTAATTATATATACTAATTATATAAACTTAATTATATATAGTAATATTTATACATGTATAATCTTTTATCTATCATTTTATATTGTTCAAATAATAAAAAATTTTATTTATTAATTGTAAATTTCTAATATATAAATTTTTCAAAATGTCGATTTTTGATATTTCAAATAATTATTTTTTTTTAAACGATTTATATCACACTATTTTTTTTGTTAGTCCAAAAGGTCAACTAAAAAAATCCTACAGGTTTTTGCTTGAACATTAAATTTAAAAATTTGAGAATATTTTATCCAAAGTAATCATTTTTTGTGAATTTTTCCAATCAAATTTCTCTGAAGCATTGTAATAAATTAAAAATAAAATATTTATTTCATTCATATTTGTCTGTTTTTGTCTGATTTCGAGATATAAATTTCACACGTTTTGAGCTAAAAAAATACATACTCAGTCAAGATATAGCGTGACAAAGTTGCAAGGTTTCACAACTCTTATATGATCGGGAAGGTAATCAAAAATAACAATGACTTACTAGAGTTAATAGTAGCACTTAGTCATACACTAAGTTTCGATTCTGGCAAATCACTCCCACCGGAAAAACAATTTGAATACCTTAATAAAGAAATTTCGTTGTTAAAGAGATGCCAAATGATAAAATTTACAATGATAATGACAATGAAATAGAACAAGCGGAAAATAAGAAAATTGAGGAAGATAAGAGAATTTTCAACAGTAATGTCCTGAAGCATAGGTCTACAAATACTTACGAACAAGCTTCAAGCATTGCATCTCAATGTGTTTCTGGCGAAACATTAAATGCGTATTATAATGCTGAAGTTGCCGAAAATATAAAACGCTTATTGTACTATTCTTCCTCTTTGGATCGGTATACCATTTTTTGGCATAGAAAATCGCGTTGCTACATCTTCTGGCGTCGCCAGCGGATTCGCTAACATCAAAACACCAACTTTTGGAAACGAACTATCTCAAAGAGCCGAGAAGTTCATTTTTCGTCACAGAAGATTGCGTTTGCTATTTAATAGAATCGACCAATTGCGGTTGACAGTTAATCACGATGAAGCTTCATCGGCGTTAGTGAAACGGCCCTAGAAATCAGTTTGAGATCTCAGACAGAGAAGGAATTAACAAATCACATGACCATTGTTTCTTCATCCAAAGTCATAATTTTTAGCATCATGGACACAAGGCTATAGACAAAGACGGCGGAGATTTAGAGAGAAATATCAACTGAGCACACTATGGCTGATATTCATAGACTGATCTTACATTTAATCTTAAGTATAGTCTTAAAATGTCATGAACTAAATAGAAGGACGCATTAGTGATTTAAGACATTACTTAAAATTGGTTTTACATTAGTTGCAAGCTGATCGTAAGATTGTTGCGACAATCAATTTAAAGCTAGGGTTTTGGAATCAAAGTTTCATATTGGCTGTCATAACAAACTTGCGATCAGCATGCAACTAATATAGAATCGACTTAAGACGGTTAAAATAAGAACTATGAATACCGGTCCAAGGAGAGAATGGCAAATTGCATCATGTGAATGACAACGTCCAATCAGGATCACATGATTAGTTTTCTCCAATCTCTCCCACTTCCATGTCTATGAAGTTTTGATGACCGTGCCCAATTAGAGGATCAGAGGAGATGAATCACGTGATGCATTTTGTTACTCTCTCTTTGAGATTCTCTATTCGCCATTCTCTCTTTATTCTCCTCTCCGACTTCTCGTGTTTCTCGTTGGCGGGAATTCAATTTTTGGATTTTTGGATTTTGGAAAATGTAATCGAGTTTAAAAAAGCGCATTTACAATAATAAGTATATTATATTATATCTGGAGACGAAAATGACTCGGCATGTTATTTTTCATCGCATAAGCGGCATTTTGGTCATCTAGCTGGAGTTGCCACCATTATTACCATTACCAGTGGCGAGGTATCAATCTGTTAAACTGTTAAATCAGTTAATTAATCTGCGGGGCCAAAAGAAGAAAAAATTTTGATGAACTTGCTGCAAGTTAACCAAAAAATATAAGTATTTATTTATCATGGATATTCTTATATTCAACCCAATTAAAATAGTAGTTTTAATTTTTTTTCAAGGATATTCTTTGTTGAAGATCTTCTTATTCCAACCCAAGTAATGGCAACTTTATCTGCCAAAAATTATTACGCTTCGAAAAAAATTAATGTATGAAATGAAAAATTAAAACCTAGATGCTACAATCTTAACTAATCAAGTTAAATTCTATCAAATTAAAAAGTAAAACACAAATGGTACTGTCTCTTGTTATTTATACAAACTTATCTTTTCAAAAAAAGGTAAAGAAGCACTAAGCTTTTCGTAAAGAATCACTTGGATCGGTTTCATCGTTTGCTGTTTAGTAGATTTGACCACTTATGGTTGATAGTTAATCACCGATTCGGCTTACTCCAGTTGGTGAAACGGGTCCTTTGTATATGATATGAAATATCCAATCCAATTAATAGTAGTTTTAATTCTTTTTCCAGAATATTCTTATTGAAGATCTTATTCCAATCTAAGTAATGACAACTTTAATTTTCTGTCAAAAATTATTACTATTTAAAAAATTAATGTATCAAATAAAAAATTAAAACCCAGATGCTACAATCTTAGCCAATCAAATTAAATTCTATCAAATTAAAAAGTAAAATACAAATGATATTATCTCTTGTTAATCATTTAATTCTAATGATATGTATCATTCATATAAAAGATTTGATATCAATAAAATTGAGTCCATCAAGTCCATGTAATTCAGATATCAAATTAAATAAATAATATTGATTAAATTTAATGATATGTGTCATTCCTACGAAGGATTTGATATCAAAAACCGACGCCAAGTTAAATCTCATTTCTTTGTACCATGCCAAATTAAATAAATAATGAATTTTAATCTAATGATATGTATCATTTGTATAAAAAATTTGATATCAACAATTTGCGCCAAATTAAATTCTTCTTCTATCAAAATAAAAAATAAAACCCAAGTACTATCTTTATTATTTACTTAATCCAAATGATATTATCTTTAATTTGTATACAATAAAACATAAGTATACAAGTATATATATTTTATTGAAGGATATTCCTATTCCAATCCAAATGGTTTAAATTCCTTTTAAATGAAATTACACCACAATTTATTCAAAGACATTTTTTCTTCTAACTAAAGTAGTAGTTATTTAATTCTCCTTCAAAATAATATATAAAGCATTATCACAAAATTACGTTACCTCGCTTAATTTAAATATTATCATAAAAAATTAAAGATTTAACTGTATAAAATAAAAAAATTTAATTTAAGTAAAAAAATTTTTCTTGTTAGAACACTTGGCGCTGCTAAATCGTGTAAGAAAAACTATAAAAACAATTTAAAATTAGAATGGTAATTAATAAAAATAAATATATAATAAAGGGTAACTATAATTTGAAAGTAATAATAAAGGTAATAATACATTTATTACATATGTGAAACAAATAAATCATTACATATTACATATGTGGTTTATAAAATTTGTTGTAAAGATTGCGATGCATCGTATGTGGGACAAACATGCAAGAACTTTCCAGCAGAATATCTGAACATCATAGATATATAAATTGGAACACTGATACTCATTTTGTAATTACTAAACATCGTATTGAATTTTCACAAGACTTCGATTGGAAGAACGTCCAAATTTTAGACAAGGAGAAATTTGTGAACAAAAAATTGATTTCAGAAATTGCATTCATACACATGCAAAGGAATCCTTAATTTACGTTCAGATACAGAAAGTCTGCATCATACTTATGCAGCGATGCTTGAAAATTTCTTCTGGCTGATGTTAGAAACCTTTTTAGATTTATAGTTTATTAATTTATTTTGACAAAGTTTTATTGATTGATGAATATGTAACAATTTTAATGAGATATATTTTATATTGAATTTTTTCTTTTTATTATGTAATTCTTTATTTTACAATTTTAATAATTTTGACAGTTTTTAATTCTTATACAATAATTTATTGCGGTTTTTATTTTATTTGCGTTTGACTTAACAATTATATACATGTGTTTTTCGTCATTTTGTTCGTTATATTTACAAATTTACCTTAATGTTTACTGTGTGACTTCTTACTTCGAGAATAGTTCATATGAATGACACATCGTCGTACACAGACATGCGTTCTAAAAATATGTGATCTTTATATTGATTTTAACAATTCTACTTTTTAAGTTTTAATATGTTCAACAAAACTTTAGTGCAGTGCTTCATGTTCTGTAATGGTAAGTTATTTGAATTGTTTATGCATGTATCACTGTAATAAGATTTGTAATAAGATTTGTTTTTAAAAAAATGTCAGATTAACAACGCCGCATTTTTGTCAATTTGCGAGTGACTTATACATTATGGACATGTGAGCTAATTATACTTGAGCTAATCATTCTTGCTGAGGAGGATTCCAAAGAGAGTCGAAACGTTCAAAATAAAGAAGACATCAATCCAATATTGATTGTTCACTAAATAATTGCGCCGTTTATCTGCATTGTTACTGACTCTCATTAGTCTATTATATTTATCTTTTTGTATTGATGAAAGTTAATATTATTTATTTAATTTGGTATCTGAACATTACAGTAGAGTCTCTCTAAATTTGACTTCTGTAATCTTTGCAATCTTTCCTCACACGTACTTTTACAAACACTAATGTTATGCCCCTTTCATGCCATAGTAGGTTGGATATGTGTGCGCGCGCATCTGCACCATTGTACTAGGTTCTCACAGTGTATGCAATGTAATTCCATAGGCAGATTATATATAACTATTTGTGTAATGTATTCTTTTGTGATACATAATATGTGATACATATGGACATATGACTGCTAAGATTATATACACTGTAGTGCACTTTGACAGGTTAGCATGCGCAATTGCGTTCGCACAAATACGCAATGATTGGTAGACTCGTGCTGTAGAGAGGGTATTCTATAATTTTGGCATTCCACTTATTGCCCCATAGGCTAAATTTAGAGAGACTCTGTATATGGAATTTAACTTGGCGCCAATTGTTGATATCAAATTTTTTATACAAATGATACATATCATTAGAGTTCAGTAAATAACAAGAGATATCATTTGTGTTTTACTTTTTAATTTGATAGAATTTAACTTAATTAGTTAAGATTGTAGCATCTGGGTTTTAATTTTTCATTTCATACATTAATTTTTTTCGAAGAGTAATAATTTTTGACAGAGAATTAAAGTTGCCATTACTTGGATTGGAATAAGAAGACCTTCAACAAAGAGTATCCTTGAAGAAAAATTAAAACTACTATTTTAATTAGTTTGAATATAAGAATATCCATGATAAATAAATACTTACATTTTTTGGTTAACTTGCAGCAAGTTCATCAAAATTTTTTCTTCTTTTGACCCCGTAGTTTAACTGATTAATTAACTAATTTAACAGTTTACCAGATTGATACGTCGCCACTGGTAATGGTAATAGTGGCGACAATCAGAGGACCAAAATGCCACTTATGCGTGAAAAATAACATGCCGAACCACTATCGTCTCCAGATATAATTTAATATATTGGGTCATCTAAAAAGTATCCGCGGTTTTTGTCACTAGATGGTGTTGACCATCAATACCATCCCAATACTTATTATTGTAAATGCGTGTTGAAACTGGTCACACTTTCCAAAATCAAAAAATTCAAAAATTTAATTCCCACCCACGAGAAACACGAGAGGTCGAAGAGGAGAATAAAGAGAGAATGGCGAATAGAGAATCTCAAAGAGAGAGTAGCAAACTGCATCACGTGATTCGTCTCCTCTGATCCTCTAATTAGGTCGATTCTTATTTTAATCGTCTTAAGCCGGTTCTACATTAGTTGCAAACTAATCGCAAGTTTGCGACAGCCAATATGAAACGTTGATTTCATAATCCAAGTTTCAGATTGGCTGTCACAACAAACTTGCGATCAGCTTGCAACTAATGTAGAACCGGCTTTAAGTAGTCTTAAGTCGCTAATGCGGCTAATTCATGATATCTTAAGATTACAAGATTAAATATAAGACTTAAGATTAAATATAAGATCCGTCTATAAATACCGGCCATGGGACCTTTGAACCAATTGCATATACGCAAGTAACAAGTTGCGAATGCTCGCAAAGAAAAATCCCTAGGTCTCTGTTCTTGAAATAGTGGCGTATACGCAAATATCAAATTGCGAATAATCGCAACAGAAAATGTCTAGAGCAGTATTCTTGACATTCGTAAATACTGTCGTACATGCAATTTATCATTTGTAATGCAACGAATGTGTTACTCCATACTCTATACTTTTCTCTCGAATCATATACGTTAATTACGTTATATTTAATTTGGTCCAGTTTCAGCTTTTGGGCTGACTAATATTTTGGAAGAAGAAGAAGAAGAAGAGAGACTGCATTGGAGACGAAGTGAGTAATGTTAATGTATGTGCACATCTTCATAGTTGATAAATAAATAAATAAATATATATATATATATATATATATATATACTGAAATAAAATTTAAAAAAAATTAATTTATAAATATGTAATAATTTATTTGTTTCACGCCGTTTCACATGTATTCACGCCGTAAATAGAAGAGAAAGCGGAGAATAAAAGATTTAATATAAAAAAAAGATTTATATAAAAAATGGATCTCGATGATATAGTACTAAATGTGCCAATCATAAATGCATTACAAAATGCAGAAATAGCAGAACAATGGAAGAGAATTTTTCATATCAGGGATGAATTCCCTTTGAATTACCTAATGAACAATTTATTACATTGTTTCATTTAAGTAAAGCCGCAGCAAGATATCTTATTGATCTTGTTGAACCACATTTAACTCTTCAAACAAGAATATCCTCAATCGATCCTACGACTAAGATAATTATTCCAAAATTCATAGCATACGTATATGCTGAATATAAACAATAAATAACGATTTTTCCATAGGACAAACATAAATAATAAACAACTATTTTTCCATAGGTTATTATAGCATTGCGATTTTTTGCGAGTGTTCTTATCAGATGGATATCAAAAAAATATTTATATGACTGTCAGTCAATCGACAGTTTCCCGTTGTATTCATGAAGTATTAGATGTAATAACGAGACAGAAAATCATGAATCATTGGATTAAATTTCCTTCTCTCACAGAACTGAATTGTGAATAGAGTAAGAATACAAATTTTCTGTAATATATAAAATATATAAAAATAAACATGAAATGTGTATATAGATATATATATAATTATTTTGTAAAAGATTTATACAAGATTTTTTATACAAGATTTTTTAGCCAATCAATAATGCAAATTTAATAAAAAAAATTATAAAAAATATATATTGGATCATCTAAAAAATATCCGCGGTTTTTTGTTCAATTTTTGAATGAAATTTTTCTTTATTGAAAATCAATTTTAATCAAGTATATATTGGCCATTATTATCTATAACCTTTTGCCATTTTTCGGGTAATTTCATAATTCCATCCGTGTAGAACTTTTATGGTTTATCGGCGAAAAACTTTTTTAAATGATTTTCGACAGCTCTTTTGTCGGTCAATATTTTTCTATCAAGAGAGTTCTGCAGAGATCGAAATAAATGGTAGTCAGATGGTGCAAGGTCCGGGCTATACGGTGGATGCATCAAAACTTCCCAACCAAGCTCTCTCAATTTTTGGCGCGTCATCAAAGATGTGTGTGGTCTGGCGTTGTTATGATGGAAGACAACACCTTTTCTGTTAATCAATTCTGGTCGTTTTTCCTTAATCGTTTCCTGAAATCTATCCAGTTGTGAACAGTAGAGCTCTGAATTAATCGTTAGGCCATGTGGTAATACCTCATGATGGACAACTCCCTTTCAATCCCACCATACACACAGCATCACCTTATTTGCCATCAATCCAGGCTTTGAAGTCGTTTGTGGTGGTTCGCCGCGCTTATTCTTTTACGAACAATATTCTTGTATTTCACCCATTTTTCATCGCCTGTGATGATTTGCTTCAGAAATGGGTCGATTTCGTTGCGTTTTAGTAGTGTTTCGCTGATGGAAATTCGATCAATCAAATTTCTTTACGTTAATTCATGTGGCACCCAAACATCGAGTTTCTTTGCGTAGCCAGCCTTTTTCAAATGATTCCAAACTGTCATATGGTTGATTCTTAGTGCATTGGCTATCTCCTGACAGCTCACATACCGGTCTTGCTTGACCAGTTGCAAAATTTCATTGACTTTTTCAGTGACTGGCCGACCAGAGCGAGATCGATCTTTGACATCAAAATTTTCAGAACGAAATCGAACAAACCATTCCTGCGTCCTGCGTTCACTTACAGCATCCGCGCCGTAAACTTCACAAATTTGTTTGCATGTTTGTGCTGCGTTTTTGCCTTTTTTGTAGTAAAAAAGCATTACATAGTGTATTTCTTCAGATATTTCACTCATTTTCAAACCAATATAACTTTTGACACGATTGATGAATCATCAAACTTTGTTTACAAAAAATGTAACCTAAAATGTCATCTTTCAGACGCGCATTCGTTTGACACAATCGGATTAGTGTTGCCCGATATATGACCATCAATACCATCTAGTGACAAAAAACCGCGGATACTTTTTAGATGACCCAATATAATTAAAAAAATAAAATAAAATATAAATATATATAATTAAAAAAGAAAATTATATTGGGTCATCTAAAAAGTATCCGCTTTGTCACTAGATATATGACCATCAACACACATCTAGTGACAAAAAAAACCGCGGATACTTTTTAGATGACCCAATATATATATTTTTAAGGTTATGGAAACATATATTTTTTTAGTGGTATTAGCTGAATAGAAGAAAACTAATGATTTAAATATGATTCAATAACTTTAATATGATTCAATTATCTCATCAACGTAATAACTTTTGCCAGTATGAATTATTATTTTGCTGTTAGCTGTACGCTTTTGGATCTAATGTTTGTAGAATGCTAATATATTTTACAACGTTGCCAAGCGTGCTTCCGCACATTAGAAAACGTTTCCCATTACGAGTGCTACAAAACAGTACTCAAGAATATAACACCAATAGCGTATACGCTTTTTCGTCAATCGCAACGTGCATATACATAAAGTTGCATACAGATTCAAGAGTAGAATTCAAGAATATGATGTGCTCAGTTGGACGATATCTCTCTCTAAATCTCCACCGTCTTTGTCTATAACCTTGTGTCCACAATACTAAAAATCGAAAAACCCCAAATGAAGAAAGAATTAACCAATCACAATGGTCATGTGATCAAATGATTTGTTAATTCCTTCTCTGTCTGAAATATCGAACCGATTTCTAGACGTTTTATCAAGCTTAATCGTGATTAACTGTCAATTGCAATTAGTCGATTCTACTAAACAGCAAACGTAATTGGTCAGTCAACGGCCGATTAAGCTAACTGGCGTTGGTGAAACTTGCCATTAGCATCGTAAACATCGAACTTAAGGATAGAAATTGATGAATATTAAAACATTTGATTTTGATACTGAAAATGAGCATCAAGCATCAGCATGAAAAGGCCTTTATGAATGTCACATAAGAGACAAAGGCTGCTAACTGTGAAATATATTTCGAGAAGTTGGTTATACTCAAGGCAAGTTTCACCAACGCCAGTTAGCTTATTGATTGGTTCAGCCCTTATTGAATTTCCGATAACCTCGATCTGACTCGCCGATTCGCGTAAAGGAGACACATCCGTGTCTCGCGCCATAGTTTAGCATCGAAACACTACCAATGTTTCCAGATTATTTAGATGGACGCATGAAAGACGCTTCAGCAAAATCTACATTTTCGAAAATTGCTCCAATTAGAGAAGAAGTAAAGACTTTTTTTGAAAGAGCCTGTGAACCAAAAAGATGAAATTGATAGTATTTCGATTAACACCGATCTATCACAAACCAACTGTGTCGATCTAATAATAAAGATAATAAAGATGATATTTATAATATAATAATATATAAGATAGTGTAGAAAATGTAGATAACGTACTCGAAGAGAGTATGAAAATAGATAAAGCAATAGATGATAGGAATTCAGAAGAGACACAAAGAAGTTCGATTGCAATAATGTAGAATAGTAACAGTATGGAAAATTTAGACAATTGATTTATGATAGAAGAAGATATCTCTGCTGCAATTTCTCATGGGTTTTTTTTCATATTCTTATAGAGAACTATAAGATTCTGTAGGAGTTTGTGTAGTTACCTATGGAATTTGTGTAGTTATCTATAGAATTTGTGCAGCATGCATAGGTATACATAGGACATTCATAGAAATACAAATAGGGTAATAGAGATACAGGAATGTGGACAGATTCTCCATGAGAATTAAAAGATCTCATAAAATACCAATTTGATGTATAGTAACATATGTAGGCGTAAGACAAAAGAAAGGTGCCCCTTGGGGACTGAAAATGCCTATAGGCTACCATAGGACGTATGCACATCTTCTATGTCCTAACTCCTGTAAACCTACATGTTTCTATACATCAAAGTGAAGTATTCTGTAGGTCTTTAGTTCTCATGAGGCATCTTCCGTATTCTTATGGATACTTATTGGGTCATCTAAAAAGTATCCGCGGTTTTTTGTCACTAGATTGTGTTGATGGTCAACACCATCTAGTGACAAAAAACTGCGAATACTTTTTAGATGACCCAATATATACGGTTACCGTACATATCTATTATATAATTTAAGAGAATAATTCGTAACTCCTAAAAACTGCAAGCCACGATAATAGTTAATAAACGAGGTACGTTCCAAGTCGGGTAAAAAAATCCTGATTGCCATAAAGGAAAATATGTATATATTCATGACTTTTTGAGTCACCAAACACACCTTGTTTATCACGTGACTTTCAGTTTTTGGAGTTATGGAAAAATTATCTTAGATTTTCACATGGAATTACATCAGTCAGTTGTTATAGCGTTTTGACCACACACTCTAATATGTATATTATAGGGATTATACAGAGTGTCTCAGAATATTTGTGACTATTTTAGGACTATTATATATGTACATATATGAATATCTCAAAATATTTGGAACTATTTTTGTGTGCAGATAAAGGATTAAATTGAATCAAAAGGTCCTCTATCATTTTAATTTTTGCAATTATTACTTAATAAACAGAATGTCTAAAATCGATATTTTTTAGAATTCTTTATGACATATTTTTAAAATGTTTTTCAAATAATTCTTAAAGATATTTTAAAGTTGTCTCATGCGTCGATTTTATCTGCTTATTCGGCAATTTTTAGAAATTAACTATTGCAAAAATTGCAAAATGATACAGAACTTTTCGACTTAGTTTAATCTACTTTATTTGCTCATGAACATAATCCCAAATACGGAACATCCTGTATATCATTTAAATCTGATTGCATCAACATCATTCTTTTTGCCATATGATCCTACAGGAGCCTCTTTTCATGGACTGGATGCCATAGGTTCTTATGTAAAACCTTGTAGAAAATTTTTTTATGTTATCCTATATACATGCTGGGTAAATCCTATAGGTACCTATTGTAAGAAATTTAGAGAAAATAAGCACAACAGAAAAGCTGTCAGCGTTAGGGCTGTGTGGTTCAGTGGCAGGACGGAAGTCTATTAACTCAGAGAAGAGATCAGGCTTGGGTTCGAAACGAGGAACGCCCTGATATTTTTCTCTGTTGTCATCAATTGTTACACAATTGTATACCAGCTCCTACAGAGACTGTGTTCCAAAATTTACTATTAGTACTGAAAATCTATAGTGCACATAACGTAAACTATAAATTTTCAGTACTGGCAGTAAATTTTGGAACACACAGCCAAAATCTTATAATCCTCTATAGGAACCTATGAAAAAATCCTTGGGAATTTATAGCAAGATAGGCAT
Organism: Acromyrmex echinatior; assembly: GCF_024713525.1. Lineage (NCBI taxonomy): Eukaryota > Metazoa > Arthropoda > Insecta > Hymenoptera > Formicidae > Acromyrmex > Acromyrmex echinatior. Next base: position 6,655,479 of record NC_141870.1, read on the forward strand.
CCTTCTTCTATGGGGATTTGTCGAATTTTCCATAGGTACCTATGGTTAGGCAATTCATAGGAAAATTCCCCATAGGAATTTGCAGCAGGGATAACAAGGGATACAGGGATAGAACATAAAAACTTAGAAGAGGACATGAACAAAATCGATTATAATTATGTACATGATGTTAGTATTGAATAAGCAGGTAAAAACATTGAAATGAATATGAAAATAAATAGCGCGATAAAATACGAACAGATAGGTAATATTTTAGAAAAAGATGCGAATAAATCTGAATTAGAGTCGAAATATAATCCCTTTAAATATTAATGAAAATTTGGGCGGAAAATTACACCAAATAAAAGAACGAAACGTCCAACTTATATGGATCTCTTCTCAGATCCCTTCTGAGATTTTGTGTAATCGAATAAATTTGTGTCTATACCTATATTAAGAAATGGCAGCTTATGCAATATCATTAAACAATAAAAATTAATATGTGGTCAAATATTAAAACGAGTGAATCTCTTAACGATATATACCACAACGCAAGATGTTCGTAGCGAAAATTTTTATATTTTAATTATGTAACAATTGGAAAAATAAACATTTCGACCTTAAATTAGGTCATCTTCAGTATTACAAAATTATAGATTCGGAATAACACATATGATACAATATCGCATATGATACAATATCGCAGAATAATATAAAGAGTTTAAAATGCCAAGTTATAAATTGTAAGAAATTTTTTTTTTTTTTTTCAAAATGATAATGTTCACAACAAGTTATCTTTGCTGAGTTAAATCTTCAAAGAGAAGACATAATATCCGACTACCTTCTCTTTTGAAAAAACCATTTTGAAAAAAAAAAATTTTCTTATAATTTATAACTCGGCATTTTAAACTCTTTATATTATTCTGCGATATTATATTATATGCGTTATTCCGAATTTGTAATTTTGTAATATTGAAGATGACTTAATTTAAGATCGAAATGTTTATTTTTCCAATTGTTACATAATTAAAATATAAAAATTTTCGCTACCAATCTTGCGTTGTGGTAGATAACATTAAAGTTAAGGATAAACATGTATGTGTAAGAAATACATATACAATTGATTCTTTAATACAATTGTTAGTACATGCAATAGATAAAAAAAAGTTTTATAAAAATTTCATTCAAGACTTTCAATATCCAATATTCAATTTGGCGCAACAGATTTAATCCGTGGAAAAATTATAGCAAATGATTATAAAACGCTAGAAATCTTATAAGAAACAAATTTAAAATTTTAGGTACTAAATATGTACAATTTGTCGATGCTAGTTGCAATGTTGATTATATGATACAAATATTATTTACAGATTTACTAAGCGTAATTATATTTAAAGTGTTCTAGCTGTAATTACACTCAACACAGAAATTTACCCACTTTATGTATTTTTATTCGCATCTTTTTTTGCTATCGATCCTGTAGTGTCAATTGTCATAAATTATGACTTGTCTGTTTTCGAGTTTAACTTATAAAATAATTTTTGCTTCTTCGTTCAATAATGACAAAAGAATGGTGATGCTCTTTTTTATAATTTCTGCTATTCATTTTATCTGTGCAATATAATATCATTTTTATGAAGAATAGCGAACATACTTAAGAAAAGTATTTGTATACATTCAGAATTAGCATAAGTTTATAAATATTAAAGCAATTTAATAATTTCCATTCATTTTAAAAATTTTAATATTTGTATGTCACTGTAGTTTATAGCATTTTTTATTAAAAATTAAATTAATATATACATATGCAAAAATTAATAAAATACTTGTGATGCCTAGGCGTTTTTCTTGTATTTCATTTTTTGCTTTATATAAGACATCAGTTTTTGGTAAAACGGAAGGATAAGAATTGTCAAACTAAATCAGAGATTTTGCCTTATTTTGTACATATACAGGTACAATCGCATCTGTCTTTAAATCAATGAGATTGATTGCTTGCAACTAATCTTCGATTTCTTGCCAACTGTCGTCTTTTTTTATGAAAAAAATCGAGCTGGTAGTTATTTATTATGATTTTTAATAAAATATTACTCTTAATTGAAATTTATTACCCTTAATTTGAATAATTTTCAATAGATCCTATTATTTTAGCATCACATTCTTTACATATTCTTAATTTTAATAGATGGATGTTCTTTTTTAGTTGATCCATTGGCACTCTTGAATGACCAAGCACAAGGAATTTTTGACTTCATCCAAATTTTATCAGCAAATAAATCTGTTCATTCGGACTTTAAAGTTACATACTTTTTCCCGTCATTATAAATTATTTCTTGTGGTCTTATTAAACGCCATTCTCTGCTCTTGATTATTATGTCAAATTTCACTTCTGAAGTTGACATTCCTGACATATCAGGATTGAAAGTCAATATCAATATTATTCAGAGTGATCGAGAATGCACTCAAAAGACGATCGTAGATCCTATTCCGATTACATAGATATAAGGTGTACAACTTTGCTTTCGCCATTTTTTTTCCGAAATTCGAGGCTTTATTGTAAAAAACTGATTATACATTTATGATTCAAAGTATTGCCCATCGCTGGCCATTACTTTCTCCTATCTTTCGGGCAGCGTACGAATCCCGCGTCGAAAAAACTGGTCATCTGATGACATCCTCAAATTGATTTTGAGGCGATCCATGAATCGATCCAATTTTTTACTTCTTCATAAGATCGGAAGTGCTGGTCAGCCAGGCCGTGTGCCATTGATCGAAACAAGTGATAGTCAGAGGGATGTCTGAAGAATACGGCGGGTGGAGTAGGACTTCTCATTTCAACGTTTCCAAGTATGTCTTGACCACTTTCGCAACATGGGATCGAGCATTGTCATGCTGCAAAATCACTTTATCGTGTCTCTCGTTGTATTGCGGCCGTCTTTCAATGCTCGGCTCAAATGCATCAATTGCGTTCGATACCGATCTGTGATTCAGTCGGTTTTAACAGCTCATAATACACTGCGCCGAACTGGTCCCACCAAATACACAGCATGACCTTGAAGCCATGAATATTCGATTTGGCCGTCGACATGGAAGCATGGCCGGGAACTCCCCATGATTTTCTGCACTTGGGATTATCGTAATGAATTCATTTTTCGTCCCCAGTCACAGTACGGTGCAGAAATCCCTTCCATCTTTGCCTTTCAAGCAGCTGTTCATAAGCAAACAAACGCCGGCTTCAATATCTCTCGGCTTCAACTCATACGGCACCCAATATCCTTGCTTCTGAATCATTCCCATGACTTTGAAGCGTTTTGAAATGACTTGTTGAGTCACTCCCAATAATCGTGCCAATTCTTCTTGATTTTGACACGAGTCTTAATAAAGTAATGCCTCCAATTTAGCATCTTCGAAAACCTTCTCTTTTCCACCGCTATGCTGGTCTTCGACGTCAAAATCACCGTTCTTGAAGCGTTGAAATCACTCATGACACGTTCTTTCAATAATAGCGGTCTCACCATAAGTATTTGAGAGCATTCGATGAGCCTCAGCGGCAGATTTCTTCATATTGAAGCAGAAAATTAAAACCTCCCGCAAATGACGAGAATTTGGCTCGTAAACTGACATTTTCAATCGAGAATAACTTTATGATGCAGACACAAATCGACTAATATTTCTATAGGGTTATGTTGACAGATGCCCAAGTTTATTATATGACGTCTATGATCTATTCATTTCGACCACCACTTATCGCTAAAGCCATCTATAGAAAAACGGCAGAAACAAAATTGTACATCTAATATGTTTTGCTTTAGGATTACCATCCATGGCTGTTTCGTTAGATATAAACGTTCCATTAGAAGAAGAAAAACGTTTCTATTTTTATCGATCACTCTGTAAGAGGGATCAATATTTTTAATAATTTTTCGATGTACATCTTTTATACCTCTCATAAATACCAATAAAGTATTGAAATAATTATTTGACATTATATTAATTGTAACTTCTATAGCTGTATGATATTTGCAAGTAAAATCAAACAATTATCTTACATCTTTTTCTATAGTTTGCCTTAAATTATTTCTGTAAAATCTAAACATTTTCATCTCGACTTAACAGATCTTTTAAAATTTTTTGTATCTTATAAAGTTCCTAAAATTCTTTAATTATACTTAAATTGTTAATAGCAAATACATTCGCTTTTCATTTAATTTATAATTAGGTCATTTTAATAAAATTGTAGAAAACAGATTATTTTTTTTAATTCATTAATGTTTCCTATAAGGTAGTAAAAGCTTTTTTATTTTAAAAGTATATCTGCTAGTATTTAAACAAATGCAATTTTTTTTAGACGAACATACATTGAAAAAATAAATAATATGAACAACAAATGCGAATTTTGGGACATTCTTCATTTGTTACGTATTTTTATTACGTATCTCTGTGAAGCTAGCCCCCAAAAAAAATATTGGGAGTACAAATAAATTTCCGCCGTTTGACAAAAGACAGTGCCACTAGCAAGCTATGGTTAAAATTGTCTGATGTAAAACGTTATATCGTAAGGTTGGACATCTGTTAACAACATAACCTTGAAATACTAGCGATTTTGTATCAGCATCATATATTTTTTTTTGTGCGAAAATGCCGAGTTTTGAGCCGAATAAGCGTCATTTGCGGGAACTTTTTGATTTACTTCTTTAATTTGAAAAAATTTGCAGCTGAGGTTCATCGATTGCTTGTAGAAGCATAGGTGAGGCTGCCTTAAGTGAGAGAAGTTGTCGTGAGTGGTTTCAAAAGTTTAAGAACGGTGAATTTGACGTCGAAGACAAAGAACGTAGCGGCAGGCCGAAAGTGTACGAAGACGTGGAATTAGAAGCATTATTGGATGAAGATTCGTGCCAAACACAAAAAGAATTTGCACTTATATTGAGCGACTCAACAAGCAATTTCATATCGTTTGAAATCATTGGGAATGATTCAAAAGCAAGGGAATTGGGTTTCATATGAACTGAAGCCGAGAACCATTGAACACCGATTTTCCATATGTGAAATGCTGCTTGTCAGGCATAAACGAAAGGGTTTTTTGCATCGTATAGTCACTGGTGATGAAAAATGGATCCACTACGATAATTCAAAGAAGAGGAAATCATAGGGATCACCTGGCCATGCTTCAACATCGACAGCCAAGTCGAATATTCATGGAAAAAAACTCATGTTGTGTATTTGGTGGGATCAACTTGGTGTCGTGTATTATGAGTTGCTCAAACCGAACGAAACCGTTACTGGGGCTCTCTACCGAACACAATTGATGAGATTGAGCCGAGCACTCAAGAAAAAATGCGCCCACTACTATTCCAGGCATGACAAAATTATTCTCCTGCATGATAATGCTCGACCACATGTTGCTGCGCCGGTCAAAACCTACATGGAAACACTCAATTGGGAAGTTCTATCCCATCCATCGTATTCCACCAGACATTGCCCTCTCCGATTACCATCTATTTCGATCGATGACACATGGCTTGTCTGAGCAGCACTTTACATCATATGAAGATATCAAAAATTGGATCGATAATTGGATAGCCTTAAAAGATGAAGCGTTCTTCCAACGCGGTATCCATATGCTATCAGAAAGATGGGAAAAAGTAGTGGCTAGCGATGGACAATACTTTCACAATAAATGTTTAATTTTTGATAAAAACTGGAAACTTATTTGTACTCTCAATAATATAATATTTCTGAATAGCTTTCCAATAGTTCTAGAATAGAACTGATAGGTTTAAGTTCCTGATAGGTTTAAGAAATAGTTATGGTCATTAAAGCCGTAAAAAAATCTAATTTTACGGATTTTTGTCACTAGAATTTTCGACAGAACTCTGCAGAAGTTATCCAGAACTCTCACACAGAATTGTCAGAATTTTTCAAAAAAACTTTTTGCAAATTTTTCTAAATTAGAAAATGGACACCTATAATCGCTCGTAATTTCTTGAGTTCAAATTTTACGGATTTTTGTCATTAGAATTTTCGACAGAACTCTGCAGAGGCTATTCAGAACTCTCGACAGAATTGTCAGAACTTTTCAAAAAATATTTTTGCTTTTTTAAATTAGAAAATAGACATCTATAATTGCTTATAACTGCTTCAGTTCAAATTCTACGGATTTTTGTCATAAGAATTTTCGGCATTTTGCGATTTTTGTATTTGCCCTTTACGGGAATAACACACCTTCAAAGTAAATTGGTTTTTCGACAGATACTTCTGAATTGTAAGAAATAGTAAAAAGTGTTTGAAATGATAGTTGCATGGTTTAGAAATATTTTACAATAAAAGATAAAAAAATAAAAGATAAAAATTTTTTTTAAATTTATTTGTTTATTCTCACCATTTAACTCTGCTTTTTTAATTTCAATTTAAAAATTTTTTAAATTTTGATTTTCTTTTATTTTGAATTAATCCTGCCAGTTTAATGTTAAACTAGCAACGCAACGTTTTTTTTTTTTTTTTTTTAAACGGACACACAGGATACAAAATTTTATTGAGAGTATAAATTAATATAAAATGAGTACCAATAGGTCCGAAAAAGTTTAACAAGTCCGATTTGATTTTGCTGATTTGGTCTTGCCAGCTTTATACAGATAAAAACCCCGAGTATTTAATGCTGGATCTCATTCGGCTCAGGAATATTAATTAAAAAATGTAGCTGTATTTGTAATTTTTGACATATTTCGCGGTCTGTTATATATAAAATATTGTTATATATAAAAAAATGTACGTATATTAATAAATTTATATTCAACAATTATATAAGGCGTATAATTTTGCTTATACCGTTTTTTTCCGAAATTCGAGGCTTTATTGTAAAAAACTGGTTATACATTTATGATTCAAAGTATTGTCCATCGCTGGCCACTACTTTCTCCCATCTTTCGGGCAGCATACGAATCCCACGTCGAAAAAACTGGTCATCTTTTGAGGCGATCCACGAATCGATCCAATTTTTTACTTCTTCATAAGACCGGAAGTGCTGGTCAGCCAAGTCGTGTGCCATTGATCGAAACAAGTGATAGTCAGAGGGAGCAACGTCTGGAGAATACGGCGGGTGGAGTAGGACTTCCCATTTCAACGTTTCCAAGGATGTTTGACCACTTTCGCAACATGGGGTCGAGCATTGTCATGCTGCAAAATCACTTTATCGTATCTCTCGTTGTATTGCGGCCATTTGTTTTTCAATGCTCGGCTCAAACGCATCAATTGCGTTCGATACTGATCGCCTGTGATTGTTTCAGTCGGTTTTAGTAGCTCATAATATACTACGCCGAGCTGGTCCCACCAAATACAGAGCCATGATCTTGGAGCCATGAATATTCGGTTTGACCGTCGACGTGGAAGCATGGCCGGGAACTCCCCATGATTTTCTGCGCTTGGGATTATCGTAATGAACTCATCTTTCGTCCCCAGTCACAATGCGATGCAGAAACCCCTTCCGTCTTTGCCTTTCAAGCAGCTGTTCACAAACAAACAAACGCCGTTCAACATCTCTCGGCTTCAACTCGTGCGGCACTCAATTTCCTTGCTTCTGAATCATTCCCATGGGTTTGAGACGTTTTGAAATGGCTGGTTGAGTCACTCCTAATGATCGTGCCAATTCTTTTTAATTTTGACAAGAGTCTTGATCAAGTAATGCCTTCAATTCTGCATCTTCGAAAACCTTCTCTCTTCCACCTGATGGTCTTCGACGTGAAAATCACCGTTCTTGAAGCGTTGAAACCACTTACGACACATTCTTTCACTAATAGTGGTTTCACCATAAATATTTGAGAGCATTCGATGAGCTTCAGCCGCAGATTTCTTCATATTGAAGCAGAAAATTAAAACCTCCCGCAAATGACAAGAATTTGGCTCGTAAACTGACATTTTCAATCGAGAATAACTTTATGATGCAGACACAAATCGACTAATGTTTCTATGGGGTTATGTTGACAGATGCCCAAGATTATTGTGTGACGTCTATGATCTATTTATTTCGATCACCACTTATCGCTAAAGCCATCTATACGAAAAAGGTATAAGCAAAGTTACACTTAATATATAACAGTTCTGTCGATAGTTCTGGATAACCTCCCTCTCCCCAGAGTTCCGTTGAAAATTCTGATGACAAAAATCCATAAAATTAAACTGAAGAAGTTACAACGATTATAGGTGTCCATTTTCTTATTTAGAAAAGCAAAAAATATTTTGAAGAGTTCTGACAATTCTGTTGACAGTTCTGGGTAGCTCCCGCAGAGTTCTGACAAAAATCCTAATTTCAAAAATGCATAAAATTTAAACTGAAAAAGTTACGAGCGATTATCGGTGTCCATTTTCTAATTTAGAAAAGCAAAAAATTTTTTTAAAAGTTCTGATAGTTCTATCGACAGTTCTGAGTAGTCCCCACAAAGTTCTGTTAAAATTCCTAATCAAAAATCCGTAGAATTTGAACTGAAGAAATAAATAAAAAGTAATTCAATGCTCAATTAAATAAATTAAAATAATCCGATAAAGAACTCAGAGCACAAACAAGATATTCTTCGCTATTGTTATAAATTACTAAACATTATATTTAACTAAAATACATATTATATTTCAAATTCATTATATTTTAAAATACAGACGTTTCAACCTTCCATCCGGTCATTTTCAATGTTACAACTACCTGTAACTTCATAAAAACAATTACAATGACATAATAAAAATTCCAGAAAAGTCTAGCGCTTTTAATATTAAAAATCTCAATCTTGAAGCAACAACGTGTACAATCTGAAAAACTTTAATATGACTGCAAGAAGTTACAGGATCTTGTCTTACACCTGTCCATGGTGTCATTTCAGGAATGAATCCCTTCTTATTACAAAGTATCAGTTAGCAATAATAATTTGCCATCGTATACAGTTATTAGGTCTCTTCTCAAACGCTTACAGATACAAATTGTCCATAAAAACGTGATGATGTATTGCTATATAAAATAATAATTAAAACTATTGAGAATTTACGCAAATTAAAATGTCGCAAGATTTATTAATATCTGCATTACCAGAATTCAAAGTTAACTCATTTTAAAATAAGTTATCAAGAAGCACGGAAGAAAATGACATTTATAATCACATTTTATATCTTTTGAGTTCTGGTCTTAATACTGCTTGCTGTACATATTATTATACGTTGTAATTTTGATCTTTGTTGGTAATAATACTGATATTAATATAAATCTTATGACATTTTAATTTGTGTAAATTTTTAATAGTTTTCACATTTTTCATGAACAATTTGTATCTATAAGAGTTTGAAAAGAGAGACTCAATAACCGATGGCAAATTATTATTGCTAACTGATATTTTATAATAAGATGAGATTCATTTCTAATGAAATGATACTATAGACTGGTGTAAGACAAGATCCTGTAACTTCTCGCGGTCATGTCAAAATTTTTTGGATTGCGCACGTTGTTGCTTCAAGATTGAGGCATTTTTTAATATTATAAGCGCTAGACTTTTCTGGAATTTTTATTATGTCATTGTAATTATTTTATGTAGACGATAGTTGTAACATTGAAAATGACCGGATGGAAGGTCGAAACGTCTATTTTGATTAGTTAAATATAATGTTCAGTAACTTATTAACAATAGTGAAGAATATCTTGCTTGTGCTCTGAGCCCTTTAACGCATTATTTGAACTGAAGAAGTTACGAACGATTATAGTTATGTCCATTTTCTAATTTAGAAGAGTAAAAAATTTTTTGAAGAGTTCTGTTGACAGTTCTGGGTAGCACTCGCAGAGTTCTATAAAATATCTTAATGAGAAAATTGTGTAAACATAACTTTCAAAATTGTGACTGTTTTTTAGATATTTTCAAATTTTTCGACGTTTTTTTTCTCGAAACTTTATTTCTTGAATCTATCAGAAACTCTGGAACTATTCAACATTAACCGGAATTCTAAAAAAAATTACTTTTTTCGAAAAAGGGGGGGGGCTGCGTAAAATTAGCCTCCCATTCTTTTAATCGCGTTTTATGGTTTTAATGGACAAAACTATTTCTTAAACCTATCAGGAACTCTGGAATTATTGGAAATCTATTCAGAACTTTAAAAAAAAATTATTTTTTTAAATAATGGGGTTAGCTTCACAGTGGTAAAACATTGGTCAACTGAAACTTCAAAATTCTATAACTTTTTAATTATTGATTTCAGTGCATTGATTATTAAGAATAATCGTTAGAACTCTTGATGGGACTAGAATTCTTGTGAGAACGTCGGATTTCCGAAAAAAATTAATATTATTTTTTTTAATTTTTAATTTTTCTTTAACGATTAAAAAATAATTTTGATGTAATGGGAACTCTATCTATTACTTATCAAAAGACATCAAATGAGTTATTCAGAACTATTCGGTGCTATGTGTAAAATGTGCTAATGTTTGGTATAAAATTAGCACTCCCAGTTTTTGAAGTCTCTTTTATGGCGATTTTTTAAACAATTATAAAGATTTGAATTTTTTTATTTATCAGGAACTATTCTAGAAATCTCGTCGAAAGAAATCTAATGCTATTCAGAACTATTCGGATTTAATATTAATTTAAAAAATTTTTATTTTTTTAAAAAAAGTTAAAAATGATTTTTTTATGTCAGGAAACTCTAATACTTGTCAACATATTATACATCAAATAGACTATTCAGAACTAATTCAGTGCTAATTTTAGATGTGAAGTAGCACCCCATTTTCCGAAGTTCATTTTTTTTATGTTAATGAGCGGAATTCGTTCTAAAAACCATCAGAAACTCTTCCTCTTGTTAGAAGGAATCCAATACTCTTATCAGAATTCCGATTTCGTCATGGGGGTCAACTTCACACATCTTCTAGATGTATTCCTTTGTTATTCGCTTTATAGGAAATATTTTGGTTGGAAATATTATGGGATTCGGATAATGGTTATATGTGGCTAGTGCTAATGATTTACTCAAGGTATGCAAATGTTAAAGTCTTTTATTACTGAGCGCGTTAATAGACACGACTTCACGCGGCAAAAGCCAGAGGATAAGTAAGTGTCACTCTTTTCTTTTGATTGTTCATTCGATCCGGAAAAAACGATTTACTTACTCGAATATTCTAAATGATTTCAAATATACTATTTAAAATATACGCAATCTAGTGGTTTAATTTTCTTAACAGGATGCAATAATTGCATCTTATTTTCTTAACGGGTTATAGCATGTGCAGTATTGCGCTCGACTGCATTGTCGGATTATTTGATACCTGTTCCGATAAAGATAGATGCAGTTTATATCGCGTCTCTAATTATTAGAGATTTTCATTGTCACTGTTTACGCTTATCAGTATATAGTCTTGTGACTGTCTGTCTGTGTGTTGTCCTTTTTTTTCTCTCGCTCGAAAAACTGAGAAGCCTTCGCACGAACTAATATTCGGTGTCTCTTGCGAATTCCGTATATGCTCTTTTACTTGAGATAAGAAACTATCATTTATATATTTGATGCAGCTACAGTAGTGATAAATTCGCCACAATATTAATAGGAAGAAGCAAGATTTCACAAGCTTTTATAATTTAGAACAATATGTATTTATTCAGACATTTCATTATGTACAAATCAAAAAGATAAACAAAACAAAAAGATAAACGGGTTATAATCCGTCGGTATATTTAATGAACGAGGCTGCACGGTTCCTCTTCGCGATTTACGTTCGCGGTTGTATATTAATTTATTATTCGCGCTGGCTCAAACTATGCGTTTTATTTTATTTACCAATATTTGCGTTCAACCGTATAATCATGTACGGATTATAATGAGCATTGAACTGGGCTTGCGGCGTGTATCCTTGCGTTCGTGATCCGTAATGGCGCGATATGACGCAACACTTTCACGATGTATCGAATCTACCGATTTTACTTTTATTTTGACGTGTTTGCGTCTTTCCGGACGCTTTGTATGTTCACGATACTTGCGCGCATTGATATTTGATATACGAGACAATTAAGGACGTAATTGTTAATTACTCTTGGAAAATCTCTTGTTTTTTTATTTCGGCTATGTGTCCCGTTTTATGGCTGGCAAGAGACTCCTCGCGTCTTCACATTCCGCCTCTTTCTCTGATTGGCAGAAACAGGTCATGTGGCTTTTTGCGTCCCGATCCGTATATTGTTACTCCAAACCCCGGTATTCTTACGCCATGGCGTCTGGCCCAAATCCTATCTTTATTATCTATGCTAGTCTAAACATAAAATAAAATAAATTATTCATCAAAATTATTCGTTATAGCTTATTTTCCTTTTCACTGTCTAGAAATAGATGTTTGAATGTTGTTTGAGATCGGTAATTCGGAAAAAAAGTAAGAACTCCTTCGATCGACCGACAGGAATTGTTATTGAACGCACGCACAAGGCGAGATCGTGATTTCATCTCGAGCCTGACATTAAGCCTCGTCAAAGTCAGGGATTCATCGTTCTTTAGTATTTTCAAAACAATTCGGTACACGCAAACGGGCACCGGCAACGGACAATCGAAAGTTCTAGAACAATTCAATTCGCGCACGCGAGCGCCGCGCTCCGACGAATACGTCACGCGCTGTCACCAATCCCACGTACGGATTTTCTGTCGCGCATGACTGTTACGTTGAACGTCGTTAGAAAAGAATCGAAATCGCCAATCAATTTTGTACAACCAATGCCACGTGATAATTACGATTGTGGCAAAGATTTCTCCCAAGAAGAAAGCCCAGACCGAAAGCAATAAATGCTTCGATCTCGCCATTCCTCCCGGGGAGATTGCTTAGACCGCTTAGATTGCTTACTTCTTAGAGTTTTGGACTTCTCAAAGTTCTTAGAGTCATAGTCTCGCTACTATATCGCTTTGTAAAACCGCCGTGCTAACCGCTTAGTGAAAACTGCTATAAAACGAATCTTTTCGAGAAGTGCCGAGAAAATCGCCGAGATTTTCCCTCACCGCGATTCCAAATACAATTTGGAAAACGTGACCGCATTTAATATTCTGTTAATCTAATATTTAATTAATTATATTTTCTGAATTTGTAACTGAGCATATTAAAGAAAATTCTTTTGTTAAATTACAAAGAAACGGAGTTCTCTTTACTGTCGTGTATCATATCAACCGTGTGCCGTTCTCTCACTCGAATCTTTCCGCGCAGTGCATTCCCGCACATTTCTGGTCCTTCGAGCTGGATTTGAACCAGCGAGAAATATTGTTAGACAAACGCCGCATCACTTTAAAAATTCACGTCATCGCTCTCGCTCTGATTCGCTCTCACACAAATGTTTATAATAAGTAATTTTTTTCTAATAAAGGGTGTTTTTTTATGCCCGATAGAACTTAAAATTGTAAAAACTAACACAAAAATTAAATTATAATAAAAAAATTTTTTTTAGTCGAAAAATCAATGCATGGCATTAACATTTGAAAATGATTTCGGGCATATGGCCACCGCGGCAGTTCTTGACGAAGCGCATTCTGGACGTCCAATTTTGAGTCACTTTTTCGAGCAGTGCTGGCCGTATGTCACGAATAACACGAACAATGTTGTCCTCCAAGGCGTCAATTGTTGCTGGTTTATCAGTATAAACCAGTGATTTGACGTAGCCCCACAGGAAATAATCGGGAGGTGTCAAATCGCACGACCAATTTTGGAGGCCAATTGACAGGTCCATTTTTCGAAATCAACTTATCGCCAAATTTTGATTTCAATAAGTCGATGGTTGCGGTCGACGTATGGCACGTAGCGCCATCCTGTTGAAACCACATCTCGTCCGGATCAATGTCATCCATATTTTCAAACAAAAAATCATTCATCATGATGCGGTAACGATCTCCATTGACCGTAACGCGAGCTCCGGCCTCATTTTTGAAGAAATAAGGTCCGATGATGCCACCAGCGTGTAAACAGCACCAAACGGTGCATTTTTCGGGATGTAATGGAGTCTGTAGGGTCTCTTGTGGATTAGTCTCACTCCATATGCGGCAATTTTGCTTATTAACAAATCCGTTAAGCCAAAAATAAAAGAAATCACGAAGTCGTCTATAAGTTGCTCGAATCGACGATTTTCAAAGTAAATTTGGATAATTTGGTAGCGTTGTTCAAGCGTGAGTCTATTCATGATGATTTGCCAGAATATACTGAAAGAAATAAAAAAAATTTTTTGATTAAAATTTAATTTTTTGTTTTATTTTTTACAATTTCAAGTTCTATCGGGCTTAAAAAAACACCCTTTATGTAATTTAAATCAATATTAAAATAAATTAATAAATATAAAGCTGCTATTAAATAACGCAAGAATCTTTATTATAATAATGGAAAATATTATCTTTACTTTAAGTACATGGAGAATATAACCTCCACTTTGAAAGAATTATATATATGTATATTATATCAAAAGAAAACTTAGCATTAATTGATATTAATTGCATTAAATTATGAGACATATATTTGTTATAGTATAGTTCTAACTCTTTAATTCTAAGGTAAGTATAAGGTAAGTATAAGAATATCTACAAAACAATTATTATATTTTATTAAAAGTATTAGAAGTCAAAATCAAAGGTAAGTATAATAAAATGTGTTAGAATATCATAATAGATATTGATCAAAAGTAAATATAGTATTTAGAGTAAGTAAAATTGAATTGATAAAGTAAGTAATTAGGTAAATATAATGACTGTGAAATTAATCTACTTGTGCGAGAGCGAATCAGAGCGAGAGCGCTGACGTGAAATTTTTAAAGTGATGCGGCGTTTGTCTAACAATATTTCTTGCGACTCAGATCCGGCTCGAAGGACCAGAAAATGTGCGGGAATGCACCGCGCGGAAAGATTCGAGTGAGAGAACGGCACAAGGTTGATATGATACACGACAGTAAAGAGAACTCCGTTTCTTTGTAATTTAACAAAAGAATTTTCTTTAATATGCTCAGTTACAAAGTCAGAAAATATAATTAATTGAATATTAGATTAACAGAATATTAAATGCGGTCACTTTTTCAAATTGTAGTTGAAATCGCGGTGATGGAAAATCTCGGCGATTTTCTCGGCACTTCTCGAAAAGATTCGTTTTATAGCGGTTTTCACTAAGCGGTAGCACGGCGGTTTTACGAAGCGATATAACATAGTAGCGAGACTATGACTCTAAGAACTCTAAGAACTTTTTTGACTCTAAGAAGAAGGCCGGCGAAAGATCGAAGCATTTATTGCTTTCGGCCTGGGCTTTCTTCTTGGGAAAAATCCAATAAAATTTTGCCACAATCGTAATTATTACGTGGCATTAGGTGTACAAAATTGATTGGCGCTTTGGATTCTTTTCTAACGACGTTCAACGTAACAGTCATGCGCGACAGAAAATCCGTACGTGGGATTGGTGACAGCGCGTGACGTATTCGTCGGAGCGCGGCGTTCGCGTGCGCGAATTGAATTGTTCTGTTTCTAGAACTTTCGAGTGTCCGTTACCGGTGCCTGTTTGCGTGTAACGAATTGTTTTTAAAAAGAACAAAGAACGCCAAATGGCTGATTTTTAACGAGGATTAAGATCATGCTCGAGATGACATCACGAGCTCACTTCATGCGTGCGTTCAATGACAATTACTGTCGGTCGACTGAAAGAATTCTTTCTTTTCTTTTGAATTACCGATCTCAAACACTACTGTATTTATAAAATTTAGAGTACATTAATTCGTATCGTTTTTTAATGAAAGAATGTTATTTATTTCACATGAGCATTAAAAAATACATTAATGAAAGTACTTCCCATCACTTGTAAAACGCTACGAATTAATTCCAACACCTAATATTAAAAGTAATATTATTCTGTTTTATCAAAATAAGTATTAATTATTAATTATTGTGTAGGATCGTTAATAGATAAGTATATATATATATATATATATATATAATATATATATATATATATATATATATATATATATATATAGGTAGGTATTATAGTACTAGTTTTAAGTATTTTATACAAAAGTTATATTGAAGATAAGTACAACTTTGCTAATGACTAATTGTAAGCTTCAATATATTACAATAAGGAATGTGAGTAAGGTAAATTCATTAAAGAAAATATTTTTGTAAAAATAATATTTTATATTTAGTTTAGACTAAATGTTGTATTAGTTAAAGTTTATTTATCTGAAGTCTAATATAAAATCATATATTTATTATACGTTTATCAAAGAGTAAATAAAATACTTAATAAAATTATAAAATTGCCCCTTGGTCCTGTTATGGTTCATACATGTTATATTAAAAAAAAACGAATTTGTAGAATTATATAAAATAAAGTCTTTGCATAATTGCATCTTGAAATATGTTATGTAAAATCAAATAATAATTTGAGAGAAACGCTAAATAATATAGTAAGTATCTAATAAAATGATACACTCTCAATGTTATAATCTAACTTATAAAGTTTGTAAAACTTAAATATAAAAAGACAGTATCAAATATAAAAACGAATTATTTCGCTCGCTGTATGTTTGTAATAGCTTCTTCAATAATGGCAACGGCTAATTGTTTTAATTCTGGATTCTTGTGTTTTACGAGCTGCCCTTGCTCTGCTTGCTCGGTGATAATTTGCGAAGCCTGACATAATGCCATCTACGGATTTCTCCTGAGAATCTGACTCATCCGTAGATGAAAATTGCCTGTCATCTCCTTGTGTATGCTGTGAATGCTTTGCAACTGCCCTTAATTTTGCAATCTGCTATGTCAAGGGCTCTGACATCTGGAGATCATTTTATCTGGAATTTTGTAGAATTAAATGCGAGCATGAGAACAAATTTACATTCGGTTTTACACTTACATAACACTTTCGAAATTATACGAAAAATTTTCTGAAAAAAAAAACACACTGTTATCTCTACGAACGAACCGAATATTAGATCAATCAGAAAGTTCTGTCCGGTTTTTTGCAGAAAGTATATATTTATTTAAGAAACAAAATGAAAAAGTACATCGATCAAAATATTGTCCATCGTTTGCGATGACTTTTTCTCATTTTTCGGGCAGCAAGCGAATTCCGCAGCGAAAGAATGACTCATCTTTGGAGGCTATCCAGTCAGAGACTCATTTTTCGACGTCTTCATAAGAATTGAAGCGTTTCTCAGCAGGTGCATGTGCCATCGACCGAAACAAGTGGTAGTCGGAAGGGGCACAGTCTGGTATAAGTCGCTAGCACTTTTCAGCGAAATGCTTCTGTTGTAACTCAAATTTGGAATTACAAAAGTGGTTTATTAAATTTTGGATAAAGTACAATTAATGAACTGAAACCAAGCGATACGTCTATTAACTATAACGCATGAACAGAAAGTAAAGTGATGGGAATAGGGATCAAAAGTAAACGGAATCAAGGTAACAAAAAACAGTAAAAAAAAAAGAAACTTCAGTGAAAATCTTATTGCGTAATCTTGTGTCGAATATGCAAAGCTTGAAGATAACTTTTCTATTGTTCCAACAGCTTCTAACATTTTCTTGACAAGTTTTGTAACGTGAGGCCGAGCGTTGTCATGAAGCAAAATCACTTTATGCTGTCTTGTTTCGTATTTTGGTAATATTTTTCGTGCAATGATCGGCCCAAACAAATAATTTGTTCTCGGTAGAGATCCCCTATGACTGTTTGATCAGATTTCAACTGCTGGTACTCTACACTCTTCTGATCCTAGTAAATACAGAGTATTGCCATCTTTTCATGGATATTCCGCTTTTGCGTCGAGATTGAGGATTGACCGGAGTCGCAAATGGTTTTTCGACGTTTGTCAAAATAAATCCATTTTTCATCCCCAGTGACGATACGATGCAAAAACCCCATTCTTTATTGCCTAGCAAGCAGAATTTCGCTGATGGTTTTTCGCCTTTCAATGTCTCTTAGCTTCAGTTCATATGAGACCCATTTTCCTTTCTTATAGACCTTTCCTAAGGCTTCCAAATGATCGGAAATAACAGATTGAACATAATTTAATGTTTCTGTAAGTTGTTTTTGCGTTTGACATGGGTCTTCATCCATCAATACCTGCAATTCTTTGTCTTCGAATGCTCTTGGCTGTCCAGAACGCTCTTTGTCCTCCACATCAAAATCACCACTTTTAAAACGTCGAAACCATTCTCTGCATGTTTTATCAGAAGGAGCACTATCATCATAAGCATCTATAAGCATTCGATGAGCTTCAACTGCAGTTTTCTTCCATATGAAGCAAAAGATTAATACTTCGCGCAAATGACGCTTATTTGGCTTAAATTTCGACATTTTGATACAGTAAGAAGCTATATTATTGATGTGAACGTATATCTTTATAAACTGAATTTTATTGACAGATGATAAAACTGAAAAATTAAGCTTCCCTACTTTCCAATGGGGAATTTTCCTATGAATTTGCCTAATTATGGTAAATATGGATATTCATGATAAATTCGACAGGTCCCCAGGGGGAGGTTCCTATCTTGCTATAAATTCCCATTTTTTCATGGGTTCCTATAGAGGACTATAAGGGGCTGTGTACAATGAAAGAAATAGGAAATAGGAAACAGAGAATAAGAATTTCAACCAATCAGAAACTGTGTATTCTATAATACATGATTTCTAAGATTGATTTCTTAGATTGAAATACTTCTTCTCTGTTCCCTGTTCCCTATCTTTTCTGTAAGAGCTTATATAAATAATTATGTAAATAATTGATGACAACAGAGAAAAATATCAGGACGATCTTTGTCTCAAACTCACTCTGGTCTCTCCTCTGAATTAGTAAACTTGTCCTGCCACTGAGCCACATAGCTCTGATGCTAATAGCTTCTCCGTTATGCCTATTTTCTCTAAATTTCTTACAACAGGTACTTATAGGATTTACTCAGCATATATATATATGTATATATATATATAGGATAACATAGGAAATTTTTCTACAAAGTTTTACATAGGAATCTATGGCATCAGTCCATGAAGAGAGGCCTCTATAGGATCGCATGGAAAAAAAGAATAATGTGCACGTAGATACAATCAAACCTAAATGATAAACAGTATGTCTTGTATTGGGTCATCTAAAAAGTATCCGCGGTTTTTTGTCACTAGATGTGTGTTGATGGTCATATATCTAGTGACAAAGTACCGCGGATACTTTTTAGATGACCCAATATTTGGGACTATTTTTGTATGTAAGTACAGTAGACTAAACGAGTCGAAAAGTCTTGTATTATTTTGCAATTTTCGCAATAGTTAGTTTCTAAAAATTGCCGAATAAGCGGGTAAAATCGACGCATAAGACAACTTTAAGATATTTTTCAGAGTTCTTTATGACATATTTTGAAGATGTTTTTTCAAAGAATTCTTAAAGATATCTTAAAGTTGTCTCATGTGATTTTAAACATTGTGCTCATGGGTGATTATTGCAAAAATTGCAAAATGATAGAGAACCTTCCGGTTCAGGTTAATCCGTTCTATCTGCACATGAAAATAGTTCCAAATATTTTGAGATACCCCGTATAGTTCCAAAATAGTCACAAATATTTGAGTTCCTATAACATATATATTACAGTGTGTACACAAAATGCTGTAAGCCGATTGATGTAATTTCACATGAAAATCTAAGATAATTTTTCCATAACTCCAAAAATTGAAAGTCACGTGATAAATAAGGTGTGTTTAGTGACTCAAAAAAGTCATAAGTATATATTTTCCTTATGGCAGGCAGAATTTTGTTTACCTGACATGGAACGTACCTCGTTTATTAACAAATATCGTGGCTTTCAGTTTTTAGGAATTACGAATTATTCTCTCAAGTTGATATAGATACTAGGAATACGGAAGAAATGCCTCATAAGAACTAAAGACCTAGGATACTATATTTTGACGTATAGGACATGTAGGTTTACATAGGAATTAAAGCCATAGGAGATATGTATACGTCATCCTATGGTACCTTATAGGCATTTTCAGTCTCCATGGGGGGCATTTTCATCCCCAACACCTCTCCTTTGCCTTATGTATGCCCACATGTTGCTATATCAAACTAGTATCCTATAGACCCTTTAGTTCTCATGAGGCATCTGTCCACATTCCTGTGGTACTTCTATCTGTGGTACTATTACCCTATTTGCATTCCTATGAATGTCTTACGTATATCTATGTATACTGCGCAAATCCTATAGATAACTACACAAATTTCTACAGAATCTTATAGTCCTGTATAAGAATCCATGAAAAAACCCATGGGAATTTGCAGCAGGGGTTTTAGATATTAGAATCATCGACAGTTCTGGATACAGCTACTCGCATCTAAATGAACTTTCCGATTGACCTAATATAATAAGATGGCACGGGAATGAAGCGTCGGAACTAGGTCCACGTAGAGTCCCTAGAAAAACAGAATCTAACCATCAGACCATGTTTTCGATTGGCTCATGTTAGTTTGCCCTTACTATGGCACGAATCACAATGTAAGAAAATGGCATGCTTATTGAAAAACTTGTAGACATGAAATAACACAAACATTCTTTATTTATGTATTTCATATTATAATTATAAGGAAATATTATAATTATAAAGAAATAATATATTTATGAAGAAATATCATCTGTTTAACAAAAATATAAAATTTTAAATAAAAACGTAGTTTCAAATAACAATATCAAATGTGCTCCGCACACCTTTAAAAGAAAGGCGCCAGTGAGAGAGTAATAGAAACAAAAAGTGAAATCAAAATAACCCCTACAAAGTTGCACAAAAGTTACAACACTGCTGTAACATTGCAGCAACATTACATGTTGCAGAGATTTTGCAACGATATTGCAAATTCTGTACTGTATAAAAAACTGTATAGTAAAAAAAACCTGGCAGGTTTAACAAAAATTAGGGATGGCGCAACACCCAAGCCGAGACAAGATAAATACATCTATCCTGATTCACGCTTGTTGGAACTAACTTCTAAGTATGAAAGTGTAAAGTGCAAGTATTAAGAACATATCCCCTCTACTTTTATTTGAGGGCATGACCAGACTCGATTTTTCTAGGAACTCTAGGTCCATGAAATGGCGCGCAAAGCGGGCACGCCAAACGCTTTGGTTTTTGGTGATACTTTAAAAACTATTGTCGAAGTGTGCGTAGGCGCAAACTATTACATAGTTACATCCATCCGGACGAGACTTTAAGGTGATGCTGGAGTGGCCGAATTGTCGGGATTTTGCAGATAGATATAAATCTCCAAATTTACTTGAATTAAATGGAATAAAAAATCCTTTTTTACATGATTAAAATAGATGTAAAATTTAGAAGTGCTATAATAGACTTTATACTAAAATCGGGAAAAAAAGTTCAAAATTTTTTCAACTTGTAGAGCTGTCACTTGATATAAATGTTTTCTTAATATAAAAATTTTATAGCTCGTGGACCAAACGATAGTGCAGCACATTACGTCCACAAACAATATTGAGTTTATGAAACTAAGCTTAAAAATTTCAAAAGAAAGATTTATATCGATCTGCAAGTAACGTGTATACGAATGCTGAGCGAAGGCTCAGAATGGTAAACAAAGCAATAATTGTATCTAGCAATAGGTGTTCAATTTTAAAAGATGGCGTTGCAATATTTAAATAAGGGCGGATGAATGCATTTGAGCAAGACACAACAATATAAGTATAAGAAATGAATGAAAGATGTCACTATTATCGAATTTGAAATTAAAAAAGTCTGTATTATCGATCAAGTTCGGTCGTCGATCCAGCATTCCTTTAAAGAGATTATAAAGAATTAGTTATCCATTTGCAAGAAAGAATATTGCCGGGTCTACAATGAGTCGGTAGTTGGAAGTCTTAGTCTTAATCGGTGAAGTTTGCCAATCAGCCTTAGTCATACAATTTGGCTATTGGTCAACTTTATTGATAAGACTTAGGACTATCGACTACCGACTCACTGTAGATCCGGCATAAGACTTATGTACCCATACAGCACACTAACGTTGAATCAATATCTCAGAAACATTGAATTGCAACATTGTGAACATTGCAGAATTGCGAAATGTAGATTCAATGTCGAAGAAATGTTGCAGAATTTAATGTCTGTTGAATTACAATGTCTGTGAGACGTTACAATTCATGCGTTATATTAATTAAATGATATTCATAAAAAAACAAATTAATGGAATAAACAAACAAAGTGATGCTAAAGAGTTATGCTTTCTTTTACTTAATATAACTTCTCTCACATAATTCCTGAGTTATCCTCTCTTTGTCTTTTTTACAGAATTTGTTTTATAAGCAGTCTGTCATGATTACAATTGAACAATATGTCTGGGAGAATTGTTATCACATGTTATAACCAATTATAACAAGTTATCCATGTCTTGATAATAAGCATGGAAGTTCACTGTAACACAGATATTTTATTATTTGATTTTACTTGATTCTAGAATTGTTATAAATTGTCAATTAAAAAATATTTATGATCATTAAGAAATTGTTCAATAATTGTGTTCAATAATTAAGGACAAACCTTGGGATTATCGGATTAATCGTAATAATTGACAAATTCTTCTGGAGCATATGATTAGACAATTTTTGACTATTTTCACTTTTATTGTCATACTCTCTTTGATAACAAATTTAGTCGTAAGTTCGTCGAGCGTTCTAGTGTAATTAAGTTTACAATGTATAACGTGGAAAAAAATTCAAATCTGTGTCTTTTGCGTTAATATATACGAATGCATAAGATATACACAGTGCGACAAATATGTTCCCGGATAGGGCCTGAAAATCATAATTGAAACAACAATATGCATATTTTTTGGTTTTATTATTCAAAATATTCTCCTCTGGCTTCAATACACTTGTTACAGCGATTCAATAGTGATTCAAATGCATGTTCTAGCTCAGTTTGCGGAATTGCCTTTAGTGCCTGTGTAGAAGCTGATTGGATGGTAGGAATGTTATCAAAAAAGCATCCTTTCAATTTCAATTTCAATTTTGGGAATAATGAGAAGTCGCAGGGGGCCAAATCAGGTGAATACGGTGGATGGTTTAACACAGAGACACGATTTCGAGCCAAATATTGACGGACAATCAATGAAGTGTGACTCGGTGCATTATCATGCAACAAAGACCAATTTTCTGGATCACGATATTCGGAGCAAATACGATGAATTCTGCCCATCAATCGCTTTAAAACTTCGAGATAATATGCACCAGTAATTGTTTGGTCAGTTGGAACAAACTCTTTGTAGATAATACCTTTGCTATCAAAGAATGTGATGAGCATTGTCTTGATTTTTGATGGAACTTTTCGTATTTTTTTTGCTTGTGGTGAATTTTTTGACTTCCATTCCGCACTTTGACGCTTAGTTTCTGGATCATATTGAAAGCACCATGTTTCATCACCCGTAACAATTGATTTTAGGAAGTTTGGATTATTTTCTGCGGCTGCAATGATGTCTCTGGAATAATTGATTCTCGCTGATTTTTGATCGCTTCTTAATGTGTGTGGAACAAATTTCGCACAAACCTTCGTTTTACCCAAATCTTCATGTAATATGGTTCGAATCGTTTCTCTACTGATATTTAAAGCCTTCTCCATCATTTTTAGTGATGCATTGTGATCGTTTGCAACAAAATCACGTACTTTTTCGATCATTTCGGGTGTTCGAACCAAAATTGGCCGTCCTGATTTTTTGTCATCTTTAAGGGTCTCTCTGCCTTCCAAAAAAACTCTTATGCCACTCAAAAACAGCTATACGACCTAGACATTGCCGTAAACTTGTTGCATCGATCGGAATGTTTCTGATGCACTTTTATCAAGTTTTGCGTTAAATTTAATCACTGCTCTTTGTTCCATATTAAAATTTCTACCTCGACCAAAATTTTGTTTAACATGAACTGTCATATCTTCGTTATATGTCAACCAAAATGAATGAAACTTTGACAGAGGATAGCAAAATGTTCAATCTTTAAAATGCATGTTTGAACGCACAGATGTCGCCCCTGGTTGCTGAGATGTGGTTCGTGTCCGGGAACATATTTGTCGCACTGTGTATGAAGAATTTTTGTAATATTGAAGATGGCCTAATTAAGACCGAAACATTTATTGAATTGTTAATCGATTGAAATATAAAATACTAGCTACCAAAATCTTGCATTGTAATGTATGCCTTTGAAAAAAATTTTTTGTTTTATATTAATTCAATTTTATTATTAAAATAAGTTATTGATTAACATTATATTCTGGAATACACATGACAAAATTATTGAAAAATAATTAAACGAAAAACGCTTTCCACCTTATTTGGGAATTAATTTCCTTATTTTTCTAATCGGTCATCCATCCGAATCTGTATCTCCACATGGCATGCTTGACTTTTGCGATCGTACAGGAATTGTTACTTTGATCTATAAATACTAAATATTAGTGGATGTATAATTGTAACATGTAACTATATGTACTGAGACGTGACGTTTACACTGTCCGTTATAAGGGTCGTTTGACCTGACCGAAAATAGCGCGGCATTTTTGTCCTGTGTCCTCTCGTCGCGGAGGACGGGTATGCCGGCGCTTATCACGGTTTTTGGACGATTTTTGTTATTGCGTTTCGCCAGATATTATTTTTTTTAAGCGTTTCTTTAGAATTTTATTTATAGTCGGCGACTGCGAAAAACAGTGTTAGGATGAAGCTGCGTGTCATCACTCCCCAACGGACGTCGAGGAAGAGGATCAGAGACGCACCGGGGCACGAGGTTATTATGGGAAAGGAGAACGCTCAGGTGTTTTACTTTCTACTATAAAATTCTGTTGCTAGCGTGTGATTCTCTTGCCGGATTTTTTCTAGGAAATTATCTAAAAAAAGGCACGAGACATGCTGCATGAGGGAATGGTATCATCCCTTGCCATCAACAGAGCATGGGGACATGGGGACCCTGCTGCCGCGAGGAGGACTCTGCTGACAAAGTCTCCTCGCCGCGGAAGAGAGAATCGTACGGCGGAGGATCTTATATCCGAGAGGCCCTTGAGCTCGGATGAAGCAGAGAAAGGTCCTGTGAACAGCCGCAAAAGATATCCACTATCAATTATATCCCGCGCGCCGAATCCAGAGCGCGCGACGCGACAGCGACTCGCGAGGGCGCACGGAATCCGCTCCCAGAAGGACCCCGGACCGGCACTTGTCCTGTGATACGTGAGGGCACAGGACGGAGATTCGAGAGCGATATCGAGGTTGAGGGAGAGAGCGAGAGTCGCCAAAAGGAGGATCCTGTGACAAGCGCAGCGTACGTCGATATTGTAAAGCCGCCGATTTCTCGATCGGAAAGATTGCACGAATTCGTGAATAGATTATTTAATTTCGCCGAGTCGGAGATGCCGCCGGAGAGGCCGCCATAACAGGCGCACAGCGCGTGATCGTGACCATCCCGCCCGATACCATTTGAATCTCGTTAATTCCGATTTAGTTTTTCTACACGCCTGCCGTGGCCACAGTCAGGTCATTTCATTTGTGTTATTGCGTCATATTTTATATCGCGTTTGAGTGCCGAAATTGTGTTAGATTTCGGATAGTATTCTTATGTCTTTGTATCGTATCGTTCGTCGTGCTTTTGTATCGCGCTTTATTGTTCCGAGAGTGTGAGATCCCAGATAATATTCGTGTATGCTCGATAATTCCGTCATTTTTCGTCGGGAAAAGATATCGTCATTTTCACAGTCGAAGTTAGAGCTCGAAGTTAGAATTGTGTATGCGTTA
Organism: Acromyrmex echinatior; assembly: GCF_024713525.1. Classification (NCBI taxonomy): domain Eukaryota; kingdom Metazoa; phylum Arthropoda; class Insecta; order Hymenoptera; family Formicidae; genus Acromyrmex; species Acromyrmex echinatior. The sequence continues at coordinate 6,681,215 of NC_141870.1, forward strand.
GGCACGGTCAAGTGCCCCTGCGATTGCCGCTGCCCGGCTATTTTATATCGTTACGACATCAACGATTCATAGAGTGGTTCGGAAACTTAGAGTTCGCCCCATCGAGAAGAATTTCTTATATCTAAAATCGCGAGTCAGGAATGCCGCTTACAAGGACAATTCAGCCCCTCTCCACACTTTGTGTAATGCATGAGCGGCCATTTAACATCTAGCTTGTACAACATCATATAAATAAATGACCGAATATATTTGTTATCTTTTCTTATTATAAATTCTGCATATTTTATTGTGTATTGTCCTGCTCGTTCTCCAAGACATCCTCTGTTCTCGGCCACAAACCACTCCCTCTATCAATCTCGTGGCTGAGCAGTCAGTTATTCGGACCGTCCATGTTCGTGATCTTGTAGAGATCTTTGTGATTCGAGTAAAATCTTCGAGCTAATTTCGAAAAGAATGGCACGCTCTCTCGTGCCTGGCGCCTAGCCTAATATTCGGTGTGTTGAAAGTAAGAATAATTGGAGTCTGCTGGATTAATTGATATTACCAGCTCTAAGTGGAGAGTAGTAACTACCGGAGAAACGATAAAGAATTACGATCACGAATGTGCGACAAAGATTTTGCATCACGCTCATGTGGTCGCTGTACAAAGATCACGAGTCGACATCGCGCATCCGACAAACAAACAATATTATATACACGAGCACTCTGCACGCGCGGTCGGTTCTCGCATAAACATATAGATATCATTTAGAAATGAATTTCGTCAAAAGATTAATTTGAATAATTTAAATTTTCTGTTTACATGACATTTTGTTTTTTTACTCATTTTTTACAAAATAGATGTTGATATGGTATATAATTTATTTAATGTTATTTCAATGTTGCAGTAACATTAACAATAAATGTCAAAAAAATCACTAAAAATTTAACTTGTGGTCCAATTTTTTTCAATACTATTTCGTTGTAGCAACATTAACAATCAATGTTGAAGAATAAATATAGATACAACATTGATAAAACATTGATACTTCAACATTCAACAATATCTTAGTAATTTTTTCAACATTCTGTGCTGTATGGGGTAATTGTATATAATTTTGGCAAATGTGGTACAATTATTCTCCTCTACTGTTACAATCGTCTACGAGACGGTACGAGACGATGTAACAAAATTCCTCATCTTTAAACAAACATAATTTTTTCTAGTTACATAAAAAAATTAAACCATACAAAATTTTGTAGCTAAATAAATTCTACATCTAAAGATACTTGTATATTTTTAAAATATAAATATTATATTTTACTTTAAATACGAAGGCGCCACTACGGTCTGAATGTTAAGATGTTGAACTATTATATATATTCATATAAATGAATTAAAGATATGATAATTGAGTGCCGATATGATTGTCGGACTTTCAACGCAATCAATCTGAAATATTTATAATCCCCCAAATAATCCCTCAAATTTTCCAAATTTTTATATAATCTCAAAAAACTATAATAAACTTATTGCGAAAAATATTGCTTCAGTCGGAAGTCGAACCCGGATCTCTTGTATTCCGTGCGAGATTGCGTTCAGTCTCGGTAATCTAAAGGCTTAGAATACTGTTTAGTCTTATTAATTATATTTTAACTGTTATAACACTTCAAAGTCAAAATGTTATTTTTATTCTCGATCTTCCCTATTTTAATTATATAATGCTCAAACATTCTTTCTTTTTTAATTGAACTTTACTGATTATGTAGTGCCAAATATGCCACTGGCTAATCAGTGACTATCCACTGATTCAGATTTAGAAAGAAGGAAGATTTCAATTAAATGTCTCATCAATAATCAAGAGCGTAAACACAAAGATCACCGTAACTGAGTGAAACATAAGTCGTAGGTTGACCAAAACATTGTGCGTTGACCTACGACCTACTGACTCACGTTTCACAACTTACAATCAGTTACGACCATCTTTGTACTGAAACCATAAGGGAGCATTTATATTAGTCGTATGCCGTATGCCGTATGCCATAATCTGAAAAAATTGACCAATCATCTTATAATATTCTCTTCTTACCGTCGAATGAGAGGAAAATATTTTACTACGATTAGTCAATTCTTACAGATTATGGTATACGGTATACGGTTATAGCCAATATAAACGCTCCCTAGGGGTGAAATCACACGGTGCGGAATAGCATTGCGGAATAGAGAATGCGTCATTAAAGCAACTAATTAGTGCTATTCTGCACTTTTCCATCACGCAAGTTTCGTGTACTATGTTCACATAATGCGTCAAAGATGCATCCAGGATAAATATAATTTAAACACTATTAATTTTCATTCTACTTCACACTAAACTTCACATTATTAAATACTATTAATTTGTCATTTTACTTCATTCGTCTCAACATTATGCGATTCCATCATATCAATCAACATCAAATTATTTTTACCTCTCAAAATTCGATGGTTTATTACAAAAATATAATTTAGATGACTTTACAGTTTAGGACGCGCATTACAACGATGCACTTTCTATTCCGCAACATCAAATGCGGAATAGCGCTGATTAGTTGTTTCAATGATGCATTCTTTATTCCGCAATCTTATTTCGCACTGTGTGATTTTATCCTAACTCTTCGCTTTGTGCTATCACGTTCACCAATGATTCCTATCTTCTCGCGCCGAATACTTGTTCGCACCGCCATGATGTAAGAATGAAAAGAAATGCTTTCCATTTGATGGAACACAAGCGACGTTCTATCCTTGTTGACATTCAGAGAGTGACAAAGATAGAATGACATTTGTGTTGATTTATATCGATTTGTGTCATTAAATGGAAAGCACTCAAGATGTATCATTCTCAAGGATGTGCAGTAGGAAAATGAATTATGGCCAAAATTTGATTGGCTATTCCAATATGCCAGCGCTATTATACTCAGGAAAGTGCATAGAGTGCAAAATTTAATTGATTTTCAATATTGCTATCGTCATTATGCGCAATGGTACACTTTGTATTCTTACATCATGAGCATTGCTATATCACTGTCTTTTAGTAGCGAACGGTACACAAGTTAATATCACGAAGAATTATTTTTACTATGAGATGCATAGGCTTTTATACTTTTTTTTTTATTATATAGATTGATTCTCAAAGTCTTTCTTCACTATATGAAGTATATAAAAATTTTTTTACGACTTTTGCGACATGAGGCCGAGCGTTATCATGAAGAAAAATAACTTTATCATGTCTTTGCTCGTATTCCGGCCGTTTTTCTCGCAATGCACGGCTCAAACGAATCAATTGTAGCCGATCGCCCGTAATGGAATCGCCAGGATTCAGCAGTTCATAGTAAACAACACCCTTTTGGTCCCACCAGATACAGAGCATGATCTTCGAACCATGAATGTTCGGCTTTGGTGTTGATGTTGAGATCGATGGCACGATTGATTGGATTTAGCGTAGTATTTTTTCTTCTTGGGATTGTCGTAGAATATCCACTTCTCATCTCCAGTCACAATTCGATGAAAAAAACCTTTTCTTTGTTATCTTTGAATCAGCTGTTCGCAAGTGAAAAATCGCCTTTCAACATTTCTCGGTTTCAGTTCATAAGGCACCCAATTTTCTTGTTTTTGAATTATTCCCATGGCTCTCAATCGTGCAGAAATGGCTTATTGAGTTACTCCCAATGATTCTGCAAGCTCCTCTTGCGTTTGACTCTGATCTTCTTTGAGTAATGCTTCTAATTCTTTGTCTTCGAATTTTTTTGGCTGTCCAGAGCGAGGCTTGTCTTTAACGCTGAAATTTCCATCCTTGAAACATCGAAACCATTCCCTACATGATTTATCAGTTGGAGCAGTGTCACCATAAATTTCGACAAGCATTCGATGGGCTTCAGCTGCACTTTTCTTCCAATTAAAGCAGAAAATTAGAACCTCCCGCAAATGCTGCTTGGTTAACACAAAATTCGACATTTCAAACACAATAAAAATCAAGGTTTTTGTATGAAATTCAAAGCGATATAAACTGAATATCATTAGCAGATGTCTAACCTCTCTGAAAACGCCATAATCAGCTGTCACTATGAACCATTCATAACAGCCGGAGCCATCTTTTGGAAAACGGACCGAAAAATTAATTTGTACTCCCAATAATATTAAATTTAATCGTTTGTTAATTTATTAATTTGAAAAACCTCTCCTTGTATTCATTGTAAGCTCTCATGCGATTGCACTTTACCCTCTCCCCAGTCACTTGGATTAAATTCTATGACTGAAAGCCAGGACATACGGACGTACTGGCATATCTGGTGTTAAAGTGCGTCCTCATGGTACACTGACTCAGTTTGGACCCTTTAAAACTATAAGTACGTTTGACTCGTGAGTCCGCTTAGCAGAGCACGAGTTGAGGTTTCCATTTCGTCCTTCATTCGACCTCCGGTTCGTTAGAAGCATTAGGATGAAGATAAGTGCCTCCCGATTTGCGTCGGTCCTTCCCCACAGCTCTCTTGCGGTTCGGAGCCTAGACACGACCAAATTAGTCTAATAATTCGGTTCCTGTTGAGTTCTCCCTTAGTTCTATGCATGCGGAGCTTGAACAATTGTAACAATTCACTTTCTTAAAAGGTGGATTATTCACTAATCACTAATCACCTCCACGAAATTTTCGCGAACAGCGAAAACAAGAAAGAATGTTTCGAAGTGTACATGATTGATGCGCTGGACGTAGCTTCGAACATAGTTCGAAGGAAAAAAGACCGTGCATTCCAAAAAAATACGCAAAGAATGCTGAAAACTATAGGATCTATTGCATATAGAAAGTAGCTCGCAAGGTGATCAGCAACTTATACAATTGCATTATGTTTGAGATCGTTAATTCGGGAAAAGCAAGAATTCTTTCAGTCGACCGACAGTAATTGTCATTGAACGCACGCATAAAGTGAGCTCGTGATTTCATCTCGAGCATGATCTTAATCCTCGTTAAAATCAGCGATTTGGCGTTCTTTGTTCTTTTTAAAACAATTCGGTACACGCAAACAGGCACCGGTAACGGACAATCGAAAGTTCTAGAACAATTCAATTTGCGCACGCAAGCGCCGCGCTCCGACGAATACGTCACGCGCTGTCATCAATCCCACGTACGGATTTTCTGTCGCGCATGACTGTTACGTTGAACGTCGTTAGAAAAGAATCCAAAGCGCCAATTAATTTTGTACACCTAATGCCACGCAATAATTACGATTGTGGCAAAATTTTATTGGATTTCTCCCAAGAAGAAAGCCCAGGCCGAAAGCAATAAATGCTTCGATCTCGCCGTTTCTCCTTCTTAGTAAAAAAAGTTCTTACTTCTTAAAGTTCTTAGACTTCTTAGAGTTCTTAGAGTCATAGTCTCGCTACTATATCGCTTCGTAAAACCGCCGTGCTAACCGCTTAGTGAAAACCGCTATAAAATGAATCTTTTCGAGAAGTGCCGAGAAAATCGCCGAGATTTTCCATCACCGCGATTCCAAATACAATTTGGAAAAGGTGACCGCATTTAATATTCTGTTAATCTAATATTTAATTAATTATATTTTCTGAATTTGTAACTGAGCATATTAAAGAAAATTCTTTTGTTAAATTACAAAGAAACGGAGTTCTCTTTACTGTCGCGTATCATATCAACCTTGTACCGTTCTCTCACTCGAATCTTTCCGCGCGGTGCATTCCCGCACACATTAATATCGATAATTTTTAATGTTTCGTAAATTGAAAAAAATATCTTTTTATTTAAATACACATACCTTTATTTACCATTATTACACTCAATATTTTTACATAAAGTAGTTTTACAAATGTTACTAAAAGAAAACAGAATACTATTATTGACATATATTTGAATCTTTGGCTATCCTGTGATAGAAACGAGAACATCCAAGCATCGTCAAGCATCTTCCAGTTTCGAAGTTTCAAAGTCGATTAGCTGCTCTTGAAGTGGCAAACATTAAAGTAGATATTGCCAGACGATTGTCAAATCATTCGCGCGTTTTATCTCTGTAAGACAAGAAGTATTTAGATATTTCTATATGTCTCAAAAAATTGAAACGCGCGAATTCTCATTTAGCAGAAAATAAACTGAATGTTACAATTTTCAACCTCAATCATTTGTTTCTAGATAAATTAATGCATTTAATTCTTAGAAATTAATAAAATATTTATTCAGAAAACAAAATTATTTCATATCAAGAAATAATTCCGATTATTTCAGAAAATTAAAACTACATTTCCATATATCTTCAGCAATTAAAGCGCATTTACATGTTATTGTTTTTATAAATTAAATCTGTGCAATGAATAGAGCTATTGTTTGGCTAACAAACTCTAATATGGAAAACTATCTATGGATAGAAAAAGTTATATTTTGAATGCTTTCACAATTAAGCAGTTAATTAAATGATTAAGTTATTATAAAATTCATTTTTTTTTCTTATCCTTTTTAAAAAATTAGAAAATAATTTTTATAAAAGTTATTTTCTTATTTTGTTTAAATAATAATTTTTTTGCCTACTAAATTAAGTTACACATCTTTTTAAATCAGAAAATGACTTTTTGACATTTTTAAGAAGTTACAAACAATTGTTTAATTTTGTTACTGCATACACATATACGCCTCAGAAAATATAAAAATAAAACTTCTGTATGTCGATTTTCGTCAAATTCGTTATAAGCAAGACTCGGGAATTTACACAACACACTTACGATCTTCGTTACATTGCATGTTGCTTGTGCAAAAAAAACAGTTTGTGCAGCGCAACGATCTACTTGTGTAAATGTGCGAGGTGGATCCGATTAAACTTCTCTCTCTTTTCCTCTCTCTTCGCATTTTGTTAACGTTGAGAACAAAAAACATTTCGGCAGTAACGGCATTGTAACGAGATGCGGAAAGCTTCTCGAGATGCGGCGCGATGTAGCACGGCGATGTAACCCGAAGCCTAAGAGAATTGAACCTCTCGCAACTTACTACCCCATCGCAGTTGCAATCGCTGATCAATCGCCGTAATGAACTGTCTCGACATTGTCGATTAAGAATTCCGTCTCCGTCATCATCGTCGATGCCGATGATGATGATCTTCGGGATTCATACGCGAGATGAATGCTCCTTCGTGCGCAAAAAGATTGGATTTAAGCGAGGTAACTTTCTTTCTATAAGTTCCCTTTAGCGACCATTAAAGGGCTCTTAAAGCGAAAGTACCGAGTGAACTTTTCCGCAGCCTGTTTTATCGAGATGTTGCCTCGTGAAAGGAGAGCTGCGATCGACACAACTTGACGTGAAGTCCCGTCGCGTCTCATCTCGTCTCGTTCACGGGAAGTTGAAGAAAATATAATTATGCTCCGAGTAAAAGGAACTTGATTATTACTGATAAAAAAGAAAGAGAGAGGAAAGCATGGGTGTTTTATTAATTGATATGAGCGATGACGTATTTTTTTCTCATCGTTTTTATCGAACACGCATATTCGCATATCAATTTTTGAATTTTTTTTTTTTTTTTAAGAATATTTAGAATTGATGACAAAATCGCCGATTACAACATTAAATATAATTATTTTTTGTTAATAGAAAGAAGAAATATTAGTTACATAATATTAGTTAAATAAAAAGAGAAATTATGTAATGCAGGAAAGGAAAGCTTGTGAGTCTGAAATCTCCATATTGTTCTAGATGCGTTAATTTTCGCATAAATACGGGCTAAATGAACACGGAATTATTTCGCGAAGAAATAGGAAATGTTAAAAGTAAACAAAAATGACGTTAAGGCTAATTCTACAATATGCTCTTTGTTTCCTGTTTCTTGCTATTTGTCTCTGTTTTGCTCTTGCCTTTTTGATCAGTAAGACAAGAGACAAATAGCAAGAAACAGAAAACAAACAGCACATTGTAGAATTAGCCTAAATCATACTCGATTCGATTGCGTGAAAAGGCTTTTATATTGACCGAAATTGGGAAGGCACATAGGTTTAGATGGTTTTTAGCGAGTGACGTAATATGCGAGCGGGAAATCGCGAATTCCTCGGAAATCTTCTTCGATCTGTACGCGCGAGAACGGACTGCAATTTTCATAAAATACTTGGAGTATGTGGTGACTGGAAAAATTCCAGGAATCGGACTAGCTACAAAAATACTGAAAATTCAATGGCAGCGAGGCAACTGCGTTGAGTGTATATAACTGTGATAGAAACGACTGAAGGGAACTCCGAGTTATAAGCATTTGCATATTATCACCAATTCCAGTAGTCGAGCACCGTCAATCGTCGAAATGGCAGTTCACTAGTTCGAGAGAAAAATTGTAAGAAACGGAATACGGATAATTGAGTTCAATATCGAGTCTGACTAGAAATAATTGTAATGCTCGTAACAATATATGTACCTTTAAATCTTTTTGCAATAAAGCGAAATAATTTTTTTCTAAAAAAGGAAACTTGTCTGATAAAGATCTAACAAATAAATTTCATGCACATTTTAAAATTTTATCGTCGACTTCGAACATGAAATGAATCAGCCGCTTACGAACTATAAATCGATGCGATCCTTCAACCGTCACGCTTCACAAAACTTTTAAGACAGTTTCACGAAGCTTCAAGATGCGGACGCGGTTAATAAGACGATCAATCCGGCGAAGGTGACGAAGGAGAGGGTCGATGTCGGAGGGTGAGTGCTTTGAATAGGAGGTTACCAACGGCATAACAATGTTCCGGGCTTATGTACCTCTCGTCCGATATATTATACATGTATACGTGTATATAAATGCTGTATATACATATATGTATGCATGTCGTCTCTTTCTTGTCGCTGCAGTTCGACATAACGACCCCCGAGGAACGGAGTAACTAGCGGGCCTCGGCCTTATCTACAAGCTACGGTTGAGATTAACGAAACAAAGGCCAGCGCTCGCGATGGAATGCGTTGTTTCTTGTCGAGAGATTGGTCCCAGAACGGTCGTATCAGGCTTTACATGCGCGCCCATCAGGATACGGAAGCTGTGCCGACAACGTCATTCGCTAATCGCGCCGCGTCATTTAGGGTTCTCGCCATGGTTAAACGGTCGTGAAGCGTATATCGTCCTGTCCTTGCATTATTTCCCACGTTCCCGAATTGAAAAGGAAACGTCGCCAGGGACTGCGACGCGCGACAGAAGGAGGAAAACTTGGAGATTCTCGCAAGATTCATAAAGATGTATATTAGACTTCTGGAAGAAACAATTATAATTATAATGAATTAAACAGATTTAGCATACCGTTAAAAAGAAATTTACTAGACTTGTGCACTAATACAGATATTTAAAACATATAATATTTGTTTAATAAAGAAATATGTTAAAATCTACATGGATAAAACAATTTTGCTGAAGTCTAAAAATCTCTCTAGCAAAATAAAAATTTAGCAAAATAAAACCTAAAAATAACTTTATAATTTTATTAGATCATCGAAATAATTATATATATATATATATATATATATTGTTAAATTCACTGTCTAAATCTCAGGAGTGAGATCTCACTCGAAGAAACTAAAAATTTAGCCTGCCTTGAAAAAAAAATGAAAATACTCGAGGTTCAAGAGGCAGATTTTCACTCTTTTTTTAAGACAGGTTAAATTTTCACTTTTGAGTAAACTGATTTCACTCCACGAGATTTAAAGAGTATAATTACATTCAATTTAAATTATTTTTTATTGTTCCATAAATTGTCACTGCTTTTATTTAATACGTTAATTTAATTAAGATAATACAGTTATATAATTTGACACGAGAAAATATATTGAATATCAAATTTAATTTATTATTTACTAAATATATGCGTATGAACGTTATTTACGTTGAAATTAATTATAGAAATAGATTGATTTACATTTTGATGTACATGAAAGTTAAAAAGAATAAAAAATATTTTTAACTAAGGAATTGGGTTACCTCATTACTCTTTTGAATCTAATAGTAGTAGGATGCTTAAACTGATTGCTGTCAAAATTTTTGCAGGATCATGCTTTAAATTTCATTTTATGTAATTATTTAATAAAATTGTTTTCAGATCTGAATGTAACTGAATTTTTAGATATTTCAGTGAAATCGTTTTTTCCGTGTAGTATAAAAAAAAGATATAAAAAACCTCTTTGAAGTATGCGTGACATAATTAGATTAAAAGCCGGTTCAATCGGATATAAATCTGAGATCCTCAGTCGCTATCATATTTTTCGATAAACTTGCTGCCGAATCTGATTTCACCGGCGACGATTTATAGTCCGTGACATTAGTCAGCGGATCGCTGAGCGGTTTCTCGCTCCATAGAATGAAACTCTTAACCGGACACTGTGGGCGGTTCAGAAAGGTGGTTCACAGTTGCATCCGATTGTACTGTAGTTCCTGCAGATACTGGCTTGTAATTTTCGAACAGATGCACGTTATTATAACGGTTTACCGACTTGTAATGCAACGCGAAGTAGAGAATATATCTACACAGTAAGCGCGAAGAGCATGGATGAAGTAAATACCGCCCTATTCTCTCGTCTACCTTCGTCGTCCTTGTCCATTGTCCTGCCTTTGACGTCGAAGACGATGGGAACTTCATTAAAGGTACTTTGTAGATTTTCAAACGACTTAAAGTACCGGGTCTGGCGAATCGTGCTGAGCGTCTCACGGAACTGCGTACTAATTACGAACGCTTCGGACAGAGTAATCATTTTTCAAAGAGGAAGCTTTCGAGAGAAGCTCCTCTCGCCGAGGAATCATGATACTTTTACGCGCGTGCTTAATTGAATGCGTTATATCCCGCTAGAGTCGCTTCGCCTTTAAAAGCGGAAAGAATAAGCACTCTTGACGTAATAGCAAGAAAAAAAGCAACCAAAAAAATTAAATTGAAATTTATTCTGTAAAGAAAATTTTGCAAAGAGTGCATATTGGCGCGATATTGAAACCGCTTCTGTATTATATAAAATAATCTAAAAAGAAGTAAAAGGATTAAGTATTTTATATCATTAAATCTTTGAACTTTTTTTTGAATCCATGTATATATACACAGCTAACAAATTTATTAAAATTATATTATTTTTCTAATTAAAACCGATATAGTTATTTCTGATTAACTTTCTTTCTTTTCTCACATTTCTTGAAATTACGATACCTCAAGAGAATTCGAAAATATGGGGGTAAGATCATCGCTCTTACTTACTATATATCTGCATTTATATCATTAAATTTCTCAACTTTCTTTTACATTGATTATATTTAAACAATATTTTTATCAAGTTATTTGTTATAAAAATATATTTAAACATTATTTCTACATGACAATTGAAATGATTAATTTTATGTAAAATAAATATTAATACATATTAATATATTTTACCAGTTTAGAATATTTTTTATTTTTCCTAGTTTAAAATTAAACGCAATGTATTAAATTCCAACAAATAAAATTCAAACAATTAAATTATAAAAAGATAAAGAAACCACGCTTGATGTGTTCGTGCTGTACAATATTTATGTATTTATAATATCTAAAATATCCCTTTAAAATTAAATTAAAATCGATAAATTATCGAATAATTTTTCTTGTTTCCTTGTATTTTTTTAAATTATATTAAAGCAAATAAAATTAAAAAGTATGGATTATTGCACTTATTTATTATCTTTGCAACTTGCATATAACTGATTTTGCAAAATCGTCATTATACATTCGTGGTACTTCTATATCTTGACTGATTTTCCATGTTTACAGAGCGTATCTCGGTTTTCGTAGTTGAATTTTAATCTGATCAATGTCGTATATCGAAGACGGACCACTGAGCAACGAGCTTATACAAAGCTTTCCGTTAGTACAGCAGTGTAAAAAATCTCAATTTCACGGTTCACTTGCCAAGAGCCAGTAAGAGTTTTCCTATACATGTTGCGGTGTGCTCTAAAAAGAAGTGGCTTCTTCTTTTATTTTCCTTCGAGAGCGTACGTCTACATGAGTGCCGCGCGGCATTCTCGTCAAGATGAACCGCGTAGTCAAATTCAACAATACACATTTGTGCAGCGTCGGTATGCCTTTCATAAGCCAATTTGCGCAGCTGCAATTCGAGGTACAAGTAGAACTGAGGGAAATGAGGAGGTGGTACAAATGCAAACGTCTTGCATTCAATCTGAGTGAATCTGGGGACACGGTAGTTTCTCGGCGCTAAGACATAACGCGATATAGAAACGTCTCAATCATGAAACCGATAATTGAAAAATCTCACAATAGCGATACCAAGATTCAATGAAATAAACTTCATTGGAAAAATTTGCAAAAAGAATCTATCAGCGCAATTATTTAGTGGAAATAAATTTAAGCAATTTCAATTATCTGTTATATATATTTTATACAATCACACGCATTAATATAATAGAAAGAATTCGGAAAAGGAAAGGACAAGATCCTTGTAATTTTCTCTCACACTTACATAATTGTTTCGTTATTGAAATGTTCTCTTTAAATAAAATACATCCTGGTTGTGCAGTCGCGAAGCGACTGTTTCCACTGTGAAGGTATTAACTTTCCGAATTATGTTGCCGCGTTTAAAGCTTTCTTTCGCCCAGCAAACGAGCCCTCACTTCACATAAATAATCGAGCCGCTGCCACCGTGGCTGCTACAGGAGCCACGTAGTTACAACTTACGAAGTTTACAACTACCGACGCCGTTTGGTACCTCGCGTACGCTTTTATCGTGTCGGATAAACAGGCTTGACGTTTTCGCTCACAGGCTCATTCGAGTTCATGAATGTGCTTTCAGGTATCCAAGTCGCGCGCATGTATACATATTCCAGGAATATATTGTACATATATGCAGCACACTATCGCATGATAAGACACTCGACGCGTTTTCTTACTACCGAGTAGACATCTCAAGGAAACGAGAAATTGGTCGGCAACGACGCGAAACTCCGCACGCCGAGAGAAGAAAGACAAAAAAACTTGAGTTCTCTCCCTCAAACCGACAACGACAATTCACCAAGTTAACAAAGCGAGCACTAGGTCAAAGCACTGGTTAATTAAACGTTCTTCTAACATTGCATTCAATCTCTGACTATCTCAAGAAACGTAAGCTCTCTGAGTTTCTCTCAGAAAGTTGCAATCATATCTTCTTAATTCAGAGAATTAATTTTCAAATGCTGAATTTAAAAATTTGAAATTTTTTAAAATCTTTAGAAGGTAAATGTTTCTTCTCCTATTTTAAACGATACGCCATGTATATATCTTCAAGAAACTAAATTATTCTGAACAGAATTTACTTGATAGATGAAACTCGAGTTTCGTAAGTTCCATATAGATTCGTTTCTGCCCCGTATTTTCATCGCTCATGCTCTTCACGGTCCTTGCGGAGGACCATTGTATGAGAGCCTCTCGGAATAACGCTAATAACGCAAAACGGAGACTGCCATGTCATGATGTTTTTTGTGAATGGAAAGGATACGCCATTGTTCGACAAGTGGAGGACGTATTCTATCTACGACTCCTTGTTCGTTTCTCGATGTCGATCGCGGTCTACTTCTCGACAATTCGGTCGTTTCTTGAAAATAGAGATAATTTTATTTCTTAACGTCATTCTTTTATGATATATAATATTAATATGTATATATTAATCGTTAAAGTCGCATAAAATATTCCATACATTTTAATTTATTATGTGCTTTTTTTACATTACTACTTCCTTTTCTTCGTGCGACTTTCATAATTTTTAAGGTATCATTTATCACCGAATTACGATCAAACAAAATTACGCGAGACGGTAAAGAAATAGCTTTGGCAAGTGTCGCTTCGTTAATGGGCGTAAAGACGCGCGGACGCCGTCACCCACAAGGGTGCACAGGAAATCAGTGTCCGGCCGCAATTAATGTCTTAATTGCCATCGAGAAGATCAAAGGAGTAATTAACACGACATGTGCAACCCTAATGATAGTAAAAATATATACTGCGAATAGGTTTTATCTAAAAGTAACTCAATATACGCTGTTTTTCAATTCTGACTCCTCTCGCGAGTATTAAATTATGCAATCGACCTTGTTACGTTTGCAATATTTAAAGTTATTTTAACATACGTTTCTCTCATCTCAGTATTTCTACAAAATTAATTTCATTAACTTTTCCAGCTGTTATTTGTCGTACATATTTTTCATGTTTTTATGATCACAGAGAATTTCAAGAGAGTTTGTTTCGTGAATATTTACGCATTGTTATAGGAATTTACAAATTTCTCTGATTGTCTTAACACGTAAACGTCGCTGAATAGTAAGTATCTTTGCTTAAAATTTACTATAAAGAATATAGAAAAAAATTCTATAGTTTTGTAATGAAAAAAGATCTATAGTTTTGAATCGGTAAATTCTCATCCGTAATAGTTTTCTATGTGAAGTAAATGTAAAGTGTATAGTTTCCAATAGGGATTCTACTTGCCGATTAACACCTAGATATCAAAATGCAAATATAATGTAAATATAAGAAATAAAAAATCAAATACTTTTTTCCTCATATTTACATCATATATTCATTATGTTTGCGATACGCCGAACATTTATACGCATGTATTTATATTATATATCTTTGAAAACATATGGAGTTTCGGTGGGATTCAAACCAAAGTGGGATGATAACTTTTTTTAAGTTTTAACAGTTTTAAAAACTATTGAAAAACTATCAGAAATTGACTTTTCGCACATAGCAAGAACAGAGCAGTCTTTCGTTTTGAATGAAAAAAACGCATCGAATGAGCCTAATTTCATTAAAATCCGAAGTGAGATAACGATTTTAAATAAATACCGATTAAAATGCGTATACATAGCGCTGCATTAAATCGATGTGATAGATTTTCTAACCTTAGTAGACGTCAACTTTAACGCTTAATATCTCGGTTCGCGGGACTAGGCACATTTTACTACCAGATTCTTTTGTTTCATGCAAAAACGCGTCAAATGAGCATAATTTCATTAAAATTGAATTGTAAAGGGCGTCTTCTAAATAATTACCTACATAATTTTATTTCCAAGAAATTAAAAAATTATTAAAAACTATAAGCATTACAATGGGATATTTCTTATTATTACCGATAGACCAGTCGATACATTCGATGCATACAATTTCACATAGAATATTGACGGCCTCTAATAAATTCACCATAAAAATTTATAAGAAAAAAATCAATTGAAATACATTGCCGATGCAATGTTAAGTTATTTCCCATAAAGAACATTTCGACTTTTATAGTTTGAAAACCATAGACACCTAGGTTGGTACTGTACATGAAATCACCATTAAAATTGATAAGATTATTAATAGGTAAAAAAAAACACTATAAAAAATTATACTCATAGAATCTTATTGATAACTGTAGAGTTTCTATAGTCGTTCTCGTGCGCTACTATAAAAACTGTTGAAAACTATAAATACCTACATATAAATTTTATATGTTCCTATAGATTTTTATAAAAAATTTTAAGTAGGGGTGATTTCGCAACAGACAGGAATTCGATTTTAAAATACTTACTTATCGGGACTCGTAAATTCACTGTTGTCTAACGTGAAATGAAACGAGGATGTTAAAAAAGATTTTTGGATTTTCTACGGAACCTTAGTTAACCACAAGAAGTTATTGTTTAGGACCTACATGAAACAGTAAAAATAGTTTTACTTTCCAAAAATGAGGAGAAAGTAGATTTTTTTCGCAAAGCGAATGGATCACTCGAGCAATGCAAATAAAATTTAAAAAATTAGAATCAGTCTTGGCAATTGTCACAAAATAGCTACTAAATCCTCTATATGTAGTACTTCATGGGCCCATTTGATGAAATGACTGTACTGGATCAATCATAAACAAATCATCATACTGCATTGTGGCAAAAAATAAACAAAAATGAGATGTAAACAGACACGTGCCTTTCATACACTTGAAAGATCGTCTGTTCCTTCGTATTCTCAGTATTTTTATTGTAATCATATATCGAGTAAAGAGGATGGATCATTCGCTTTGCTCTCACTCGCTTTGCCCAAAAAACCTATCTGGCGCGAATTTGGAAAGGTTAGAATAAGTTGAAGCACCAAGTGAAAAATTTTAACCTTGAATACACGTTTGAAGACACAGAATTCTTATAAAAAATCATTCACACTGATTAAGAAACAATTACAGATAATAATTAAGCTACGTACTTAAGGAAAAATCGCAAGAAAACTCAATTTTCTATATGTCTCTATTAAACACAAACGAACGCAATCATATGTCGTTTTGTACTTTCATAACGTCGGTCATTCCTTCAACTGCTAGAAACTCATAACGCAATCTCAGATAAATAAGCAAAAATAAAAGGTATTTGCTTTACCCAGGGCGTCCATTTTGCCCGAGCTTTTTCTATATGTATATTTTATTGTAGATTTTTTAAATGTTATTATACTATTAACAGGCTTTTTCACAAAGCTTTTTCAATGCCAAATTAAATTCTCATGCGAATTTATTATGATATGATATAAATGATCGATTGTAGGAACGGCATAACATTTCTTGAATCGTACAGGAATCAATTTCGGATTTTCTTGGTTTTCCCTATCATTGGATAATAGTTTCTAAAGTTTCTTTTTTGGATAATATGAGGATCAAACACTCAGTTGTGTTGCATTAATTTTAGTTATCATGAAAAACTTTTGCAATACATCTGTGATTCGTGATAAGTGTAAGTTCTGCCACGTTCTTAGCGTGGTATACAAAAATTCGATTTACAAAAGGAGACAAATGTAACATCAAATAAATCTATTTCCATCGCATTTTTAGGATGTAAAACTATTGTTATTATTTTATGTAGATCCAAACAATAACTTTTTATGATTAATAAAGATTTTGTAGGGGATCTAAAAATCCGATTTTTTTAATATCCTTTTATATAGTACACATATTCATTTTTCGATGTATTGAAAGTGCGCAATACATGTTGATTCCTCAGAGCTCGCAGATGAGGCTTAGAAAAGAGCATTGCTTTGATTAAAATGAAATAAAATTGTATAGCTCATAGTTCATAGACACTGAATGTGTATCGAGAATATAGTTACCGGAACTAACACCTTCAAGTTTCCTTCCGGAATTAAACCAAATATCATATTTCATGATCGCTCCAGAACATCAACTATAAAAATGATGCGTTGCTTAAATTATTTGAACTCCGATACCTGACTCAAAATATCTCCGGTCTAAAAATATATTTCTTGTTACTTCTTGTATCTTGTACGTTTCTTTGTATTTCGCACGCAACAATTTCCAAATATTTTAAAGAGATTCCAAGAGATTTGAAAGAACTTTTAAAAAATCATCTCCCATATGTATAACAAGATAAAAATCTCGTACATATAAAAATCCATTTGCTTTAGTTTTTGAAACTCACCCATTTGTTTATCATGCGCGATGTTAATACGATCGAAAAATTCCAGTATAATATGAAGGAGAAATTTTGCTTTTCTACAGCGCGGCACAGCGCGGCGTACGGAACACGGTGAATTAACGTGCGCTGTATTATTCCAAAGTTGGGACTCGTTACCGGGACGAGAACAGTGAGGCTTGTTATTTTACGCAAACGGCACAGTGGCTTAACAATAGCAGGAACGTTACGCCAACGTTTCCGCGTAACAAACATTACTCCGCGCGAGCGGCGTGCGGCGAAACGGGGCTGTGGTTGGCAGTACAGAGACGTAATCTTGAGATCCCATATGGTCTCGTGTTGAGGATGTAATTGCCGTTCTGAGGACAATCACGAGATTATCACGACAACCCGTGTCCGTAGGCTCCAGGATCGCTCTAGCGCGCCATTGCCTTGCGGTAGAAACAAAGGTATCAAGCAACATAGGCTTTATTAAGCCTGACCGGGATCCGCCGACAAAGCGCTGATAGTTTCGGCTAAATGAAATACGGGTCGGCTATAAATACCGACCTATCGATAGATAGGGCCCTGACATCGCTCGTGGCGCTACGACTTCGAACAAAGGATAACTGTATTCGCTTTAGTTGACTTGGGAAGCAATCAAAGCTGCATCGCATTGCCATGCCGCGGTTTATTCGTGCAGCAGGACTTGCGAACGAAACTGGATAATTTGAATATCTTTCACAATTAGTAAACTTCATTAGTGTCGTTCGCTCCAGACGTTTTTATTATGAATCTCTATGCGATGTTTTGAATGATAAACTTTTAGGAACGACTATATTAATCTTCAATTACAATATATATATATATATATATATATATATATATATATATATATATATATATACTCTTTTTGAATCTGGGAGTCAATCATGTAATTTCACGTAAAACTTTTTTTTTAGCGATTATATATCATAACTTAGACTTCTTCTGCGCAGACTTCTTTTTTTAAATAGAAAATGCCATTTAGTCATAGTCCGTTCATATTTCTCTCAACATAATAATCTTCCTTACGAGATAAGAATTTATTGGAGAACAACATATATGCCCTCGGACAAGCTACATATATGCCCGTTTTCCTCTTTGTATAATATAATAGTTTAATCTTGGTTCTCTTTATTTTTTTAGTTTTTAGAATTAAAACAGAATAAAGAATAAATCGAATCGAAATTAAAATTAATCTATATTGATAGAAACGGACATTATTCTAATTTCAAAATATTTTTTAACTCCTTAGATTTTCGTTTTTCCATCACCACGATTCATAGCGAAAAAATTTACGTGAATAACTTTCACTTTTTTAGGAGAATTGCACGATCTTGCAAAATCGCAAACTTTTTACTTTTCATGTTTCTGCCCTAGAGAAAAAGTTACGTGTAATCATTCCCCAAAAAATTTTAAACAATTAATACATCTCTACGATTAACTATAAAGTTGTAAATTGTATAGGTAAAAAAGATTTCCTCTATCAATCGATAGTGAAGGTTCAGTTGCATTCTATATTTCAAATAGGTTTTAAACTTAGATAACTTTAAAAATTAATGTAATTAAGAGTTCAAATGATGTAAATTTTACTCTTATTAATATCCATTTTATTTATTAATATCATTTATACACACATTATCAAATCGTTTAAATAAATTTCTTCGAAGCGGAACAAAACGTGGACGAAATTGAGAGCAAGAATCGTTCTTGAATCTAATGTAATGTTGAACAAAGTTAAATGACTTGGTACAGTCTCCTTATTCGCAAATGCGATTTGTCGTTCCTCATAATAAAGCGGCATCGACAGAGAGATGACAAAAGTGACTAGCGCTACTGAAGAGTGTTCACAACGATTTCAAAGGGCCGCAGCGTTTCTTCCATTACAAAGCATATCTTTGGACATAGTCATGAAATAACGGTCGTGCAATTTCACTTTGATATAATTTCAAAGTGCATTATGGACTTTTAAGGTTTAAAGAAGCGACACAGTATGCAGTTATTTATTGTCCAGTACATTGGCACAAGCGAATAAGAGACGCTTTTCGCAAATCTAAACTAGTTTTATATCCGCTTTAAGTTTAAATCGCGTGTAATGTGAAACTAAAATTATTTCAATTAAAATACGTATAGACATCTTAAATTATTTATATTGTCTGTTTTTTATTCGATTTTGCAATCTGCATGTTTGCAGAAACTTCAATGTATAATTTCGATCGCAATTTAATTTTTAATCTATAGTTCTCTACTATCTGCATTGTAACCATATTTAGCCACTTTAGTGTTGAAACATGTTCGTTGTATTCGACATATCAGACTTTCGGTTAAACTATAAATACCAAACTATAAGTAACCAAAGTAAAACTTTTAATAGTTCTGTAGCTATGAAGATCCTAATAACGCGATGTTGTTTAAACGATTGTATTGCATTGCGTGCTTATTTGGAAAATAAACATATGTAATTCAATTGGGTAGCAGATATCTCAATGATTTTACAGAGTAAGGCGAAGAAAATAATGAAAATATCGCAAAATGTACAATACATACATAAATTATTCTCTCAACGTTGCCGTCTTTATGCATACGCGACGTTAGTCAAAGCGAATTTCCGACGTACCGGACCCTCGCGATTCACTTTGCCAATACCCGCCTCAGTCGCCATGACGACAGTCAGCAAACTACTAACGCTTTCTCGTTGAAAGCCCCGAGAGCAAACGCGTTAGAAAGCTGTCCGGTGTAGTCGCCACGTCTAATAGCGTTCTCGTGATAATCGTCGTAAAGCGCAGAGAGGCGACGACGAGTGCTTCCGGACTCAAAGTTTCCCGGACAAGACTCCACGCGTGACTGTTGCATCCTTAAAGCAGCTCGCATATAATTTCACTCTTGTAATACATGAACCAGGGAATGACGTTCGGGAGAGCTTCCCTTTTTCGGCATCCAGGTCGACGGCTTTCGAAACGCGAAAGTCAAACAGCGACCGTCGGTCCTCGGTTCTAAGAAAAGCTCGTGGCTTTCGATCGACGTGACTCTCAAAGCATCAAGTTTCTCGCTCGAATGAGAAAAAAAGAAAGAAAAAAACGTCTCCACCATCGTTTCCTCGGCGACATTTTCGAGAAAACGGCGGCGAATAACTCGGGATCCATTTAACTTGAATAGCATTCGTCGACTCTTGCTCGCGCGCGCGCAGCTCGCAAAAGTCACAGAAACAGTCGAATAAGAAGAAATATTATATTAGGTGTACAAATAAGTTTCCGCCGTTTTTTATCAAAAATTAAGCATTTATTGTGAAAGAACGATACATAATGTTTTATTGATGTAAGTCAAAATATAAGTGCAAGTTCTTTTTGCGTTTGGCACGAATCTTCATTCAATAATGCTTCCAATTCCGCATCTTACACTTTCGGCCTTCCGCTACGTTCTTTGTCTTCGACGTCAAATTCACCGTTTTGAAACCATTCACGACAACTTCTCTCACTTAAGGCAGTCTCACCATATGCTTCTACAAGCAATCGATGAGCCTCAGCTGCAAATTTCTTCAAATTAAAGAAGTAAATCAAAAGTTCCCGCAAATGACGCTTATTCGGCTTAAAACTCGGCATTTTCGCACAAAAAAAATATATGATGCTGATACAAAATCGCTAGTATTTCAAGATTATGTTGTTGACAGATATCCAACCTTACGATATAATGTTTTACATCAGACAATTTTAACCATAGCTTGCTAATGGCGCTGTCTTTTGTCAAACGGCGGAAACTTATTTGTACACTTAATATTATATACAATATATCGCGTTTCATCTACTATGATCACGTTCTCTGTTTATTCCTGTTGTAGATGATACTGATATTTTCGTAACATGATGTGCGTTACATTATCAGAGTTTGCGTGTACTAGCACGTAAATGTGAATATTTCTATCATATTCCTATCTTTTTTTCTTTAACATAGTAGAAGTTTACGTGATGCAGCTCATGGTATACACAAAAACACAGTAAGACGTAAGCAGTAAGCGAATAGGCCAATCATAGAGACCGTAAAGTTAGTAGCAAATTCAATATTAACAATTTTCTTACTGCTTATGTTTTACTGCATTTATATGTGTCATGTAATTTAATTCACATCGGTTCTGAGCTCCAGTTCACGTTTTTAGAATCATTTTATCATGTTTTTTAAAGTTAAACAATACCATTAAATTCGTAATTTTTAATTACAATATATTCAATTTGAGTTATTCTTAATCATTTGTACATGTCGTCACTGCTCCAATATAAAG
The DNA here is from genome assembly GCF_024713525.1 of Acromyrmex echinatior. Classification (NCBI taxonomy): domain Eukaryota; kingdom Metazoa; phylum Arthropoda; class Insecta; order Hymenoptera; family Formicidae; genus Acromyrmex; species Acromyrmex echinatior. Next base: position 6,702,912 of record NC_141870.1, read on the forward strand.
TAGGATAAGATATTATGAACTTAAGGAAACATTTCGATAGGTATGTTTAAGATGTTCATATTAGCTATAGTGCCCAATCCTATTCTCTTATTGCCGTTAATTTGATTAAAATAAAGGAAATTAACAATTTAATTAAAAAAAATGTATTAAATTTGACTCTTAGTTTAGTATGTACTAAAATAATAATATGAACGATATTTACTTTGAAAGTAATCACAGAAATGGATTGATTTACATTTCGATATACATAGAAATTATATAAAAATAACAAAATGTTATTTAACTCAATATAAACCGCAGCCAACCAATATGAATCGCAGCCCTGCATGGAAAGAACAATTTTGCTGTATTTAAAAATTTAGCTAGATACAAATCTGAAAATAATTTTATTAGAATTATTTTTCTGATCAGATTTTGATTATTTCCTTATTTGAAAATAATTTTGTTTTATCAACTCTTAAAATAATTATGTAGAATGTTTACATTAATAATAATACTGCAAAAAGGTTTTAAAACTTTGTAATAATTAGTTTATGGCGATGCTGGAGTAATCAAATTGTCGGGACTTTGCAAATCGATATAAATCTCCGAATTTACTGAACAAAACAAAAAATCCTTTAATCCCACAGGATTAAAGTAGACGCAAAATTTTTTGTTGCAATAAACTTTATATTAAAATCGAAAAAAAGTTAACAAAAACTTACATTTTTTTCAAGTCATAGAGTTGTAAAGGATACGGGCAGTAGGAGTCAAGCAAATAATATATTTATGAAGTTTGAAACTTCTTTATTCACTAAAACGCGCTTACATGTTTCGACTCACTTTTGAGCCCTCCACAGAGACAACACAAACTAACATAAATAAATTGTAAATAAAAATTATCCTGTCATAGTGAACTCAACTACCTCGAGAATTTAACCCAAAACGAATAAAAGAAAAAGAAAAAAAAAATAAACGAAAATAAGAAAATGATGGAAATATCGGAATAGAGAATATGAAAAACTAATTTATCAAAAAACTTTAAGATTATAATCAATTATTCCGAAAATAAGGACACTCATCTTGATCATAAATCATAAACTATATTGCAAACATTACTATAAATTATTCGAAAACCGATTCTTGATATTTTGGCCAGTCAGTATCAGACACAGTGAGTCACTTTTAGTTTTAGTTAGTATTATTCAAGGTTACAAATGAAAAAATTTATTAGGTGTTGGAATTAATTCGTAGCGTTTTACAAGTGATGGGAAGTACTTTCATTAATGTATTTTTTAATGCTCATGTGAAATAAATAACATTCTTTCATTAAAAAACGCTACGAATTAATTCCAACACCTAATAACATTAAAACCCTAATCAATTCCATGAAAATGAAAGTTGGAAAGTAATAAAAAATCGTGCCAGAAAGACTCATTACTGTGTACGAACGACACTGACTGACTAGATATGATAACAACTCTAGCCTTTATAGCTTGTCTATGGTCGGGAAAGTAGAGGCCTTGGGAAGCCTCTCCATATCCGTCTGCAAGTTGAGTCTGTGCGTCTGTCTCCTGATGAATATCATCTTCGAAATCAATCTCTTCCTGTAGTGAGGCTTCTCGTTCAATATTGTAACGTTGTTCCAATCATGACTCTCTTGTGACCGATGCTCCGTTATGACATTACGAGTAGAGGTGTTCCATCGGATGCGGTTTTTATGCTCCGTGATTCTTGACCTCAGCTGTCTATATGTCTGTCCCACATCACAATTCTTACATTTATTCTCTATTTACAATTTATTTATGTTAGTTTGTGTTGTCTCTAAGGAGGTTGTCTCAAAGTGAGCCGAAACATGTAAGCGCGTTTCAGTGAATAAAGAAGTTTCACACTTCGTAGATATATTATTTGCGCGACGTCTTCTGCGCTTAACTTCTACTGCCCGTATCGTTTCCAGTTCTTTGATTTATAAGGAGTCTTAGTTAGATTGATTTGTTATACGAATTCATAGAGATCATCTGACGTAGATGTTTCCTTAAATACAAAAGTTTTATAGCTCATATGGAACAATCGTGCAAACAACAGTGTAACACAAGCGTATTATGTGCATAAATAATACTGAGTTTATGGAACTAAAATTAAAAGTTTCAAAAGAAAGATTTATATCAATTTATAAATGACATGTATACGAATGCTAAATTTTTAGAAGCTTTAGTAAAATCCTTCTTTTTTATGATAATTAAAGAAACAATTACGAAGATAAAATAAAAATATATTATAAGATAACTGTATATTCAATGGATGTGTACTCAAAATACCTACTCGTTTTTTTGTAAATAATTACACTGTGAATTCAACAGATAGCACTAATAAGTTGTGCAGGCATCTAACTCGATTGCATCAATTTATTGTTCAGTTTGTTTATTCTGTTAATAAAGCAAAACGCGAAATGTCGTGGTAATGTAATATATCATAAGCAAATAATTGCTTTTTATAACTACTATGAATGATTTTTAATTTTCATAGTTTATTTTATAATCTTGTATTTGTACTTTACTGTATTTAGTTTATAATTTCGTCACAAAATATTGTTTATAACCGAAGAGAAAATACTCTTTATAAAATAGAAATAAATGTAAAAAATGAATGTGGTTATAATTTCAAAAATATATGAAAAAAAAGAGCATAAAGAACCACAGCACAAGATATAGTTAGTGATATTTAATTATTCTTGCATTACGAATTACAAAAAAACATTAAACGTTTGCCACAATCTGGCCATCTTCAGTAAAATTAATAATATTCTTAAGACGCGGAGTTACATCAAGTTGGAATCAAATTCAACCCTCGTGTGTTATAATTGTAAAGATCGTGTTTGCATCAAACCGACGCTGCTTCATATAATAATGTTAGTAGGTCAGAAGTCATGTAGTAAAAAGTGTAGAACGAGAATTTCCAGATTCTAATTTACAATAATTTATTTAATTATTAATATCTTTTAAAACGGAGTATAAAATAAAGGAAACATTACCTGTTTTACAGCAAAATAATCGATGAATTAAAAGTATATTCATTTCACAGATAGAAATTTGTCGTGACACTATGTGTTGTTATTGGTCGTATCACATATTTTTCGGCTATTTATATCCATGAGTCAAATAGTTTAGAAAGTTCTAGAATTGTTTATTAAGTGCGAGGGAGATCTTTCTTTAGAAGAGGAAGATAAACATCAGGCAAACCTTCAGTATCACTTTGTTTATTGATCCCACTTATTTGGTTTTTAATGTGTATCATTTCTGAAATTCTTCGTTTCATCAATGATTGTTCTGTATCTAAAATTTTAATGTTATCCCAATCAAAATCATGCATTTCATTCACACAGTGACGTGAAACAACTGATATCTCAGAAGTAGATTTCTTAATATCAGTCTTGTGTTCTTTAATACGAGTTTTTAATTTTCTCTTAGTTTGGCCCACATATAACGATTCGCAATTCAAACAATTAATCTTATAAACCACCCCACAATGGTCATCCTTAAGCAAGGGATCCTTTCCTGTTTTAATAATTGTATTTAATTTATTCATCGGTTTATAGGCTACTATAAACCCATGAATATATGCGAGTTTTTTTAATTTCTCAGAAACCTTACTTAAGTATGGTATCGTAAAAAATTTTTTCTTATTGGAATCATAATCATTATTATTTACTTCACGATTTTTTTCCGGATTAATTCTATTTTTCAAAGTTTTTATTCTATTGTTAATCGTCGAAAATAAGAGTCTATTAATAACTGTGATACCGAATCAGCTGAAAACAGAGTTGTGAAAGAGGGTGTAAGAGAGGTTAAACGATTCATCTCAGAGAATCCTGAGATATTAATCACGAAAGCGGACAAAGGAAACACCACAGTAATCATGAATCGTGAAAATTATCGGAAAAAAATGTTTGAAATTCTTAAAGATCAGACGACATATAATGTAATAGATAAAGATCCTACAAACAAGATAAATTTAGAAATTAGGAATTTATTAAAAAATTGGAAAAATAAGGAGTACATTGACCCAAGTATATACAAAAAATTCTGTCAAGCTGCCCAATGATTACTCCCTTTTTATGTGCTAATGGATGATTCGAAAAATAATTTAAATATCTCCCCGAATTTGTGGGTTTTTTATACATATCAAAGATGATGTTTCCTTCTTGAATCATTATTTTAACATCTAAAAAATTGATACCGTTTTCATCGCCAAAATCAACGTAAATTTCAGTCTGTCGTTGTATGAATTAAACAAATCTAGAACCTCCTCAACCTTTTCCTCATGTACAGCTAATACAATGTCATCGACATATCGCAAATAAAACAGAGAGATAATATTATTAGTAATGAAAATTTCTTTTTCTAAGTCTTGTAAGACTATATTCGCTAGTATAGGCAATAGAGGAGAGCCCATCGGCATGCCAAAAATTTGCTTAAATATTTTTTTGTCAAATCTAAAAAACGTGGAGTTAATTATGATCATCACAGCTTTAACAAACTCATGCAAAGGAATCGAAGTCTTATTTTCAATCAAGTTCCATCTACATTCAATGCTTTTTAATACTAAGTTCGTAGGTATGTTAGTGTACATGGAGACCACGTCGAATGATATGATATTAAAATTTTTTCCGATAACCTTTCCATTGCTTGTCAACCAAATCATAACTATCCTTAACATAACTAAAATTATTATTATTGCTCTTGTCAATGATTTCTTTTAAGAAGATCGCAAGTGAATAAAAGGCGCTATTAATGCAACTAACAATTAATCTCAGTGGATGACCTTTTTTATGAATTTTTGGCAGACCGTAAGATCTCGGAAGTTCGCAATCAGAAACATATAATTTTTTGAATATGCTTGGGTCAATGTACTTCTTATTTTTCCAATTTTTTAATAAATTCCTAATTTCTAAATTTATCTGTTTGTAGGATCTTTATCTATTACATTATATGTCGTCTGATCTTTAAGAATTTCATACATTTTTTTCCGATAATTTTCACGATTCATGATTACTGTGGTGTTTCCTTTATTCGCTTTCGTGATTAATATCTCAGGATTCTCTGAGATGAATCGTTTAACCTCTCTTACACCCTCTTTCACAACTCTGTTTTCAGCTGATTCGGTATCACAGTTATTAATAGACTCTTATTTTCGACGATTAACAATAGAATAAAAACTTTGAAAAATAGAATTAATCCGGAAAAAAATCGTGAAGTAAATAATAATGATTATGATTCTAACAAGAAAAAATTTTTTACGATACCATACTTAAGTAAGGTTTCTGAGAAATTAAAAAAACTCGCATATATTCATGGGTTTAATATAGCCTATAAACCGATGAATAAATTAAATACAATTATTAAAACAGGAAAGGATCCCTTGCTTAAGGATGACCATTGTGGGGTGGTTTATAAGATTAATTGTTTGAATTGCGAATCGTCATATGTGGGCCAAATTAAGAGAAAATTAAAAACTCGTATTAAAGAACACAAGACTGATATTAAGAAATCTACTTCTGAGATATCAGTTGTTTCACGTCACCGTGTGAATGAATGCATGATTTTGATTGGGATAACATTAAAATTTTAGATACAGAACAATCATTGATGAAACGAAGAATTTCAGAAATGATACACATTAAAAACCAAATAAGTGGGATCAATAAACAAAGTGATACTGAAGGTTTGCCTGATGTTTATCTTCCTCTTCTAAAGAAAGATCTCCCTCGCATTTAATAAACAATTCTAGAACTTTCTAAACTATTTGACTCATGGATATAAATAGCCGAAAAATATGTGATACGACCAATAACAACACATAGTGTCACGACAAATTTCTATCTGTGAAATGAATATACTTTTAATTCATCGATTATTTTGCTGTAAAACAGGTAATGTTTCCTTTATTTTATACTCCGTTTTAAAAGATATTAATAATTAAATAAATTATTGTAAATTAGAATCTGGAAATTCTCGTTCTACACTTTTTACTACATGACTTCTGACGTACTAACATTATTATATGAAGCAGCGTCTTTGATGCAAACACGATCTTTACAATTATAACACACGAGGGTTGAATTTGATTCCAACTTGATGTAACTCTGCGTCTTAAGAATATTATTAATTTTACTGAAGATGGCCAGATTGTAGCCGAAACGTTTAATGTTTTTATTGTAATTCGTAATGCAAGAATAATTAAATATCACTAACTATATCTGCTGTGGTTCTTTATGCTCTTTCTTTTCATATATTTTTGAAAATAGAAATAATATGATCAACTAAGGAACCGAAGATACACACATCGACTGTAACGTTTCTTTAATATTTTTGTTACTTAGGATGGATTCTAAATAATCTATTAAAAACGTATACAAAGAAGAGAAACGCTTAAAAACCACCGCATAAGTTAGTGTTAGTTATAATTTATTGTTACTTTGTGATATTTAATTATCATTACATTAATTAAAACATTAGACGTTTCGGCCACAATTTAGTCATCCTCAGTAAATTCACAATATTCTGAAGGGGGGAAACCACAGTAAAAGTTTAAAAAAATCGAAAAAATTTTTTTTCGCTTATAAGGTGCTTTAGGGTCTTAAGAATAACATACCAAAAGATGGAATATCCAAATTTTCCATTCTGAAGCATTGCATAATGTGCAGTATGTAAGTTATGTAGGCGATGAAGACTCGAAAACCTTCAAAGGTGTCACTAAACCGTACGAAAACGTGACGATAACTAAAAAGGAATGCGTAGATCACGTACAAAAACGCATGGGCACCCACCTCCGTAATTTGAAGAAACGCACAAAAGGCTTGGAAGGAAAAGGGAAATTGACAGGCAAACTGATCGACGAACTGTCAATATATTTCAGGTTAGCTATTCGTAGAAATTGCGAATCAGTCGAAAAAATGAAGACACCTATATGGGCCACATTACTTCACAAAATATCTACGGATAACCATCCCCAATACGACAATTGTCCGACTGGAGAAAATTCATGGTGCTCGTGGCAAAGGCCGAAATCTTCTAACACTTTGGCTACCTATACGCACAAATCACCAATGTCTGATATAGTTTATGAAGCAATTAAGCCAGTTTACGAACAACTCACTACGGATGATCTTCTCACTCGCTGCATCGGGGGTTTCACTCAAAACAGCAATGAGAGCTTCAACTCGACAATGTGGGCGATGGCTCCGAAAACTATGAATTCCGGCAAAATAATCATCGACATTGCTACGAACATCGCTTCGTGTGTTTTTAATGACGGATTAATATCAATTTTACATATAATCCAGGTCATGGGCATGAAAATTGGTCCAAAAAGTCACGAACTATGCATGGACTTGGATGAGAAACGCATACAGAAAGCGGAACGATCTTTGAGTGAGGGAGCAAAACAGGCCCGCATCGATCTGAAAACAATTCGAAAGGCCAAACAAGAGCAGGAGATAGATGAAGAAGGCCAATTGTATGGCGCAGGCATCGCAGATTAGAGGTATATAAAAATATTATATGATTTTACAGTACTTAAAACTTTAAACGCGTTTTTCTCGAAACCACTTTTTTTAAACTGGGCGGACACATAACTCGAATAAATCTTACCGATCGGTTTCAAATGTTGACAGTATATTCAGAATACCTTTCTCTATGGAAGTGCGTAGGGTTTTTTTTTATATTACATGGTTTTTTTTTATCAACAATTTTGTGGCGTTTTTTTTTTGTTAAATTTGCAAGTTTTCCTTAAAACGTGCACCATTTTGCGAAAAATTAATATATCGAAAAAATCCTACGTACTTCCATAGCTATTGATATATAGAACCTAAAAAACTGTCATTTTTTGTTCCAGGTCAAAAATTAAGGACTCTAGATGTCCGCCCATGGTCCCTCCTTCAAAAATAGGCGCCATCGGACAAGTGCGGCACAGCCGCCATTTTGTACCAAAAATGTATGAAAAAATTCTTATTTGTACTTCATTCATAATATTATAATGCTTATTTTATAAATTTTTGATTGATCATTTCATTGAGCCAAAAAAAATTCCTGAAAATATACTTACTTTTTCGTGCTCTAGTGTGGTTTCCCCCCTTAAAACACAAAGTTATATATAGCTGACATTAAATTTGACCGTCGTGTAATATAACTATGTATAAACGTGTTCTTTCATCATGTGAAGGTGCATCGTACAATAATGTTGCACCGCCAATTGTCATATTATGAATTATGTAGAACAAGAATTTCCAGATTCTAATTTAAAAAATTAACCTCTCATTAATATCTTCTAGTCGAAATGTATGAGAATAAAATCGTTACATGTTTTACAGCAAAAAATGATGAATCTCAAGTACATCCTTTGCACAGATGGAAATTTGTCATGACAATGTGTGTTGTTATTTGTCATATCATATATTTTACCACTATTTATATATATGAGTCAAAAGTTAAGAAAGTTCTAGAATTATTTATTAAGTGTGAGAGAGATCTTTCTTAAACAGAGGCAGATAAACATCAAGCAAACCTTCAGTGTCACTTTGCTTATTGGTACCACTTATTTGGCCTTTTATGTATATCATTTCAGAAATTCTTCTTTTCATTAATGATTGTTCTGTGTTTAAAATTCTTATGTTATCCCAATCCAATTCATGCATCTCATTCAACTGGTGACGTGAAACCACTGACGTCTCGGAAGTGGATTTTCTTATGTCAGCCTTATATTCTTTTATAGTTTAGAGTTTTTAGTTTCCTTTTTGTTTGGCCAACATAAGAAGATTCACAATTTAAACAATTAATTTTGTAGACTACTCCACGATGATTTAAATATCTCCCAGAATTAATAGGTTTTTTATAAATATCGAAGATAATTCTTCCTTCTTGTCTCATTAATTTTACGTCTAAAAAATTTATGCCGTTTTCATCGCCAAAGTCAACATTAAATCTAAGCCTTTCATGATATGAGTTAAACAATTCCAGAACTCCTTCAATCTTGTCTTTATGCACCTTTAACAATGTCATTCACATAACAAAAAAAATAAAAAGAAATAAAAAGACGAGATAATATTATTAGCAGTAATAATTTCTTGTTCTAAATCTTGTAGAACTATGTTCGCTAAAAATAGAGGACAAAGGAGAACCCATTGGCATGCCAAAAATCTGTCTAAATATATTTTTTAATAGAATAAAAACCTTGGAAAGTAGAACTAATTTAAATCAAAATCGTGAGGAAAATAATAATGAATGTGATTCTAATGCTAATGATGAATATGATTCTAATTCAAAGAAAAAGTTTTTCACGATATCATACTTAAGCAAAGTATCTGAAAAATTCAAAAAACACATATTCATGGCTTTAATATAATTTATAAACCTGAATAAAATAAATACATTTATAAAAACTGGAAAAGATCCTTTGCTTAAGGATGACCATCGTGAAGTAGTCTACAAAATTAATTGTTTAAATTGTGAATCTTCTTATGTTGGCCAAACAAAAAGGAAACTAAAAACTCTAAACTATAAAAGAACATAAGGCTGACATAAGAAAATCCACTTCCGAGATGTCAGTGGTTTCACGTCACCAGTTGAATGAGATGCATGAATTGGATTGGGATAACATAAGAATTTTAGACACAGAACAATCATTAATGAAAAGAAGAATTTCTGAAATGATATACATAAAAGGCCAAATAAGTGGTATCAATAAGCAAAGTGACACTGAAGGTTTGCCTGATGTTTATCTGTCTCTTCTTAAGAAAGATCTCTCTCACACTTAATAAATAATTCTAGAACTTTCTTAACTTTTGACTCATATATATAAATAGTGATAAAATATATGATATGACAAATAACAACACACATTGTCACGACAAATTTCCATCTGTGCAAAGGATGTACTTGAGATTCATCAATTTTTGCTGTAAAACAGGTAACGATTTTATTCTCATACATTTTTAGAAGATATTAATGAGAGGTTAATTTTTTAAATTAGAATCTGGAAATTCTTGTTCTACATAATTCATAATATGATAATTGGCGGTGCAACATTATTGTACGATGCACCTTCACATGATGAAAGAACACGTTTATATATAGTTATATTACACGACGGTTGAATTTAATGGCAGCTATATGTAACTCTGTGTTTTAACAATATTGTGAATTTACTGAGGATGGCCAAATTGTGGCCAAATTGTCGAAACGTCTAATGTTTTAATTAATGTAATGATAATTAAGTATCACAAACTATAACTTCTGCAGTAGTTTTTATGCTCTTCTTTTTATACGTTTTGAATTATAACCATGTTCGTTTTTATGATGTATTTTAATTTATTAAACATCATGGAAATAAGTGGATAAGTAGATAAATAAATAAGTAGATTAGTCTGTTGTTTGGAAAATAGCGTTTCATGCATTTTGACGTGTCACTAAATGTCAATATGTTAATGAACTTATAATTAAAAAAAAATAACATTACATTTTTATTTTCCACTTTTCTAACTTTTTTTTACGAAAAAGGGGGAAACATATACTTATTGTAAATCATATTAGATAGGTATGCGCGAAATACTTTTTTTAAATCATTACTGCCTATTACTTACCTATTTAAATATATAAAAATGTCTTATATTTTTTTATTAACATTCAGAAATGTTAATAAAACTCTTTTGAATATGACTATTAATTTTCAATTTTGGACTTGACAAAAACATTAGAAAAAATCGCAAAGCTTAGTAGGGGCATCCGATTACCTTGTATTGGAATTCTTGAGTGTTTCTAGACATTACAGGAATGGTACAAATATTATTTCGTTGTCTGTATGTACACCCTTTAAATACGACACGCGGAAATGTCGTCAGACACAACAGACGCGCCTGCTGATACCTAGTCACTGCGAGGAAACCGACTCATTTCCGGTATATTTCCAGCGTCAAAGGCAGTTCGCGCGGTGGTTTTCTCCGTCTCATGTCGCGAAAAGAGAAAATCGACTCTTAGCATTATGACAAGGTAATATGATGCGACGTACCAAAGGGCGTTCTTGAAGACGATAGATCTCATCGATCTGCTCTAGCAGTCGATCGAGAGCGCCATTACCAGAATCAGGCTCGGGAAAGGGACGAGAAGAGACTCGATGAAAAGAGCAGAAATTGCGATTTTCAGGTTGGCTATTTCCAACCTACCTTCGTCTTTTTCTCTGCATCCTCTTTCTTTATTCCCTCACACTACTCTCCTCCGGAAATCTCAGAGAGATTCAACACTCCGGCTGTATTTTATGTTTGGCAAACGCGGGAGGAAGAAGAGAGTATAAAAAGAATTGACACAATCGCTGATGATCGCGCAAACATGCTTATTGAATTCTTAGTTCCTTACTCGAGCATAATTTGATTACCGAACGTCGTCGGCATTTCACATTATTTCCAATCGTAAGCTTGTAGCGATTTCCGTGATTTGAATCAGAATGAATTGCCTGTTGTATTGTAAAATATTATAGTACCCGCATGCCACCGGATTCTCCATGTCGATCTACTTTTCATCTCGTTTATAATTCATTGCATCTCTCCTGTATCTTGTCGGGCGTAAGCAACCTGATAACGGATCTCTTCCCTTCTACTACCATTGTTTTATCGAGTATGCATCTCGCCTCGCATTTAGTTGAAAGTATGCGAAAGAAAGAACACTCCGTTTGTACAAAAGAGAGAAATGGCGAGAGAAATGGCGCAGATCTCTTGAAAAATAAAAGCAATATTGTTCCTCGGAGAGAATGCTTCTTGCGAAACAATTTTATTGTTTTATTTAACCTCTCGCATTCGCACGCGCGCGCGCGCACTTTCAGGTGCTTTCATTAAACGCGTGCTTTGGATATTTCATTCAGCAATTTTCACGAAATTCTTTTACAAGCGAAATTGATTGTTATTCACCTAAAAATTGCGACTTGTGTAGCAATCGGCCTTCGCTTTCCTTTTTCTTATTTCGCTTAATTGTAATTTGTATTATCATTTTTCACTGTTAGATATCAAAGAAGCAATGGCAATTTTTGAATTAAATAACATTTTTTTATTTTTAATTTCCATGTTTATGTCAAAATACAAATCAATCCATTTTTGTTAGTTGCAAAGTAAACTTTGTAACATTAACGTACTTTAATAAATAATACATTAAATATGAGTCAATTTTCATATATTTTCTTAAGTTTAATTATTTAATTCCATTTTTAACGATATATTAAATAGAAACAGTGGCGACTTATAGAAATGATTAAAAATAATTCAAATTGAGTATAATTTGACATTATGAATTTAATGATATTGATGTGTGATTAGTACTAATCTTGTTTTTTACTTTATTTTTGCTCTTCAATTAAAACATTTCTTTGCACTAACAGCGCAATCGATGGGACGCGAAGAAATTGACCGGATATAACGAAAAATGTATAGCCAACACACTAGCGATGAACTATCGTCGATCATCATCAGAAAAAAAGAGGGCCATCATGTTTTTACAAGAATGAAGGAGTCACAGAAACATAAAAGCGGTTTTTCATTGTAGCGGTTTGTGATGCTTCAAGTCGACACTCGTCAACGTTGTGATGTCGTCGTTTCGACATGATATCGATTCGAGGATTACTGCTGAATCTGATCTGTTTGGACAGAGAGATAACTGCAGCGTGGTACGTAAAATGATGATTACATCATTCTTAACGCAAATGACTTGTACCCTCACAAGCATTGTGACAACTAATTGCGCAGTAAATATAATTATTATAATATTTTTACAGTTTATTGCATTTTAATTAATTTATTTTCACGTTATGTTATGATAATATCGCTTGGTAATTAATTAGGTCATTAATTGTTTTAATGTTATTAATTCCGTTTACGTTCTCGATAATGATAATAATAAAAAGAATAGCACTGAGATATAATAGAATGCAATTTTACGGATAACACTATATTCTGGCTTATCATCCGTCATTCAGCTGATTTCACAAATTGTATTTAACCGCATTTAGAATATCTAATGCGTTGTTCCATCCACTGTCGAATTAGCCATATGTCGATGTCTATGCGGTTCAGTCATACGCTTCCCAAATCACTTTACGTCTTTTATCCTTTCAAACGCCGTGAGGAGTGCGGATGAACGTACGGAGAATCGGCGCATCCATAACTAGGTCATGCCGCATAATGTTGGTGGGTCAGGATCAGGTCTAACAAATATCAAAACACGTCCTTATTTAGTTAACCATTGACTATAGAAAAGTTGTTCGTACTGCTAATACGTATATACAGGAGGTTAAGAATTACTATCCGTTCCTTTTAACTCCACTTAATTTAGAAATAACTTAAAGCGTTTTTATATTTTAACGACGAAAAAATGAATAATTGCATATTAAGGGATACCGCGCCAATGACGTATGTTGTCAAAATCATGTTTCTGAATAATTTTACCTTAACAACTAGATGCGATGATGGTTTTTTATATAATAGTTTTTAATATTTAGACTTAAAATTAAAAAAATGGTGTCTCTTTTCTACTATATGAAAAAATATTTTCTGCTTTAAAATATATTTTATGACTTTTTACACAAAGAAACCCCCTCCCCCCCACCCCCTACTTCGCTTCAAGGACGCTATTTTTCAAACTTTTTTTGTTAATAACTTTTTAATGACTGCCACCTAAAACCTATTGGAGATCACTCAGAGTCATGACCTTGACAATATATCAAGGTCAAGATCAATGGCACAGTGTCCCTTAATTAGGATCTTAAGTCGTGACGTCATACGTCCAACATGGTTGCCTCAATAAGGATAACACTGACAGGTTAATCTGAACGAATTCGGACATGCGGCGTTAATAATCTTGAAAAAAAGGATTGCGTACTGCAATAGATATTTATTAGTAGAGAACTTTCAAATGTGTTTTGTGTGTATCGTTTTCAAGCTAATTGTTATTGTGGTTCTACCGTTTTGCTTAAATAACCCTTCAAAAAATAATATCAATTTGATTAGCTGGTGATTGTTGTTGACAAAAAGTTGCATATTTGAGGAAATAAAACTCTTTCATCGGAAGCTCGATCTCGCAGTTGATATTTTATATTTGTAAAATGAATGAGTTAGGAGCGAGATTTTCGCCGAAAGCAACGAAAAGTAAAACGTATTCCAGCGTATATGGTTGCAATAGCTTTGCTTTAAATGATCCAACTGTTCGCTTCCACTATTTTCCTAAACCAGGACAAACAATTACAATAGAAAATGCATTTAGCAATTTGGAAAAAAAGAGATATTCGAAAAGAATGGTAAAGGATGTTAAAAATGAAAACAGTTGCGAAGTTGGTTATTGTATGCATTTTAAAGAAAGCGATTACAGGTTTCCTGGTAAGTAGATATAATTTGAAAAAAATTGTCACTATTAAATAAAAATATGATGTTATCTAATCTGCTATTTATGATAAAGTAATAATAAATGCATTTTATTGACGTACAACTCAAAAACGAATTCTAAAATCAGAGGCTATGCTATCATATATAACCTTCTTACGGTTAAAAGCACTAATTTAAAGCAGAAATTGATAATAAATGAAGAAAGACAAAAAAGAGGATACAGAAGAGGATGAAAAAGAAAAAAACTGGAAGGTTAAAAAGAAAATAAAATAGTGGAGAACCTCATTGCAAAGAAATACCAAGATTATCATGAACAAATGGGAATTATGTAGAAAAGCAAAAAATACTTCTGTGATGTTGCTCCAAATAGATTGTCTAACAGAAACATTGTGTTATTTTATATGAACGGAGAAAAATTTGAGTACAATGTGCAGTATTGAAAGTTTTTTTATTATTAGAATTATTGTTGAAATTTTGAACAAAGCATATCCACATTTTTGCTCAACGATTATCGTACTAAAGTTATATTAACTTTTTTTAAATTGAAGATGAATTTATCTTATGCAGTTTTATCTGTCTTATTCAAAGGCATATCCACTGTACAAATACAACATATATTTTTGCATATATTAACAGTTTTAAGTAGTGTTTTTACATATGTTATGCATTTTCCTTCTAAAGAAGAAATTCAGAAAAACATTCCAATTTGCTTTGTAGATTTCCTTGATGTTAAAATAATTTTAAATTGCACTGCAAAAATTCCAATTCAGAAAAAGAAAAATATTTGTTGTCAAATAATAACATATTCAAATTATAAATCGACATATACAGTAAAATTTATGACAGAAGTAACTCCAGCTGGTCTGATTAGTTTTATTAGTCGTGCTTATGATGATAAAGCATCTGATAAAGTGATTTTTGAACAAAGTAATCTTATTAATCTTTCACAAAGAGACGATATTATAATAGACAAAGGCTTCCTTATAGATAATATAAAGAATATTGTTTACAAAATGGTATAAAACTAATCAGACCAGCATTTTTGAGGAACAAAAAACAATTTTCAAAGAAAGAGGCTCTTTTAAACGCTAAAATAGCGAAAACTCGTATACACATAGAAAGAACAAATCAAAGATTAAGATATTGAGTGATAAAATGTCTCAAAGTCTTATTTCTAAAATTGAACAAATATTTTTAATTATTTTAGCGATAGTAAATCTAAGTTCTCCAATCTTTAAAGATGACTTATTTGTATCTTAATTTGTTATTTATGTATGCGATATTAAGATAATTATTAATATATTTAATCACTAATGTTATATGTATATAGGTTTTATAATAAAAGAACTATTTTACATTCTAAGGATATTTGGTATTTAATTAAATGTTATGTCCAACAGATGCCACGATTCTTTTCTTCGGCTCCACGTCGCGACTATGGTTGGCGTTTGCGAGACTCGAGCGGAGCCTTCTGATAACGGTCTGACAGAATTGAAAAGAGCGATCGGACAGGCTCCGCGAAAACTCGTAAATGCCAATCAATCCGGAAGGAATAACAACCTTAATGCAGATCCGAAAAGAGACAAGATTGCAAAAGACATTATAAATGCACCGAAATCACGCAATAGTAAAAATCTAGGCTTTATCATCCGAGACTGACTAACAATTTTATCTTAGAAAAACAGGCGCCACGTCGCGCCTAAAAAATCATAAAACGCATGGAATAACTTCCCACGGGAGTGTTATCTAAGATCAGATTCGCGACTGATAATGGTAGCCCTGCACGCAAACCTAGTTGTGCACGGTAACCATTTGTTTACCTAGCCGTATTTTCCACGAGAATAACAGAATTCGTTATCCATCTGGAGCAATCTTGGCTCTTTAAGGAAAACCGTAAATCACTTCTTTTCTTCTCGAAACTACTCTAACGATGTACTCTAGATTAACAACGATAGGACGCTATAAAAATCGTAAATCTCGCGTGACATTGCAAGTAACTTTTGCATTCTAGACAAAGGGCATAACGCCTTTTTTTCGGGATATAAATAGAGGTCCCGTGAAAGCACAGAGCGTCAGTACGAAATTTCAAACCACTCGGTCCACGTCAGTGAAGTTCGCGATCAGTTACCATTGTCACGGGCAATGCGGAAATTATTGAATATTTCGCTAATCACACCAGTTCGCGATTCCATCCGAGTGCGAACTTGTGAGCAAATCGCAACTGGAATTACCAGCTATACGCCATTGCGACTGCCCCCCGGACGCTCTCCGCGGACGACGGACATCTTTGGCTACTCGCCTAGAACCTATTCGATATTGGGCCAGCTAATAGTAAGTCGTATTTATTTCCAGTCCACCTCTGCGTTTGTTCACATGGAAAAACTCATTGTACTTAAATACATTTTCACACGTTTCCAACGAATACGTCAATTTTAATTCTTCGGTTCATAGTGCGTACCATCAAGACGAACCCCCTACATCCGGAGGAGTAGGCGGATCCGTTCCGCAGGGCCACCCACAATGGCGCCGCCACAACAGACTGGCGAACAATTCGTCGAGATCTCCTTCACCAACATAACCATTAGATCTCATCTCTCCTCCTATTAATCCTGCTATTCAGGAAATCCTCGGTTATTTCCTCCTCCTCTCGAGGAACGATTCCCTCCCCCTTCTTTTCACTCCCTCCTCTTTTGAATCAGCTCCCGCCTCTCCCGTTTCAATCGAATCCCGAGCCGATCGACTGGAATCGGATATTCCGGTTATTTTCGTCCCCCTTCAACGAAAGGGACAGATTAGTCACAGTATACATCCACGGAAACCCTACACCTTTCATCATTCTCTACAAGCACCTCATCCTGATGTGCTCCTACAACACTTTCCTCGCCTCCCATGCCCGTTAACCCTTTCCTCTCCACACACACTCACACTCCCACAACTCAATCATTTTACCATAAACAAATCGATTGTAACTAAATTAATATGTTTTTTTATATATATATAAATATGTATGTTCTGTATAAATCTATAATATTTTCTTTAAATAAATGTAAGTTTAGATTGTAAATGAAGATTGCCAGCTTCCATTTATTTGTTAAATCATCACTCGCATTCCTTTCCCTCTAATACCTGAGATCGCACGAGGTCCAATCCCGGGTCAAAAGGATTAAGTTCCTTGACTCAAAAGTAGGACCGTTCGCACTGTCCAGCGGAACAGCCTCCTTTCGGACCCATATTGCGGGACTACAGAAGTGCGTACGACTCACAGGTGTTCGCCTCCGCGCGTATATCTGTGAGATTGAGTCTAACCGTCCTTCCATACCCTCTTCATTCTCCCTCATTGGCTTCTTGACCAAATTTCCAAGGGTTTGGACGTAACATAAATATAACATACATAAGTTTATGAATATATTAAATTTATATTTTAAAACATATTATATAATATATAATAATATATAATATATTATATAATATATAATAATTAACTTTTCTCACAAATATAACATAACATATTATTAAAATAAGTAATCTTTAGAGTTGAAAGTAACTATTTAGCATATTTTACATCCAAAACTATTGGCAGAACAATCATGCTTTGATCGTAAGAGGAATATAAAATAAAATCTGTTTGTTTCAAATTTAATATAGTCATTCCAAATTGTATTTGAATATAATAAGCATGTTTAGTTTTTAAGGATATATTATTTGATAAATCTACTGTAATATATTTTTCTTGTCGTATTATATCATAAATATTTGAGGTTTTTTTTGCATAAAGGCACTTTATCTCTAATAACTTTACAGATTTGTTCTTCGAAAACAATATCCTCAAGCGAGTAACCGATCCAAGGATTTTCGATAGAGATTATCAATCCACATTCGATTATAGTAGACTTTGTCATTTCTCTATATTTTTGTCGAGCAAATAGTTCATTTTCTAGCTCGTGTCTCACATATTTATTTGTAAATTCTTCAGAATAGAAAAACTTTAATGATTTTATTGCCAATCTGGATTTTTATTTTTTTGAATAAGTTAGCAATTGATAGCATCTTGATCCTGTGATTCTAAATTGACGTTCTTTTTTTCACAAAACAAGGGAACATTTAGTTACTATGCATAATTGAACTATATCCTTTGAAAAGTTATTTAGTCGAGCGATACAACATTCTTTCGGTGATAAAGACATGTTAGATAATTCTAACTTAGATAATTCTAATTTGTGCTGATAGTAAATTGTTCACAATAGCATTTATTTCAGGTAAGATATCCGACAAAGAAATATTTGTTTGCTTCAAGATCTTTCCTTTAGGACTGTCTTCCACACTTAATTATTAAAAAAACTAATTTAACAAATAAAAAATAAAATGCATAAAATTTATTGGTAAAATATAGTACAAAAATTTAAAAAATACACACATTTTATGAAGTTATCAACTATAAGAAATAAGATACATAAGTTTTCCTATTAAGTATATAGAATCATAAATTGAAAATACTAAAATATTGGGTATGGGAAAAAGTTCGTGGCGATTTTTTAGTAAAATTCAAATGTTTTTCTTAGAGTATTAAAGTCAATTTATTTAAATATGCTCCATTATTTTCAATAATATTTGGCCATTCTTGGGGCATAGCCATAATCCCATCGCGATAGAACTTCGGTAGTTTCTGGTCGAAAAACTGCTTCAAGTGATTTTCGTAGGCTTCTTTTGAAGCCAGCTTTGCATCATTAAGAAAGTTCTGCAGAGACCTAAACAAATGATAGTCTGAGGGTGCTATGTCAGGACTATACTGTGGATGCATTAAGACTTCTCAGCCAAGCTCTAGCAATTTTTGCCGAGTTATCAAAGATGTGCGTGGTCGAGCACATGTGATGGAAGACGACAACCCTCCTATTAATTCTGGCCGCTCCCTCTCAATTGCTTGTTGTAATCTCTCCAGTTGTTCACAGTAGAGTTCGGAATTAATTGTTTGATTAGGCGATAACAACTCATAGTCAACGATTTCCTTCCAATCCCACCACACACACAACATCACCTTCTTCGTCGTCAATTCAGATTTTGCGATTGCTTGTGCCTTCTTTCCTTTCTTTATCCACGATCTTTTGCGAGTTCGATTGTCGTACGTGATCCATTTTTCACCACCAGTTATCATTCTCTTCAGAAATGACTCAATTTTATTCCGTTTCAGTAACGTATCGCAAATGTTAAATCGATCCATCATGTTCTCACACTCAACTCGTGAGGAATGCCTAGTTCCCCACAATCTCCACAGTGCTCACATGCTTATCACGCTCGACTTTTTCCATGATTTCATTGGATTTTTCAGTGATTGGTCGACCGGAGCGAAATTCATCTTTTACATCGAAATTTCCAGTACGAAAACGAGCGTACCATTTCCATGCTGCTGATTTTGATAGAGTATCTTTACCATAAATTTTTTTCACAAGCCTATGCAGCATTCTTGCCTTTATCGTAGTAATACTGCAAAATGTAGCGAATTTTTTCCTTATTTATTTCTATTTTCAAAATAAAATAACTTTTCCACTTCACCGATTTCAATCTTTTTCGGCTCAAAACAAAGGTTGAAATGTCTTTTTAAACGTACATCTAGTGTTGTCGATGCGATTAGTAGTTACTGAGTGCTGAGCATCTAGTGGGAAAAACGCCACGAACTTTTTCCCACACCCAATATAAGAGAGACGGCGCACAGTCACATCTGAGATAATTAAAATTTAAAAATTAAGAATATATATTCATAACATCTAACTTTGACATGTCGTATATTAATAGTAATTTAGATGGTCTGATCTTATTTCTTATTTTTTAAAAAAGATTTAATTATTTATAATCAATCATTAGTTATATCCCAAAAAGATATCTTACAAATGCGTCACATATGACAATGGAATGGTGGATAATTTCGATTTAATAAATGAGCTTTTCTTACTCGCTTTCGATTTTTCAATGTTAAAACATTTATGTTCTGCCAGTGGAACTATCTTATAAATGTGCAATGCCGCCGTATGGGAAAAATTCCACACGCATTTTTTATCAGTATCAAGATATTTGATCTAATTTTTCGATGTCTCTCCTGAAGTAAAAAAATACTTTGTTTATAAACATAAATGCCAGACTATATATTTAAAAAATAAATAAATGCAAAAGAAACAACATTAAAATTTGTATACATTTGATTATTTAAGCTTAATAAATTATATACATAATATTATGTTCATAATATACATAATACTTAATATATATAATTAATATATATAATTAATTAATTAGTAATATACATATATGTATATTGCTTACCAATTGCAAAACAATAACATACCAACTATGTATTTGCACTTGGCATTTAAACCAGCTTTACGTATACGGCTGAATTTATCATTCCGTTTGCATTTATATTGATTTTTACTTGATGGGGTGGATCTCTTATGTTAGAGATTTGTAAGCAGAAACCAAGCAAATTATAGATGTCTTCGGTTTGTTCTGCTATGCTACATGCCAATAAATGACTATAGTTCAACAAATTTTCACCTTCGCATAAAGTTACGCGTCGAAAGTGAACATTCCGCGAAGTCACAAATATCTTTTATGCTTAAATGTATCTTCAAAATATTTTATACTTACAAACTACACTCCATACGAATATAAAATATCAACTATACTACGAGATCAAGCTTTTCTGATGAAAGAGTTTTATTTCTTCAGATATGCAGCATTTTGTCAACAACGATCGCCAGCCGATCAAATTGGTATCATTTTTTGAAGGCTACTTAAGCAAAACGGCAAAGCCACAATAACAATTAGCTTGAGAACGATACACACAAAACACATTTAAAAGTTCTCCGTGCGTATAATAAATATCTTTTGCAGTGTGCAATCCTTATTTTCAAGATTATCAACACCGCGTGTTGATAATTCGTACAGGTTAACCTGTCAGTGTTATCTTTATTGAGGCGACCATGTTGGACGTATGATGTCACGACTTACGATCTCAATATAAACAATTATTACACAAATTAGACATTTAGGCTGTGATCAAAGTCTCGCTACAAAAGCTTTGAAGCGTTTAATGGACCAATTAGAAGAAAGAATTTTGCAAACTGATCAATTAAAAAACGCTTCAAAGCGTTTGTAGCATCGCGTTGACCCTTAGTTTCAGAAACTGTAAGAGACCGCCACCTAATAGTTACTTAGAATCATAATCTTGACAACATATTGTATTTCATTCATCGGCGCGGTGTCTCTTAATATGCATAATTACAAAAAAATGTTATAAAATATTGTTTCGTATATTATTTGACATATTTTCTTTCTTTTTTATATAATTATTCTTTACAAATCTTTAAATAAGCAATTTCATAAAAAATCTGTAAAAGTGGTTACATTAATTAAATCTTTTATTTTTTAGAAATACCGTCATAATAAACTATTTAGACTGTGTTCCACTTGAGGCTCGTAACGCTCTTGAAATTATTTCATCTTTGTTGTTTATCAAGTATTAAACAAAGACAAATAATATTCGCGAGTGTTGTGAGCGCTAAGTGGAATGTATCTTTAATGTGCTTATTTCATTTAATATTTGATTTTTACTTTCTCTTATTAAAAAAATGTAATTACATTCATATTTATGTATAATACTTTCAAATCAAAGTCATCGGCAGGGCTAATAAATTCGAAAAAAATCAATAATATATAAATGATATTAATAATAATGGTTTAAATTGGGTTGTAAAAATGATCTATATGATTGTTTATGTAAAAAAAATCAGATAACTACTGCGAGTTAAACATTACGAACAAACGAATTATTTTCCATTCCTTTTACGAAGTTTATTCAATAGAATATGCCGTCAATTTCTTATTATTTAAATTATTAAAAAAAAATACGTACTTCTTTAATTTTGAAAAAGTGAAAAGAATTCAAATATTATATTTAAAATATAACTAATTTATTTTGTATTGCTTTTTATGATTCTAAAAATAACCAAATTCTATTTTATATTTCGTTGAAAATAATTGTACGTGAAAACTTGTGCAAAAACGTTACTTTTATTCGTTTTACTCATACTATCCAACCTTTATGCATCATTTATCTTCTATATTGCGTGCAGAAGTTACATGAATAAATGGTGAATCATCCGATATACGCCTATGCGTGTAACTGCATAAACGTACGTATACATGACATACGTATGTTTAGCCCGCGTCGTGTGTACATTCGCTCAAAGTCCGGCCAGCCGCGGCAGTCCTACTAGTCGTGTTCGACGAGACACGAGCACGGCTTACATCAAATCGGCCACTGATACACGAACGAATGCATCATGATCGAGTAACTAGCGTGATTTTTAAATGAAAAATCTCGCCTGCCGCGTGCGACGCTTTTCCCAGCACGTTCGCCGCTTTGTTCTAGCCCGTTTAAATACCCGTTGATAATCCGAGCGTTGCGATTCGATTCATCGTTCCCTAGAACGTTTGACATTCGTCAAGTTTTTTTAATTCTTTTTAAATTCTAATTAATCTGTAAATAACATGGCTTCGTAACACATGTGTATTTTATGTATTCGTTCACGAACCAACGCCTTTTTTAATGAATGAGAAAGAAAATCTTAAAAACATATTTCTAACAAACTAGTCTGGTGAAGTATTTGTAGTAAGTGACAAACTCAAAATCAACAAAATCAAAGAATACAATCCATAATTGCGTTACCTTGTCCATTCAAGTGTTACCTAAAAAATTTAAAGAAGTAAACATTTGGCGCTGCTAGATCGAATAATAAAAATTATAAAAACAATTTAAAAGTTATATTAATAGTTAAAAAAATAAATAATAAAAGATAATAAAAGATAATAATAAAAGATAATTACAATTTTAATGTAATAATGAATTTAATCTGAATGGTTTTTTTACACTGAATAAAAATAAAGTTTACTGTTTATTTCTTTTTTCTTTTTTATAACACAAGTCCTAAATCTAAATTTATTTATCTCAAATTTGAACCTAAGTTTACTTAATTAAATCTTAGTTTGCATAATTTTCGTAACTTATACGACTGTTTAATCCAATCGAAAATATACCTATACATATATATATAATATAAATTAGATACTCTCATGGAAATGTCATCACTTTTACTCTCATGGAAATGTTTCATTTTCTTATTTTTCTTATTTTACATTCATGTTTTATTACTATGTTATATCATAATCTAGCAGCGCCAAGTGTTTACTTTTTTAATTTTTTGTAGTAATACTTGAATGGACAAGGTAACGCAATTACGGATTGTATGCTTTAGGTACTTAATTGAGATTTAATTTGGCGTCAGTTCTTGATATCAAATCTTTTTCGTGAATGATAAAATTTTGAGGAATTTAACTTGGCGTCAATTTTATTGATATCAAATCTTTTATACAAATGATACATATCATTAGAGTTTTGCCCTTCTTGTATACTACCTTTTGAATAACAAAAGATAGTACCATTTGCGTTGTACTTTTTAATTCAATAGAATTTAACTCGATTAGTTAAAATTGTAGCATCTAGGTTTTAATTTTTCATTTAATACATTAGTTTTTTTCGAGCAGTAATCATTTTTGACAAAGAGTTAAAGTTGCTTAGGTTGGAATAAAAAGATCTTCAATAAGAATATCCTTGAAGAAAAAATAAAACTATTATTAATTGGATTGAATATTTAGATCTTATTCGAGAAGGACGTTTTCTTAGCACCTTTTTCCACCTTTTTTTTTATTTACCTAAAAACGTAATTTTGTATTAATATCACGCATTTTGTAATAACAAACGTCTTCCTATAAATTTACCTTATAATTAACTTCAAAAAATAGATTTTCATTTGTTGAAACAAAATTTGGAGAGGGCTGAAATTGATCCCTATTGACTCTTTTTTCTTTGTAAAAATAATGTCTATAATATAATAAGTTTTAAAGGAGAATTAAAGATATAATTATTTGAGTCGGTAAAAACGTCAAGACAACGATCATATTTTCCGAAGAATAATAATTACCGAATATCAATGTATAATTCTATTCTGTATACATATTAAATTTTATGTAACTTTGTTTCTATCGGATTTTAAATATCACTTGTTATATCCGTTATTTTATATAAAACAAGATTAAGTTTTAAACAAATGGAAATCAATGACGAATAAATCGCATTTTTATTATTATTTTTTAGCTTAATTAGCAAATACGGTGTAAAATTTCGTTTTCGCTTGTTTTTCTTTGTAATGTATTAATTTATAAACAAATAGAGATCGATGACGAATAAATCACTTTTTTATTTATTATATTTGCTAGCTTACAAGGAAAGTTCCATAACTGTCCGAAACCGATTTGATTCTCCATGAAATATGTTATAAAACACGAAAATCTAAGAGACATGTATTTTTTTTATATGTGTGCTAACTCATATTTAAGGGATGAAATACCCCTTTGAAAAAAAACAGTATTTTTCTTTCAAGGCGAATATTGTCGGAAGTATAAAAGATAGAAAAAAATTTTTTAAACAAAAAAAAGTACGTTTCAAGAGTATTTTAAAAATATAAAAAAAAATTTCTTGTTTTTCTGTTTAACAAAATATCCATCACGCATAATTTTTTAAATTTTAAATTTTATTTTTTACCAAATTAAAGATTATTTTTTTACGAATTCAACCATGTTATGTGTGTGTCGTTATGTAATAAAGTTACATTACGACATATCATTTTCGAGAATTAATTATTAACGCTTCCGTATATACGCTATGTTTATATGCGTAATTGTTGTCGGAACAATAATATATATAAATCAACGAATAAGGAAATTGACATGATTGATTTTTGTAATACTACAAATTACAAATAAAAGTTATAACAATTAAAATAAAAGTTATAATAGTTAAAAGTTATAACAATTTATATTATTTCTCCTTAAAATGAAAACTTTTTTATTCATCTCTATACATTATTTCCTTATTTTAAGATTACTCTTAAAAATATTTTCAGTTTTACACTTTAATATCTTATTTAGTTGTCGCTTACGTAATAATTTCTAAACGTACTTAATAATGAAATAATTTCTAAATATTTACACAATAAATTTATATTTTGCATCGTTTACTCATTATACTCATTACGATAATGATATTCGATGAAAAATGTTTTAAATATAACTTCTTGCACCATAAACATTTTACTACAGCTATATTATTGCAAACTTCCATTCACATGTTGTTAAAATTTTGTCAAAATTAAATTCTATTAGATTTTCAAATTCTTCTGATCTTTTGTTTGTATAACCACTTTTAAACAACGAATATTTAAACAAGCAGTGATATCGAGGGGATAATAATTGATTATGTATCAGAGATTGTAATTTTATTATATCATTTCGTTCATGTAAATTTATATTACTTTTCAATAATAAAACAATATCTGAAAACCTTTTAGTAAAATTTTTCCAAATTTTAAATCCGTAAATATCTAATGGTTGTATTTTCCCTGTAGTGTATAATGTAGTGTCCTGTAGTGCCTTTCGGTATAATCATAGTAATAATATGTTTTCCTGCAGATGTTAAATCTGAAATAATATTGAGACAATGTCCAGTCTATAAATTGAAGAATTATGCTATTTAAGAAGAATGCTATTAGAATCAATGTTTAGACAATATACTTCTCCTAATTACATTTTAAAATAATCTGTAAGAAATATAAATGTTAAATTACTATTTTATGACCATTATATATGAGATTCTTAAATAAAATATAAAATATTATATATCATACAAATGAGATTTATAATTTCATTATATTATTTCGTTTAAGCAAATTTATATTCACTTTTTAATAATAAAACATTATCGGAAAATGTATTGCAAAAGAAAATTTATTTAACTGTCTGAAGTCCTTTTACCAGATTTCGATGTTTTTATAATAACATTTATTGGTGTAAATAAGATTTCTTGTATTCTGAAGTCATTATGTTTAAAACATTTTTTCATCGAGTATCATTATTGTAATGAATAGGGGAGACCGGGGTCAGTTGAATATAATTAGAATAATCAAGTCTACATTAAAAACAAAACACGCGCGACATGCGTAAACGTGTCTGAGCACGCAGCAGCGACTGTCGTTAAATCTGCTGTCGCTAACATCTTGTTGCGAACATATCTATAATAGAAGTTATGCCACAATTTTAAAAAATCGTACATCTAAGTAAATATTTTTATTTTTAAAGTTTTTGTTTTACTATCGTATACGATTGTCTGAGATATTTGATTTTTACTTAGATAGTAAGTGTAGTTTTTACTTAATAAACTAACAGATTTTTTTTGTTTATGTGTCTCTGTTATCGTATATTATTAATTTTTTAAAAAATGAACGGATGAAGATAGTAGACTAACAGCATGGAATTGTATAATTCATTTAGTGACGACTATTATAATACTCAAAATTTTATTTCTTTAAAGAGATTTTCCTCAATGGTAAATGTTATAAGTTTAGTTCCCTCATGTCCAATCTCGAAAACTAGGCTTATTCGACATGTTTTTGCACGAAATGAACAAATTTAGCAAAAAGAAGTATTGTTTTGCCCTGCGAAGCGATTGTTTGTGTTTAAAATATATTTTTATAAAATTTTTATTAATATATATAGCTTAAAATACATTAATCTTTATTTTAATAATCTTAGTCGAATTACTCCAATCCCGGGTTAATTGAATCAGATGGAATGCATTAGAAAAATACATTTTTTTCATATTAGTTATCAGTTTCCCCTTATTATTAAAATATTATTAGGTAGTCAAATGTATGTAGTAACTAGTGTAGAATTCATTTTTTCGATAAGTCTCTTAATTTTGTCTGTAAAAATTCGAAATTGAAAAATGAGTCTATTAGCCTCGATCTCCCCTATAATGAATAAATGATACAATATATAAATTTATTGTATATAAACATTTAAAAATTATTTCATTATTAAGTACGTTTAGAAATTATTACGTAAACGACAACTAAATAAGATTTAATAAGATATTAAAGCGTAAAACTGAAAATAAATTTAAGAGAATAATCTTAAGCTATTATAAAGAAATAATGTATACAGATGAATAAAAAAGTTTTATTCACTTTAAGGAGAAATAATACAAATTATTATAATTCTTAACATTATTTATAATTTCTAATGTTACAAATATCAATCATGTCAATTTCCTTATTTCATTGATTTATGTATTTTGTTATTCCGACGACAATTACTTACGCACATAAGCATGGATAGCGTATGTACGGAAGCGTTAATAATTAATATTCTCGAAAATGATATGTTGTAATGTAACTTTATTACACATGGTTGAATTCGTAAAAAAATAATCTTTAATTTGGAAAAAATATTGAAAATTTAAGAAAATTATGGATGATTGGGGTATTTTGTTAAACAAGAAAATAAAAAGAATTTTTTCTTTATAACTTTAAAGAACTCTTGATATAGTACAACTTTTGTTTAAAAAATCTATCTTTTATATTTTCGACTATATTCGCCTCAAAAGAAAAATATCGTTTTTTTTTACAAAGGGATGTTTTACCCTTTAAACATGAATTAGTGCACGTATAAAAAAATACGTGTCTCTTAGATTTTCGTGTTTTACAACATATTTCATAAAGAAATCGGTTCTGGACAGTTATGAAACTTTCCTTATTAGTTAACAATTACCAGCGTACAGTTTCGTTTCCGATCTCCTTTTCAATATTAAGTTATAAACAAATGAAGATCCAGATCGAATAACTGGTTTTATCATTATCATCTTCTAACTTAGTTAATAAATATTAGTTTATAATTTCGTTTCCTTCCAATTTCTTTTTATCAAATATTAATTACAAACAAATAGAGATAAATAGCTTTTTCATTATTATTTCTTAGCTTAGTTAACAAATACTAGCGTATAATTTTATTTTCATCTGATTATCTTTTGTTAAATATTTAAGTTATAAAGAAATAAAAAAAAAAGGTTAATTATTTAGTAGGAAACTAACGACTTTAACTTTGACTTATGTTATCAAGGTTATGATTCCGAGTGATCTTGGACAAATTTTATCGGTCATTGTTATTAAAAAGTTATTAATAAAAAAGTTTATATAAAACCTACTAACTTTTGAACTGCGCTACGATAAAAAAATTCCTTACTCTAACAGTGTAAAATATTTTCTAATATAATTTCTTATATAATTATCTTATATATTAGGTGTTGGAATTAATTCGTAGCGTTTTACAAGTGATGGGAAGTACTTTCATTAATGTATTTTTTAATGCTCATGTGAAATAAATAACATTCTTTCATTAAAAACGCTACGAATTAATTCCAACACCTAATAATTTTGCCTCATTGATTTCGACAATAATTCATTTTCCGTCAATTTAATTTTGGTTGTTTGTTAACTAGTGATTTATGAGAAAAGCCAGATTGTTGTTAAATATTTATTAAAGTAATGAATTTTTAAATAAGAGAGTATACAAGTTTTCTATTTCAAAGATACAAATATTTTATTTCAAAAATACGAATTTCTTGCTTTACAAACAAAGTTGACATTATCTTCCATTTATAGTTTTATCAAATTATTAAATTACATGAATTACTCCTCTCTGCAAAAATTAGTCCAGTCAATTGCCGTGTGTGATGATATATTTGATTTTTTTTCTAGGAATGTCTGCTTTACAAATAAATTCTTTGCTTTAAAACCACATTTTTTTAATGAAATATTTTTGTTAACAATTTTTTAACGAACAATGAGCGAAGGCTAAAATTTCTTCAAGATCACTCGGAGGCATAACCTTGACAACATATATCAGGTCAAGGTCATTGGAGAGTAGTCCCTTATATTAAATAATTACTACAAACAGAGATCAATATTGAATAAATTGTGTGCTTTGTCATTATCATTTCCTAGCTTATTTAATAAATACCAGAGTATAATTTCGTTTTCATCCGATCTCCTTTTGTTAAGTATTAAATCATAAACAAATAGAGATCGATATCGAATGCTTTATCATTTCTCAAATTAGTTAACAAATACCAGTGCATAATTTCATTATTTGATCTCCTTTTGTTATGTATTGTATTAATTTATAAACAAATAGAGATCGATGATGAATAAATAACTTTTTCATTATCATTTCCTAATTTAGCGAACAAATGCCAGTGTATAATTTTGTTTCCCTCCAATCTCCTTTTGTTAAATATTAAGTTATAAATAAATGAAGATCGAAATCAAATAAATCGCATTTTCATTATCAGTTCCTTCCTAGTTTAGTTAACAAATACCAGGGTATAATTTCATTTCCATTCGTTCTCCTCTTGTTAAATATTAATTATGAACATAGAAATAAATCGCTTTTTCATTATCATTTCTTAGCTTAGTTAACAAATACCAGTGTATAATTTCATTTCCGTTTGATTTTCCTTTGTTTAATATTAAGGGGGGAAACCACAGTAAAAGTTCGAAAATATCGAAAAAATTTTTTTTCGCTTATAAGGTGCTTTAGGGTCTTAAGAATAACATACCAAAAGATGGAGTGCCGCAAAAATTTCGGAATATCCAAATTTTCCATTCTGAAGCATTGCATGATGTGCAGTATGTAAGTTATGTAGGCGATGGAGACTCGAAAACCTTCAAAGGTGTCACTAAACCGTACGAAAACGTGACGATAACTAAAAAGGAATGCGTAGATCACGTACAAAAACGCATGGGCACCCACCTCCGTAATTTGAAGAAACGCACAAAAGGCTTGGGAGGAAAAGGGAAATTGACAGGCAAACTGATCGACGAACTGTCAATATATTTCGGGTTAGCTATTCGTAGAAATTGCGAATCAGTCGAAAAAATGAAGACAGCTATATGGGCATTACTTCACAAAATATCTACGGATAACCATCCCCAACACGACGATTGTCCGACTGGAGAAAATTCATGGTGCTCGTGGCAAAGGACGAAATCTTCTAACACTTTGGTTACCTATACGCACAAATCACCAATGTCTGATATAGTTTATGAAGCAATTAAGCCAGTTTACGAACAACTCACTACGGATGATCTTCTCACTCGCTGCATCGGGGGTTTCACTCAAAACAGCAATGAGAGCTTCAACTCGACAGTGTGGACGATGGCTCCGAAAACTATGAATTCCGACAAAATAATCATCGACATTGCTACGAACATCGCTTCGTGTGTTTTTAATGACGGATTAATATCAATTTTACATATAATCCAGGTCATGGGCATGAAAATTGGTCCAAAAAGTCACGAACTATGCATGGACTTGGATGAGAAACGCATACAGAAAGCGGAACGATCTTTGAGTGAGGGCGCAAAACAGGCCCGCATCGATCTGAAAACAATTCGAAAGACCAAACAAGAGCAGGAGATAGATGAAGAAGGCCAATTGTACGGCGCAGGCATCGCAGATTAGAGGTATATAAAAATATTACATGATTTTACAGTACTTAAAACTTTAAACGCGTTTTTCTCGAAACCACTTTTTTTAAACTGGGCGGACACATAACTCAAATAAATCTTTACCGATCGGTTTCAAATGTTGACAGTATATTCAGAATACCTTTCTCTATGGAAGTGCGTAGGGTTTTTTTTATATTACATGGTTTTTTTTTATCAACAATTTTATGGCGTTTTTTTTGTTAAATTTGCAAGTTTTCCTTAAAACGTGCACCATTTTGCGAAAAATTAATATATCGAAAAAATCCTACGTACTTCCATAGCTATTGATATATAGAATCTAAAAAACTATCATTTTTTGTTCCAGGTCAAAAATTAAGGACTCTAGATGTCCGCCCATGGTCCCTTCTTCAAAAATAGGCGCCATCGGACAAGTGCGGCACAGCCGCCATTTTGTACCAAAAATGTATGAAAAAATTCTTATTTGTACTTCATTCATAATATTATAATGCTTATTTTATAAATTTTTGATTGATCATTTCATTGAGCCAAAAAAAATTCTCGAAAATATACTTACTTTTTCGTGCTCTACTGTGGTTTCCCCCCTTAATCGAATAAAGATAAATCGCTAAATAAGCGATATAATTTCGTTTTATCTGATCTTCTTCTGTTAAATATTAACTTATAAAGAAATGGAGAGCGATATTGAATAAATTGTTTTGTCATTATCATTTCCCAGCTTAGTCAACAAATACCAGTTCATAATTTCATTTCCGTTCTCCTTTTGTTAAATATTAATTATAAACGAATAGAGATAAATCAGTTTTTCATTTTCATTTCCTAGCTTAGTTAACAATTACCAGCGTAATTTCGTTTTTATCCGATCTCCTTTTGTTAAATATTTAGTTATAAATAAATAAAGTTCAATAACGAACAAATCGCTATATTATCATTTCCTAGTATAGTTCTCGAAAAATTTTCGATTATGTCCTAATTTTCGTAATCAAAATATTAATTTTAAAGCACTGAATATTCGCCACTGATAGTTTTGTGCGCAGGGAGTGAAAACTGTCTGGCAAGCACACCGTGATCCGCACACCGCTGCGAACCCCCAAACATCATAACTGAAATGTGCAAGCATCCGATCAGCGCCTCTAGTGCCGTCTAGTGCCAGATGGTACAACTGTACATTCTGAAAGAGACGACATATCTATATCTGAAAAGTGGCACTTCCGGATTTTGCGTCGCAATATTTCTGGTTGTAGGGCACATAGAAAAAAAATAAAAGAATATAATATAATCTATCAGAGTGTAATCTATTGATTAAGTTATATTTAAAACTCAATCGGTTCAGCCCTTATTGAGATCTAATAATTTCGAACTTCCATAACTCACCGGCTCGCGTAAAGGATAGTGTCGCTGCGCTTGGCTTAGCGCTGAAACACTGTATCTCCAGGAATGCATTCCGAGTCACGCATGAAGCGCGTAGACTGCAATGTAGACTACTGATGATATCTTCCATATTTGTTGAGATATTTACCTGGTTCGATAAAATGATTCACTCTGTATATAATATATTACTATTAATTACTATAATATATTACATTATATTACTATATTGTTATTAAATATATTATATTACTTTATAACACATTTTTAATTATTAGTTAAAAGTACTCAATATAATAACGTAACATGCCGGGAAAAAATATTTTATATATCATTATATAAAATTATATAAAAATATATATAATTTTATATAATTGTATATAAATGGATATATTTTATATATTGTTACACCCTTGCCATGTCGATACCGTGGTTCGCTCATGTAGTACCGAAGGTCGCGTTGCTTGGCAACGAGTCACTCAGCTGATTAACAAGATCGACAGACTTTGCGGTGGAGCTGTCGACGAGCTCAGACGTGTTTTCCGCTTGGTTATCTTATGTCCGTTCACTGTGTTTCCGTGTTCCTGTATTTGCTGTTGCTTGTGTAAATAAAGAGTTCCTTTCTTATTTCATATCTGTCTCTATTCATTTCCGAGCCGGAAGTGTCGACGCGCACTCGAACCACAATATCGGCATGGCAAAGGCGTAACATTGCCCCCCCCCCCTTCTCTTAAAATGTCATCCCGACAATTATGATTCTTCCAAGAACGTTGGCCTCTGAAAGGAATTCGGAGCTCCCTTCTGATCAATTTCCTGCTTCCTGTGCTGTTGCAACAGTTTTCCTGAGCTTTGGTCCCCTTGAGGTCCGATTTTTCTCTTAGGTTTATTCTTGAGGCCTTCTTCCCTTCCAGGTAGGATCCCTTTTTAGTTTCTCCCCGGAGGATAGCTACTCCTCCGTAGGACAAAATCTGCTCGAGCATCCCCTTGTCTTCATGAAGAGAACGCCAGGATCTTGCCTCTTCTCTTGAGGCCTTGCGTTCTTGGTTCTTCTCTTTTCGGAAAGGGGAGATAGACATAAAAAAATTATGACTGTACCATAATATCTCTGCCCCCAATCCCCGCCACAGCATTCGCCCTCCTTTCCCACGGAAAAACCACGGTTCAAAAACCGCCGGCGAGGCGGTCTTTTAAAAAAAAAAAAAAAATATCGCTGAACGAAGCCGCTTGAAGTGTGTTCAAATTCCAGATGATAAATCCGGAAGATAAACGTCGAAGCACCAGAACGCGAGATCTCATCATCGAAATCTTCATCCAGAACCGGCCCCCTCATGCCGTAAGAATAACTAGTAAACTCTGAAATTAAAAAGGAAAAATAACGCACAGTTTTTATCAAGAGATAAAAAAATATATTATACTCAACCTGCGTCAGGGCTCCGATTTGTTTATTTTTATTTATTGGTTCACTTTCCCCTAATCGTCTTTCTACAGGGTGGGCCATCTATTGGTACGTTTTTGAATTTCGTCGTATGGCAACACCGAACGAGCTACAGACCCGAAATTTTGACAGTTTATTAGTCATACCGTCCGCGGCACGAAACAACATGTTTTCTCTTGAAGAGCGTTTTGAAATTTTAAAAACTTATTTTCAAAGTCAGTGCTGTGTCGCCGAAACTGTACGAATTTTGAAAAGAAATATGGGTCGTGATAGAGCACCCACCGAAGGAGCTATACGCAAATTGGTGAGGAAAGTTCGTGAGAAAGGGATGTTAGTGGATGACATTATATTACGACTGTTTTGAGTGAAATTGGCGCCGAGGTAGTCCAAAATGTCATTAATAATTGGGGTGACCGAATGGCATACTGTAAGGCCAGTAGAGGGAGCCACATGAACGAAATCGTTTTTCATTCTTGACGCGGATACTTTTAGCTTCACAACAAAAAAAAATTAATAAAAAATATCAATGTATGCTCATTTGATCGCATTTTTAAAAACGTACCAATAGATGGCCCACCCTGTAAATAAGGTGCTAACCTATCTGAATGAACAACTTTATTTTTATGCTTGCTCGACTTGCAGATATAGTATACAACATCACTAAGTTTCTTAAATACAAAATATGGTCCTTCCCCTCTGCAACTTGGGAGTTCTCCCCATCTTTCTTTGGGGATTATATAATCATACTTTCTGCCCCTCTTCAAAATAGGTTTGTCTGGCTTTAAGATTGTACCAGAATTTTGTTTGTGACGATTCGATATCTATTCGTTTCCTTACTCCTTCATGAATTTCTTCCAACTTCCTTTTCACTTTTCTCAAGTAATCTTCCGGAGAACCAACCTCTTCGGTTTTTGGTAAATTACCGCGTAACAAATCAGTCGGTAGACGGGAATCTTGGGCAAAATAAACCTTCGCTGGAATCATTCCAGTGGTTCCGTGTTTGGATGATGTACGCTAGCAGATATAATGGAATCCAACAATCCCAGTCTTTTTGATTTTCGGAGATAAATTTTACCAAATAGTTCAAGATGGTTTGATGCTGACGTTCTGTCCGACTGTGGGTGCAAAGTGGTTGTCCTCGTTTTCTTCATCCCTAGTAAGCATGAAAAATTCTCGATTCGAAGTTCCTCCTCTGATCAATATGGACTTCTAGAGGTACTCCGTATCTAGAAATAATTTAAAAAGGTTTCTGCTATAGTTTTAAACCTGACATTCTTTAGCGGGAAAGCTTCTACTTAGTAAAACAACCAATAGCAACGAGCAAATACAAATTTTCAACAGAAATTATTGGTAGAGGGCCGAGAACATCCAATTGAACTCTTTCGAATGGGATTCCCACGAATGGGATTATATGTCTGTAAAGGAGATTTTCCTTTACCGGCAAGATCTTTTTTAGCTAAACAGACCTTACACGTTTTGCACCATTCTTCTACATCCTGTTTACATATCGCTCAATAAAATCGCCTCCTTATCAAGCGTTTTATTGGTGCCAAAGTACCTACCTGCAGCAGAATTATGTAGCTCTTCCAAAATTTGAGCTTTCTGGGCACAATTAATTAGAAGAATCGTTTTCTTCAGATTAGGGGCCTCCCATTTCTTATAGAGTATACTATCTTAACTTCGAGAAAATCCCAATAGTACCAATACACTTTGGTAGAAACATCACTCGCCACTTCTTGTCATGAAGGACGTCCCACGCCCGCTTCTTTTTTAATAAAAATAAGCAAATGTAGGGATCTTCCATTTGTTCCTTATGCCAATTTTTAGGTGTTTTCTACAAAAACCATTCTTCTAATATAACTTTCCTGTTTTGCGGCTTCTTTTAGTTCCACGTTAGCATAATAGCGACACTGATCACTCGCGCACGGCCGCCTCAACAATCCTTTCGCGTTTTTAAGATCTTTACGATAATCAACTTCGAAATCGTATTATTGTAGTCTTTCCATTCAACGCGCCAACTGTTCCTCTAGGTCTTTAAACGATAGCAGCCATTTAAACGAAATGTGATCCGAATTAGAAACTTACATCCATACAAATAATGATGGAAAAATTTCACTGATCGAACTACGGCTAAAAGTTCACTCCGCAATAATTTCTTTCGGCTTTACTTAATGTTTGATTATGATTAATGTATGAAATATGCAATCATTTTTTTTGTATACCGTCTTGCTTCTGTGATAGGATCGCGCCAATTCT
The DNA here is from genome assembly GCF_024713525.1 of Acromyrmex echinatior. Lineage (NCBI taxonomy): Eukaryota > Metazoa > Arthropoda > Insecta > Hymenoptera > Formicidae > Acromyrmex > Acromyrmex echinatior. Next base: position 6,738,832 of record NC_141870.1, read on the forward strand.
CTCATTTGACGCGTCTGTATCTAGAATAAATTTCTCTTCTGTTTCAGGGAATGCTAATATCGGCGGAGAAGTTAAAGCTCGTTTTAAATCATTAAAAGAACTTTGGTGTTTCCTTTCCCAAATGAAATTAGTTTTTGATTTTCTGTAAGTACATAAAGCGATTTTGCCAACGAAGAGAAGCCTTTTACGAATTTGCGATAATATGAGCAAAATTCAAGGAAACTCTTTAAATGTTTTTTTATTTTGAGGAATTGACCGGTCCTTCACTTATTTTCTTTGAATCTGTAGCAATGCCCTCTGCTGATATGATGTGACCTAAAATATTTAATTTTTTAATTAAAGAAAACATATTTTTTTGGATTAATTTTCGAGTTTGTTTCCCTCAAATAATGGAAAATCTTTTCTAGGTTAAACAACATTTTTTAAAACTTTTACCAAAAATAATCACATCATCAAGATAAACTAAGCAAATTTTAAAAAGGTAACCTTTCAAAATCTGCTCTATTGTACGTTCAAATGTAACGGAGGCATTACAAAGAAGGGCATAATAATAAAAGGGCATAACTTTAAATTGTCACAATCCATTACCAATTGAAAAAGCCGTCTTTTCTTTATCTTCTGAACGAATTTTAATTTGTCAGTATCCACTTTTCAAATACAAAGTAGAAAATTGTTACCTGATAGTTAGTCGAGAATATCATCTATTCTTGATAAGGGATAAGAGTCTTTTATCGTAATTGCGTTAATTTTGTGATAATCAACACAGAATCTTATTGTACCGTCCTTCTTTTTAACTAGTATCACTGGCGAGGTCCATGATGAATTACCCCTTGTCTTTCCATTTCCACAATAATTTTATCCTCTTTTCTCATTTGCAAAGGGATACGACAAGGTATCTGCTTGATAGGAGAAGAATCTTTTACATTAATAATTACATGTTCCCCAAATTTACATTCCCCGCAGAAACATCATGAGAAAATACATCATAAAATTCGTTCAGAACACTAGCAAATTTTTTTTTTCGAGGTTCCCCAAACAGCGCGAGTTCTCCTCAAAAAGCATCACCAAATTCGACGGAGCTCCAGCAACCGCACTTTTTATGCGAGCGCATTTGAAATCAGTGTCACTATCAGAAACTGATCCGAGAAAAATGTAATCAAAAATATTTTGTAAATTAAGTAATTTAAGAAAATCGACATCCAAAATATCATTATTAAATTCAAAATATATTATCATTTATTTCGGCTATTAACATTGATATCTCAACACAGTATTTTGCAAGTCGACTTTTACTATGATTTTGTATCTGATTGGAACTTGTTCCCCCGTGGGATATATAACATTAGAGTTGTCAATTATAATTTTCGGTTTACCTGATTCAACAAAATTACTATTTAAAATTGAAATATCGGAGTATCAATTTTAAGAAGACAAGATTCATTAATTTTACTTTCATAACAAAAATTTTTCACGTTATTTTTAATTCTATTTTTGCTGAAAGAATATTAGTTAATATAACAGGTTATAAGGACAAAAATTAATACATTGGTTATTACAACATTGTTTATTTTTAGTAGAATAAGAATATTTTCTGAAAGAATGTTGATTAGCACAACAAATATATGGCTTATCTTTAGTATCATCAAAGTCAGGTGATAAATATTTTTTGGGAATTTTTTTATTTCAGTCGAGCCTTCCCGGTAAAGCTCAACTTCCTTATTTTCCGCTTTGCCAGGACACTCAGAACGGAAATGTCCCTCCTTTCCACATTCCCAACATTTTTATTATTTCTATTCCCTTTAAAATTTTTATTCTTTGGAAATCTTTTAAATTTATTTCCATTAGATTTATTTCCTTCTCTCTCTCCATTTTTTTCTTCAGTTTGACTCTTTTTCTTTTTAATAAAATCATTTCCCTGTTTTTCTTACGAAATTTAAATTATTTTTTTTTATATTGAAAATTATTTTCTTGAATCAATTTAATTGCCTTCCCTTTCTCGATTGCTATCCTTAACGACGTTATCCCCTTCATTTGGAGAGTCCTTTTTACGAATCCGTCGGAAAGAGCAGGAACAAATTGTGTGCATGCGATTTTATCACGAACCGAATCGGAACACTCTGAATATGCTAACTGTATTAACCTTTCTATGTCAGAATCCAAAGAGGTGATATTTTCTCCGAATTTTTGTTTTCTATTAGTAAATTGCGAATAATAGTTTTGTAACGAATGCGTCTCTCCGAAACGCATCTCCAATTTTGACTTAACTCTTCGAATTGTAAGTTTGCATCTAAATTTTGCATGCTTTTTCTAAAACTGCACGCGCTTTGCCTCGCAGACACGATACTAAGACAGCAGTCTTGGTTTTCTCTTCCTAACGGTTTGCGCGGGCAATGAGATTGAATTGCGCGAAAAAATCGCGTAAAGGCTCATTTCCGTAAATGTCTAGTTTTTTTATGCATGTTCCCCCGCGAAGCAACGCAGGCGGATCGAAACGATCGACACTTCACTTGCGCGGACAATTCACAATACTTGTGCAACCGATCATTTACATCGGAGTTAATTAAGTTGGCAGCGACAGGATTCGTGCGATTGACAATGCTCGCGAAGGAATCTGAAAAATTGACGCGCATGATAGAATTGGCACGCATAACGTCATTCGCAGCAATAACGGAAGGATCATCGACATGGGAGAGTAGATTATTATTGAAAACATTATTAGAGAGACTTAGTTGATTTGCAGAAATCCCTCGCAGTTTTTCCTGAAGCTGCGCAATCTCTGTATCCCGTTGTCGCAATGTCATCGCAAAAAGAAGAAACTGTGGGCCAAAATGACCTACGAATTAAATGTGACAGATAAGGAGAAATAATATTTATGTATATATATATACGAGGGGTATCCAGAAAATAAGTTCCGTTTGTATTATACGTTTAGTAAGGTCGATGTATGAGCGAGCTGGCAACACAGCATTGAAGAGGGGAAGCTACCGAATAGAATGAGCGGTGTTCGGCGTCAGTAGCTCGTGAAACACGGTCAGGAGAGGTTATCAAAATGGAGTCCTCCACTTCGCGTCCCGCCACCTCCATTCCGATTCCTTCTCGAGTTGTTTTGCGCGGCATCATTCAGTTTCTTTTTGCTCAAGATTTTAAATCGGTTGATATTCATAAACAGCTTGTTTCTGTATATGGAGAGAGTGTGATGAGTGAATCTATGGTGCGGAGATGGGTCCGAGAATTTAAGGCAGGAAGACATTCGCTTGAAGACGAAAGTGGGAGAGGCAGACCCTCCCTTATCACGGATGAGTTGACGACAAAAATTGAAAATGCGATTCGCAATGCGATCGTCGTTTAACTTTAGATGAACTCCACAACCTTTTTCCAGAGATATCCCGAAGTCTTATCCATGAGATCGTTTCAGAAAAACTCGAATTTCGCAAGGTTTGCGCCCGTTGGGTTCCCAGAGAACTGACTCCTCTACACAAGGCCATCGGACTACCATCTTTTTACGAAACTGAAGGAGTCCTTGGCCGGAAAACGCTTCCAAAGCGACGAGGAAGTTCAGACAGCTGTAACTAACTGGACTAAAGAACTGGCGGGAAGTTTCTATGCAGAAGGGATTTCGAAGCTTGTTTCCAGATATACAAAATGTATTGAGATTGACGGGAATTATGTAGAAAAAGACTAGAAGTTGTCAAGTATTATCCATGTAAATTTCAGATTTTTTCAATAAAAACTTTATTTGTAAAAAAAAAACGGAACTTATTTTCTGGATACCCCTCGTATATATTAGGTGTTGGAATTAATTCGTAGCATTTTTTAATGAAAGAATGTTATTTATTTCACATGAGCATTAAAAAATACATTAATGAAAGTACTTCCCATCACTTGTAAAACGCTACGAATTAATTCCAACACCTAATATATATATATATATATATATATATATATTGTACATATTACGTCCAGAGGACTCCATTCTTTTCTTTCGGAAAATTTACGATGAACTGTTCTTTTGCGTAATTAGGAAATAAATAATTCTTTATTTAATATAGCAAACCAAATACTAATAAAATAATTAAAATTCAATTTTTCTAGCGACAAATTTAATAGATTGGATTCAGAGTTAGCCAAGTCAGAAGGTCAATCGTTGCATAATAAATCTTTTACATTAAAGTTTTGTTTACCTATATTTGGCGTTGCTCGCGCGCTTCCGGAGTTGATAAGACCAATTACAAACATTCCAATCCGATTTCTCTAAGTGTCCAATTCCTAGAAGACGTTAGGTCAATAACCTACTGCCAAAAACAAAGAAGAACATCCTCGTGAATATAAATACGAGGCCTCTTTGAGGAAGGACGCAGTCAGTTAGTTAGTAATACACCATCAATTTCATTGTAATTCTAAAACCATAGTGCGTGAAATTCTCCCGATTGGTTATAATAAACATCTTCCTTAAGCCGATCTCCTTCAACATTCAAAACCAACTTCATCAAAGCCCAGCACTACCAGCCGTCTTCACTTGAGGGATTCTTTACTGTTGCCCTTCCGTTCAACAACAGTAGTGAGTAATACATCGGAAACATTTTTATTTAGTACGAAACGAATCATCACAGAAATTTCTGTTTTTCTACTCCTATCCATTTCCTGTCTCTCATATTTGTTCGAAATGATTAATTATATTATTGGAACGTTTTGAGCAGAATATACTCATTTCTTCTGATAAAGCGGTAAAACGCTTCTCGTGAATACTAGAAGCGGTAAAGCGCTTCGAGTGATTATATTTTCTTATCTTTTCTATTATTGAAGCGGTAAAATGCTTCGAGTGATTCATACTCATTCTTTTCAATCCCATGAACTGATAAAACACTTTTCTTAATTTCTCGCTTTTTCCTTCCTCTCTCGTAATTACTTGAAGCGATAAACCGTTTCGAGTGGTTACCTCTCTTTACTGTTTCATTTATTTGAAGCGGCAGAACGCTTCATATTCCTTTTTTACGATTACATGAAGCGATAAAACGCTTTTGTAAATTCTTTCTTTCTTTCGAATTACTTAAAGCAGTAAAACGCTTTGAGTAATTCACTCATTTCTCAGTTTCTATTATCATTCAAAGCGATAAGGCGTATCAAGTGATTTAAACTTCCTCATTTATTTATTTGTTTTTTTCTTCTCTTCCCTTTTCCTCACTTATCTTCCAATGCAAATACTCTTCCTCAATTTCGATATCATAACTTCTCAAATTAAAAAGGGAAATTTCTAACATAGATGATAAAGCGCAATCGCCATCGAAGGAAGCGAGCTAATATCAAAGCACTTAAAAAAAGGGGGGATTCCGATAATTGTGAAAATTCAATCGAGAACTTTCATCTCCAAAGAGGCCCATGAGCTGCAGAAGGTCCACAAAAAGACAATTCGGGAGAAGCTCTCACCCTCAGCGATCCCTGTGGTGGACTTGACCGAGGACGATCCTTCATCTTTTCCATCCTTAGATTTTGAATTTGCTTCCTCTTCTTATTCTCCTATCCTGACAGATTCTCCGCATCCTGCAATTCCTTCTCCCTCCTTCTGCCCTGACCCTTCTGAGGACAACAAATTCTTCGATGAGATCTTTCAATCACTCGAAACCCCCGAATCTGCAAGGTTCTCCCTCCCTTTGACCACACCACCTCATCCCACATAAACACTCACACATACACACATTGTCAGAAAACTTAGATATTAGCTTAGTTTTAGTATTATTGTTGTAGCATATACACATACGTATTCATACATATACATATATATATATATATATATATATATATATATATATATAAATGTCTATAAATAAATGTAACTAATTATCTTTTGTAAAAACAATAGGACAGTGATTAACATTTATTTCGACGTTCTGATTCGTTTCATCTTCCCAAAGATCGTACTAGCCTTATTCCTGATCAAAAGAATTAAGTTTCTTGACTTAAAAAGAAGGTCGACGGATGCACTGTCACAGATTGGGTAATAGCGTCGCGTCAACGTTGACCCATATCTGGGATTAAAGTGCTTACGACTTGTGGCACGCGCCTTCGGAGCGATAACCACAAAAGAATAGAGTCTGTTGAGTTCTTCTCTAGCCCCCATTCCTAATTTCTTATTTTTCGTTCAAGATAAAGAATCCTGGAGCTTGGACGTAACATATATGTGTATATAAATAAGATATAAATAATTTAAAAAATAAAATAAATAATAAGCATAGCATAAGCAAGTATATAAAAACATAACTGACTTATTTAAAAACATTTTATAGAAGAATTTGTAAGATGGAAGTATTTTTGGGATAGATATTTTCGGGAAAATAAGAAATTAATAACGAGAAGTTGACAAGCAGCTGTAAAAATTTCAATCTGGTCTTTATGGGAGAGCATGGTATTTCTAAAAAGTGTCGTAACCTATCATGACCGTAAGCTATCATTTGTTATTTAATTCTCTTTTTGCATGTATGTATATATATCTTTAATAATAAAATCATTTGAAAATTAGTAATTAATTCTTTATCTTTACTATATCTAACATGTAATTTGTAATTCAATTTGTCTTCTCTTTTTATTAGAATAACGAATATTACTTATGAAACATAAAAAAATATACAGTCAATCATATCGATACAACGAGTCATAATGAATTATTTGTATACAAACGATCAAAATTCATATCAACGTAAAACTTTTATGTTATAACAACATAACAATCAAAACAATTAAAGTAATTTAAATTAAATCTCTCACAACTGAAGAATTATTAAAATCAAACGTTGAAAATTTATCTTCTTATTCTTCTTGTTCAAATTCTCTTCAAAATTATATTACATCATGACAAAGTCCACTTAACAAGGTCCTTTTATTTCTTGATGTTTCAAATAATAATAATAATAGTGGAAGTTATTTTTTCCAATCTTCTTCAAATTCTTTTGAAAAGAAAACTGTTACACTACAACAAAGTCCAGTCAAAAACCGCCTTTTATATTTCCAATGAAAATTTCTATGTCTACTTCATCTACTAAAAAATCTAAAGGTTATTTATATAAAAATATTTATATAAATATTTGTATAAATAAAAGTGGTTATTTTACAAATTATATATTGCAACCGCACTCACGAGCGTGGCGCAACTTCGTCGGGCATTCACTGCTAAAATTCCTGCTGGCGATCGGATGCCGGGGGGCGTTAAACGAAACGCGACAAAATGCGTCTTCCCGTGACTACTCTTAGGGACGGCACATAATTACAAAGCGATAGTTGGGCGCCAGGCACGAGTGAGCGTGCCACTCTCTCCAGAACTTATGCGATATTTCTTTAGGCTTTACTATATTATAATAAGCTGCGAATGTCGACGGGCCCTCAACCGGCAGCTCAGCCTCGGAAGTGGCAGAGGGGGTGGTTCGTGGTCGAGGATAACAGATCTCTTGGAGTGGCGAATAGGAGCGAGAATACACACGAATTTAACAGTAACAAGAGTAACCGATATATTAAATGAGTCTTCGACTCACATTTACAGTTAGCGATACAGCCGAAACAATAACTTCTAGGTGAGCGCAACCACTGATTTACATAAGCCGAAGGTTTTACATTAGGCGTATCAATTGCGTTACATTCCCGCGACACGAGCTCACGCCACACGGAAATACTCTCACGAATTATATTTCATCATCGCGCAAATGCTAAGGAATTCGACAGCCTGTAGCGTGGACACGACGTGATCTCGTGCGCGGCCGCGGAATCTCGCGCCGCTCGGACGCGACGCCGGGAAAGGCTCGAATACGTGCAAGCTCGGCAATGTACAATCTTGATACGACCAAAAATACGTGCACTCATTAATTTCGATCATTCATCGACCTTAAGGCTCTGACATAGAAAACCGAATGGACAAGTAAATCTTACGCTACAGACGATAAAGACGGTACGCGACAATACTACGGCACGGGACTTCGACGTAACATGCGATCCGCGATAAAGAGACTGATAATAATTGACGAGGCTGTGGCCTTGGCGGACGCCCTGGAATTATCCCGACGACAAGGGCCGTTCCGGGAGGCGACACGCGAACTCTACTCCCGCGAACTCTAATACACGATCAAACCACGTGCACTCACTCTTATATCCGGTAAAAAACCTGATAGTTACGCCTCCCGGACGCGGAACCCGGCGGCTGTACAGAGGTGACGTTCGTCTCACCCATTCCCTCGCAGGTGCTCCTAGCTGACCTCGGGAAGCTCTCAATCGGTTGGCGTCCTGCGTCCTCTCTTCGAGCGGGCCACAGCTTAAGTGCTGGCCAGTGATGCGAATTCCGGGCCGCTTGCAGCACGCGATCAGCGCCACCGTTCGGCGGCCTGGCGCAACCGGTAGCAACACAAGCATGAGCCCGTGTCCGTGTGACTTCGTTAGTTAGAAGCGTGCCGACTATTATCGCTCTGTCCTTTTTGCACTACGTTCTTATTGCCTGCCTTGTCGGCACACTGAGAACGAGAGAGAACATTGTTTCACTCAAGCGAGCGTCGAGCAACCGAAATATGCTTTCTCGGCCTCTCGGCTCTCGACGTCAGGCGTGTATCAGGAGACATGGAGGCATGGGAACATTCTAAATAACATAAGTTTTAATAAATTGTAATAAATTGTAATATACCTCCCAGAATATTATAAATCGTGTCAAAACGCGATAATTGACAGGAGATTAATTATTTATGATTTTCCATTCGTATTATGTACTACGGTCATAAATTCGATCCGCAAGAAATTGGCGTGGTCGAGCGCGTAAGGTGTGAGATCGGAAATAAGTACTATAATTAGTAGTAAACATATGTATTAGATCAAGTATATTTTCATATAATTTTTGAAATTATTGCTCGTATGTGTAATTTTGAAGCAATAGTTGTAGGAAAAACCCGATTCGCTTTTCAATAGGCAAATAAAAAATTATTTTAAAATTACACAACATATGAAGGCTTTCAATTGTACACTACAAAATTATATTGGTGAGGTAGAGTGGATACTTTCACATTCACAAATTTGAATGTTGCGTAATTCGTAGAAGTATGCACTATAATAATATCTAATACATCTCACTTTATTCCGATTAATGTTTAAAATATATAGGAAAGTAGAGAAGGAGAGTGATTATTTTGATAATAATATCGCATGTTACATCGAAAACTCGAGATTCTTAAGAATACGAAAACACGAGAGTGTTCATCGTGTGGATTCTATATTGCACTAGTAAACGTCCAACTCATTTAATCGATGTGACTGAGTAAATAAAATGCGCGGACAGTACGCTGGTAGTCTCACGCGAAAATCCCTTTTTTCCTTTTTTTCTCTTAATATATTTTCGTGATACAAGTAGTTTAATTAATCATCTGTATAAGGTCAATATATTTTCTTGTTATATTTATATATAATAAGTGCAATTATTCGTGTATCTTAAAATCAAAAATTGTAGGAAAAATAATGATTCGACATGTATGGTGTTCGATTTAATCGATGAAAGATTCATATAAAAAATACATCTCTCTTACGTGGACCAAACTAAAAGGAAAGTTAAAGCTGGAATAACTAAACATAAAACTAACATTAAAAAATTAAATAGCGCTCACAATGTGGTCTCACAACATCAATTTGAATATTGTCATAAATTTAATTGGGATGATATTCAGATATTAGATATAGAATCATTCTTTCAAAAGAGACTAACGTCAGAAATAATCTTCATAAATAAACAAAATTGTATATAAACCGTCTTTCATGATAAGAGTTAGATATTTTGTTTTCGACTCTTGAGCAGTTCAATATAGTTTTCCAAATCTTGGATTCCATAACTGAACTTATTGTTAACACAGGTATTATAATTTATATATATATATATCAATATATATATATATATATATCACAGTTATATTAATTTTTTCAATTGAAGCGCTATTAATATTATCAATAAATTTCACATTTAATAGAATCTGGAAATTATGTGTTTCAATAAGTTCGACTAACTGTTGTGACAAAAAAACGACAATTGACATCTGGAGTATTTGACATGATTTTATGGACTAAAAAAATTTATAACCTGAGCGTCAAGCTCTTCGAAAATATAATTGTAATTGAGCGTGAAAAATATTTTATCTCATTATTATAACGTGAATAAAATTTATTCGAAATTAGGTGTTTTCAACATGTATGAAAGTTATAACACACATTAATTTTGTAATACTGAAGATAGCCTGATATATGAGGTCTATTTTATTGTATTGTTTTTATTCTATGGTAATCTATTAAAATATAAATATTTCGTTACTAACATCTTGCGCTCGTGGTGTATGTCTTTTCAATCACATTGTTGTAAATTTAACCACGTTTTGACTTCTATTGTTAAAAAAAACATGTTTAATGATGTTGCGTTTATGACAAATACGCTTTGTGTCGATCAATATTTTGTATAAAATGTTTCTTTCTAACCATCACATCCGCATTTAAAATTCTGTTAATGAACAAAATTTTGAAAACGAGATTATTAATAATATAAATAAAGGTGATACCAATATAATTTTGTAGTGTACAATTGAAAGCCTTCATATGTTGTGTAATTTTAAAATAATTTTTTATTTGCCTATTGAAAAGCGAATCGGGTTTTTCCTACAACTATTGCTTCAAAATTACACATACGAGCAATAATTTCAAAAATTATATGAAAATATACTTGATCTAATACATATGTTTACTACTAATTATAGTACTTATTTCCGATCTCACACCTTACGCGCTCGACCACGCCAATTTCTTGCGGATCGAATTTATGACCGTAGTACATAATACGAATGGAAAATCATAAACAATTAATCTCCTGTCAATTATCGCGTTTTGATACGATTTATAATATTCTGGGAGGGGTATATTACAATTTATTACAATTTATTAAAACTTATGTTATTTAGAATGTTCCCATGCCTCCATGTCTCCTGATACACGCCTGACGTCGAGAGCCGAGAGGACGAGAAAGCATATTTCGGTTGCTCGACGCTCGCTTGAGTGAAACAATGTTCTCTCTCGTTCTCAGTGTGCCGACAAGGCAGGCAATAAGAACGTAGTGCAAAAAGGACAGAGCGATAATAGTCGGCACGCTTCTAACTAACGAAGTCACACGGACACGGGCTCATGCTTGTGTTGCTACCGGTTGCGCCAGGCCGCCGAACGGTGGCGCTGATCGCGTGCTGCAAGCGGCCCGGAATTCGCATCACTGGTGCTGGCCGCTAATCCTCCCGGGCGCACGCAGGGCTCGTTCTCCCCACGAGGGGGCCTTATCGCCTGCTTGGCGCGTGGCCCCGCGGCTTTCCGCTACTCGCGGAAACCGCGTCATGTCTATCGCATGTGTCCTGACGCGCGAAATTCGAGAGATCACTGTAGTCTTTCTCAGGCCGCCTCGTGGCCTCGAGGCGCCTCTTCGGGGCTCTTGCCGTCCTTGTAACGCAGAGTGACCTTCCCCGTCAGGTCGTGCTAACTCTCTATCCGTTTTGCGCCTGGAAAAGGGTGCGATAAAAGGTGCTTTGAGACAATACAAAAAAACGTAACGAATGCGGGAAAGATATCACCTGCGTGCGACCCAGGTATCGTGCCTCCCGGCGGTCTGTCCTCAGCGGTCGCCTCTGGACTCTCAATCTTTGTCGTGCTTCTTTCTCTTCTCTCCGAGATTGCGTCACTCCGCCAAGGTCGCGGGAATCGCCTCTGTAAGCCTCGGTATACGGGAATACACCGAAACGGAAATAAAAAAACGGCAGCGCGGAGCGCGCAAGATACGCGAACGACGATGCGGGAGAAGCGCAAGTGCGTCCGCCTCCCCCCAAAAGGTGAGAGGACCCAAGACGCTATACTGCACTATTCGATCAGGCCATGCGGCCCTTGTGACGGACGGAAGACGTCACGTCACAATATATACATTATATATATATATATATATATATATATATATATATATATATATATAAATTGAAATTCAATATTACAATATTTTTTATATTATTATAATTTTGAATTTCAAATTTTATAACTAATTATGAATGTGATCCGGTGGAAGAAGTTATACTAGATTATGTAAAAAATAAACCGACTTCAAAATCTTCATTAAATCGTGAATATTCCGCTGAAGAACATTTTTATTTATAATATTAATTGCTCAAGATGTCAAAGATTTTTAATTTATCATCAAGAAACTTTCACGGGTGCTTTCTGTATAAAGATTATGCGGGTTTCCTTCGTGTTCCAGATCCATTTTTGTAATGCCAACGTTTTGTGAACCTTGCAGTCCACTTTAGGACGAGGAGCAGTCTGATACTGAGCTGTTCCTCCAAAAACTTTAACTTCATACAAAAGATCCAAAAAATCCGACTACGTTCCACAATCCTGCTTGTAAGTTTCGATGTAGAATCTCTTTTCACACAAGTCCTAATAAAAGACATATTAAACATAATAAAGGTCTCCCTTTCGATCTCATTCCGTAAATAGAGCACTGTTTAACAACCATTTACTTCTCCTGTAACAACCAATTTTGAACAAACTTCAGGAGCGGCAATGGTCTCTCCTATTTCTCTTGTAATCATCAACATCTTCATGGAGCATTTTAAGAAAGAGACTCTCAGCAAAACACTCAAAAAACCAGAAGTTTGGTTCCGTTATGTAGACGACACATTCGTGATATGGAGACACGGCAGAATCGAATTCCGTAAATTCCTTATTTTCCTCAACAATCAACATCCAAATATCCACTTCACTATAAACATAGAGAAAAACAGAAAACTCCCCTTCCTAGATGTTCTTGTCTCTAAGAAAATTGACGGTACCTTAGGCTACCAAGCGAGTATAGAAAATCAACACACAGATAGATACCTACCGAGTCGTATCACCACCCAACACAAAAACAGTCTGCAATAAACTCACTTGTACATAGAGCTTTCACCATCTCTGACAAAGAACATACAGACAGAATTTAATCACCTAAAACTAGCCTTACAGAAAAACGAACACGACAAAAAAGACGTAATCAAAACAATCAATAAGTATGCAAACAAGACAACGGACATACAATCAGACGAAAGGAACCTATTCATTTTTCCATATATCAAAGGAACAGCAGAGCGGATTGACAGGATATTGAACAAATACAATATCCGAACTATCTTCAAACCACCCAAAAAGATAGGACAAATCCTAAGAAATCCTAAAGATCAAAAGACCTCCACAGCTTCACAGGAGTATACAAAATATCTTGTTCCTGTGGGCAAGTATACACTGGAGAAACTGGGAGAATGGTCAACCTAAAGGAATACCAATGTGATGTCAGGCTAAAACACATCGCGCAATCAGCATTATCAGAACACAACATCGAAACAGGACATCAAATACTTGACAAAACGACCACATTATATCATATTCTCCAAGAAAGTATAGAGATACAAAAACATCCTAACAATCTAAATAGAGATAATGGCTACAACATAAATAAAATATGAAAAACCATTCTCTCGGTTATTGAAGACTGATCGATTCTCCCCCACTTTCGCCCCCTACCACAATTCTCTTCTTTTCCTCTTACCACTCCAACAAGTAGCATAATATAAAAAGAAACGACCCGGAGGAACAGCTCAGTATTAAACTGTTCCTCACCCTGATGAAGTGGACTGCAAGGTTCACGAAACGTTGGCATTCCAAGAATGGATTTGAACACGAAGGAAACCCGCGAAACGCATAATCTTTATCATCAAGAATATATGTAAGACAAAAGTTCTAAGCGCATTAGAAGAAGTTTTACACCATGAAAATATTAATTAATATTTGTTAACAATACAAAGTTTTAAAATTTAGTAATTAAAAATTATTAAAAATTTTTTGATTTTAAATTAATATGTATTAATAAAGTTTTAATATTTATTTATTATTAGGTGTAAAAATAAGTTTCCGCCGTTTTTAATAAAAAATTAAGCATTTATTGTGAAAGAACGATACATAATATTTTATTGAAAGTATTGTCCATCGCTAGCAACTACTTTTTTTCCACCTTTTTGGTAGCATACGGATACCGCGTTGGAAGAACGCTTCATCTTTTGAGGCTATCCAATTATCGATCCAATTTTTGATATCTTCATATGATGTGAAGTGCTGCTCAGACAGGCCATGCGCTATCGATCGAAATAGATAGTAATCGGAAGTGGCCATGTCTGGTGAATACGGCGGGTGGGGTAGAACTTCCCAATTGAGTGTTTCCATGTAGGTTTTGACCGGCGTCGCAACATGTGGTCGAGCATTATCATGCAGGAGAATAATTTTGTCATGCCTGGAGTAGTAGTGGGCGCGTTTTTCCTTGAGTGCTCGGCTCAATCTCATCAATTGTGTTCGGTAGAGAGCCTCAGTAACGGTTTCGTTCGGTTTGAGCAACTCATAATACACGACACCAAGCTGATCCCACCAAATACACAACATGAGTTTTTTTCAGCTTGGCTGTCGATGTTGAAGCATGGCCAGGTGATCCCCATGATTTCCTCTTCTTTGGAATATCGTAGTGGATCCATTTTTCATCACCAGTGACTATACGATGTAAAAAACCCTTTCGTTTATGCCTGACAAGCAGCATTTCACATATGAAAAATCGGCGTTCAACGTTTCTCGGCTTCAGTTCATATGGAACCCAATTCCCTTGCTTTTGAATCATTCCCAATGATTTCAAACGATGTGAAATTGCTTGTTGAGTCGCTCCTAATATAAGTACAAGTTCTTATTGCGTTTGGCACAAATCTTCATTTAATGCTTCCAATTCCGCGTCTTCGTACACTTTCGGCCTTCCGCTATGTTCTTTGTCTTCGACGTCAAATTCACCGTTCTTAAATTTTTGAAACCATTCACGACAACTTCTCTCACTTAAGGTAGCCTCACATATGCTTCTATAAGCAATCGATGAGCCTCAGCTGCAGATTTCTTCAAATTAAAGAAGTAAAAGGTAGTATAAAAGAAGGACAAAGAGCCAATAATGTATAAAAGAATTATAATTTAGATAAGCAAAACTAATACAAAACAATTAAAATAAAATAAAATAAAACGAACGTTTCAACTCCAATCGAGTCATTTTCAATGCAATCTTACAATAATATAAATATCATTCTAAATTAAAAATTCGTACATAATCTTACAATATTCTTACAATTCCTTAACAAAAAATTTTTCTTCTTTCTGTGTAATACGCTGTGAGTCATTTTTATCAAGAATTAACAAAGTCATAAAAAAATTCTGGAAAAGTAACCGTAAACAAAAAGAATTAATATTAATCACATAAAAATTAATAATATGATAATATACTTTAATAAATCTGTTAAGAGTCCAATAATACACAATGAGAAAAAAATGTAAAATGTGGTTCATTTCGTGGTACAATAAAATAGTTTTTTTAATTTAATAGGTTATTATAAGCAGCAAATTCGCAAAGGTAACGAGCATCTGACTTAAACGATGTCAAAAAACGAAATGTCAAGCAGAAAAACATTATCGAGAACGGAAAACGGAAAAATAGAGGGAAAAGGAAAGAAGATGTTAGAAAGGAGAAAGAGAATGTATAATGTCAGAATACAAATCCAGCAAAGACTCCGTGTCATTTTGTCTATTAATCCCATGTTTCTGTTTTTTAATATGGACCATTTCAGATATCAACCTTTTATTGTATGAAGGCTCTATATCTAATATTTCCACTTTATCCCATTTAAAATTATGATTCTCTTCAATACGATGGTTGGAAATCATTGATGGAGATTTTGAACTTATATTGATATCAGAAACATGTTCATGCAATCTGGTCTTTAATTGTCTTTTAGTTTGGCCAACGTAACTGGCATCACAATCCTCACAAGATATTCTGTAAACCACATTTTGATTCTGAACGTGTTCCAAATCATTCTTTCCTCTCCTTATAAAACTTCTCAATGTATTAGGAATAGTAAAAGCCAATTTACAATTAAACATATTAGCAATAGGTATAAATCTTTCGGATATCGTATTAACATATGGAATTGTAAAAAACCTGTTCTCAGTGTCATCCTTATTCTTATTCAAATTATTAAACTTATTAATGTGATATTTTATTCTATTATGAATAGAATCGAATAGTCGAAAAAATAAAACGTAACGGATACCCATTCTGTAAAAAAATGCGTCAATTTCATAAGTATTTTAATTTCTCTTTTGCTTATATCCGATATGAATATGGCTTTGAGGCTTGTCAATTTTTGAAAGAGTTTTGTAACTTAATTAAATGTAGCGTTAATATTAGAACTCGCATCAGATTCTTGAAATCTTGTATTAATCACAATTTAGTTCCGTCACATCTTAAAAGATATACTAATATTAGAAATTTAAATTTGTTTAATAGTCTTTCTTACAGAAGATTTCAGAGAATTCAGTTTAACAATGTGAAAGCAATTTTGCAATTGAAGGATTCTTACTGGCATTTGCATTTTATTAGAATGAGCATCGTTGATTTTTCCTTTAAAATCCACTATGTTTTATCGGTCTCCATGGTTTGTGAGTTTTTCAAACTTAGATAATATTAATAATTTTTACTTTTTTCAACATACAAG
Source organism: Acromyrmex echinatior (assembly GCF_024713525.1). Classification (NCBI taxonomy): domain Eukaryota; kingdom Metazoa; phylum Arthropoda; class Insecta; order Hymenoptera; family Formicidae; genus Acromyrmex; species Acromyrmex echinatior. The sequence continues at coordinate 6,755,460 of NC_141870.1, forward strand.
AAAAATTGACAAGAAGATTTTATGGTTGAAAGAAAAAGATTGTAAAGATAAAAAAGCAAAAATTAAGCCAATTTCTTACTGTTGTGCGAATAATGAATTGCTTAATAAAATTACATCTAACAAAGTCATTAATGACATTACTGTACAAAATATAGAAAGGATTCGCATTTCGGTTGAACTGTTTGGAGATGCGGCTCCTCTAGACGTTTTAAATAATAAATTTCCTTAATTTGAGCAATGTTGACATGCCTTTAGAGGTCCAATGTCTGCTTCAGTTGGGGGAAGGCTTTGGTCTTCCTATTAACAAATAGAATTTTGATAGAACATTGATAGAATTTATTAAGAATATTGAGAATAATATTATTGGCCGTCGGAATAACATAATTAATTTTGTTAGAAACAATAGTGTTTCAATTATGGATAAGTTTCGGAATGATTTTCCTAGGACCAGCTCGAATGACAAGTTATTATTCGATTGGTTTAAGACAACGAAATTATTTGTAAAAGATCATCCTGAAATATTAATTTCCAATGCTGATAAGGGTAATATCACCGTTGCTCAAAATAAATTAGAGTACATATCCAAGATGGAATTGATACTTTCGGATAAAAATACATATGAATTAATAACTAAAGATCCTACAAAAAAACTTATGAGTGATTTACGTAACTTGCTTAGTAGGTGGAAAGGAAAAGGGTTAGTAGATGACTTGACGTATCGGAGGTTGCGTACGACTGATGGGGTCATTCCTAGAGCTTAGGTTTGACGAAGATACACAAACAAAACTATCCTCTGAGAATTATTGTCTCATCGTTAAATAGCCCATTATATAATTTGTCATTATTTTTGCATAACATTATTGCAGATTCTATACCAGAGACGCCTAGTTTCATAAAAAACAGCTTTGATTTGGTTAATAAACTGAAGAATGTAAAACTGGAATCAGATTCTGTTTTGGTTTCCTTGGATGTGGTATCCCTATTTACTAATATACCTATAGATTTGGCATCTGATAGTGTGGTTGTAAGATGGGATGCTATATCCAAGAAGACTAAAATTCTTTTGGACGAGTTTTTGATAGCCTTTCGTATGGTTCTGAATTCGACGGTTTTCATTTTTAATAAAAAAATATACAAGCAGATTTTTGGGACACCCATGAGTTCACCTTTGTCACCTGTTGTTGTAAATATTGTTATGCAGGAAAAGATGGCTATTGAAATGCTGCCTTGTCGTCTGCTATTTTACTACCGATACGTCGATGATATTATCTTAGCCGCTCCTTCTGAGAGTGTTTATGATATTTTGGATATTTTTAATTCGTTACATACTAGATTGCAGTTCACTATGGAGATTGGCCTAGATGGAAAAATAAGTTTTTTAGATACGATATTGATTATCGACGAACGGAATCTCATTTTTGATATATACCGTAAAGCAACCTTTTCTGGCAGATTTCTTAATTTTCATTCACACCATCCACTTTGTCATAAAAGAGGTGCGATTTATGGAGTCGTGGATAAGATTTTTTGTTTGTGTCATCCAAAATTCCAACAAAATAATTTGATTGACGCTATTAAGATTTTTTTAAAGAATGGGTATCCGTTACGTTTCATTTTTTCGACTATTCATAATAGAATAAAATATCACATTAATAAGTTTAATAATTTGAATAAGAATAAGGATGACACTGAGAAGAGGTTTTTTACGATTCCATATGTTAATACGATATCCGAAAGATTTATACCTATTGTTAATATGTTTAATTGTAAATTGGCTTTTACTATTCCTAACACATTGAGAAGTTTTATAAGGAGAGGAAAGAATGATTTGGAACACGTTCAGAATCAAAATGTGGTTTACTGAATATCTTGTGAGGATTGTGATGCCAGTTACGTTGGCTAAACTAAAAGACAATTAAAGACCAGATTGCATGAACATGTTTCTGATATCAATATAAGTTCAAAATCTTCATCAGTGATTTCCAACCATCGTATTGAAGAGAATCATAATTTTAAATGGGATAAAGTGGAAATATTAGATATAGAGCCTTCATACAATAAAAGGTTGATATCTGAAATGGTCCATATTAAAAAACAGAAACATGGGATTAATAGACAAAATGACACGGAGTCTTTGCTGGATTTGTATTCTGACATTATACATTCTCTTTCTCCTTTCTAACATCTTCTTTCCTTTTCCCCCTATTTTTCCGTTTTCCGTTCTCGATAATGTTTTTCTGCTTGACATTTCGTTTTTTGACATCGTTTAAGTCAGATGCTCGTTACCTTTGCGAATTTGCTGCTTATAATAACCTATTAAATTAAAAAGACTATTTTATTGTACCACGAAATGGACCACATTTTATATTTTTTTCTCATTGTGTATTATTGGACTCTTAACAGATTTACTAAGGTATATTATCATATTATTAATTTTTATGTGATTAATATTAATTCTTTTTGTTTACGGTTACTTTTCCAGAATTTTTTTATGACTTTGTTAATTCTTAATAAAAATGACTCACAGCGTATTACACAGAAAGAAGAAAAATTTTTTGTTAAGGAATTGTAAGAATATTGTAAGATTATGTACGAATTTTTAATTTAGAACGATATTTATATTATTGTAAGATTGCATTGAAAATGACTCGATTGGAGTTGAAACGTTTGTTTTATTTTATTTTATTTTAATTGTTTTGTATTAGTTTTGCTTATCTAAATTATAATTCTTTTATACGTTATTGGCTCTTTGCCCGTCTTTTATACTACCTTTTGTTTATTAATACAGAGCCTTTTTTATTACTTTTAATTAAAGAAGTAAATCAAAAGTTCCCGCAAATGACGCTTATTCGGCTCAAAACTCGGCATTTTCGCACAAAAAGAAATATATACAAGGTGCGTCCCAAAATTTTCCCAACTTTTGAAATAAAACAACAACGGTTTACTTTTTTTTTCAAATTCAAATTGTTTATTCAAAGTAGTCCCCGTCGGACTCAATACAACGTTTGGCACAATCTAAAAGCATTTCAAATGAGTGTTTTATGTCGTTCAAAGGCACGTCCTTCAGAATAGTGGTACAAGCCCTTTGGATGTCTTCTACGTCCACATACCGCTTTCCTTTCATGGACAAATGCATTTTGCCGAATAGGTAGAAGTCACAAGGTGCCATATCAGGCGAATACGGGGAATGGTTGATTGTTAAAATGTGATTTTTAGTCAAAAAATCAGTGACAAGTGTCGAACGGTGAGATGGCGCATTATCGTGTAACAAGCGCCAACTTCCTCCTTCGCGATATTCTGGCCGAATACGACGAATGCGGTGCACCAAACGCTTCAAAACGCTTACATAGAATACAGCATTAACTGTTTGGCCTGCTGGAACGAATTCTTTGTGCACAATACCCTTGGAATCATAAAAATTTCGATGGAATTTTCGTTAATTGTCGATTTTGGGCGACCTGTATGTGCGTCGTCATTTATGTCCTCACGACCGTTCTTGAATCGCGTATACCACTCATAAACACTGGCACGGGCTACACAATTATCACCATAAACTTGTTTCATCAAATTATGGGTTTCGGTAAATGTTTTACCAAGTTTAAAACAAAACTTAATATTGGCTCTTTGTTCGAAGTTCATTCTCGTACCGATGTATACAACATACTGACACTTGAGACGCCATAACTTCGTTTCCACTGAACCAAATGTCATGAAATTTTTACTGGAAGTCAGCTAGGGATGTACCTTTCAAACGCGCAATCGAACACACGGATGGCGCCACCCGACCTATCCCTATTGAAAAAGTTTGGAAAATTTTGGGACGCACCTTGTAATGCTAATACAAAATCGCTAGTATTTCAAGGTTATGTTGTTGATAGATGTCTAATCTTACGATATAATATTTTATATCAGACAATTTTAACCATAGCTTGCTAGTGGCGCCGTCTTTTGTCAAACGGCGGAAACTTATTTGTACACCTAATAGTATCTGGAATACTATAGCGTGCAATACTCTTTCGCATACACTGGATAATATGAGTTGAAGATGAATTTATATATTTCTGGCCATTTGCTATAAGCACCTACAATTATCGACCACATATTTAAGAAAAGAGCCTGCTAAATCTATGTGCAAACATTGCCATAATTTTTCAGGAAATGACCAAGAGCGAAGCGGTGCTGTGGCAGGATTGCTATGGCTGATTTCACATGACACACACGATTTTACAAGTGAATCAATATTTCTTATCTATTCCTGGCCACTACACATGACTTCTAGCTAAAGACTTCATCCCAACAATTCCAGAATGTGTCTCATGTAATTGTTCTAAGACTTGTTGACGTAACGATTCAGGAACAATAACTCGTATACCCCACATAACAATTCCTTATTCTACTGTTAATTCATCTCGAACGAAGTAAGATTTCAGTTTATCTGATAGTTGAGATTGCTTATTGGGCCAACTTCTTCTAATGAACCGGATAACACTTGACAATGTTGGATCACGACTAATTTTCAGTTTTACTGAGCTTGAAGATATTGGATGTTCCCTTACAATTTATTCCTTCTTCTTCCACTATTGCGTCTACTGGTCGATTTTCATCAAGTGGTAGACGTGATAATGCATTCGTATTACTGTGATGATGAGTATCGCGATACTCAATATCATATAAAAAACTAGATAAGAACATGGTCCAACGGTGTAATTTAGTCGCGGCTAAAGACTGTAGTTCACGGTTTAGACTAAATATTGCGAGTGGGTTACGATCTGTGATTAGTATGAAGCGATGTTCATATACCAGGTGTAGAAGTATGAAACCGGAATTTTTTTATAAAAATTACACGTCTGTTGTTTGAAAATGATAAAAAATTTTTCAAAATAATCTTCATTGCAATTTATACATTTTTCTCACCTCTCCGGCAATGTATGAATGCCACGCCAAAAAAACAGTTCTTCTTTTGAAGCGAACCAATTATCGAGCCATTTTCGTACATTTTCATACGAATTGAAGTGTTGTTCAGCGAGAGTATGTCCCAGTGATGCGAATAGATGATAATCGGATGGAGCCAAGTCTAGAGAATAAGCCGCATGCGCTAATATCTCCCAACTGAACGCCTCGATCATTTCCCTGATCCGTTTTGCTGTGTGTGATGAAGCATTATCATGAAGCAAAATGACTTTGTGTTGCCTTTTTCCATATTCCGGTCATTTTTCACGTAATGCTCTATTTAAATCATTTGCTGTCGGTAACGATTAGTGTTAACGGTTTCACCAGGTTTTAGCAGCTCATAATAGATTACACCCTTCTGATCCCACCAAACACAGAGCATTGTCTTCTTTCCAAAGCGATTTGGTCTTGCAATGGATGTCGATGGTTCGCCTGGATTCACCCATGATTTACGACGCTTAGGATTCTCAAAATATATCCATTTTTCATCACCTGTGACGATTCGATGGAGAAATGACTTTCTTTTGTATCTGTCGAGCAGCATTTCACAAGTGGTTTTTCGATTTTCTTGCTGTCTTTCATTCAGTTCATGCGGAACCCATTTTCCCACTTTCTGAATCTTGCCCATAGCTTTCAAACGAATGGAGATGGCTTTCTGCGTTACATTCAATTGATCCGCGAGTTCTTGTTGAGTTTGAATATCATCTTCATCCAATAAGGCTTGCAATTCGTTGTCTGTTTTTCGGTGGTTTCCCACGCTCTTCGTTTCTCACGTCAAAATCACCACTTTTGAATTTTTTGAACCACTGTGTTTTACCAAGAGCATGTTCACCGTAAGCTTCGACAAGCATTCGATGCGATTCTGCAGCAGTTTTCTTCAAATGATAACAGAAAACCAATGCTGTCCGCAAATCGTAGTTCGTAGGTACAAAACTCGACATGTTTAAGGTTAGAAAAAAATATACCGATGTATGGAACTTGGGTTGTTGTATGTTGGAAATCTTCGTCAGCTGTTAGAGAGAAATGATGGCGCTGCAGATGCGGTCTTGTGGTCCTTAAACTGATAGCTAGTGCCATATATAGGGAAATTCCGGTTTCATACTTCTACACCCTCTAAATATTGAATAAAGCGTTTTACTCCGAATACAATACTTCTTTCTCCACTTGGGAATAATTGCGTTCGGTAGATGATAATGTTTTAGAAGCAAAGGAAAACGGTTGTTCACTTCCATCTTCGTGATGATGAAATAAGACTATCCCAATGCTGACAGATGATGCATCACATGCTATACAGGAACATTCTGCTGATAATATAGGAGCAAACGGATTTTTTTATCCTCTTAAAATTTTCTTGATATTGATTATTCCAATTCCAAACAACGCCATCACATGTTAATTTGTTCAGTGGTTCACAGAGATGTGATAAATTATTAATAAATTTGCTACAAAAGTTTTTAAAAGGACTTTACTAAGACTAAAAGGATTTTACTTCCTTTACATCTCTGGACTCTCTCATGGACATAATTGACTCTACTTTTTCTGGATTACAGTACAGTACAGATACCTTCTGTACTGTATAGAAAATTTGTCCTCCACACAAAATTTGTCCAAGAAACTTGATTGACTGTTGCATAAATACGTATTTTTTTCTTGATAGATAAAAGTTCCATTCTCTCATACGTTGGAATCATTTTGAGATTTTGCAAATGAATGATTGTCTTTCCCGGTAGAAATTGTGTCGTCACAAATGATCCAATCATCGGAATTCCCTTGAGCATCCGATCCATTAACTCTTGAAAAACTGCCGATGAAGATGCAATACCCTGAAATACGTTATACCTATAGAGACCTCGATGAGATATTTATAACTAAATACTTCTTACATGATTCTTCTACTTCCACTTGATGAAATGTATCTGGACCATCCAATCTAGTAAAAACTTGAAATTTTCTCGAATATTTCATCAATTCTTGCGAGAGGATACTGTCGAACATGTAGCTATATTTATGGTACGCTTGAAATCTCCTGGGAATCGCTCTGTTGGGTTTCGGTACTACCACCAATGGCGAAACCCATTCCGATGTTTCAACACTAATGATACCGGATTTTTCCATTTTTTCCAAGTTCTTTATCCACTTTGTCTTGCAATGCAAATGGAACAAGACATGGTTTAAAGAAACGAGGAAAGGCATCTTCCTTAAGCACTAACTTGGCTTTGAAACCCTTGATAGTTCCGGTTGATCAAAAACATCATTCCGTATTCTTAACAATGTATTCAGTGACAATTCATTGCTGATGCGATATATACCTGAGAACATTGTTTTTTAATTTCTGTCCAATCCATTTGAATCTTCCTTAACAAATCACGACCAAAAAGATCTTTCAGAAACATGAATCTGATGACTAACTGTCTGCTGATTCAACGGTGCAAAGAAAGGAGGTTCCTCTTGACTCAAACTTTTGCCCAGGTATGTTTTTTTTAAATTTTTTGTTATTCGGATGGAGTTTGGGATAGAGTTTTTTCCAATTTTTTCCATGCATTGAACGTGATAAAACTAGTACCTGATGCAATATTTAATTCCAAATCCGTTGAAATTCCATTTAAACAAACGTTAATCATGATAGAATTATCATGCGATACTTACTTGACATTATTAATTTGATTTATTTTATGCTTTCCTTCTCCTCTTTCACTTTTAGTCTGCGATAAACATCGACGTGTAAAATGATCGGATTTATTACAACGATGGCAAATAACGTTTTTGTGTGGGCAATCTTTCTTCATATATTTCCTTCTGCAACCAGAACATGTTGATTTTCCTTGTTTTATTTTGACAGTTTTTATTCGCATACTGAAGCTGTTTAGATGATGACGATTTAACCTTATTAGTCTTATTTGTAAGACTAATTTATAAGACTAATAGTCTCACGGCAGTGAAACTATTGTGCCGTATTAACTGAGTACTACTATCAGCTGCTTCCTGACTAGTGGCAATCTTGACAGCATTATCTAAGGTTAGATTGTCATTCTAAAGAAACAAATATTTTGTGTCGTCTCAGGAACGAATATCTACAAGTTGATCTCTTAATGACGTATTTAAATCTGTGAACTTGTTACGCTTATTTTACGCAGCTCGGAAAAATATATATTTATTGATTCTCCTGGTTGTTGGACCAGTTTATAGAACTTATATCTTTCCATAATTGCTTTTGATGCAAGCTTATAATGATCCGTGAGTACTTTAATAAGCTCTGCGAATGTCTTTTCCTCTGGTTTGGCTGACGAAACTAAACTTTGAAGAAGTCCATACGTTGACACGCCGATTGATGCTAATAAGATTGCTATTGCCTTTTTCTTCAAATGCGTAGCTGCATCTCCTTTGATTTCATCATTTGCTAATAAATGATTTGTGAGGAGACCTGCCCAAGATTCGAAATCATCGGTGTCTGGATTGAATTCCATTATCTTTCCGATTAGTATTGTAGCGTTTTTAATCTAACACATGTTGTTATGCCTTTGGTTGTGAGTTCACACGATCGAAAATACTCGTCGCCAAATGTTGTGTTTCGCGTCAAATAAACCACACTTTACTGATATAATATATTTAATATCAACTTGTACAATACAGTGTTTTATCCATACATGCTAAATCATTGACTCTTGCTGTTACCATCTTCTCGTACATCGTCGCGCCCTCGATACTCATTCCTAAAGCCTTGTTCACAACAGCGATACTACTATGTAACAAATAGTTAAAGTTTCTTCATGATCATCCATCTATTATAGACACAGAAATTAATCTTAGAAAATAAATATTATTATACATCTTTTCAATAGTATTTTTTATGATAAGTGATAAATTATATTTTTTAAGTGATAAATATTTATTTTAACTCGCGCCCGATTAAAAAAGCATAAAATATTTTAAAAAGATTATGTTTGATATTTTTTGAAATAATAGATAAACAGAGAAAGGGGGTGAGAGGGGAGGGAGAAAGGGAAGGAGAGAGGGAAGAAATGGGGGAGGGGAGATAGGGAGGGGATTAATAGCTTAGATTATTTTTTTTTTAAATATTTAATGTTTGTTATATGTCTTTAATAAAAATATTTTCCTTATTGCCTTTTACATGTATGCATATATTTAAACAAAATTAGAAACTGTCAAACGTGCATGGAAACACGATCGTGCGTAAATGCGCGCGTTTGTCGCGCGCTATAAAGGCGTAATCACACTACGGGTTGTGGGCTCCGTTGCGGTTGAGATTACAGTTGAACGTTGGAAACTAACCAATCAGAGCAGAGCAGTTCACCGGTTAGGTTGCAGGTTACAATTTAGATTCGAGTCTATTTTTCAATCTTCTTATTATAACCGTAGCCAACAGCATTGCAAGAATTTGTTGTGCCGCTTTCTACATGTCGCTGCATCTCGTCGATATGACGGGATTTCCTAACCTTTATAGTCATCAATATTTAATTTACTTAATATCTTTGTTCGCGAGGCCGTCCTAACATTTTTTTCTTACAGATTTTTTCGTTTTGTGCAAAAACGCGTCAAATAAGTCTAATTTCATCAAAATCGGAGGTGACGACCGTATTACCGAATTAATTATTTATAATAATTATTCTAAATAATTACCGAATTATATATTTTGACAGATTTATCAATTATTTATTGTGATTAATTAAACGATTCCTACTTATTTTAATGTCTTCCAAAATGGACATATGGTCTAGTGATACCGCAATTACTAATAGATTTAATGAAAGAAAGAGCAATTTTATGGAATATTACACGTAGGAATTATCGTAAAAATAATCTGAAAGAAATACAATGGGAAGAGATTAGCGAAAAAATGGGTTTACTATATTCTGTTGCTAGTCTGTCAACTTTATGTGATAAAAGATTTAGATATGAGTTGATAATAAAAATTGATAATAAAAATGACGTAAAAAAATTATTTCTCCTTATTATTATAGCTTTTTTATTTCTTTCTTTTGTTTTAATAAATTGAATAAATTTTTTTTTCTTATTATTATGTTTGTTAAATTATTATGTTTGTTTTATATTACATGTGCAATGCGTTATTGCCAAGTACTGCCCACTCTTGCCACGGCACAGCTCCAGGTCCATTAAAATATGTTGTCCAATTGTTTCGAAGTAAGCGAGCATCAGTTGCATAGCGGTTTCCACCTTGATGGCACAATTGTGCTAAACCATTGACTAATTCCTATTTCCAATCACCAAGTCTTATGTTACCGGTTAATATGTCTTCTTCGTAGAGAAAATTTGGTGGAGTATACATGGAACAACCTACAGATTGACGCAACATATGGAGACAACAGCAAGTCATTGTGATACGAATTGCATTATCAGGATCTCATAGCTGACCGAAAAATTTGAAACCTTGCACCTAGTGTACCAAATCCATTTTCTGAACATTTGGCACGTGATAGTCTATAAAAATAATGTAGCAAATAATTTCTCTGATTAACATTATCCATGATTTGTCAATTTTCATGCAATTCAATAATTTAAATTCGAAAATTATATGATATAGATGTAGATTATATTGATAATTAAAAATTCTTCTGTCTAACCGATTGCGACATTGATCTTTTGGATATGGAGTAAGTAATTTCGTTATGAGAGGAAAAATTTCATCACTAACCAATACATATGGAAAATTGTTGTCCTTCCTTCATCCTGGTAGTGGAGATAGTTGAGGCAAAGAAAGATTATTGCTATTTAAGTGAGATTTGAGACTGCATTTATTCCATATAGAAGAATCACTCATTCTCCCATTAGTGCCTATATCAATATACACAGTGCGACAAATATGTTCCCTGACAGGGCCTGAAAAATCATAATTGAAACAACAAATATGCATATTTTTTGGTTTTATTATTCAAAATATTCTCCTCTTCAATACACTTGTTACAGCGATTCAATAGTGATTCAAATGCATGTTCTAGCTCAGTTTGCGGAATTGCCTCTAGTGCCTGTGTAGAAGCTGATTGGATGGTCGGAATGTCATTAAAAAAGCGTCCTTTCAATTTCAATTTCAATTTTGGGAATAATGAGAAGTCGCAGGGGGCCAAATCAGGTGAATACGGTGGATGGTTTAACACAGAGACACGATTTCGAGCCAAACATTGACGGACAATCAATGAAGTGTGACTTGGTGCATTATCATGCAACAAAGACCAATTTTTCTGGATCACGTATTCGGGGCGAATACGATGAATTCTGCCCATCAATCAACTTCGAGATAATATGCACCAGTAATTGTTTGGCCAGTTGGAACAAACTCTTTGTGGATAATACTTTTGCTATCAAAGAATGTGATGAGCATTGTCTTGATTTTTTATGGAACTTTTCGTACTTTTTTTGCTTGGTGAATTTTTTGACTTCCATTCCGCACTTTGACGCTTAGTTTCTGGATCATATTGAAAGCACCATGTTTCATCACCCGTAACAATTGATTTTAGGAAGTTTGGATTATTTTCTGCGGCTGAACGATGTCTCTGGAATAATTGTTCCATATTAAAATTTCTACCTCGATCAAAATCTTGTTTAACATGAACTGTCATATCTTCGTTATATGTCAACCAAAATGAATGAAACTTTGACAGATGATAGCAAAATGTTCAACCTTTAAAATGCATGTTTGAACGCACAGATGTCGCCACTGATTGCTGAGATGTGGTTCGTGTCCGGGGAACATATTTGTCGCACTGTGTATATGCAAATCTCAAATGTGCATCAAAGATAGCTAACAGTATGCTGTAAAAATCTTTATAATTGTAAACTGATTCGGATTTAAAAGGGACATCTATTCGGATATGTTTTCCGTCCATTGCGCCAATGCAATGATGAAAATTCCATCTCTGTCCAAAGTTATTAGCAACAACAACTCATTCTTTTACAGTTGGCATTCGAAGAAACTCATTTTTTAACGTAGTAATCAAAGCTGTACATACTTTTTTTATTATTGTCGATATCGTACTTTGACCAATTCTAAATTGTAAGCTAAGTAATTCTTGTGATTCTCCTGTAAATTAAAACAATTATTTCAAAAGATATATATAATATATATTATATATTGCACTTGTATAAATCATACCAGTAGCCAGATGACGCAAGATAATAGAAAGCCTCTCAGCAGAAGATATACTTTTTTTCAAATGTATTGTCTTTTTTTGAACAAAAGATAATTAAAGGTTGTAATTTTATCAACAAGTTTTTCAAAGGTATCAGTGTCCATGCGTAGGCATCTATAAATATGATATAAAGTATTATTGTTGTAAAATTGAACTCATTGTGTTTACTCTTTTAGAATCATTTAATATATTAGTTAATTAATCAATAAAAACTGTATCTTACCTTTGAAATCGGTTTGGATCTTCAAGTGACAATTCAAGAAATAAATTATGATGCATACCACTATACTGCCTTCGCAAAAAATATGGCTTAATTCAGACAGAAAGTCTTAATTTACGTTTTTCCTGATTAACTATTATAAGAAGTAATAGACACGCATCAGTCTACGTTGTTGCTCTTGTATAATTATTTCGATAATTGTTGATATTCTTATAGTTAGTATAGAAAGGCAGAAGACAATGAAAGTCAATCAATCACGTCAGTATACTCAATCTGTAGTGTGATTGAACAATCCATAACTGTAATCGTAATGCCACAACGGAGCCTACCCGTAGTATGATTACGCCTTAATGCATGGAAACGCGTGCATGGAAACCAGGGATTAGTCGCAATTCGCAATTGTAAAAAAGGGGACAACAAATAGCACAAAATAAATAAAAAAATAAAAAAAGATCGTCATTTTGTACTCTCTCCTCCTTTCTTTTGTTAGTCAAAAATTTCACATCTACGAGCGAAGTAAGTTGCCGGCTCTGCACGCATGCACGCACGCATGCATGTACACATGCATGCCGCTATGATTAGTTTGCATACAATCTGACGTTTGACAAATAACTATAAAATTAGCAATTTTTTTTTATTGGTGCATGCAAGGAAGTAAGCTATAAAGTAATCCATAAATAAATATAAAAATCATGCATATGCAGCATATACTAGATGGGGTGAAAGGTAACCTCCTTGACCGCCAGAATGCGCCACTACTGCAAAAAAGTTTATGGTGCCTTGTAGTCCGTTCATATTTAGGCAGACATGCCAAGTGGCAGTGCGATACTGCCCTTAGTTTTGTTTTGAGAGCTGATTGTTGTTGACGTGTTTGCGAAAACGATTTTCGTTCTCTCATAAAACATTATTTTTTGAGAGGCAAAACGGCGAAGGAAACAAAAGAAAAGTTGGATAAATATTATGTGGCTAATACTCCGTCAGATTACACCGTCAAATATTGGTTTCGAGAGTTTCGTGGTGGACGCAACTCCACTACCGATGAAGTCCGCAGCGGCAGGCCCTCCGATGCGGTTACCGAGGAAAATGTCAAAAAAATACATGAAATGGTGTTGGCTGACCGGAAAGTGAAGGTGCGCGAGCTAGCAGATGCTACAAAGATTAGTACTGAGCGAACACGCCATATTTTGGGCGAGATTCTGCATAAGAAAAAAATTTTTTTCATTCCCAGGGAGGTTACTTTTCACCCCACCTAGTATGTATGTAGCGCTCAATACATGAACGAATTCTAGCATACATCAGAGCAGGCAACTGTATGCTATCATTCAAGGAATCGAGCATTGTATGATTCCACCTTTAAGATCCGCTTTGATCGAAGATAGGATTTCTCTTAAATAATTACAAAAATTAAAAAATTACAGCATTCGAAAATAACAAACAGCACCCGTACTCTACTAAAATTTATTTTTGTATGTGTGTTCTCTGCGTTCGTTTGTTTGTTTTTGTGCTAAAGGCATTAGACTAATATTTCATTGCTACGTTTTTGTCGCATGATAAAGATATTGATTGGCTATCGAATAATTTTCTTAAATTCTTTCAACAGATTAAAGAAAGGTAAAATAATATTTTAAGCACGAAAATGAACAAAACACATACAATTTTTTTATTAATATTTTAATCTATTTTAATTTGTGTAATGATTTACTTTAAAATAAATGTAAAGCAGAACACAATAAAACAAAAATAAACTTTGCTTAATAGAAGTTCTTTTGCTTTCAATGCAAGAGGAGAAAATGTAAATCACTGTCTTTGTTTTGCTAATTAATTATGTAACAGAGAGTGGCATATCATAGATTTCAAAATTTCTATAATGGTACAAAAAACAAAAAGATTAACCTCGTCTGGTTTATAGCGATACGAGGATTTACTCTGCATTACCTTTCGTCGACATTATTGTGACAATCGAGATTCACAAAGTGCAGGGGTACATATTATTTATTCCGCGTGCGATATTCACGCGAAATGCAATGTCATCGTCACGCTCGTCATCTCGAGAGGAATTCAACGAACAACGAAAGGGAAGACAAGTCGTTGGCTTAGCCAGCGTCGACACAGATGAGCTACATAACGAAGGGTGAATACAAGTGAGAGACACGCAATTTCCGTAATAAGATCGCAAAAATAGGACGGATGGGGTAAGTTTGAGAAGGGTGACGCTACGAATTCTCGGCAACTACAACGAACAACGTTTTCCACCAACGCACAGTGGAATATTTGTTCGATTTATGCCAATTTTCATCAACGTAGCTTTAATCTCTCTCAACTTACTCTTTGCCTTTTTCTAATCTTTAGAATTAGTAAAAGAAAAGTAAGTTGAACTGAGATTAAAGTTAATCTATATTGGTGGATATGGGCATTAGGCGGCCAAAAGTCGATTTTTTAGAACTTACTCTAAGTTGAAAATACTACTTAAGAAATCTGAAGAGTCAGAAAATAATTTATTACCTAATGTCCATTGTTACGCGTAAACAAGTGACAAGTTCAACAGTCGAAACCTTGTTTTGGTAGTATTTTTTCTCGGCGTTCAAAGTAGCAGCTTTTCAAGAATATTTTTTATTCGGTATATAGTCAAGTGAATAGTGATAAAATTATGAAATGTGATAAAATGCTTACGTGTGAATACATTTTAACTATTTTCATCAGGATTAACTATTTTAATTAATTGTAAGTTAAAGCGTTTTGAAAAAATTGTTTATTATTTTCTTGGACAAATTTTAATAAACTCAATGATATTAATAGTATTTTTCTGCGTTTCTCGATAATTTTTTTTATTTTAATTAAAAGGTAAAGATTTCTAATTCACGATTTCGTAAAGCTAGTCGCGGAATTGCGCGGTTTTCCGTGATAAAATAAATTCATTAAAGTATTAATAATAAATATGAAATTCTGACCTCTCATATGTTTATTTCTGATTTCAATTATTTAAATTTTATTTTAGAATAAATTTTATTTTTTTTATTGTGTTCTGCTTTACATTTATTTTATTTAGTCACTGAATGTCAAAATAATGATTCGAATTGATGTTATTATATATACATTTTAAACTTAAACTTATGTTATAATTAAAGAGAATAATTAAATAGTTAAAAATTGTAAAAACTATATTTTTTTTATAAAAAAGTATTTCCTACAACTTAAAATGAATTTGTAAAACGGATTTTTAGATATTTAGATCCACAAAAATAATTTTGGCTGCTTAAATCAGTCAAATACCCCACTGCGCGACGCGGACGTTGCGAACACCGGCGACCGAGCAATTGTAATTAAAAAGTGGAAACGTAGACAGAAATTGTTGACGCTGAAGGCTCAGGATCCCATCACCTCCGAGTGATCGCGACTGATGCGATATGCCGCAACATTGTCGGAATCTATTCAGATGGAACTCAGAGGAGGAAGACATTTTTCTTCTTTTATTTGCAGAGAAAAGTGAATCCAGACGATTAAAAACGTCGTTAAAAGTGTAAAAAAAAACCACGTCACTCCGGAAAACGTTTTTCCGAGGTGATTTTTCTGAGATCTCTTTTCCTCTTTTTTTCTCGTTTTCTATTTCTCTGAATGCAAGTACAAGTTGGTTACATGATGTTCTCAAATTACGACCCAAATGCGACCAGCGAAATGAAGACTTTGTTAAATCTCGGAAAGCAAGTTTCACATTTTAAGGGCAAAATATAAAAAGAAATGCAACGGTCTGAGTTAAATTATAAAACATTATAACGCATTTAGTCAGACCCAAAACATGACACGAGCTAGCTCTCCAGAAACGTGATTTTTAGAAAAATATAACTGAGATTCAATATTTCTACACGAATCATGATAAATCCGAATATCTCAAATCGACATACATTAAAATCGACGAAAATACGCACTGCATAAGAAACGAGAAGTTCCCTTAGAAAGTCGCATGGTGTTCTATCGCATTGCGTTCAAGCATTCGTTTAAATTTCTGACAATTGTCGTGGCCGGTATTTTATAAACGAACCATCTTCACGAGCTCGAATGGGCTCCTTTGATGGCAACGGTAACAATGATGATAATGACGTTTCTTTCATCGGTGCCTTTGAAAAATTAGTGCTTGAAATGACGACGACAGTCTTCTTTTCGTTTTCATAGATGAGCGGGAAAAAAATTTCGACTCAGGCAATTTCACTCGTAATAATATATATAAGTAATAATATATATAAGTTCGTTATAAAGTCTATGAATGGAGGAAGGAAAAGAAAGGGAAAGGACAAATAATAAATAGTCGTTTGGGGTCCACATGAGGCGGACAAGTTGCTAACGATGACATTCGTTTATCACGTACAGCCGCGGCTTTAACCCTTCATGTGTCTTCTAACAGTCTGCGTAAATTTTTCGCTCTTTTCGTAGCTTCAGATAGTATAAGTGGGGAGGAAGAGAGAGTGAAGAGAGAGAGGGAGAGAGAGAGAGCAATTTTGCTCGTGCAAACTGTAATTTGATATTCCCGATGCTACGCGAGAAGTCATTACAGGACTATTTGGATGAGACTTTTTTTTCTTTCTTTTTCGAGAATTAGAACAATTTAGCACTGAGAAAGAAATGAAATTAATGAAATTCTTCGTAGAAAGATATGGAAGAATGATAGCTACATAACATTTATATTTGAAGAATTACCAAGTCGTATGCCAAGTACTCATGCGAAAAAATGGTACTGTGATAAAGCGCAATATTAGATATATTATAATTGAATTCAATTTCATGGATCTGTGAAGCACTAATTTTCAAAACCTGAACGAGCGTGGCAAAGTGTGGAGCTTTCAGTATATTTACAAAACAGCGTCCACAACACTGCTGAACAAGAAGATTTTCTATTTTGACAAAGTTGCATCGTCGCTAAAGTTATGATAGATTGGGCTCTTGTTAGCACTCAATTTCACAACATAATGCACGTGCAGCTCTCTCTTGTTAATCACAACTGTGATAGGTGAAAGAGATAGAGGAATGAAATTATAGTATAGATTTTTTTTTATATGATACGGAATTTTAAATAAAACCTTCTGTAAAGACTCATTTTTACAAAAAAAGCGGAATCGACAGATAGATGCGATTATAAAAATATATACAAAAGCTATTATAAATTAATATATCAATTACTAATTTTTATTTTATGATTTATTTTTACTTATTTTTATTAATTTTACCAATTACTTATTTTTATTTTATGATTTCTTTAGAGCGTAATCATACCTAACAATAAAGAAAATATTTACATACAGAAGAAAATATTTATAAATAATTGCTTATACTAAATTAATTAAAAAACTACTTAAATTATATGAATGTCAACAAATATATTATTACATAGAAATTCATGTTGAAAAATATAATTAACATTGCTCATGACGATAGAAAGAAAAAATATCGGTAAATATTCTGTTTAAGCCCTTTCCAATGACCTTGATCTTGACATATCTTCTCAAGGTCATGACCTTGAGTAACTTTTAACAGGTTTTAGTCGTCGCTCGTTTCTCGTTTAAAAATTTTGAACAAGGGAAGTTTGAAAAATAATGTCTTTTTTTATTATTATAGAATAAAAATTTCCTGCTTTAAAATATATTTTACGATTTTTCATTCAAAGCGACTTTTATCTTCTACCTCCGCCCCTCCCCCCTTGCTGCAAAACGATTTTTCACGCGCAGTGTAGAAAGTACGTCCTTATGCGTTATTACCAAAAACCAAAATTATATAAGAAAATAACGTTTTCAAAGAAAATTTTTGTTTTTAAAGCAGTAAATCTATTTTAAAGCAGAAAATTTTTGTTCTATATAGTATAAAAAAGAGACTTATTTTTTTAAACTTTTTTTTTAAATAATTTTTTAACGAATAACGAGCGACGGCTAAAACCTGAGTAACCTGGAAATTACTTAGGGCACCGATGAGATACTATTATTTTAAAGACAGTTACTTATGGAAGTTTGCTGTTAAAATTTAAATGATTAAGAGTAAGTAACTAATAATAATTTCATGATTTATTGGTTTTGTGGATATGTATATATATATATATATATATTAGTTCATCAAAACCATTTAATAATAAATTATCAAAATATTTATGTTAATAATCATAAATTTTTATTAATTGTTGGTAATGTCATCGTTCTTTAATTATCCCCGGGCCCTCCGGATCCCATTGATAATCACGAAAATTTGCCCAGGCCCGACGGTCTTTAATAGTATCTCGTCGGTGTTCAGGATCATCACCTTGACAACAAGATCAATGTCAGGGATCTTCTAAACAGGAAGGGATCTTCTAAACAGAATATTTATCAAAGTATCATCTCGTATAATCTTTTTTATATTTCTTTTTAAATTTTACTCACTAAATCATGTTGTAGATATGCCACACTTTATCATTAGATATAATTTTATTTCAGTGTAAAAAATTATATATATAATCTAACTATACATATAATATAAGCTGCGACTAACGCTAATCACGGTTAATCACGGTTAATCCAGCCATAAATTCAGCAAAAAAATGATTCCCAACCGGTCTGACTAGTCCTACCTTTTCTACTGCAACCATAACAAGGAGTCATTCATCATAAGTGATATTGTAGGAGACCGGACGCTGTTCGATTCATTTAATTATGTTAACGAAATATTAACGCTCATGATAAGCTGCCAACTTCGTGCAAACATGATGAGTTAAGTGCTGATGAAAAGAGAAAAAGCAGGATGAAAGGTTTAGCGACATTTACAGCGATGAATCGGAAGCCATGTAATTTTTCTTCCGAGTGGCATGCTTAAGAGGCAAACGAACCGTTAGTGAGTTAATTTATTCCGCAAGCATCGTGACGGCGATTCCTATTAACTCGTTCTTCGCGACTCGTCTAGCAATTTAAAGAATTATCGTATGCTAATGCCTGCGATATGACAGCGATTAAGCCGGGGAACGAGATTAAACGATTGCAATAGTAATACTTCATTATTAGTTCGTAATAGGAGAAAAATGGCAGTGCTATAAGCTATATATACCAGCTAAAATCCGCATTATATTTTCTTTAACGTCCGCAGTCCATATTTTCATAGCTAAAGGTAATTCCGAACTGCTTTCCGGATTTAGTAAATTATCGCAACAGATGTTACGATCGGAAGAATTTGTCCAGCTACCTAGGGGATGCCATTTGCAGTACGCTGGACATCGCGTTCGTCATTTAATCGCGGTCGATCAGCGTGAAATAGTTTGAGACCGGAAGCTTTAAGTGAGCGGGAATATGATTCTGAACAATATATCTTGTGGCTAATGTATCTCATTTTAATGACCATAAAAAAATGTATAATGTCGAGGCAAACTGAAGCGACACCCGACTCATTAATTGGATGCGAAAGGAATCCTGCAATTTTCACGTGCTGTGTTTATGATTCTTTTTTGTCGATTTCAATCCAACGATCTGCCGAATTTTATATATGGCATAAACGCGTGCATGAAAACTAGGAAGGAAAAACGCCAACTACCTCAAAACATGTTAAGATCAAGATCAGTATAAAAATGCTGTCAGTAATGGCTGACGTCGAGACATCATTGTTTACCTAATTTTCTTCGGGACATATTTTTGCGCATAAACATAATGCAGTTTATGCGACCATTCGATGCAATCTAATGTGCCCAATGAATATACTCAATATTCAAGTAAATAAATAAAACCTGAATAAAAATATCCATATAATATTCGAATACGCTTTCTTTTTATTTGTCAAGAAACGAATAAATACTTTTTTCATTTCATTTGAATGAATATTTTTTGAATATGATTATGAATATTTTCGTTTTCGTATTTACTTTTATTCTGTATTATTTGCATATAATTTGCAAACCTACAAGGAGAATAGGAATCTGTAAAAACAATGAACCATCAGAAGAATTCATCAGTGATGACAGATGGCAAATTAGTGACGCGGTACGGCATATAGTTAAACAAATTGAGAAAAATGATATCATCTCAAATAAAATTTATATAAAATTATATATTATTTCAAATGAAGACTTACGTAAAATTATATGCCATATCACATAGATTGTACTTATAAATAAAAAATGTATTGCTTTTCAAAATATTTTTTTTTAATTTCTCAGTTTTCCTCATGAATATTAAATATTCATGAGGAAAACAACAAAAATAAATAAAATTTATTTTTTTAAATTTAAAATCATCAAAATTATAAGGATTATTAACGATTGCTTATTGGAGTTTTTTTTTCAATTTATATTTTGTTTGAATATTTAAATGAATATAAATACTCGTTAAATAATCATAGTTTTTTTTGTAAATAAATATTTTTGAAAAACCCAAAATTTTGATTATGATTACAATTTTTTAACGTGAAAATTTTGAATAAATATAATTTGTAGTTCAATTACAAATTTTTGTATTCATCGGGCATATTAATGCAATCCGTTGACATTGGCTTGCAGCACTATCTAAATAACTATCGTAAAATATGCATTTTTTACAATATCATTACAGATAATTGAATTAGTTTAAGGAGAAAAAATGAAATTTGTTTTATTTAAGAAATTGCATATTCTATTATACTATTTGTTATTGTTTTTAAAACTAATTATTTATAACTTTTTCATATAAACATTTGTTGCTCATGTCAGTTTTATTGTTTATTTAGGGTTATTTTAACAAATTTAATCGGCCAATTAGTCTATTGGAATTGGCCAATCTGCCGTCAAACGAAATAACAAATGTGATTTTTAATTCCAATGGATCGGTCGATTAATTTTGTTAAAATCCTTTGGATACTATTAGGTGTTGGAATTAATTCGTAGCGTTTTTAAATGAAAGAATGTTATTTATTTCACATGAGCATTAAAAAATACATTAATGAAAGTACTTCCCATCACTTGTAAAACGCTACGAATTAATTCCAACACCTAATAAAATTGTAGTTTTTTATTATTACATATTTATTTTGAAGTTAAGAGTTTCTGGGTGCATCTCAGAATAATATTATTGTACGGTTATATTCCTTAAGGGGATGCTGGAGCGAAGGTCGGAGTTAATCAAGATCGATATTACAGGTTTTCATTTTCAATGTATAAGATGTTTACGCCCTCTGAGTTAATATGATCATGCAGGGAATTCGATCGATTAATTATCAATATTTTTATTCCGTTTCCTACATTACCATCTTAACAGGGACGTGTATTAGGGTCGGTTAGGTTCCATAAATGTAAGATTTATTTTGGAAAATTTTCCAATTTTAGAATTGAGAAAAAAATAAACAAAATTGAAGTTAATCTTATATTTGTAGAATCGGACCTTAGCAATACAGTTGTATTACACATGCAGTGTAGGCCGTGTTCCAATATATATCACCAGTATTAAAAATCTATAATATACATAAAGTACAGTTTTTAACTTTAATAGCTATATCGATACGAAGTAATACTTTTTCCTTACATCCAATGTCATTTTAGGTAATAATAATATAATATCAATAAATGAATACGACATTGCACATACATAATTCTTTTTCATGAATATCCATACATATATATATATATATATATATATATATATACATATATATATATATATATATATTAGGTGTTGGAATTAATTCGTAGCGTTTTACAAAGTATTTATAAGTTTTAAAAGTACTTTCATTAATGTATTTTTTAATGCTCATGTGAAATAAATAACATTCTTTCATTAAAAACGCTACGAATTAATTCCAACACCTAATATATATATATAATGAGTATATCTGTACACATAAAATGAGAATTTATCAGAGAATTCGTAATTTGATTATCTTTTCAAGATGTTACGTCTGATCATCTGCGTTTGATTCTCGTTACTTTTAATTTATGTTAGTTGTATGTATATTCTGATATTGAAAATATAAAAGCATATATTACTAATATCTGTATATTTGATCATAAAAAAACATATCTCTTTTTATTTTTTCAACGTAGAAAAAAGATCAATACACCTTTTTGTTACACGTAACAAAAAGAGATGAAGTAGCTACACACGTACGTGAATATGAATTAGAAATATATTTTATGTTTTGTAATGTGAGTACATAAAATAATGCACATAAAATAATTCTATTATTCACTAATGTGTCTATATTATATCTGCATGAAAAGCTAAGTATGAGCTAAGTATGATATAACTTGTATCTCTCTTTTATAGGCCTTCTACAATAAACCATTAGTTACAAATCAGAAGTCAGAAGCTAAAAATTGATCAATCACAGTCAATTTTTCTGACTTCTTATTTATGGCTGATTTATGGCTTATAATTGTAAAAGGCCCATTAAACATAATAAAAAGAGATGGAATAGCTACATATGTATGTGCAATGTATTTACATACAGACAATACATGTTACATCCTAAGTTAAAATGACATTGGGAATAAAGGAAAAAATGCTATTACATTACACGTGTATACATGTATTTCAAATACATGGTTACATCCATAGAATGGAAGATATATCTAAGTCACAGTCAGAATGTATTTAGTAAAAATATACTTATTGTAACTTGCTGTTAGTCAACGTACACATTGACCTATAAGTGTATACATTTGCTAAAACATTTTGCTTTGAATATGATATACTTACATACATTTCATAAACGTACAGCATCGTACAAAAATTATGCATGTGACTATTGACTGTGTAATGTATGTTGTATATATATATATATTAAAACATATAAAAAAATAAGAGCATAAAAAACCACAGCACAAGTTGTAGTTTGTGATATTTAATTATTATTACATTAATTAAAACATTAAACGTTTCTGTCACAATCTGGCCATTTTCAGTAAATCAATAATATTCTTAAAACGCAGAGTTACATCTAGTTGACATTAAATTCAACAGTAGAGAGTTGTAATTAAATAAACATGTTCTTTTATATGTGAAGATGCTTCATCCAGTAATGTTACAACGCCAGTTGTCATATCAAGAAAAGTGTAGAACAAGAATTTCTAGATTCTAATTTAAATAAAATTGTATATATTAAACTCTTCTAGTCGGAATATAAAGAAATAGAATCATTACCTATTTTACAGCAAAAAAAAACCAAACGATGAATCTCAAGTATTTCTTTTACACAATTAGAATTTTGTCGTGACATTATGTGTTGTTATTTGTCCTATCATGTATTTTACCACTATTTATATATCTGAGTCAACAATTTAGAAAATTCTAGAATTATTTGTTAAAGGAAAGAGACATCCTTCTTTAGAAGAGGAAAATAAACCTCAGGCAAACCTTCCGTGTCACTTTGCTTATTGATACCACTTGTTTGTCTTTTTATATGTATCATTTCCGAAATTCTTCTTTTCACTAAAGATTGTTCTATATCTAAAATTCTTATATTATCCCAATCTAATTCATGCATCTCATTCATACGGTGACGTGAAACTACAGAAATTTCGGAAAAAGGTTTTTTTTATGTCGGCCTTATGTTCTTTAATCCGAGTTTTTAATTTCCTTTTAGTTTGGCCAACATAAGACGATTCACAGTTTAAGCAATTAATTTTATAAACTACTCCGCATTGGTCATCCTTAGGCAAAGAATCCTTTCCTGTTTTAATAAATGTATTCAATTTATTCATAGGTTTATAAGCTATATTAAAATCGTACAAATGTGAAAATTTTTAAAATTTTTCAGAAACTTTGGTATCGTGAAAAATTTTTTTGAAATAACATTAGAGTCACATTCATTATTAATTTCTTTACGATTTTGATCTAAATTAGTTCTGTTTTCCAAAGTTTTAATTATAATATTTATTGTTGAAAATATAAACTTTAAAGGATAACCATTACTTAGAAACGTGTGAATTAATTCAGAGATGTTTTTTTCATGAAATTTAGGATGAGATAAGAATAGAATTCTATCAAATTGCCCAATAATAACTCCCCTTTTGTGTTCTAACGGATGATTCAAAAAATAATTTAGATATCTCCCAGAATTGGTAGGTTTTTTATAAATATCGAAGATGATATTTCCTTCCTGTCTCATTAATTTAACATCTAGGAAATGTATGCCGTTATCATCGCCAAAGTCCACAGTTAATTTAAGCCTTTCATGATATGAGTTAAACAATTCTAGAACTCCTTCAACCTTTTCTTTATGTATAGCTAATACAATATCGTGCACGTAACGAAAATAAAAAGATGAATTAATATTATTCTTGGTAATAATCTCTTGTTCAAAATCTTGTAAAACAATGTTCGCCAGTATGGGGGACAAAGGAGAACCCATTGGCATGCCAAAAATCTGTTTAAATATTTTATTATCAAAACTAAAAAATGTAGAATTAATTATAATCATAATTGCTTTGATAAACTCATGTAAAGGAATCGAAGTCTCATTCTCCATAAAATTCCACCTACGTTCAATGCTTTTTGATACTAATTCGGTCGGAATATTCGTGTACATGGAGACCACGTCAAATGATATAATACTAAAATTTTTATCAATTGCTTTACCATTGAGTTTATTTACTAAATCAAAGCTGTTTTTAACAAAACTGAAATTTTTTATATTATTATTGTCAATGATTTCTTTTAAGAAAGTCGCCAGTGGATAAAAAGCACTATTAATACAACTGACAATTAATCTTAGAGGGTGACCTTCTTTGTGAATTTTTGGCAAACCGTAAGATCTCGGAAGTTCGCCGTCCGAAACATACAATTTTTTGTATAAATTTGAATCAATGTACCCCTTATTTTTCCAATTTTTTAATAAATTACCAATTTCAACAGTTATTTTCTTAGTGGGATCTTTTTTGATTGAATCGTATGTAGTATGATCATTAAGAATCTCATATATTTTTTCTTTATAGCTATCACGACTCATAATTACGGTGGTATTCCCTTTATCCGCTCTAGTAATTAAAATATCAGGATTCTCTGAGATGAATCGCTTAACCTCTCTTACACCTTCATATAAAATTGTATTTTCAGAAGATTTACTACTACAATTCTTAATCGCTTAAGAATTTGGACAGTTTCATTCTTAACATTTTTACATATTTCATCATCCGCCCTAAAAAGATTATATTCCACGTGTTTGATGAACTCACGTGTAATACCATCCTTACTAACCACATTATTAGGTAAATTAAATTGTTAACCTAATTGTAATAAGACTAAGGCTTTATCTGAAACTTTGGCATTGCTCAGATTTATAAGCCATTGTTCATTAATATTACGTATATCAAAATTGCCATTAAATCTTTCAGGAGTGATATTGATATTGTATGATGAATGAATTGTGTTAGGATTCGTGATTTTAGTTGAAACTGTATTCAATTTTAAAGGTGCGCAGGAAGTATCATATATAGTATCATATATAGTTAGTATCATATATACTTTCATATATATATATATATATATATATATATATATACATATATGTATAACATATATATTATATAGGGTGTTCAAAAAGACCCCGGATTTAGGAGCTGAATATAAAGGTGACTATAACTAATCGTAAAGGAATGTGAACTTGTATCGGCATGCATAGTACGCCAAAATATAATGCGTTGCTTGTCCTATGATTCATGTTCTACGATTCAATTACCATCCTTAATAGCCTAAGGCTATTACATAACGTTTTTAGAAAAAACGCTTCAGACAAAAGTTATAAGGTTTCAAAGAAGCTGTTTACTGATATTCAATTTTTTTTCTTCATTAGTTTCTTTGTTTCGGTTATGTCAAGCAATTAGCTTTTGATTCCATCATGACAATGCATCTATTTGCATTTCTTTAATTGCAGACGCAAAATTCTATAAATTGGTTCCGTAATTGTATTTCACCAAATTTGATAATCGAAATGCTTCTGCCAATAAATTAAAAACTCAACCCACGACGACACGCCTCTAACACTTATCTATAACTAGTCAAAGTACAATTTACGGCTGTGGCATTTTGTTATAGCTAGCCAGCTCACAATTAATGCCACTGGCAGCAAATTAAAAATAGTCAGCCCACGATGAACGCCTCTGACATTGGATCATAATTAGGCAAAGCGCAATTTATTGTTATAACATTTAATCATATCACCTATATGATAAATAAAAGTGATATTTTCACGAATGACATAAAGATGCTAACCTTTCTGACTTTATAGGGTGCCTTCCAACAAGAAACACATCACAATAACAAATTTTGGCCTTCTAGAGTTCCTTCCAACAAGAGACACAGATACATCATTACAATCTTGTTCGCTAATATAAGGAGATATTGTACTGTATTGTACTTAGTGAATCGCTTGTTAGAAAGCACCCATAACCTTCTCTTATCAAAGACAGATAATATTCTGCTACTAGATTTTTTCTATTTTGTGGACACAAAACACTATATAAATACATATATATATAAATAAATAAAAAAAATATATATATATATCCGCACACACACACATACACACACACGCACACACACACACACACACACACACACACACACACACACACACATACACACACATGGTTGTGTGTAGAACATTACTACACTACACTGAATTGACAGTACTGTTGCGCGGCAACGATACTGTGAACGCGGATCATACTGGTTACAGCTGATTGCGTATAACGCCGTTGTTTTCTACACATACAGCGCAAAACTATATATGTATATATACACATACATACAAAAAAATTTTATTTTTCACTCTAAGAAAAAAGATACATAATTAATATCATGGTCACATTATTTTCTCCTTAGCGACTAATTAAGAAAAGGCGTTCACCGTATCTAAATCCACGGTATTGTAAAAAAACTCTCTATTATCATTGAAGTTCTATTATTGATACGTCATTTAAATGTATTCTCCAGATTTATTCCACTAAAAAAAAATACAAATAGTTGACCAGATATATGACGCGGTAGAGTAAAATTTTATATTACATTCTGTGGCATAAAAATGTGATCAGTAGCTCTTTGAAATTGAATGTATCATAAAAATAATAAAATAATATTTTAAAAGTACATTACATTTAGTAAAATGCATTATGTTATTAATATGATGTTCAATCACCATTATTAAGAAAATACAATATTATGTAGGAAGGAAAATATTTTCATGACAATTTGCTGGAAGGGTCGCAGCATGTTTCTTATACTATGATGCTCTTGAGATACACGCGTGAGCGGTTCGGCCGTCAAACGTCGAGCGGTTGTAAAGGAAAAGTAGGCAGCATTTCAGAAATCGGCCCGAAATGTGCAACTAATTTCGAGCACATTGAAGTACACGTATATAATTTCTGAAATTTTATAAAAAGTATATTTAGAGTAATATGTTTATTAATAACGTTATTTATTAAATAAAAATTATGAAAAAAGGAAAAATAATCGAACATAACATCTTCAATATTCTGATCTTGCATCCAACGCGCGAGACCACGCTGAGTTTTTGCAGATCACCTCGACGAACGTGGTACATAGTGCATCGGTGCACGGAAAGTCGTAAACTGTTGTATATCTCATCAATGTTTACGTTTTCAAATAATTTTTGCTATTATACGTTAATGAGAAAGATATATGATTAATATAATTTAATAAAAAAAAAATGAAAGAATTTTAATTCACAAATACGGTTGCCAGTTCTCCGTTTTTTTTTTTGCCAGACTTCAGTTACTTGGATTAATATTTAATACTCCAGCAGACGACAAAAATTGGAGATTTTCATATCTGCTGGAGTATTGAATATTAGTCCAAGAAACCGAAGTCTGTCAAAAAAAAAACGGAGAACTGGCAACGGTGTTTATGATTTAAAATTCTTTCAATTTCTGTTGTTTCGATAGAGCGAGACAGAAAAAAAACAAAAACGGATAGAAGCTCTGATTGTAATCGGTGAGTCTCTGCGCGGACATGCCGAACTGGGCTCGTCTTGGAAAACAATGAGTCTTTCTCTGTCCTTCTCTCTGTGATCGCTTGTTTCTAGCGACCGAAAATATTTTCTCGGCGATCTCGGCCGCTTGGCGTGTATCATAAGGGAGAAAGAGACATTCTAGATAATACATAATTTTTATTAAATTATATTAATCCTTTGCCCTACGATTTAAGTTTCGATGGCGCGTGCCATAATTAACAGCCTGGAACGTGTTGTTTATGTTTGGCCACGACTCTCATCAATGATACTTATGTTTGGCCCGATTTCTTTACCACGAGTCTCACATGATATTGTAAGTGAAAGGGTTAATCATATATCTTTCTCATTAATATATAATAGCAAAAATGATTTCAAATCATTTTTGCTAGTGATAGTTTGACGAGATATAGTTTACGATTTTCCGTGTACTTTATGTATTTATAGAGGCATTCATAGAGGTGATCCGCAAAAACTCAGTGTTATCTTGGGCATTAGGTGCAAGATTAGAATGTTGAGAATCCTATGTTCGATCCTGTTTTTTTCTTTTTTGTATAATCTTTTTAAAAAATAAATAACGTTATTAATGAACATATTACTTCAAATATATTTTTATAAAATTATAGAAATTATATGTGTACTTCAGTGTGCTCGGAACTAGTTACATTTCGAATCAATTTCTGAAATGCTGCCTATTTTTCCTTTATAACCGCTCAACAGTCGATGGCTGAACCGCTGGATCGCGCGCGGATGTGCATCTCAGGAGCGACACAGTATAAGAAATATGCTGCTATCATATCTTCTAACATGAAAATTAACATAATAACATTTTAGCATAAAAATTATCATGAAAATATTTTCCTTCCTACATAATTGTTATTTTCTTAATAATAGTGATTGAACATCATATTAATAAGTAAATACATTTTACTGAATATTATATATTTTTAAAATATTACTTTATTATTTTTATGATACATTCGGTTTTCTTTCAAAGAGCTACTGATCACGCTTATGTGCCACAAAATGTAATATATTTTAATATAGAATACTGATAATATCAATTTCAAGGCTAAAGAATAAGAGTCGATACAGAACGAGATGCGTAATTTTAAATGGAATGAGTTAACTCCAATAATTCCGCGATGTCTTCTTTATTCAACATGTGAATAAAGAAGACATCACATAAGACTAAGGAAAGTAAAAGATTGAAAATTTGCTAGAAGGTAGCAACATATTTCTTAGTGCAGCGATCCGGTGCGACTCAGCCATCGAGCATTGAGCGGCGGCGGCGGAGGGAAAGAAAGCGACCCAAAATTTAACATGTACTCCAATAACTATAGGGAGAATACTGAATCACTTCAATAGATAAATAAAAAATTATTTGTATATTGCATATAAAGGCACATATAAAGGCTTTTTGATTTGTTAATTCTAAAATTATATTGACATTATCCTTATAATTATATTAATCATCGCACTTTTGCGATTTGATTGATTATCAGAATTTTCATTCGGATGATAGTTATAAAAAAAACATTTCACAGAAAGTACTGATCGAAATCAACGTAACATTATTACAGAAACATAACTTCTTTTCGAATTTTTTCTAAAGGTAAACAGATCTTACATATATTTTTACATATAAAAATACTGATTTTCTATCTATTCGACGCATACTACGTCGAATTATTTCTTGCTACAATTGTCAGTTTAAAACTTTTAGAAATACACATATAATTTCAATAATTAAATAAAAATATATTTAGCCTGTAATATGTGTTTATTAACAATGTCACTTATTAAAAAAAAAATTATGAAAAAAGAAAAAAGGAATTGATCATTTCTAACATTCAGATCTCGTATCATACGCGTGAGACCACGCCGAGGTCATGCAAATCACTTCTATGAACATTGTATATAACGCTCATGGAAAATCATGGAAATATCAATATCTCGTTAAATTATTGTGTTTTGAAATTATTTTTGCTATTATACATAAATATAGGGAGGGATATAGGATTAGCATAATTTATTAAAACTTATACGTTGTCAATAATGTTCCTTCTCCTCTTAATTATACATGTTGAGCGGCTGAAATTTTCCAGAAAGCATTTTCGGTCGCTAGAAACAAGCAACCGTTGAGAGATGGGGGGGAGAGGAGAGGAAAGGAGAGGAGAGGAGAGGAGAGGAGAGGAGAGGAGAGGAGAGAGAGAGGAGAGGAGAGAGAGGAGAGAGAGAGAGAGAGAGACTCTGAAGGATAGACTCGCTGTTTCGTTCGACAAGCCCAGCTCGGCGTGCGGAGTCTCACCGATTACAATCGGAGTTTCTATCCTTTTTTGTTTTTGTTCTGTCTCACTCTGTCGTACTTCTGTTTCAATAATTCGTTCTGCAATTCAAGAATGTGATTTCTACTGATTTTGGCATCATCATCGATGCAGCAAGGATGCACGATTCCTTCTCTAAACAACGATCCTGTTATATTAGGTGTTGGAATTAATTTGTAGCGTTTTTAATGAAAGAATGTTATTTATTTCACATGAGCATTAAAAAATATATTAATGAAAGTACTTCCCATCACTTGTAAAACGCTACGAATTAATTCCAACATCTAATATATTTCTATATATACAAAAATATATTATTATGGCGTTTCCAGCTGATAATATATTGCTGGTTTATTTACAATGGTTCAATCCATTTCTATAGTTGAATAGCGGTAATACTACTTCGTTTGCGCGCGACCGATAGGAAGAATGGCGCTTCTTATTAAGTCGACATTTCGACATCCAAGTCGAGTAAAAAATGTGCTGTATACAATAATTTCAGACCTTGCATAAGTAGCTGGCGATTTACAGAAAACCTCAAAGAACAATACTATGCTTGCAGAAACGAGTTACGAACTTTAGTATAAGAGCAAAGAGTATTCGAAAATTTCATTTATATGTTACGAGAGTGCCGCTTGTCGTTCCGACATCCAAGCAGAATCTCAACCGAAACACATATCGCGTTCCGAACCTTGATATATGCATGTGTAAATAATTCAATAAATAAAGTTTAGACATGTGTTGTATATATGTACATACACACACACACACACACACACATATACGCACACGCGTGTGTATGTATGCTATTATATATACATATATATATATATATATATATATATATATATATATACATACATATATATATATGTTATTTTATATATATGCAATAATTTACTGAATAAAATGTATGTAAAAGACAGAACAGTGTAATTAAAATAATTATCTTCATTTGTATTTATATGTAAATAATATGATATGTTTCTTGTTTAGGACAAAATTATTTCAACAAAATTGAAATAACTAATATCATATTTATTTTATTATTATTTTTCCTCTCAAAAGAAAAAACTTTGACCAGGGCACGTTTATTGATATGGGCCTGAGGTCGTAATTTAGATCATTTCTATGGTCCAGCGACGCACTTTTCATGACGCCGCTGTCGGAATATCGCGGAATTAAAATACTGCTTAGTTTCATGGCTTCATATTAATTTCACTCGTAATATACAAACGAAATTTTCGGATACTCTTTCCTCTTATACTAAAACTCCTACCGCGTTTCTAAAAGCATAGGATTGTTCGTTTAGGTTTTCCGCAATTCGCCAGTTACTTTTTATGAACGTGCAAGATCTGAAACTCTTATATGCAGCACATATTGTGATGTGTTGACTACAGGAGCCGTTAACAAAACTGTAAGTCTTTAATTTTCTTTCGTTTTTCGTATTTAAATGTAGCTGTCGAATTGCGTTGTTGTCGATTCTTTAATTGTGGAGAAGGATTTTTCAATCCATAAACACAGTTACGAGAAAAGAGTCTTTAATAATTAATTATAAAACAGGACACTCCAGCATCCTTTTAATCTGTACATGATGGAAAAGTCACTACAGACGCTGAAATAGTGTCATATTTTGAGACAAAAAAATACGATGTAATAATTATAATTTTGCTCAATAAAAAGCGGTAAACAATATGATTAAAAAGGCATCACGAGCGCAAGATGTTAGTAGTTAAATTTTATATTTTAATAGATTACAATAAAATAAAAAAAAATACAATAAAATATATTTGTTTTGTATGCCTTTTTAATCATATTGTTTTAAGTTTAACCACGTTTTGACTTCTATTGTTTTTAAAAAGCCGTAAGAAAATGGACTCCTATTCTCTAAAGATTAAAAAAGTGTTAAGAAATTAATTATCTTTTCAAAGAAATACTTACTACGAAGAAATAAAAAAAAATCAGAGAGAAAGAGAGGAAAAGTAGGCGTAGTAAGATATATTATACTCTTTCTTTTATTTAATTTCCTGCGCTACTCGAGAATTATCTTATTAATTGACAAATGTATGTATTTGATAACAATGTATGTATTTGATAATAAAGTCGTGGCGTCACTCTGCATGGGGTTTTAATTAAACTACGCACAAGAGTAAAAATTCTTTAGGCATAATGGAACGTACTCAACAAAGATTGCATACGAGTTTTCGTAAAATTAGGTTGTATTCAGATTGGATAGATATTATGTAATAAGTTTAAAAATTTACATTTTTATAAAGCTAAATTGAATTTTAAAGTTCTTTAAGAACCATCATGAAAATCATAGAATAAAATTTCCAAATCGTTTGCAAAAATGCATTTAGAGAGAAAAAAGACAATAGTTATAAATTCTAAAACGATATTCGCTTAAATGTATGCAAAGACTGATCTGTTATAATGTCATATAATTCTGTCAAAGTTAGCAACGCGCGTTAACGTAATTCAGATAACGTGCGTGCATTGCAATGGATCAAATGTCCGCGTTTGCGTTCAAGTTTACCTACAAAACAGAAACTTTGTGACATATTTGAAGAGCATTACGGACTTTAACGTGCATTGTCCTAAATCTTAAGATACATCGGTCTAATTTATTATATTTTATGCGATTTAAGGAATGTGGACTCCGCGTTATTTGTGATCGCTCGGTTGAACTTGTGACTTGGCAATCATTCGTGAGAAATTTTTTCAGACGCTGGTATCTTCTGGCTTTATCTAAAAACCTCATACAGAATTAACTATCTATTGCATCTCGCTCTTATATAACGAATCCATATAGTGATCATCGCTAGTGTTTTAACAACTGTTTTCCTTCCTATTTGATATTTAACATTGATCACACTTATAATCTTTGCTTATAATGAACTGCATGGAATATTATGTTGAACATTATGTTGATGATTGTTACATAGAATAAGTGGATGTGTAGAATTATGGAAGTAATATTTATATTATAAAATGAGGATTTAATATGATTAAAGATAATGTTTCAAGGAAATTGCGAAAAGAGAAAACCAAGAAATTAAAAAAAGAGTCACAAGGATCAAAATATGAATTTAGGTACAGCGACAAATATAGGAAAACTTGTTAAGAAAAATATCTTTTGTCGTGTTAAGACAGCACGATTATAAGGAAAAAACTAAAGCTTTTATATTCAAAAATTGTATTTAACGTAAATTAGTTTAAAGAGTAAAATAAAAAAGGATATAATATGTAAGAAAAGAAATATAAATTTAGATTTAAGTTTATAAATAATAATAACATACTTAAAGTAGATTTTTAATTAACCATTAGACAAGAGATATGAATGGATATATGAAATTAAGTAAAACTGTAAAAGTTTCTTCTTGACTTGTAAACTGAAACAATAATTTTTTTTTGTATAGAAAATTTTCGCATAGAAAATATATTCCAGAATTGAAATGCGCATCTTTATTTGTCAACGCGCAATTATCAGGTAAGCCCAATACTGCTCGTGATATGAACGCACAATTATTATTTTCACAAAGAGAAGCAACATCCAGCTTCATTAGCTTGATCGACCAAACTGTGCGACATCAAACGCGATAACAGGCACTCCTTGCTTATTCCGCGCGTACATCACGTGTCGAGTATCGAGATGGCAGGCACCATGCAAATATCGTGATGGTAAATCGGTTAACACGTCTATAAACCCGAGAGTTCTTGGCGACACAACGAACGAGCTCTGGTGGGATAATACCGCGGATTATATCTTCACTCACACTTCTCGGATGAATGTAGATAATTCGAAATACGATTCTTGACATTTTTATTTATCAAACAGCTGAATGGATTTTTTTTGCTTCATCTACACGTCTGCTCGGCGTTGTCATAACTGTCGGCGACGAAGCGATGTAGGATGTAACTTCGCAGATAAGCTTAAGTGTAATCGTCTCTCTCTCTCTCTCTCTCTCTCTCTCTCTCTCTCTCTATCTATCTATCTATCTATCTATCTATCTATCTGTCTATTTATCTATTTCTCTCGCTCACTTTCTGCTCGACGTCGAAACTGTCGTACTCGATTATTTGTCGCCTAATCCTTCAACCGTGACGTCTTACACACGTCGACGATTTTGAGGATTCCACACCAGCTTCGCTATTAATGCCGAATTAATCTTTTATACTATAGAGATGCAAGTCTTCTCTCTCATTGCATATAACGTTGTTAATACGCGCAAAGCTGATACATTGCACTCATCATTGCACATTTAGTATTAAGTGGTCAAGTCCGCTTGGATTTCATTTGTCTATCATAAAAAATACATTTGTAAAGTGGAAAAAATTAGCATTTAGTAAAATAAGAAAGATTATAAGAAGTAAATGCACACAGAAAAAAATTTAATAAATCTTAATATATTTTTTTGAATAGTATTAAATAACGATTTACTTACAGTAAAATACTTACTTGATTAAAAAATAATAGTTAAATCGAATTAATGGTTTTTTTATCAAATAAATATATATTTACATTTAGTAAATATTTACTTAGAATTTATTTATTCAAATAAATATTTATTAAAATTTAGTATTTTTTAAGTACACGTATATGATTTTCCTGATTTTTTCGATGCTTTAATTAATAAATTTTTTTGTTAAAATTTATTATAACATTTAATTAGAAAAGTACTTACGCAGAGAAAATATTAAGCCAAGATTAATACGTTCATAGTTTCACCGAGAATTTGCGAATTGTATCAGTAAAACATAAAAATCGAAGACGTACTGAATGTGAATAGTAACTACCACAGCAAAACCGGGTCAATTCTCTTACGCCCTCGAAAATTCTCTTTTTTTTTTAGTTTTGCCTTCTCGGTGTAACGGCCGAACTTCCGGTTTTGCGATACTCATTCCGGATACGTACTGAAAATGAGTGGCTCGTCAAACCGCCACTTGAAAGCTCTAAGTGAGAATATCAAAGTCTGTTTTTATCTACGTAAAGTTTATTTATTTTTCCGTTTTTGCTTAGCTACAGAATTTCATTCACATACTCTATCAAAAAAACTTTTTTTATTAGGCCAGACGAGATGGATACGTGCATAATTGCTACAAGGTACTTTTCATCAAGCCAATAACTACTTCGTTCCGGGAAAAGTCGTTTGATGGATACGGTAAGAAATTTTTTTTGCAAAATAATGTTCCTATATATTCAATTATGTAATGTAAGCGTTATTGGTCGAACGGAATCAATATATTGTTTCGATTCTCTGTTGCCATCCGATCTTGTAGTCATTTGTCAACGTATTTAAAATGATGGAGCATCTACGATTCTGCCAATGAGTGTGATTCATTACTTATTATATACTGAAGATAATCCGAACAGGAGTCGAATCATCTAAATAAACTCGGTCAGAAATCAAATATTGAGTTAATTACCACCACCATTAAGGGGATTCTAAAGTCATTTATATTATCGACTAATCATAATATAAAGATTATGCATTTCGCGGGTTTCTCCGTGTCCAGATCCATTCTTGAAATGCCATCAAACGTTGGCGAAGAAACCCGCGAAACGTATAATCTTTATATAGAAAACATCCGTGGAAGCCTCAAGAATATTGACTAATCATAATTTTTATTTAACAATTTTTTTTCTCTTACAGATTCGAAAATTCTTTTCTAAAATTAAGATATACGCATTAATACGTATCTGTGAGGTGGAATTTATGTCGAGAACGACAAAAAATTTTTTTTAAGATTTTTAATTTTGAAATTTTTTTTACAAAAAATACGACTTTAATTGTGAAAAATCTTTTTTGTTAGACCTTCGATCACAATTTCGCAAACTCAGGATTGTTTGTGCATGTCATACGCTTCCGGAGAAGGTATCATTTACAGGGTGGGCCATCTATTGGTACGTTTTTGAATTTCGTCGTATGGCAACACCGAACGAGCTACAGACCCGAAATTTTGACAGTTTATTAGTCATACCGTCCGCGGCACGAAACAACATGTTTTCTCTTGAAGAGCGTTTTGAAATTTTAAAAACTTATTTTCAAAGTCAGTGCTGTGTCGCCGAAACTGTACGAATTTTGAAAAGAAATATGGGTCGTGATAGAGCACCCACCGAAGGAGCTATACGCAAATTGGTGAGGAAAGTTCGTGAGAAAGGGATGTTAGTGGATGACAGAAGTGGTCCTAGAGCTCGGACAGTGCGCACACCCGAGAATATTGAGGCTGTGGCCCAAAGTGTGAGACAGAATCCGACGACTTCAACTCGACGCCGATCGCAGCAACTGAGCATTAGTCGCACCAGCCTGAGGAGAATACTGCACAAAGACCTCGGATTATTCGCCTACAAGATCCAGATGACTCAGGAGTTGAAAGCAAATGACCATCCGCTTCGATATCAGTTTGCTGTGTGGGCTATAGACCAGCTCAATAATGACGTCGATTTTGGTCGAAAAATCATCTTTTCGGACGAAGCTCATTTCCATCTCGGCGGATATGTGAACAAGCAAAATTGCCGGATTTGGGGCTCGGAACAGCCACACACAATCGTAGAGAGACCAATGCATCCTCCAAAAGTCACAGTTTGGTGTGGATTTTGGAGTGGTGGCATAATTGGCCCATTTTTCTTCGAAAATGATGCTGGAAACGCCGTTACCGTCAATGGCGAACGCTACAGAGCCATGTTGACCAACTTTTTATGGCCTCAAATCGACACTATGAATGTGGACGACCTTTGGTTTCAACAAGATGGCGCCACATGCCATACAAGCCGACTTACCATCGACCTTCTGCGCACCAAGTTCAATAACCGCATAATCAGCCGTTCAGGAGATGTCAATTGGCCTGCGCATAGCTGCGATTTGACACCGCTGGACTTTTTCCTGTGGGGTGCCGTTAAAGACCGATGTTATGCGGATAATCCAGAGACAATTCCAGCTTTGAAAAACAATATTACGACTATTTTGAGTGAAATTGGCGCCGAGGTAGTCCAAAATGTCATTAATAATTGGGGTGACCGAATGGCATACTGTAAGGCCAGTAGAGGGAGCCACATGAACGAAATCGTTTTTCATTCTTGACGCGGATACTTTTAGCTTCACAACAAAAAAAAAATTAATAAAAAATATCAATGTATGCTCATTTGATCGCATTTTTAAAAACGTACCAATAGATGGCCCACCCTGTAGTATGTATGATCTACAGAATTTCTGTACTAAGGCAATTACAACCTGAAGTGACAGCTGTGAAAGCTGAAATAAAATGAACTTTTAATTTTTTCCCCGATTTTCTTGTCAAATTTAGTATGGCCTGTGTTTTTTTGTGTATATTTTTATTAATATATAAAAGGATTTGGTGATTTATTAAGCCAATTCGGAGAAATTGGCGATCTGCAATTGTCGATAATTATCTGTTAGTTTAGGGTCCCTTTAACCGCGTTAAAATTTTTACTAGCCCTTACTTATATCAATATATTGACAATTTCGAGAGTTTTTACACTTAAGGGGAAAACTAAAGCGAAGCTCGAACTCCGACAAAGTCACCAGAGGTCGTGCCACGCGCCTCGCATCGACATGTTTTTATATACTATCACATCAATATCTCACGCAACCTATGATACATGCAGTCGCACATTCGTGTCAATTTTCATATATATAACAAATTTGTCGCGATAAAACGTCTAATTCTAATTCTAAGAACTCAACGTTATTTGTTCTTGTAAACGTGTGTTTGTGGATTACTATTTCGAAAATACAGGTTGCAAAACTTTCGTATCAAACAAATATTGTCACGATTTGATAACTTGAGATGCTTGATAGCTTGATGTTACACTAAGAAAATAGTAAAAAATATATCAATTTCGAAATTTTTGTCGTTCTCGGTATAAACTCCACCTCACAAATACATTCGTGTTTGTGAAATCGATTCGACATCGATTTCATTGTTATTTCTCACTGGGTAATGCGTATACTCCCTTAAGAGGATCTTAAAGCCTTCTGTATTATTAAAGCGTCTCAAGCTGTCAAGTTGTGACAACATTTGTTTGATACGAAAATTTTGCAATCTGTACTTACGAAATAGTAATCCACAAATACATTTACAACATAGAACAAATAACGTTGAGTTCTTAGAATTAGATTTAAGCCTGTGGCACGTGATGCTGTCAGTGCCAGCATTGCAATCAATACGGTGGCAAGATTCTAATCCAGCTAGCAATCCAGCAGGAAAACAAGCATCGTGTGCCGCAGGCTTTAGGCGCTTTATCGCGACAAATTTGTTATACAAAAATTGACACAAACGTGTGACTGCGTGTATCATAGATTGCATGAGATAACGCTGTGATAATATATAAAGATATATCGATACGCTGAAAAAACTCCTGATGACTTCGTCAAAATTCGTGCTTTGCTTTAGAATCTACGGTAATCTGTTTAGGACTCGGAGGGAATATATCATATACCTTAAAGGTCAGAAATGTTGATATATCCCCTCCGAGTCCTAAACAGATTACCGTAGAAGTTAAAGAAGACTGGGTCAGGACATTTGGGATTAGATCCTAATCCTGAACTTTTCGCAGCCTCAATCAAAATTTGTTCAACCGATAATATATAAAGATTTTCCTGCGTTGTTTACGTACTTGGAAATCCTTTGACCGATTAGAAATTAACTTATTCTAAATTGAATTTACTCGCTTTTATCTATTCTTTACTTATACTATTTATAGCATATCCCTCCTGACATCGATATTTCTTCTCACGTTGAGAGAAACGCTAAGAAAGTTTAGACGTACTTTCTTAGAGCGTTAGCATTCTCGTTTTTACGGGAACTTCTCTTGAAGATTTAATCGCGTGATTAGTTTCGCAAGACGGTTGCGATGCTTCAAAGTTTTCAGGTAAGTGCGAATTGTACAAAACGCACATACATATTGTTATGTTTTGTAGATATCGATTCGTAAGTTCGATGTGCGCCGTGATCCGAAGAAACTCTTTCAATCGAGATCACGGATTGCTTTCGAGAGGCGAAAATAAATATCCAGAGTTCTATATTTGTTAACCGGACGTTCTCTGGCAGTTGGGCATAAAGATTTCCTTCCGAATGAGATAAGAGGTTCTGAGAGCTAATTAAAGTTTTCGGGCGAATGTAGACCACCTAGTGAAGAAAGTTTCCGACGGAGTAAAAACTTGGATCACTATCGGGGCAGGCTTCAACTTTGAGGTATGACAGGCCAGATATCCATCATTGTAAGTCATAAACCCCAATCGACATTATCCCACCTATCGACAATGTTTTATTATATTAACGAAGATATAAAACATACATAAAATATTATAAAATTTTAGAAAATCAATGCCAATTAAATTGAATTATAGAGGAAAGCCCCCTATTATGAGATAGGCGCCTAATAGCGGCGTTGATAGCGGCGTTTCTGCTAAACTAATAGACGCTATCTATTGATTCCAACATGAATTTATTGCTCTTGGATTGAAAACTGTTTAATAGAAAATTCATTATTAGATCATGCTTGTAGTCATCGTAAAAAAAGATTTTAGAATTTGAATGTCTTCAAGTTTGATTGAGATGAGCCTTTAAATATTGTTTATTATTTAATAAATAAATATTTGGCAATAAATTCTTCATGTAGTAATAGAGTAAGATCGTACTAAGAAAAATATATATATAGGGATATATTAAATTGTTTAATTACAGAAATTAAATTTGATGATCGCAAAACCGTAAGGCGTGGAAATCGTAATATGAGATATCCAGAGTATATTTCTAATGGTATATTTCTAATGGGATATTTCTAATATGAAATAATGCTTCCATGTCATAGTGAAAATCGTTCATCGGTCTAAAGTATAAATATTATTGTACAATAATAAAAAGGACAACCAGAATGAACGTCGAATGCCTATTTCTGCGACGCTTGATTTCAACTACCTGGAGATGAGTTCTGGGTATAATGCATCGCATACTAATTTTTCGCGCATCCTGTGTTTATTTGTATTTAAGAAACGTTAAATAAAGTTTTTCAGTTGCAATACTGATATACTTTGCATTTTGCTATCGATTTCTCGGGACATCTCATATTAGAAGCACAATTTTTTGACTTTGCTCACTTTTTACAATTCTTTAAATTAAAAAAAAAATGAAATTTGAATTAAATTGTATATAACATTATCTTAAAGCTTATTAAATTCCCTTCAAAATGACCTATTATTTTTTTTAATTCTGCCCGTAAACTTTTAGCATTTACCCAAAATGGTAATGGAATTCGGTATCTCATAATAGAAGCCTTTTCTCTAAATCAATTAAATTATATTATTAGATGTAATTATACATATACTGGAGTGAAATAAAATTGATGAAAATTCTCAAAAATATCTATCGATGATTTCTTCGAACTGTCCGCCTATACAGCAAATTTTTAAGGTCTGCGTTTTAACGTTCCCAGTTTGTTCTTTGGATAAGAATCTGCTGCATGAGTAGTTATTAAAAATTATGGTTTTATGCATGCATTAATAGTTTATGTTTATATTTGGATAACAAATTGTAAAATTAAAGTTGTCAATTTGAAGAAATCATTGATATAATGGCACATGTAATGGCTATCACAATAATTTCATTTTGACTGTACATTATCGAGAAAACAGTATAGTACAAGATATGCTCTTTGATCATTTTCATCATACATATCGTACTTCTTTCCTGAGCGCGTGCATTAAATTTCGCATCCTCATCACGGAAGGAGGATAGGTTGTAATAACTATAAATATCAGTAGGTGTGCTAAATTTAATTTTGATTATACGGTACTACGGATAGTTTATGTAATGAATAGATGTTCAAGCTGATAACGTTAAATTCTACCTATCGGAAAGCCCCGCTAGCTTATTGTTCGGCTCGCACGGCTCGCATAAATCTTCGGCTCTCTGTGGACAACTAAAGGTACTCCATGCGAAGTGAGAACCAGGTAACTTTTGTCGAAAACTTTCAAACAAAATTGCAAGCATCGTTCCGTACAAGGAGATAACTCCTTCCCAATAACTAAGCTCAACTTGACATTTCGACAATAAAAGAGAGAAATAAATGCAAAGTTTCGCACATGCAAAAAGAAACGAACGGGAGTCTAATGTTCAATGATAACATAACACATTTGGAAAGCATCTCAATTGAGACATTATCACTTATTATCGAGGCTTATTTTCTAAATTGATTAAATAATAATATTCTATTTTTATTTATTTAAATATTCAATAATAACGTAACAAATTTGAAAAATTTCTCCGTTGAATATTCTTTAAATTATACATAGTTATATTGAAATAACAATCTATTAGTGTTGACAATATTTTATCTTTAATTATTTATCTATACTATATTATACGCATGATTAGTGATACTAATGAAAAATATTAGAATGTTTATAGTTATACAACTGTCGACTGAATCGCGAACATAGAATCGTCGTGGTATCCTATTGGATGCGCACCAACATGCAAATCTCTGCATCCTGTTTTTCATAATTAGACGCTGTTATAAAGCGACAAAATCGAGATATACATATTTATCTACTGAAGGTTAGAGACCTTTTTTGTGAGCTATGTGTTATTATCCTGATGTTAAGTATGGTAATGAGTTTCAACGCATCCGTTGGCCAATAGTCATCAATTATTCTGAATAATGGCATGCAAATAGGGCGCAGTGTAGGCAATTAATGTCACTATTTGCGGAGGTTTATCCCTGGTGCATAGAATGCAGCAAAGCCGCAGCGACAGTCCTATATTTGTCGATCATAAGTAGGTATAACGCGACGCTCATTGGGAACTCAACAAACACGCGGTACTGATCATTCCGTTATGCGCATCGTACCCAATGCTCATAGATCGGTATAATAACCTCGTCCTTCAAAACACTTGTACATGTACGCGGCTTAATTGAACAACGGCATCCAGCGCGACGCGAGTGTCGCGCGAAATGGCTTAATGATGTGCACATCCGTTGCACTTAAATCTTTGCTTATGTGGATTTCGTCTCCCACATAGACAAAAAGATATCTTTTATTCTAAAGATTTCCATATCTTTAGATATCTTTCATTTTTTACGAAAAGACATCTTTTAGGAATCTTTTAGGAATCTTTTAGGAATCGCAATACATACATTTGATTTCTTTTACTACGCAATATAATGAAAACATAATACAACGTAACAAATCAAGATGAATCAGGGATATTGACTAATGCGGACTTTGTTCTTGAAATAAAATAATCCCAGCACCCACTGGTCGAAGCTTGATTAAGAATAACAACCAGTGCGGATTATCTTTTTTCAAGAACAGTGCCAGCACTCACTGGTCAAAGCTTGATCAAGAATGACAACCAGTGCGGATTCTGCCTTCTTTCGAGGACAGCATCCATTGGTCAAAGTTAGATAAAGAACATTGCCGACTCTACTCTTAATAGAAAGTAGTCCCAGCGCCCACTGGTCGAAGCTAGAATGTCAACCAGTGCGGATTCTGTTTTTTTCATGGACAGTCCCTGCACTCATTGATCGAAGTTAGGTCAGGTCACTTATGTATTATACTGGATTAGTAATTACACATTAAAACCTGTTTTATGTAAAGTATCTAAATACAGTGGTACAATATATACAGTAGTACAATATATACAGTTTTGACATTGTAATAATACATAAATATTCTTTTAAATAACGTGACAATGTCATGGAC
The DNA here is from genome assembly GCF_024713525.1 of Acromyrmex echinatior. NCBI lineage: Eukaryota > Metazoa > Arthropoda > Insecta > Hymenoptera > Formicidae > Acromyrmex > Acromyrmex echinatior. The sequence goes on from NC_141870.1 coordinate 6,798,778, forward strand.
TATTTAATCATTTAAAATTTGTTTTTATACTTAACTTCACTAATTTCATGTTCAGCAGCTTTTAATATGCATTAATCTAATGTAAGGTAATAACAGATAGCGCAAATTTAGACGTAATGCGAATCCTGCTTTAATCGAATTGTAATCGATATTCTTCGTAGCATATCGATTAAAGATAGTACAAAATTGTAAGAAATATTTGCTATTTTAAAAGAGAAATTTTTAAGAAACATAGTAGATATAGATTTAATGCCTGTGATTCTTCCTGATATCCTAATATCCGTCCAGAAATATATATAATACAATTTAATAAAATACTGAAACATGATGAGACAATTCGTAAATTCTTTGTAATATACAATTTAAGAATAGATTGATTTTCTTGGAAAATCTTCTTTCTATACAATTTTTCAGAATTTCTGTATAACTCTTGGACTTTTTTAAAACTTTCTGCATTTTTATAAAAATTTGAACTTCAAAAATACTGACAAAGCTCCACATTTTTTTTTAAATTTGTACCCGATACGCTACGAAAAATATCAATTGATCTTAAAAGCATATCTTTAACCAATATGCTACGATACTGAAATTTGAACCTTAAAAATAGTATATGTAATAGGACTGTAAAAGTTTCACTTAAATGAAGAATTTACGGGTTTCAAGAAAATCAGCGCGCGGTCCGCTCGAACTACAAACTTATATAAAATTTAAATGAATATTAAGCACCAACATTTTGACTGTAAATGGCTTCTTCATTTATTGATTTTTAAAGCTTAACTATATATGCAAAATGTTGCACATTAACAAATACAATTCAAATCGAATCGATGAGAATAAATCAATTAATGAAGAGGGATAGGCCAAAATATTGAATAATAATTCTTCTGCCAATGCAGGAATTTTCATTTCGAATTAAGAACAGTCAACATCTTTATAACCTTAATTATGTAAATCTCTTTTAATTATACATATAATATATTCTATAATAATTTTTAAACGATCAGTACGAAAGGAACGATCATTCCGACAACATCGTTGGTACGCACTTTCCAAGCTTTTTTTCCCGATCATGAGAATGCTCAACAACGCGGATATTATAAATTATCTTATGGAACAGGACGATCGCGATGAACAAAGCACGAAGAAGAAAAAAACAATCGACGAGTCAACTGATGCGAATCCAGATAAAGATAACATATCAAATAGGTAGATATTCTTTTCCCTTTGCGTCTCTTTTCCATCTGCCAATTTCTTTTTTCCTTAATTACAGACATCAAATCGCACACCGTCCTACCGTACGCATTCTCGAGAGAAGATATCCGTTAACTGCAACTGGCTACAAATACTTGAACATTGGTATCAATGTCACACTCCCTTCTTACGTAACTATCATTTTGGGAGATTGTCACGGTAAAGAGATTCCGCTTTCACCGGACATCTGGAGAGAGCTTCTCGAACAAAAACACACATCATTTTGTCCCTTTTGCAGTACGACGAAAATAATAAAGGAATACGTGCGCCGTCTCCAATGTACGTTGGAAATCTAACGTTGCGCTTCGGACGAATTAATAATCTACCAACTACTGCGTCTAGAAACAAGTACAGCTCGTCTATCCATGTCGAAAAGTACTGTACTTAATATATTTAATCTCGAACACTGTGTGAATCGTCTCATTTCCTCTCTAACCGCAATGACCGATAACGTCGATAAAAAATTTTCACGACTTCTTGCTATCGCGTCCACTGTCACGAAATCTGCGAACGTGCTAAAAACGATGTACGATAACGAATCCTTCGATCGCAACGACATACTCGATTGCGAGTTGATTGCTTTGATTTTCGGAGAACATTAATTGTATATATCAATTAATGCTAATGATGTACGTATACGTTTTTACAATATGTGAAATTATTTTGTACTGTACTTAATATATTTAATCTCAAACATTGTAATCGCGTCGTCTCATTTTCCTCTCTAATCTACCTATGTATCCCTATCTATTTTATATATACAATTTTATCTTCACGTTAAAAAAAAAGGAAAAAAAGGAAACTCGCGCTGACGCAAACTTAATAGAAAAAAATAGCAAAAGGAAGACGGAAATGGATGTGGAATCATGCGATATATAATTACTCGCACTAAACGAGCGTTAGTAGTGAAGAAAAAAACGCGTGAGCTTACGTTTCTAATATCGTTGTTTTTTTTTTCGAAATCGATATAAAGTATGGCAAACCGTGCGAACATTGACAACGTGGTCCATTACATTAGAAACGTGGATCCGGAACAATTCGCAAATATTATGGACGAAATATTCGAAGAAATAGATTTCGAAATAGATCATCGAGATTCCGACGAAGATTCCGGTTATGCTAGTGCTAATGATTTTAGCGAACACGATTAGGGATACGGTGAGAAATTTGAAACGTTGGTGCGAGCGAGAGCGCGAACTTTCTCGGTCGCAACGATCGAACACAATTCCGATACGAGTGATAAACGAAACGTGAACGTTGGTGCGATATGAAAAAATTCGTATCTTTAAGGATGCGGTGAGAAACGTGAGGTAAGATTTTTGTTTATTATTAAACTAACAGCGACCGAACGCGACAAACGAAACGTTGGTGCGAGCGAGAGCGACGAACGAAACGTTGGTGCGAGCGAGAGCGACGAACGAAACGTTGGTGCGAGCGAGAGCGACGAACGAAACGTTGGTGCGAGCGAGAGCGACTTGGTGCGAGCAAGAGCGACGGTCAAAAAATGGGGATTCTTGCCGTATCTTTAAGGAAGTAAGATTACATTATTATATTATATTTACAGCGAGTGAGAAACCCGTTGGAGCGAGAGCGACAGCGCGCACGCGGGAAGAAAAAACGCACGAACTCCCTCAATCGCTCGCCCGCTCTCAAGCTCGCCGGATCGTCGTCGTCGCGACGCGTCACGCCGTGACGTCACCAGCTCACACACACACATGCGCCCGTGGGGACGGGGGCCGGGGAGGAAAAATGCGAGAGGTGGTGGGAAGCCAAAGCAGCTCGCTCATTGGCTGCCCCCCGCACCACAATACCCCTCTCGCCCAGTTTTCTCCCCGGCCCCTCACCTCGCGGATTGCCCCATGGCTTAGAATATACATTGATATGCTACTATGGAACTATATATAGAATCCTCATTATTTGAGACTTTATAAGACTTCGTATGGAAAACACGGAATTTTCAGATTTACGTATTTCCTGACTTCAATCTTCGCAAATCTGTTATAGAACCTTCTCGATAACTTTATAACAATTTATAATAATTATTGAATGGTTTCTAATAGGCAAGAATTATTATGACAAAATTTAAAAAATTTAGTATTTGATTTTTTTAGGGAAATAAAAATTATTTTGCAAGAAAAATATTCTTTAATAATGTAAGGTACAACCTCCGCACGTTTAAGCTACAGAAACGCTCCTGAACAAGAGCATCACGTGAGCGCCCGGCGGCTCGGCCGTCGAACCTCGAGCGATAGTGGCGCGCCGATCCGAAATGTGCAAATCTTTGCGACCACTGATGTACATAACTATGATCGCATATGTTGCTAATAAATTCCGAAAAGACCTGTGAGCATTAGTGAGTACAATCTTCTCCTGTCCCAACAAGATCCTTAGCTCCCCGCACGTGTGCGTCTCTAAACCTATTAAACCCTACAATTCTCAGAAGTGGGATTCAACGGTGCGGTCGCATGAGGATCGGTGTGACTCGCGGAAAGCAGCCATCTTGCTCAAGAGGTGCACGGAGAAGACGATCGCATTCGGCTGTGTGCGTTCGAGAACATTTCCGCTCGTTCGGTTGTATGCGTTCGAGAGCATGTTCATTTCGACTGTGTGGGCGAAGTTGTACGCCGTTGTTTGCGAGTAAACAAGCGGTCGATAGGTTCTACTGGCAAATCGCGGCATCGCAAATATCGATGCGACGAGCAATCAAAACATTTCATATAAATGTGTGTCATATAAATGATAAGTGTGTGAGGTGATATTACGAACAATGAATGCGCAGAACTTAAAAGTGATCCAATTAAAGAATACAGCAGTGTAGACTGCCGGATAAAGGAAGGAAGGCGGAGTTGATCGCTAGGCTAGATGTAGTCAATCCAACCCGGAAGTGAGTAGAAGAGGCAATAGAATACGTAACCGACTATGCGCAGGAATCGGAAGATAGCGAAGAAATGGCGGGCGTAGTGTATGCGCGGGGATCGATGGCAGAAGAGCGCATCTGTCGATTTGAGAAAGAGCTACGCGAGATACTGAAATATGCAAAAGAGATACTGGAAAAAGAAATCGACATGTTAAGACGCGAAAATGAACTGTTGTTGCGTGCCTTGCCACAACAAAATACGGCATCAACGACCTCCTACGCGGGGGGTAAGCATTAAAAATGTCGAAGAGTTGCTAGACAATTATAGCGAATCCAGTAAAGATTTAGGGTGAAATCACACGGTACGGAAAAGGGTTACGGAATAGAGAATGCGTCATTAAAACAACCAATTAGCACTATTCGGAATAACGCAGAAAAACGCTGATTGGTTGCTTCTACGCGTTGACGCGTTCTCTTCCGCAATCGTTTCCCGCAGTCGTGTGATTTCACTCTTAGAAAGATGGAAAGAACAAGTGTCCATCTTGAAGGCGGCTTATGAACTGGACGAGAACGCGGTCAAAATCTTGATAGGATCGAAGCTAAAAGGCAAGGCGTTGGAATGTACCGCTCACGAATAGAACATTTAAGATATGACGTTAATTAGATTTTTCAAGAGATGCAAAAGATATTCCACTACCCGGTTGAAAAACTTGAGAGAAAGAAAACATTCGAGGCACGTGAATGGCAAAAAGATGAATCATTCGGTGAATATTGTCACAATAAAATAATACTAAAAAGTCAAATCCTTGTGCCAGATGACGAGATAATAGATTACTTGATCAATTAAATTCCTTCCGAACAACTCAGGACGCAAGCAAAAATGCACTCTTTTTCATCGGTGGAGGAGATTGTCAAAGCATTTAGTGAAATGAAATTAAAATCAGATCATATAATAAAAAAGGAAAGTTAGTGAGATAAGAAAAAATTGGAATCTAGGAGATCCAGCGACCTAGATGAAGAGGTCGCCAACGTTGTCACGCCGGAGAGCGGTAAAGTGTTACCAGTGCAACGAGAATAGCCGAGAAACGGGTGAAAAAGAACGTCAGCCAAGAAACAAATTGGATTAGTAACGGACAAAAATGAAGTCTGATAACGAAAGTGGAAATGATTAGAAAGAGAAGAAGGAAGAATTATATTTCGTGGATGTCAGACCGGAAGAGGAGGATGAGTTCCTGCGGTCAGTAAGGTGCACTTTGCGAGCAAGCGTTAGTATGCTGGGCGAGAGTTGATATAGGGTCTCCGGTCAGCCTAGTCAAGGCCAGCGTAAGTTCAGCGCTTCTCAAAGGTGGACCAGAAATGGAACAGGTACTACGGTGTAAATGAGTCAAAGCTTCACGTAATTGGGAGTGTAAAAGTCAGTATTTTAATAGAAAATGATATAGTTCATAATTTTAAAATGATATAATTCATAGTATACAGGGTGCGTCACCAAAATTCGGACAAATCGAACAATTTCTTTAAACAAAACGTTTTTTATGAAAAATTAAATATTACAAAAAATTCTTTTGTAATATTTAACATTACATGGCATTTGGGGGATCCCTGTAGAGCACAATTATCGATATATCCCCCATTAGCTTGAATAACGCTTGAACGACCTCTATTATCGGTCTGAAACGTTCGCACGCACGTTGTAATATAGCGCTGTCCATGCCGATGAAATGCTGCCTCAGCATAGCGGTCCTTAATGACGTCACATTGAGATGCCGAGACTTGTTTGTGACCCTTTTAACTATGCTCCATACATAGTAGTCCAAGCGATTTAAATCTGGGCTGTTGAGAAGCCAGAATGGGAGCCAAGGCGAGCAACTCGGCTTGTCACGTAGCCTCAAAGAGTATCTGTCGTATCTTTAATGTGTACGATTTGTATTGAAGATCCTCCTCGGCAATTCGACACATTGTTGGCTCGCTTACACCAACAATCGCTAATTTTCGCAACGATTGCCCTGGGTCATCCGAAATCAGCGCTTGAACCCTTTCAACGACTGTGAGAGTCCTCGTGATGCGTTTTTTCGAATGACTCTTTCTCGCTGGCATACTGGAACCTTCGTTGAACTGTTCTAAAACCGTATATTTTGCCACAACGTCATAAACGATTGATTGCGGATATCCGAAGAACCGAATTATTTCCGTTGCTGAGCATCCAGCGCGAAGGCCTTCGATGATTGCGGCTGATTGCTTTGATTATACTCCGCACTTGGTTTCAACATCACGGGCATTTTAAGATTATGACTGTTTACTAGAAGCATCAGGCTTTCTCGGACACCAATAACAACCTCTGGCGGAGGCACAATATAGCAGAAAATTTAAATTAAAATTTATTCGGATTTTGGTGACGCATCCTGTAATCTTTGAGGTGATGTCAGATGAAACCATATCGGTAACGATGTAATTGAAAAGAGACGCTTTTAAATTGTTTCGATATAAACTCACGAATGTTTCGGAATATTATGAGGCTGTAATGATAATATTTAATATAGATGAAGCGAAAGATGCTGTTGTTAATAGAATTAAGATTAATACCAAGTTAGAGCGAAAAGATTTATTAGAGTTGCCAACTGTTATCAACAAGTATTATATCTGGCCCGAGCACTCGGCGGAATCAAAGATTAGAGCGGAAGCCGTTATAAGCTTGAAAGAAACACAGTCAATCCAGTTTGATCCTCGATGATTGAATTATGTTAATAGAGAAAATGTTAGTAAAATTCTTGACAGTTTACTAAATAAAAAAGTTATACGGCCGAGCAATTCGGAAATCGTATCGCCGATTGTGTATTAACGTGTAAGAAGACTGGCGAAATCCGCATGTGCATTGATCTTAGAACATTAAATAAAATAATGGCGCGGAATAATTATCCACTGCTTTTGATTGAGGATCAACTCGATAGATTGCGTGACAACAATATTTTAGTAAATTAGACTTAAAGGATTTTATCATGTGACCATTTCGATAAAACTACGTCGTTTATAACGCCATTGAGGCAATTTGAGTTTATGAAGATGTTTGGATTAAAAATCGGATTTCAAAAATTCCAGCGATATATTATTGAAGTTATAACAGATCTTATCAGAACTGGAGATGTAATAGTCTATATGGACGACATATTAATAGCTAACAAGTCGCGAGAGGCTCATATTTAAACCTTAAAGATTGTCCTTTCATTACTAGTTGAAAATAAGCTCGAATTTCTAAAAAATGTCTTTTAATGGTAACGGAAATTGAATACCTCGGGTATATTGTCAAGAGGTACTTGCGAAGAGGTACGACCACGGACGGTAACAGCAGTACAGAATTTTTCCGAGCCCAAGACAGCAAAAGAAGTGCAAAACTTTATTGGACTGGCATCCTATTTCCAAAAATTCATTGAGAAATTTGCTATTATTGCAAGACCACTATATCAGCTACTAAAAAAAGACGCTATTTTTAAATTTGGCGAAGCAGAAAGAACCACGTTTCAAATGTTAAAGCTCAAGTTAACTGAGGTGCCAATTTTAGCAATTTATAATCCGGAATGTTACACAGAACTGCATTGTGATGCCAGTATCCATGTCAGTATTCGGGGTAATTCTACTTCAACGGTATTCAAGCAAAAAATGCACCCAATTTTTTACTTCAGAACGAACAACAACGGAACCAAGAGTCCAAGTACCATAGCTTCGAGTTTGAAACGTTAGCTATAGTTTATGCTTTGCATCGATTCCATATATATTTACAGGGAATTCCCTTTATTATCGTGTCAGATTATAGTGTGGTAACGTAAATGCTGGAGAAAAGAGACATAAATACGCGAATAGCTAGATGGAGCCTCGAATTACAAGAATTCGATTTTAAAATAACACATAGAAGAGGAACTCAGATGGAGCATGTGGACGCTCTAAGCAGGTCGTTCGGTATATTAATAGTTGAGAATAATTCATTCAAGTGGAACTTAATGATATTGCAAAGCAAAGACATCAAGATCAAGCAGATAGTCGACCAATTAAAAAAAACAGAAAGTTCCCATTATGAACTACGGAATGATCTGGTCTATAAAAAACAAGAAAATAAGCTTCTATTTGTGATACCAGAAATTATGGAACAACATGTTCTATTTCGATATCATAACGAAGTGAGACATGTTGGAACGAATAAAATGATAGAAAATATCCAAGCGACTTACTGGTTTCCCAACATTCAGTAAAAATACGAAGAACACGTGCGATATTGTTTAAAATGTATCATATTTTCTCCATGGTCAAGAAAGACAGAGGATATGTTACATCTTATAGGAAAGGGCGAAATTCCTTTTGAAATGGTGCATATGGACCACATTGGGCCAATAGACAAGGAATAAAAAAATATATATTATTGGTAGACGCGTTTTCACGATTTGTTCAGCTGTACGCTGTTAAAACTACAAGATCTAAAGAATCTATGAACTGTTTAACGAATTACTTCCAGTGCTATAATATACTAAAGATACTAGTATCTAATCGGGGTAGTTGTTTTGTCGCGGACGAATTTGAAGACTTTTTAAAACAGAGCAGCATCAAGCATATCAAAATAGCCACCGGCTCTCCACAAGCTAATGGCCAAGAGGAATGTGTTAATCGGAGTTTGGCTCCTATGATAGCTAAGCTAAGTAATTACTTAGAGGGTAACCTTTGGTACAAATTACTAGGTGAAATCGAGTATTTTCTAAACGCTATAAACAGGGAAAAGCCCTTGTCAGTTGATTTTTGGAAAAAGAACAGAGCTAGCGTGGTCGCCGATCATCTTAGAGAATAGTTGGAAGCAGATACAGACTGTATTATGCGAGATCTTGAAAAGGTACGCGAGGAAGCGATAGAGTGAATGTTGCAGAAGCAAAGACTGTATTATGATCGTAAGCACAAGGCCCGACCAAGTACAAGACAGGCGACTTAGTGAAAAACTTCGACAGCACGAGGGCTTCCAAGAAATTACTGCCAAAATATCGTAATCCCTTTGAGGTTAAGAAGATATTGAGCAACGGTCGTTACCTAACTGACGTGCCTGAGTTTCAAAATACTCAAAAACTTTACACTGGCACCTGGGCGACCAGTAATATGCGCCGTTGGATAGAGACCATAGCAAGCGAGTAAAACGTCGATCTAAGTGCTCTAAGCTGCGTATACCTGCGTATATTAATTAATGTATCGTACCGTAATTTCATTTTCTTTGTGTTAAGTTGATCGCTACTGTTTATACTGTTTATGTTATGTTGTTATGGCCAATTCAAAAGCTATGTTATATATAGTATGCTCACAAAGGCACACTATATAAGCATAGTCTTTTATCAAGCATTAATGATGAGCCTAGCGACATATCGCAATTGAGTTTGAGGGACCAAACTCGGTCAGTCTGGCTGAGTTGTAGGCCGGTTATCGGCCGGCATTATTACCGACGACGCTGGGAATCGTGCGCGTAGTCGCAGGAGGGGGGCGCAGATAGAGATAAGCAGATGGATAGTGACCGTAATCGTACGTGTTACTAATAAATTCCGAAAAGAGGACCTGTTAGCATTAATGAGTGCAACCTCCCCCTGTCCCAACAAAATCCTCGGCTCCCCGCACGTGTGCGTCTCCAATACCTATTAGGTGTTGGAATTAATTCGTAGCGTTTTTAATGAAAGAATGTTATTTATTTCACATGAGCATTAAAAAATACATTAATGAAAGTACTTCCCATCACTTGTAAAACGCTACGAATTAATTCCAACACCTAATACTAAAACCCTACAATCATGATAAAAGGAATTTTTATTCTATGAAACCACTACGAAGAAATACGACAGGAACAAGAACGTTAAAAACATTAATTTTTCGGTAATATAAGCAAGTCAGTATCTCCTTAATGCGGTTGTTAACGATAGAAAAAATAAATTTCAACAGATAACCGTTCTCCAACAACGAATCAATCATCATGTCTAAATTTTGAAAACGGGAATAAAAATATTCTGATAAAAATAATATCTTGTCAAAGGGACCAATCACAAGTTTTGTGTTCCACCGGGTGGTTTGAATTTAAGTATTTCCCTGAGGATTGGTGGGTTTTTAAATAAATCAAATTTAACTCTACCATTGATCAATAACCTGACATCCAGAAAATTAATATTATCATTGCCGTCAATTTCCATTGTGAACTTCAACCTTATTATTATTATAGGTATTAAAAGGAAAATTCCAAAGATAAGTTTTCGAAGATCATATTTTCTAAGACCTGTAATACAATTTCTGCTGATATTGGTGACAATGATGAATCTATGGAGGCGAATGTTTGCTTGTAAATCCTTTGGTAAAAGTAAGTTAAATTACGTAAAGAACGTTAAATTAAGGACAATAGATATCGCGAATAAAAATTCATTTAGTAGTATTTTTTACTTCTCAAAATGACTTATACGTATTTCTTTTAATATGTTTCGAAATTACATTATCTATGTGCTAATATCTTTTTATAAGTAGAATGAATTATTGTCAATTACTGTAACATTAATTTTATATTTGTAGTACTATTGGCTACGTTCCACTTAACGCTCGCAATTCACGAGCATTGTTTGTCCTTGTTTAACATTCAATAAACATTTGATAAAGATGAAATAATTCCACGAGCGTTGTGAGTGTTAAATGGAACGCAATCATTGACAAGTCAAGTGCGAACGACTGTCTTAGTAATTTTTATTCTAAAATTACGAGTATAATCAAAATTAACGCGTCGAGTATGCTGCTGCTGGAGAGCTTGTTCATTTTCGATTTTTTTGTCTGTACAATTTTTCTATTTATTATCCATGTAAAAATCCTTTTTCAATTTCTGCGTTTTTCATTACGCTATCTATTGCGTTTTCTCATTTTAATGTATTGTATACTTTACAAACTTCGAATATTTTCCGTTTTTATTTCGTATTAAGTCTATTATAATTGTAAAAAATTATCCCATATAACACAGTCCTAAAGGATATCCAAAGGATTTCTATATCACAAGGACGTCTTCAAGAGCCGCTCAGAGATATGTGTTCTAGAGAACTTTTTAATAAATATACTTGAAATATTATTTTGTTTTCATTTCTTTTTTATGGCATTATCTTTTAGCATTGGTTTTTTGAAAAATATGCTTGATGCCCTTTTTACATTTTTAATGTCTTTTCTAGTATATTTCACAAATTTTTGCTGAGTTATTGTTATTAGCAATACTTATATTTTGTATTCATATTTAAAAGATATTGTAATGTTATAATAACGATACAAATAATAATAAAAATAATGATATTTAAAAATAATGTAAAAAATTATAATGTCTTTCTAAGTAAGTAAGTATAATATTTGTATAATTATAACAAACGTGATTATAAATCAAAACATATTATACAAAAAGAGGAGCATAAAAGACCACAGCACTAGATATTGTTTGTGAAATTTAATAAATCATTACATTAATAAAAAAATCTTTAGATTATGACCGTTTCGGTCATAATCTGGCCATCTTCAGTAAAATAACAAATATCAGTAAAATGCAGAATTTACATAAATTTGACATTAAATTCAGCCGTCAAAAATATAAATATGAATAAACATGTTCTTTTATCTTGTGAAGGTCATCATACAACATGGTTGCAGCGCCAATTATCATATTGCAAGTTATGTAGAACAAGACTTTCCAGATTCTAATTTAAAAATTAAATTATCGTTAATATCTTCTAATCAATTTTATAAGGATTAACAAATCGTTACCTGTTTTACAGACAAAACGATGAATCTTAAGTACTTTCCTCACGCAGATGGAAATTCATCGTCACCGACATTGTGTATTATTATTTGTCCATATCATTATATGTTACCGCTATTTATATGTATGTCAAAAGTTTAAATGATTCTAGAATTATTTTTAAATGTGAGAGAGATCTTTCTTTAGAAAAGGCAGATAAACATCAGGCAAACCTTCAGTGTCACTTTGCTTATTAATACTACTTATTTGGCTTTATATCATTTCAGAAATTCTTCTTTTGAATAATGATTGTTCTGTATCTAAAATTCTAATCCCAATTCAATGCATGCATCTCATTCACTTGATGGCGTGAAACCATTGACATATCGGAGGTGGATCTTCTTATATCAATCTTATGTTCTTTGATTCGAGTTTTTAATTTCCTTTTTGTTTGGTTAACATAAGAAGACTCACAATCCAGACAATTTATCTTATAAATCCATAATGGTCCTCTTTGTATACATGATTTTTTCCAGTTTTAATAAATCTATTAAGTTTATTTATAGGTTTGTAAGCAATATTAAAGCCCTGACTATATGATAATTTTTAAAATTTTTCCGATACTTTACTTAAATATTACAAAAAACTTTTTTCTTAAATTGAAATTAGAATCGTTTTCATTATTATTCCACTCACTATTTTTATCTAAATTAATTCTATTTTCTAAAGTTTTTATTCTGTTTTTTATTGTTGAAAAAATGAATGCAAGAGGATAACCATTCATTAACAGAGTGTGGACTAAGTTCGAAATATTTTTTTCCTGAAATTTCGGATGGGATAAAAACAAAATTCTGTCTAATTAAATTCTATCTAACAAAATTCTGTTTAATTCATATCATGAAAGGAAAAGATTTACAATAGAGTTTGGCGACAAAAATGGCATTAATATTTAGATGTTAAACTAATGAGACAAGAAGGAAGAATTATCTTCGACATTTATAAAAAATCAATTAATTCAGAGAGATATCTGAATTATTATTCAAATCATCCACTGCATAAAAGAGGTGCAATCATCGAGCAATTAGAGAGAATTTTGTTTTTATCGCATCCGAAATTTCAGGAAAAAAATATTTCAGACTTAGTCCACTCTGTTAATGAATAGTTATCCTCTTAAATCCATTTTTTCAACAATAAAAAACAGAATAAAAACTTTAGAAAATAGAATTAATTTAGATAAAAATAGTGAGTGGAATAATAATGAAAACGATTCTAATTTCAATTTAAGAAAAAAGTTTTTTGTAATATTTAAGTAAAGTATCGGAAAAATTTTAAAAATTATTATATAGTCAGGGCTTTAATATTGCTTACAATCCGATAAATAAACTTAATAGATTTATTAAAACTGGAAAAGATCGTGTATGCAAAGAGGACCATTGTGGAGTGGTTTATAAGATAAATTGTCTGGATTGTGAGTCTTCTTATGTTGGCCAAACGAAAAGGAAATTAAAAACTCGAATCAAAGAATAAGGTTAACATAAGAAGATCCACCTTCAATATGTCAATGATTTCACGCCATCAAGTGAATGAGATGCATGCATTAGATTGGGATTAGAAATTTAGACACAGAACAATCATTAATGAAAAGAAGAATTTCTGAAATGATATATATAAAAAGTCAAATAAGTAGTATTAATAAGCAAAGTGACACTAAAGGTTTGCCTGATGTTTATCTGCCTTTTCTAAAGAAAGATCTTTCTCACACTTACAAATAATTCTAGAATAATCTAAACTTTTGACATATATATAAATAGTGGTAACATATGACGATATAAACAAATAATAATATACAATATTACGACGAATTTCCATCTGCGTGAGGAAAGTGCTTAAGATTCATTTTGTCTGTAAAACAGATAACGATTTATTAATCTTTATAAAATTGATTAAAAGATATTAACGATAATTTAATTTTTAAATTAGAATCTAGAAATTCTTGTTCTATATAACTTACAATGGCGCTGCAACCATGTTGTACCTTCACAAAATGAAAGAACACGTTTATTCATAATTATATAATATTTTTAACGGCTGAATTTAATTGTCAGATTTATGTAAATTCTGACGTTTACTAATATTCTTCGTTTTACTGATATTCGTTATACTGAAGATGACCAGATTGTGGCCGAAATGTCTAAAGATTTTTTTATTAATATAATGATTTATTAAGTTTCACAAACAATATCTATCTGTGCTGTTATTTTATGCTCCTCTTTTTATGTTATAATATTTGTCAACTATGGCACTAACTATTGCGCACTTTTCCGTAGGATACAAGTTATTTATATATCGATCAATCTTTATTAACCCACTCATTGAGCTCTCATTCAATATAGCACATGACGTTTGCGAAATAATCACTTCTTTTTTACTCTTGTTTTCTTATATACTCTTTAGTGATAACTCGAGACGTAATTAACACAAAGTATGCCATAATTGTGAGGTAATTAAAACAAATTTTTGTTTTTAATATAAATTATTCATATTGTTGCGCACATGTAAAAGAAATGTGAAAAAATGTGAAAAAATGCAGAAAATTAAAGTGCCGAAAGTATGGATAAGTTAATAGATAACATAGATGAGTGATATAGGTAAGTGACAAGTACTATAAATAGTCAAATAAATAACGTAAATATGTGAATAGATAAGTGGGTAGATAACATCAACAGGTTGATAAATAACGTAGATAAATAAATATGTAAATAAATAATGTGCGTAGATAGATAAAATGCGAAAAAGGTGTGGAGAGATATGGAAGACGTGTCGAAACGCTGTTAAAAAATATGGAAGAAGTTCCGAAAATGTACAGAAGTGGTGCGGCAGACAGCAAATGGGCAAAACAGGTACAGAAGAGTTGCATAAGAAACGATGTAAAGAGGTGCAGAAAAAGTGCAGAAAATTTGTAGAAAAAATATGGAAAAAGTGCAGTATAGAACTGTTACGTCCAAATCCTTGAAAATTTGGTTAAGGAGACAATGAGGGAGAATGGAGAGGGTATGGAAGGTTGGACTCAATCTCACAGGCATATGCACGGAGATGAACATCTGTGAGTCGTACGCATCTTTTTAGTCCCGGAATGTGGATCAACGTCCGAAGGGACACCTGTTCCGTTGGACAGTGCGAACGTCGATCCTACTATTATATTTGGGTCAAGGAACTTAATCCCTTTGATCCGGGACTGGACTTCGTGCGATCTCAGGTATTCGAGGGAAATGAATGCGAGAAGTGAATTTAATAAATGACAGGGAAATATCTTATGTTACGTTTATTAACAATAAAAAGAAAATAGAAAAATATTACATATAATAAACTTCTTCCATCCCTTTTTCATTATATAAAAATATAATTAATACCTTATGGGTGTGTGTGTGTTGATGTATGCGTGTGTGTGTGTGTGCATATGTGTGTAGAGAGGAGAAAGGGTTAGCGAGTCTGGGAGGAGAGGAAGATGTTGCAGGAACACATCGGGATGAGGTGTTTATAAAGAATGGTGTAAGGTGTGGGATTTCCGGAGATATACACGGTGACTAGTCCCCTTCGTAAGAGGGGGACGTAAAAAAACGGAACATCCCAATCGATGGGATCGCTTGGGATTTAGTCAAAATGGGAAGAGCGGGAGTTGATCCGAAGGAGGAAGAGGGTGTGGGAATCCTTCTTCGTGAGGAGGAGGGGCAGGGAATCGTTCCTCGAGAAGAGGAGGGGGAGGGAATCGTTCCTCGAGAGGAGGAAGGGAATAACCAAGGATTTCTTGGATATCGAAGTCGATAACTGGAGAAGAGGTGAGATCTAAGGATTGTGTCTGTAATGTTGGTGAGTAAGAGATTTCGTTAAATTGTTCGTCGGTCGGTTGAGGCGGCGCGATTGTGAGTGGCCCAAGGGGATGGTTCCGCCTACTCCTCCGGAGATAGAGAGTTCTTCCGCGTTTTCGAATGATACATACTACAAACCGAAGGGTTAAAATGACGTGCATGTATGTTCTTGGAAACTGACGCAAGTGTATATAGGTACAGATATATGTGTTCCCATGCAGGGAAACGAGAGGATCAACTGGAAGGAGTAGCGACTTACTGTTAGTTGTCCAAGATATCGGGTAGGTTTCGGTGAGTGACTCGTGGAAGGAGATCCGTCGTCTGCGAAGAACGTCAGAAGGACAGTCGCAGTGGCGTACGCCTAATAATTCGGTGCCGATTTGCCCAGAACTTCGCACTCGTATGGAACCACGAACTGATGTGATTAGCGCGAGTTTTAGTGATTTCTGCACTCCCCGCGATACTAGGTCAATTCGTACTGCACGCGAATCGAGTTAGCTTGATCTTTTTACTGTGTTACGTCCCAAGGTCCAACCATTGGTAATTGATACCTGGACAAACCGGGGACCAATGGCGGGTAACAAATCGAGAGTTGCGCGTCCTTTCGATTAAAAAGAAACCTATGGTAATACCTTCATGAATCTTGCTGGTGGTTCGGTGCGGGACGCGCGGCTCAGTCTGGACTCTGGTTGGTTAGGCTCCTTGTAGGTGCTCGATGATTGGCCGGCGCTGATTCCGCTCGTTCACACACACGATCTCCAAGTTAAACGATAAACGTATACGCGCGGCGGCGTTTATTGTAAAAGGAGAGGTTTCGTCAAATATTAATATATATACGTACTTATAATTGCTCAAAAGTAATTAGTGTATTTTATAACTTCTGCAGTTGCTACACACATATCCAGAGTTATGTTATAACTATTTATAATAATTAGACGCGGTTAACTAGGAAGATTAAATAAGATGTACCTATGATTAGATTGGATTGCTCACGCGAGTAGAATTTAGGAATTTAACTAGAAATCGCGATACTCTGGAAGAGACCGTTTCTCTTCGACCAGACCCGATCCCGGGAAGTTTTGAACTACTCCTCAAAAACTCGCTGCTCGCGAGAGCAAGTCCCGTTTTTAGAACCCGAACGCTTTCAGGAAAAAGGTGCCCCTCCATGCTGGTAGGGCGCGTGAGGTGGGGAGAAGATGTCAGGGGCGGTCCTTGCAGTTCTAGTGCCCCGTCGGTTATTGAAGTAAAGAAAAATTTGTAATTTGGCCAGGGACATTCCTGGACAAGTTTTATAAGTACCGCTGACGTGACACCTCCCCCCCCTAAAAATAAAATGTTGGACTGTGTCCGACGTTTTAACAATTATTTGATTTTGTTTTTTTTTTGCTCAAATCTATGATATTAGCGCAATCATCTAACTTACCGCAGGGTTACATGTTTATTTGCTTAAGGACTAATTGTTTATCCTAGCGATTATCATTTATTCGTTTTCTTTATTTTGCAGCATTGCGCGGAGTTCCTTGTACTGCACGAGTCTCTCACTCACGTTTTCACTTGATGTTGGTGCAGTGGGGTTAAGGGTTTGAATTTCTGTCGTGGAATGGGGATTGGAAACAGGGAGGTGGGCCCCCCAGTCCTTTTGTCTTCCAGGTGTATCCTTCTCGTTGGGCCCCGCTAAATGAAGCAGCAGTTGTGTGACGGAGCTCCAAATGGCCCCAAATAGATGCAGACTCCAGCCGTATACCGAGTGAAGCGCGTAGCCATGGATTATTGTGTCCACGATCAGTTTTATTAGCTTGATGATAAGAAATATTGCTATAACTCCTGCGCTCGCTGACCCGAATGTAATGAATCCCTGCCAAAGACGTGTCCCCGCGCTTTCGGCAATTCTTTCCAGGGATCTTTCGTCAAAGAAGTTCGTCATCGAGATGCTTCCTGAGGGTATGTTATGACCCATTGCTCCTCGCGCCAAGGTATTCAACATTTGCGGTTTCTCCACCGGAATCATTATATAGTTGCGGAGTCTGTTCAGATCTTCGTCCGAGTATATCCCGCTGGTAGCGAGCGCTGTGGGCGTGACGTATTTCCACGTTGGTCGAGTTAATGGTTGGATGATTGGGGTAGAGATTCTACCGGGCACAGCATGAAGCGAAACCACGTCTCGTGTATTTTATACATATTTGGCAGGAGTTCGCTGCAATCCTTATGTGTTCCTGTTCGCGTTAGTATCCTTGATCCGGGTAGAAGGAAAGCTGAACTATTTCCATAGGTCACAGGCAGTTCAGCGAAGCACTCTTCTGTATGTCGAATTTTGCACTCCACTGGGACACATTTAATGAGATGTATGGCTTCTCCGGCCACGGCCGTATACCCAGGGGATTTCATGATGCGGTGCGCCATTTCATCCGGTGCAATGCTGGACAATGTGAGGGCGTTCTGGAGTATTTGTTTTTCCAAAGCGCATTTTTGCTCCGTTATGTCTCGATATAAGCGCGTTAGTTGCGTCCTGATGTGTTTCTCTACGTACACGAACTTAGAATTTACATAGGCGAAAATATCCAAATTGTTCACGGAGATTCTTGATCGCACCCTGAAAGCTCGGTCTTGCTGTGTTTCCAGAATAAAGAGTTTTGGGTGTTCCGTTTGCACCAGTGTATACCCGCAGAGGTTGCTTTTGCCTGCTTGCTTGAGCGCGAACGTGGTCTCTCTCGTAGTGACCGTGTAAATGGTAGGTGCCGTCTGGTTGGCCTTGGGAGTTAATTTGCTTGCTTGTCCCTCGTACAGGACGTCGTAATGGCTGAAGTAGCAGCTATCGGGCGGTATCATCGACCAAAAGGTCTCGTCTCCATCGGTGTCGAGACACTCTCCGGCCGTGACCTTACAGTGTAAGCCGGAAGGTAAGATAATCTCATGTGAGTTACGACGAATGGGTGCCTCGAAGTTCCGCAGTGTGACCCTAATCGTTGCTTGTACTACGACGCTGTCCCACGTTCCATACGGGTCGCTATACTGGGCGCCGCTGCAACGTCCATTCACGGACGTATGTCCGGCGAGGGTGATGCTCCTGGTAGAAGAACTATTTGGTTTCAGGCCAGTGATGTAGCCATCTCTTCCTCCCAAATCAATTGCACCGGTTTCATGAATTCTTCGGCAGTTGCTAGCCGCTGTTTCTTGCAAATATACTCTCCTTCCGCCATGCACGATCGATACATGAGAGTGCATCCCGCAATAATATATTATGCGGTCGATCTCAATTTTACACTGGATTACTCTGGTCTTGTCGAAGTCCGAGAGCTGGAGCAATTGGACGTGAGTGTTCTCGGTGATAGGCTCGATGTCTTCCAGATTACAATCCCCTATATCTAATAGAGATAAAGATGTAATATTAAGGCCGTGGCCTCCGCAGTCGTAACTCACCAGCCCTCCCGCTGGCAGGGTGAGGAGCGCGGTGATGATGCCGAAAATGATTCCCCGTGTGTCCATTCTTGGGTGCGTTTGTTGTCAGACTAATGCGTCAGTGAGTGTCTCTGCGTTAGTTTCTTCTGCTAGGCCCGGGGTGGGGGTCGTCATCCTCGGGTAGATGTGCTCCGCGTTCTCCGATATAACGCAATTTCTTTAGTTTATTGCTATGTACTATGCGAGTCCTATTGCTATTTATCGCTATCTTAACATTATTGTTCCTTAAAATCTCTAATATTTCGTGTGGCCCGGTATATTGGTCGGTGAGTTTCCCTTTTACGGGTTCCTTTAGTAAATATACCTGGTCACCGCGTCGGAAGGTTCGGGGGTTACATTTCTTGTCGTAATAAACCTTCGATCTTTGTTTCGCTCGGCAGAGATTCTCTCTGGCTATTTCCTGTGAGTCTCTGAGTCGGTCGAACAATGAAGTTATATAATTTACGTATGTTTCACTCATGTCGCTCGGCAAAATAGGATCACTCGTCGGAATTCTAGCTGTTTTGCCGAAAACCAACTCATGTGGTGTAAATTTCGTGCTTTCATGCATGCTTGTATTGTAAGAGAACGTTGCTAACCTTAATTGTTCGTCCCACTCTCGCTCTTTGTCGACGTACTGTTTAAGGTATTCCCAAAGTACGTGATGGGTTCTTTCGATCGAGCTATTCGATTGCGGATGATAAGCGGTTGTCTTACATTGCGATATGCGGAATTTTCGGGCGACGGCGCGCATAAGGGCGCTCAAGAAGTTTGAGCCTTGGTCGGTGAGAAGCGCTTTAGGGGCGCCGTAGATACAGATAAACTCATTTACGAACGCGGTGGCTACATCGATGGCGGTCGCTTGTTTAAGCGGTATCGCGAGAGAATATTTAGTTAGGAGATCCTGTATGGTTAAGATATACGCACTGCCGGCTCGAGTCTCGGGTAACGGCCCCATAATATCCATTGATATTTTTTCGAACGCAGCGGCTGGGGTATCCGTTACGACCATCGGCTGGCGGGTCTTCAAGCGCACAAGTTTTTTTAACTGGCAATTTCTACAATTTTGAATGTATATCTGTATATCCGATTTCATATTAGGCCATTGATAACGGTTTTTTATGCGCCAATAAGTTTTCGTTATGCCTTTGTGGCCACCCGTCGCGGAGTCGTGATATTCTTTAAGTATCCGCAGTCGATCGTCGACTGGGGGGGTTGAAATTTTATTGGTGCATATTGTTATCTTAGCGCTGTGGTTATTAAACGTGTCATCCAAGATGTCTCTAATTTTTCCCCACGGTACCCTATCTATATCACCTTTACATAGTGAGGCCGTCGTTAAGCCGAGTTCGTTGATCACGCTTAATAATGCTGCAATCGCTTCGGTTATTACTTGTCGCCCTATTGTCTCGGATACGCGTTCTTTGATTATCAGAGCGATTATGTAACGATTTTTGTCGCTAATTAATTTGGCGCGCCCAAGAGTGGCGTTTTCGATCCGCGGGAGTCGCCCTTGTTCTGCGAGCATGCGCGCTCCCTTGTCGCAGGGTTCGCCCGTCTGTGTGGTAAAGATGATAAGATTATCCTTGCGCATAATGAAATTGTCACGTACTTCTCGTACTTTAAAACGTTGGCAAGGAGTGTCGGGAGTGTCAGGTAATGGGAAGTCACTGTCTTCGCTGCTGTCGTCTAACTCTGTATCGTCTTCGTCTATAAATTCGTCACACGTAAGAGAAACTACATCTTCTGGAATGTCATGGCTTTGTCTAGGCGGAGTAGTTTTTGCAAGTAGAGCCGGGGCGGATGTTGAATCGACACTCTCATTCAATGCAAGGGGGAACAAAGGTTTATGACTTTTAGTTTTATTGCTGGTTTCCTCTGCAGTTACTTCGACCACCGGATTCCTTGACAGCGCATCGGCGTTCGAATTTATTTTTCCTGCTTTATAACAAATTTTGTACTCATATTCGGCGAGTTTGAGTCTCCATCGTGCGAGCCTAGACGTGGGGTCTTTCACGGAATGCAGCCAGATTAAAGGCTTGTGATCTGTCATGAGATCGAACCTATGACCGTATACATATGGTCTAAAGTGATTCACGCTGTATATTATTGCTAAAAGTTCTTTTTCAATTGTAGAGTAATTTTGCTCGGCAGAATTTAGGAGTCGGGAGGCATATGCGACGGGGCGGTCCTTACCTATGGGACCTTGACTAAGAATTCCTCCGACAGCGTACTTTGATGCGTCGGTTGTAATTAGAAATGGTCGCGTAAAGTCTGGGTACTGTAAAAGGGGTTCCGAACATAGTAAGGTTTTAAGGGTGACAAACGCGTGTTCCTGTACGTCAGTCCATTCAAATTCTACATCCTTCTTTAGTAAGTTGGTTAGCGGACGAGCTATTCTGGAGAAATCTGAAATAAAACGCCGATAATATCCTGCGAGCCCCAAGAACTGCTTAACGCTTTTCGGGTCGTGCGGCACTGGAAAGTTTTCCACCGCATGAATTTTTTGTGGGTCCGGTCTAACTCCGTTTTTGCCGATGATGTGGCCCAAGTATGCGACTTCCTTGCGCAGGAACTCGCACTTGTCAGGCTGGAGTTTTAGATTCGCTTTTCGTAATCTTTCGGCTAATTTATTAAATTTAATCTCATGTTCGCAATGACCCTGCATATAACACGATATCATCTAAATACACGAACAATTCGATTCCTTGCAGCCCGGACAGAACCTGATCCATAAGCCGTTGAAACGTCGCAGGAGCGTTTTTCAGACCGAATGGCATTCGGTTGAATTGATAGTGACCGTGAGGTGTTGAAAACGCTGTTTTCTGCGCGTCCGGCTCGTGCATCGGTATCTGATGAAAACCTGACGCGAGATCGAAAACGCTAAAATACTTGGCACTGCCCAATTGATCAAGAATCTCGGTGATATTAGGCAGCGGGTACGCGTCGCCGATCGTTTTTTCGTTTAATGTACGGTAATCGATTACCATGCGCCAGCGTTTATTACCTAATGAGTCGGGCTTCTTGGGGACTATCCAGAGGGGGGAGTTGTAGGGGGAGTCGGAAGGAGAGATGGTGCCATTATCTAGGAGAGCCTCTATTTGTTTATTTATTTCCTCCTTATGGATGGGAGGATATCGGTATTGTTTAGTGTAGACAGGATGGTTATCAGTGGTGTTTATCTTATGACGCATGACATTTGTGTATCCCAATGGGTCGGACGGTATGTGGAAAAGATCGTTATATTTGTTTATTAACTTATTCACGTGCGCCGTTTCCTCGTCGTTTAGGTGGTCGAGTCGTAGGAGAGTTTTTATTTGTTCTTTGCGCTCGTCCCTAGGGACGGTTTTTTCTGTGGTAGAGGCAACTTGGAATATGCGGTCGTTTTTTGTGCTATTCGGTTCCCCGTGCCCTAAGGCCGAAGCACGTCCTTCGAATAGCGAAGCGCCGCTTGTTCGCCCGTCGGAGACAATTTCGACTTCCTCGAGCTGGATTATAGGAATTTCTATTTCTTGGTCGATTTCGCTCGCATTTATTACGCTAATAAGGGCTCTACCGTCACGATTAGCTACTAACGCGCTACCTAGGTACACGTTTTCGCATATATTAATTCGTGGAACATACCCTTCCGATAATTCTGAATTGACAATTCGCACCGGAATAGTGAGACGAGATCTAGGTGGGACGATTACGGTATTTCGTTGAGTAAAAGGTATCGTGATGTCCTGCCGCGTTAGAATTTTTTGTACGAAGTCGATTTTTGTGGCGCTGCATAAGAAATCCGATCCTAGGATTCCCTCTTGAGAAATTGGAAAGTCGTTCGTTACAACTTGCAAGATTATGGCGTATCCCATAAATTTTATTTCGACGGCCCCGAGAGTTTTTATATTTCCGTCGGTTATTCCGCTAAGGAGAATCGACTGCTGAGTTTGAATGCATATCTCGGGACGTAGATTGCGTATTTTTATTAAATTTGGCGCAGCACCTGTATCAATAATGAATTCTGTTGATTGTAGTAATCCGTCGGCAGAAATGACGACAGTAGGTGCGTGGGAGAAATCGCGAGGATTTAAGACTGCGATGCGTCGTTCGCGATATTGTCTGATTGGGTTTCGCTCGCGCGCACCGGATGATTTTCCTGAATTCTCCCCGCTCGAGATTCGTCCGTTATTCCCGAGGGGCTCCCGGCGTTTCCCTGGTTGATCCGGGAGTTATTATATTCACGTTTCCGACATTGTTCGATCTCATGGCCCGCGTTTTTGCAATATCGGCACCATTTATCGGAACGAGCATTGGTGTAGCGATCAGGGGGCGCATTGCTGCCGGCGCGATTCTCGCGGCTACGATACGGTTCAGGAGGCGTATATCTCTAGTATATGAATAATTTAAGTTTCTCTGGTCACCAACATTTCCTCGCGTTTCTTCGGGCCGGTATCTAGAGAGAGGCTCCTCACGTCGGGGGGTTGATTGAGCGAGAGGGCGGTAGGGCGAGCTTGCGGGAGGTAGTCGTTGAGGTATGTTTTCGTACATGTTTCGAACGTTGTATCTTTGTTTATCGAGCTCCTCCCTTTTTGCGAGGGACTTGGTTGCGGAAAATGCCTCGAATGGGTTCTCGCGGTGTTCCGATGTGAGTTGCAATCGATATTGGAGGGGGAGACCTTCGCAAAATGATCTTGCAGTGAGCGCGTCTACTTCGGCTATCCTTCGGGGATGCAGGGTTCCTCCCGTACGACGCTCGGTGTCGAGAATCGCGGTACGCAAATCCTTTACTCGACTAATATAATCTAGCATATGTTCGTTTTTCTTTATGTATGACGTACTTAACTCGCCACGGTGTTAGACGATCCGAAGGCCCCGTTTAAAAGATCTATTAGTTGAGTTACCGTATCGCATGGCTCGTCTTCCACTGCGTAATGAGCACGCCCTCTCAATTTGTTTATCAGTATTTTCGTTAGGTTCCTCTCCGAGGAGGGAGGGATGATTTCTCTAGCGCGACGACAACCCCGAATAAATTGCGATAGCGGAATATTATATCCGTCGAAAGAGGGAACGCATTCAGTGGCTTCCCGGAACGAGACCTTTGGTGGCTGGGAAGATTCCATACAGTTCTCCTGTAGGAAAGCACGGGGTTGCGATTCGAACGGACGTTGGCCGTCGGACGGCGTAAGTAGGGGATCGTGGAGTCTTACCTTATCTACATCACGACGGAGGCTATTAATTTCTCGAAATATTTCGTCCTTGAACGAAATGAGCAGTTCACAGACGTTGCCGTCTCCGTAATTACGCGATCTGTCTACGTATCCATGCTCGGTTTCATGGTCAGCGATTCGTTCGCGGCTTGACTCTTGATTTATCGTTTTGCGGGTTCGTTCTAGGGCGCTACGCTCAGCCCGGAGTTGTGTTTTCTCGGTTTCAAGTTGTCGTGTGAGCGTGTTGCGTTCGGCCTGTAATCGCGCTTTTTCGATCTCGCGCTCTTTTCCTATTTCCGCCCGTTCCCTATCCAAGGCTGCGCCCTGTTTCCGCAAGCGTTCCTCCTGTTTCGCGAGTGCTTGCCGCAGCGCCTCCAGCTCCTCTTCGCTGAGCTTTACGCCTTCGTCTCTCTTTGTTGAGCGAGTATCCATAAAGGGATGCGGAAGTACAACGAGGTTAAATAATCGATTCGCGTGGTGAGATTTTATATATCATCCCACCGCTGTCACCAAAATATGTTACGTCCCAAGGTCCAACCGTTGGTAATTGATACCTGGACAAACCGGGGACCAATGGCGGGTAACAAATCGAGAGTTGCGCGTCCTTTCGATTAAGAAGAAACCTATGGTAATACCTTCATGAATCTTGCTGGTGGTTCGGTGCGGGACGCGCGGCTCAGGCTGGACTCTGGTTGGTTAGGCTCCTTGTAGGTGCTCGATGATTGGCCGGCGCTGATTCCGCTCGTTCACACACACGATCTCCAAGTTAAACGATAAACGTATACGCGCGGCGGCGTTTATTGTAAAAGGAGAGGTTTCGTCAAATATTAATATATATACGTACTTATAATTGCTCAAAAGTAATTAGTGTATTTTATAACTTCTGCAGTTGCTACACACATATCCAGACTTATGTTATAACTATTTATAATAATTAGACGCGGTTAACTAGGAAGGTTAAATAAGATGTACCTATGATTAGATTGGATTGCTCACGCGAGTAGAATTTAGGAATTTAACTAGAAATCGCGATACTCTGGAAGAGACCGTTTCTCTTCGACCAGACCCGACCCCGGGAAGTTTTGAACTACTCCTCAAAAACTCGCTGCTCGCGAGAGCAAGTCCCGTTTTTAGAACCCGAACGCTTTCAGGAAAAAGGTGCCCCTCCATGCTGGTAGGGCGCGTGAGGTGGGGAGAAGATGTCAGGGGCGGTCCCTGCAGTTCTAGTGCCCCGTCGGTTATTGAAGTAAAGAAAAATTTGTAATTTGGCCAGGGACATTCCTGGACAAGTTTTATAAGTACCGCTGACGTGACAACTGACGCTCTGCGCTTCCGTGGGACCTCTATTTATACGAAAAAAGGGTGTTGTCTAGGATACAAAAGTTAATTGTAATGTCACGATTACGATTTTTATAATGTTTAATCGTTGTTAATCTAGAGTACATTTAGTTAGAGTAGTTTCGAGAAGAAAAGAAGTGATTTACGGTTTAGCTTAAAGAGCCAAGATTGCTCCGAGACGGATGACAAATTCTGTTATTCTCGCGGAAAATATGGCTAAATAAACAAATGGTCACCGTGTACAAATAGGTTGCGTGCAGGGGTACCATTGTCAGTTGCGAGTCTGATTTCAGATAACGCTCCTGTTGGAAGTTATTCTATGCGTTCACGATTTTTTAAGTGCGACGTGGCGCCTGTTTTCTAAAATGAAATTGTTACTCAGTCTCGGATGACAAAGCCTAGATTTTTACTATTGCGTGATTTCGGTGCATTTATAACCATTTTTTTTGTTTGCGTAGTAGGAGAAAAATCTTCGCAGCGCACTCTCCCGAGGGGGATCCGAAAGGAGCACCTATCGGAGGAGGGAAGACGCCCAGCAGCCCGCACCACTGGGTGTGCCGGATTCGACCGTCCCGTGATCTCAGGAATATACCGGAACGGCCGCCTACCGACTAAAAAACTCCCCCTTGTCCTAGCATTACATCCATGCATATATGTGAGTGCCCCGGAACTACCGACCGGTATTACTTCAGGGCACCCACGATGCAAACGGGATGGCTCCCACCGCACGCACGGGAACATCCTTTAATATTAACTAAGCCTAACTATATATACATATATACACATTATTTACAATGATAAATTTCCACTATGAAGAGGTGAAACTCGGGAAGGAACAGAAGGTACAGGAGGAAGTATCAACTCCCTCTGATTCCTCTCCCGATCCCCCTCCGCCTCTTCCTTTCTTCTAACTACTGTCTCGCAAAAATTCGCAAATGCAGTCCAGGCTTCGGAGGAACCCATGATGGCCCCAATCACCAAGTTACACTCTCGGTCTAGATCTAGATCAAGACCGAGAGCCACGAACAGATTTCTTCTCTCCACCGCCCATGAAGGGCAGTGAAGGAGGGTATGCACGGCATTGTCAATAGCACAGTGCTGACAAATTGGAGTCTCCGCCTTTCTAATCCCGTATAGATAGACCTCAAAGCATCCGTGACCCACAATGACCTGGGTCATCCTAAAAGTAAGGTCACCATGGGTCCTCCTCATCCACCTTCTCAGTCTGCCTACGAGAGCCCCCCGAACAGCAGCCCCAGGTGTGTTTCGAGGAAACTCCTCGAGCCGCGCATTCCATCTAACTACAGACCTCTCCGTTTCCTCGTCGCGAATGAGGCCCATCGTCCTGTGAGCGATGAAGCCATTTTGCTCGAAGTAGGCTCGCCGCCTCAAGTAGGATCGCCTTAGACGATCAGCAATCAGATCAAACGGGACCAGTCTCGCGAGTATCAGTGATGCCTCATAGGAAACAGTCTTATAACCCCTTATAATTCTAAGTGCCAGCTGCCTTTGTAGTCTACCCGCGTCGCGTCGAATGGTACGGTCCCTCGCAACTGCCTGTGCCCACACAGGAGACCCATACAAGACGACAGACATTACGACGTTGGCATATACCCGACATCTGCACTCCCCAGGGCCGCTAATATTGGCCGTTAATTTACCAATGGCCGCTGCCATCCTCAGAGCCTTGGGAAAGACTCGGCGGAAGTGTTCTCTAAAGAACCACTTAGAGTTTATCACCAATCCCAGATATTTTATCGACGAGCGCAGTTCGATTTTCGCATCCCCTATTCTGATACTTGCACTCGGTACCCCCCATATGAATGCCACGGCCTCCGTTTTGCCTGTCGACACTTCGAGGCCCAGTCACCTGATCGCCCCGACCACAACAGCCGCTCCCAATTCCGTCCTAATAACCTCGCGTAAGGACGGCCCTCTCACTACTAAAAGGGTATCATCCGCGTAGCATAGGACGGAACAACCCAGCGGCAAGCCGACACGCAAAACAGAGTCGTATCCAACATTCCAAAACGTCCCAGGACCGAACCCTGAGGAACCCCGCGCATCATAGGGGATCTCGTGTACCTATCGTTCTTGTCTATGTAGGACAGCCATCTGTCCGACAGAGAGCTATCCAGAATGCGTCGGAGATATCCCGGAACTCTCTTTTCCACTAGCGCATCTCTGATGACAGGCCACGGGAGGGAGTTGAAGGCATTGGCTATGTCAAAAGACACAGCCAACACCACCCCCCCCATCCCGCGCCCCATCATCCACCATCGCACGAAGCCTCCAAATGGCATCTACTGTAGATCTTTGCGATCTGAATCCGAATTGAGATTCCGAGATACCCCTAGACTCATCCAGACACTGCGTAAATCGGTTGCTGATAACCCTCTCCAGCAACTTTCCTGCCTCGTTCAAAAGACAGATCTGCCTGTAAGACGACGGCGTTCGATCAGGCTTCCCCGGCTTCTCCCAGATGTATGCTGCACTCCCAGATGTATGCTGCACGCGTTCCTGGGAGTCCCTCATGCAAGGCCAGGTAAGGACACCCGGAGGGGTTTTAGTGGGTGCAAGCCCCACATAACCCCGGGCTTTCCCCCGAGGCCCGGGGTATGCGTCAGGCATTTCCCCTCCGTTAACAAAAAAAAAAAAGACTTCCCCGGCTTCTTGAGCAACACCAATCGCGCCATTTTCCATCTGGATGGAAACACCCCCTCCCTGAGACAGGCCGTAAAGCAGCTCATCCAACGCTTGACCAAGATGTCACTCGTACTCCTGATACTCCTGATGACACATCCGATGATCCCATCAGGACCAGGAGCCCGACCATTGGACGGGGGAGGCGGTAACATCCATCCCCCCGCATCAGACGGTAATAACGTCTCGATCACTTCCCCCACGATTCCTAGAGAGAGAGACTCGACAATTCGAGACGCGCCCAATTTATCGAGCATTATACGATACGGCATGTCCCAGGGATACCTATCGAGAGTATCGAGAAGACCCCGCCATAGGTTCATCTTCGACCTCCTAATAGCCCCCCTGAGAGCCTGTTTCCCTTCCTTTAATTCAGACCAGAGACCTCGGACCATCTCAGAGTCACGATACCTTCTACGCTGTCTTAGTAATTTTCTTCGAATTCGTATACAACGAACCCGGAGTTCAGTAATCTCGTCATTCCACCAATAAACCGAAGGTCTATCGGTGGCTCTCAAACGCGGCATCGAGACGTCCGAGATCTCTGTCAACGCCGCACTTAGCCCATCAATCAGGGATTCCGCCACATCTCCATGAGGAGGAGAGGACCATGCCTTTACGTTAGCTGCCGCGCTAGTAGATCCATATTAACCCTTCCATCACTCCACCGTGGGAAGTGTTTGTTCCCAGTTCTCTTTAGAAGACCGACTATCCTCTCCTGCACCCTCATAAGGATGTAACGATGATCCGAGAGAGACTCGACATCTACCGCCACACGCCAACCACTAACTCTACGAGCTGCCGAGGACGAGGCCTATGATAGGTCTACGCATGACGCCCCACGTGGGTGCACGCAAGTGGGCACGAAACCACTGTTTAACAGCACCAGGTCCAAGCCCCCCGCCCAAACTGACAGAACTCTACCTGGTTCGCATCACCCAAGTCCCAAGCAGAGTACCTAGCGTTGAAGTCACCCAAAATCAATAAAGGTCTTTGAGTGCACAATAGAATTCGAGCACCCAAATCGTACAATCCCCTTTCAAAATCCACGTCCGCAAGGTTGGGGGAGAAGTAGCAACTAAAGACCACCATCCCTCCCCATTCAAGCGCAACGTCCCTCCCCTATAAAGAGGCGAACATCGAACGTCTATTTGGGAATGCTGCCATGTAATGCGTCGGGGGATCATCTACCGAGAAAAGCCAGCGTCCATTGTTTATCAATGAATGAGGTTCCGATACGGCAACGAGTCCCATTGTTCCTCCTCGCATACCCGCGCAATAAAATCCTGCGCAGGTCTCGATCGATTGACGTTTATTTGTCCGATGTTAGCCATTGGGAACGTCAACCGACAACCTCTCCTCCGCGGGGGAAACAGCCTCAGACGTCCGAACAGCAGGGCTGTTCTCCGCTCGCACGTCGTCTCTTATGTCAGTCTTCTCATCTGTCGCTGTTCTTATCGGACTATTGTAAGAAACGCAACCATCTCCTCCTGCTCTATGCCCAGCAGGCAGATTCCTTCCTGTACAAACGGAACAATGAGGTGGAGCCTTGCAGCCGATGGCCGTATGTCCTTCCCGGCCGCAATTAAAGCACATTAAAGCACACCTGTCCACAGCACTCCTACAATTAGCCCTTGTATGTCCTACAGCGAAGCACCTGTAGCACTGGAGTCTCCGCTTGGCCAAAGGCACCACAAGTACCTTGGACCATCCAATGCGAAGTCCATTCTTTCAACATTTGTTCCGCACACGTGTCCGGGCACTGTATCCAAACGGTGTTATGGCCACCTCTATCTGGTCTCAGAGAATCCATGCGAACGTCACTCGATTGTACATTTCCGCGCGTTGCTACAGCCTCCACAATCTCACGAATCGTGACGGATTCGTCCAAGAAGACGGAATTCCAATCTTCTAATCGGCCGTATCACCTTGATTCCAGTCCGATCTTTGAAGAGGGAATCCAATCGGTTCACAAGGGAATCAGCTTTTGAACCAGCATCCTCCCCCGGAATCTCCACCAGCAGGCCACCAGTTTGAGCACGTCTGACTCTCGTATCAATGATGCCTAACTCCTCGAGGGAAACACTGGATCTCGCCTCGCCCATCACCTCTGCGTATGAGGGGCCTCCCTCATCGCAACGAATTAGAACCGCAGCGGAGTTGATTTTGCGTATTCCTCTACGAACCGTTCGACTAGGAAAGATCGCAGATCCGGTCCCAGATTTAGGGCGAACCCTAGAATCTGCAGGAGCCGTCGCCACGCCACGAGCCCCCCTCACTGCCACCGCAAAGGAAACATCTTTCCTCACCATTTTCGCACCACTGCCATCCAACGCCACAACTTCGGAAGCACGCACTGGCACACGACTACCACCACGATAAGTATCTATTGTCTTTTTCCTTTTTTTCCTTTTTCTCTTCCCCGTAACAGTCTCCCAGGGCTCTCCTCTCTCGGGACCAGAAGAAGGAAGCCAGTCAGCAAGATCCTTTTCTCGCTGGTGATTGTCCTCTTGCCCATTAACCGCAGAGAGAACAATACGTCCCCTTTCGTCAACCAGTTTCCTTCTCGCAGAGGAATACTCCGGTGTTACTCTGGAGACTCCCCTCAGAGAGGGGCGGCGTGCTGGAGGTATGTCCTCAGCTACTCTTCTACCCAGAGGGGAGGAGTGAGGTTCCAGCCACTTGTCGATCCGCTCTTCCGTGATCCAGATTACCGTGTCCTAATGCTTTACCACTAACAAGCTCTCTCCTCAGTAACTTTACTTTTTCAAGGAGACTATCTCTGTCCTTCTGAATGATCTTCATCTGTCTCTTGAGCGAAGCTATCTCACGTTCTAGTTGGAGACATCTTCCGCTCATTACTTCAACCGGTTCTTGGGCCCTGGCTGAATTCACCGCCAGTTGTTGAACTACCTGTCTGGCCACTTCCACTCCTATGATTATCTGTCGGTGCAGATCACCTTTCATGGTTGATGTCTTTTTTTGCGCGCTACTTGCGGCATCCAAGACTCTCAAGGTCTCCGTCATTATGGTCTTCGGAGACATCTGCGGGAATAGATATGTAATTTCATCCACCGCAATCTTTTGCCTGTCTTACGACAAAGAATCGTCAAGAGGACATTCCTGCAATTTTCTCTTTTTACCCGCCCGCCAATCTTTCTTGGTGATTTGCAGGAAATTGGGCCGATCCAAGACGTCATCGTCATAATCGTCCATCCTTGTCGCGCTCATCTTTGAGAGGGATTTGGATCCAGGGACGTTGCTCCCCTTTGGCGTCCTCTTTTTTTACCACCAACCGCAGCAGCATCGACCGACGTGACCGAATCCGAAATAGAGGCACTTGATCTCGTCTCTGAACTGTCGATCACTATCGGCGCATCCGACGTCTCGACAGCTGTCACCGGCAAATTTACAATGTCTCCGTCCACGACACGTAGTCTAAGTTCCCTCGGGAGACGCACGTCCGAAATTAACTTAGGCCCGGGCCCTCTAAAACCGATACTGACTCTGTTCTCACTGTCACTCATTATAAGGGCCGTGACCTGACTGTTAGGTAATGTACCGTCCTCATCTTTCGGAGATTCGCCATTGGTAGACACTGGCAATTTCTCTAATACTTCCGTGAGCTTACGCCGCTCCAGAAGTGTACTCCTGCTACGAGTACTGGGACCGGGAGTCTCATACACACCCCAATCCATCCTTTCCTCAGCGGTAGCCATATCGGCTGCGGAACCCGCCGGCAACTCCGCGACTTGCCCCTCGCATGATTCCCCCGTAGGGGTCGATCGCCCGGGAGCGGAGACACTACCCCCGGTAAACCCGTGACGAGCATCCGACCTCTCGCCGTGTCATATCCTTTTTCCTGCTGTTCATATTGTATATATATACCGACGATGGAGAAGAAACCGGGTGACTCGCCGGCCAATCACCCGACTCGACTCTAATGAAATTCCGCGACTGCTTACGCGGACGACCGCCCGACGGCAAGGACGACCTTCAAACGGCCGCAAGACGGGAGTGTACCAAGGTCGGTAAGACCGTCTTATGTTCATACATATAAAAGTCAGTTGCCTCGCACAGAAGAATATGCTCGCCAAAAAGTGGTACTTATTACCTCTCGACGAGTATTCCTTAGCATGCCTCTAGGATAGAGAGCAAACAGCAAAACCCCAAGAGATAACCCACATCCTGGAGTGTCCATGTCGGAACTTCCACTGTGATAGTTCCCTCGCAGATCTCCAGTCCTCTATCTCGATATTCGCCCAAGAGAGAATTAAACCAGAACCCAAGAACTGCACCATCATCTCAGTGAATTTAATCACTCCGCAAAGTTTCACTTATGTACACACTATTTACACTGTTCACTATATACAAGTACTATATATATAAATTTAACAGTCCATCTATGTTGTCTCACCACAGTCATCAGCGTTCGTGCGCTCCCTACTTGGCCGCTGTTGAATAATTCACCCATTTCATCATCCATTTATCTCGTGGCCACGCATCTTTACCACGAGACAGGGGGACCTTTTATAGAAGGCCCAACTCGTCGTCCGAGAGGTCGGGTGCAATCTCGGACGCTCGGTCTCTTCCAGTGGTGCAAGGGAAGAGATTATGAGAGCTCAGGTACCGCGGGTTCGCTAAACCCATAGTGGAATCATATCAAGATGCGTCCGGGAATGCCGGATCGCATCAGAAATAATCCCACCCCCTGCGGAGAACTTAATCTAGCCTAATAGATAAAGTAGACACATATATATATATATATGTATATATATATACGTTTCCCTATTTACATCTACTTTGTGTATCTATCTGCATTATCTATCAATCAATGCATTATCTAACCTAACTTAACCTAACAATATAATGTCTTTTGCAATCTTGTCTCTTTTCGGGCCTACATTAAAGTTGTTATTCTTTCCAGGTTGATTGGCATTTACGAGTTTTCGCGGAGCCTGTCCAGTCCCTGTTTTCAATTCTGTCAGACCATTATCAGAAGAGGCCGCTCGGATTTCACAGACGCCAACCATAGTAGCGACGTGGAGCCCAAGAAAAAAAATCGTGGCGTCTGTAGACGTAACAACGACAAATAGGGCCAGTTTCACGTCAGTTAAACTTATCCGTCGATTAACTTCATCACCAGAATAGCCAACAGAAAGACTTAAAAATCTGTCTTTCTCTTATTCTTATTATAGTAATAATAAAGAAAAAGTATTGTGTAGAGATAAAAAATAAAACATTGAAATGTAAATATATTTGACTATTTTTTACAAATACATACTTTCGAAATTAGATTAGAGGTGATGAGTTTACAGTTTAGCAATTGGTAATACTCAAAGTTAATCAGCGGATGAAGTAACTGGCGTTGGTGAAACTGGTCCATAATGTAGATTGATAGATAATACAAATAGATACACAAAGTAGATATGTAAATAGGGTAACGTATATATATGTATATATATATATATATATATATATATATATATATATATATATATAGGTAAATAGATGAAGTAGACAGATACAGAATATATATAAATAAATAGATAACACAGATAAGCAAATAAATAATATAATTAGTTGGATAGATAACGTATATAGATGAATAGATGACATATATATAAATAGATAGATAAATAGTAGATAGATAAATAGAAAACATATATAGATAACATATATAAATAGGTAGATAAATAGATAGATAACATATATGGGTGCATAGATAATGTATATATATATATATATAGATTGATAATGAAAATAAGCAGATAGATAACATAAATAGATGGATAAATAATGTGGATAGATAGATAAATAATACAGAGGTACATAAAGTAAATAGGAAAATTGATAACATTCAAGAAGATTAATAAGTATACTAGCTTGATCAAAAAGTTTCCGGAATTCATTCAGAAAATTCAAAATACAAGTTTATTCATCAAAAGTGATATTGTCCCCTTCAAAGTATTCTCCAGCGACTGCAACGCACTTATGCCAGCGCTTGATCCAGCTCTCGAAACATTTCTGGAACTCTATTATTGGTATAGCCGTCATCAGCCGTCATCAGAGCCGTTTTCGATTTTTCCATTACCTCCTTTCGGCTGTTAAAACGCGTTCCCCGCAGGTTTTTTGACTCGATCGAACAGAAAAAAATCGCAGGGAGCCATATCGGGTGAAATCGATGGCTGTTGGATGGTATTCGTTGTTGCAAACTCATTGTTGCAAATTCAACTCCATTTTTAAAACTGTAAAAAATCGAAAACAGAGGTAGATGTACTCAAGACGGCGTAATTTTTATAAATGTCAAGCTATGGCGATAAAATTTGATGGAAATGTCAATGATAGATGTGGCAATTTAGCCAAAAAAACATGTATAGATAAACAGATAACATATATAAGTAAATAGATAAAATATGTGGATAGATAATGTAGATAGGTAAATAGACAATGCACATTGGTAGATGGAACGGATGACGTGGATAGATAAATAAAATATATAGGCAAGTGGATAACTTATACATATGAATAGATATATGTAGATAAATAGATAACGCCGATAAATAAATAATGTGACGTGACGTTTTTTATCCATCACAAGGGTCGTAAATATAATCCGACCAGAAAAGCGCCCTTCTTAAGTAGGAGGACGTGTCAGGATATTCTTTCTGAAATTTTTTACGTCTATTGTTATATTTGCGTGTATTTAAGATTTTCGATATATAAGTTTTGATGCAGCAAAGGACAGATTTAAAGACAATCATAAGCACAGATAAATGTTGTAGAAAATCGTTAAACAAAATGAACTTCTCATTCTGGTAAACAACGATGTCATTGATTTCCAAAAATCAATTAACAGAAAAGAACCCGAACTAGGAAATTCGAGGCCACACCGTTACTAATCAATAAGAACACTATACAAAATATATCTTGAGAACTAACGTGGTTCTAATATTAAAACATATAAAAAATAAGAGCATAAAAAACCACAGCACAAGTTATAGTTTGTGATATTTAATTATTATTACATTAATTAAAACATTAAACGTTTCGGCCACAATCTGGCCATTTTCAGTAAATCAATAATATTCTTAAAACGCAGAGTTACATCTAGTTGACATTAAATTCAACAGTCAAGAGTTGTAATTAAATAAACATGTTCTTTTATATGTGAAGATGCTTCATACAGTAATGTTACAACGCCAGTTGTCACATCAAGAAAAGTGTAGAACAAGAATTTCCAGATTCTAATTTAAATAAAATTGTATATATTAAAATCTTCTAGTCGGAATATAAAGAAACAGAATCATTACCTGTTTTACAGCAAAAAAACCAAACGATGAATCTCAAG
The DNA here is from genome assembly GCF_024713525.1 of Acromyrmex echinatior. Taxonomy (NCBI): domain Eukaryota; kingdom Metazoa; phylum Arthropoda; class Insecta; order Hymenoptera; family Formicidae; genus Acromyrmex; species Acromyrmex echinatior. The sequence continues at coordinate 6,834,527 of NC_141870.1, forward strand.
TATTTCTTTTACACAATTAGAATTTTGTTGTGACATTATGTGTTGTTATTTGTCCTATCATGTATTTTACCACTATTTATATATCTGAGTCAACAATTTAGAAAGTTCTAGAATTATTTGTTAAAGGAAAGAGACATCCTTCTTTAGAAGAGGAAAATAAATCTCAGGCAAACCTTCCATGTCACTTTGCTTATTGATACCACTTGTTTGTCTTTTTATATGTATCATTTCCGAAATTCTTCTTTTCACTAAAGATTGTTCTATATCTAAAATTCTTATATTATCCCAATCTAATTCATGCATCTCATTCATACGGTGACGTGAAACCACAGAAATTTCGGAAGAAAGTTTTTTTATATCGGCCTTATGTTCTTTAATCCGAGTTTTTAATTTCCTTTTAGTTTGGCCAACATAAGACGATTCACAGTTTAAGCAATTAATTTTATAAACTACTAGGCATTGGTCATCCTTAGGCAAAGAATTCTTTCCTGTCTTAATAAATGTATTCATTTTAGTGGTAAAATACATGATAGGACAAATAAGAACACATAATGTCACGACAAAATTCTAATTGTGTAAAAGAAATACTTGAGATTCATCGTTTGGTTTTTTTGCTGTAAAACAGGTAATGATTCTATTTCTTTATATTCCGACTAGAAGATTTTAATATATACAATTTTATTTAAATTAGAATCTGGAATTTCTTGTTCTACACTTTTCTTGATATGACAACTGGCGTTGTAACATTACTGTATGAATCATCTTCACATATAAAAGAACATGTTTATTTAATTACAACTCTTGACTGTTGAATTTAATGTCAACTAGATGTAACTCTGCGTTTTAAGAACATTATTGACTTACTGAAGATGGCCAGATTGTGGCCGAAATGTTTAATGTTTTAATTAATGTAATAATAATTAAATATCACAAACTATAACTTGTGCTGTGGTTTTTATGCTCTTATTTACTATACAAAATATTTAATCACGAACACACAAGCATTATTTGCTGAAGATGGCTCGAAGTGAGTTAAAATGTTCCAGACCAATGTAAGAATTTGAAGAATAAATATATTTCAAGAATACGCAAAGAAATTCGTTGAGTTACTCTTACTTTCTCATTCGATTTTAAAATATTTATATTTTAGATTTTCGTGCTTGTTTTTGTCTTTTTCCGTGCGCTATTATTATTGCAAGTTTTATAAAAATATTGGCGACTTCTTGTGACTTATTGTAACATTGCATCATCTCACCGGATCAACGAGTGAAGAATGAAGATCATCAAGAATTAGGGAAATGAAGAAAGAATTAGCGGAGACATCGAACGACCTACAAGGAGGATGGCACACAGGTGATATCGCTTCATATTTTAATAGTTTTTATTTCATTTTGGAATTTGTTATCCTGTTGCAACATCTTTACAGACGATTATCTCAAGGGATGAACCAAGGCAATGAGAGGGATGGCCATTCTATGCTAGTTTACTGGCGAGAGATCCTGTTACGGAATTGTGAAAGACCTCTTGGAAGGACGGATCTATAGCCGGAAGCAGAGAGGATCGGAATACTTCTGTTGGATGCAAACCCCCACGCATAATAAAGATCAGAAAAAGCCTCATTAACGGCCGAAAGAGTCCTACTGCCTAATTAAATCCTGCGCGCAAGGATACGCAGGATGCGCGATTAACGTGGCTTGCGCTATTTGTGGAGCACGCCAGATCCGCAAGTCAATTACGAGGGCAAAGTGAAAAGTAACCGACCTCAACATGAAACATGAACATAAACGCAGTTTTCAGTTAAGTACCAAGTTATATATCAAATTACTCGCATTGAAAATATCTATAATTTCTCCTTTGACCACTTTGCTAAACAATTCACAGCTAAAAAGTTATAGCCAAAAAACCATAAGAAAAAAAAAGCAAAAAACGAAAATTTAAGAAAAAAAGTACTTGTTTTGAAGATGCCGCCATCGAAGTCAAACTTTTCGGTATATATTCAAGTGTTATATATCATATTGCTCACATTAAAGGCGGCTACAATTTCTGCCTTAACCATTTTTCTCTACAAGTTAGCATATGCTCGGTAGGCTTATAAGTTGCTGCGGCAAATTTGAAAAAAAGTGCTAACATATTTTTGACTCTAACTTTTTAGCTATGAATTGTTCAGAAAAGTGGTTAAAGTATAAATTATAGATATTTTTAATACGAGTAATTTGATATATAACACTTGGTACTTAACTAAAAACTTTGTACATAGTTCATGTTTTCATGTTGAGGTCGGTTACTTTTCATCTTGCCCTCGTATTATGATATGACTCACCGTTAGAAGACGCGATCATCTGCATGCTGAAAATATTGACGACACTAGAGTTGGATCACTTTTATTGATCTTTCATTAACCATATTTTCAACGCCAATTATCTTGCCGCAGAACAGATTGACAAACTAAAAGTGTCCGCCATTTGTAATTCTATACAATTTATGCTTTGGAATTGTTGCCATGTATTGCGATTGGTTGCGATTGAGTGATCACGAGTGATTTCCGAGATATTTGGACATTTCCGGAAATTTCTGCGCGTTCTGCAAAAAGTTTTTATGTTACATATTTTTGCAATTTGTTTTATATAAAACATGCGAGCCTATTGCGTTCTCTGAATGTAAGGAACAGGCCATTAATTTTCTAAAAACGTCAAACATCGCATTGGTTATAGTTAACAGAATCAAATGAAAATATTATATAATAAATAAACTATGTATATGTTACAAATGTTTCAAAAACAATGATTGTAGCTATTGTATAAATAAGCGTCAAATTGGTTTTTATTTCCTTATAAAGCCTGTAGTAAGATAGGCGGTGCTATAAACACGGATAATACAAAATATATGGAAGAAAATCAGCCCTGTTCGGCACTTGTGCTGTGGCTGTTCCAGCGAGTAGGTGATGAGGATGCATTGGAGCCGGTGTCGTGATGAGAAGCATACAGATCTTCCGTGGTCAAACGCTTCTAATTTGTAAGATCGTCAATTTCCATGTCGAGGAATAAATGTTGCCGAGTCTCATTTTGTAAGACGCGTGTCGATTAATTGTGTCAGATTCTTTGCGTAAATTATGCACAAGCTATTTACAGAAAATATTTATTCCTTGTTATTAATCTTTATGTAATTTATTGCAGCCGTATACGATTCGTTCTTCATCCTCCGTTCCAGCCACGAACCGCTCCGCCTCTATCATTATCACGGTTGAGCAATCGGTTATCAGAGCCATCAGTGTTTGCGATTCTTTATATAGTTTAAATACTTTCATATTTCGAGTAAATCTGTGATATTTATTCCGCAAAAAGCTCACTGATCGTGCCAGACGCCCAAACCAATAACGTAAATGAGAACAATATGAACGCCTGGAAATATTTTCTATTGCGTTAATTTCGAATCTCGAATAAATATTATTTGCGAACCCCGTAAAGAATATTAATCACGAATGCACGACGAAATTGCACCACGCTCGTGAGCAATAGATAACATAATTAGGTGTGTGCATGCGTGCGCGCGCGCGCGCGCGCGCGCGTATGTGTGTGTATGTGTGTATGCGGAAGAGATAACGCAAATAAGTAAATAATGTATGGGGTGCGTCACAAAAATCCGGATAAATTCAAATTTAAACTTTTCGCTATATTGTGCTTCCGCCAGAGGTTGTTGTTGGCGTTTAAGAAAGCCTAATGCTTCTAGTTGTTACGTCCTACAAACGCCACGATTCTTTTCTTCGGCTCCACGTTGCGATTATGGTTGGCGTCTGCGAGACTCGAGCGGAACCTTCTGATAACGTCTAAGAGAACTTAAAAGAGGAATCGGACAAGCTCCGCGAAAACTATTCACGTATTTACAGGGTGCATCACCAAAATCCGGACAAATCGAACAATTTCTTTAAACAAAATATTTTTAATGAAAAATTAAATATTACAAAAACTCCTTTTACATGGCACTTGGAGATCCCTATACAACACAATTATTCGATAGCTTGAATGACGGCCTCTATTCTCAGCGTCTCTATTCTGAAGCGTTCGCACGCATGTTGTAATGTAGCGCTGACGAATGCTGCCTCAACAGCGATCCTCAATGACGTCACATTGGGATGCCGAGGCTTATTTGTGATTCTTTCAACTAAGCTCCATAATAGTCCAAGGGATTTAAATCTGGCCTGTTGAAAGCCTAGAATTCCAAAACGTATCGACGTTGTCTGAGAGCCAATTTTGAATCAAATGACTCGTATGAGCCGGTGCACCGTTCTGCTGAAAAACATATGGCCTTCCGGACGCCACAGTTTCTATTAACTTCACTACATCCATCAGAATGCGCAAATACACTTCTTTTGTGACAATTTCTCCTTTTTTAAAGAAATGTAGTGGCATGACATCACTCTCATATAATACCTAGCACGTGAACATTGTCTGGAAATTTTGTTCTGGCAACAGGGACATTCTCGGGGTTGTAGGCTAGCCATTGATCATTCGTCCGGTTGATTTTGGCATCAACAGTAAAAATTTTTTCATCAGAAAAAAACCAGATTTGTCCCGACACTTCGTTTTTCAAAGAACACAATAACAAATTGCAACGAGCAACTCGGATTGTCCTGGCAGCCTCAGAGAGCATCTGTCGTATCTTTAATGTGTACGATTTGTATTGAAGGTCTTCCTCGGCAATTCGACGCATTGTTGGCTCGCTTACACCAATAATCGATGCTAATTTTCGCAACGATTGCCCTGGGTCATCCGAAATCAGCGCTTGATGCTTTCAATTACTGCGGTGCGTTTTTTCGAGTTAATTCTTCTTCGCTGGCATATTGGAACCTTCGGTGGACTATTCTAAAGCATTTTGCCACAACGTCATAAACGGTTGATCTCGGTTATTCAAAGAACCGAATTATTTCCGTTGCTGAGCGCCCAGAAGACCTTCGATGATCGCGGCTCTTCAATTATACTTCAATTACACTTGATTTCAATATCGCGGCTATTTTGAGAATATGAGTGTTTACTATGTTATATCCAAACCCTTAGAAATTCGGTGAAGGAGATGAGGGAGAATGGAGAGGATATGGAAGAACGGCTAGACTCAATCTCACAGGTATACGTACAGAGTCGAATACCCGTGAGTCGCACGCACCTTTTCGGTCCCGGAATATGAGTCAATGTCCCGAAGGGATGCTATGACACTTGTTCCGAGGGACATTGCGAACGTCGGTCCTACTTTTTGGGTCAAGGAACTTAATCCTTTTGACCCGGGACTGGACCTCGTGCGATCTCAGGCGTTTAAAGGGAAACAATGCGAGAGGTGATTCCTTCCAATAAATGGCAGCTAGGAAAATATAACTGACTTACATTTATTAATAAAAAAAAAATTAGAGTTATATAAGATATATATATATATACCATGATATATTGACCATCAACACCATCTAGTGACAAAAAACCGCAGATACTTTTTAGATGACCCAATATAATATATATATATATGTACATATTTTTTTTACATAAAAATAAGAAAACTTATCCTTATATGTGTAATTATTGTACAATCGGTTTTTGTGTAATGTGATTGAGTAAGAAATAAGTTATGGAGGTATGCGGATATGTATGTGTGTATGTATGTATGAGAAAAGGAAAAGATTATATTGGGTATTGGAGGCGAGGAAAGTGGAGCACATCGGGATGAGGTGCTTATACAGGACGATGTAAGAGGTAGGGTTCCTTGGGATGTAGACCGTAATTATTCTATCCTCTTCGTTGGAGGGGGACGAATATAGTCTAAATAGTCGATCCCAGTTGATCGGCTCAGGATCCGATTGAGGAGGAGTTGGGAGCTGATTTAAAAGAGGAGGGAGAAGAAATTCTTCTTCGAGAGGAGGAGGAGAATAATATAAGATTTCTCGGATGGCGGGATTGATGACAGGGGGAGAGGTGAGATCTAACGATTGTGTTTGATCTGATATTGGCGAGTACGAGATCTCAAGAAAGTGTGGCGGCACGGTTGTGGCTTGGCCATGCAGACGGTTCCGCCTATTCCTCCTGATGTAAAAGGTTCGTCCCTGTTTTCTAACTGACATACTAGCGCGTACTACAAAGAATAAAATATATATATGTTTCGTTAGAAACGCGTAAGTGTGTATATATGCTTATTTTCACGCGGGGAAACGTATGGATGAACCGGAAGGAATGGCACGGGTTTACTGGTTAGCTAGCGGGTCCACGAGATCTTGGGCTATCGGTTGATATATGAACGAGGAGGTCCACTATTCACGGAGAGCGCCAGAAGAGCAGTCGCAGTGACGTATCTGGGTGATCACAATGACGATTGTTGCCCACAATTATCCCTTTCTCTTTCCACTTGCTAAAAAACACGAACTGGCATGACTATCGCGAGTTCTTGTCGCGAGGTTGATTTCCGCACTGGCTGTAGTTGACAATGATTTAAGGCACTCGCAAACTTCACTGACTGAACTGTATCAACGTAAACCGGGTGAGTTTGACTTTTGTACTCACGCTCTGCGCTTCCGCGGACCTCTATTTATACCCCCAAAAAAGGCGTTGTGCCCTTTGTCTAGTTATGCAATAGTTAGTTGTAATGTCACGCAAGATTTACGATTTTTATAGCATCCTATCGTTATTAATCTAAAATGCATCGTTAGAGGAGTTTCGAGAAGAAAAGAAATGATTTACATTTTTCTTTAAAGAGGCAAGATTGCTCCAGACGGATGACGAATTCTGTTATCCTCGTGGAAAATATGGCTAGGTAAACAGATGGTTACCGTGCATAACTAGTTTTGCGTGCAAGGTAACCATTGTCAGTCGCGAGTCTGATCTTAGATAACGCTACCGTGGGAAGTTATCTCATGTGTTTTATGATTTTTTAAGCACGACGTGGCACCTGTTTTCCTAAGATGAAATTGTTGGTCAGTCTGGAACGACAAAGCTTGGATTTTTGTTATTGCGTGACTTCGGTGCATTCATAATATCTTTTGCAATCTTGTCACTTTTCGGGCCTGCATTAAGGTTATTCCGTCCGAATTGATTGGCGTTTACGAGGCAGTAACAGTTAATAAATAAATAAATAATATTTAATATCAACATTATCTAGTGGCACGAAAAGCTAAAGGGGACGGAATTTTCAAAGGAAGACAAGATTTTGTAAAGGAGAAGATGACGACGACGTATCTGAATAATATAAATCAGAAAAATGCATGCATATATTCATACTTACGTATCAAGTGCACTTATGGATATGGTTTTTATCTCATTTTAATTGTAAAAATCTATATTCTTCTTCAATATATGCATTTTTTAATAATACCAATTTATTTAAACAAAACAATAACTTTTTATTACATAAGCGTTCTCCTTCCTGTAAAGGATACACTGTAGAGTCTCTTTCATGACATGATAGAGGCTCTTCCATAATAATATAAAATAGATATTTTTATGTATTATTCAAAAATATACTTAATGGGAAACGCTCTACCGCATCTTCTGATAACAGTAAGTTAATAGGTATGTAATGAGGCAATGAGAGCCAACGCAGAAATCATTGCGCAAAAAAACAATAATATAATTACTTAAATCCACGACATGTATAATAAGTCCTTTTTAAACTTCACATTATATAAATAATTTAGAGCAACTTAATATACACGTAGTGAATTAAATAATTATATTGTTTTTTGCGTAATGATTTTCAGCAATGACTCTCATTAATTCATTTCACTTGCCTATTATTTTTACTTTGTTAATAGATTGATTTATTGATTTTTATTATCTTTAATACTTTTTGAACTAGTTTGTAGTCTAATATAAAGAATATCTTTGCATAACTTTGTAGGAAATTAACAACGTGTACCATTTGAAATGCTTTTTGCAAAATTCAGGTACAACTCGGTAAACATTAAGATTTTGTAGTTATTTAAAAGATATCTCTTTAAAGAAATCTTCAAGACATTTCTAGAAGATATATAAAAGATGTCTAAAAGATGTCTAAAAAGATTTTATTAAAGATATTATTGTATAATTTCGAAAAGTTATCTATAGACATCTTAAAGATCTCTTAAAAGATATCTTTAAAATATTTATAATAAACATATTAAAGGTATCTAAATGATCTCTCTTGAAAGGTATTTATTAGATACATATCTAATAAATATCTTTTAGAAATAACTTAAAAGACATCTTATTTTTGATATGACAGTTTGACAGTTTTTTCAATTTCGCGACAGACGTACACATCGCCATATTAAATTATATATTACGCGATAGTAAAAGTTGTAAATTCAAATTACGCACTTCGTATTAACATTTGTGCGTTCCGGAGTTCCGAGTTCCGAGCTCGGTTTCGCCTCTCGGTCTTCTTCTTGGCGACACGTACGTACAACACGAGAAAAGGAAGACGCGTTTTAAAATTATAATCATTAAAAATTATAATCACAAAAAAATTATAATCACAGGTAATTCTTTTTTATTTTTAATTACTAATGTGTCATCGTTACATAGCATATCAAGGAAAATAATTTCCACATAATATATATCTTATTTTGGCATTCAACGCCTCTTAAATTATTTGCTGCAGCTTTACAGCTAACCTCAGATTAACTCGATGGCTGTAGTAATAATTTATACTTACACATTTAAATTGATAAATATTGCACGGATTTTAGAAATATTTATCAATTTAAGTGAATAAGTACAAATATTTTTGCATATTTTGGAATTATATTTTTGAAAATTTAATTTTAATTTTGTTACATGTATAATTCAGGAATATGTGTTAGTTTTTATATTTATATCATATTATATAATAAATAAAAAATATAAATCGTTTACGTTGCTTTCGATTTTCAGTATCAATTTGACGGATATAGCAGCTCTATACTATAATATGTAAAGGACAAGTATTCCATGCGCTATAAATTCAATGATTGTAACACGATCGCAAAGTCTCTTAGTAAGAGGCAGCATCGTCATATGCCTGCAAGCACCCCACAAAATAGATAAAAAGATATATTTTATAATTTTAAATTTCTTGCCATGTCTTCAGATATCTTTCATTTTTTACGAAAAGACATCTTTTAGAGATCTAAAAGATGCCTTATGCAACATTTATAGATGTCTTTTATAAATCTGGAGATATCTTAAAGGATAAATTCGAGATGTCTTAATTTAAAGATATCTAAAAGATATCTTTTAGATATTCAGCAAAGATGTTTAAAATACTTTAAACATCTTTGCTGAATATCTAAAAGATATCTTTTAGATATCTAATAGATGTCTTAAAAATGTATTTTAGATATCTTGAAGATCTTAAAAGGTACATAGCATGATAATGTTAAATTTATTAATTAAAAATTGCTACTTCCAATGCTGTAAACAACAATTTTTAATTAATAAATTTAATACTGTCATACTGTTTTCTTTTAATATAATATAAAGAGATAGACATCTTTTCATTTGGAAAATATAATAAATATATATTATATATTATATTAGGTGTTGGAATTAATTCGTAGCGTTTTTAATGAAAGAATGTTATTTATTTCACATGAGCATTAAAAAATACATTAATGAAAGTACTTCCCATCACTTGTAAAACGCTACGAATTAATTCCAACACCTAATATATCATAAATATATTATGTTACATATTATACAATATTATTATATAATACATACAATTATTACATACAATTATATATATTATGTACATATTACATTTATTACATAATTTATTATATTTATGACATTTATTAAATATGTATTCATTAAATATGTATATATTATATATGTATATATATAGTTTACGAATCTCTCTCTCTCTCTCTCCCTCTCTCCCCGTCCCCTCCCCCTCCTTTCCTCTCTCCCTTTCTTCCTCCCCCCCCTCTCTGTACAACAGGAGTGTATTTTGCATACAATATTAGAGTATACACAATATATACATTTGGTTTCTTTTACTACGCAACATAATGAAAACATAATACAACGTAACAATAAATTAAACTGGATCAAAAACATTGATCAATACGGACTCTGTTCTTGAAATAAAATAGTCCCAGCATTCACTGGTTGAAGCTTGATCAAGAAAATCAGTACGGATTCTGTCTTCTTTCGAGGACAGCATTCATTGATCAAAGTTAGCAACTTGCTGAATCCGACACTTTGAAGACTCCTGATTGGAGACTCCTGATGGAGTCTGTATGAAGGCTAAAGTTCATAGATCTAAATTTAAAAATAACATTACTATATACTATTTACTATTACTATATACTATAATACTATTTTAGATAGATTCAAATTTAAAAATAATATAAATTTATCAAACAGGTATCGAGAATATAATAGAAAAAGAATCCCCTGAGTCCATCGACCAGCGTTGACATTAGTAAATCAATTAATAATCGATCAGAGAGCAAGACAGATATCAAAAAAGAATCGAACATGAATTCCATGGTGCCATAAGAAACAGGATTCCTATTCTTTTCAAGAAACGTATACAAAAGTGTAAGGAAATACTTTAATAAACGTTACGTATATTATAGTATTTCTCTAGATTTTCGTACGTTTCTTTTCAAGAATAGGAGCTCTAGAGTCTCAGATATAAAATTGTTTATTCTCGAATGAAATATAAAGTCTATTAACGTACAATAGTAACAAAGATTAATATAAATATTTGATTAATAAATTCAATCAACAATGACATTCGAAATTCTATGTTCAGAAAGATGGCATTTGTGACGGATATCCAATTGTGTCTGTATAACTCCATAAAGGATCAGCCATATTGAAATTTTAATTACAGATTTCGAAAGTAGAGATTTTAAGTTTTAAAATGCTTTTTTAAAAATCTCGATCATTTTTTATGAATTTAAACTCTTTTGAATATTTATTTATTTTTGAGGACGGACTAGGTGATCTTTTAATTTTTTTTCGTAGCATATTTGATTGATATTTTAAAATACCGGCAATGCATTATTTTTCACCATTTTCATTATAAGTGAAAACGAGAGTCTTATTTATTTTTCCGAAGGAATTTGTGACGTCATAATAAAATTTGCATATAAACATTTATACATATGTGTCCTTTCATTCTTTCCTCTTCCTCCTCCTCCTTCTTCGTCTTATTTCTCGGTATATTTTGTCAATGTGTATTACTCGATTGAAATAATCGATCTAAGATATCCTGCATTTGTTGTAATAACCCGTTTCGCAAACATTCGATGTTGAGTACGTTTATATTAAATTTACCAGCCTCTGTTACGATTCTCGTGAACTCGTTAAATGTATAAAATTGTTGTTGTTTGGCAAAGTACAGATTACCATTTATATATCGGAAGGCCAAGGTCGGAGCTGGCGGTATTCCTGGGAATACCGCTTGCAACAGTTGATACGAGCAAACAGTCATACTACATTCGTCTATCTGCGCTACGTCGTTACCATTGAAAATCGCGTAGGTTTGTCCTCTGTTAGTATTTACTACGGTATCGATGAAAGTGTTCGGGAGAAATCCTAGACTCGAGAGACGTTTTGGCCAACCTTCTTTCAATTTGAAACTGGGGTACTCGATCATGTAGACAATATTATTTATAAACAGTACTAGTTCACCCGAAGGTCTTTGATACGCGGCTGATAAGGAGAAATTCTCCGGAAGGAAATCCATGTAGCTGTTTAGTATGTATGGTCCGTCGTATTTTGCATCATCTATATTTATCGACCATACGTTGGTACGTGACGAATATTCGATGATGCAATATCATATCTACATATTGTAAACTACAGAGATCTATGTACTCGGGTTTATCTGTTGTAATTTCGGTAGTTGGTGGTGGTGTTGTTGTTATTGATGTCGGTAGTTGTTGGTTTTAGATTTTTATCTCCATAGAGTTGTTGAATGGCTAAAATGTCCTCTATGTTGAGTCTAACGATTTTATCCTTATTATTAGCAGTGACATATGCGAACATTATGGAATCTTCACGCGAACTGTGTGTTAATCCTAATGCGTGTCCAATTTCATGTGTTAACGTGTTAAGCAGATAATCCTTGTTACTAGCAGATTTTTCGGTTAGATATATATGCCACGGTTCTGCAGCATCCACGTGTATTTCAGCGGTGTAATTGACAACATTTGAAGGATAGAACGCGTGAGCGAGTACTCCACCAGGTCCATCGAACGAGGCGGAGCAAATCTCCTCGCTACGTTTACGATCAGCGTACGTGTGTGTGCCACTACGATAAGATATTAAGATGTCGGGATTTAACGTTTTACGTTGGAACGTTAAAGACGAATTCGCTGCCCACAGCGAGAACGCGAATGCGGTAGTTTTCAAGATGTGCACGTCCGCTAAATGGAAGTTTCTCGTGAGATGTGTTTTTGCCCATTTCCTCCTACCTGTATTATGCTCGTGATACAAAATGTCCGGGAGACCACATCGTGGTTTACGCATTTGATACAACGTATAGTTATTCAATGTACCATCACCCGGTATTTGATAATATTCTTGAAATAACGAAATCGCCTGTTTAAGTTCTCCCTCTTCGAACGATAATTGTGTATTGTTTTCACTCTTACGCAAGTAGCCGTACTTTTGTAGATACAGAATTGTTTCAGTATCTATGCCTTGATGATTCGTCGCTGTCGTTGACGCTGTTGTCGTAGTAAGCGTAACGAAGACGACGACGACGATGACGAACGCGGAGGACATCGCGATGTAGCACAAGTATACGACACGCAGCAGGAAAATAAAAAAACGATGTGTACTCGAACGCTTTGTCAGCAGTAATGAATCGTGTTCCGTGATTTTTTTATATATACGACACGACGAAATGCTTCGCCAATAGTAATGAATCGCGTCTTGTACTCTTTCATGTTTGTTTTTACATTCTAATACGACAGCGTGTGATTTTTTGATGAAGAAGGAGAGCGCTTGAAAAAATATTACGATTTTGCGAATAACATTAGTCAATGAATTATACTCTATCACCCTGTCGTGAATAATAAGACAATAAGCTGTGGTGTTCAGTGGAATATTTTCCTTACACTCGAATTCTATACGAATATCCACAGTAACGCTTTTTATCGATTCGTTTTGACGAGAACAATCGATCACTACGAATGGGCCGTGTAAAAGAAATTCCCCGATAGATAACATGGCATCGCGATTGTCGTTACCGTAGTACGTCTTTTGAAATTTTACATACATATCGTAGAGTACAGCATTTCTTGCGTTCGAAATTTAAATTCACATCGTCGTAAGGATAAAAATCAGAATTTAAAAAAAGTTTCACATTAGTGAGATTACACACGTCGAATTGGGAAACATTTTGCGACGGTTCGTTTTTTTTCCGGTTTGAAGCGCAAAAATTACGTATCGCGGTTTTTTCAATTGCGATGTTGTTTTAATAGCCCACGAATGCTTCGTTGTACTTTGAAGCAGAGGAAATTCGTACAGGTCCCACGACCGGAAACACATGCTGAGATATCGTCCACCTTCCAGCGTTCGCAAAAGTGATAATTTATTGACATCGTTTAGCACTACATGTGGCATTTTCCATTGTATCTTCGATAGAGTGATTTTAGCCGATGCCTGCGCCACGACGCAATTGTTATCGTTATGCGCACGTATCAGGATAAGTTCGTGTCGCGCGTTTATTACTATGCGTTTGTAATCCTCGCAAAATCCTAGGAGTGTATTGAGCGGTACGCAAAAGTTGAAATCATCGGTCACCGATGTGCGAAAGAAGTGCATTGTGACGTCCCATCCTGCATTTTCTAACGTTATACTCTTGTTGGTGGTTAACGATACGAAATTTTTGATCGTACTGGTAACACCAACGTTTCTACATCTATCGATTTCCACACCGTCTATCTCGTATCGAATCTCATCGAACATGAACGCGACGCAATTGTTCGACAGTTTTGGTTGTTCGGATTTGTCTCCAGCTTTCTTCGCTGAAAATTTTCTCTCGACGAGAGAAAACTCTCACACGGTAACGTGTACAGATCTTGGTGTTGTATAGGTATTCGTATTTCATCGCTGTATCCGAATGTGGTGTTAGTGTATAGGTTGTAAGTGTGAGTCTCGATCTTAACGATACGGTCGTCGAAGATGGGTTCACTTCCTATATGTAGAATATCGCGACTCATTTCTCACGACGAATCCCAGAGATCGTAGAAATGCGACATTCGCAGCGTCAATCTGTCCTCCGTTCCTCTCCGCTTTCCTTCATCGTTCGGTGAACAATGATAATTGCGATGTCTGCGGTACGATTGTCGTCGTAGATGTATTCTTACAATCGTGCGACTCATTCAGAACGAGCATCTTTCGTTCGTGAGCATATTTTTATCGTTTACGTCGTATATGAAGTCGAATCAATATCGCCTCTCCACGAAGGTTTATCAACTGTCCGTTTTGATCCACTATACGTATCGTTATATCGGTAACGTTTCTCGCGACGACTGGGAGATAAATGACATGTGTAGGAGTATCGGACAATTTATATCCAGGTGGAACGTTTATCGCGAATTCGTGTATCGTATGCGCTGGTTTATCGTTGTTGTACGCACCCGAAGTAATGTTGCATTCTACACGAATTACAGTTACATTCATAATGTTTACAGGTTTGTCAGACGCGTACCACTTGTTCGGTTGTATTATGCGAGAGTTCGAATAACCTAATAACGAACCGATGTTATTCGGTTTCGTAAAATTTATCCGGTACGTACATTTGATCTCGCTTCTCATGATATTCTCATTGGCTCGAAGATTCAGTATCTCTTCTGTATGAGTACTATCGTTACCATCGTTGTCGTCGAATATGCGCGTAGTCATCATCATCATTATCTTTATCGTCAGACGTTCGTCGTAGTATGTGACGGATAGCAGCTCTCAGATACTTGTTTATAGCACTCAATTCGTACGATCCTTCGGGAATCATGATTATTTTGTCGTCGGTATCGAAGTAGAAGTTATTGTTCGTGGAAGTAACATTCGGTATCGCGTTGTACGTTTCGAAATTCGTAAGACCAAATTCGTATTCGCCATTACTTATATCCAACGCAGGAAAGTAACTCGCCGTGAGAATACTGGTTGTTCCAGTTAACGTGAGAGTCCACGACATGACGTAATCGAAGATAAACGCTCAACTGAGACGACTCACACGACACATTATTAGATATATCTTTTCCTCCAATCTATTTCTCGAAGAAATCGTAGACACAACTAACCACAAATACTCTGATCGAACGTTTGATAAGAGCGACGATTATACGTTACGTTGCTTCCGAGATAGTGTTCGAGTTCCCTCGATGGTCTAAGATTACCAAAACCATCGAAGTAAACGGTATTATTTCCTTTTTTCGCATAAGCAACCCAGTGTGTTCCAGCATTTTCCGAATTATCGAGATTTACGATATCGCTTTCATTACGATGTGGTTTCGTCGGTAACGCGTCACGCATAAACACACCTCTGAAGAATGGTAAACGCAAACGATACGCCGCACGACTCAACTGTTCGTTCGTTGTGATAGCGGAGAGCGGTATTTTAAGAGTCTCTAATGTTTCCTTCCACGATGTTTTTTTTTTATCTCTTGCCTTTCTTTTCCTCACGTTACCATCATCACCACGTTTGTAGGGCGCTAGATACAGTCCGCGACCTTCCGTCTGACGTCGAGCGACTTTGCGATCGCTTACAGCTCTCGCTACGCTCGCCGCTCCACCAATCAAAGATCCGAGTGCATCCAACATTGGTAAAATCGATAGGAAACCTCCGCGTTTCGTTACCGGCAGTAGTCTCTTCCTTTTCGTTTTTTTCCTTCTTTTCATACCCATTCCTAATTTCGTTTTTGGTTTCACGGCTGCCCATACAGCGGTCGCGGCAGCTTTCTCACTAAACGTTGAATCACTCGCTGTTATACGTTCGCGCGCTTTTTCGGCGAGAACTCGATCGGCAATGTGACGATCGGCGAGATCATTGCTTCGCGATATCGTGTTCGCGACACGCCGCGTCTAATCGATTTATACCTCGATCACCACGCGCTAGTCTTTTCGCGAGACGAGTACCGGGTCCACAAAATTGATAACCAGGTATATGTACTTCAAACGGAAGCGCGTTTATCGCTTTGTCAAATAAACCTGCTTCATACGCAGGAATCATTCCCTCCTCCATGCTATCTTATTTCATACGACATATGTTGCAATTTTTGATAAGTGGTGGCGGACCGTCTATGTGTGTTCGTTGCCACGAACGATTGTAATGCTCTGTACACGGACGATAGCGTTGCACTTCAGAATCCGTTTTTAAATGTTCGGGTAATCGATCCCACAGTAGCTCCACGTAATTCTCAAATTCCTGTAGAAGAACAATCTTCGGTATGTATTGCAATTGCTCGGCGGTAAAATCGAGAATCCGACGTTTATCCGTTAGTAAGAAAAACATTTTTTGCGATAACAACAACAACGACGACGATTGCTCTTTACAGTAAAATTGTGCGGATCGAGTGCCTGCCTCGGGGATATAAATAGTGCTGAAAAAACACGCTCGCGTTACATCGTGCACGCGCGTTACACCAGTAAATGCGATTCGTACGACAATCACGGGCGATAGGAGTGTCGAATCTCGACCGCAAGGCGCGACTCATGTCCGATGAAACGGTTGGAGAAATTCGTAGACACGGCCCTTTACTACCGAATACAATTCGTTGCATCATTTGCGGACCGTCCAATTGTGGTAAAACAAACGCTTTGATAAGTTTAATAGAAAGTCCACATGGTGTACGTTTCGAAAACGTATACGTGTATTCGAAATCTCTCTTTCAACCGAAATATCGATATTTGGAAGAATTACTCGAATCAATAAATGGTATCGGTTACCACGCTTTTTCCAACAATCGCGACGTCATACCACCGAAGGAGGCACTTCCCAATTCAATATTTGTATTCGATGATGTGGCTTGCGATAATCAGAATACTATTAGAGAATATTTTTTTATGGGCCGACATACGAACATTGATTGTTTTTATCTCTGTCAGACGTATGCAAAAATACCGAAACATTTGATACGCGATAATGCAAATTTTTTGATACTATTCAAACAAGACGGTACCAATTTAAAACACATTTATAACGATCACGTGAACACCGATATATCGTATGAGAATTTTTGCACGTTGTGCCATTTATGTTGGCAACACAAATACGGTTTTGTGGTAATAGACAAAGATAGCGCGTTACGCAACGGTAGATATAGAGGATTCAACAATTTCGCTGTAGTGTAAAAAAATCATTTGTAGTGTTTTTTTTGTAAAAAAAAGTGAGCAGTATCTTTTTGACATTACGATAAGATGGTCAGAACGAAAAGTATCTCTGAACGGGAAAAACAGCAAAACTGATCGCGAAGACTCGCGCATCGATTCGTAAGAAACACCGAGCATTGAAGACTGGCATAATGGAGAATGAGATCGTTCTGGAGAAATAATTAAAACCTATTATCGAACAGTTGAAACAAATTGCTGGAAACACTGAACGTGGAGGTAAACCATTTGACACTAAGTTTACGGAGAGTAAGCAAAAGAATAAACGTGAGTACAACGATGATGAGGATAATGATGATGACGTCGACGATGATAATGACGATGATGATGATGATGCGATTCCAACACAAACTACTCCCCAACGTCTTCCATTAGAACAAACAAACAAATAAAAAGAAACGATCAAACGTTATGTTTGATTCGTCCATAATTCATTCGACACCAATAGAATCACAACAACAACAACAACAACAACAACAACAACAGGTAACTCCTTTTAACTTGCGGGACGAAGAAGTTTTTAAAATCAGTGATTCATCGCTCGAAACGTCTGTCAGGTGTTGAACACATCTCAAGGTCGTCAGAGATTGCAAAGTCAGTTAGGACCGTTAGGACAAATATACGTCAATACTCTTTTAATTGGTAATGCAAAAAACGAAATCGATCTTGTCTACGGTGTTTATTTTGATGAAAACAGTACGATGTTAAATAATAAAAAATTTGATACGGACGATACTATAATCATAGACGGAGTGAGGTACAAAGGTACACCAGGTCTATACGAGCTGATCTTCAAGAAGATTCCAAACGACGCTATCTACATAGAGAATGATAAATAAACGTACAAACATATATTATTGATGACGAATGCTCACAGACAATAACGCCAGAATGCCTATTAAGAGTAACAAGGGACACAAATACAAAAAAATTATCGCTCTTAGTTACTCATCGTAAGACCAGTGGCACTAGTATTGTATCAGGTATAAAGACAAATATATCATCCGGTATGAAATTGACCGACAACGAAATAAATTACGTTTATTGGGACAACTCCAATGAGTTAGTGGATCGTCTTCAATTGCTCGATGCTTCTCGTAGAGCGAGTAATAATGTTCACGAAATATTGTCGATAATCGAAGAACTTCGCGAAGCTGGGTTAATTATAAATTAAATTGCTGTGACGAAAATCGCGACAGTGATCAAATTCGCGCGAATTCGATATGATGTCTGTGAATAAATTTGGTATGTCTATGAGGGGAAACGAAATCGAAAAATCGCGATCGTCGATAGAATCTTTACGAAATTACGTGCACGACAGTGGGCTTTGTCTGAATCCGGATCATTACGACACGAAGGAGCGAAAAATAGAACACGTTGCCGCGCCGGAATTTGACACCGATGTGGTAAACAAAAGCTACGTCGAGCGTACGCTTCGAGATACGCGAAACGAGATCGAAGAATCATTTAGAATGATAAGGAGAGATGTACAAGAAGTGCATAGCGGTGCATGTGGAGAAGGTGCAAAGAAACGTGGAAAAGAATGTGACGAGAATGTCTAACGAGATTCAGCATTTGAATCGAGATATAACGATACGAATGAAAAATGTAGTGACCAACGAGACATTGGAGAAATCGTTTAAAACGACCGGGAGAGATACGATCGTGCGCGCGCTTCAGGATACGCAGAAAGATATCTCGAACGATGTGGAAAAAGTGCGAAACAACGTGGAGGAGGTCTCGAAAGGTGTAAACGCGCTATCGACATGAGTGTCTGATGAGATTCATCGAGGTGTAACTGATCTGCGTCAACGAATGAATGACATAGTGACGAAAGAGACGTTAGAGAGAGATACGATCGTACTCGCATTTCAGAAAGTGTCTGATGAGAATCAGCGTCTAAATCGAAATGTAACGGATCTGCGTCAACAAGCGAATGACATGAAGGAGACGATAGAGAGATCGTTTAAAAACGGCAAGGAGAGAGATACGATCGTACTCGCGCTTCGGAAAATGTCCAACAATATGCAGATACTGCATCGCATTGTAGGTGATCTGCATCGACAATATCAAAGAAAGTGCGTAACGAGATTCGGCATCTGAATCGAGGGTACCTGCTTTAAAAGATACGCACGAGGCTCGTTTCCTGTCACAACAAAGAGAGAGAGATAGATGAGTGTCGAGAAACAAAAACTCGTGAAAGAACTGCACGCGGCCGCGCGAAGAAATTTTCCACGTTGTCGCGTCGTGGTGCACGATGATTTGTGGCAAGCCGACGTAGTCGAGATGTGTCCCTACGCGCGATTCAACAAAGGTTACAATTACATTTTAACCGTTATCGATGTTTTGAGTAAATACGCATGGGCTCTACCGCTCAAGAGCAAGCGACGGAAGCGACGTAGCCGCAGTGTTATCCAAAATATTTCGCGAGGACGAACGATACCCACGAAACCTGCAGACAGATCAAGGAAAGGAATTTTACAACACTACCGTGCAGAAAAAAATTGTGAAAAGATACAACATAAATCATTATTCGACGTATTCGGTGATGAAAGCGTCGATAATGGAACGATTCAACCGTACATTCAAGAATAACATGTGGAAAACATTCACGTTAAACGGCTCGTACAAATGGATTGACGAGCTACCGCGTCTATTGTCAAATTATAATCATCATAAACATCGGGATTTGGGATACGACCGATAGACGTAACTCCCGTCGTTGCAAAACGACTCTTGTCGACGGTCATGTAAAAATTGCCGCTCCAACGAGATTCAAGGTAGGCGATCCAGTACGTATTAGTAAATTCAAGACAATTTTTGAAAAGGGTTATACACCCAATTGGTCCACCAAGATTTTTTACATCGTTAAAACACAACGTACGAATCCTGCAACGTATCTATTGAAAGATTATCAAGGAAAGCCGATAGCTGGTAGATTCTACGAACACGAATTGTAGCGAGTCTCTAATCCGGACGTTTATCTCGTGGAAAAAATACTACGCAAACGAGGAAACGAGGTGTACGTGAAATGGAATGGTTAGGAATGGACAATTCACATAATTCTTGGATAGATAAAACGAATGTATTGTAATTTTCTTTTTATTTATTACAATAAAAAAACTAAAAAAAACTACAGAGATATTTTATAATGTCCCTAAGGTAGAGTAGCGACCGATTCGGGTACGACGTACCGCTTGTCATCGTACGGACTAAGAGCGAGCTTCAGTTCAGACACTGTGTAAACTTCGTGCAACGTCGATCGTATGCACGACTGACGTCTCGACTGTACCGTCGCATCGTTCTAACATCGCGCATAATCGTCGAAAGTGATCCTTTTCGCGACTACCTTTTTCTTGATACCCTTTATTCTCTTCATATCGCTCTTTCCGATCACTCTCAACGCGTACATCTTCGCTCTGAGTCCTATGAATTCCGTCATAATCGCACCATTATTTTCATCTTTCATCAAACGGAGTATTTTATTGTTAGCGCGTGGAACATCATACGCATTTCTCTCAGGATAATCACTCGTGTCGAATCTTGCGATATCACGCTTAATGTTCTCGTACACATTCTTACATTCTAAAAGATAAATTGAGCTGTCCGTGTACATAATCTTACGTCTATCGCGATACAATGGTATCATGTATTCATAGTGAAATTCATACAGACGCAACTTAGATATCTCGAGAATGCACATACCTACGTATATCCTACGTTTATTTAATTTCACCTCGAGTTTGCGCAATTCAACAGCGATCAGATTTTCAGAAAAAACATTTCTATTGTGAAAATTCGGTTTCGCTATCATCGTTTCCGCACCGTGTCTCCCATCCCAACGCGTTATAAGCCGAACGTCAACATGATCGCGTACGTTCTCCATCGTTTTTCCAAATACCGCATTATTCATCAATTTGTAAAGATTTTTCTCAAAATCGTTATTCGCGAGTATTCTAAATCTCGTATTAAATTCAATATATCCGCGAAGCCATGGGGATTGTGCGAATTGTAATATTCGATGAATTTTTTTTACGTGTAATCCATGCTGAATACATTGTTGTAAATTGCGATAGTGCACGATATAGCGCTCCTTATCGTAAAGAGTAGCCAATAGTTTGTCATTCCGTTTTCCGGGAAGCCGTTCGCGATTAGGGCAAAATGGAAGGTCTGCATGAGCATCGTATACGTTTTGCGGATACGCAAGATTGACCTCTAGAATATAACCGACAACGGAGTCTGACGACACTGACATTACGTCAAAGCGCTCGATGTCGTCGCCATTGAAATTCTCCGTACGGTAAGGATTCGGACATCACCCAACCGTACAGATTGTTCACATCGAAGTACATGAGATACGTCGAAGGTTTCGAAGAATCGTATGAAGATGCATTGTACTTGTTATTAGCTTGCGCGTATCTATGCGAACATTGACTTAAACCGCGTATACCACGTTCCACAAACATCACCATGTCAATGTCGGTGAATAATTCGAATCGAATACCAGTGTATTTCAACATAGTGTCCCACGTATATCCCGGTAAAGTGTAATAATACGTTGGATCCAATCCGTAACTATCGATACACGTATCACGAAAATTTACAAAAACATCTGCTAATAAAAGCACATCTATCTTAAGATACAAATCACTATAATCGCCGAAAGTCTCTATGCGGAAAACGTTGCCAAACGTTTGTCGCGTGTTGATAATCGTCATCGGAAGCGGTCTCGTCGATCAACGAACTGTAAAACAATTCACGCGATGGTAAACTAGTCTCGTCTAGCTTATCGACGCTGTCGATGTACTCGTACGGAAACACTCCTTTCCGCGTAATCCTCCAAATCGAAATCCTCAGCGTCAAGATTGGAAAATTCCAATCGCGTGATTTTCAATTTACTCTTATCGAGATATGATACCAATTTTTCGAAACTAGTATTGAGAAATTTAAACGAATCCACAAAGCGCACTTTCACATCGTCCTTTCCCCATTTAGAGTTTACTGTATCCCCGACATGTTTCGTAAACGATATATAATTTTCTTTCGTTATAGGTAACACGTCAACTCTACCTGCAAAACTGTTAGCAATATCTTTTATGATAAAATGAGCGTCGTAACCTGCCAAATTGTGAAAGAATACAGGAATAACGTATGTATCCTGATAATGTAAATTGCAACGTGAATGTGCGGGACCTCTGTAACGTCCGGTCAAATGACAGTGATCACGTATGCGCACATCTCCTTCCTCAAATGGTTGTTCGCAGATATGACAGTGAGTCGCGTTTCGAAATTTTTCCCACTCGACGTTCGATGTAAATTCCGCCATAGTCACATTATTGTCGAATATCGTTTTCGCACGATGCGTTAAATCGTATAATTCCTTGACAAACCACGATACGCAATCCTCGCCGCGATAAGATTTGTACATCGACGCAGTCTCATCGTATATACAACGTATGTAGTACCCTACGCTGAAAACCTTGTGATGCTGATAGGTGAATCTCGAAATGTTTTCATCGTTGGTCCTCTTCTTCTTCTCCAGCATGCACTCCAAATCTGCATAAACCACAAAGAGAAGCCGCTCCTTCTTATTATGATCGCGAAATGATAACCACTTATCGTTCTCATTCGGAAGAATAACAGCACAATCGTTCGTCGTAGTACAGTCAACGATGTGAAGCGACAACTTCTCGCTCGTATAAAAGTAATGCAGACATCTGTAAGGTAACAAATCGTACGCGTTACACAACTATATAAATATATATATATAAAAAAAACAATTAGTATATCCACCTATCGCACAGATACTTCTTTCCTGTATTCTTGCTCAATTGCGAACCTATCAATCGTGACAGATCTTTAATCCATGTGAAATGAGCGATAACGTTTTCGTCGTCGTCGCGTCTCGACTCTTGCGGGTACAACAGATTTACGTGTTTCTCTTTCTTCTCTTTGGTTAGACGAAGAGGAACGATTACATTGCCATCGTCTTTTTTTCCACCTCTCTTTCGCTCGGTAAATAGATATATCGTTAATAGATATATCGTTCAAAAGTTCAAATTTCGTAATTTGTTTTAAGGTAATAGGGAACTTGATACCCTCAAGATTCAACACAGTAGTATAATCCGGATACGATGATTTCCTATTCACATGACTTTGCACTGGATACAGAGCGGCGACCACTGACCAAGCGAAACACGCATTGTCTATCGAACGCACATTGATTACCGCCTTCCTCAGCATAATTTCTCGCGGCAGCTCCACCCAACATCCCGCATGCATAGGATTATATTTGTTAACATTTACAATTAGATTTAATATACGTGATAGCGCCCATCCACTGTCACGTTCCTGAAATTCTTCCAATGCCGCTAAAGTATCATCTGTCACGTGTTTATCGTACCACTCTCGCAGATCGGATGTGTCGAAAAGCTCGTGATTTTTCGTGGTAATACTCTTAGCAGATCTCTTAGCATCCGCAACGAACTCACCGTTGAATATTGTATTCACTTTCAAACAAATATGTCTCTGAAGATTATTGCGTACCCGATCGAAAACGATATCTCTCGCGTCATCGAGAAACTGTCGAGGTTCGATGTAATTCGAATTCAACACCACACCAGTCAATACACGATTGTTAAAAGCTGTTTCGATCTCCAACCACAAGAATCCCCCTCTTTTTTGCGATTCGACATAGCCAGTGCCCACATGTTCAAAACGTTGTCGTAGGACATTTCTCAAACCTTTCAATCGTGCTAGCCGAGCAATCGCCGCATTTACAACTCCGGCAGATGTTCGTCGACGTTTACCGCTTCGACACATCTCCCGCAAGAAATCGAGACACTCGTCACATTTTTCCTCCCATACTCGATACGCGTTCGCCGTATAGATACTCGTCGCACGATGAAAAAGATCCTCCACCTCCTCATCCATTTCTCTCTATACTAAAACAAAATCACTACCCTCGCTTACACGTGAACCAGAGCGTTTCACCGCAACTATCTCTAGGTATGTCAAATTTAATCTTTTTATACATTCTTCCAATGTCGATCGATCAAGTATCGATTCGCACACCTTTCATAGCTGCGTTTTTGTACCTTCTTGTGCGATCGTCGACAACAACTACCGCACTTTGAATCCATAAAATTTCTCGCGAACAATGATTCCCAATCTCTCTCCGTAAATGGTGTGTGGCTAAGTTCCAACACTTCTTCTCCTTTATGCAAGATGTTACCAACGTAGGACTCGATACGCTCGTAACAGTACACATCGTTACCTACATCCGAAACTGCACTTGACGGATCGCTGTCCGTACTCTCGTTCGGACTATTATCGCTATCGCTATCGCTTAACATATTATAATCACTGTGAGAAAAACCTTACCCCGTGCACTTATATATCGTTCCTTCGTCGGAAACAACAAACCGCAAGCCCATCTTATCTTTTACAAATAATAATACGCGTATAAAAACACGACGCATCCTATCACAGTCAAAGGATGTTGTATCCTCTCTCACACACACACACACATAAGGATATGTGTAAGGAAAAAAATCTATTATTCACATTTTTTTCTTTTTTTACTTTTAATAAAATGCAAAAAACTAAAATTAGTACATCATAATATATATAAAAGAATCATAATAAATTGTTATAATGTATAAAAAACACGTACTACTATACGCTTTGATATTTTTTATACTGGTTGTATAATTTCATTGCATTTTGCAATGCGCAACGGTTTTTGTGTCTTCCACACCGAAATGTATTAGTAGAGTTTAAATTTTCCAACGATTCAATATCATTGAAATGATTGTCGATCGTTTCCACAATAATATTGTCGTTTTTTACAATATCCATCAACCACCCCCGTTTCTCAAGACCTTTCATGTAAATCAAAGCATCATCGCTCTCTCCATTCACAGCTTCGGTTATCAAGCGTTGCACCTTACGGTATGGCACCATCCCATCATTCCAGCGCAACCCATGATGATGCGCCATCAACCACGAGGCGTGTGACTGATCTTTCTTCGTAGGAAACGCCGCGACAAACGAAACGTTGGTGCGAGCGAGAGCGACGAACGAAACGTTGGTGTGAGCGAGAGCGACAGCGCACGCTGGAAGAAACATACATAAAACTGCGAAACGGAAAAATAATGGATTATTATTATTTCGCTATCCTTTTTTTATTACTATTAAACTAACAACGATCGAACGCAACGAAATCGTTGGTGCGAGCGAGAGCGACTTGGTGCGAGCGAGAGCGACGGGAAAAATGGGGATTCTTACCGTATTTTTAAGGAGGTAAGATTACATTATTATATTATATTTACAGCGAGTGAGAAACCCATTGGTACGAGCGAGAGCGACAGCGCGCGGGAAGAAAAAACGCCCGCTCTCAAGCTCGCCGGATCGTCGTCGTCGCGACGCGTCACGCCGTGATGTCACCAGCTCACACACACATGCGCCCGTGGGGACGGGGGCCGGGGAGAAAAACTGCGAGAGGTGGTGGGAGGCCAAAGCAGCTCGCTCATTGGCTGCCCTCCCGCACCACAATACGCCTCTCGCCCAGTTTTCCCTCCGGCCCCTCACCCCGCGGCCCCATGGTTTAGAATATACATAGATATGCTACTCTATATCGCAATAACTATTTTTTTCTATAAGCGAATATAATTTTATCATTTTAATTAAAATAATAATTATAATCGCTTATAGAAGAAAATAATTATTGCACTGGTGTACATCCATCTGCTTGTGGCGTTAGTTGCGGCGCTCGAGTTAGTTCTTTTTCCCGGCTTTCCTTTTTTTCTCTCTCTCTGGCATCCTGCGTGCGGACCTTTTGTAAGCCTCAGCGATAGGTTATAAGTTAATGCTCGGTAAGATTAATAAGCACCTTATGTTCACTGCGAGATCGATATCAGTTATCGTTCATGTCATTAGCTAATTGCTGTCGTCAGATAAATAATGCTTATATTGTAGATTTTCTTAGTTTCTCGTATTCTAATCTAGCAATGCGATATCCGAGCCATCATAAGCACGCAATCACGTCTCTACTTTTGTAATCTATATGTTTTAAATAATCACTTAAGTTTTTCATTTAACTTAAGTTTGTATTAAACCGCCTCATGGCATATGAGTCAGAATCAACGAGTAACATTTATTTGCAACTTTAACGATTTCCCGCCAATTGTCTTTCGCCGTTAGTTAGTCATCGCCGACGCTCAGACATGCTACATTGGGCACAGCAGCCACAATGTAACTTTATGGGAATAAGTGACTCAATTGATGAGTCAAATTCTCAAGACAAGCCCACGCTTGTCGTGTGATGTGATATAATAGATAATGATCGACACTTTCTTGTAACTGGTAACTATAAATCTTTATTACTCGAGCTCAAATGAATATGACCGTACAGGATGAGCGCCATAATCTCTCTTTAAATTTATTCTTTCTCTGACGCTGCTTGTAGGCAACTCGCAACCTACAAAATCCTTAGGCTTTCTACACTCGCTGCGCTAGTGAGATATTGATAACGTAGTTCCCTACAACTCATCTCTATCTGCGCCCTCCCTGCGACTACGTGCACAGTAGCTCCTAGCGCCATCGGTAACAACGCCGGCCGGTAACATAACCACTCTACAAAATGTACATGCTAATGTAGTTATCGCTGGTGTATTTTGTGTTCAAAGCTGGAAAAAATAAAAAATTACAGATTTCTTTATCTATTTTTATCTCAGTATGGTGACCAACGCTGAAGGTAAAATGGAAGGTAAAAATAAAAAAATCTGTAATTTTTTTTTTCAGCTTTGAAGACGAAATACAATAGCGACATTAACATGTACATTTTAATCATGGAAAAGGATTTTTTATTCTGTAAAACCACTACGAAGAAATTCGACAGAAACGAAAACGTCAAAACGCTAGTTTTATCAGTAATACAGGCGGCTCTAGCATCCCTTTAAATCGTATTCCCATAAAAAGACTGTAGAATGTAAGACGCAAGAAGGGAATACTGAGATTAAAGTTAGTTAAAAGTTATTTACTGTTCCTTTTTGTAACGATATTTCAAATGAATTTAGAACTTTGAATAAAAAATATGAATTAGATTTGATATAACACAGAATTACTTTTCGTGTGGTAATACAAATTACTTTAGGGTCTCCTTAAACCGATACACTCCCTCAAAGATATATGCCGGGTCTTATTTTAAGACCATCTTAAATAATGTTTTAAGTCGCTAATTCGGTTGATTGATTCGTAACACTTCAAGACAGAACTTAAGACAGTCTTGAATATAAGAATTAACTATAAATATCGGCCATAATAACACCTAGCCAAGATAATATTGAATCTATATTGCGTTCTGAGGTTGCATATAGGATAACGTGTAGAGAATTAATACCACGTATGTTAGCCAGATCAAAAGGAAATTGCATACCAAAATAAAAGAACATCAAAGCAATATTATAAAAATATGTGAAACTTTATCGATAGTTTCTGACACAAAATTAATGAAGGACATGAATTTAAGTGGGAAGAGATAGATATTGAGCCCTAATATTATGAAAGATTAATATCAGAAATAACATACATATATAAAAAACAATAACACGGGTTCAATAAACAAAGTGACACGGATCGATTACCAAATTGCTATCTGTTAGTTATATATATGTAGGTATGCATACACAGTGTCATATTATTGGTTGACTGTATTCTTCTCCTGTAACATTTAATGTGACTTCTTTACGAATATCTTTTCATTTGATGTATACTATTCACTGAAATAAATTAAAAACAGTAATAAAAGAGTTAAGATAAGGTAATTTAATTCTGCTATCGTGATATAATATTATTGCGACAAATAATTGTGAGCATATTGACAGTTGTAATAATTGTACAGATATTTAATATTTAGTTCTTTAAATAGTTGTCAAAGTATTTGCGTCTAATTTATTACTTACCTTTTATTTAAATTAATAACATATCTCTCCTATTTTAGTTCTTATTGATAAAATTATCTTATTGATATTATTATTAAATTTAACAATACATTTTAACGTTAATTTTTAATTCTTTTGACTACTTTTTAATTTGATTTAAGAATTGTAATTCCTGTATAATTAATTAGTTTGATTGTCAATGTGATGAGGCTCCAAAAATTTGAATTAAACCAATTCGCCAACCACACATTCACATCTTCAAAGAAATCAAAGCGCTGGACAATTAATGGACTCGTGAATAAATTACTAACCAGAACCCAAGTTATCAATATAATTAGTTAGGAAACGAGAGTTAGAATGTATAATTAATTAACAACATACTGATGATGATGATCTAATGTATGTCGAAAGATTTATGTTTATTATATGTTATCAAGTTATTGAAAGACAATTTATATGAAGATTTATCACACGAAAAATCAGTGTAGGCTTTAATGCTCCTTTCTTATTTTTTAATATCTTTTCCAATCTTGGTCCAGGTTAAA
Source organism: Acromyrmex echinatior (assembly GCF_024713525.1). NCBI lineage: Eukaryota > Metazoa > Arthropoda > Insecta > Hymenoptera > Formicidae > Acromyrmex > Acromyrmex echinatior. Next base: position 6,863,354 of record NC_141870.1, read on the forward strand.
ATTACGGGAGTTTGTTTATCGCGTGTTGTTAATTTAACAAAAATAAATATTTATTTTGCAAATTGAATTTTTCAGATAAAATGATTACAATTGCATTTCTTAGATAAAAGAAATATTATTCATCAAGCTGAAATTAATATAAAATTTAAGGCGGTGTTATCGCAAATTAATGCATATAAAAACACAGAATAAGAATTAAATGCCTTAAATAACGGTCAAAGCTGGATGTTCAATGCTTAAATACAAGAGTGAATCAAATATAAATCGATATTATTTTTTTAAAATTTATTAAAATAATAATAGTAAGTATAAAAATACAAACGTATAAAATTATTTTTCTACCTAATCTCGGGACTTAGAAACACATTTTTCCCGACGGATAGGTAGTTTTTTATCCCTATCGTAAAATAAAGATGGTTGTGACATCAGTTAATCGTATACAAACGCTTCGATAACAATATCGTCATCAAATCTTTGTCTTCCAAGTGCTTTTTTCAGTGGTCCAAACAAATGATAATCGCAGAGCGATAAGTCCGTAAGAAAGGTGTTCCAGTGTAGGCCAGAACAAATTCTCAATTTTTTGTGGAATTTGGGCAGCTGTTTAGGGCCGGGCATTGTCATGCAATAGAATAATATTTCGTATTGGAAATTTGCGTCTTTTCTGACGATATACGAGTTTTGTTTCATCCCAAAGTTGGCAGTAATATGTAGCTTCCACAGTATGACGTTCATGGAGAAAATCAATATGCAAAACTCCTTTAAAATAAAAATATACAGTTAACAAATATAAGAACCTTTCCAGCTGAGAATCGACGTCGATGACCTCCATTTTCAACTGCTTCTCGTCCTTCTAAAAATTGTTTGTGTCACGCGTACACTTGAGTTTCTTAAGGATGTTGTCCTCAAACTGTTGTGCCTTAAGTCTTTTCAAAATTTTGAATAGTTTTACGCCCTCTGTCGTAAAAAACTTGATAAAAACCCGTTGCGCAACGGACTTTGCTCTGATATCGTGATACTGACAAAAGAAGTGATAGTGTGGGTCCTTTACGGGGAGGATTTCCTTTATCTCTGTAACGTTTAGAAGCTGCATCCCTCTCCGTTCACCTCACGGCGCGTACAAACATTATTTCGATTTATTTGATTCACCCTTATAAGTCAATGTGAATTATATATTATATATATTATATATTATATGTGCATATATTAGGTGTAGTAAAAATAAATCCATTATTTTTCCAATAGATGGCTTTAGTAATCTGTATCTCGTCTACGCGTGATACAGATTACTAAAGTTATCTACTGGAAAAATAATGGATTTCTTTTTACTACACCTAATATACCATATTTGTAGTCATTCGATTAAAAGTCCAGCTTCGCACGACTGTTATAGGCATTTAATTTCTAATTTTTATTAGCTACGTTCACATACGGTCTAAAATCTTTTTATTAATAAATTAATCAATAGCTCCAATATTTAACAAATAAATTAAGAAGAAATAGCCCATGTGAGCACACACAGGATATTTTTTTGTGAAATTAATTGTCATATATTAAAAAATAAATACAAACGTTTCAATACATCATAATTGTGTCCTCTTCAAGTGTGAACGTAATATAGACCAGTATACAAAAGCATTCCAATAAAATAAAATAAGATTGTCAACAGCAAAAAATTATCAAAATTGAAGAAACATCGTTAAACTTAATTAATAGTTTTTAATTGGTCACAGATTTATCAAATCAAGAATTACCTGATGACGTGACACTCATTTCGCTTGATGTTGTTTCTCTGTTTACCAATATGCCTATTGACATAATAATTAAAGTTATTGAACAACGGTGTTTTTTAAATATAACAATACACTGTTTTATCTAAAGATGAATTTCTTAAAGCAGTCAATCTAGTTCTTAATTCTGCATATCTTATATTACATGATAAATATTATAAATAATTTTTCGGCATACAAATGGGATCCCCCTGTCGTCCATAATTGCTGATTTATGCAAGAATTAGAATAGGCCTCTATAGAGAAATTTCCTTTACTTATACTTTTATGTAAGACATGTGAATGATATTTGCACTTGCTATACAACCATGAAACATTGACACTCTACTTAATATATTTAATAAATTTCATCCTAGATTAAATTTTACTATGGATGGTAATGACCACTTAAATTTTTTGAATGTTGTTTTAATAAAATAACACCTTAATTTTTGATTAGTATCATAAACAGACTTTCTCCGCAAGAAAGTCTGAATTATTATTCTTGTCATCTAAGATGTCACAAAATAGGCAATTATAGATTTGGTGAATAGAATTATGACATCCTAGTTTTCAAAAAACTTTAAATTGATAATAAATATTCTGATTTTTTAATAATGGATATCCTTTAGATTTCATTTTTTAGCACATTAAAAAGAGATTACTTGTGAATTTTCAAAGATAAGATAATAAGAAAAAAACAAGCATAAATAATAAGGCAAATAAGATAATAATAAAAAAATAACACGTTTTTTTCTATTCCATGTATTCCTACAATTGCGGAAAAATTTAAAATTTAAAAAGTTTTTTAAGAATAACAGGGCAGTACGGTTGGCTGATGTAGGCATAAATAAACTAAGTTCTTTTATAAAGGCATAAAAAGACAAACTACTAGTCTTCGTTACATTCTAACGTAGTCTACAAAATAAATTATAAAAATTGCAGTGCATACATAGGTCAGATTAAATGTCTTAAAACTAGAATTAAAGAATATTATACCCATATTAATAAAAATACGGGACAGAATTCTGTTATCACAGAACATTAAAGTTTAACCATGGTTTTGATTGGTATGATGTTCAAATTTTAGATGAAGAAGATGTTCTCAATAGATAACTTATATCAGAAGCAATTCATATAAAAAAGCAAAGAAATGACTTAATACAAAGCGATACTGATTTATTAGACCCGCTTTATAATGATCTTGTTTGTATAATTATTACTTCCATACTTCGGAATTTTAACTTATGTAAGATATAATTGTCTACTGGGTTTGATTGCACAAGGTATGGTATTGAGAATAAAGAGAGGCGTTTATTACACACAGCAAGAATTAACTGTAAAGTTAACAAAGATTCTGTACACACAGTAACGACACGCTCGCTTGCTTGTTCTCGACTATCGCTTTTCCTTCGCCGTTCAAATCCGTCCGAACATTTTCAAATATCATTTTGCGCACGATCTCCCTACGCCTAATCGCGTTCGAGTAATACTACACAAAAATAAGCTTAAATTTCACAAAAGTAATGAACAAAAATACATTTTCTTCTTTATTTTAACTTATTCTATACTCGGCTATCCGACCGACATTTGCTCTCTGATGTCGTCTTCCTTGTTTGCTAATGGATCCTCCAAATAATTTGTCCATGGTTTCATATGGTTCAGCAGCCGACGATGTTCTGCGTAGATCTTCTCTGTCCCCTTTTCCACCATGTAAGACGTGCTTCACTTTGTAAGGCCCTATATACAGAGTTTGAGACCTGGCCCTCCTTGTGTTCGCTGAATAGCTACTAGACTGCCCTCTTGATAGATTTTCGGTTTCTTTTTGTTTTTTACGTAACTTTGTTTATTTTTAACTTGGATATTGCTTTACGTGCTTCTTCTCTCATATGATCGCGTTTCTCTTGAAAATTAATAGCACTTTTTGCATCCAAGATTTCTTTTATTTGCCGGTCTTCTTTAAGTCTCATCCGAATTACAAACAGAAGACTAAATGGAGTTATCCCTGTGCTTCGACTCAGCACATAATTTAAGTATTGTTGCGCTCGAACAACGTTTATGCCACTGAGTTAACTGTGGCATCGACAATGGTCAGCAATGAAATCAACGTGCGGTTTATGCACGTGTTTATGCGTTCTATCTGGCCGTTGCCTCTTGGTATACCGATGACAATTAGACTATGTTCAATGTCTTCGTTCTCATACGATTTGAAACTGCTGACTGTTTCATCAGATAATCCAAAACTTCCTCTGTATTAGTACTCCTTGTCGGATAAAGCCACATGAATTTTGTGAAATCATCTACGATCACAAATATATATTGATATCTCTTCTGCGTTGGTGGCATCGGACCCAGATGATCTATGTGGTAAGTATCTAACAGTGCCTCCTTACCAATTGGGTAAAGCAGTCCTTTCTGCTTACCTATTTTCTTTGTAGCCATGATACAAGACAATTTTGGATTACTTTCTCAACTTTCAAATGCATATTCTTGAACCAGTAATTAGCCTTCAGGAATTGTTCCGTTTTGGTACTTTCAAAATGACCATGTTTGTGAACCTGATGAATCAGCGCTGTCTGCATTAGTTTTGATACGAGTATCGTCGTCGTTTTTCTTACACACTAGTCCGTTTTGCATCACGTCTATTCGATTCTCTTCGATCTGTTTCTCAATACTTCTTAATTATTCGTTTTCCAATTAATTTTGGCGAAATCTTGCTAGGAAACTATCGTCAGATTCCTTTATTATCATAGCTGTAGGTAAATCGACTTATTGTGTGTACATATCGCATGTTCTTGCTGGGGCGACGTATGATCGAATATCTAAAATCTTCAAGAAAAAGCGCCCACCTTGCTATTTGCGCACAGATGTCCTTTTTTTCATGATTTACGTGACCGCCTTGCAGTCTGTTACTATGGTGAATGAGACCCCGATTAAATATACCTTAAACTTTTTTAACGCTTTAACAATCGCTAATATCTCTAACTTATAACTATCATTTTTCGCTAGCGTAGTTTTACCACTTGAATAGTATACTGAGTAAAACATTCGATCTTCGCTATCACGCTATAAAAATATAGCGCCAAATCCGAGAGCTGATGCATCGATATGCAGTTTTGTCTCTGCAGTAGAACAATACAAGCGTAATACAAGTCTGTTGTTAAAAGCCTGTTTTAACTGATTAAGCGCGTATTCCTGCTCTTTTTCGAAATGAAATTTTACTCCGTTCTTCAGTAAGTAAATCAGAGGTCGCGCTATATTCGCATATCCGGCAAATTTCCCGAAAAGTACCACGTGAACCCTAAAAATCCTTGCACCGCGCGAATGTTGGTCGACTTCGGAAAGTGCTTTACAACATTGTTTTTTTCTCGGAAGGCGTGACTTCCACGTTTTCTATTATGAATTGCAGTGATCAAACACCGTTGGATGGAGTACGATATTGGACCACTTAGAAAAACAAGGAAATTAATTCTCAAATGAGAGAGAGAGAGAGAGAGAGAGCGTTTTTTTAAATTATGATTTCGTGTATTTCGGAAAATGTTGCAAATTAATAATATTATTTTAGGAATAATACAGATGTAATGAATTTTATAATAAAGTAATTTATTTTGATGATTTTCTTTGGGCGTTAATTGGGTGTAACCTTCAGTTGATAGTCCGAAATTACATCCAAATTTGAGTGTTTTTTAAAGTGTTTAACATCCAAATTTGAACATTCTTCTTGAGTGTTTAACGCCCAAAGAAAGATATTGAGGATATTTTTTCGTAAGGAGCTCGTTCTTCGTTAAAAAGTTATTAACAGAAAAAAATTTTTAAAATAACGTTTTATTTCTACTGTACATGATTGGATTATACAGTATTAAATATTATTTTATACTGTACATGATTGGAAGATTAGGTTATTATATATCATTAAACTTTTCGAATATTTCTGAATATTTCTGAAAAATGTTCCAATTCATTCCCCCATCCTCCTCCCTGCTTGGAGGCGCACGCGACTTTCACGCGAAACGACTCCCTTTTTTGTTTTTAAAGCAGTGACTTTGTAGAAACACTAAATCATTGCTTTAAAAACAAATTCACTACTTTACAAATAAATTCATTGTTTTACAAATAAATTTACATGTGTTCCGGAATGATCGTTAATTTGAATATCTTCTCGGCGATGGTAAGCAAATAGCTCATAGACACCGAGCCATCACCGTTTAAAACATGCGGATATCTCGCTCTTGCTCTAATCATGCTATCTATCTCAGATGGCATGTGACCTCCTTTGCGCGACACTCGAAAAGTTGACGATCGCGCACACATTCCGCATGTGAACGTTTAGTTCGCTTCCCGATCCCGATCAATACGGATCGTCTATCGATAGTCATTTGTAACGCTTCTTAACCCGAACCTGAAGAGCGAACCACACCGAAGTTCCGTCGCGTATTAACGCTGCCTTTGTCACGTAACGTTCTGAGTATACGCGTACCGCGAAGACATTCAGCGCGAGAATTACTTGAATCTCCGGCGAGATTTACTGATCTCGTTACTGGTCGCAATACACTTTCTTTCAAACGGCTGTGAAATTATTCGATGTCGTACCAAATGCAAACTACTTGTGCACGCATTTAACCGAACGCATTAATTATCGGATTATTAGCAATGCTTACTGCCCGCTTCGAACAAATCTTGATTCAACTTAACAATAAATTTTGAATTGTTACAACAAAGAGAGTCGTCATTATTTACGTCACCTTGGCAAGCGAGTTTTCCATACAAGGTGACATTAGCGTCACAAACAACATGGATTTCGATTTTCCACGCGGAGCGACTTTTGCTTCACTTGCCTCTTTGTCTTATAGTAAAAATAAAAACGTTATTTTTTCCGTTATTGTTAAATCGGGGGGGGGGGGGAGAGGTGGGATAAGAATTGCTTTGTATAGAAAGTCATTACGTAAGGAAGGGTATAGAATAGTTTTTAATATTGTATAAAGCAGGAATAAAACGTTATTTTTGTTGTAACTTTTAAACGAAGAACGAGCACCAACTAAAACCATCTGAAGATCACTTAGGGTTATAACCTTGACAACATATGTCAAGGTCAAGATCATCTAAGCTGATTCCTCTATTGATATTTACCAAATTATAAATTAGAATGATGAAATTAAAATGAATATAAACTGATCGTTGAGCCTGAGAGAAAATACAAAAATAGCGTCGCCTCGCATTAATTATAATCAACAATTATTAGAATCGAGCACGGAATACTCACGAGCAATTTAACGAGCAAATACGCGAAACGCGTATATAAAAACAAACTCTATAGCAGACAGTTGTAAGTGCATTTCAATCATTATAAGGATATCAAACGACAAAGTTAAACACGGGGATTCACCTTGGAATATTGATATTAATATTTAATAAATAATAGGCAAATGAAAACCTGTAGAATATTCTAGAATCATACTCGAAATTATCTCTCTTACCGCGAAATGTTACCCCTTTAGAGTATATAAACCAATGCTGCGAGGATCTCAGGCTCTCATTCCGCTTATTCTTATCCGATAGCTCATCTTGTTCATTCAATTTATTGGTCTTAAATTATTTCCCCGGTAGCATGATAAGCATGACACGTTTCGATACTTAGAATTTTCATAGCACCGCAGTTTCCGTACTTATAAAATTCTTATTACTTGTACTTCGCTATAAATTTATAATTTTCGCTTATAAATTTCGTGTAACTTACAATTTCTTACTTATAATCTTCACACAACTTCGATACTTGTAAATTCCTCGTACTTACAGTTCCATACTTATAATTCTCGCACTGTTATGTGCACTTTCTCTATATTTGTAATTTCTATTGATAAATCAATTCTACCCTTCAGGCTCCGGAAGAGTCTTGCGTTCTTTTCATATAACAATAAACAATAACATTATTATCATATCTAATAATCTAGTTAATATTTATCTAAAGTCCTATCCTATCACGAAAGAACGGTTGTCGTGCTGCCGAGTGCGGAATCTTCTCTCGAACAGTTCGCAGCCTAAAGAATCTCTCGGAGTAGGATACTCTCCACAAGGTACCCTTCGCCTCTCTTTTTTCCGCCTTAGTGCGCCTTTATCTCAGAGCTCTTCCAGGACCTCTTTAACTACTAGATCTGGGCGCTTGCCTTCGGGCGCCTGACTCTTCCTCCTTTTTTATCTTTTTTGGCGCGTCCTTGCTCAGGGTCGTTCCAGGCTATCTCCCCCTACTCACTCAGGACTAGGCGCGTGCCGTCGGTCATCCATTTCTCTCTGCTCCTACAACCTTCCTTCGTGCCTCCTTGAGTAGAGACATTTCCGTCGATAAGAAAAAAGTCGTCACCCCCTCCTCATTACCATCCAGTCTCTATTCAGTTATATTGTCTTATCTTACGCTAACATTCTCTCTCTCTCTCTCTCTCTCTCGGGCACCCAGTCAATTTCTTTATCACCACCGTAGATACCAAGATCGAGACGCGGAGGGTGAAAGCGCCAACTGCGGCGGCTAGTAAAAAAGTTGTATCAGCACAGAGATTTCGAACCCAGGGTGCTCGAACCCGGACCGATCTCCCCCAAGCCCTCATCCGGCACTGTTCCTCTGGGTACACCTCATCACACTGAGCCAGTCGCGGAACTTATAGGCCGTATTCCAAGGGAGATCTCCCGCCTTCCTCCGCTGGACACATCGAGGCCAGTGAGGATCCCCACGAGATCGATTAAGGTCACCGGGAAGTCTCACGTCGATAGTATCGAAACTACTGAATTAAGAATAAAAATCATCAAATAAACTATCGCTTCGTCTCTTTCTTGTTTACCATTCCCTCCCCGGTTTTCTCAAAGAGCTCTAAGGGACGATAACGCTCGCACTGGCGAGGGCAATCCGTTTATGGTTATACCACATAACCCTTACATAGGGCGCCTCTGATACAAAGAGCTCCTCGAACTAGGAAGCGGTCGCGTAATAATCGCGAACCTATTTCAAACGACGCATCCACTCCCTCTCATCAGAGTTGAGGCAGTGTTGTTAGATGAGCCCCCTTTTAGTGCATGCGCACTGGAACGCTGGAGAAATCCAGAAATGTATAACGGTCATTACGGAGGATGAAGAGAAGAGTCCTATAGTTAAATAAGTATTACTTGTTTTTTTCACTTTTATGTTTTCATATTTAATCAAATATTTATTTTTTTATTTATAAAGGAAAATATAAATTTGTTTTCTGAATACTGATAAGATTTTTTGACAGTTTTCCTTACCCTTACAACAAATGTTGGTATTCTTTATAAATTCTGCCAAATATTATAAATTTCTGTCTCTTTATTTAGGAATCTTACACCTTTAATATATATTTATAGTACACTAAATTAGATGGACAGTCTTAATTATTGTTATTATTGTTATATTATTATTATATTGTTGTATTATTATTATTATCAATTATTGGCGTTTTCAATTTATGTAATTTCATATTATATTATAATCTCGTCACTTCTATTATTAATTGACTCTTTTTTTTGACTGATTTCAGTTTTTAATAATAAATAATAACAAAAAAACAAAAAATGACATAATTTTTACAGAAACGTCGAAATAGGGCTTTAAAGAACCTTTATAAGTTCGTCATTAGTACAGCATTGATATTATACTCCAATGCGCATGCGTTAAAAGGAGGCTCATCTAACAACACTGAGTTGAGGCTCCACTCCACACGCCTTCCTCTCCGCGGGCCCCACGCTCGCGATCTTCCAACGCCATTCGCCAAATTAGGCCAGGATGTGACAATATTACAATATTAGGGAAAAGCGGGGAAATTACCCGAGCAGAAATTTTGGTCAGACACTGATATGGACCTAATAAGCATGCCCTGGCGCCTGATCAGGCGCTCATCAGATGTCCTAGTAGAGTCCTGACTGTAAATATAACGTCGAGAATTAAGATTGAGACTAAATCATCAGGTCCTAAATTCATCAGTTCTTATTTATAAGAAAACCAGGTTCTGATAAGATCCTGATTAGGATTTTCCTTATCAGGATCTTATTAGAACCTAGTTTCCTTATTAGAACCTGATGATTTAGCCTCAATTTCAATTATAAAAATTATGTTCAGTAAACATGTTTTTATACAAAATAAAAGAATCTGGCACAAAAAAAGTAGCTCTAACTTGCAAGATATTAAACTTAACTTAAAGTTAACAACTTTATAGGTTAGGAAATCTGTCATACAGTACCGGCAAAAATTATATCACCTTTTGGTTTTTTGAGTATAATTTTCGTCAAAGAGTATCAAATACGCTCAAAATTTTACAGTAGATAATGGTAGATGGTATGCACACTTTGTACATAAAGTGTAATGAAATTTAACAATGTTACGCCATGATTTTTGAATTTTTTATTGATTTTGGCAAAATCGCACTTTTATGCTTTCTTTGTTTTTCATGTCGCGGCCATTATTCTTAATCTAATTTTGGCAGTAAATTTAATGTAATTTCACATTATGACAAAAACCCATGGTGCTCGAGATATAGACGAACGACAGCAGAATGCTATAGAAAGCCGCAAACAAGGACGAACGCACGAAGAGCTGGCAAAACAGTTTGGCATTTCTAAATCGGCGGTAACCAAATTGCTGAAGCGTTGGAAGGCCCAGGGAGGTTACGTCAAGAAGAAGAAAACCGGGCGACCGCGGTGTACTTCTTTTGTCATCGCAACATCCTCCGCATATCCCGCAACAATCCACATTTCACGACATCAGATATTGTCAAAAAAATATTAATTTCTGGTGAGTCTGGTCCAACCATACGGACCATACGTTATCGTCTGCGGGTCGCAGAACTACATGGACGACGACCCGTAAAGAAGCCATTTATTTCCGCCAAGAATCAGAAGATGCGAGTGGAATGGGCTCATCTTAATTGGACACCTCAGCAGGTCCTCTATCATCTGGAGCGACAGTAAGTTTTTGTTATTTGGTACTGACGGAATAATATGAATTTGTCGTTCTAAAGGCAAGCGCTTCGACCCCAAGTACCAACTTCCTACAATGAAACACGGAGGTAGTTCGGTCATGGTATGGGGTGCTTTCTTGCAAAGGGGTGCTTTCCCTTTAGGATCAACGGCAAAATGGATCAAAAAGTATACATAGACATCGTCGAGAATGTGATGTACGCAAAGCGTTTCCTTGGTCATGGCTTTATATATCAGCAAGAGAATGATCTAAATCTAATTTAGCGCATCGCGCTAAAGTGCGGAAGTGGTTTCGGCAGCATCGAGTAACTCTTCTAGAGTGATCAAGCCAATCGCTCACCTAAATATCATCGAACCATTGTGGGATGAACTCCAGAGACGTTTAGCCAGTAAGCAAGCTACAAATACGGCCGAAAAATTCGCCCAATTGGAGGAAGAGTGGAAAGAGTGGAAGAAGATCTCTCAGTCGACAATTGACGCACTTATCGATTCCATGCCCAGACGCTGCCAAGCTGTAATCGATATCAAGGATTTTGCTACAAAATATTAGAGTTGTACAGTCTAAATTATGAATTTTTTTTGTTCGTTTTGAAAATATTTATTTTCGTTATGGTAATTAAAAATTTATTATGAAATTTGACATATTTTAGAGATTTTAAATAAAATTAATTTTTCACAAGTTATTGTTTTCATTATTTGATGAAAAGTGATTTGTTCATTAAACTATATCTATTATTAAAACATTACAATTTGATAGAGATCTGTTCAGTTTAAAAAAAATTATGTTTAAAAAACCAAAAGGTGATATAATTTTTGTCGATACTATATATATAATAAGACATACTCTATCACTTTCTGATTAGGGAGTTCCCAAATAGGGCATAATTTATTGTTTCCTGATCAGGACCAAGTGGGGAATTCCAAACTAGGGCATACCCTATCGCTTCCTGAAGGCCCAAATAAGAAATTCCCGACTAGGGCATATCTTCTTTGTTAAAAATTCTTGTAAGTTTTTTGTACCAGATCTTAAAAGAGTTGTATGTGATCAATCAAGATTACTAAATAAACGTACATTATCATATAAAAATCTTATAATTTGTTCATGAATCTCGAAAGTAATCTTTAATGCTCTTAGAAATCTGGAATGAATTGTATACAATGATTTATATCGCAATGAAAAGATCTTAGCCTCATAAGAAACTTTTAAAAGATATTTTCTATACTTTACCTAAGAATATGATATCAATTATGTATAATTCCTAAGTTCAACATGAAAGATCATATACTAGTTTTAAAAAACATAGTTACGAAATAATTTTTCTTTCAAAGAATCTGGCATGAATCGTACGTGACGATTTATATTGCAATGAAAAGATTTTAATTGCTAATTTAGTCTATTATAATTTACAAAGGTAGTATAAAAGAAGGGCAACGAGCCAATGACGCAAATAAAAAATTATAATTCAGCTAAGAAAACTTAATACAAAAACATTTAAAATACAATAAAATGAAACAAACGTTTCAACTCCAATTGAGTCATTTTCAATGCCATCATACAATAATATAAATGTCGTTCTAAATTGAAAATTAATACATAATCTTACAATATTCTTAAAATTAACAAATAATTCTTTCCTCTTTCGGTGTAATACGCTGTGAGTCATTTTTATCAAGAATTAACAAAGTCATAAGAAAGTTCTGGAAAGTAACCGTATACAAAAATAATTAATATTAATCATATAAAAATTAAAAATATGATGATATACCTTAGTAAATCTGTTAAAAGTCCCATAATACACAACAAGAAAAAAAAGTGAAATGTGGTCCATTTTGTGGTACAGTAAAATAGTCTTTTTAATTTAATAGGTTATTAAAGCAAATTCGCAAAAGTAACGAGCATCTGACTTAAACGATGTCACACAACGAAATGTCAAACAGAAAAACATTATCAATAAACGGAAAAAGGAAAAACAGGAGGAAAAGGACAGAAGATGTTAGAAAGGAGAAAGTGAATGTATAATGTCAGAATACAATTCCGGCAAAGACTCCGTGTCATTTTGTCTATTAATCCCATGCTTCTGTTTTTTAATATGAACCATTTCTGATATCAACCTTTTGTTGTATGAAGGCTCTATATCCAATATTTCTACTTTATCCCATTTAAAGTTGTGATTCTCCACCATGCGATGGTTGGAAATCACTGATGGAGATTTTGAACTTATATTGATATCAGAAACATGTTCATGCAATCTGGTCTTTAATTGTCTTTTAGTTTGGCCAACATAACTGGCATCACAATCATCACAGGATATTCTATAAACCACATTTTGACTCTGAACGTGTTCCAAATCATCCTTTCCTCTCCTTATGAAACTTCTCAATGTGTTAGGAATAGTAAAAGCCAATTTACAATTAAGCATATTAACAACAGGTATAAATCTTTCGGATATCGTATTAACATATGGAATCGTAAAGAACCTTCCCCCACTGTCATCCTTATTCTTATTAAAATTGTTAAACTTGTTAATGTGATATTTTATTCTATTATGAATAGTCGAAAAAATAAAACTTAATGGATATCCATTCTGTAAAAAAATCTTAATAGCGTCAATCAAATTATTTTGTTGGAATTTCGGATGACACAAACAAAATATCTTATCCACGGCCCCATAAATCACACCTCTTTTATGACAGAGCGGGTGGTGTGAATGGAAATTAAGAAATCTGCCGGAAAAGGTTGCTCTACGGTAAATATCAAAAATGAGATTCCGTTCATCGATAATTATCATCGTATCTAAATAACTTATTCTTCCATCACCTATCTCCATGGTGAACTGTAATCTAGTATGTAATGAATTGAAAACATCCAAAATATCATAAATACTTTCAGAAGGAGCGGCTAAGATAATATCATCGACGTATCGGTAGTAAAACAACAAACGACAAGGCAGCATTCCAATCGCCATCTTCTCGAAATCCTGCATAACAATACTTGCAACAACCGGTGACAAAGGTGAACCCATTGGGGTCCCAAAAATCTGTTTATATATTTTTTTATTAAAAATGAAAAAAGTCGAATTCAGAACCATACGAAAGGCTATCAGAAACTCGTCCAAAGGAATCTTAGTTTTCTTAGATATAGCATCCCACCTCACAACCACACTATCAGATGCCAAATCTATAGGTATGTTAGTGAAAAGGGATACTACATCCAAGGAAACCAAAACGGAATCTGATTCCAGTTTAACATTTTTAAGTTTCTTGATCAGATCATAGCTGTTTTTTATGTGACTGGGCGTCTCCGGTAAAGAGTCCGCAATAATGCCATGCAAGAATGATGCCAAATTATAAAACGGGCTATTTACAGATGAGACAATGACTCTCAGGGGATGGTTTTGTTTATGTATCTTAGTAACACCATAAGCCCTAGGAATGACCCCATCAGTCGTCCGCAACCTCCGATACGTCAAATCATCTATTACTCCCTTACCTCTCCACCTACCAAGCAAATTACGTAACTCACCCGCAAGTTTCTTAGTAGGATCTTTCGTTATTAATTTATAAGTATTCTTATCCGAAAGCATCGATTCCATCTTGGATATGTACTCAAATTTATTCTGAGCAACGGTGACATTCCCCTTATCAGCTTTTGAAATTAAAATCTCGGGATGATCTTTTACAAATCGTTTAGTTGTTCTTACCCAATCGCACAACAACTTGTCATTCAAGTCGTTCTTAGGAAAATCATTCCGAAATTTATCAATAATTAAAACACTATTATTCCTAACGAAGTTAATTAAATTCTTTTGACGGCCAACAATATTATTCTCAATATTTTTAATAAATTCTATCAATGTTCTATCTAAATTGTGTTTGTTAATAGGAAGACCAAAGCCTTCCCCCAACTGAAGCAAACATTGGACCTCTAAAGGAATGTCAACATTGCTCAAATTCAGAAACCATTTGTCATTTAAAACATCAAGAGGGGCCGCCTCTCCAAACAATTCTGCCGAAATGTGAATCTTTTCTACATTTTGTACATCAGTGCAGTTATTAACCTTGTTAGGTGTAATTTTATTAAGCAATTCATTGTTCGACGCACAACAGTAAGAAATCGGCTTAATATTTGCTTTTTTATCTTTTAAATCTTTTCCTTTCAACCATAAAATCTTCTTGTCAATTTTTCTTGTATGTTGAAGGAAGTAAAAATTATTAGTGTTATCTAGATATTTGAAAAACTCACAAACCATGGAGAACGGTAAAACCTGGTAGATTTTAATGGAAAAATCAACAATGCTCATTCTAATAAAATGCAAATGTGTGTAAGAATCCTTCAATTCCAATTGCAAAATTGCTTTCACATTATTGAACTGAATTTTTTGAAGTCTTCTGTAAGAATGACTATTAAACAAATTTAAATTTCTGATATTAGTATATCTTTTAAGATGTGGCGGAACTAAATTATGATTAATACATGATTTCAAAAATCTAATGCGAGTTCTAATATTAACGCTATATTTAATCAGGTTACAAAATTCTTTCAAAAATTGACAAGCATCAAAGCCATATTCATATCGGATATAAGCAAAAGAGAAATTAAAATATTTATGAAAATTACGCATAATTTCGCCCGCGTAAATAAAATTAAAAGTAATATAAAAGGCTCTGTAGTAATAAGCAAAGGTAGTATAAAAGAAGGGCAACGAGCCAATGACGCAAATAAAAAATTATAATTCAGCTAAGAAAACTTAATACAAAAACATTTAAAATACAATAAAATGAAACAAACGTTTCAACTCCAATTGAGTCATTTTCAATGCCATCATACAATAATATAAATGTCGTTCTAAATTGAAAATTAATACATAATCTTACAATATTCTTAAAATTAACAAATAATTCTTTCCTCTTTCGGTGTAATACGCTGTGAGTCATTTTTATCAAGAATTAACAAAGTCATAAGAAAGTTCTGGAAAGTAACCGTATACAAAAATAATTAATATTAATCATATAAAAATTAAAAATATGATGATATACCTTAGTAAATCTGTTAAAAGTCCCATAATACACAACAAGAAAAAAAAGTGAAATGTGGTCCATTTTGTGGTACAGTAAAATAGTCTTTTTAATTTAATAGGTTATTAAAGCAAATTCGCAAAAGTAACGAGCATCTGACTTAAACGATGTCACACAACGAAATGTCAAACAGAAAAACATTATCAATAAACGGAAAAAGGAAAAACAGGAGGAAAAGGACAGAAGATGTTAGAAAGGAGAAAGTGAATGTATAATGTCAGAATACAATTCCGGCAAAGACTCCGTGTCATTTTGTCTATTAATCCCATGCTTCTGTTTTTTAATATGAACCATTTCTGATATCAACCTTTTGTTGTATGAAGGCTCTATATCCAATATTTCTACTTTATCCCATTTAAAGTTGTGATTCTCCACCATGCGATGGTTGGAAATCACTGATGGAGATTTTGAACTTATATTGATATCAGAAACATGTTCATGCAATCTGGTCTTTAATTGTCTTTTAGTTTGGCCAACATAACTGGCATCACAATCATCACAGGATATTCTATAAACCACATTTTGACTCTGAACGTGTTCCAAATCATCCTTTCCTCTCCTTATGAAACTTCTCAATGTGTTAGGAATAGTAAAAGCCAATTTACAATTAAGCATATTAACAACAGGTATAAATCTTTCGGATATCGTATTAACATATGGAATCGTAAAGAACCTTCCCCCACTGTCATCCTTATTCTTATTAAAATTGTTAAACTTGTTAATGTGATATTTTATTCTATTATGAATAGTCGAAAAAATAAAACTTAATGGATATCCATTCTGTAAAAAAATCTTAATAGCGTCAATCAAATTATTTTGTTGGAATTTCGGATGACACAAACAAAATATCTTATCCACGGCCCCATAAATCACACCTCTTTTATGACAGAGCGGGTGGTGTGAATGGAAATTAAGAAATCTGCCGGAAAAGGTTGCTCTACGGTAAATATCAAAAATGATAATTTAGCCTCTTAAGAAACTTTTTTACATGAAAAATAGGACAAATACAAACCATAATAAACTTCGATGAATAAAAACGTCGAAAGAGAGAAAGTGATAAAACCTATGGAAATCTACGGAAAATGTAATTTCTATCGTAATCGCTTCTCTAAATCTCGAAAGGCAAAAATTTTAAGAAAAAGGTATCCGAAAGAAACAATATCATTCCCTATCGTTTCCTGTTAGGAGAGTATGATTTCATCGGAATACGATAAAATATCAATAAAGATGTAATGTTAATTGTAAATTTTGTTGGAATTTCTTCTATGTATACTTCAAAAATCACTGAAAATCTACCGTAATTAATAATGTATTTACAGTAATAGGAATTCTAAGCTCACTATCGCATAATTATCGAAAAAGCTCTTTGTTGTTAACCATATTAACAATATTTGACATAGCATTGTGCTCTCGAGATATAATTAATTATCGTAGGCGATCGTAATCTATTATAAATTCATTATAATCTATTATAAAATCAGAGAAGAGTACATGTTTTTCTATTGTATTATTAGAAAAAGTGTAATAAATTATGCATAATAAGTATTTCATGTACATCGTAATTCTCTAATAAGATACTTATGAAAAGAGAATATAAAGAGAATATATAAAAAATTAATCGTGAATATTAATTATAACAGACTTTCACGTTTCGTGGAAAAAGAAACGATAAAGAACGATAAAAGAATGTGATATTACAAATACAATACACAAAAAAATTGAAGGATCACTTAGTATATCCTCCAAAAATAGGTAATGTTCAAGAGAGTGTAACTTCATCAAAAATAATCATAACGAGATTTTTAAAAAAGCATTGAAGTCTCTATTTTCGAGATAAGTTAGAAATAATATTTCGATCTCTATGATTGACTTTTTACAAAGTTATTGGAATGTATATGGAAAGCCATCAAATCTAAAAATTTTGTACAGACTTTACTAAGTTCCATGACCTAAATTAAACTTATTTCTCTGTGGATAGTCTTACGATTTTCTTTTTACCGAGTTATTCAACATTGAAGTGACAGGATTCGTTTTCACATCAATTGAATAACTCGATGAAAAAATATTATACAGTGCTTAATGAAAAGGCAATTTAAAGATAAAGATTCACTCTTTCAAACGCTGTAAACAGAATTTGTTTGTAATTTTTAATTCAGGTCATAAAACTTTATAAAATACGTAATACAAAATTTTTAGAGATTTGAAAGCTATCCATTTGAAAGCTACAATTCTTTATAACTTTGTAAAAAATTAATTAGATCGAAATATCAATTAATTGGCCTCGAAAGTAGAGAACTTTCAAGCTTTAAAATACTTTTTAAAAAAATCTCGTTATGATTGTTTTTGATGAAGTTACACTCTCTTGAACATTACCTATTTTTGGAGGATATACTAAGTGATCCTTCAATTTTTTTGTGTATTGTATTTGTAACATCAAATTCTTTTATCATTCTTTATCGTTTCTTTTTCCACGAAACGTGAAAGTTATAATTAATATTCACGATTAATTCTTTATACGTTCTCTTTTCATAAATATCTTATTAGAGAATTACGATGTACATGAAATACTTATTATGCATAATATGCTACGCTTTTTATAATAATACGATAGAAAAACATGTACTCTTCTCCGATTTTATAGATTACGATGAATCTACAATAATTAATTATACCTCGAGAGCACAATGCTATGTCAAATATCGTTAGTACGGTTAACAAAGAGCTTTTTTAGTAATTATGCGATAGTGAGCTAGAATTTCTACTACTGTAAATACACTATTAATTACGATAAATTTTTAGTGATTTTTGAAGTATACATAGAAGAAGAGATTCCAACAAAACTTGCAATTAACATTACGTCTTACAATTACGTCTTTATTGATATTTTATCATATTCCGATGAAATCATACTCTCCTAACAGGAAATGATGGTGAAGAATAATATTATTTCTTTCGAATAGCTTTTTCTTAAAATTTTTTCCTTTCGAAATTTAGAGAAGCGACAGATTACAATAAAAATTAATTAGATTTTCTATAGATTTTCATAGGTTTCATCGCTTTCTTTTTTCGATATTTTTATTCATCGAAGTTTATTATGGTTTGTATTTGTCCTATTTTTGCAGTGTTAGTATTAAACATGTACTATAATCGCGAATGTGCTCAGCGGCCATAGACGCGAATTCTTTGGTGTGGTGTGATGAGACGTGTGAGCGGCGATGCTGGGCGCTAAGCAACGGCGCGCTTCCTCTCTTATCTCTCCAACGCGTTGCCAGTGCAGCCTATGTTTGAAAAAATAGGCCGGGTTATACTTCTAGCGGAATGTTTCTATCGGCGCGCTCTTATTAGTACAATTGCAAACATTAATATTTCGGTTATTATTATGAATATCACTAAACAATAAAGGACTTTTATGTTTATTTTGATCCCATCTACTTTCCTGTGGACGGTTGGAGAAGTGTCACGGGACATCCTGTATATATATATATATATATATATATGATATATATATAGAACGCGTCATCAAAATCCGGACAAATCGAATTTCTTTAAACAAAATTTTTTAATGAAAGATTAAATTAAAAATTAAATTACATATTACAACAAATCTTTTTACATGACACTTAGGGGATTCCTGTAGAGCACATTTTTCGACATATTCTACATTAGTTTGAATTAGTTTGACGGCCTCTATTCTCAATCTGAAGCGTTATATAGCGCTGTAATATAGCGTTGTCCATGCCGACGAATGCTGTCTCAACAGCGATTCTTAATGACGTCACATTGGAATGCCGAGACTTGTTTGTGACTCTTTCAACTACACTCCATACGTAATAGTCCAAGAGATTTAAGTCTGGGCTGTTGAGAGGCCAAAATGAGAGCCGAGGCGAGCAACTCGGCTTGTCTTAGCAGCCTCAGAGAGCATCTGTCGTATCTTTAATATGTACAATTTGTATTGAAGGTCCTCCTCGGCAATTCGATGCATTATTGGCTCGCTTACAGCAATAATCGATGCTAATTTTTGCAACGATTGCCCTGGATCATCCGAAATCAGCGCTTTCAATGACTGCGGGGATCTTCGCGGTGCGTTCTTTCGAGTAACTTTTCCTTGCTGGCATATTGAAACCTTCGTTGGATTGTTCTAAAGTCATATATTTTACCACAATGTCATAAACGATCCAGAGAAACGAATTATTTCCGTTGTTGAGCGCTCAGCGTGAAAGCTTTCGATGATCGTGGCTTTTCGATACTACGCATTTGGTTTCAATATTGCGGCCATTTTGAGAATACGAGGGCAAGTCAATAAGTTCTTAGAAAATCTATCAGAGAGCACTCGCAGTATCATATCACATTACTTTCTGACAAGTAGCATCTTTTAGCTGATTGCTGTCAAATTTTGAGCGGAATTCATCGAGTGATTTTATTTCTGTAGACGATTAAAGCGAACAACCTTTGTGTTTTTTGCAAAATAGAAAAAAATGAGTTTCGTGATCAAACATCTATATATGAAAGATTTAATGCCGAAAGAAATCAAAACCAAGTTGGATAATGTTCATAGTACATCTGCACCAGCGTTTGCGACTGTATACAATTGGGTGAATGAATTTAAACGTGGTCGTACATCCACATATGATGCACCTCGGGACGAAGCCTCCAATTGAGGCTGCTACGCCAGAAATCATCGATAAAGTCCACGATATTGTTTTGATTGATTGATGAGTGAAAGTGCGCGACCTTGTTGAGGCCACAGGCATATCACATAGCACAGTGATTTCAATTTTGCACGAACAATTGAGTATAAAAAAGCTGTCGGCAAGATGGGTACAACATTTGTTCACTGTGGATCATAATCGCGACCGTGTGACGATTTCAAAACAATGTTTGAAGATGTTTCAATGTAATCCAGATGAATTTCTGCGTCGATTCATTATTGTGGACGAAACATGGATCCATTATTTCACACCCGAGACAAAGGAACAGTCAAAACAATGGACTTCGCCAAGTGAATCAGCTCCGAAAAAGGCGAAGACCGTAAAGTCGGTCGGAAAGGTGATAGCCATATTTTTTGGGATGCACGCGGTATAATTCATATTGATTATCTTCCGTCGAAGCAAACGATCAATGGCGATTATTACACAGACTTATTGGATCATTTCAACAATATTTTAAAGAAAAAACGTCCCCATTTAGCGAAGAAGAAAGTGCTCTTCCATCAATGCACGGGTTCATACGTGCTCGGCACTGATGGCCAAATTCCGCTATGAATTGCTTCCCTATCTAGCATATTCGCCAGATTTAGCCCCCTGAGACTATTTTCTGTTTCCAAATCTGAAGAAATGGGAGAACGCTCTCTGAAACAGAGGTTTGAAGGGTTGGAGTCATACTATTCGGACGGCTTGAAAAAGTTTAAGAATCGTTGGATCAAGTATATCGAGCTGAAAGAAGACTATGTTGAGAAATAAAAATGAATCAATCAAAAAAAATGTGTTTTTCTAAAAACTATTAACTTGCCCTCGTATAATTGTTTACTAGACGCATCAGGCTTTCTCGGATGCTAACAACAACTCTCTGGCGAAGGCACAATATAGCGGAAAATTTAAATTGAAATTTGTCCAGATTTTGGTGGCGCACCCTGTATATATGATTTCCAGCTATTCCTTAGTGAAACATAGAGCCTCCATGAAGCTTCTCCATCTGACCTGATTTCCGACCATGTGCTTACACATACATTATCTCTCCAGGTCATTTTCATTGTCTTAATTTCAATATCGTCCTTCTTCAAGTGATAGATCTACCTTTTTCTCGGCTATTACGGGTTCCACTCCAGCGGCTCACCTACAATGCGTTGGTGTGACCTAATTAATCTCATTTTTTACGTCGAATTTCCAAGTCAATTCTGTTCTGCTTACTACGCTTTGAGAGCTTTTCGTTCGTAATTATGTTGGACCAGAAAATACTATAAAATAATAGTAATATTCTGTATAAACATCTGTTTACAAATACTTAGAGTTTGCAAGTTATTGACTGGGTGATATTACATGCACCTATAAAGTAGAATTGATTTCACATTGATCTTAAATATGCGTAGTTTTGTGGAGTCCTTGTAAGCTCTTCAGCCCCATATTGGATTTAGCAATCCAAAGACTCTACAAGCTTTGAATATTCTATCATTTACGTTTTCCTCTGTGCCACTTGAGAGATCAATAACGCTTCCCAGGTATACAAATTTATCTACTTTTTCTATTGTTGGTGTATTGGTTGGTTGTAGACTTGTTTTAGCAAGAGTGTTCATGCGCATCTCCTTTGTTTTATTTATGTTAATTCTTAGATCTGTTTTTTGCGCCTCACGTGTCAAACGTTCCAATTTCCCTTTCATATTCTGAAAGATATGGAATAGCAGGCATATATCATCTGCGTATTCCAGGTTTTCCAGACGCGATGTGAGATTCCATCTTATCCCGCTATCGGCTGTGTTTTTGGCCAGCACGGTGTCTAACACGATATTGAATAGTAGAGAAAGAACACAATCTTGTTTTACTTCGCTGTTCACCGATATTTTTTCTTTCCCCTTATGTATCACTCGACAGCTTGTGTGTTTGTAAAACGTTCTAATAATGTTAATAATTTTCTCTGGGACTCTCTTTTCTCGCAGCGCAGTCCATGGCTGTGTGTTATTTTAGGGTGTTAAATGTTCTTTCAAAATCAATGAACGTTAAGTACAAAGGGGATTTAAATTGTTGTGACTGTTCAATTATGATTCTTAGTGTGTTGATCTATCCATATGATCTGTCAGGCCTGCTTTTGTCTAAGGGTAGACTTTATTGTTTCTGTGAGACAATTATAAGTTATTGTATGAATTTATTCATTGTATTCAGGAGTGTGATACCCCGCTAATTGCGACATTCGTTTAAGTCTCCCTTTTTGAGACATTTAATTATCAAATCCTCTTTTCATTCATCAGGGAACTGCTCTGATTCCCACAGCGAGCTTAAGATAGGCTCTAATAGAGTGTCTAAGTAGGCCTTGAAAACTTCAGGAGGGATGTTGTCTGAGCCAACAGTTTTGCCTGTTTTATAACTTTGATTTCAGCTATGGAAGGTACGCTTGTATTGAATCTGAGGCATGGCTGGTCTCCCTGATATGAATGCACATCCAAGAGGGATCCTCTCTATTTCTTATCTATGGATGCATGATCACTCTGATTGTGAATGCGATTGTCCGGTGAAATCCACGTGATTTTATGGATGTTCTTATGTGAAAAAAGTGTTCCTCCTATTACTAGATAATAGTTCATGCGCAGTTTTACAAGTCTTTCGACGTTGTTACGGGTTCCCAGTTCCTGTCAATCCATGATACTCTCCAGGCTGCTATTGTCTGCACCAATCTTGGCGTTGAAATCGCCTATCACCATTATTCTGTCGGAATTTTTAATTCTATATGGAGGCGAGTAGATCATAGAATAGGTCCTTATCATTATCTTGGGCAATCTCCGTTGGGGAATAGCACTGAACTATCGTAAGTTTCCTAAGTTTTGTCAAAAATCGAGCTGTAATTATTCTATCGTTTACAGGATTCCATTCCAAGAGACTTTTTCTGACTTGCTTGCTCAAGAGTAAGTCCACGCCATTCTTATGTCAGTTGATGGCCGTCCAGAGTATAGTAGGAGTTCATCTGTGGATGTTACACGTTCTCCATAGTTGTTCCAGCAGATTTCATTGAGTCCCAGGATGTTCAATATATAATTTCCCAATTCTCATCCTCTCTAGGAGGCGAAAATTGAAACAACAAAACGTAAAAAATGCTTCTTTTACATTCCGTTGTTCCAATGTTAGCCTTCTAGAGGCTTCGTTTACGCTTCTATTACTCTACCATTATATTCGACTTACGCTCCAATTTTTATTTTCATTAGGGTATTTACATATTTCAATTATTACTTATGCAAAAAATATATGTTAAGATCCATACAACACAGAAACTTGCAGTATCATTGTAGAAACGTTGCAACATTGCAGATTGCGCTGTAACATATCTGTAACATTGTAGGTGTACAAATAAGTTTCCGCCATTTTTTTATCAAAAATTAAGCATTTATTGTGAAAGAACAATACATAATGTTTTATTGAAAGTATTGTCCATCGCTAGCCACTACTTTTTCCCATCTTTCTGGTAGCATACGGATACCGTTGGAAAAACGCTTCATCTTTTGAGGCTATCCAATTATCGATCCAATTTTGGATATCTTCATATGATGTGAAGTGCTGCTCAGACAGGCCATGCGCCATTGATCGAAATAGATGATAATCGGAAGGGGCAATGTCTGGTGAATACGGCGGGTGGGGTAGAACTTCTCAATTGAGTGTTTCCATGTAGGTTTTGATCGGCGCCGCAACATGTGGTCGAGCATTATCATGCAGGAGAATAATTTTGTCATGCCTGGAGTAGTAGTGGGCGCGTTTTTCCTTGAGTGCTCGGCTCAATCTCATCAATTGTGTTCGGTAGAGAGCCCCAGTAACGGTTTCGTTCGGTTTGAGCAACTCATAATACACGACACCAAGCTGATCCCACCAAATACACAACATGAGTTTTTTTCCATGAATATTGGACTTGGCTATCGATGTTGAAGCATGGCCAGGTGATCTCCATGATTTCCTCTTCTTTGAGTTATCGTAGTGGATCCATTTTTCATCACCAGTGACCATACGATGTAAAAAACCCTTTCGTTTATGCCTGACAAGCAGCATTTCACATATGAAAAATCGGCGTTCAACGTTTCTCGGCTTCAGTTCATATGGAACCCAATTCCCTTGCTTTTGAATCATTCCCAATGATTTCAAACGATGTGAGATTGTTTGTTGAGTCGCTCCTAATGTAAGTGCAAGTTCTTTTTGCGTTTGGCACGAATCTTCATTCAATAATGCTTCCAATTCCGTGTCTTCGTACACTTTCGGTCTTCCGCTATGTTCTTTGTCTTCGACGTCAAATTCACCGTTCTTAAATTTTTGAAACCATTTACGACAATTTCTCTCACTTAAGGTAGCCTCACCATATGCTTCTACAAGCAATCGATAAGCCTCAGCTGCAGATTTCTTCAAATTAAAGAAGTAAATCAAAAGTTCCCGCAAATGACGCTTATTCGGCTCAAAACTCGGCATTTTCGCACAAAAAAAATATATGATGCTGATACTAAATCGCTAGTATTTCAAGGTGATGTTGTTGACAGATGTCCAACCTTACGATATAATGTTTTACATCAGACAATTTTAACCATAGCTTGCTAGTGGCGCCGTCTTTTGTCAAACGGCGGAAACTTATTTGTACTAATAAGTATCAGAAATTGTAATATATCTATAATACATGTGACGGCACAAATTTTACAAATCTTGCAGCATTGTTATAATAACATTGAAAATATTTTGACTTTTGAATAATGAACTGCTGTTACATATAGAAACATACGTCATTTACATTTATATGATTGTTAATTACTTCCACTAATGTAGAAATTATGTTCGTTGAAATATTTGTTGTCGCCGCCGCGCGACAAAATTTTTCAAACTTTATAGTCAACTCTTATAATTTTTTAGAATATTCGAATTAAAAAAATTCTTTGAAAATTGCAAAGAAAATGAAATAAAATACGTGGAATTTCTTATTTTTTCCATTTTACCATTTTAAGAATATGTACAAAATAGGCGTATCCGCATAAGTGTAAAATATATGTTTATGAAAAAGTGTAAAATATGTATGTCTATACATAAACTTTAAAATATATACAGGGTGGTCTACTTAAATTGATCATTTGAAATATCTCGTTCAGTTTTGATGATATAAAAAAATGTTTCAAATGAAAGTGGAACGGTTTCAAGGGGAAACGTATTCTGGTTATGTTGATTTTTTTTTAAATGGAGGCGCTAAAAAGATATGAAGGTCATTTAAATTTTTTAAAATGGAATTGTAATAATTTTTTTACAATATGATTCCTGTAATTATTTTGCATATATAACTATTTAGGTAGTGATATCAAAAAACAACAGTTTACGAGATATTTTATATTTTATTCTGACACATATTGACATAAAATATTAAATAACTTGTAAACTATTAACTTCTTGATGTATCACAATACTTTTGTGAACAGAATGATAAGATGAAATTATTGATATAAAGAAAACACATAATTGCTTATTTTAAAATTTATCTATTTTGCATACTTGTTCGAGATCGGTAATTTGAAAAAAAAGGTAAGAATTCTTTCGGTCGACCGACAGTAATTGTTATTGAACGCACGCACGAGGCGAGCTCGTGATTTCATCTCGAGCCTGACATTAAGCCTCGTCAAAGTCAGGGATTCATTGTTCTTTAGTCTTTTCACAACAATTCGGTTCACGCAAACAGGCACCGGCAACGGACCATCGAAAGTTCTAGAACAATTCAATTCGCGCACGCGAGCGCCGCGCTCCGACGAATACGTTTACATCGCTTAGAATTTTCTGACTCCTTAGAGTTCTCACTTCTAAAAGTTCTTAGAGTTCTTAGAGTCATAGGCTTGCTACTATATCGCTTCGTAAAATCGCCGCGCTAACCGCTTAGTGAAATCGCGATAAAACGAATCTTTCGAGAAGTGCCGAGAAAATCGCCGAGATTTTCCATTACAGCAATACCAAAATATCATTTGGTAAAGGTGACCGCATTCAATATTCTGTTAATCTAATATTTAATTAATTATATTTTTTGACGTTGTAACTGAGCATATTAAAGAAAATTCTTTTGTTAAATTACAAAGAAACGGAGTTCTCTTTACTGTTGTGCATCAAAACCGTGTGCCGTTCTCTCACTCGAATCCTTCCGCGCGGTGCATTCTCGCACATTTTCTGGTCCTTCGAGCCGGATTTGAACTAGCGAGAAAGACAGTAAGACAAACGCCGCATCACTTTAAAAATTTCACGATCAGCGCTCTCGCTCTGGTTCGCTCTCGCACAATACTTTTTTAAACATGATCAAAATACGTCTTCTTCGAAATCGTTCTACTTTCATTTAAAAAATGTTTTTATATCATTAAAAATAAGCCAGATATTTCAGATAATCGATTTAAATGGACCACCCTATTTATATTTGCATATAAAATATTTGCAATTAAGTATAAAATATATAATAATTATATAAAATTATATATAAAATATAAAATTATACATAAAATTATAAATAATATAAAATATGTATTGATAAGTTTTTTTTCTGAATTTATTTTATTTATATCACAAATTGTATTTTATAAATTATATTCAATAATAATAAAAGATTTTTAATAATTGCAAAAAAAATACATTGCACTGCAACATTACTATGACATTACAGTGCAATTTTACTGAAGGCGGACATTTTTATAATGCTATGACATTGCAACAATGTTGCAAATATTATACATTGCGCAATCTATTTATCAATATTATAACATTGCAAGATATATCTGCAATCATTTTGTAATCTTTCTGTATTAATATAACTGTAAGATGTTGTGTATAAAATAAGTATTCTAGAAATAATTAAATTTATGATATACTATAGTGAGCAGATTGATAAATAATATTTATTATATCACTGATTTATTTTATTTTTAGCTATGAAAAACCGAAAATATTTTCTATTTCTGAAAATATATTATTCAGAAATAATTTATTGCAGCATGATCGCAATGTTTTTATGGAAATATTATACTTTTTAATATAGTATTTATATGTAACATTATCGTTTGTTTTGCAGCAATTTTAAGTATAACAACATGCCCCGTGTATCAACTATCCCCGATCTCCCCTATATAAGGAAAATGAAAGAAAACTTTACGTATTTCTTATTCTAGTATTGAGTTGTTCGCTTCATTTGATATAATGTATTCATTGCAACGATATCATTAACACACTGTACCCCGCGAATCGTCACCGTTAGGCGCGATCAGAGTACACCCATTCTGTTAATTAACGGGCCAGAAACATTCGCATAAGTGTCTCTCGCGCTTGAAATAATTAGTTGCGACGCCCTATAAATATTGATTCGCGATATCATCACGCTATGCAGAAAAGGCGATTACAAAGCGATAAAGTGCGCCCAGTCAGCCGATAAATAACGGATGTCGGAAACAGTTAAATCTCCGCTTGTCATTTTGCGCTCTCTCGTTGCGCTGTCCGCGAAATTTTATCAATCCTCATTACGGCTTTAACGAACGATCCATTTAGCGATCCCCGTCCGACCACTACTCTCCTATTTCTTCCTCGCTCCTCTTATTTCCGCGCGAAATAATCAACGGGTCGGAATGTATATCAATTATGAATACGATATATAACTTTAGCGGAATAATATCTGTTGAGTACCATCATTGCGGGACTGGGTCACAGTCCCACGATGATCGATGGCTTTTTGCCCATAAATTGATATCGGAGACGCATTTATCTCGCGCGCATGACCCGAACAACAGGATGAAATACTGTGCAGCCTCGGTACGTCGAATTATGATAAATGCGCGTAGTTCATTATCATAAACAATTATCAATAATAATAAGCATTATAATATGCATGGAAATTCATTTCTATTAATTATGATTCACGATCGAAAAGATCAAAACTATTTAGTTTGATATAGAAAAAAACATGATATATTCCCATACAGCAGGGAGCTCTCCTCGGGAGATCATAACATTTTTATAAGCTTCATTTAAGCTTTAAAAAGAACTTGCACGGAGTTCCTCGGTAACTCCTATGTCTGCTTTTGTGATGCCGATTATTTTTTTTGTCACTTGAAGACGTTTTTAGAGCGAGCGACTACACAATCGAATTGAAGCTTTCGTTGCTATTTTGCGTAAAGCCACCTAAGCAACGATTGAGTAATTCGTCTCTGCTCAAATCCTTATACACTGGCTTCACAGCATCGAAAATTTTCTCTGAAAGAAGCGTTTTATGCTGGTAATCATGTAAACTATCTGAAGTCTTCACTTTCTGTCACGAGCACCACGAATCCGCACCACTTATCATGTTGCGGCATTTCATCCGTCGAAACTTTGTGATATAGAGTTGCTCAAATGTTGTTCCGCATTTTTTCGGTGGAATCCGGATTTCAAATAGCCAAGCTATAATATACAGTGAGCTCGTCGATTAATTTGCCTTTTCAAGATCTTTCACGTCCTTCTTTAAATTCCGGAGCTGAAAGCCCATACGCTTCTGCTCATGGTCGATGCTCTTTTTACAAACTGACATCTCTTTTTTACAAACTGACATCTACATAAGATTTAGCATCTAAAATTCCTTTGAATATTTTGCTGTCTCCATCACCAACGCAATTTACATATTTAACATTAAGGAGATTTTCGGAAACGTGAAAACATCTCGATAATTGCATCCACTTCCATCTTTGCTGACCCGGTATGATACGCTTGGCAATGCTCCGAATGTAAGTTAACCCATTCTTCGTATTCTGCAGTATCTTTTTTCTTTATCCAAAAATTGCAGGCCTTATAATATTTCGATTTAACACAAATATCGACAATTTTGATAGTATACTACCCGAGCGTGAATAATCCATAGAGCGACGAAAATCCTCGCTTTCTCCATGTCCTATCGCCAGATACAATAATTCCATTATGTCTTTTTACTATAAATAGTTTTCTTCTCCTCTTCAGCTACTTTCTTAACATATTTCGAACTAACAGCTTCCGTTGCGACAAAAATGTTATCAACGATACAATATAAGTTGATCGAAAAATTGGCCGTGACAGATCCATATATTTTTAACAATACCGTTTAAACCAATTCTCAATAATCGCATCGCAAATATTATTCGGCGGTTAATCTCGCATACATTATTAATTAAGGTTTATGTAAAACTGTTTATGTAAACTGTTTATGTAAACTTTTTCACATCCTTTACAAGTAATTACAAAGTTGAAGTCTAAACTACGCTTGCTCGCTTTTATAAATGTCACATTTTTCCCACAATGTTTACACAAAAGAATATCAGAAAGAGCAGAAAAAACTGAAACAAAATTTATCAACCGGTAGCCAAATGATTCGTTCACTTCAATGTCATAATCGTTTTTAGGCAGCTTCAATCTCTTTGCCGATGTATTGACGCTTTCAGATTTTCCTTCTATAGTGTGTCGATTCGGCGATAGCCTATTTGAGATTTTACTTCGTTTCGTACAAGTTCTCTTCTTAGTATAATATCTTTCTTTGAATTGTACACTTTACCACTCATGATAATAATTATTAACACAAAAAACTGAATAGCAACAACAGCTATTCGAAATCGTTCTTAATCGAGAGCACAGAACATATATAAGGTCGAGAGCGTCGTTTTAACAGTTATACTTTAACAGTTATATTTCAAATGGAAAACTATTAATACCATCTAGAATGAACCATATTAAAACTCATCATTCATCGGTGATTGATATGTACTTACAGAACGCAGAAGCCTTAAAATACGATCCTTCAATGCGCTTAGATGGCATTATACCGCGCTTTAAAAAAACCGCTGCAAAATCACTTTAAAAATTTTTTTTACGTATAAGACTAATTGCAACTTATTTTTAAAACTCTGAAATATCATTTCAGACAAAAAAAATTTTTTCGATTTTTTGAAAATTTTCTCTTAGATGTTACCTCTTAAGGGGATGCTGGAGCGAAGGCTGAAGTTAATTAAGATCGATATTACAGGTTTTCATTTCCAATATATAAGATGCTTATGCCCTCTGAGTTAATATGATCATGCAGGAAATTCGATCGATTAATTATCGATATTTTTATTCCGCTTCCTACATTACCATCTTGGTAGGGACGAAAACGTGTATTAGGGTTCCACAAATGTAAGATTTATTTTATTTTGGAAAATTTTTCAATTTTAGAATTGAGAAAAAAATAAACCGTAATTGAAGTTAATCTTATATTTGTAGAATCGGGCCTTAGAAATACAGTTGTATTATGTATACATGCAATGTAGGCCGTGTTCCAATATATACCACCAGTACTAAAAGTCTGTAATATACATAAAATATAGATTTTTAATTAATAGTTATATTGATATGAAGCCATAGTAGCACTTTTTTCTTACATCCAATGCCATTTTAGGTTACGAATATATTATCAATAAATGAATATGACATTGCACATAATGTAACTCTTTTTGCTCTGTTTAATAAAAAGAGATAGATACTTATAGTACTTACATTACTAACATGTTGACTTATATATCTAATATAGAAAATTATATGTATATTATACTATGATAATTCTAACATTGTTATAACACATAAAAAAACATTATTAGTGAATATAAATTATAATTATATTTTATATGTATTATAATGTACATATACATAATAATGTACCCAAAATATAATTTTAATATTGCATATATCATTAATTCACTAACATGTTTATATGTCTTCACTAATATGTCAATAATAGAATAATATTTTTTGTATCATTGTGTGTGTACACATACATTATAATACATATAAAATGTAATTGTAATTCGTATTCATGAATGTCTTTTTATATCTTTTACAACGTTAGAATTAAATTTTATATATCATTATACACATTATATATTATAATATAAAATTTTAATATTGCATAAAAATGGACATAGAGAATATCTGCATGAATATCCATAAATATATATATATATATATATATATATATTATATATATATACATATATATATATATATATAAATATATACGTTATACATATATATAACATACATTACACAGTAAATAATCACATGCATAATTTTCGTACGATGCTGTACGTTTATGAAATGTATATAAGTATATCATATTCAAAGCAAAATGTTTTAGCAAATGTGTACACTTATAGGTCAATGTGTACGTTGATTAACAGCAAGTTATAATACAATAAGTATATTTTTACTAAATACACTCTGACTGTGACTTAGATATATCGTCGGATGTAACCATGTATTTGAAATATATAGTATGTGTACACGTGTAATGTAATAGCACTTTTTTCTTTATTCTCAATACCATTTTAACTTAGGATGTAACATGTATTGTCAGTACGTAAATACATTGCATATATATATATATGTGTAGCTATTCCATCTCTTTTTATTATGTTTAATGGGCCTTTTACAATTATAAGCCATACATAAATCAGCCATAAATAAGAAGTCAGAAAAATTGACTGTGATTGATCAATTTTTAGCTTCTGACTTCTGATTTGTAACTGATGGCTTATTATAGAAGGCCCATAAAAGAGAGATAGAAGTTACTCATACTTAGCTTTTCATGCAGGTATAATATAGATACATTAGTGAATATTATTAAGTGTACAAATAAGTTTCCGCCGTTTTTTATCAAAAATTAAGCATTTATTGTGAAAGAACGATACATAATGCTTTATTGATGTAAGTCAAAATGTAAGTGCAAGTTCTTTTTGTGTTTGGCACGAATCTTCATTCAATAATGCTTCCAATTCCGCGTCTTCGTACACTTTCGGTCTTCCGTTACGTTCTTGGTCTTCGACGTCAAATTCACCGTTCTTAAATTTTTGAAACCATTCATGACAACTTCTCTCATTTAAGGCAGCCTCACCATATGCTTCTACAAGCAATCGATGACCCTCAGCCGTAGATTTCTTCAAATTAAAGAAATAAATCAAAAGTTCCCGCAAATGACGCTTATTCGGCTCAAAACTCGGCATTTTCGCACAAAAAAAAAAATATGATGCTGATAAAAAATCGCTAGCATTTCAAGGTTATGTTGTTGACAGATGTCCAACCTTACGATATAATGTTTTACATCAGACAATTTTACCCATAACTTGCTAGTGGCGTCGTCTTTTGTCAAACGGCGGAAACTTATTTGTACACTTGATAAAATTATTTTATGTACATTATGATGTACACATTACATAAAATATATTTCTAATTCATATTCACATACGTGTATAGCTGCTTCATTTCTTTTTGTTACGTGTAACAAAAAGGTGATTTCCTCTATTTTCTACGTTTAATAAAAAGAGATATGTTTTTTATGATCAAATATACAGATATTAGTGATATATGCTTTTATATTTTCAATATCAGAATATATATACAACTAATATAAATCAAAGCTAACGAGAGTCAAACGCGGATGATCAGACGTAACATCTTAAAAAAAATGATCAAATTACGAATTCTCTGATAA
Source organism: Acromyrmex echinatior (assembly GCF_024713525.1). Classification (NCBI taxonomy): domain Eukaryota; kingdom Metazoa; phylum Arthropoda; class Insecta; order Hymenoptera; family Formicidae; genus Acromyrmex; species Acromyrmex echinatior. The sequence continues at coordinate 6,896,368 of NC_141870.1, forward strand.
ATCCTCATTTTATGTGTAGATATATATGCATTATATATATATATATATATACATATATATATATATATATACGGGTGTCTCAGAGCACCCGTACCACCCTTTTAAAAGGTAGGGATGTGTTTGTACAAAAAAATGGTTCAGACAAAATTTGCAGGATTTCGGGAGATCTATCTGATGGTGACCTTGAATTTGATCTTGAGGTCGACCTTGGGCATAACTCAAGGTCAAAGTACCGTTTTACAAATGTAAACCCTTATTCATGACATCACAAATGAAAATAGCGGAAAATTTTACGTCCGAATACGTTATCAAGCCTAGGTCAAAATTACCCTTAGAGGTCATGTGGAGGTCAAGTTACTTTTAGAGCACCCGTACCAACCTTCTAAAAGATATGGATGTGTTTGTACAAAAAATAGTTCAAACAATACTAGGTATTTACATAGCTATGATGCATCCATCTGCTGGTGAATTTGAATTCTACCTTTAGATTCATTTGTAGTTGTGTACATCGATTTTTAAAGATTCCTAATTATCAAGATCTTGAACAGTCGATGCCGCCTGTGTCAGCGTTACCCAAGATGTACCACGTGGAGGTCACAAGGTCGGACTTACACCTCGTCGGGGTGCTTTTTTAAGGTGGTTCCCCTTGCCGTCACCTTTGTTCGTACGCATGTGTTCAGTCTAGATTTTCGAAGTGTCCTCCACGTGCATGTATGCAGGCTGTTATTCTTCGTTGAAAATCATCCGTCACCCGACGAATTTCGACAGGATCTAGAGACTGAATGGCTTCTCGAATTCTGTTCTTCATGTCTTCTGAAGTCGTAGGTCGTTCGCGGTATACGAGGTCTTTTATTCTTCCCCACAAATAAAAATCCAAAATTGTAAGATCCGGTGATCGTGGTGGCCAGTTATGTGGACCATATTTACCTATCCATTGGCCGCGAAATATGCGGTTCAGTTGTTGACGAGCACAGATGTGTGGGCTGGACATCCATCCTGTTGAAACCACATATTTAGACGTAGTTGAAGTGGAATATCTTCAAGTAAACGTGGGAGTTCGTTTTCGAGTAAATCGACTAAACTGAATTAAACTACACTAAACTAAACTAAACTGAACTGAACTGAATTCAACTAAACTGAACTGAACTAAACTTACTTGTTTGTTTTGCTTTTCTCCCTTTGCTCGCTTAAGAGTTTTATAAACTGTCGGTTTTTTTTTAGGTGCGTTTTATACCTAGGTAGGTAGGTACTTAGGTACTTCAATATTCGGGGATTATTATTCATTTATAGGTAGATATGTCTTACTCAAGCGAAGAAGCTGCGTTAATGTTGTCGGTTTTGGGTAGGGCTGGAAGTTTTCGCGAAGCTGAAAGAATGTGGCGAAATGAATATTCCGATTGTACACCGCATTCGCGCAATGTTTTCAGTCGTTTGCAACGGCGGATAATTCAAAAAGGTATCGTCCAACCGGATTATAATAAAGGAATGCAAATTCATCGTCCGCTTCGTGCAGTACGGGCACCTGATATAATTGCTTCTGCTCTTGTAAATCCTACCGATTCTTTAAGAAGACGAGAAAGAGATAGTGGAATAAGTAGAAGCACTATCAGTAGAATTTTGCGAGAAAATTCATTTCATCCATATCGAATGTCACTTCACCAGGCCATGACATTGGACGATCATAGACAAAGACTGATATTCTGTAATTGGATTACTCAACAATTACCTACTTTCCATAGAAGTATCTTGTTTTCTGATGAGTGCATCTTCAAAAGTGACGGCGAAGTGAACACACATAATCTCCGTTATTGGGCGCAAGAGAATCCACATTGGTATCGAGAAGTCGATCATCAATGTATCTGGAAAGTCAATGTTTGGTGCGGAATTGTTGATACGCATATCGTCGGACATTTTTCTTTGAAGAAAATCTAAATCGTTTTCTGTATGTCGATTTATTCGAAAACGAACTCCCACGTTTACTTGAAGATATTCCACTTCAACTACGTCTAAATATGTGGTTTCAACAGGATGGATGTCCAGCCCACACATCTGTCATTGCTTGTCAACAACTGAACCGCATATTTCGCGGCCAATGGATAGGTAAATATGGTTCACATAACTGGCCACCACGATCACCGGATCTTACAATTTTGGATTTTTATTTGTGGGGAAGAATAAAAGAACTCGTATACCGCGAACGACCTACGACTTCAGAAGACATGAAGAACAGAATTCGAGAAGCCATTCAGTCTCTAGATCCTGTCGAAATTCGTCGAGTGACGGATGATTTTCAACGAAGAATAACAGCCTGCATACATGCACGTGGAGGACACTTCGAAAATCTAGACTGAACACATGCGTACGAACAAAGGTGACGGCAAGGGGAACCACCTTAAAAAAGCACCCCGACGAGGTGTAAGTCCGACCTTGTGACCTCCACGTGGTACATCTTGGGTAACGCTGACACAGGCGGCATCGACTGTTCAAGATCTTGATAATTAGGAATCTTTAAAAATCGATGTACACGACTACAAATGAATCTAAAGGTAGAATTCAAATTCACCAGCAGATGGATGCATCATAGCTATGTAAATACCTAGTATTGTTTGAACTATTTTTTGTACAAACACATCCATATCTTTTAGAAGGTTGGTACGGGTGCTCTAAAAGTAACTTGACCTCCACATGACCTCTAAGGGTAATTTTGACCTAGGCTTGATAACGTATTCGGACGTAAAATTTTCCGCTATTTTCATTTGTGATGTCATGAATAAGGGTTTACATTTGTAAAACGGTACTTTGACCTTGAGTTATGCACAAGGTCGACCTCAAGGTCAAATTCAAGGTCACCATCAGATAGATCTCCCGAAATCCTGCAAATTTTGTCTGAACCATTTTTTTGTACAAACACATCCCTACCTTTTAAAAGGGTGGTACGGGTGCTCTGAGACACCCTGTATATATATATATATATATATGTGTGTGTGTGTGTATATTGTATAATAGCAAAAATGATTTCAAATCATTTTTGCTAGTAATAGTTGACGAGATATAGTTTATTTTTTTATTTTCCGTGTACTTTATGTACCACGTTCATAGAGGTGATCCGCAAAAACTCAGCGTGGTCTTGGGCGTTAGGTGCGAGATCAGAATTTTGAGGATCCTATGTTCGATTCCGCTTTTTCCTTTTTTTCATAATTTTTTTTTAAAATAAATGACGTAATTAATGAACATATTACCTCAAATATATTTTTTAAAATTATAGAAATTATATGTGTACTTTAGTGTGCTCGGAACTAGTTACACATTTCAAATCAATTTTTGAAATATTGCCTATTTTTTCTTTACAACCGCTCAACAGTCGACGGCTGAACCGCTGGATCGCGTGCGGACGTGCATCTCAGGAGCGTCACAGTATAAGAAATATGCTGCTATCATACCTTCTAACATGAAAATTAACATGACAACATTTTAACATGAAAATTATCATGAAAATATTTTCCTTCCTACATAATTGTTATTTTCTTATTAATAGTGATTGAACATCATATTAATAAGTAAATACATTTTATTGAATATTATGTATTTTTAAAATATTACTTTATTATTTTTATGATATATTCGGTTTTCTTTCAAAGAGCTACTGACTACGCTTATGTACCACAAAATATAATATCTTTTAATATAGAATACTGATAATATCAATTTAAGGCTAAAGAATAAGAGTCGATACAGAACGAGATGCGTAATTTTAAACTGAATGGCTTAACTCCAATAATTCCGCGATGTCTTCTTTATTCAACATGTGAATAAAGAAGGCATGTTGAAAAAAGAAGACATTACATATGACTAAGGAAAGTAAAAGATTGATAATTTGCTAGAAGGTAGTAGCATATTTCTTAGTGCAACGCTCCTGAGATACACATCCGCGCGCGATCCGGTACGGCTCAGCCATCGAGCATTGAGCGGCGGCGGCGGGGAGAAAGAAAGCGACGCTTTAAAAGTCGACCCAAAATTTAACATGTACTCCAATAACTATAGGAAGAATACTGAATCACTTCAATAGATAAATAAAAAATTATTTGTATATTGCATATAAAGGCACATATAAAGGCTTTTTGATTTTTTAATTATAAAATTATATTGACATCATTCTTATAATTATATTAATCATCACACTTTTGCGATTTGATTGATTATCAGAATTTTCATTCGGATGGTAGTTATAAAAAAAAGATTTCACCGAAAGTACTGATCGACATCAACGTAAGATTATTACAGAAACATGATTTCTTTTCGGATTTTTTCTAAAGGTAAACAGATCTTACATATATTTTTACATATAAAAATACTGATTTTCTATCTATTCGACGCATACTACGTCGAATTATTTTTTGCTACAATTGTCAGTTTAAAATTTTTAGAAATACATATATCTCAATAATTAAATAAAAATATATTTAGCCTGTAATATGTGTTTATTAACAATGTCACTTATTAAAAAAAAAAATTATGAAAAAAGAAAAAAGGAATTGATCATTTCTAACATTCAGATCTCGTATCATACGCGTGAGACCACGCCGAGGTCATGCAATCACTTCTATGAACATTGTATATAACGCTCATGGAAAATCATGGAAATATCAATATCTCGTTAAATTATTGTGTTTTGAAATTATTTTTGCTATTATACATAAATATAGGGAGGGATATAGGATTAGCATAATTTATTAAAACTTATACGTTGTCAATAATGTTCCTTCTCCTCTTAATTATACATGTTGAGCGGGAGAAATTTTCCAGAAAGCATTTTCGGTCGCTAGAAACAAGCGACTGTAGAGTGATGGGAGGAGAGGAGAGGAGAGGGGAGAGAGAGAGAGAGAGACTCTGAAGGACAGACTCGCTGTTTCGTTCGACGAGCCCAGCTCGGCATGCGGAGTCTCACCGATTACAATCGGAGTTTCTATCCTTTTTTGTTTTTTCTCTGTCTCATTCTGTCGTACTTCTGTTTCAATAATTCGTTCTGCAATTCAAGAATGTGATTCTATCGATTCTGACATCATCGTCGATGCAGCAAGGATGCACGATTCCTTCTCTAAACAACGATCCTGATATATATTCCTATATATACAAAAATATATTATTATGGCGTTTCCAGCTGATAATATATTGCTGGTTTATTTACAATGGTTCAATCCATTTCTGTAGTTGAATAGCGGTAATACCACTTCGTTTGCGCGCGACCGATAGGAAGAATGGCGCTTCTTACTAAGACTCGACATCCGAGTCGCGTCAAAAATGTGCTGTATACAATAATTTCAGACCTTGCATAACTAGCTGGCGATTTACAGAAAACCTCAAAGAACAATATTATGCGTACAGAAATAAGTTATGAATTTTACTATAAGAGCAAAGAGTATTCGAAAATTTCATTTATATGCTACATCTACTACGGGATTGTCGCTTGTCGTTTCGACATCCGAGTCGAATAAAAAATGTGCTGTATACAATAATTTCAGACCTTGGATAAGTAGCTGGCGATTTACAGAAAACCTCAAAGAACAATATTATGCGTTCAGAAATAAGTTATGAGTTTTAGTATAAGAGCAATGAGTATTCGAAAATTTCTTTTATATGCTATGTCTGCTACGAGATTGCCGCTTGTCGTTCCGACATTCGAGCAGAATAGAAGCTCAACCGAAACACACATCGCGTCCCGAACCTTGATATATGCATGTGTAAATAATTCAGTAAATAAAATTTAGACATGTGTTGTTTATATGTACACACACACACACACACACACACACACACACACACACAAACACATACGCGCGCGCGCGCGTGCGCGTGCATACATACCCACACGCGTGTGTATGCATGCTATTATATATGCATATATATATATATATGCATATATATATATATATATATATATGCATATATATATATATATACACACACACACACACATACATATACATATATATATATATGTGTATGTTATATATATATATGTTATATATATATATGTTTTATATATATGCATCAATAATTTACTGAATAAAATGTATGTAAAAGACAGAACAGTGTAATTAAAATAATTATCTTCATTTGTATTCATATGTAAATAATATGGTATGTTTCTTATTTAGGAAGAAATTATTTCAACAAAATTGAAATAACTAATATCATATTTATTTTATTATTTTTCTTCTCAAAAGAAAAAACTTTGACCAGGGCACGTTTATTGATATGGGTCTGAGTAGGTCGATAATTCAGATCACTTCTATGGTTCAGCGACGCACTTTTCATGACAGCGCCGCTGTCGGAATATCGCGGAACTAAAATACTGTTCAGTTTCATGACCACGTCATTTCACTCGTAATATACAAACGAAATTTTTGAATACGCTTTTCTCTTATACTAAAACTCCTACCGCGTTTCTAAAAGCTAGGATTATTCGTTTAGGTTTTCCACAATTCGCCAGCTACTTTTTATGAACGTGCAAGATCTGAAATTCTTATATGCAATACATATTGTGATGTATTGACTACAGAAGCCGATAACAAAACTGTAAGTCTTTAATTTTCTTTCGTTTTTCGTATTCAAATGTAGCTGGCGAATTGCGTTGTTGTCCCTTAAGGGGATGTTGGAGCGAAGGCTGAAGTTAATCAAGGTATCGATATTACAGGTTTTCATTTCCAATGTATAAGATGCTTACGCCCTCTGAGTTAATATAATCATGCAGAAAATTTGATCGATTAATTATCGATATATTTATTCTGTTTCCTATATTACCATTACTTAGCAGAGACGAAAACGTGTATTAGGGTTAGTTCCACAAATGTAAGATTTATTTTATTTTGGAAAATTTTCCAATTTTGGAATTGAGAAAAAATAAACCGTAATTGAAGTTAATCTTATATTTGTAGAATCGGGCCTCAAAAATACAATTGTATTATGTACACATGCAATGTAAACCGTGTTTCAATATATATATAGCATCAGTACTAAAAGTCTGTAATATACATAGAGTACAGATTTTTATTAGGTGTTGGAATTAATTCGTAGCGTTTCACAAGTGATGGGAAGTACTTTCATTAATGTATTTTTTAATGCTCATGTGAAATAAATAACATTCTTTCATTAAAAAACGCTGCGAATTAATTCCAACACCTAATAATTAATAGTTATATCGATATGAAGCCATAGTAGCACTTTTTTCTTACATCCAATGCCATTTTAGGTTACGATAATATATAATATTATCGATAAATGAATACGACATTGCACATACATAATGTAACCCTTTTTGCTCTAATAAAAAGAGATAGATACTTATAGTACTTACATTACTAAATTATATATCTAATATAGAAAATTGTATATTATACTATGATAATTCTAACATTGTTGTAACATATAAAAAAACATAGTGAATATAAATTATAATTATATTTTATATGTATTATAATGTACATATACACAATAATATACTCAAAATATAATTTTAATATCATTAATTCACTAACATGTTTATATGTCTTCACTAATATGTCAAAAATAGAATAATATTTTTTGTGTTATTGTACATATACATTATAATACACATAAAATGTGATTGTAATTCGTGTTCATGAATGTCTTTTTATATACAACGTTAGAATTAAATTTTATATATCATTATATACATTATATATTATAATATAAAATTTTAATATGCATAAAAATGGACATAGAGAATATCTGCATGAATATATATATATATATATATATGTATATATATATATAATTAAAAAATATTAAAAAGGCTCTATACTTATAACAAAAAGTATACAAGAAGTGCAAAGAGCCAATAACGTATAAAAGAATTTTAATTTAATTTAAATAAGCAAAATTAACACAAAACAATTATAATAAACAAACGTTTCAACTCCAATCGAGTCATTTTCAATGTAATCTTAAAATATATAAACATCGTTCTAAATTAAAAATTCGTACATAATCTTACAATATTCTTACAATTCCTTAACAAAAAATTTCTTCTTTCTGTGTATTACGCTGTGAGTCATTTTTATCAAGAATTAACAAAGTCATAAGAAAATTCTAGAAAAATAACCGTAAACAAAAAGAATTAATATTAATCACATAAAAATTAATAATATGATAATATATCTTAGTAAATTTGTTAAAAGTCCAATAATATAACGAGAAAAAAATGTAAAATGTGTCCATTTCGTGGTACAATAAAATAGTCTTTTTAATTTAATAGATTATTATAAGCAAATTCGCAAAGGTAACGAGCATCTGACTTAAACGATGTCAAAAAACGAAATGTCAAGCAGAAAAACATTATCGAGGACGGAAAACGGAAAAATAGGGGGAAAAGGAAAGAAGATGTTAGAAAGGAGAAGGAGAATGTATAATGTCAGAATACAAATCCGGCAAAGACTCCGTGTCATTTTGTCTATTAATCCCATGCTTCTGTTTTTAAATATGGACCATTTCAGATATCAACCTTTTATTGAAGGCTCTATATCTAATATTTCCACTTTATCCCATTTAAAGTTATGATTCTCCTCAATACGATGGTTGGAAATCACTGATGGAGATTTTGAACTTATATTGATATCAGAAACATGTTCATGCAATCTGGTCTTTAATTGTCTTTTAGTTTGGCCAACGTAACTGGCATCACAATTCTCACAAGATATTTTGTAAACCACATTTTGATTCTGAACGTGTTCCAAATCATCCTTTCCTCTCCTTATAAAACTTTTCAATGTGTTAGGAGTAGGAATAATAGGCGGGTTCTAACTCAGGTCCTCTGAGGGGAGCGCGGGGCGCGGGGATACTCATAGGCGCGGGGGAGTAGGCGCGGGGAGTACTGGTAGACGCGGGGAAGGGAGGGGAGGCGCTGGAAGTCCCAGCGCTATCGATGTTTACGTCCCGGTGCTATCGATGTTTACTGATGTGTCGCCATGTGCGATGTCACGTATTATTGGGACCGCCGCCACCCATCATCGCAGACGCTGCCACCACCGTCGCCACCCCCGCCGCAGGCACCAGTGCCACCACCACCGCCGCGTCGCCAAATTAAAAAAATAAAATGATAGCCGTCGTTTTTCTGTAAAACAAAAGCGTTACATTAGCATGTAACATATAAGAAGAGAAATTCACATATATAAATTTATGATACTTACAATTCCAGTCTTCTGGCTTCGGATCAGGCTCGTATGGTCGGAGACCAAATAATTCTGCTAGGAAGAAATCCCTTTCTTCCCACATGTCTATTTGATTCTCCCGGTCGCATTCTCTTTCGTTTCTTTTTATTCTCCAAGTGGCTATGTTAATGAAGCCTCTGATTTGAATAAAAGATGGAGATACAGGCTGAAAAAAAAATGAACAAAATGAATTTAAAAGGAAAAAAGAAAAAAATAGAAAATAAATCTATTTGTTATACTTACTGAGGGGATAATTTGCACCCCCACCTCGTCCCGTAATTGTAGCCGGACTTGCGGCTTGTTGTCGACCATAAGGTACTGAAAAGTAAAAAGATGCAAAATCACTAAAATGAAGCGCAAAAATCACTAAAATGTTTGATAAAAAAACAATTTACTCCTTCCATGGGATACTCGTATCTAATTCGAATTAGATCTCGCAAGTTGCTCATCGTTGAAAAATAATCTGAAACGACAAAAAAATTTTTTTTAAAAATTCACAATATTATCACTTAATAAATAATAAACATATTCTACTATTTAGCGTAAATAGTAGAATACTTTTACACTTTGGGGGAAAAAAAAAATCACTCACGTTATATATTATAACGTTAAAATCACTTTCACTCGCATGCAAATTCAGCAAAAGACTGATGCTGAAAATCGATCTTCGATGTGGTGTGGTATGGTCATGTACTATTGGGACCGCCGCTGCCGCAGACCCCGCATCCATCCTAAAGTGCTGTTGTGGTGTCATGTACTATTGGGACCGCAGCCTCCGCAGACCCTGCGTTTATCCCAAAAAAAATGTGTTTCAGACAGTCACTGCGGAGCAATATTATAACGCGAACAAGAAATATTAAAGAAAAAAAAGGAAGAAAAAAACCTATATAATAAAAAAATTCTTATCTTCTCCACACCCTCTCCCTCTCCATCCTCCTCCTCATCCTCCGCTGAATTCTTAGTCCTCTTCCTCTTCCTCTTCTTCTTCCTCCACCGTCTTCTCATCCTTCTCTTCTTCCTCCACCGCCTTTTCCTCCTCCTCTTCTTCCTCCTCTTATTCCTCCTCCTCTTCCTCCTCCTCCTCATCTTCCACTGAATTCTTATTCCTCTTCCTTTTCGTCCAAACCCTCATCGAAATTGTAGATGAGACAATTGAACACAATTCTATTAATGCTTACTCGCTTGAGATCGTCCGCCTCATCAGCAGCCTCGATAAGGCGATAGAACAGTCCTAATTCATCTACGCGTATTCGAGTGAGATCAATTATAATATTATCATGAATCTCCTCTAAGAAATAGGAGGAGACGCTCTCTTCTTCAGTTTCTCCTTCTTCCTCTTCCACTTCCTCTTCTTCCACTTCCTCTTCTTTCACTTCCTCTTCTTCTTCCATAGCCTCATTGAGATTGTCGAAGAGGTATTTGAGCGCAATTTTATTAACGCGCACATGCCTGAGATGGTCCACCTCATCGGCAATTTCAATGATCCGATGGAACAGTTCTAATTGATGTACGTGTAGTTGAGTGAGATCTATGATATCACTCTGACTCTCCTCTGAGAAAGAAGAGGAGGAGGAGGAGGAGGAAACGCTCCCCTCTTTAGTTTCTTCTTCCACTTCTTCTTTAGTTTCTTCTTCTACTTTCTCTTTCATTTCCTCTTCCTTCACAGCCTTATCGAGATTGTCGATGAGGTGTTTGAACGCAATTCTATTGATGCACACATGCCTGTGATCATCCATCTTGGCAATGAGGCGATTGAACACTCCTAATTGATCTATATTTAATTTAGTGAGATCAACTGTGACAGATAAAACATATTATTCTCAATATCATCTAAGAAAGAGGAGGAGGAGGAGGAGGAGGAGGAGGAGGAGGAGGCAGTTTCCTCAACTTTTTGTTGTTGTTTTTGCATGTTATAACTGCACAATAAAAAATTATCATTTCACTTAATCACAGAAAATGTGCAACAATATTCTATCATTAACACTAAAATAGTAGAATATTGTTGCACATTGGGGGGAAAAAAATATCACTCACGTCTTAACACGTCTTGCGCGCGGACAAAGCAGAACAAAGACTGACGTTGAGAATCGATCTTCGCCGTTGAGAAGCGAGCCTGCCTAGGATCTATAGGGGGTAGGAGGCAGTTGTATATAAAACACTTTAGATCATAAGTGCCATCACGAAAAGTTATCGCTATAGCGCGTCGAGATATAGGATGAATGGATGGATGGATGGATAGATGGATGGGAAATAAAGAAAGTACATATATATATTAGGTGTTGGAATTAATTCGTAGCGTTTTTTAATGAAAGAATGTTATTTATTTCACATGAGCATTAAAAAATACATTAATGAAAGTACTTCCCATCACTTGTAAAACGCTACGAATTAATTCCAACACCTAATATAATGATATGAACAAAAAAAGTTTTTATTCACATATTATTACATCATTCCTTTTTTTACGTATTAAAAACTAAAGCCAATAGCTCGCAATCGACGAGCTGATGTTTGTTAAAAATATCACTATCGCGTATAGCGTTTTTGGACGCGATGTTAGAGAATCGCGTATACTTGACATCAACCGTATCGACGAGTCGGGTTAATCGTTCGAACGTTACATCGATACATTCGTCAAACTCAAACATACGTCGTAGCGTCGTTTCGGTCATCATCATGCGTACGGACGAAGAATTGAGACTTACGAGCGTAGCATCGTTCAGCAAACGCTGACGGTTAACGGTCCAACACTTATAAAATTGTCCTTATATTCATTTCGCAGCATCTTGTAAACATTCTATCGCTGCTCGTAGAAACCTTTCCACGTTTCGAGAGACAGCAGCAGTTCATGTCCGCGATGATCTCCCAGGGCGATCTCCACGTAACTCGGTGGACCAACGTTGATTCCAATTTCCAAAAATTTATAGCCCGTAGTTGTCAGATCGTAACGTCTACCCAATAAACGCATCTTGCGATGCTCCATGCTGTGTATATATATACATAATGTTAAAAAAAAAAACGTTTCTTTTGCATATAGAATGTTAAAACTTACATGTTACTGCAGTTCTTCTTCGTTTCGTACGATGCGTTGCTGTCTTCAGCGTAGTACATTTTTCAACCGTTCGTACAAGCGAGTATCGCAAGACTAATTGTACCCGCGTAAATTGCGATATATATAAAACTTCTAGAATCGAAGAGGGGATAACTCTCCCCTCTGTTTCTAAGAATTGCGAACCTGTTGCAACACGTTTTATCGAGTCTTTCTACGTTTTTTTTTATTTTTTATTTTTTGTTCGCGAGTTTATCAATGCTTATACTTTATGATTTATATTTCGATGGCATCGATGACGTTGGTGATGAGCACGTTGGTGACTTTGATACCTTTTCTCCAGGATATTCCCAATATCTCGCTTTTTCCTTCGAAGGCGGTGGACTTGGCGGACTTGGCGACAATGGACAGTACCCCTTTCGCTCGATTGATTTTCGACGTATATATTCCTTTATTCGGTCCATGTCTTAACGCTCGTAACTGAAGCTTACGATTGAATAAAAAAAAAAGTCTAATATACTGCCTATATACATTGCATATATGTACTGTCAGATGTACTGTCTGATCGGACACGTCGCGACACGTTTTATCAAGTTTTATCTTTTTATGTATTTTTCTTTGTCACGAATTTATACATATACATACGTTTATACATACGTTTATACATACGTACATACGTTTATACATATGTTTGAAATCGGTAATTCGAAAAAAAGGTAAGAACTCCTTCGGTCGACCGACAGTAATTGTTATTGAACGCACGCACAAGGCGAGCTCGTGATTTCATCTCGAGCCTGACATTAAGCCTCGTCAAAGTCAGAGATTCGTCGTTCTTTAGTCTTTTCAAAACAATTCGGTACACGCAAACAGGCACCGGCAACGGACAATCGAAAGTTCTAGAACAATTCAATTCGCGCACGCGAGCGCCGCGCTCCGACGAATACGTCACGCGCTGTCACCAATCCCGCGTACGGATTTTCTGTCGCGCATGACTGTTACGTTGAACGTCGTTAGAAAAGAATCGCAAGCGCCAATCAATTTTGTACAACCAATGCCACGTGATAATTACGATTGTGGCAAAATTTAATTGGATTTCTCCCAAGAAGAAAGCCCGGACCGGAAGTAATAAATGCTTCGATCTCGCCGGTCCTCAGGGCAGATTGGGCAGATTGCTTAGATAGTCTACACCGCTTATACCGTTTACACCGCTTAGAGTTCTTAGACTTCTTAGAGTTCTTACTTCTAAAAGTTCTTCGAGTTCTTAAAATCACAGTCTCGCCACTATACCGCTTCGTAAAATCGCCGTGCTAACCGCTTAGTGAAATCGCGATAAAACGAATCTTTCCGAGAAAATCGCCGAGATTTTCCATCACCACAATTCCAAATACAATTTTGGAAAGGGTGACCGCATTTGATATTTTGTTAATCTAATATTTAATTAATTATATTTTTTGATTCTGTAACTGATTATATTAAAGAAAATTCTTTTGTTAAATTAAAAGAAACGCAGTTCTCTTTACTGTCGTGCATCATATCAACCTTGTGCCGTTCTCTCACTCGAATCCTTCCGCGCGGTGCATTCTCGCACATTTTTTGGTCCTTCGAGCCGGATTTGAACTAGTGAGAAAGACAGTAAGACAAACGCCGCATCACCTTAAAAATTTCACGTCAGCGCTCTCGCTCTGGTTCGCTCTCGCACATAATACATATAATAGCAACATATAATATACACAATACATATATTGTATTACAAAGGTATCCGCCAATGTCCCCATGGTAACGTCTCCGTCGAGTCCGGTACGACGTATCGTTTGTCGTCGTATGGACTCAGAGCGATTTTCGATTCGGATATCGTGTACACCTCGTGTAATTTAGATCGTATACACGATTGTCGGCGAGTCATTTCAATCTCTTCGTTCAAACATCGCGTGTAATCGTCGAACGTTATCGTTCGCGCTACGACGTTATTCTTTACACCTTTCGCCTTTTTAATGTCCTTCTTGCCATCTACTCTCACCGCGTATATCTTCGCTCTAAATCCAACAAATTCAGTCATTAATATACCGTTGTTTTCATCCTTCATCAGACCGAGTACTTTTTTGTTCGCGAGAGGCATATCGTACACGTTGTCTGCCGGATAATCGCTCGTGTCGAATCTAGCGATATCACGTTTCATAGTCTCGTAAACATTGTCGCATTCTATATAATAAATGAGACTATCCGTGTCGGTGTACATGATCTTGCATTTGTCGCGATACATCGGTGACATGTACTCGTGATGAAATTCATACAAACAGACTTTCGATATGTCAAGTATGCACATACCCACGTAAATCGGCTTGTTGAATTTTACCTCGAGTTTGCGCATTTCGACGGCAATCAAATTTTCCGCAAAGACGCTGCGGCTGTGAAAATTCGGTTTCGCGATCATTGCCTCCGCGCCGTACCGTCCGTCCCATTTTGTTATTAATTTGACATCAACGTGGTTGCGCACATTCTCCATAGTTTTGCCGAATACTGCGTTGTTCATTAGTTTATATAAATTTATTTCGAAATCGTTTTTCGCGGACGTTCTAAATTGTGTATTGAGTTTAATATAATCGTGAAACCATGGAGATTGCGCGAATTGTAGTACTCGATGGATTTTTGTTACGCGAAGACCGTGACGAGTACATTGCTGCAGATTGCGGTAATGGATGACGTAACGCTGCTTATCGTACAACATCGCTAGAAGTTTATCTTCGCGCTTGCCAGGCGGTTTATCGCGCGTTGGACAGAAAGGTAGGTCAGTATGTCGGTCGTGTAGATGCTGCGGATATTCGAGATCAACCTCGAGAATATAACCGGTAGGTGAATCCGGAGCGATCGCGCTCACGTCAAAGTTCGCAACGTCTTCGACCCACCGAAATTCGGTGTATGGTAAAGGTTGACACATCGCCCATCCGTACAGATTATTCACATCGTAGTACATCAAGTACGACGACGGTTTCGACGGATCGAACGAACACATGTACTTGTTATTAGCCTGCGCGTATCTGCCGGAGCATTGACTGAGGCCACCGCGTATACCGCGCTCGATGAACATGACCATATCAATGTCAGTGAGCAACTCGAATCTTATGCGTGTAAATTTCAGCATGGCGTCCCACGTGAAACCTGGCAATGTATAGTAATGCGCGGGATCGAGACAGTAACTCGCGATGCAGCTATTGCGGAAATTTTCGAAAATGTCTGCTAATAACAAGATATCAGTTTTCAAGTACAGATCACTGTACTCGCCGAGCGTTCGAATGGAGAATCGCTTCCAGATGTTCGCGGCGTGAGAGCGTAATCGCTCTCGAATACTGTATCGCCTGTCAACGAACTGAAAAATAATTCGTGCGGTGGTAAGCGCGTGTCCTGCAATTTTTCGACACAATCAATGTACTCGTACGGAAAGACACCTTTTCGTGTGAGTAATTCAAATTCTTCATCCGATAATGTTGGAAATTCGTACAATTTTTAATTTATCTTTATCGAGATACGACGCCAATTTATCAAGGCTTGCATTTAAAAATTTGAAAGAATCAATGAATCTTAATTTTATGCAATTTTTCTGAAAATTCTTTTCATTTGCGTCTTTGGTGCTATCGACATGTTTAGTGAATGAAATATATTTTTCTTTAGTTATCGGTAGTATATCTACACGTCCATCGTACGCGGCAACAATTTCCTTAATTATAAAATGTGCGTCGTAGCCCGATAAATTGTGAAAAACGATCGGAATATAAAATGAATTTTTATAATTTAAATTACAATTCGAATGCGCTGGACCATGATATCTACCGGTGAGATGACAATGATCGCGGATCCTCGTATCGTCCGGCGCGAATGGTTTCTCACAAATATGACAACGCGTCGCGCTACGGTACGCCTCCAAGTTCTTTCGATAACGTTTCCATGGGTACGTTGGCGGATATTTTTTACTCGATGCGCCAAATCGTTGAGTTGTCGCGCGAACCACGCTATACAGTCTTCATCGCGATGGAAGTGATAAGACGATAACGCGTCATCGTACGCACATCGCACGTAGTAGCCTATGCTAAACGCGTCATGCTGTTGATACGCGTACGATGATGCGTCTTCCTTGTCGGATTTCATCTTGCGTAAGACGCATTCCAGATCGGCGTAGACGATGAACGGCACTTGTTCTCGATTGTTATAGTTGCCGAATTCGAGCTACCTGTCGTCCTCGCTCGGCAGTCGGATAGCGGAGTCGTTCATCTTCTCGCAGTCCATTACGTGCGACTGCAATTTTTCGTTGGCACTGAAATAGTGCAAGCATCTGAAAAAAGAAAAAATTATAACTATTACCATTATTTTATTAGTAAGATGGAAAATTATAATAATTTTTTCATGTATACTTACCGATCGCAGAAAAATTTCCTGTTCTTTTTCCCACTAATCTGCGAGCTCACGAGACGGGATAGGTTTTTTATCCACGCAAAATGTCCAACACAGTTGCGTGGATCTTGCACGTACAACACGTTGACGTGTTTCTTCTTCTTTTCATTGGTGAGTCGCAGAGGAAGAATCTGTTTATTCTCGATGCCGTACACGTTGATCGACACCGCGTTTAACCGTTCAAATTTATAAATATCTTTTAAAGTCACTGGAAACTCAATGTTTGCGAGATTCAGTACTGTCGTATAATGCGGATACGACGATTCCCGATCCGTATTCTTTTCAACCGGATACAGCGCGGCGACCACCGACCACGCGAAGCACGCATTGCCCGTTGAACGCACACTGATCACCGCTCGTTTCGTCGCTATTTCTCGTGGCACTTTGATGTGACATCCCGCGTGCATTGGATTATGCTTATTCACATTCACTATCAAATTGAGGATTCGCGACAATGCCCATCCGCTGTCACGTTCCTGGAATTCTTCGAGCGATGCTAGGATAGGCTCGATGACACGCTGCTCGTACCACTCGCGCAAATCGGTGTATCGGTATATCTCGTTGTTCTTTGTAATTATGCTCTTATGAACACGTTTATCCTTCGTCGCGAACTCACCGTTGAACGCGGTGTTCACTTTTACGCTACCGTGTCTTTCTACAGCGTCTCGTACACGCTCGAACACTATTTCTCTCGCGTCTTCCAAAAACCGCCGCGGCTCAATGTGATTAGAGTTTATCACAGCACCTGTCGATATACGGCTTTCAAACGCGGCGTCGATCTCTCGCCAGACGAGAGATCTTTCGTCGCGACTCGCGTACTCGCCACTCGCGTACTCGCCACCAACGTGCACGAAACGTCGCTTCAATTCCAACTTTGCACCCGCGAGTCGCGCGATTCTCGTCACCGCAGATTGTCTGTATCCAATGGTGAGACGTGGACGCTTGACACGACAAAGTTCTTCGAGCTGCTCGATGCATTTGTCGCATCGTTGCAACCATGAGAAACACTCCACCAGAGTAGCGACTTGGCTGCACTGTTCCAACAGTTCGCGTTCTACTCGCTCGTAGTTTTCCATGTCTTTTTTTTTAATGTGTGCAAAGTGGACACATGCTGCATGAGAATATAATGTACAAAGATAGTCTGCAATTGGTGCACGACCAGCCGTCTAGCCTACCGAAAGATCCGGTCTCATGCACCCTGACGTAACGAAATGAATTTTTCTATGCGATCCATTTCATACTCGCTCATATCACTAGTCCACTATCGTCGGACAGTATTTCTTCGTCGGACGACTCTTGGTTCATTATATTCTCAAACGTGTTGCAACAGGTTCACAATTCTTAGAAAAAAAGAGGGGGGAGTTATCCCCTCTTCGATTCTAGAAGTTATATATATATATATATATATATCGCAATTTACGCGGGTGCAATTAGTCTTGCGATATTCGCTTGTACGAACGGTTGAAAAATGTACTACGCTGAAGACAGCAATGCATTGTACGAAACGAAGAAGAACTGCAGTAACATGTAAGTTTTAACATTCTATATGCAAAAGAAATGTTTTTTTTTAACATTATGTATATATATACACAGCATGGAGCATCGCAAGATGCGTTTATCCTCTGAGGGGAGCGCGGGGCGCGGGGGGTACTCGGTGGCGCGGGGAGTACTGGTAGGCGCGGGGAAGGGGCGCGGAAAGTCCCGGCGCTATCAGTGTTTACTGATATGATGATATCGCTATGTTGTGGTGTCACGTATTATTGGGACCACAGCGATACATATCATCATATCAGTAAACACTGATAGCGCCGGGACTTTCCGCGCCCCTTCCCCGCGCCTACCAGTACTCCCCGCTCCACCGAGTACCCCCCGCGCCCCACGCTCCCCTCAGAGGACCTGAGTTAGAACCCGCCTATTATTCCTACTGTTAGGAATAGTAAAAGCCAATTTACAATTAAACATATTAACAATAGGTATAAATCTTTCGGATATCGTATTAACATATGGAATCGTAAAAAACCTCTTCTCAGTGTCATCATTATTCTTATTCAAATTATTAAACTTATTAATGTGATATTTTATTCTATTATGAATAGTCGAAAACATAATGGATACCCAACATGGATATCCATTCTGTAAAAAAATCTTAATAGCGTCAATCAAATTATTTTGTTGGAATTTCGGATGACACAAATAAAAAAATCTTATCCACGACTCCATAAATCACACCTCTTTTATGACAAAGTGGATGGTGTGAATGAAAATTAAGAAATCTGCCGGAAAAGGTTGCTTTATGGTATACATCAAAAATGAGATTCCGTTCTTCGATAATCAACATCGTATCTAAAAAACTTATTTTTCCATCAAGGCCAATTTCCATGGTAAACTGCAATCTAGTATGTAACGAATTAAAAATATCCAAAATATCATAAACACTCTCAGAAGGAGCAGCTATTGTAAGATAATATCGAATTGCTTAATAAAATTACATCTAACAAGGTCATTAATGACATTACTGTACAAAATATAGAAAAGATTCACATTTCGGCTGAACTGTTTGGAGATGCGGCTCCTCTAGACGTTTTAAATAATAAATGGTTCCTTAATTTGAGCAATGTTGACATGCCTTTAGAGGTCCAATGTCTGCTTCAGTTGGGGGAAGGCTTTGGTCTTCCTATTAACAAACAGAATTTTGATAGAACATTGATAGAGTTTATTAAGATTATTGAGAATAATATTATTGGCCGTCGGAATAACATAATTAATTTTGTTAGAAACAATAGTGTTTCAATTATGGATAAGTTTCGGAATGATTTTCCTAGGACCAGCTCGAATGACAAGTTATTATTCGATTAGTTTAAGACAACGAAATTATTTGTAAAAGATCATCCTGAAATATTAATCTCAGCTGAGATGCAGAGAAGGCTCGAATACGTGCAAACTCGACGCTACGCAGTCTCGATACGACAGAATACGCACAATTATCAATTGCTATTATAAATTGTCGTTAATGGCTATAACACAGAGGACCGAATAAACATGCAAATCTTGTGCTACAGACGCTCGAGACGACACGATACGCGACAATACTATGGCACGGAACTTCGACGCAACATATGATCCGCGATAAAAAGAAACCGACAACGAGTGACGAGGCTGTGGCCTTGGCGGACGCATTAGAATTATCCCGACGACAAGGGCCGTTCCGGGAGGCGACACGCGTACTCGAATCCCGCGAAACTCTGATGCACGGTAATGCCACGTGCACTCGCTATTATACGCCCGATAGAAATCCGATAAAGCTACGCCTCTCGGACACGGAAACCGGCGACTTTACAGGGGTGACGCTTGTCACCCCTTGTGATTCCCTCGCAGGTGCTCGTCCTAGTCGACTTTGGAAGGTTCTCGATTCGCCGACGTCCTGCGTCCTCTCGCGTGCTCTCGCCAAGCGGGCCACAGCTCAAGTGTCGGGCGCTAATCCTCCTGGGCGCACGCAGGGCTCGTTATCCCCGCATCATGCCCGTCGCATGTCCTGGCGCGCGAAATTCGAGAGATCGCGGGAGTCTTTTTCAGGCCGCCTCGTGGCCTCGAAGTGCCTATCCGGGGCTCTCGCCATCCTTGGGTAGAGTGGCCTTCCCCGTCATGCCGTACCAACTCTCGATCCGCTTTGCGATAAGAAATGCCTTGCGATAATCAAAAGGGCGTAACAATGAAGGAAGGATATCACCTGCGTGCAACCCAAGGTCAGGTATCGTGCGCCTCCGGCGGGTCTGTCAGCAGCGGTCGTCTCTTGACTCCTAATCCTGGTCGTTCTTCCTCCTCTTCTCTCCGGTGAAGTGGTGTCATTCTGCCAAGGTCGCGGGAGTCGCCGGCCTCTGTAACCCTCGATACGGGAATACACAGAAACAGGAAAACGAAAACGGCAGCGCGGAACGCGTAAGATACGCAAACGACGTCGCGGGAAAAAAGCGCAGGTGCGTCCGTCCCCAAAATGTGAGAGGACTTAGAACGCTATACTACATTGTTCGGTCCGGCCATGCGGCCCTTGTGACGGACGGAAAACGTCACGTCACAGTGAATAAAGAAGGCATGTTGAATAAAGAAGATATCACAAAAGACTAAGGAAAGTAAAAGATTGATAATTTGCTGGAAGGTCGCAGCATATTTCTTAGTGCAACGCTCCTGAGATACACATCCGCGCGCGATCCGATGCGGTTCAGCCGTCAAGCATTGAGCGGCGGCGGAGGAAAAGAAGGCGACGCTTCAAAAGTCGAGCCAAAATTTAACATGTACTCCAATAACTATAGGAAAAATACCGAATCACTTCAATAGATAAATAAAAAATTATTTGTATATTGTATATAAAGGCAAATATAAAGGCTTTTTGATTTGTTAATTATAAAATTATATTGACATCATCCTTATAATTATATTAATCATCGCACTTTTGAGATTTGATTCATTATCAGAATTTTCATACATTCGGATGATAGTTGTAAAAAAACATTTTACAGAAAATACTGATCGACATCAAACATTATTACAGAAACATGATTTCTTTTTGGATTTTTTTTCTAAAGGTAAACAGATCTCATTTACATATAAAAATACTGATTTTCTATTTATTCGACGCATACTAAGTCGAGTTATTTTTCGCTACAATTGTCGATTTAAAACTTTTAGAAATACATATAATTTCAATAATTAAATAAAAATATATTTAGCCTGTAATATGCGTTTATTAACAATGTCACTTATTTAAAAAAAAAAAGATTACGGAAAAAGAAAAAAGAAATCGATCGTGGGATCTCTAACATTCAGACTTTACGCGCAAGACCACGCCGAGGTCTTGCAAATTACTTCTATGAACGTGATATATAACGCTCATGGAAAATCATGGAAATATCAATATCTCGTAAATTATCATTTTGAAGTTATTTTTGCTATTATACATAAATTGGAGGGATATAGGATTAGTATAATTTATTAATATATATTATCTATATATTAATATCTTATATATTATCTATAATGTTCCTCTTAATTATATACGTTGAACTGCCGAAATTTCTTAGAAAGCATTTTCAGTCGCTAAAAACAAATGACCAGAGAGAGAGAGAGAGGGGGGGAAGGAGGGAGGGAGAGGGAGGGAGGGATGAAGACAGACTCTGAAGTATAGATTTAAAGGATAGACTGTTTCGTTCGATGAGTCCAAGTCGGCGTGCGAAGCCTCACCAATTACAATCAGAGTTTCTATCCCTTTTTGTTTTTTTCTCTGTCTCACTCTGTCATATTTCGGTTTCAATAATTCGTTCTGCAATTAAAGAATATGATTTCTATCAATTCTGGTTTGGCATCATCACCGATGCAGCAAGGATGTATGATTCCTTTTCTAAACAACGATCCTGAGATATATTTCTATACATACAAAAATATATTATAGCATTTCCAGCCGCTAATATATTGTTGGTTTATACAATGATTCCATCCATTTCTGTAGTTAAATAGCGGTTACTTCGCTTGCGCTCGATAAGAGGAATGGCGCTTCTTACTAAATCGACATTTCGACATCCAAGTCGAATCAAAAATGTGCTGTATACAATAATTTCAGATCTTGTTTAAAATAAATAGTTGACGAATTGCAGAAAACCTGAAAAACAGTCCTATGCTTTTAGAAACGAGGTAGGGATTTTAGTATAAGAGAAAAGAGTATCCGAAAATTTCATTTGTATATGAGTGAAATTGACGTGAAGCCATGAAACCGAGCAGTATTTTAGTTCCGCGATATTTCAACAGCGGCGCTAAAAAGTGTGTCGCTGAATCATAGAAATGATCTGAATTATCGACCTACTCAGGCCCATATCAATAAACGTTCTTACGTGTCCTGGTCAAAGTTTTTTCTTTTGAGAGGAAAAATAATAATAAAATAAATATGATATTAATTATTTCAATTTTGTTGAAATAATTTCTTCAGTTACTTTTTATGAATGTGCAAGATCTGAAACTCTTATTATGCAGCACATATTGTGACATGTTGACTACAGAAGCCGATAACAAAACTGTAAGTCTTCAATTTTTCTTTTGTTTTTCGTATTTAAATATAGCTGGTAAATTGCGTTGTTGTTGATACTTTAATTGTGGAGAAGGATTTTTCAATCCATAAACAATTAAGAGAAAAAAGTTTTTAATAATTAATGGTAAAACAGGACACTCTAGCATCCCCTTAAACACATGAAACGTGAAATCAAAATGGATTCCATTACAATAAATTGCACTGTCAGTATTGTGACAATATTTTTAACGCTAATGAAAATGACAGTAGTGAATCATTCAGTAACAGTTCTGATGATAATTATAGATGAAGAATACGGGGACAGTTTAAGCACCAATCAATTATATTATCATTCAACCATAACTTATAAATTTTATATTCTATTTTAATTGTGGGTGAAACATGTGGAAAAACAGTTATATAAGGAAAAAATATCAGATTTTGTTATTCATGGATGAGAGTTATTCATGGATGCACGAGGCGCATATTCAAAAAACATTTTCTGTGAGTGTAAATATTTCCATACATATTTTTTGTTCAACTCGATTGATCGTTTTAAAATACCCTTATAATAATCTATAAATACCTATAATATACCTAATAAATAATCTGTATAATCCTTATTTTATATATTCAATTTTTATTTATTTATTCAAAGCAATGTCAAAAAATTACAGCAACTTTATGTTTTGCAGAATGTATTCGGAAACATTTGAAGTGGTGTTACCAGGGGCGGCGGAGTAAATTTTTTGTATGTGTGGAGTGGATCCGAGTTCCAGGGGGCGCGTGTGAAGGCGTCTAAAAAAAAAGGGTCGAAGGAAGGAATCCTACTCCGAGAGGATTGGAAATATTTATAGATTTACACTTACAATATACAAAAACAAACAAAAAATAAATAAAGTATACAAATATTTATTTTGCTATTCTTTATTTCTTTATTGCGAATGTAGCTCGTCGAATGTTATTTTTATTTATAATGTCATTTATAAGCTCATCTGAGTCTATCTCTTCAATTTCTTCTTTAAAATGAATTATGTTTAAATTTGAGATTTTGGAGCATTGTAGAACGTAAATAATTTTTCATAAAATATATATCAATTGCTCATAAAAATATATCAAAAATTTAGGTTAGCTGTAGCTCGACATGTGTAGAAATTCCACATATGTCAAATTCACATGTGTGGAGTCCTCCACCATTCCACATACAGATCGTCGTCCCTGTGTGTTACAATTAATCAGGTCAAGATTAAAAGCTATAAATGCATTGCCTGGAAGGGAACCAGTCTCTGCCGAAAAGCTACTCCTTATAGCAATTTGGTCTACTGTTGGCTTATAGGTATCTCATTAATATTAAAAAATATTAAAAAGTATTAAAACATAAAAAAGAAAATAAATCAGTAATTAAAAGTTAAGATCATTAATGTTTGAACATATAGGAGAGAAAAAATAAGATATTGAAAAATTATTTCATACTGTAACATAACTTATTGTATTTATATTATTGTTTTTTGGTCTGTATCAATTCGGAATTGGAAAAGCAACTGCATTCAGAGCATTAAGACGAATAATGTATGCTCTACATTGTATTGCTCCTCAGTTTATTCACCCAAAGGTGCAGTTGCTACAAAAGTAATGAGGGAATTCGAGCAAGTTTATGGTTTTCCAAATGTGATAGATGCTATTGATGACACTCACATTAAGATTCGTGCTCCAAAAGAAGATCCAAATTTATATATAGAAAAAGTTTTCATTCAATGAATATACAAATTGTTTATGAGTCGCGTGGATTATCCGTTGCCGGGTATATAAGATCTGTGCACGATGCAAGAGTTTTTTTGGAACTCACCAGTGACAGACTTTCTTCAATTACCTTAAACCTATTTTCCTGACAATTCTTATATTATTGGAGATGCTATATGGTATCCATCCTCATGTTATGGTACCTTTTGAGAGATAATGGTCATCTGATAAATGAGCAAAAAAATTTTAACTATTGTTTCATACACAAATAGAAATTGATAGGCAATAGTTCGTTTTAGAATTCTCTTAGACTGTTTATCATTAATAGATATTTTAAAAATTCCAGAATTTTTTGTGGTCTGTCGCATGGCCTATATTGCACAATATTTTTATTAAAATGATATAATAGAATTGATAGGTTTATATAGAAATGAAGAAGAAGCAAGTACCATTTTACATGATAACGCAGTTGAATTAGGAAATGCTAAAAGAATTATAATTATGAATGCTTTACTAAAGAAAATGTAATATTAATATTAGTGTATGTAATTCTAAATAACATATATTGTAACCATACTCACGAGCGACGGCACAACGCGTGCTCTTAGCTCCTTTTTTACGTAAAAATACTCTTTTACTCGACTGCATAATATCTCGACAGCTAGGCGGATTTTCGGCCAGTCTCTTAGTTTGTCACTGAATAAGTTAGCATGCAAGAGAGCGTGCCACTCTTTCAAAAATCATTTTACTTTCACTAACACACACACATTTTACTTTACTAAATTCGTGACGACAGGGGTGGGTCAAAGATGGGAAGATTGTCGAGAGAGATAGGTTACAAATATCACACACGAAATAATAAAGAAATAAAGATAATTATATTTGACTCGGTTACATGCAATTTTCTATGCAATTCTGTATCAGATAGTGAATCTACATATTCTTCGTTGTTTTTTTTATCAGACAGTGAATCTACACTTGATTCACTCATTTCATTAATATCTTGAGACAAATATTATTTGTATCACAGACATTTGTGAAACTACTGTTATAACTATTTTCTGCTTTCATCGTATCAAATGTTATATTTAATGTTGAATGTAGTTTGAAATGTTTATCATAATTAATTATTTGGTTTTTTCGCTTTTTTGATAAATATTGTCATTCCTTTGGCGTGATGGTGTAATGAGCCTTTAACATGATTTTTTAAAATATATTAAATATAATATATTAGGTGTAGTAAAAAGAAATTCATTATTTTTCCAATAGATGGCTTTATTAATGTGCATTTCGTTTACGCGTGATACAGATTATTAAAGCCATCTATTGGAAAAATAATGAATTTCTTTTTACTACACCTAATATATAACATATATTCATATAGTATATTAAGAACATATATTATTGGGTGTTGGAATTAATTCGTAGCGTTTTTTAATGAAAGAATGTTATTTATTTCACATGAGCATTAAAAAATACATTAATGAAAGTACTTCCCAACACTTGTAAAACGCTACGAATTAATTCCAACACCTAATATATATTATACAAATATATATCTATATATGCATATTACATATATATTATAAATTGCACTAATATATTTTACTTATTTCAACATACCTATTACAATGCTTTTTTTTAGCCAATGACTTGTCTTCAAATATTTAAATAGAAAGATATCTATTACACTGTACTTAATATATAAATAATCTTCCTGTCCGTGACAAGTTGCTGTAATATAATAAAAACAATAATTATTTGTTATCTTTTGCTTATATATGTCAAATATAAATTTAAGTAAATTTTAAGATTAAACTATGCAAACAAGTTCAAACAAAGACTTTAAGGTTATGTTGTATTGAAATCTTATTAAATCGTGCTAATATCTACAAATCTGTAGAAAAATCATTGGTAGATAATAATATGATTTTTTGTAAGTACTACTTCATATTCTGAATATATCTTTATAACAATCAAGTATGTCCAATATTATGCAATAACAATTATAGAAGTATTTGACGAATGATATTTGTTTAATATGTTAACATTATTTCTTAAATAAGAAGGATATCTTAGATTCAAATGATGTTAATTTGTTTCGGCTATTATACTTCATCTATGACATCGCTATGTTTCGATGGGTTAAGTCTATTGCATAAATCATACATCGCATGAGTAGGAGCGGGGGTACTCGTAGGCGCGGAGGCAGTAGTAGGTGTGGGGAAGGGAGAGGATAGCGGTCCCCAGTGTCAGCGCTATCGGTATTTACGTAAACATCAGTACCAATGATAGGAAGTAAAGAAAGTACATATATATAATGATATGAACGAAAAATATTTTATTCACACATTGTTATATCGTTTTTCTTTTTCATACTATTAAAAACTAAAGCCAATAACTCGCAATCGACAAACTGATGCTTGTTAAAGATATCACTATCGCATATAACGTCTTCGGACGCGATGGAGAATCGCGTACTTGACTTCGACCGTATCGATGAATTGGACTAATCGTTCGAACGTTACTTCGATACATCCGTCAAACGCAAATATACGGCGTAGCGGTCATCGTAATGCATACGAGCGAAGAATCGAGACGTATGAGCGTAGCATCATTCAATGTGCAAACTCTGATGGTTAGCGATCCAATGGTTATAAAATTATCCTTGTATTCGTTTTGGAGCAAATATTCCATCGTAGAGGCCCTTTTTCGTTTCGAAAGACAGCGACAGTTCGTGTCTGCGATAATCTCCCAGAGCGATCTCCACATAGCTCAGAGGACAACGTTGATTCCAATTTCCAAATACTTGTAGCCCGTAGCCGTTAGATCGTTGATGATGAACACGACTTTGATATTTTTCCCCAGAACATTCCCAATATCTCGCTTTTTCCTACGATGACGGTAGACTTGGCGGACTTGGCAACAAGGGACCACCTCTTTAGTTCGATTGATTTTCAACGTATATATTCTTTTACTTGGTCTTAATGTTCGTAACTGAAGCTTACGATTGAATGAAAAAAGCTTTATACATTATCTGTATACATTGCATATATGTACTGTCAGATCAGACATGTCGCGACGCGTTTAACAGAAGTATCGATATTTCGGATACATACATACATATATACATACATACATACATACATGTTTATACCTATATACATACATTTATACATACATACATATACGTTCATACTTTTATACATTCACTTTTATACAAACATACGAATACATGTATTATAAAGGAAGGAAAAAAGAAATACATAATAAATACATTAACATATTTTTATTTAAAAAAATTCTTTTGCAACCACCAGATATACCGGGTGTCTCAGAGCACCCGTACCACCCTTTTAAAAGGTAGGGATGTGTTTGTACAAAAAAATGGTTCAGACAAAATTTGCAGAATTTCGGGAGATCTATCCGATGGTGACCTTGAATTTGACCTTGAGGTCGACCTTGGGCATAACTAAAGGTCAAAGTTTTACAAATGTAAACCCTTATTCATGACATCACAAATGAAAATAGCGGAAAATTTTACGTCCGAATACGTTATCAAGCCTAGTTCAAAATTACCCTTAGAGGTCATGTGGAGGTCAAGTTACTTTTAGAGCACCCGTACCAACCTTCTAAAAGATATGGATGTGTTTGTACAAAAAAATGGTTCAAACAATACTAGGTATTTATTATAGCTATGATGCATCCATCTGCTGGTGAATTTGAATTCTACCTTTAGATTCATTTGTAGTCGTGTACATCGATTTTTAAAGATTCCTAATTATCAAGATCTTGAACAGTCGATGCCGCCTGTGTCAGCATTACCCAAGATGTACCACGTGGAGGTCACAAGGTCGGACTTACACCTCGTCGGGGTGCTTTTTTAAGGTGGTTCCCCTTGCCGTCACCTTTGTTCGTACGCATGTGTTCAGTCTAGATTTTCGAAGTGTCCTCCACGTGCATGTATGCATGCTGTTATTCTTCGTTGAAAATCATCCATCACCCGACGAATTTCGACAAGATCTAGAGACTGAATGGCTTCTCGAATTCTGTTCTTCATGTCTTCTGAAGTCGTAGGTCGTTCGCGGTATACGAGGTCTTTTATTCTTCCCCACAAATAAAAATCCAAAATTGTAAGATCCGGTGATCGTGGTGGCCAGTTATGTGGACCATATTTACCTATCCATTGGCCGCGAAATATACGGTTCAGTTGTTGACGAGCAATGACAGACGTGTGGGCTGGACATCCATCCTGTTGAAACCACATATTTAGACGTAGTGGAAGTGGAATATCTTCAAGTAAACGTGGGAGTTCGTTTTCGAGTAAATCGACTAAACTGAATTAAACTACACTAAACTAAACTAAACTGAACTGAACTGAACTCAACTAAACTGAACTGAACTAAACTTACTTGTTTGTTTTGCTTTTCTCCCATTGCTCGCTTAAGAGTTTTATAAACTGTCGGTTTTTTTTTTAGGTGCGTTTTATACTTAGGTAGGTAGGTACTTAGGTACTTCAATATTCGGGGATTATTATTCATTTATAGGTAGATATGTCTTACTCAAGCGAAGAAGCTGCGTTAATGTTGTCGGTTTTGAATAGGGCTGGAAGTTTTCGCGAAGCTGAAAGAATGTGGCGAAATGAATATCCCGATCGTACACCGCATTCGCGCAATGTTTTCAGTCGTTTGCAACGGCGGATAATTCAAAAAGATATCGTCCAATCGGATTATAATAAAGGAATGCAAATTCATCGTCCGCTTCGTGCAGTACGGGCACCTGATATAATTGCTTCTGCTCTTGTAAATCCTACCGATTCTTTAAGAAGACGAGAAAGAGATAGTGGAATAAGTAGAAGCACTATCAGTAGAATTTTGCGAGAAAATTCATTTCATCCATATCGAATGTCACTTCACCAGGCCATGACATTGGACGATCATAGACAAAGACTGATATTCTGTAATTGGATTACTCAACAATTACCTACTTTCCATAGAAGTATCTTGTTTTCTGATGAGTGCACCTTCAAAAGTGACGGCGAAGTGAACACACATAATCTCCGTTATTGGGCGCAAGAGAATTCTCGATACCACATTGGTATCGAGAAATCGATCATCAACGTATCTGGAAAGTCAATGTTTGGTGCGGAATTGTTGATACGCATATCGTCGGACCATTTTTCTTTGAAGAAAATCTAAACCGTTTTCTGTATGTCGATTTACTCGAAAACGAACTCCCACGTTTACTTGAAGATATTCCACTTCAACTACGTCTAAATATGTGATTTCAACAGGATGGATGTCCAGCCCACACGTCTGTCATTGCTCGTCAACAACTGAACCGCATATTTCGCGGCCAATAGATAGGTAAATATGGTCCACATAACTGGCCACCACGATCACCGGATCTTACAATTTTGGATTTTTATTTGTGGGGAAGAATAAAAGACCTCGTATACCGCGAACGACCTACGACTTCAGAAGACATGAAGAACAGAATTCGAGAAGCCATTCAGTCTCTAGATCTTGTCGAAATTCGTCGGGTGATGGATGATTTTCAACGAAGAATAACAGCATGCATACATGCACGTGGAGGACACTTCGAAAATCTAGACTGAACACATGCGTACGAACAAAGGTGACGGCAAGGGGGAACCACCTTAAAAAAGCACCCCGACGAGGTGTAAGTCCGACCTTGTGACCTCCACGTGATACATCTTGGGTAACGCTGACACAGCATCGACTGTTCAAGATTTTGATAATTAGGAATCTTTAAAAATCGATGTACACGACTACAAATGAATCTAAAGGTAGAATTCAAATTCACCAGCAGATGGATGCATCATAGCTATAATAAATACCTAGTATTGTTTGAACTATTTTTTGTACAAACACATCCATATCTTTTAGAAGGTTGGTACGGGTGCTCTAAAAGTAATTTGACCTCCACATGACCTCTAAGAGTAATTTTGACCTAGGCTTGATAACGTATTCGGACGTAAAATTTTCCGCTATTTTCATTTGTGATGTCATGAATAAGGGTTTACATTTGTAAAACGGTACTTTGACCTTGAGTTATGCCCAAGGTCGACCTCAAGGTCAAATTCAAGGTCACCATCGGATAGATCTCCCGAAATCCTGTAAATTTTGTCTGAACCATTTTTTTGTACAAACACATCCCTACCTTTTAAAAGGGTGGTACGGGTGCTCTGAGACACCCAGTATATTTTCAATACATTTTGTAACGTGCAATTCTTAATATGTTGTCCACATCGCATAGTATTAGCAACATCTAGATTAGTTAAAGATTCCATGTCTTCGTACATGCATCCAAGATCTTGACGTACATTCGGTCTCGCTCATCGTCCAGAAGCAAGTTCCACAGCCACGTTCATTTCTCACGTTCCTTGACGTATATGATAGCATCATCTTCAAATACAGCCGCCGTGATCGGGCGTTTCGCCTCGCTGTACGGAACCATCCCATCCGTCCATAGCAATCCATGTGATAAGCACTCAATCAGGAAGCGCAAGACCTGTCAAATCTTGTCAAAAATTTCCATGGGACTCGTAAAAATCTAATGCGTAAGAACGATCCTCTGTTTCAGCACTGTCACTTCCTTCACGATAAATTTCTTGTCAACGATGAATCCCTCCTTGTAGATCCACGAACGTTAGCACGGTCATATTGTCGAGAAAATTGCAATCGATTGCAGCGTATCATAGATTTTATATCGTCGGAGGATGCAGTTAGGTTTTGCGCACACATTGATCAATGGATTATACTGAACTATGCGATCATGTATGATGAAATAATAGCTGTTGTATTTGCGAGCACGTTCTTCTTACATTTAAAGTCTAATCGCACATTCACGGTGCCACTCTTGACCGATTCGTTCTGTCGAGAACAATCGATGATTACGAACGGACCATTACGTAAAAAAATTGTAAAGATGAGACTCGGCTCGAGATACTCGTATCCATAGTAGCCCTTGCAGAAATGCGCATACAAAATCGCACATCTGTTTTTATCAAAATCCAGATTCAAATCATTGTACGGATTCCGAGTTCAGGTAGAGTTTCGCATTGGTTAATTTAGTAATCAAATTGACTTATATCTTCGGATGTTTTGTCAACCTGTTTACAAAGCGAAAATGACGTAGCTTGGCATCTCGAGCTGAGTAGACGTCTTGATGGCCCACGAATGCTTGGTTGTCTGCAAGAGAGAAACTCGTACAGATCTCATGAGCGAAAAGCCATGCTTAGATATCGTCCGCTCTCCAAAGCGTCACTAGCTTATTTATCTCGCTCAATAATACATGTGATATTCGCCACTGTACTTTGAATAATTCGAGTATCGGCTCTGTCACCGGATCTCCCGGCAAACAATTGTTGTCGTTGCGCACTCATATCAAAATCAACTCATGACGAGCATTGATTACCACACGTTTGTAATCCTCACAAAATCCCAGTAGTACGTAAAGGAGTACACAGAAATTAATGTATCCAGCCACAGTAGTCCGCTCTTCCCAACCGACATTCCGCATAAACACGCTTCTGTCGGACGATACTGTTACATAGTTTTTGAGCGTGCTAATTATGCCAACGTTTCTGTTACGGTCAATCTCCACACGTTGAATTTGTATCGAATCTCATCTAATATGAACGCAACGCAATTATTTCTCAATGCCACATTAGCGTCCTCGACCACTTTGTTCTTTGTCAGTTTTCCTTCGACGTATAGAAAACGTTCGTACGGCAGTATGTACAAATCCTGTTGCGGTATTCTTATCTCGTCGCTGTACCCGAACGTTGTGTTGGCGAATGGGTACGTGTGAGTCTTAATCTTGTCGATGCGATCGTTGAAGATCGGCTCAACTTTAACGTTTAGGATATCAGTCATCTCAAATGTTGTGCACTGCGAAATCCCAAAGACTTTAAAAATTTAACGTTCAACGCGCTGAGCTTCTTCCTGATGCAACTAGATGAGCGAATGTTATAGAGTTGTGACGTCACCGGTCTTGTAAAGAATACTCTCTGCGTGTGTTCCATTCCGTTCAGCATGAGCATCTCCCGTTCGCATTATCACTGTGCAATCTAATGGTGATCTCGTCGTACGTGCAATCTAACGGTGATCTCTTTTTTTTCAAAATCGAGCAATTGTCCATTCTAATCGACGACGCGTATCGTTAGATCCGTAATGCTCCGTACGATGATCGGCAGGTAAATGATCTGCGCCGGCCTCTCTGATATTTTATATTTTGACGGCACGCGCGGCGAAAATTCATGTATCGTGTGCACGCTTTTATCGTACGCGCTCGCGGTCATGTTACATTCTACACGGATAACGTTTATGTTCATTATGTTGATCGACGCCCGATTCGTTCCATCCTCGCGGTCACAGTATACGCTTCGACGAGAATCGCTGCAGCGATCCTACGCTGTTGGGCTTTCCAAAGTTTATTCTATATGCACATCTAATCTCACATTTCATCATGTAGTTTGCGCGAAGCGTTATCGGGTATTCTCCGTCGTCATCGCCATCGTTGTTGTTGCTGTTGTTGTTATTGTTGTTTTTACTACGCACTACGGTTTCAAACGCGTCGCGGCACGGACGTTTTCGTAAAATCGCGCATTTCAAAAATTCATTTATGTCTCGCACTTCGTACGAATCCTCGGGAATCAGGAGACGTGATAGTGTCTTTGGCCATGTTAAAAAAAAAATTAAAAGATATAAAGACACTACAAGTCTCTTATCCCTAGCCATCAAAGTTCATTGTTTTGGGGGTGTAGAACTTAAAACAAATTTTAAACGTAACATATCCTGAAAGGCGGCATCGCCACGAGTAATTTGAGCCGAAAGAAATAAAAATCGGTCAAGTCGTTCTGGACATGCAAGCGGTCGAAAAGTGATTTTCGTGAAAAATGAAGTAATGTCTTCTTTTTCTTCTTCTATCCGCAATCACATGCATCTCTCTTCTCTTTAACCTTTCACTCACACCTTCGATCAACTTCATCACCTCCCCCCATCCCTCCTCCTCCTCCACCCTCTTTTGGCTCCTATCTTTTTCACCTTATCTCACTCTCTTTCGTCTTCTCTCACCTTCGTCTGCTGAAAATATCCGATAGTCACTCAGGGTTGTGACCTTGACAATGTGAGTCAAGGTCGTATTAATTTTTTTGTATAACTTCTTAACGTGAGATGGGTGACTGCTTAACCTTCCGAAGGAAATGTAGTGGGAAGACAAGTATCGTATGCCGCAGGTCTATGTTAATAACTCCAGATTGAAAGTTAAGTAAAAATTACCGAAATATGATGAAAAGGCTAACCAAAGTTTGCATATAATTATAAAGAACTAAGACAAATTAAAAATAACAAACGGCATTTCGAGCCCGATTAGGTCATTCTCAATGTTATGTATAATTACAAAGTGATAAGTATATATATGTATATATATATATTATATATTATATATATATATATATATATATATATATAAAATAGATCGATTTTAAACGAGTAGATAAAAAGATAAAAAAAAATAAATGTACAGACCTCTAATGGATGTGTACTGATGATCATTATCACTGTCGTTATACACAGTGCGACAAATATGTTCCCGGACAGGGCCTGAAAATCATAATTGAAACAACAAATATGCATATTTTTTGATTTTATTATTCAAAATATTCTCCTCTCGTTTCAATACACTTGTTACAGCGATTCAATAGTGATTCAAATGCATGTTCTAGCTCAGTTTGCGGAATTGCCTCTAGTGCCTGTGTAGAAGCCGATTGGATGGTCGGAATTAAAAAAGCGTCCTTTCAATTTCAATTTCAATTTTGGGAATAATGAGAAGTCGCAGGGAGCCAAATCAGGTGAATACGGTGGATGATTTAACACAGAGATACGATTTCGAGCCAAACATTGACGGACAATCAATGAAGTGTGACTCGGTGCATTATCATGCAATAAAAACCAATTTTCTGGATCACGATATTCGGGGCGAATTTCATCAATCGCTTTAAAACTTCGAGATAATATGCACCAGTAATTGTTTGGCCAGTTGGAACAAACTCTTTGTAGATAATACATTTGCTATCAAAGAATGTGATGAGCATTGTCTTGATTTTTGATGGAACTTTTCGTACTTTTTTTGCTTGTGATGAATTTTTTGACTTCCATTCCGCACTTTGACGCTTAGTTTCTGGATCATATTGAAAGCACCATGTTTCATCACCCGTAACAATTGATTTTAGGAAGTTTGGATTATTTTCTGCGGCTGCAATGATGTCTCTGGAATAATTGATTCTCGCTGATTTTTGATCACTTCTTAATGTGTGTGGAACAAATTTCGCACAAACCTTCGTTTTACCCAAATCTTCATGTAATATGGTTCGAATCGTTTCTCTACTGATATTTAAAGCCTCCTCCATCATTTTTAGTGCATTGCGATCGTTTGCAACAAAATCACGTACTTTTTCGATCATTTCGGGTGTTCGAACTAAAATTGGCCGTCCTGATTTTTTGTCATCTTCAAGGGTCTCTCTGCCTTCCAAAAAACGCTTATGCCACTCAAAAACAGCTGTACGACCTAGACATTGACTGCCGTAAACTTGTTGCATCGATCGGAATGTTTCTGATGCACTTTTACCAAGTTTTGCGTTAAATTTAATCACTGCTCTTTGTTCCATATTAAAATTTCTACCTCGACCAAAATCTTGTTTAACATGAACTGTCATATCTTCGTTATGTCAACCAAAATGAATGAAACTTTGACAGATGATAGCAAAATGCACCGGGAGGTCGGGGCCTTCTCCCGCCTCCGCCGCCTCCGGGTGGCGGGGCTGACGGGGGGGAAGGAGATGCGAGGGGTGATGGCGTTGGGGGTCAACGCGGGCGCCGGCTCCAGCCGGATCGCTCGGGCCCCAGGTCACCCCTCGCGCGTACTCGCCGCCGGGACCGCCCCACGGGGCGAGAACGACGGCGACCTCCTTCCCCCATAGATGAGAGGAGTGAAGAGGAGGACGGTGGGGTGGTGTGCGGGAGTGTCGGAGTCAGTGAACCCTCCACCTCCGCCGCCACCATCATCAGCGACGGCCCCGCGTCTCGGACGCGGGGCGCAGTGAAGCGGCGGCAGATCGCCGACCCTAGGATCGATCCGCCGCCGGAAACAGGATGACCCTCCGCGCGCGCGGGGTGCAGTGGCTCATCATCCTCCGGCCGCGTCGAATGCGCGACCGGGCCGGAAGCTCTGCGCCGCCGCGCGCGGGGGGTGCGCCGCGAGACTTCCTCTCGCGGCGCCGAAGCATGATGGGCGCCAAACTTCTGATTGGCGCCCCTCGGGGGGCTGGGGATCGCGGCGGGGGCCGTGATCCCCAACTCCCGCCCCCCAACACCAACCGGGGCGGCGGGCGCAGGGGGTGGTGTCCCCCCAGCGCCCGAATAAAGTCGAAGGTGCTAAGCACCGCCCGGGGTCACGTCGTCTCTCAGACGACGCCATAAAAATCCCCGGGCGGGAATAGAAGTCGGCAATAAGCCGACTGGCCTGAGGGACTCCCAGAAGTATGCTGCACGCGTTCCTGGGAGTCCCTCATGCAAGGCCAGGTAAGGACACTCGGAGGGGTTTTAGTGGGTGCAAGCCCTACATAATCCCGGGCTCTCCCCCGAGGCCCGGGGTATGCGTCAGGCATTTCCCCTCCGTTATCAAAAAAAAAAAAAAAAAAAAAGATGATAGCAAAATGTTCAACCTTTAAAATGCATATTTGAACGCACAGATGTCGCCACTGGTTGCTGAGATGTGATTCGTGTCCGGGAACATATTTGTCACACTGTGTACAGCTGACATTACGTCCCAGTTGATGTAGCGTGTGTCATTACGAAAATATATATATATATATGTATATATATACTTAAAATAAAGAAGGGCCCCTCCATCAACCATTCTTGTGAGAACGTAACCATATTTTCTTCGACTCTCCGATTTTAACACAACATTTAATATTTATTTCGACTGCAACAGAATGAATTTTTAATATTGTATGAATATACTTTCCTTTTGTTTGCGAAGAAGAGAAAAATATTCACATAGCTTCTCATCCGGGATGCTCCCGAAGGAAAACATAACCGGATAAGAGGAAGACACCCAGGAGCCAATCTCCTGATTGTGCAGGATTCGATGAATTTACGTCTCTCCTATAAGGAAGGACAGCGAACATCATCGCTTATTTGTTAAAAAAAACTTCCTCTATTCAGCACCTCCGCAAGACCACTTGGGCACACCTCGGAACCGCCTACCCGGTGACATTTTATCAGGGTGCACCCAAATCGTGGAACATACGCTCCCATCTCTATGGTCCGGTATACTATTTAAAGCTAGAATCCTATCCTGTATTGTATTAAATACTATCCTAAATATGTACATGAAATATACATTTTTACACATGGTTGTCGTCAGACCCCAGACAGACCCGAGTTAAAAGAGCCCTTTGTCTCTTCAGGGCCTGACGCTCCTACTCGGTCCGCTCCTTCTTGTGCATGACAGCCTCGTAAAAATCCGCGAGGGACATCCAGCATGCAGCGGAGCACATAGCCATCCTGA
The DNA here is from genome assembly GCF_024713525.1 of Acromyrmex echinatior. Lineage (NCBI taxonomy): Eukaryota > Metazoa > Arthropoda > Insecta > Hymenoptera > Formicidae > Acromyrmex > Acromyrmex echinatior. Next base: position 6,933,479 of record NC_141870.1, read on the forward strand.
CAATGGAGCCATATGTCCAAGACATCGAACCCCAACTGCTCAAAAAGTGACGTTTCCTCCGCGGCCCAAGATGGGCGAACAACAGCGTGTGCATCGCCGTATCCGCAGTCATATGACAAATCAGTGACGCGTTACGCTGTATCTCAAAAAGGTAGACCTCAAAGCACCCATGACCAAATCTGAATCATGCGGATTGTATGAATATACTGAAAATAAAGAATGGGCTCCTCCATCGCCCATTCTCTGAGAACGCATATTTTCTTTGTCTCTCCGATTGTAACCCGATCGTTGACATACAGATTTAACATAGAGATGGAAGTTTTTTTGGTTGATTTCTTAAATCATCCAATCATTAATTATTTTGGAAGCTCGCTGCCGTAAAAATCTAATGACTTACGTAACAGAACACAATACCGATGCTGGATTCATTTGTTAGCTTTGTTGATTGATTTCATTTCTTCTTTCTTGATTTCATTTGTAACATTCCATAGAATCGAATGGCATTAAAATTGTTTATATACAACCATTTTTTAAATGTTTAACAGTAATTATTTAAAACAAAAAGTTTTTTGTAAAATTTAATAATGTTATATTTTTTTCATAATTTTATTTTTTTGGGGGGGATTATTAACATTTCAGATCAATTGCGTTAATGTCGACAATCATATCGACACGTAATTATTATTTCTGAAATTAATTCATTCGCTTGAAAAATATATATATTAGTTCAACATCTTAATACTTAGACCGTAGTGGCGCTTCGGATTGTAATGTTATTTAATATAAACGGTCTTGTTTCCTATCTTATTGTTTATTTTTTTGTTTATAATTATTCTTAGTAAAAAACTGAACCGATTTCCATTCAAATGTATGTTCATCTTTAGCGTTTTATTTTTGTGCGATTTAACCATATAATTAGTTTTAAAAAAAATTAAAAAATTTAAATTCATAAAAATATTTTATTTATTGAAATGTGTATAAAAATAGTATTGTTATTATTTTTATAAATTGTATAAAACATTTTTATACAAAATTTACAAAATTTACATTTTTTTAAATATTATAAAAATATATATAAGAAAGTTATAAGAATATATATAAGAAAATGATGAGTTAATATAAAATAAAGATTCTTTTATATTAATTCATCATTTTCTTCTTCACTATCTTCTTGGTCTGTATGCGTTTTTCGGAAACGACTGATGATTTCAACATAAGTTTTAGCTCAGTTGGTAAATGACGTTTTTCACGGATTTTTTTGTTGCAATACGTAAATGTAATCAAAGGATCCGATGTAAATAAAAACCGACTAAAAATGTCTGTCAAATTTGCGATTCGCGAACACTTCTTTGTACATTGATTTCTGAATATTTTGAAATCTTTATTGGAATGTTCTAACGCTTCCTCTGACAGCTGACCTATAAATGTGAATTGTTTGAACTATATTTGTAATTATGGAATTTAATAAATATATGAATATGCGATATAATTAATAGATAATAATTAGATAATATTTATGTAATATCTAATGGTAAAATGGAATGAGATATTATATATGTGCCCCATGAATTAATACTTTATGGACCGTTGGAAACATGCACTATCAATTATATTTATAAGGATTTTGGCAGTTTCACTTGCGTATTCATCAAATTTTTATGAATCTAATTATTGCAAAGTATTAATTGCAGTCAAAATAAAAAAGCGATAAATTAGAGATTCATCGATGCCAGTTATTTCCGAAGATATTTTTGTATTATCAAAAAAACGTCGAGCCGTATTCCCATTATTTGACCGATTTATGATTTAATCCGAAACCTAACAAATTTGAAAATAGTACATATGGTGTAATTATTAATAAATATTTATTTATTTATGAATTTGAAGGGGCTATGTCTCGGTTATACGCCGGATGCGGCAGAACTTCCCAACCAAGAGCAACGTTTCCTTTACAGGTTTACCAACATGAGACTTAGCGTTGTCATAAAGCAATTTCACAGGACGTTTTCTTTTACCAGTAAATGGATGATTTCGTTCGATTTCTTGATTTAAACGGATCAATTGTTGACTGTAACGATCACTGTTAACCGTTTCATTCGGATGGAGCAGTTCATAATATAGCACATTCTTCATGTCCCACCAGATGCATAGCATAACTTTGCTGCTGTGGATGTTGCGTTTTGGCGTTAATGTAGTGGATTGTCCTGGATCCACATAATGTTTTCCCTTTTTAGAATTATCATAAAAAATCCACTTTTCATCATTAGTCACGATTTTTCACAAGAAAGATTTTCTATACTGTTTATTGTACAGATTCAAACACTTCTCAAGACGATCATTTTTGTTTTTTTCACTTAATGCATGCAGCACCCACTTTCCTTCCTTCAGAATCTTTCCCATCTGCCGTAAACGAATTGAAATATCTTATTGAGTTACTCCAAATTGCTGTGCAAGTTCGTTTTGTGTTTGACATGAGTTTTGATCGAATAATGCTTGCAATTCATTGTTTGTAACCTTCTGAGGAGCACCACTATGTTCTCTATCGCTAACATCAAAATCATCCTCTTTAAATCGCCTAAACCAAAACTCACACGTACTTTTGGATACAACATTGACACCAAGAACAGAACAAATTGATTCACATGCTTTAGCAGCGCTTTTTCCTTGATGAAATTCGTATCGAATGCAGTGTCGAATAAATTGCTTGTCGCTCGCTATTCTAAAACCATTTAATTTTGAGGTTAAGTTTCCAATTTTGTGAAGTCAATTATATTTTTTAATAGTACACATTAAGCGCCACTACATATCAAAAGAGCGCAAAAAATATTTGAATTCTAAGTTTAAATTATACGTTACACAAAAAACGCTTTAAAACTTATTTGTACACCTAAGACATGAACATGAACATCAAGAGATTCACAAAAAACGTCAAATTTCCAATGTCATAACCGGACCTTAGTTTTTAATTGGAAGTAGATAGAGACGAGTAATTGGTCGCTTGTAACTGCCGTTAGCAGTACGTACCATTACAACGCGTGCTATGGTATCCTTGCCTGGATGTATGTCTTGAATTCTTCCCAGAGGTCATGATAGTGGAGGAGTGTTGTCTTCCTTGATGATAACTATTAGGTGTACAAAAAAGTTCTGAGCTTTTTTTTGTAAAATTCAATCTTTATTCAAAAACAAACGAAAAAATATTAATCAGCGAAATATTCTCCGTTTGCATCAACGATCTTTTGCCATATTTCGGGGAGCTTGTGAATTCCTTGACGATAGAATTCGTCCGTTTCAATCTTTTCAGGGCGTCCAGCACGCGATTCATCTTTAAGACTGAAATCTCCTTGGCGAAACTTTTGATACCGTCTTTTACATGTAGCATGACTTACAGCGTTCTCTCCATATGCAGCACAAATCATTGCAGTGGCTTCAGCAGCATTTTTCTTCAGATGAAACGCGAAGTGGATGGAAAATCGAATATGCTCTTTTGTTATTGCCATCGTGAACACTACTGATTTTTGAGGTTATGTGCATCAAACGCCAAACCGTATGGCATTTTAGAAGGCCAAATGTTAACGCTTTAAAACCGCAAAAGGGCGGGAAGATATATAAAATTTAAATTGTTATTTCGGTTGTATCAAATCTAAAGCTCAGAACTTTTTTGTACACCTAATATTTGGCCGACATGTACGGTTCATTTATCTGCCACTTGTTACATTCCTGGCATTGATGAAAGTACGCGGGTCCATCGTTTCCAAAAATGTTATCGCAATAGCTATATGTACTGCCATTGGGAGAGACGGTTTATAGGTACCTCGTCCAGGGATGACTCTGAATATGTTGTGAGAGATGTACCCACTAAAAAATGTCCGAAAGTTAAAGAGGTGAAGTCGTTGGGATCTTCGGAAAGAGGGGTGAGAGGACGCGATTCAATATCGCTTCAATCTGAATGAGCAATGTTTCCAGCTCCTCGCGTTTCAAATTGGAATTCCTTGTAATGCGGGATAAATGTCGCTTAGTCGCCTTCACGGCGGCTTTTCATAACCACCTCCATGGTGAGCATGGTGGGATAAAGTGCCATTGCACTCCTAAATTTAGTGTTTGATCCTGGATATGTTGTTGAGTTGACTCATTACACAGTAGCTCCCTTAATTCGCTCAATTCGCGTTCGACGAAGTTTTGTCCATTGTCAGAAAAGATGTCCGAAGGGCAACTTCTTCTTGCTACGAACCGCTTGAAGACGTTTAGAAATGCTTCTGACGACAAATTAGATGCCAATTCGATATGGATCGATTGCCTTGGTGGCTAAACAAATAAAAATTGTGATATAATATTTTATCAGCTTATCTTCTAGCACCTTCCTTGTAATAGAAGGGGCCGGCATAATCCACTCCACATTGATCAAATATTTTTGAGGAAATTTTAACCCGCGGTTCCGGCAAGTTTCCCATAATCGCGCAAGTTTTGGTGAACTCTTGAGATGATACATCTCTTGAGAATTTGTCGAATGATGTTAAGCGCCGAAGTGAGCCAGTAACGTTCAGTACCGCGGCCAGAGTAGCCTGTGGTCCGGCATGAAAGTGCCTTTCATGCTCGTGTATCACAATTAAGCGGGAAAATGGATGACTTCCAGGCAACAGCATGGAATGTTTGGAGGCATAAAGCAAAGAGGATTCTCCCAAACGACCGCCGACACGCAAGATGCCAGAATTGTCAAGAAATAGATTTAATTTTAAGATAGGACTATTTGTAGGAACAGCCTTGGTTGCTAAGTGCCTTCACTTCACTTGGAAAATGTTTGTATTATTTTGATTAGACAATGAAATTGCGTGTTGCTGCTCTGAAAGATACAGTTGGATTGTCCTTATTCTGCAAAGATGCGATCTCCTGAGAATGATCGGATAAATCCCTTGAACTCTTGGATCTTTTTGTAAATCGAATCATGTACGCAAAGACTCGAATGAGCTTGTTGAATACCGATAGAATATGTCAGGTTCTTGCACACCAGCGCTCACTGCGGTGATCGCCTTAAGTTTTCACTCAGGGACGTTGGCCACGTCCGCAGGTAGAGCTTTTTGAGATCAGCTTTCTCTGTCACGTCCCAGCCAGGAGGGCCCCGACCACCAGATCTCCAATTGCGCCAAGGGATATGACGCCCCGGGACAGCGGATCCGCGGGATTGTCCTGACTCGGAATGTGATTCCATTGCTGAATCGATGTTAATTCCTGTATCTCGCCAATGCGATTTGCCACAAAGATTGACCAGGCTCGACTGCACGATTGCAACCATGATAATACAATTGTAGAATCCGTCCATAAATAAATGGATGCTATTGGACAGGTGAGACATTTTGAGATCTTGTTGATAAGACGAGCCAGTAGCAATGCACCACATAACTCGAGGCGCGGAAGCGACATACTCTTCAATGATGCCACTCTGGACTTGGAGCAAAGTAGGTGGAAGTGGAGCGTAAATAAATTGCATGCTCCGTATGCAATTTCGCTAGCGTCTGAGAACCCATGTAGTTCCAAACTGGTATATTGTTCTGTGGTTGTGACAAGACGAGGAATGCGTATGCCATGCAGTTCCTGTAACTCCGTTTCGAAGCGTTTTCATTTGGTGTGTAATTCTAAGGGAATTGATTCATCCCAATCAAACTTGAATCGCCAGAGGTCCTGCATGATGGATTTGGCGAGTAATTGGACCTAGCAGCCCCAGTGGGTCAAAAATGAGAGATATGCGTGATAAAATGCTTTGGTAGGCGTCTCCAGAGGAGGCAGTTGATTGATGGACGAATACTTGAATACATCAGCTTGGCAATCCCATGCAATGCCCAACGCCTTCTTCTTGGAGTTCTTGTCTGAAGATAAGGTGAATTCTCTTGGCTCGCTGGAATTTTGATCCTAGAGGGCAAGAGCATTGGATGCCCATTTTCTGAGCTCGAATTTCCCGTCCTGCAGCAATGCAATGATTTCCTTCTTGATAGACAGAGCTTCATCTATTGAGTCGGCCCCCGTGACGAGATTATCCACGTAGAAATCTCTCAATACTATTTGCGACGCCCTCGGAGAGCAATCCATACTGTCCTCCGCTAACTTTCTCAGGGCTCTGATAGCCAAGAATGATGCTGATGACGTACTATAAGTGACAGTGAGTAACTCGAAAGTCTTGGTGGGCTCATCTGGCGACTCTCGCCAGAAAATACGTTGCAATGGTGTCTGAGTTGAATCGATCAGAACCTGCCGATACATCTTGGCTATATCGGCTCTGAGAGCGATTTTGAATGTTCAGAATCTGGCCAAAATGGAGAAGAGATTCTCTTGTAGTGTGGGCCCTACTCTCAATGTGTCGTTTAAAGATAGTCCGGTCGTGGTCTTGCATGAGCCATCAAATATTACCCAGAATTTGGTAGTGGAACTCGTTTCATTCTGTACAGCATGATGTGAAAGATAGAAAGCTGGAGAGCCATAGCTTAGCATCCTACTACCGGTCATCTCCTTCATGCGATTCAAGCGCCTGTATTCATCAATGAACTTCTTGTGTTTGTCGTACATGCGGGATTGAGCGATGAGCCGCTTCTCCAACGATTTGAAACGTTTTAGAGCGATGTCCCTGGATTCTCCCAATTCATCTAGTTTGTCTTGCTTTGTTGGTAACTTAACGATAAAACGACCTTCTAAATTTTGCTTTGCGCCTTGCAGGAATGACTCTTCACAGGCTTTTTCCTCGAGAGAAAATGTTTTAGGAGTGGTATCATGTTCAACCTCTCAAAACCGATTCAATGTGAGCCTTAAATCATCGAGTGAGGTTAAATGAAAATTAAGAAAAGGGACAGATTCAGTTGTGTCACTTGGTGTGATACCAGAAATGATCCATCCAAAATGCGTCTTTTACAAAGTCGACTGATTTTTTGATTGTTCGATCTGATCCGCGCAAATGAGCCTCCAGAACTCGGCCCTGATCAACATATCAATGCTTGTTGGTACGTTAAAACTAGGATCAGCGAGTTTTATATGTTTTGGAACAGACACACTTTGCATGGGTACTGTTGTGTTATTTTTGGAAGCACCACGCAGTCCATTTTTTCGGAGAAATTATTAAAACGCGATTTGACGCAAAGATTAACTACTTTATTAGCGTGGATTACTTCATCCATAACTCCCGCCACTGATACATCAAGAGGTCGCTCCCTGAGCTTCAAGCGATTTGCTAACTCCTTCGTTATGAAATTCATTTGAGAACCGCTGTCAAGTAATGCTCGACATGAATGAATTTGATTATTAGAATCGTATACATGGATAATTGCAGTAGACAGTAAAATATTTAACGAATGATGACCCGATGTACATTGCGTGGCGACGGAGAGTGGAGGATTGATAGATCGACTTGCTGCTTGCGTGTTTGATTGCGAACTATTCGGAGCGCTTATGTGTAACAATGTGTTATGTTTTTTGCTACATTTTCGGCACATACTTGAATTACATGCTTTCGCTTGATGTGTGTTCGATCTTAAACAATTGAGACATAAATGCGCTTTTTTCGCGACCTTAATTCTATCTTCAACTGATAAATTGAAGAATTCTTTACAATGATATACTGAATAGTTTTCCTTGCAAACAACACAAGAAAGATTGGATGTAGCGACATTTGCGACAGACGTGGATCTTGAATTGCTATTATGCTTTGATGTGATATTACTTGTTATGTTATTGTAAAATCTACCATGTACTGATTCCAATGCCTGACATCGGAGAGTCAAGAATTCTAAGCTCTTTAAATCTGGCAGCTCTTTTCCCTTGAAAACTACTTAATTCCCACGCCTTAGTGGTGACTACATCCAACTTACAAATGTTAAGATGAATAATTAAATCATCCCAATAATCAGTAGACCTTCCGAGGGCAAATGTTTAAGAAAAGTGTCTAATAATTCACGAGTCATGCTGTGATTTTCCTTACGTACAGCTGGTACTTCGAATAAAGCGCGAACATGCTTTTGAACAATCCATCTCTGATTGTCGAAACGTTCTTTGACCGCCGCCCATGCTTCATAATAATTGGCTGCAGTGGTCTCTATGGATTTAATTGTATCAGAGGCAGTGTCCTTTAAGGAAGACCTCAGGTAATGAAATTTTTCAATTTCCATTAAATCCTCATTAAAATGAATTAACTGTTCAAAGGTATCCCTGTAGGAATACCAATCGTCATATGTAAAAACTGGTAAATCGATTTTAGGTAATTTAATACGCGTTTCCCTCGATCTCACAGCTTGTCCATTTATGTTTGATGAAGTTGGCGGAGATGCGTTTTTTTCCATTCGCTCAATAAGAGCGGTATAACAAGCCATTAACTGGAAATAAGAAAATTGTCGCGCTGTTGCGCATGCTGTTCATGGAGAACTCTTTTGTGATCGAGGGATCTTTACTTACGTTCAGTGAGACCATGCTGCGATCTGCAGTTAACGTCGAAATTGTCGATAAAAGTATTTAACCGTGTGACCGCGGATTTTATGTGAGCTCTTTTAATTTTTGCTTCTGCTAATGGAAGTGTTTCCATTATGAAAAACGTTAAATGTAATGCGTGACAACGCAAAGCCGTTATAAAATTACAATATGATAGCCTGACCAATGAAATGTAAGATTTTATGAAGATGCAAATGGCCGCCCGTGTCAGCACGAATCTAGCATCTTCTAACAACACAAAATGGCCGTTCTTGTAAGCGAGAGTGATAGCATACAATATGACTGCTCTTGTGAGCGATAGTGATGAACGATATGGCGGCTCCCGTGAGCGAAAGTGATGCACGACAATATGGCGGCTCTTGTGAGCCAAAGCAAAGATCGTTATCTCGTTATGCTAAAGTCTATTTGAACACAATGCGCCTAATGCGCTCTTGTGAATATAAAAAAAAAAACTTTCTTCGCAATATATGCCTAAGATAAGACTTATGAGTACTTGTCGTGTGCAACTTATACGCTTGCACGTGGCCGTATAAAAAAAGAATGTATTTGCATGTGTATGTGATACCTGTGTATCCAGCTCGAAGAACCAATATTAGGGAGAGGACCTCGATGTCCCCGTTGCGCTATATGTAGCGCTATTTTCTCTTTGTCCGAGATCTGTATCTCATGCCTTGTGGCTTGTCCGTGTCGATATTGGCAGCGTGTGATAAAAGATGAAATGAACCTTGATTTAAAAATCCTTTTAATATGTCTTGAATTACACTCGCGTCTTCTATCATAAAGTTAAAATAATAAAACTCTTGTACACCGGTTGTACACGTGTTATTAGTGAGGAGGTCACACACGGAAACTTCGAGAAATCTTGAAGCGCGGCGGATCCGCACGCAAGCAACATAGTCGCGCGCATGCCCTCCCCCTCGGTGGGCCTCATCAGCGATACGGCACGCCGCAATCACGTCGCGATCATCCCGTAAGCCAACGGGCTGGCATCACACGCTAATCACTGACAAGCGCCAACAATTATAATAATTAAAATATAATTATCATTATATTTTAAAACACTTTTAACCCCTCGATATACTGTCGGTTTATTGTTGCCCTTATTTTGTGAGCGGCTGTCATCATATATATAAAATATATGATGACAGAAAATAAGTGCAAAGAGAGAACCATTTGGCATCGCGAAAAAGCGAGAATAATAATTTCGATATATTTGATCACAAAAAATTACAATTAATGTTCATTACTGAAGTGGCTTTATTGTCTACCAATACATTAATTATTTTAGTGTCGAGCATGGAAATAAAAAGTTCATTACAAATAATTAAGGATTTCCTTTTATCGTAACATTAGTTAATTTTAGGTTTTCTATTTCTCTTTACAGTTGATATTTTTGTTTAATCAACTTAACTTTTCATAAGCTATTCTTATTGGTCTACAATAGCTGAAATAAAGATTATCTATAAATCTTATAAATACTATAAATAAATTTTAAATTTATGTATATTAATAATGGTTGTGAAATTAAGTATAATTTTATTATTGAATGTAAAAAACATAAATAAATATGTAATTTTAAATTCAATTATTTATTATATATAAATATACAATTATTATAGAACAATAAAAAATAGTATTAATAGTATCAATTTTAAATAATCAATCTAAGACGTGTTATAAAGTAGTAAACATACTTACAAATACTTAGATAAAATATATGTAATATTATTTATGCGATTTTGTACCATTTCAAGTGTATAAATATTCTTAATACAAAAATAATATTGTTAATTCAAGAATAATATTTTTAAACCAATAATAATTTTTATAGAATAAGTATTATAATATAAATATATATGGATATTCAGTATTTAACGTAAAAATATCTTACCTAGTAGATGAAGTAGTTGCATTTTTCCAAACTATAGATTTATCACTTTCACTAATCATTCGAACTGGCACTAATGCAGTTATTACTACAAAAGTGTCAGAAACAGAAATATCTTCAAATATTTGACAAAATTCTGTATGACCCGAACTTCCATCAAATCCCCATTTACAAAATATAATTATTTTTTTCGGAAGAACACTGTCTGATAAACTGGAAATCAATCGACTAATTGTATGATCATTGTAAATTGACTAGAGCTTCTTGCTCAGTAATACACTTATATTTTATGGATAGCAAAGAGCTTTAGCTGATAGTAATTTATGGTAACTCGGATAACAATTTGTTCCTAAGATATTTTGAAACATATATAAATTAGTTTGTATACATAAAAAAATTAATCTTTATGTTCTCATATTTAACTGACAACTCACATTATGAAGAAAAGTGTGATGTAAAGAATAGTTTAATAAGATCACTTTTAGGAGTTTTTTATATGAAGTCCTTATTTTTGATAATTTTGCATTAAAATACATCAGAAAAGTGCATGAGAAAAAATACATTGAGAAAAAATTTATTAAATTTAAATAAATATTTCTTTGAATAGTCTTAACGGAAGATTTACTAAATGTAAATACATACTTATTAGATATAAAAGAAATTAAGTTAACTACTACTTTTTTCATTTATTTAAATATTTCTTTACCGTAAATAAATATTTCGCTAGGACTATTCAAAGAAATATTTATTAAAATTCAATTTCTTTCTCAGTGTGGGAGATCCCACGAGGACTTACAAAGTTAATTCAATTTTTATATTTTTACTATGTTTTAGAGAAATTTTCTGTAAATTATAATATTGGTGTTTAATAAATCCGTAATCTATTGCGAGAGCTAAAGCTTTGTCATCACTGAGTTGTTCAGATAATTTTTTATCTTTTGTGTAAATTGTTAACATTTCTGATACTCCAGAAGGGGAATTTGTATATTCAGATAATAATTTTGCAGCTTTAATATTTCCTTCCTTCCTCAATGCAGATGAAGCTGCAAATGTAAGTGCTGCACTCTCTTTCCGCAGTGCGATGCCTTTTTTGTGATTCACTCAATATATGAAAAATATAGCGCTTTCTAGTGAATAAATTATTTTTACGTGTATCAGTTTTACTAGTACTATTTGGTGTATCAATATTAGTACTATTATTTGCAATACTGGTATTTGCAGTTTCTAATGTTCGAACAAGAGACTGATCGAACCATTCTCTATATCAATATTCAAAATATGCTTGTATTCTATAACATTTTTTTCATTTTACACTCCAATTTATCAAAATTTTTAATGACATTTTTTGAATTCATTATTCCATTATTTAGCGCATACTTTTCTATTTTTGTTATTTTTTTGCCGAGATTGTCAGATTTTTTTTTGAATTAATAAATTGTTTACCGAAAAATCGCCTGCTAAAATCTAAATTAATAATTACAAAAACAAAAGGATGCGGTTTTCAAAACTGCCAGACAATATTCCAATCCGAAATTTGTCTAAAATTTTAAGCATACTGTAATGTAAACTTGCTTTTCTTTTCCATTCTATTCTTTTTAAACTTATTTAAATCATAATTGTATGTAAAACAATAATAAGATAGGAATTAAAAATGAAAACACTCTTAATGTTTTGAAATTAATCTGATACTGTAAACAGCTCTCGAGACTCTGCAGTGTTGCCAACTATTTAACGAACGCATCATATTACAAGTGTTGCAAACTATTTTTTATAATCTAGCCTAAGTTACATAAAAATATAAATCTAACGGCAACTTCATCATAAATCTTTATAAATCGCTAAACAGTTGGCAATGTTGAACTGCAAATTAGTAAAAATAAACTTTCAAATATTTTCCGAGAATTAGTTCCGAGAAACTTTCGCGAACTTAACATAATAAATTCGCGGAAATTTCTCGGAACCGATTTTCGGAAAAATTGGATGAAAGAATAATTGGAACAGTTTTGAAGGTGACTCCCGGAAATTAAAAAAGTGTATCTATTCGCGACTGAGCTTGTAAAACCCGTTAAATATTTTGTTTTAAATAGAAATTACTTTTAAAAATAAATTAAATAATTACATTGAAAATAACACAGGAATTTAGAAAAAATAAGTAACCAAAACAATAAATCTGTGATAGTTCATTTCTTGTAGACAAAGATTTCTCTGTGTAATATGAAATTTAAAACATTTTAAAATTATTTATATACACAAAAATATTTGAGAAAAATGAAAAAAAAATTTTTTTGAAGTTCTTTTTCAGAAAAGTAAGACTAGTTTTGAAAATATATTAGGTGTTGGAATTAATTCGTAGCGTTTTTAATGAAAGAATGTTATTTATTTCACATGAGCATTAAAAAATACATTAATGAAAATACTTCCCATCACTTGTAAAACGCTACGAATTAATTCCAACACCTAATAATAAATATGTAATTAAGATGTCATAAATATTTTTTTTCTAAATGATTTGATTATATTTTGCATTTTTTAGTTTATATTTTTAAAGATATCTTTGTACATTGCAAATTGTTACAGATCAGCCTATGCGCATTTCATTCTGAAATATTTGTATTTTCAAAAAAACGTTGGTCGAAAGTAAAATCTCATAAAACTTTTTAGTAATTCATTATTATATTATTTTAATTAAAAAAAAAAAGAAATATACTTAATTAATGTTACATATCTTTTGAAAGTAATGATATAAACTATTTAAAATTCTGACAATAAAGAACCGTTTAAAACATTATTTTGATCTTCCGCAACATTTTCTATTATGCGCATGTTTTAAGTCATTTTGGACCAATGTGCGTCGTCTGACGATCTTATAAAATAATAAGTTGCAAGAAACAGAATATCAGATCGTCGGTGATGGAAGCGACAGTGGTGAAATAGACGAGGTGGTTGAGAACATTGTACAGCACAACAAAAATAATAATGATCAAGTCATTTTAAAACATAACGTTTTCTTCACGCAAATCATTAAAGATTCGGGTATTAATGATTACCCAATGTATGTGAAAAGAATCGATAACAAGTCTGCATTCAAGCTTTATCAAATGTTGAAAATTGAAGATGTTCCAATGGATAACCGTTATAAATATCTGAATGTCATGTGTTTTCCTGATTTATATCCCGAGGGTGTCAATGGACAATGAGAAAATAAAAACTTTGCATTACCGGATTATTTATTTGTCAAAATGTGATTGATATCGAAACACAGTAGTCAGATTGAATCTACAGTATCTGTTCTTTCTTCTCAATGATGCTAACTACCGACAATTGGTGTCTCTTATACTGTGATAGTTGCTAACCCACGAGAGAGATAGTAGATACTTGACTGTTAGTAGATACTTGAATGAATTGAAAGACGAACAATTGGAATCGAATTTAATGAGTATTTTAGCAAAACTGAGAAATACGGGTCAATTTTGGCGATAACCGTCCAATGTTAAATGCATGACTCTGCATTATGGTGCATTATGGCGACGTGATTTTTAATTATGAGTCTTAGTAAATGGAAATGGTCCGATTTGGGTGAATATTTACGAGATATGAATCCTGATAAACAGAAGTTGGGCATTAGCGAACAAATCGCATACGATCCTGTAAGAACATTTAGATTTATGTGTATAAAATTTAAAGCCATGATTGATTTTATTCGTTCGTATGATAACCCAATAGGAGAGGACATTCACTATTTTTGGCAACTGGAATATCAAAGAGGTACCTAGCACATGCATTATATGATTTGGATAAAAGATGCTCCAGGAAAATCGCCAGATATAGAAATTGTTGTGTTTATTCGAAAATATGTGACGTGCGAAATTCCAGAAAAAGTTTCGCCAACGTTGTATGAAACGGTTATAAATGATCAGAATCATAAACATAACTCATATTGCTTGCGTACAAAAAAAAAACTGAAATGAATATTTACAGAAAGTGTCGGTTCGATTTTCCTCGGCCAATTACTGACAATTTTGTTTTAAGAGATGTCATAACTTTGATAGTTGGTAGAAAAACTTTACGCAGTAACAATAGATTATATGACCTTCTGTAAGAAGTCAGAAAGGTTTATCAATGATTATAATCTGACTATAAAATTAGCCTGAGAGGGGAATATGGACATACAATTTATTGGAGAAAAATCAGAGTTTTTAAACTCGTACTTAACAAAATGTACAACAAAGTTGGAGAAATGCAATATAGACTTTGCAATAATAGATTACAATAAGCCCTTGGCATCGAAACTGTAGAATTTTGTGATGCATTCATTGAATAATAATAGAAAACGCGGTGTTTTAGAAGCTGCGAAAATACTGCTAGGGAATCCCTTATATGATACAGACAGTGATACCATTGTCAAATGGATTAACGTTAATGAGATGAGAAACAGAAAAGTTAAATACGTATTTAATGAAATTAAAGCTCTCGACGAAAATTATACGAATATTTATTGTCCGTCGCTCATCGATGATTACTATCCAAACAGACCTAAGGAATTAGAATCATTGAATTTGTACGACTTTGGAAAATTACGAGACAGATGCCAAAAAATGACGAAGTTGAGTGTTTCAAACTTGTATTGGATTTATTTAAAAAAAAAAACGAAAAAAGTGTTATTTAATTAACCATTATCGATTTAATAAAAACTGAAGCCGAAAAATATTTTTACTCGCTGCTTCTTCTGTTTAAACCGTGGATTTGAGTGAACTCAAAGATGATATACTTACACTGATATCTTTAAGAATTTAGCGTCTGCTTTGACGAAGGCGATGAAATATCACAAAAGACTCGAAGAAATACAGACACCTTTTGAGCGCATTGCTGAATTAATCGAGAAGCGCGAAAATGATCTAAAAACAACAGATAGAGACAAGTTCAATGACAATGAACTGGATTGCAACCTTCCACCTAACCAGGTTAGGTGGCCTCCCTGAAGAGGCAAAGAGCTCTTTTAGCTCGAACCTCTGTCTGGAGTCTGACGACAATCATGTGTAAAAATGTATATTATAATGTATATTTAGGATAGTATTTAATATAATATAGGATTCTAGCTTTAAGTAGTATGCCGGACCATGGAGGTAAGAGCGTATACTCCACGACTTGAGTGCACCCTAATGAAATGCCGCTGGCATTTATACGATTTCGAGGTGTGCCCAATGTGGTCTTGCGGAGGTGCTGAATAGGAGGAATTTTTTAGCAGATAGAAGATCATATCTTCGTCAAAATTAATTTCACAAAATTGAGTCACACTATCGCTATAAACTAGAATATACTTTTTCGTTTCCACAAACGGAGGCACAATCGATAGTGTACCTATGCAAAGTTTCCTGCAGTTAACAAATTTACATTAGTATAATACTTTTGGAATATAACGTTATCATTAATTGTGCCACAGGGCTGCTTTCATTATGTAACCTGCATATATCCAAAAAATTAGATAATATTTTATAACTATCTTTCCAATGCAATCTTTCCTATTACAATTTTGTACAAGCACATCTATGAAAAGTAAAGAATCTTCACACGTGGATCAATATGTATTATTGCACAGCTCAGATACGATATTATATATAATAATTTCACACAAAGATGTCAACTGTCCATTTGAGATAAGGCCAAGAATAAAATTAAGTGCATGAAATGAATTTATGCGTATTTCTTTCTCTTTATTAAGAGATAAAGCTGCGATACCATGTAACAGAGAATTCAATTGTGAATGTAAAGATTTTAAAGGATTTTGTAACAAGATGTCTTTTAATTGTTTCAAAGTATCTTATCTCACAGTTGAATTGTGATGCCGAAAACGTGTTAATAAATCCTGGAAATACATTACAAGTTACATAATGTACGTACAAAGTCGAATTATAACGTACTAAATAATTAAGTTTATGCAAGACATCAACATTTGGTAATTGTTGAATTGAGCCTCCTCACCTCCTCGAGGTTGATAAAATTAGACGCGTTATAAAATTAGTTAGATAAAATTAGACTCATTCGACGCGTTTTTGCACTACATGAACAAATGGCAAAAAAATGTGTCGCTCTGCCTCACAAACCGAGTTATTAATTGTTAAAGTTGATATCCAGATTAGTTAAGTTGATAGATATTCAGGAAATCTGTTGTATCGATGGCATAGAGAGTTAAACAAATTTTCTGCTTTACAGACAAATATTTAACCAAGACAAATATTCTGCTGTAAAAAAAAAAATTATATAGAAAATAATTTATATTCTTAAAGCAAAGAATGTGTTCTTAAAGCAGAGAATTTGTGTAATTGAAGTAACAAAAAATACTTATTCTAGCTTTAATTACATGTTCTCATATTCTTCTATGCATCGATGTGACAGATTTCTTAACTTGAATATGCAAGACATCAACAACATTAACGATTAATATCTCGGTCCACGGGGTAATGCGATACATTTTTCTGTCAGATTCGTTTATTTCGTGCACAAATGTGTCGAGTAAGTCTAATTTGTGTAATTGCAGAAGTAGAAAATCACTTACATGTTCCTTTATGCCATCGATGTGACGGATTTCCTAACCTAAATTATCTCACTTTAATTCCAAAAGTGTACACTAATTTATCATCAGCCACAGAAAACAGACATGTGTGATGTGACTATGCATTGCCAGCGCCACATTTACCTCTTGCGCCAAAAATTCCAAAAGGACAAATCCCCTACTCCGTAGCCGGCGACGTTTCTTAATCTTAATATAAAAGTTTCAGATTCGAATTTTGCGTCGCAATATCTCGACTCGTAGAGAAAAAATAAAAATACTTTCGTTATATATTTAGACCGGATGCAATCAATTGAACACACTTAGAATCTAATCAGTTCAGCCCTTATTGAGATCCAATATTCTAAATCCCTGGCAACTCGCGTAAAGTATCCATGTCGCTGTGCGTAACTTAGCGTCGAAACACTATCAGTATCTCCAGATTCACTTCATTATAGATCTTTTGAAACTACTGCCCTTATGTAACCGTTCTTAATGTACTTTTCAAGTGTTGTAATAATTGAGGGGATGGGCGAAATCAAGATGTAATTACAAAATCTTGATTTCAATAAAAATTAAAATAACTTGCTACTTTTTTATGATATACAAATGGATCATAAATTAATGGAAATAAATTTAATATCTTTAAGGAGTTACATGTTATAATGGCAAGTATACGGGCAAGTCAAAACGTTTTTAGAAAAACATAGTAAAACACATTTATTTTGATCGATCATTTTTATTTCTCAACATAGTCTCCTTTCAGCTCGATACACTCCAACGATTCTTCAACTTTTTCAAGCCATCCAAATAATATGATTTGTGGAACCCTTCAAAATAAGCCTCTATTTCGGCGATGAACTGCTCTCTGGTGATGAATCTTTTTCCTCCGAACCATTTTTTCAGGTTTGGAAACAGGAAATAGTCGCAGGGCTAAATCTGGCGAAATATGCTGGATAGGGAAGCAATTCGTAGCGGAATTCGTTGAGTTTGACCATCGGCGCCGAGCATGTGTGAACCCGTGCATTGTCTTGATGGAAGAGAACTTTTTTCTTCAAATGGGGACGTTTTTTCTTTAAAATGTTGTTGAAACGGTCCAATAAGATTACGTAGTAATCGCCATTGATCGTTTGCTTCGACGGAAGGTAATCGATATGAATTATACCGCGTGCATCCCAAAAAACTGTGGCCATTATCTTTCCACCCGATTTCATGATCTTCGCCTTCTTCAGAGCTGGTTCAATGGACTTCGATGAAGTCCATTGTTTTGACTGTTCCTTCGTCTCGGGTGTGAAATAATGGGTCCATGTTTCGTCCACAATAATGAATCGACGCAGAAATCATCTAGATTACGTTAAAACATTTCCAAACATTGTTTTGAAATCGTCACACAGTCGCGCTTATCCACAGTAAGCAAACGCGGCACCCATCTTGCCAGTAGCTTTTTCATATCTAATTGTTCGTGCAAAATTGAAATCACTGTGCCATGTGATATGCCTGTGGCCTCAACAAGCTCGCGCACTTTCACTCAACGATCAGTCAAAACAATATCGTGGACTTTATCGATGATTTCTGGCGTAGCCTCAATTGGACGTCCCGAACGAAGTGCATCACATGTGACGATCACGTTTAAATTCATTCACCCAATTGTATACAGTCGCAAACACTGGTGCAGATATGTTATGAACATTATCCAACTCAGCTTTTCTTTCGGTTAAACCTTTCGCGTTAAACCTTTCATATGTAGATGTTTGATTACTGCACGAAACTCGTTTTTTTCTATTTTGCATTTAAAAAATACTTATATTTGCAAAAATACTATCTTTGTATTTAAAAAATACAAAGGTTGTTCACTTTAATCGTCTACCGAAATGAAACCACGCGATGAATTCCGCTCAAAATTTGACAGTAATCAGCTGAAAAATGCTATTTGTCAAAAAATAATATGACGTGACACTGCGAGTCCCTCTGACAGATTTTCTAAGAACTTATTGACTTGCCCTCGTATATTTTCCTATTCAATATTATATAAATAAGATCAATATTATATAAAAAAGCTAATTTCTTGAAAAAGGGCCTAAGTAGAGTTGTGCCTTCATTCCACCCATCTTCTCGATTCCTTTGTAAAAGCTTCGACATTATTTCTAAGTGGACACCGAGAAACTCATCAAAGTTTTGAGAGCAGGCTGCCATGTTCTTTTTCTGAGTCATTAACAATTGGTAATTACGAGCTCTGGAATTACGAACAATTATTTTTCATTGTACGGGCTAATATAAATTTCAAATCAAATCTCAAAAAATAAACTATTTATTGTTCGACTCCCGGCCGAGGCAATATTTTTCGCAATAAGTTTATTACAGTTTTTTAAGATTAATTTGGGAAATTTGGGGGGATTATTAATATAATAATTCAGATTGATTGCGTTGAAAGTCCGATAATCATATCGGCACGCAATTATTATTTCAGAAATTAATTCATTTATATGAATATATACTAGCTTGATCAAAAAGTTTCCGGAATTCATTCAGAAAATTCAAAATACAAGTTTATTCATCAAAAGTGATATTGTCCCCTTCAAAGTACTCTCCAGCGACTGCAACGCACTTGTGCCAGCGCTTGATCCAGCTCTCGAAACATTTCTGGAACTCTATTATTGGTATAGCCATCAGAGCCGTCTTCGATTTTTCCATTACCTCCTTTCGGCTGTTAAAACGCGTTCCCCGCAGTGGTTTTTTGACTCGATCGAACAGAAAAAAATCGCAGGGAGCCGGGTGAATTCGATGGCTGTTGGATGGTATTCGTTTTGTTCTTGACCAAAAATTCACGGATAATGATGGCACTGTGCGACGGTGCGTTATCATGGTGCAAAATCCACGAGTTGTTTATCCACAAATCCTTTCTTTTTTGGCGAATTGCTTCACGAAAATGTCTCATAACGCCCAAATAATACTCCTTATTAACTGTCTGACCTTCTGACAAAAATTCGTGATGTACAATACCGTTGTAATCCATGAAAACCGTGAGCATCGCTTTCTCTTTCGACTGAAAACGACATGGTTTTTTTGGTCTTGGCTCATTTGGAGCTCTCCATTCACTCGCCTGATGTCTGGATTGCGTGTCGTACTCATAAACCCACGTCTCGTCTCCAGTAATGATGCGTTTGATGAATGTTGGGTCGGATTCAGTCTTGGAAATCATGTCTTTGGCGATGTCAACGCGGTCCCTTTTTTGCATGAAATTCAGTTCCTTCGGGACCAACTTTGCAGCAACACGGCGCAAACCCAAATCATTAACTACAATGTCCTGAACGGATCCATAAGCAATGTTTAAGCCTCTGCCAGCTCTCTGATAGTTAATTTGCGGTTATTGGCCAACATTTCTCTCACTTTATTGATGTTTTCGTCGGTTTTCGATGTCGACGGCCTGCCACTGCGTTCGTTATCCTCGACGGATTCACGACCACTTCTGAAGCGTTCATGCCACTCGTAAACGGTTGTTTTCTTTAGAACATCACTGCCGAAACAGTTTCCCAACATTTCCAAGGTTTTCGCATCATTGAATCCATTTTTAACGCAAAATTTAATACAAACTCGTTGTTGCAAATTCAACTCCATTTTTAAAACTGTAAAAAATCGAAAACACGCGCAGAGGTAGATGTACTCAAGACGGCGTAATTTTTACAAATGTCAAGCTATGGCGATAAAATTTGATGGAAATGTCAATGATAGATGTGGCAACCTAGCCAAAAAAAAAGAACTCAAATCAGCTGACTCAGAGCATCACCTGGTGGTCTCTTCCGGAAACTTTTTGATCAAGCAGGTATATTAGGTATACAAATAAGTTTCCGTCGTTTTTTATCAAAGTCGTTTTTTATCAAAAATTAAGCATTTATTGTGAAAGAACGATACATAATGTTTTATTGATGTAAATCAAAATGTAAGTGCAAGTTCTTTTTGCGTTTGGCACGAATCTTCATTCAATAATGCTTCCAATTCCGCGTCTTCGTACACTTTCAGCCTTTCGCTACGTTCTTTGTCTTCGACGTCAAATTCACCGTTCTTAAATTTTTGAAATCATTCACAATTTCTCTCACTTAAGGCAGTCTCACCATATACTTCTACAAGCAATCGATGAGCCTCAGCTGCAGATTTCTTCAAATTAAAGAAGTAAATCAAAAGTTCCCGCAAATGATGCTTATTCGGCACAAAACTCGGCATTTTCGCACAAAAAAAAATATATGATGCTGATACAAAATCGCTAGTATTTCAAGGTTATGTTGTTGACAGATGTTCAACCTTACGATAAAATGTTTTACATCAGACAATTTTAACCATAGCTTGCTAGTGGCACCGTCTTTTGTCAAACGGCGGAAACTTATTTGTATACCTAATATTGGTTCAACATCTCAACATTCAGACCATAGTGATGCTTTGTATTCAAAGTAATGATATTACATTAAATTTAGATAATATACACTTTATATATATGTTTGTCACTTTAAACTGGCACCTTTAATAATATATCAATTACTTATCATAGTAATATTGTTAGATAATCATTTAAATTTTTAATTTATATATGTTCACATTGAACTGATACCTTTAATAATACATCAATAATACAGTTACTCTTCATGATAATATATTATCAGATAATCATTTCAATTTTTAAATGTTTACATTTTAAAGGTTTACATTTTTGAGAATATGCTTTATGTATGTTCACTTTAAATTGGGACTTTGAATAACATATCAGTTATTTTTCATGGTAATGTATATTGTTAGAGATTATATTATCAAATAATCATTTACATTTTTAAAGGTTCACATTTTTGAGAATACACTTTATATATGTTCACAAACTGGGACCTTAAATAATATGTCTATTACTTTTCATGTTAATATATTGTTAGATAATCATTTAAGTTTTGAAAGGTTTACATTTTTGAAGATTTATTTTTGAATATATATATTCATATAATGTTTTGTGTCCACAAAATGGAAAAAATGTGATAGCAGAAAATTGTCTGCCTTTAAGAGAAGGTTATGTGTGCTTTCTAACAAGCGACTCATTCAATACAATACAGACTATCTCATCTTTATATATTGGCGAACAACAAGACTGTAATGGCACACCATGTCATACCGTGTCAAACTGTGCCTCTTGTTGGAAGATACCCTTTAAAGGCTAGAATGGGCTAGAGAACCTACAATCAGAGAGACGCCATACAGATATCACTTGTGATTGGTCCGCCATGTTTTAGCCATTCCCTTCAGTTTTTTAAACGCATTATTTTTTAAATTTTGAATTCATGCTAAAAAATGCTCAAAAATTGTGATAAATTAAAAAATGATAATAAATAAATATTGTATATAAAATAATAAAACTTTTACATATATTATTTATTATAAAATTTCATTTATTTTGTACTATTGCAATATTGTACATTTTGTAATATTGCATTACTTTATACAAAACATTATTTATTGCACATTATTTGCGCTATTAAATGTGCTAGTTTATTATCAATTCTCTGTGTTAGGAGTAAAATGCATCTGTAATAATATAAAAGAAATCAAAAATTTAGAAAAATATATGTATATATTTATAAAATATTATATTATATATTAAATATCGTAATTATCATATTATTTGATTTAGACTCATAATGCAATGATATATAATTGAAAAGATTACGACAAAAAGAGAAAGAATTAAATTCGTACCAATGTGATGACTATACATATACTTAATGCCAAGACACTGCGTGTCTTCAGATATTATAATTAATCTGTGTATATTTTATGTTACATTTTTATTTTAATATTTTAAATACATTATTTATAAAGAATAAATTACTTTACCTCACATACAGATGAATTTTTTGACGGTGTCCAATTTTTATATTTGCCATTTATATTCTTTAACCAATTCATTCTGCGTTCTGTGTTTTTCGGAATTATTTTCATAACATATCCTTTTTTTAATGAATTGTTACAAAACGGTATTATACATCGAACCATATTTCTAAAATAATTTCGATAATTTTATTTTTATCAATGTATCTTTACGTATTTATGTCGTTCAATGCTGTTGCACCTAACCTTAAAACTGACAGTCTGTTGGATAGACTGAGACAGTATATCTCTTTCTCTCTCGCAGAATTTCGCTAAAATATGATGTCATCTCTCGTATGGCGCCACTCTGATTATAGGCTCTCTAGAATAGGCAAGGTTAGTATCTTTATGTCATTCGTGAAAATCACTTTTATTTATCATGCAAGTGATACATTCTGTCAAAAAAGTACCGGGAATTGGTCAATAAAACACAAAATAGTTATTATTCATTCAAATTTATTGTATCGCCTTCAAAGTAGGCTCCTTTCGAAATAATACATTTATGCCAACGAATAATCCAATCATCAAAACATTTTTTAAACGCATTTTCCGGAATCGACTTCAGTTCTTGCCGCGAATTCTCTTTTATGTCTTCTATCGACTGAAAACGAGTGCCTCGAAGTGGTAATTTGAGTTTTGGAAAGAGAAAAAAGTCAACCGGAGCCATATCTGGTGAATACGGTGGTTGTTCGATGATATTTGTTGAGTTTTTGGTCAGAAATTCGTTCACAATGATAGTCTTGTGAGATGGTGCGTTATCATGGTGCAAAATCCATGAGTTTGTTTTCCACAAATCTGGTCTTTTTCGACGAATTTGCTCTCTCAAACGCCGCATAACGCCCAGATAATATTCTTTATTTACCGTCTGACCTTCTGGCAAAAATTCCGAGTGCACAACACCACGACAATCAAAGAAAACAGTTAACATCACTTTGACTTTTGATCGACTTTGACGTGGTTTTTTCGGTTTTGGCTCAGTTGGAAGGCGCCATTCCGAAGCTTGTTGACTGGTTTGCATATCAAACTCGTAAACCCATGTCTCATCACCATTATACCACCAGTTATAATGCGTTTTATGAATGTGGGGTCGGAATTAACTCATTCTAACATGTCTTCAGCGACCTTTACGCGATTGAGTTTTTGAAGAAAATTGAAGTCTTTCGGAACTAGTCGAGCGGCAACGCGTTTCATGCCCAAACAATCGCGTAAAATGGTACGAATTGATTCGTGAGACACCGTAAGTTCAGCGGCTATCTCTCTCAAACTGAAATGACGATTTTCAATCACCATTTCCTTCACTTTATCGATGTTAACTTCAGTTGAAGATGTTGATGGCCGACCAGAGCGAGGCAAATCTTTCACCACATCTCGACCGCTTTTCAATGCACTGTACCATTCATATGCACGTGTTTTTGATAAAGTCGATTCACCGTAAGCCTTCTGTAACATCTTCAGCGATTCAGCACACGAAATTCCATTTGCAATACAAAATTTGAGACAAATTCTTTGTTCGACCTTTTCATTCATTGTAAAAATCGCAAAACACACTTGAGATGAACTGATAAAATCGAGCACTATAATCACATTAAATGACAGATGGTACTCCAACTCCGCGTCAGTATAGAGGACAGTTATGCCAACTTAGCGACAAAAAGAATTTTGACAATTCCTTTAAGCGGGCTTTTTAAATGATCAATTCCCGGTACTTTTTTGACAGAATGTATAATTAAATCTTATAACAATAAAATATGCTTTGCCTAATTATGATTCAATGTCAGAGGCATTCATCGTGGGCTGATTATTTTTAATTTACTGCCAGAAGCGTTAATCGTGGGCTGGCGAGCTATAACAAAATGCCACAGCTGTAAATCGTGCTTTGGCTAATTATAAATAAATGTCAGAGGCGTTCATCGTGGGCTGACTATTTTTCATTTACTGCCAGAAGCATTTCGATTATCAAATCTGAAAATCTGAAATACGATTGCGGAACCAATTTGTAGAATTTTGTGTCTGCAATTGAAGAAATGTGAATAGATGCATTGTCATGATGGAATCAAAAGTTAATTGCTTGACACAACCGAAATAAAGAAACTAATGAACACATCTGTCTGCAATTTTAACAGTAATCCTATAAAAGATCAAACTTTTCTAAAATTATAGCAATTTGATATTTGTGGGATCATTTCTATATTAGACCGAGAATTTTTCGAACTTATATTCTCGTATAAGTCAACATATCAATAATAACTATGTATTAGAGTTTACAATAAAAATAGCATTCATTAAAAAAACATAGATGAGACCTTGATCTGACTCTGTAGACGTCACCCAGTACTGATATTCAAACTAAATATCAGTAAATTAATAGCTTCCTTGAAACTTTACAACTTTTGTTCTGAAGCGTTTCTTCCAAAAACGTTAAGAGCCTTATACTAGCATAAGGATAGCCATAATTGAGTCGTAGAACGCGAATCATAGTCATAGGTCAACGCATTATATTTTAGCGGCATACTATGTATGCCGATACAAGTACAATTCACATTTCTTCACGATTAGTTGTAGTCACCTTTATGTCCAGCTCATAAATCCGGAATCTTTTTGGACACCCTATATAATATATATGTTTTATATATATATATATATATATATATATCCATATGTGCTATACATATATATATAACATACATTACACGGTCAATAGTCATATGCATAATTTTTATACGACGATATACGTTTATGAAATGTGTATAAGTACATATATCAAAATGTAGATAATTTAGAGTAAATGTATACACTTATTTGTCAATGTATGTTAATTAGCAAGTTACAATAATTATATTGATAATATGACTTTGCGTCTGTATCCCCTTAACGCTGGTATGCATATCTCTTTCTCACACTTTTTAGAATCAGTTTATTTTATAATCTAAAATAAAAAAAAAATTACTGATATTTACTTTATAAAATATATTATTTTTCTCTAAATGAAGTAAAAAGAAAAAAATTTTATAATTTTGAATGAAAAATATGAATATACTAATTTTAATGCAAAATACTATTTTTAATGCAAAACTGAGTTAAATGGGTTAGATACCATCAGTATTTAAACACGTAGCAACACGATCACTGGCCATATATCAAACGAGCAATTAACGCAACAGCAATGACAGAGCTAAATGACAATTTTTTTTTCGATCGACTAGGCAGCCGAATTCCTGAATTGAAGGGTGTTTGAACAACTGCGCGGGTGCAGCGGATGCGGCGGGTACAGCGACTACGACCAATTTTCGTGAAGATTGTGATCAGGCGACCGGAAAACCTCTATGGCATAATAAGAGCGACAAAGAGAACCTAAAGAGCCTAGGATTCGAGCTATCCAGGCGACTGGATATCATATTTATGATATTACCGGCCCGTTCCCGTAACTGTTTTACCGTACGATGCCGGCCGCTGGAAATAACGGTGGCTGGTAGTTCTCCCGTCATCGGGAGTAAGGGTGAAACTTGATTTGTGCTGTATATCGATTTCAACAGCCTCCGCGGATGATGACACGCGCAATACCAGTTCATCACGATCCTGCTGATCACAGCTGCTATCGCTGCGAAACCTGCGATCCCGCTTCGCGCTATAACGTAAATAAAATCCTATCCGCAGTCATGAAATTAGGAAATTTTTTTGCAATAACATGAATTCAAATGAACGCTAAAGTCACGTTATCATTTCCTTATTAATTGTTAAGACGAAAATAACCTCATCTTAGCGTTTACTATATCTAGATAAACAATATTGCAAAATATTCCTAATATCGCAGTTTTGTCTCGTTGCAATGAAATATTAATATTATGTTCGATGCAACGTTGTAAACCACGAATTAGTAACTAAAATGTTTGTTGGACTGTGTATGATGCAATAACAGCAAAAAGATAAGTTTCAAATAGTATTAGGTGTTGGAATTAATTCGTAGCGTTTTACAAGTGATGGGAAGTACTTTCATTAATGTATTTTTTAATGCTCATGTGAAATAAATAACATTCTTTCATTAAAAAACGCTACGAATTAATTCCAACACCTAATATATTTATTAATTATTTGCAGATTTTTATATAAATTAGAAAAATTATATTTCTGTGAAAGCATACTATTTTTTAGTAAAATATTAGGTGTTGGAATTAATTCGTAGCGTTTTACAAGTGATGGGAAGTACTTTCATTAATGTATTTTTTAATGCTCATGTGAAATAAATAACATTCTTTCATTAAAAAACGCTACGAATTAATTCCAACACCTAATAATTTTAATAGAAACACGAAGAGCTTTATTGTTATTTATTAATTTTATAATATAAATATGTGAAGTAGATATATAGAGCAAATTTCTATATTGACAAATTTAATCTAGAGTTAATAGAACTTGATCTGAACTGAATATTGAGTATGGATATTAAGTTCGAGTGCAATTAGTAATGCGAAATGTTGCGTTAACATCAACATGATAGATTATTCAATGCGCCATAAAATATAATATCTAAATCCGGTGTGTGTGTGTGTGTGCGCGTGCGTGTAAATATTAAATTTTTGCACAGCTAATGTTCCTCCAATCTCGTGATGACCACAACCGCTGACAAAAATGTATTGACTTAGAAGAAGATTTAGCGCATTTTGTTCTCTTATCACGATAAAATTGTTAAACATTCCGAAGGGAGCATTAAGGGAAAAGGATTCCAGTAATGACTCTCACTTCAGAATTCAGAAGCGCCTCACGAAATCGCGAAATTCATCCTGCAGAGGGGACACCCAAGCTTATCTGCCACCTTTGATAGTGGTAATAACTTGGTTTCTCCTGTGGGAGCGCTTGTAAGAATGTTTGTGGGAAATACATTAGCGCGCATCCGTACACTTCCTGATGTGGCGAGAAACCACGAGAAGCTCCTGACGCTTCCTCCGTGAAAAACGAATGCATTAAAATTTCAATAAATTGTGGTTGATGAAACTCGATCTAATTCCTTACTCTGTATATTTATATTACAACTTTTCTACGGTGAGAACTTTTCTCACGACACATGCCCGAAATTCGATTCTCCAAGTGAAGCGTTGACATTTATAAATTTTTTTGTCTTCAATTTTGTTTTTACAATATGCAATAAAATAAAATTTTAACTTAATAGAACATAAAAATGGATTAAAAAGGGAATAAAAATAATAAAATATATAATAAAAGTACAATGATTAAAAAACAATGATTAAAAAACAAGGTAAGTTCATATACAAGTTTTTTATATTATTTTTTATATTTTTATATTATTTTTATATTATAATGTTTGTAATAATAATACGTTACTATAATATGCTAATAAGATTTTATCATTACTTTTATTACTTTATAAATTAAAATTTGGCAATATATTATTATCGAATCCCTATTTTAATCACGTTCTTTGGGCACATTAACCGACAATCTATCATCCTTATATCGTCAAATACCACGGTCGATTAAATACTGCCCGTAATTTCCATGAAAGTTGGACGTAATCGATAGCTCAACTAGTTGCAGACTTGCCGAGAATACGCGTGCTTATGTTATCGGACAACTAACGTAAATTTATTGTGCATGTTTCCTGAATACTTTGGACAATGTCCTTTAACTTTTTGTGATTACATTAATTTCCACAAACGATCAAATATTATTATATGAAAATATTATAATGTTACAAATTAATAATAATGTTCTCTCATGAAATAAACGAACTATGTAACTTTTAAGTTATATAAAACACGTGAAAAAAAATAATTATTTGCAAAGTTATCAATTAAAAAATATGGAAAATTATGTGTTTGTATTATATAAATCATTTTTATTATACGAATCATTTTTAGTGTTTCGGTCTCGTTTCAATAAAATGAGACTATCTTGGTCTCGGACTCAATCTCGGCCTGGTTTCGAAATTCTTGATATCGTCTTAACTCGCCTGATCGTCTCAATTTCGGTTTCGAGTCGAGAGTGTCGTTGGTCTTGAATCGAACATTTTTTTACGAATTATATTTTTATTGCGTACAAATGAATGATAAACGTGCGTCCAGATGATCGAGACAAACTTCGAGCCGCAAGTATTTCGATAAGCATTTGTTATTCGCTGAAATATTCGCGACTCAAGATTCGACTGATTCGGTAATCTGAATGTGCCTTAAGACAACTGGAAAAATCGGAATAGATTCCGATTGAAATTATTCAATTCCCTAGATTTCTATTGTGTTTTCTAGAGAAAACGAAATAATTCCGATCGGAATTCATCCATGTTTCATAATAGGTATCCAGTTTGATGGCCCAAATTCTCAATCTTGCCGAGACGTCCGAGACTCTTGGCGTAATAATCTCCGTCTCAATTTGAAAACAGAATTTTGGTCCCGAGCCCCTATTTTTTAAAAGTATCGCATATGAAAAACTAGGAAAATGCTGTAGTATATGTAACGCATACTACATTATTTTCCTAGTTTTTCGTATGCGATACTTTCCGAGAATAGAGACCCTTCAAGTCAATATCGTCCAAAACACTAATCTTTTATTTTTTAAACCACGAAATTTTATTGTATTTTTGAACGGAATGTTATACATTGCATATGATAATCACGTGTTTTAATATTAAACTTAATATTTCAATTAATAATTATTTATTATTTTACATTTATTGAAAGTATATATTCTTTCATTTGTATTAATTAAAATATAATACACAATATTTTATTATATAAAGAATATGTAAACATACTAGAAAAAGCATTATATAAAAATAAATCTTTTCTTATATATATATATATATATTAAGGTAGCTCTTATTTTCGATTTTCAAATATTTTTTGTGGCATCCTCCAAAACGGTTTCAATTCAAGAAAAAAAATCTGTGTAAAACTGCAGTCCAATTGGATAAAAGAAAGATATGCTCGTAGACCTCTAAACTTTACGAAAAAATTGATTTTCGTTGAATATCTTTTAAAATATCAAATATATCAAGATAAGATATCAAATATTTCAGATTTTGTAGGTATGAATAACATAAAAAAAAGTAGAAACAAATACATAAAAAAAAGTTTCAAAATTCATAGATATGAATATATAAAAATAGTTTCAAAATTTGTATAGATATGAATAAAAAACATTTTTTTATATAATACTTTATTAATTTTTTCGTATAACGAACGGTTACTGAAAGAAATCCAAAAAAGTAGGAAATAGAATAAAAAATATTAGTGATTTTCTTAATTGACTTAAATATTTTTAATTAAGAAAGACATAAAAATATATGTATTCTTAATTTTTAACCATAAAGGGTTATTTTAGAAAATATAACTTATATATAACTTTTTAATAATTCTTTAAAAAATAAAAAATATGGTAAAAATCGTTGGTATAAAATAGCGTAATTAAGATTAAAAAATAATTTATTTTTGAGAAAGATTTAAATATTTTATTTTATCTTAACTTTATAAGTTAAGAGATATTGGATTGGTGTGCATTAATTTTAAGGGATTTTTTCACTTTATTGTCAAAAAATGATTACAAATTGATCATTCAAAATATTGTTCATCACGTTTCTAGCCACTACCTTTTCTTTCTAATAATAGGTGGATTCCACGTCAAAAGAACAACACGTCTTTTGAGGCTATCCACGTCTTTTGAATCGACTCATTTTTTGATATCTTCATATTATACATATTTTAATCTTTTTCACTTACCGATCAGGTTTTTTGAACCTTAGGATTATTAGTCTCGTACTTTATCACGCCACTTATAACTATTGATGCACACAGTTCTTATTGTTTATATCTGGAGACACGATAGTTGCTCAGCGCTAAGCACTGGCGCGAGACACTGCCGTGCCTCCTTTACGCGAATCGGCGAGTTGCGTCAGATCGAGGTTATCGGATCTTAATAATGATTGTCCTGATCGAGTTTTAAGTACTCTTAATCGATAGTTTACACTCCCATTGTATTATGCTTTTATTTTTTCTCTACATATGCTACAAGCGAAGATATTGAGACGCAAAGGATCTATAACTTTTCAGATTCAAATACGTCGTCGTTGTCGTCGACCGCATTCCACAAATTCGAACCCCTCATACACCCCTCCTCACCCCCCATTGAACTCGCACTTTTCCCATGCGCGATATCAGTGCTATTCGCTCCTCGGATCTCGCCTCCGTGCTCGAGGGGATTGATGGAAGGGATGGACTCCGCTATTTGAGGAAGATGAAACAAGATGGTTTCCTTCTTCACATTCTCCCTCATGGCTATTTTTGACCGCTATTCTAGCGCTATTATTTTCTCAAACGCGCCTCTGGACTACCCGTGCCGTGGCTTAACGTCGCGATTCGCGAGCTCATCGCATTAAAGCACCGCGCATTATCTAAATTCAGGCGAACCCGATCTCCAGATAACTAGCGGACATATGAGCAGCTCCGTAATAATACTTCTTTCGCGATCAAGCGCGAAAAGAAAGCTTTCCTCTCCTCTTCCATCTCTCTTTTCCCGCCTCCCTCCCCCCATCATTTCTGGCGTAATCTCTCACACCTTGTGATATGGTACTACCACATCATTCTCTCTTACTTTATCACCTTCTCGATCCAACACTTTTAAACGATTTTTTCATCAATTCCTTTCCTATCTCCTACTCCTCCCCCAACTTGCTCAACCAATTTTTGATCTCCTCTTATAACATTCTCAAATCCTTTACTTTTTTCTTTGTACCACAATTCAAATTTTATAACATTTTTAAACGCTTAAGGTTTACGTCCGTACCTATTCCCAAGATTTGACACTCCTCTTCACCTATTTCCCTTCAATCTATTTTCATCTCCTCTTTCCTCTCCAAGATATTAGAATTTGTTTCAATCAACTGCATTTATTCAAATTGCAAATATTCTCCCAGATTGTCAGTTTGGCTTTCGCAGATTACATAACACTACTTCAGAACTGATGCATTTATTGGACTCAGTTCTACGCGGTTTCGATCGGATTATTGATCTCTCTAATTGTCCTTGACATTTCAAAGGTTCTTGATACTATCAATTACGATCTGCTTCTAGCTGAGCTGCAATACTATGATCTTTCCCAACCGGCTATTGACCTCCTTCAGTCTTTTCTTACTTGCTCTCAACAATTATTGCTCTATTGCCTTTTCCCTCCCTTTCCCATTCCCGCATTATCCCATCCGATGTCCCCCAAGGATCTATTCTCGGTACTTTGCTTTTTAACCTACTTTTTTTTGTTGCCGACCTTGCCCATATTCCAGTTATTTTTGCTAAATATATGTATGCTGATGATTTTGCACTTCTTATGTCCTTCAGCTTATCAGAATTTACTGCCGTTTTGACAGTAAATTGATCTACAATCTATTACAGACTGGGCTGCCTCCAATTATTGTCGCGGACTTCCTCTCTCTAGCATTTTGTCTCCAATCTTTTGATATAAACTTAACTCCTCTTCCTCGTTTTTCTTCCGTTAAAATATTCGGAGTGCACTTAGATTCTTCCTTCCTCATGTTTCGGCTAATGTCAAGCCGCCTTTATCCATCTTCTTTATCTCTTTCATTACATTCTCATAACTCCACAGAAACTTCTCATAACACAACTTCTCGTTATAGTATTCCTATTCGATTACGCGGATGTGGTATACATCGTGTGTATTAATCAAACAGATTATTTAAACACATCCAACGTGTGCAGAATGCTTGTCTTCTTCTGTTACTGCTTCTGTTACTGCGTTTGCAAATTCGATCATATATCCCTTTGCTACGCTAGTTCTGGTTGGTTAAAAATTTTTCAGTGTTTTACATACTTTATATGTGTTGTCTTGTATACGTTTTCTGTTTTCGAGCATACTCCGTTATTTACGTCAACTCCTGCATTTAAACTCTGAGTTTCAATCCTTCAATACTCCTGGCATTCGTTTTCAAGATTCCTGGCACTATTTATCTTTCCCTTTGCACCGTTCTATTAAGTTCTGCGCCGCTTTTTCCTATACTGCCGTAAAATTCTTCAACATGTTACCCTCCTTTATAAGATCATCCCCTTCGCTTTCTTCATTTTGTTCTGCGACAACCAGCTTTATCAAAGCAAACAATCATTTATATTGATTCTATCTCTATGCCAATTATTATCCGCGTTATTAGCATCCACTCTGTTGTCATTCTCATACTGCGATTATTATACTAGTTACGATTATTATATCTGTTCACTTATGTCAACATGTATACATTTTGTTCTTATCAAATCGTGCGTTTTAGTTCATTGTTACAATAATGTATAATGATCGATAGAAATGCTATAGTTTTATGTTTCGTTGCGTTCGTATCGTTATATTCTCTTCTCATTTCTTTGTCATTTTAAAATCGGTTAGGAATCATACCAGCAATCACGCTGTACTCTTACCAATTGCATTGTTGGATTCTGTATATTTGTATGTTATTTCTTTAATTTGTAGTCAACGTATATAATAAAGTGTTATATATTGGTAATTTGTTAATTAATGATAATATTAAGAAATGATAATGACAAAATTTATTCGACAATTTATTCGATTTCGATCTTCATTTGATTATAACTTAATATTTAACAAAATGAGATCAAATTAAAATGAAATTATATTCTGGTATTTGTTAATTAAGCTAGAAAATGATAATAAAAAAACGATCTCTATTTGTTTATAATTAATATTTAACAAAAGGAAATCGAAATGAAATTATACATTGGTATTTATAGAGCACTAAACTCGTAATATAGGTATTCTCTTCAATCTTTTTAATTTAGCAGCGGAGTGAAGAGAGAGCAAGGGGAAACGTGTGCTACTCGAAAAAAAGTTAGTTATACAGATCCGAAAAGTATGGAAACGGTCTAATATCTCAAGAAATACTCATCGAATCAAAAAAGTAAAAATACACGTATTCAATGGTTCCAAAAGAGCTATCTTGTGACACCTAACACAACCCCCCAACCCCACCTGCTGGGAGTGATAGAGGGGGTAACTTAAAAATTTTAAATAGGAACCCCCAATTTTTATTGCAGATTTCTCTTCTTCAGAAAAAGTTACCTATTGAATTTTACCTATTGAAG
Organism: Acromyrmex echinatior; assembly: GCF_024713525.1. NCBI lineage: Eukaryota > Metazoa > Arthropoda > Insecta > Hymenoptera > Formicidae > Acromyrmex > Acromyrmex echinatior. The sequence goes on from NC_141870.1 coordinate 6,967,371, forward strand.
TGTATGTAACGAACATTATGTACATACATATGTATAAGCGGAAGATCGAGCAGAATGCTATCATACTGCGTTTATCTTATGACAATAATCTTTTTTACATTTAACACATATTTTGTATTTACATTTCTTCTAATTTTGTAATAATTTTTATGTTTTTCACTTTGCTTAACATTTCTTCCAGTTTTTAAAATTCTGTATTCGCTCCCCCGTTGTAATTGTGCATACAAAGTTTTTGATAGAAAAAGAAAGAATCGAAATCCTTATTCTACGAGGATGTGGTGATAAAAAAAGATCATACGAACAAGTCGCCCACCAATTTCATGGTACCCATCCAGATCGTCAATCCATTTCTAAATCAACTGTTTGTAACACTGTTTTTCGGATTCAGGATACTGACTGTCAAAGATTGATCAAAATCAGCCACGAACAAAGACAACAGTTTAGCGGTCTGTATAAGTGTCGTTGAGGATGTGTATTCTGCAGTTAGAAAGATTGCACAACAAGTTGGTATCGGCAAATCGTCCGTCCATGAAGTATCAAAAGAAAAAATTTCCATCCTTACAAGATAAAATATGTGCAAGAACTTTGGGAAAACAACTTCGATCGCAGATTAGAATTTTGAGGAAATGATGGTGCGGTGTGACGAAAATGAGTTATTCCTTTTTTAGATATGCACTTCCGATGAAGCTGCGTTTCAGCTGGATGGAGAAGTTAACAGATACAACATACGATATTGGTCAGACGAAAATCACCATTGTGTGAGGGATAGCCAAACAAAACATGAATAGAAAATTAATGTGTGAGTTAGAATTTTGAGCAACCAAGTCGTTGGGTCTTTCTTCATTGAAGATAATTTCACAGCTGAGGAGTACATTAATTTATTTAATAACAAGATTATACCGCCAATCCGAAATATTGCTGGTACATACATACATTTCATGTCTTGTTTGAACAGGATGTAGCCCCGTGTCATTTCGGTTTGATTATGCGCTCTATTGTACAACATTTTCCCCGGGCGTTGAATTGATAGGAGGGGTTCGACTGAGTGGCCACCAAGTTCACTTGATTTAAATCCTCTGGACAATTGTTTCCGAGCCTTTTTGAAGAACAAAGTATTAAAAACATCATCAGACATCGATGCGTTAAAAGAAAAATAATTCAATGTTGTAACAACACGAGAACCAAAAAGCAAAAGGTTGTGCCTATTAACTTCTCCACTCAACTGAAACGTAGCTTCATCAGAGAAGCATATCCAGAAAGGAAATAACTCATTTTCGTCACAACGTCTCATCATTTCCTCACAAAATTCTAATCTCCGATCGAAGTCATCTTCCAAAAGTTCTTGTACATATTTTATCTTATATGGATGGAACTTATTTGCTTTTAATATTTGATGGACATACGATTTGCCGATACCAGTTTGTTGCGCAATCTTTCTCACTGAAGTATGGACGTCCTCAACGACACTTGCACATACCTCTAAACTGTTGTCTTCGTTTTTGGTCTTCCCGATTTTGGTCGATCATTAACAGAGCCAGTATCTTGAAACCGAGAAACAGTCTTACAAACAGTTGATTTGCAAATGGGTAGATGATCAGGATGGGTATCATTAAATTGGCGGACGACTTGTTCGTATGTTCTTTTTTTATCGCCGCATCCTCGCAGAATAAGGATTTCGATCCTTTCTTTTTGTGTCAAAGACATAGTATGCCAAATTACAACAGGAGGCAGAATACAGAATGTACAGAAATGGAAGAAATATGAAGCAAATAATAAAAAAATAAAAGAAATATAAAAGAAATATAAAAAATTAGAAGAAAATCAAATGGTAGAAACGTTACAATAGTACATTACGTATCAAATCGCCGAATGCGAGCAGCACATTTTCCTTTGCCGGGAGTTGCCAAAATCGACCGAGTGTATGCAATGCGTTTCCACCAGCGATACGTACAGTACGTTTTGTCACACAAGTATAAAAATTCACAGTCATGCAAAAAAAAATGAGTCTGAAGTTTGCAACGTTGGAGTGCAACGAAAATTTTTCTTTTTTTTAAATCAATTTTTTATTCAACTCTATGTCATATATGAACTTCATACATGACATAAAAGAATTTTTGGAACTCCGAAGGAGCCGGTGGTGGGGGTAAGAAACCAAAAAACCGTTCTCACAGCCAGGGTTATTTCAAAAGCAATCGTTTTATTTTTGAAATCTCAATTATTCACCGAAATACGCTTCCTGGAATTTTTGCAAAATTTTTCTATGGCAGGAACGTGCCGGGAGTTGGGGGTTGTGTTAGGTATCACAAGATAGCTCTTTTGGAATCATTGAATACATGTATTTTTACTTTTTTGATTCGTTGAGTTTTTCGGAGGTTCCCATTTAAAAATTTTTAAGTTACCCCCTCTATCACTCCCAGCGGGTGGGGGTGGGGGGTTGTGTTAGGTGTCACAAGATAGCTCTTTTGGAACCATTGAATACGTGTATTTTTACTTTTTTGATTCGATGAATATTTCTCGAGATATTCGACCGTTTCCATACTTTTCGGACACCCTGTATATGTAATATAGATGACCGTCGTTTTATCCTAACATTTTTATACATAATTATAAAATGATAGAGGTGGCAGTGGGATTTTTAAAATTATTACCAATTTATTATTTTTAAAAAAGATAAAAAATTAATATTTAACAAAAGATCGAATAGAAATGAAATTCGGAAAATACAAATGATCGTTGTTTTGACGTTTTTATCGATTCAAGTAATTATATCGTTAAATCTCCTTTAAAACTTATTATATAAAAATTATTTCACAAAAAAAAAGAGTTAATAGGGGCCAATTTTGACCGTCTCCAAATTTCGCACAAACATGAAAATCTATTTCTTGAAGTCAATTATAAGATAAATTGTTTAGAACGTAATAATAATTTTACACAAACTTACCTTTTTTAAAAAAGGTAATAAAGCACTAAGTTTACATGCTTTTCGTAAAGAATTATTTGATCTGGTTTCATCAACGCAATTACTTAATTGGCCGTATAACTGACTAATCGTGTTTGATGTTTAGTAGAATTGATCACTTATGACAGTTGACAGTTAATCACTGATTTGGTTTAATCGAGTTGAAAACGGTCTTTTGTATATAATATTTTAATATTATTATATTACTATTGTAATAGGTGTGGTAGTGGGATTTTTAATTTAGTTAACTGTAGTGTATGTATCATTTTTATAAAAGATTTGATATCAACAATTGGTGCCAAGTTAAATCTCATTAACTAATCAAATAAATTTCTATATGAAATTCAAAAGTAAAACAGAAATGATATTATCTTTTGTTATCAAAGAAAAAATAAAAAATCCAAATGGAATTGTTATTAATTTATACAGGGTGGCATGAATATATGGCCCCACCCGTCCTCAGCAAATAGAGCGGACTAAACTGAGTCGAAAAGTCTTATATCATTTTGCAATGCTCGCAATAATTAACGAGATATTAACGTTTAAAAATAGCCAAATATGCGCGTCCGCCCGACCTACTTTTGCCGATGATACGGTCTACGCATGGCGCGCGAGCCGCGAGGAACAGGGATGGTCTAGCAGGCGCGCCATGCCGTTCAAACTTATGGCTTGCGGTGAGCAGGACGTTTGCCTCACTTCCCGCACACCAAGCTATCAATGGCGAATATTCGGCGCTTTAGAAATAATATCTCGATTGCGAAAATTGGGAAATGATCAAGAATTATTGGAAAAAACTCAATTTCGTTCGTTCTGAAGCGTGCACATGTACATACAAAAAAATGTTACGTAAATATTACTTGTTTCAAATAAATAATAAGAGTGTTTTAAAATTATATTATCACGAAAATATTATTTGTAATGATATTAGGTGTAGTAAAAAGAAATCCATTATTTTTCCAATAGATGGCTTTAGTAATTTGTATCATGCGTAGACGAGATACAGATTACTAAAGCCATCTATTGGAAAAATAATGGATTTCTTTTTACTACACCTAATATAATCGTTACTCAAAAAAGAATAAAAATTGCGTTCTCTCTTAGCACTAGAATGGTATTTTTCTGCATTTTTCTACACTACCGCTCATGAAAGTTCGGACATCTGCATAAATTTCATCGAATGATCGTGTAAAAAATTAAGACAGCAATTGTATTAGTTTTGCAATATATTTTAGATCACTTGTACACATACAAGCAATTGTAAAAAGTTCTATAAATTATTTTTAATTTTATGTGCCAAAATTGAATTAAAAATATTTTATTAATAAATATTAATAAGGCTTTATACATATAAAACAATGTAGTACACAAGAAGGGCAAAGAGCCAATAATGTATAAAAGAATTTTAATTTAAATTAGCATTAAAAATTCATACAAAACAATTACAATTAACAACGTTTCGACTCCAATCAAGTTATTTTCAATGTAGTCTTAATATATCAACATCGTTCTAAACCAAAAATATGCACATGGTTTTACAATATATAAATAGAATTATTATAATTCTTTAATATTAAATTTTTTAAAAATATTTTATGAACCTTTTGCTAGTCTATCCCCCACTATAGAGATAGGCTGGCAACATACACCATAACGTGAGCCTATATTTGTGTTCTCTGATCGAATTCTTGAAATTTATTATTTATAATATCAATGTTGTACGAAGTAAAGACAATACTTTTTGAAATTGATACACGACCATTTTTTTTTAATCGTATGGCAAAGCAACATTTCTTTAAATTGAAAAAATTTTTGTTTATAGGTGTAGGTTCGCGAGTCAAGATTTTTCTTTGACAGCAAATCAATCAATTTTTTCTTCAATAGAAAAGAAACATTTCTTTGAATAGAAGGAACCTTTACTAAGAATCCTGCGCCAATTATTATTCGTGTACGTACACTATCACTCATTTAAAAAATTTAGACTTTATAAAACAGCAATTTTTATTATTTTTGAAATATATTTTGTATGCAATACATACTAACAATTGCAAAAGCTTTATAAATTAATTTTAATTTTGTGTTACGTCCTACAGACGCCACGATCCTTTTCTTCGGCTTCATGTCGCGACTATGGTTGGCGTCTGCGAGACTCGAGCGGAGCCTTCTGATAACGGTCTGACAGAACTGAAAAGAAGGACCGGGCAAACTCCGCGAAAACTTGTAAACACCAATCAAAAAGGAAGGAATAACAACCTTAATGTAGGCCCGAAAAGTGACAAGATTGCAAAAGACATGATAAATGCACCGAAGTCACGCAATAGTAAAAATCCAAGCTTTGTTGTCCCAGACTGACCAACAATTTCATCTTAGGAAAATAGGCGCCACGTCGTGCTTAAAAAATCATAAAACACATGGGATAACTTCCTACGTAGCGTTATCTAAGATCAGACTCGCGACTGATAATGGTTGCCTTGCACGCAAAACTAGTTGTGCACGGTAACCATCTGTTTATTTAGCCATATTTTCCGAGGATAACAGAATTCGTCATCCGTCTGAAGCAATTTTACCTCTTTAAAGGAAAACGTAAATCACTTCTTTTCTTCTCGAAACTCTTCTAACGATGCACTTTAGATTACAACAATAGGACGCTAAAAATCTCGTATGACATTGCAACTAATTATTGCATCCTAGACAAAAGGCACAACACCCTTTTTTCGGGGTATAAATAGAGGTCCCGCGGAAGCGCAGAGCGTCAGTACAAATCAAACTCACTCGGTTCGTCAGTACAGTTCACGTCAGTGAAGAACCACGTAAGTTCGCGAGTGCAATCATTGTCGGGATCAACTGCGGTCAGTGCGGAAATCAGCCTACGAGAACACGCGATAGTCACGCCAGTTCGCGTTTTTTACGCCAGAGCAAAGAGAAAAAGATAAATTGTGAGCAGCAATCATCATTGCAATCAGGTGTCTGATCAGTGTCGTCACTGCGACTGCTCTTCTGGTGTTCTCTATAGACAGCGGAGCCTTCTCATTCATTTCAATCAATAGTTACTCGAGATCTCGTGGACTCACCAGCTCACCGGTAAGTCGTTTTGCCATTACTTCCGGTTCATTCACACGTCTCCCCGCATGAAAACAAACATATATACACATTTATACGCGTTTCTAATGAAACATATATATATTTTATCCTTCGGTTATAGTACGCGCTAGTACGTCAGTTAGAAAACGGGAACGAACCTTTTACATCAGGAGGAATAGGCGAAACCGTCCGCATAGCCAAACCATAACTGTGACGCCACAACCGACCGACGACCGCTATCTTGAGATCTCATACTCGCCAATCTCAGATCAGACACTGTTAGACCTCACCTGTCATCGATCCCACCATCCAAGAAATTTTGAATTATTCCTTTCCTCTTCTCGAAGAACGATTTTCTCCCCCTCCTCCTCTTGAGAGACGATTCCCTCTCCCTCCTTCTCTCGAAGAAGGATTTCCTCTCTCTCCTCCCCTTGAAGAAGGATTTCCTCTCCTTCCTCTTTTAAACCAGCTACCAACTCCTCCTTCTCAATCGAATCCCATGCCGATCGACTGGGATCGGCTATTTAGACTGTATTCGTCCCCCTCCAATGAAGGGGATAGAATAGTTATAGTCTACATTCCAGGCAATCCCACCCCTTATCCTGTACAAGCACCTCATCCCGATGTACTCCTACACGACTTTCCTCGCCTCCAATACTCAATAATCTTATTTTCTTTTCTCATACATACACACACACATTCACACCTCTAACTAATTTCTTAGTCAACCACATTACACAAAAATCGATTGTAATTACACGTACAATAATAAGTTTTCTTATTTTATATAAAAAAAATATGTATAAATATCTTATATAAACTTAATTTTCTTTTTTTTATTAATAAATATAAGTCAGTTATATTTTCCTAGGCATTTATTTGAGTTACCTCTCGCATTGTTTTCCCTTTAAACGCACGAGTCCTGTCCCAGGTCAAAAGTTCCTTGACTCAAAAAGTAGAACCAACGTTCGCATTGTCTCTCGGAATAGGTGTCATAGCGTCCCTTCGGGATATTGACCCATATTCCGAAAAGGTATGTGCGACTCACAGGTATTCGCCTCTATGCGTATCTGTGAGATTGAGTTTAGCCTTCCATACACTCTCCATTCTTCCTAATTGTCTCCTTCACTGAATTTCTAAGGGTTTGGACGTAACATTTGTATGTCACAAAGTATTGTCTTTACTTCGTACAACATTAATATTATAATTAATAAATTTCAAAAATTTGATTAGAGAACACAAATATGAGCTCACGCTATGGTGTATGTTGTCAGGTTATCCCCATAAGTGGGCGATAGACTAGCAAAAGGTTTATAAAACATTTTTAATTCAATTTTGGCACATGAAATTAAAAATAATTTATAAAACTTTTGCAATTACTAGTATGTGTACAAGTGATCTAAAATATATTTCGAAAATAATACAATTGCTGTTATAATTTTATGTCTTACTTTTTTATACGACCATTCGATGATGCGGATGTCCGAATTCCCATAAGCGATAGTGTAGAAAAATGCAGAAAAATATCATTCAGTGATAAGAGAGAACGCAATTTTTATTCTTCTTCTTTGAATAACGATTATATGATTACAAAGAATATTTTCTTGATAATATAATTTTAAAATACTCTTATTATTTATTTGAAATAAGTAATATTTACGTAACATTTTTTTGTATGTACATGTGCACGTTTCAGAACGAACTAAACTGAATTTTTTCCAACAGTTCTTGATCATTTTCTAATTTTCGCAATCGAGATATTATTTCTAAAGCGCCGAATATCCACCATCAATAGCTTGGCCCAAGGGGAATGAGGCAAGCGTCTCGCCCACCGACGCGAGCCACTAAGCTCGAACGGCACTAAGTTATTAAGCGCGGCGCGCCTGCTAGGCCATCCCCGCTCCTCACAGCTCACGTGCCGTGCGCTCGGTGGGCCGTACCTTCTGCAATAGTAGGTCGAGCGGACGCGTGTATTCGGCTGTCTTTAAATGTTAATACTCGTTAATTACTGCGAGCATTGTAAAATGGTGGAGAATTTTTCGACTCAGTTTAGTCCGCTCTATTTGTTCGGGACGGGAAGGGCCATATATCCATGCCATCCTGTATACAGAGTGATTTTAACATATTGAAAAAACTACTTGTCTATATGATATTCAAAAAGAAAGTAATAATAATTTTATACAAACTTATCTTTTCAAAAAAAGGTTAAAAAAGCGCTTTTCGTAAAGAATGCGTGCTTTTCGTAAAAAATCATTTAGACTGGTACCAGCCAATTACTTTATCGACCGTAGAATTGACTAATTACGTTTGCTGTTCAGTAGAATGGATCATTGTTGACAGTTAATCACCGATTCGGTTTAATTAAGTTGGTGAAACCGGTCCTTTGTATGTGATATTTTTTTATATTATTATTATAAGATGAGGGGGGTAATGGTAGGAATTTTTCATTTAGTTAATTGTAGTGATATGTATCACTTTTATAAAAGATTTGATGTCAACAATTGGCGCCTAGTTAAATCTCATTTCTTCAATAATATTTTCTCGATGATCTCTTTATTCCAATCCATGTTATAATAGCTTTATTTCTCTTCAAAAATTATCGCATCAAAAATCATATCACAAATTAACTAAACCTAATGATATGTATTATTTGTATATGTAACATGTATTTTGTATAAAAGATAAGTACGATTTATATAAAAGATTTGATATCAACAATTGATGCAAAGTTAAATTCTGTTAATTCATTGTTAATTTCTTATGTACAGCAAAGAACATGCAAAAGTGTGCAGGTGCAAGATCATCGTCTTAATATTTATTTTGATATTTTGTATCACTATTATAAGACGATGTGAGTAGTGTTGAAATTTTGTAATGTAATTAATATTTTGATATTTTTACTATAAATATTGTAAATATATATATATCTTTATATCTTTATATCTCTATATCTATAAATATTGTAGTTTATCTTGTTTCTTTATTTACCATGTTCAAATTAAATAAATAATGAATATTAACTATAATGATATACATCATTTGTACAAAAAATTTGATATCAATATCTGTAGCGCCAAATTAAATTCTATCAAATTAAAATGTAAAACTTGTGGTACTATTTTTATCGAGTTATTTCGATTTGATACAAATAACTATGATGCTAAATTTAACAAAATTTTATATTATTATTTGTATAAAAGATTTGATATCCCATATCAAAATAAATAAATAATGAATATTAATTCTAATGATATGTATATTGAAAAAAAAGATTGGTTGCTGTAACAATTTAGATAGTAAAATATGGCATAGCATTTTTATATGGTTACAACAATCAGTTTTTGATTGTAGCAGCAAATTTTTAGTTGAGTTAGCCTATCGAAATCATATACCGACATTGCAGATAGGCTTACGCAATTAAAAATTTGCTGCTACAACCAAAAACTGGTTGCTATAACCATACAAAAATGCTATGCTATTTTACTATCTAAATTGTTGCTGCAATCTTTTCTTTCAATATATCGTTTATATATATAAAAAATTTGATATCAACAACTGTTCTTTATTATTTACTTAATCCAGTACTATTATTGAAGAATCTTCTTTTTCCAATTTAAATAAAATTATTATATCACAATTCATTCAAAGACTTTTTTTCTTTCAACTAAAATAGTGATTATTTAATTCTCCTTTAAAACATTGTAACATATTATCTCAAAATTGCGTTACCTTACTCATTCAAGTGTTACCAAAAATTGAACATGTTAAAAAATTAAAGAATTAACCGTATAAAATGCAAAACTTTAATTTAAATAGTAAAATTTTTCATAAAAACTTGGCGCTCTAGATCTCGATATAGTAACATATTTAGAAAAATAAGAAAAATAGGAATGCAATATTTAGAGAAATAACAAAAACAAGAAGAATATTAATAAGAAAAATTGGAATCATATTATAAAACATGAATAATTAGATAAATAAAAAATAAGAAGCATTCCCAATGAGAGTTAAAGTATCCAGCGTGTGTATTGTTATGTCCAAACCCTGAAAAATTTGGTCAAGTAAAAATGAAGAGATATGGAAAGATAGTTAGATTCTCTACTCTATCCGCTTCGTTATAGGCGAAAAAGTAGAATCTAAATAAATGATAAATAGCAATAAATAAAGGACAAAGTAAGAATCAAACATATTTTAAAATTGTAACACAATTAAATAGAATATATTACAAATAAAGAAAAATAAAAATTAAAACAGTTTAAAATACAAATATTACAAGTTTCGGTTACCGGATTGAGCCCTCTTCAGACATTTACATTTCACAAAAATCGCTATACAAAATTAGTTCTTGAAAATAACCGCATATTATTTAAATTAGCTTGAGTGAGTCTTGATGTACAACTCGATTATTCACGTGCTATTATGGACAGTCAAAAATGTTTCATGTCTCTTGGAAAAAGATCTAATCGATGAAAAAAATAAAAAAATCCTTCTTAAAAATTACTGAATCAAATCAAAGTAACATCCCGGAATTCTAATAAATAAAAACTCACCAAAAGCATGTGTAAATTATTCAAGCAAGTACGTCCATATAAATATCAAAATCCAATCAACATGTATGCAGTTTAGTGGAACAGTTATATAAAACGGACATACTGTGTTGATTACGCTTGCTGATACAGATCAACATGAAATGAGAGAGGAGACGGACTGTCATTATCGAAGAATCAAACTTTATTTACAATAGGTACATATGGCTTATGGAGACCTTCAGTATCAGTTTGTAAATTTAAATTATTTTTCTGCTTTTTAATATTGAGCATCTCAGAAATTAAGCATTTTCTATAGCAAGTCTCTTCATCCAAGATTTTAATGTTATCCCATTGGAAATCATGATCATACTGTGCTCCATTATGACAGAACGGACAGAAGTGTTATGTCTAATATGATTACGATGTTTTGTAATTCTGGTTTTCAATTGTCTGCCCGTTTGTTCCAACGTACGACGCATCACAATTATTATATGAGATCTCATAATCTACATTGTTCTTAGATGTATGGGGACAAATATCCTTTTGTACTTTTATATATTTCCCCATTTTATTAGGACTATGAAAAGACACCCTGATATCGTTTTTGTTGAACTGTTAAAATTTCTCTGTGTGAAAAGGAATATAAAGAAATGGTAATCCAAGATGCAGATTCATTCGCACAGACATTATTAACCAAATCTTTGTGTTCTATGTGTTTATTTTTAAGTAAATTTTTTATACGTTGATTAACTGTGTCAAAAATAAAAGTTAATGGGTAGTCATTATCTAATAAAATGTTAATAATAAGTGTTAAATTTTTCGTGTGAAACATAAAGTCAAAAAGTAAAAAGCTCTGTCAACTAAAGAAAAAATTGTACCTTTTTTTTGTGCAATTGGATAATTTCAATAGAAATTTAAAATCTTCCTGAAAAAGTAGGTTTACGATACTAGTCAAAAACAAATCGGTTATTACTAATAAATATTGTAGTGTCCAAAAAAATCTAATATTTCTCCCTCTATTTCTATAGTAAATTGAAGACGTGGATGAAATGAAATGTTGTAAAAGAATCAATTTTTGAGGGAGAAACTGCAGTACAAATGTCATTTACATATCTATGGCAGAAAAGAACGTCCCCCTTCAACGACATCAGGGACACCGTCTCCAATCTCCTTATTACCAGATCCGCTATTACAGGTAAATAAAGGAGAGCCCATGGGAGTGCTGAAGCTTTGCTTATAAATTTTGTTGTCAAATGAAAAAAAGATGGAATCTAAAACAAATCGTCGCTCCCAGAAACTCATTCTTAGGCAGAGAACATTCCTTAGAAATGAACTCCATTGTTCATTCACACAATCAATCGCTATATCTATTGGAACATTCATAAAAAGGTAACGTCTAAGGAAATTAATTTGTATTCATATTAATTTGTAATATATATTCTTTTTAATTTATCAACTAATTGAAAGCTGTTCTTAATATAACTATTCGCCTTAGGAATTGTCTTGAATAATATATTATGCAAATAGCTAATGCGTATAGCGGGCTGTCTATCGAGGAAACAATAATTCTGAGAGGACAATCCGGTTTATGAATTTTCGGCAATCCATAGACTCTCGAAAGCAATCCGTCACTGCAATATAACATTCTACATTTCGAATCTTTGATATAATCTTTCGTTTTCCATCTAGTAAGCATAAACCTTAGAGCTGTCGTGAGTTTTTTAATAGGATCTTTCTTAATGAATACATATGTGTCTGAGTCTCCTAATAAAGTGGTCATTTTATTTATGTCTTTGTCTATGGCAATCGTAACGTTACCCTTATCAGTGTGTGTGAAAATAATATTAGGATGAGCCGATATGAATTTACATGTGTCACATTCTAATTTTAATAATTGTTTATCAGTAGGAAATATAAAAATAGGAAAAGAGATGATCTTATTTCAAGATTGGAATAGAATGATTCGTGACCTCAATTCTTCTATCGATGGATATTCTTTGTGTGCTATTCTCAACACTCTTTATGCACTCAAAGATAATCTTATTCTTGTTGTTGAAAGGAAGCGCAAAATTCTTTCTAATTGTAGAAAACATTGAATGTTATAAGGAATATCAAAGGAAGATAAATTCACAAACCATCTCTGACAGTGGTTAAGGAAGATGAATTCTGTGAAGGAAAAGCATTAGGATATATGGAAATAAACTCGGAATACTGTTTTGTGAAACAGAAGGAGGATTAGTACTAGTCAAGGTTAAAGAATTTGCAAGAAGGTTGGGTGTTGAAGGAACTGAAGTGTTCAAGAATGTTGGAATCAATGTAATTTATGAGAAGAATCATATTTGTATTGTATAGGTAAAATCATATCCATAGCCTGTTTTTCTTTTTTGTTACATAACCAAAGAAATTTCGATTCGTTTTACTGTTATATTATATACAAATTAAGAAACGTCGTTATTGTCGCCGCTACTGAGTGGAGGAAATGTCCTTTTGAAATTTTTGGCGTAAGAGGTAAATGTGGCGCTATGGTCACATCACATATGGTCGAGCATTGCAAGCGTTGCAAATTCTGCACATTTTACATATTCTACACTCTGTAGAGATTATAAATTAAAGTATTGTTACGGTCACGTGATCGCGGAAGAATTAAATAAGTGCGGTTGTGGCTAAAGCTATATTATATATAATATAATATTGGGTTCCGGTTATCTCAAATATTATTTTTATGATAAACATTCTAATTGAAAACGCTTATTCTCTCAAGTTTATTTTTGATACTATCAACAATAGAATCAAGAATATTTTAAATCGTAGAATATCGAATAAAAATAAAGCTATTAACAATACAAACTCAACGACTAAGCCTTCTTGGCTTATCGTATCTTTTGTTACAATACTAATTGAGAAATTCAAGAGACTCAACGGGGACGACGTCAGTTTCTTTTTTCAGCCCAAATAAACTTAGCAAATATATCAAGATTCACAATACACAAAGATTCTTTGTCTGCATTTTCGAGATCTAAGATGAACTGTATGGATTGCAATACTTCTTGTGTGGATCAAACAGGAAAAAGATTGAAAACAAAAATTTCTGAACATCGTTGGAACAAATCTTCAAGATCGGTAATAACAGACCATAGATTGGACTTGACCATGATTTCGACTGGGACAACATATGTATTTTAGACGAAAAGCCTTGTTACAGTAAACGTTTGATCTCGGAGATGTTGTATATCAGGAAACAGAAGAACGATCTTAATCTTCAAACAAATACAGAGAGGTTACACGCTTCCTACATTCCGATCGTAAACAATGTTTGACTCTGCGTCACCAAGTTTATTCTCAATATTGTTTGATCCGTCATAGCGCTTAAACATATGATTTTGTCTTCGTATCAATGTAACCGTTTTCTTTCTTTTTGATATCATGTATGGAGAGTTTTAATTTATTTTGTGACTTATGGATATTCTTTGACTGTTGCTATCGACATTTACATGGATATTTATCATCGACACTTGGATTGAGTCTTTAATTAGAGGAAGTTGATATTGCTTGCTTTGCATATAATTTCTTAATTATGGTTCATGATAAAATGATCGTGGGTGGGGGAGGGGAAGAAAAGGAGAGAGTAAAGAATTTTTATCCTTCATTGAATTTTGCTTTTCCCATTCTCTTTCCAACAGCACAACGAAAAAGGTTTTTTCAATCGATCTTCCAATCAATTGGCGAGCAATTCTTTCTTCTGATTCAAATATTTCACCCATCGGATTTCACACCAATATGATATTATGTATAGCTTTTTGCGGTTTCACTTCGTTTTACATATTGTATTTTTTTAAGTATATTTCTATTATGTTCTGTACATCTGAAGAGAACTTGAACTTGCAGCTGAAACATGTAATGCAATTGCGATTAGATTACATTAACAGTTAATTATATTCTAACATTTGCTTTTCTATTTTTATTGTTATAACACATTATTTTATTCTTGGACTTCTATTTGCCTTGAGGTCACACATATTTACTATTCAAATATTGATAAAAATATTTTTAGTCGATATATTTTCTCATAATTAAATGTCTAGGTTTCAGATAATATCGAGATTGTCGTTGAGGAACTGTGACTACATGTGTACGGTACACATACGGTAAATCAGGTTTAATGACAGTGATGAAATCCAATCGATGCATAAAAATAAGCAAAAGTTTGACAAAAAAAGTGTCGCTCTGAACCATGATTAGTCATTGAAGTCATTTAAATTAGTCATTTAGATTAAGAAGTAGGTCATAACGACGAAATATTGAGATACAAACATACACTGCAGTAAAATTTTCATTTCTCTACTTTAGATCTACTGAAATAGTGACTCGCATTGGCCTAGTTTCCACCAAGGGTTTAAATCGGATCAGAATATAAGAATCAACCAACTACAGTTGAGCATTTCCTTGTCGTTCAACTGTAACAAGAGAATAGCAAAGTGACTGAATCATTGCCCGATGTTTATTTGCCTTTTCTTAAGAAAGATCTTTCTCACACTTAATAAATAATTCTAGAACAATCTAAACTTTTGACACATATATATATATATATATAAATAGTGGTATAACATATATGATATGACGAATAATAACACACAATGTCACGACAAATTTCCATCTGTATAAAGGATGTACTTGAGATTCATCATTTTTTTGCTATAAAACAGGTAACGATTCTATTCTCATATATTTCGACTAGAAGATATTAATGATAGGTTAATTTGTTAAATTAGAATCTGGAAATTCTTCTACATATTTCGTAATTTGACAATTGGCGCTGCAACATTGTTGTACGAGGCACCTTCACACGATGAAAGAACACGTTTATACATAGTTATATTACACGACGGTTGAATTTAATGTCAGCTATATATAATTCTGCGTTTTAAGAATATTGTGAATTTACTGAAGATGGCTAGATTGTGGCCGAAACATCTAATGTTTTATTAATGTAAGAATAATTAAATATCATAAATATCTTGTGCGGTGGTTTTTATGCTCTTCTTTTCATAAGTTTTAATTAATTACTTTTAGGATTATGTTCAGATTCCCACCCGAGTACTACCCAGATATCACTCTATTCTTGTTATTTATCGAATGTTAAACAAGGATGACATAGCACTCGGAAAATACTCAGGTGGGAATCGGAGCACGCCTCAGCGTGTTGATTAAGGAAACCGTGTATTCCGATGTATCTGATTTCTAATAGGTTAAAATTGTTTATTCTTTATTCCTAATTTCTTATTCCTTCTATTGTGCGCAGGGTCAAATTATCCGTATTGTAGGAGATAGTTTTCTCTTTAAATCAATTTAACGAGATTAGTTTTTATGAGCATATGTTGTACAGCTGATTACAAAAAGGTTGCAACACTTTTTCTTCGATGGATTTCGGAACGCAGCTTGCACTCCGAGTGATTGATTTTTACTCATGGATCTATAAATAAGAGCCAATCGCTCAGTGAACAAGCTGCACTCCGAAACCCTACAAGTGAAAACTCATTCGAAAAAAAAGTGTTATAATCTTTCTGTAACCGGCTGTACACGCAAGCATCGGCGAATTTATAAAAGAAATGAGGCCGCAGCATAGACTTTAGCATGGCGCATAACGCATAGTGCATAAGCGAATCAACTATTCTCAGAATCTTTCTTTTTCTCCCATTCTATTGAAAAGAAAAGTTTCTATTGATTGAGTCCCTTATGTACAGGGTTGGCCATATTCGACGGAAAGATGTTTTTTTTTCAATCATGGGAAAAAAACACATTTTTTGCCGTTCATTTTAA
This sequence comes from Acromyrmex echinatior, assembly GCF_024713525.1. Lineage (NCBI taxonomy): Eukaryota > Metazoa > Arthropoda > Insecta > Hymenoptera > Formicidae > Acromyrmex > Acromyrmex echinatior. The sequence continues at coordinate 6,983,754 of NC_141870.1, forward strand.
AAATCATTTAATAGGGTTCAAGGAGATTTGTGTACATCATTTTTTGAATATGATATCTTTTAAATGACCGCCTTGAGCCTGCATGGCGAGTAGTGCCCGTTTTGCAGCGTTTTCCATCGTTTTGACCAATGTTTCGGCCGATATGGCGGCTATTTCCTGTCGGATGTTGGCCTTAAGTTCGTCTAGGGTCCTTGGCTTGTTGACATAAACCTTTGATTTCAAATAGCCCCACAAAAAGAAGTCTGGAGCCGTTAAATCTGGTGAACGCGGTGGCCATTCAAAATCACCATTTTTTGATTAGTAATTTTTTTGGATTAGTAAGTGCCTCACCAGTTGAAAATCTTTCATACAAACGATACAATGTGTTCGCGGAAGGCGCACTTTTCACTTTATTTATTTTTCTCCATGCACGTTGAGTTTTAACAATTGACTTGTTTTGTTGAATGTAAATTTCAACAATCTGAGAGCGTTTGCGTGGCGTGTACTGCTCCATGGTAAAAATTTCCTTCGACTGACGCTTCAAACGCGCTACGTCGTTACTCGATCTAATATCTCTGTCAAAAGTTACAATGTTGCCAGATCTTTCCGTCGAATATGGCCAACCCTGTATTATGCGATATGCAAGAGTCTGTGCTGCGGCCAATAAATTTGTGCAATAGAAAATGGCGGAATCGGCGGAATGAAGCCATGACCAATTACGAACGTTTCGCAGTTTCTCATCCCATGGGAGCGCACCCTGAGGATGTGATCCCACGGTGCGGAATTAGCGGAACGCTTATGATTGGTCGAGGCTTCATTCAGCCGTTCCACTAAAATGTATTTTTCTATGGAGCGAAATAAAAGGGGCGGTTTTACCAATTCGATTAAACCGAATCGGTGATTCTGTCAATAAGTGATTAATTCTACTAAACAGCAAACACAATCAGTCAGTGTTTTTATAAACAATTTATTTTATAATTCACTTCAAGAAACAGATTTTCATTTGTTTATACAAAATTTGGAGAAGACCAAAATTGGCCTCACTTGACCATTTTTTTGTGAAATAATTTTTATATAATAAGTTTTAAAGAAGAATTAAAGGATATAATTACTTGTGCCAGTAAAAACGTCAAGACGACGATCATCTGTATTTTCCAAGGATAATAATTAACAAATACTATTGAACAATTTATATTCTGTATATGTATTAAATTTTATATATATCTTTGTTTCCATTGGATTTTAAATATTTGTTATTTTTAATTATAAACAAGTGAAGATAAATCGCTTTTTCATTTTCTGGCTTAGTTAATAAATGCCAACGTGTAATTTTTATATCTGATCTCCTTTTGTTAAATATTGAGTTACAAACAAATCGTTATCGAATAAATTGCTTTTTCATTATCATTTCCTAGCTTAGTTAACAAATACTAGTGTACAATTTCATTTCCGTTTGATCTCCTTTTGTCAAATATAAATTTTAAACAAATTGAGATAAATCACTTTTTCATTATCATTTCCTAGCTTAGTTAACAATTACCAGCATATAATTCCGTTTCCATTCGGTATCATTTCCTAACTTAGTTAACAATTACCAGCGTATAATTTCGTTTCCATCCGATTTCTTTTTGTTATGTATTTAGTTATAAGTAATTAGAATTTAATAATAAATAAATCGTTTTTTTATTATTATTTCCTAATATAGTTCTAAAAAAATTCTCGACTATTTCCAATGTTCGCAATCAAAACATTAATTTCTAAAGCGCTGAATATCCGTCATCGATATCTTGATGCGCGCGGAGTGGTGACTGCCTGGCAAGTGTACCGCGCGCGTACCAAATGTCATAACTGGAATGTGCAGTAGTAGTATAATACGTTTATTGCCTTACAAAGCCTTGCTAAATCACAGTATCACAAAACTTAATATCTTACGCAGATGTCGCTATTCACACGCAAAGTTTATATGCGAATTAATAAGCTAGATTAGAATCTCTTTTCGCATAACTCTTAGAAATCAAACTATTTTACACTTAAACCTATACATAAATTATAACGAGTATATCCTTTTTGTACATGAAGTCTTACTTACTATTAACTAACTACTAGTTAAAAACAACTGCTTAAGTATTATTTGAATCTTAGTGCTATTAATAAAATCGATCACTGTTTTCCAATTTCAAATTTTTAAATACTTTTGGTATTGAACAGAGTTTTCATTCTTTTTTGGTTAAATTTTTTAATTATGATTTTGTGTTCCTTATCGTATTTACTACAATGCCAGAAAATATGTTCCAAGTCTTTCGAGTTTTGACTACAAAAATAGATATCACTATCTTATACATAAACAGACTATTTTTGAGTGAACAATGCCCTGTCCGATTAATCGAGACAATAGCCTTCCTATCTAAGCCAAGTCTGTAAAATCATGGTTTCGTTGATAGGCTTTTAAAATACTAAAAGAAAAAGCCCTTATTGTTTTTAAGCCCTTATTGTTTTTCATTGCTCTTGTATAAGACGTTGCTATTCTTTACCGTTCCTTGGGCCTTGAATTTAATAATAATATCAGAGTGAGAAAGAGCCTGGTTTAAAAGGACCTCCTCACAAACAGCTCTTTTAATCGGATCATCCGCTTTCTCATTTCCAATAATGCCACAATGAGAAGGAAGTCAGGCTAGCTAAACTATCTTATTCCTTTTCTTGTACCTAATTAGTAACTCATAGATTTTTTGAATTAAATAAGAATGATGTCTAAGACTTCTTCTGTTAGACAGAACCTAAGATGCTTTTACTATCCAAGAAAATAAAAAAGTTCTTGACTTCCGAGTCTGTTCAAATTCAGAGCCTAGTAAAGAGCCATAGCTTCAGTCGTGAAAATAGAAGATAAGTCATAAAAATTATAGCTAAAGGTAAACTTCTCATTGGACCAACTAACCATTTCCAATATATATATATTTGATTCCGTTCTTGAACCATCCGTAAAAATAAAGATGTTAGAAGATTGCTCACTATGAAAAGCATTCTGAAATAATGCATTGTTCGACTCTTTCATTTTTTCACTTAGGAGATCTATATTAAAAGCAGTAAATTGATTCTTAAAGTTTAACTGGTAGTCCACACTGATTTAGGACTTATAAATAATATTGCCAATACTTCCGATTTCCTCATATTTACAGACTAATATAGATTTAATGAAATTATTGGAATGCAAAGGTGTTTTGACTTTTTTAAGCTCCTCAAGACAATTCAACAACGAAAGATAATTACGAACCAGGCTTTTTAAGAGAAATTTCAAATTACAATAGTATAAATCTATATAATAGTAGAAATTTTGACTCTTCCGTCATCACATTTATGGGAGTCGAATTCCCATTGTTAAGCGAAGGCATTTCAATTGAATTTTTTCGAGCATATACATTTATTTGGAGCTTAACCTAATCAATGTACTACATAGTATTAACATAGTTGGGTCCGCCCCCACCAAGTTCTTTTTATACAGCAGAGAATTCTTATTGATACATCGCACTTTTGAATAATGTAATTTACATGAAAGTTTCAACTTAACCGATTATTCAACACTATTTCTAATTTTACGTATGTAGTTTAATAACGGTGAAATTATGACTTGTAAGCCTCCTGTCTTAACTTTATTTAAAAATGACTAGCTTACATTTTTCAGGAGAAATTTCAAGAAAGATTCTCAACTAGAATATTGCCTTGTTCAGTAATGCTAAACTGTGCCCAATAATGGGACTATAAGTATATATCGCTATGTTATCCACAAATTTCCAAATTTTAACTCTTCGGGATATTCAATCGTCTAAGTTATTAATATATATAGAAAATAAGATAGGACTCAGGATATTACCTTGTGGAAGACCTTTAAACTTCATAACAAGAAGCCGGTCTGGAGAATCTGTTATTAAAAGATTAACTTTATTAAATACATATTTGTTATTGTTCTTATCCAGTGTTTCGCAGAATGCTTTAAACACTTTTTGTTTTTTTCTTTCAAAATAACTTTAGTCTGAGCCTCGATCTTTTTTTATTCGAAAAATTCTTCCCTCTTAAATCTATATTGTAGAGACAATTACTTAATCTTCCTTCGTCGAACAGCTCTCTCACATGTCTCGTTCCACCATACCACACTTGATTTACGCTTTCCTCCTTGGGAGCTATATTTAATGTTGTCGAATCTTATGTTCCTATTTTTCCGGTACTGTAAGGAACACTCCACCTATCACAATCTGTTCTAATACAAACGTCTTTGGTAAGTATTAAGATTAGTAAACTCCATCGGATTAAAAATACTATGGTTTTTATTCCAGAAGCTGTCAAACAACGTCCAATCCATACGATTAACATTGTATTTAAAGATATTTTTAAGGATAGAATTTGTAGAAGTCTCAGCTCAATGAAAATTGGAAAGTGATCGCTCCTCCAATTGTCTCGCTCCACTCTCTTCACTCGCACTTCAAGGCAAAGACAAGGCTCACAATTGATAAGTCGATCAAGAACTACTAGTACCTGGATCTGAAAAATAGGTAACACTTCCATCATTCAGGAGGATATACTGCTCTGTATCAGTAAAATTAAAAATTATATTGCCATTTGCACTGTTGATTTTACTGCCCTATGCAGTATGATGGGCGTTGGAATCGCCTCCGATAAGAAAGAGATTCCCAATAGACTGAATAGATTATAAAAATTTCACCCATTCATTAGCTTTAATGTTATTATTCTGTAAAGGGGTCTATAGCATGATGCTAGAGTGATTTTTCTCACCAACGAAGAGACACACACAGCGCCCACCTCATGAGCTTCTGGAACAAAATCCAAATTGGATAGTTTTGAAAATTATACCTTTTTTAATAAGAAAAGCGATATCACCTCGTTGTTTAGTCTTTTAAACTGAACCGTCTCAAATTCCCTCAAGAGAAACGGAGGCTGATCCAGTTTAAGATATGTTTCTGTAATCATAAAAATATTCCAGTCTACAACATATTTTTCCAGCTCATATAACTTATCTCTACGGCCACGACAATTTCACTAACAGATTTTTATATTATCTTAATTAGATATTGTGTTAAAATTAAAATAGATTATACAGTAAAATTAACTTTTAAGGTTAGTTTTCGATCGAGTGCTTAGAATCTTACTCTTACTGCCATACGTTTTGATGTCATTCGTTGGATTGGCTAGGGAAGAATGTTTTAATTGATCCGGCGTTGTCCCAGAACAAGACTTAAAGCTAGCTTCTTTTTTTTATTAGTGATGCCCCTAAGAGTATCTTGTTGTAGATTTTTTCTCTGATTCTTTGACATATCGAATTTCATCAGTCCTCTCCAACACAATCGCTGCATCAGGAATGTCCTTGCTGATGGATCCCGCCTGCGGTTCGTAAGAAATCGGCCAAAGAGCTATACCATTGGGGGAGAAGTTTTTGTTCTATTTTCAATTATCCTATTTTCAATGAAATATTTGCAATTTTCTTTTTGATTCTTATATAATTGATTACTGTTCTTTAGTCTCTCACGGACGTAGCTTGAATTCTCTTGATAGATGGAATCATGTTTGCCATTAACATTGACATCCTGCCTGCCACATGTATTATGACTTCTGAAAATTTACTGCCTCTTATAGATCTAATTCTAAGATATTAATTGTAAGATTTACTCCTTGTAAATTCAAAAACTTCTGATGTAATCTTCGAGGAATGGCAGTGTGCATTGATTTGATACTCTGCTTTCCAACCGAATTTTGGCGACGAGATGAAGTTCTTATCTTGAAGTGATGAAAATTCCTCGATACCAGGTCTGAATTTTAGTTTCATTTTTTGGAAGACTAACTTTCTGTTATCATTTATTGCAATATTCTCATATACCATTAACCTTCACTTCATATCATTAACTCTTCACTTCATATTCTTTAAGTTCTTTAAGGAAGAACAGTTTTTATCGGTTGAGTGATGATTCTCGTTGCAATTAGAATAAATAGGAATATTTCCACGTTTGCTTTTTTTCGCTACGCATAATAAATTTGGACTCATTATTGTATACTTTATATTTAAACCAATTAAAATATATTTGAAGCAATTAAAACATATTGTATGCGTGATCATCTTTACAACAACATCTCAAGTCAGATAAAAATATAGAAGAAAAAAAATGTTTTTACGCAAATATATTTAATACAGACGAGAAGACGAAATTTTTTTTTTTCTGAGTACTTACAAAAAAGCGTTAAATTCTGTTATAGTCTAACGAAACTACAGACAAGATAATTGGCATATGCTGTTTCGATTAGAAATACACTGTCAGAAAATTGGTACACTAATAATGTAGCCTCAAAAGATTAGACAAGAGGTTTTTTTAGCCGCAACTTTAAGCTAACTCTAAAAATTCCTGAAGTGAATAGTCTGCCACGCGTCATTCGTTTCAACAAGACAAATGTAGGAAAATTTTTCACAACTTAAAAATTGTATTCAAAAGACATAAATTTGATTCGGATATATATATATATATATATATATATATATATATATAATATATTGACGAAACAGCATTGACAACCGTACAATGTACACAAAAAAAATCATCACAACAAAGGATGTTAATCAGATTAATTTTTTTTGCTGAAAGAAATACGTTACGCTGTGTTTTGCTATTAATGCTATTGGAAATAGCATCCCTTCAGTTTTCGTATTTCCTCGAGTAAATTTTAACGTTTTTATGCTTCACGGTGCTTCCGTTGGTTCTGATAGTATTGTTCACTCGTTAGGATGGGTGACAGCCGAAATTTTTTTACTTTGTTTGGACCATTTTGCTAAATTTACAAACCCTGCTTAAAAAGTCCGATAGAATCAGATAGAAAAAAACTCTATCTGATTGAATCGTGTATTTGGTTCGTAAATTTCGGATTACTTATCTAAAATATCTGATAGATTTTCTATATTTCTCTATCCTTCTTGTCATATAGCTTATATATCGTATTTAATCAATTTTTATTTAGTCATGTTTTATCAAAATCAATAATATTCTATCGTGTTTTTGATTCATAAATTTCAGGTTATTTATCTGATATATTTGATAAATTTTCTATCGTTTTTGTCGCATGGCTTAGATATCGTTTTTAATCAATTTTTATCTGGTCATGTTTTATCATAATTAATATATTTTTTTTTTTGGTAACGGAGGGCAAATGCCTGACGCATACCCCGGACCTTGGGGGAGAACCCGGGGTTATATGGGGCTTGCATCCACTAAAACCCCTCCGGGTGTTCTAACCGGGCCATAGCTGAGGGACTCCCAGGAACGCGTGCAGCATACTTCTGGGAACCCCTCTGGCCAATTGGCTGCTGCTAAATTGATTCCGCTCGGGATCGTCGATAGGGACGCGCAGCGCAGGGCAGCGCAGGGCGCAGATTGGAGACTCGGGCGCGGAAGAGGACATCATCCCCCCACGACCCGCCCCGACTGTATTGATGGGGGGGCAAGGGTTGGGGATCCCGGCCCCCGCCAGGATCCCCAGTCCCTTAGGGCTCGCCAATTACATTGGCATGTGTCTCTTCATCTTAACGTCGCTCTGTCGCGGCGAATCTTCCGCATGCGAAAGGGTGGGTGCCCGGTTCTGATCGCCCAACCGTTTAATGGGGCGACACCGGAGCCCCCACTCCGTGTGCGCGCGGGAGATTATACCCGGGCCGACGGCGAGGTGCCCCGAGTAGTCGCGACTCGCCGCCGCTTCATAGCCCCCCCCCTCCCCCGTCCCAGAGGCGGGGCCGTTGTCGATCCCCCCCCCCCACCCGTGCGCATCCTCGTCGTCCTCCTCTTCCTCTTCTTTAGGGATCGGGAAGGGAGGCCGCCGCCGTCCGCGCCCCGAAGAATACACCCGGCGACGCGAACATGAGGGAGGGGGGGGGGCATGAGGCCGGCGCCTGCGTGATCTCCGTGGCCCCCCTCTCTACTGCCACCGCCACCGCCGCCGCCCGACTGAGGAGGACCGCCGAGATCCCTTCTGGCCCTCTTTCTCTCCCTCTCTGACCCCTCCTTCTGTCGCATTACCTGCTCGCAGAAGGAGGGCACAGCCTTCCCTTTCCTCCCCGCCGACCATTGTCTTGACAACTGCCGGCAGGGAGAGGTCGTTATCATAATTAATAGTTATATCGTTTTAATCGTAAATTCCATATTATTTTTTAAAAAAAAGCTTTTTATAATAATTGAAATCAGTTATTATTTTTTATTATTTTTTTGTAGAATTTATTTATATTTTCACATGCAATTTATTAATTACAATTATATATGCATTGGAAATTTATAATTTTTCAAAACTCATATTGGAATCGACGAGATTCAAACCTAAGACCTACGAGGTGACAGTCTAGCACTCTAACGCTGAGCTATAATCACACGATTATCTGGATATTTTAGCATGTGATAGTTATAGACATTTCTGGATTAAATTACATAGAAATTAAATTTCTTTTAAACATTATATCATATTTATCATATATCTTAAGTATCGTTTTTAGTCTTAAATTTTAAATTACTTACCTGATATAAATTTTCTCTATCATTTTCATCATATAACTATCGTTTTTCAAAACAATTTCTATCTAGTCACGTTTTATGAAAATTAATAATTAATAACATCGTATTTTTAATTGTAAATTTCAGATTACTTATCTAAAATATTTGATAGAGTTTCTATACTTCTGTATCATTTTCATCAGCTCAGATATCGTTTTCAATATCTATTTTTATCTGACCATGTTCTATCAAAACTAATAATATTTTTTCATGTTTTTACTTTGTAAATTTTAGAATCTAAAATTTAATCTTAAATTTCAGAATTTGAAATTTACGATTGAAAATATGATAGAATATTATTAATTAAAATAATCCGTTAAAGGGCTCAGAGCACAAGCAAGATATTCTTCGCTATTTTTATAAATTACTAAACTTATATTTAACTAATCAAAATCCAGACGTTTCGACCTTCCATCCGGTCATTTTCAATGTCCGGTCATTTTCATTTACAATTACCACCTACATAACGTATAAAAAAAAGAGCATAAGAAACCACCGCACAAGTTGTAGTTTGTGATATTTAATTATCATTACATTAATTAAAACATTAAACGTTTCGGCCACAATCTGGCCATCTTCAGTAAATTCACAATATTCTTAAAACGCAGAGTTACATATAGTTAACATTAAATTCAATCGTCATGTGTTGTAATTATATAAACGTTCTTTTATATGTGAAGATGCTTCGTACAATAATGTTACACCGCCAATTGTTATATCACGAAAAGTGTAGAACGAGAATTTCCAGATCCTAATTTAACAAATTTATCATTAATATCTTCTAATCGGAATATGTAAGAATAGAATCGTTACCTATTTTACAGCAAAAAAAGTATAATGATGAAGTACATCCTTTGCACAGATAGAAATTTGTCGTGACATTGTGTGTGTTATTTGTCATATCATATATTTTACTACTATTTATATATATGAGTCAAAAGTTTAAAAAGTTCTAGAATTATTTATTAAATGAGAGAGAGATCTTTCTTAAGAAGAGGCAGATAAACATCAGGCAAACCTTCAGTGTCACTTTGCTTATTGATACCACTTATTTGGCCTCTTATGTGTATCATTTCAGAAATTCTTTTCATTAATGATTGTTCTGTGTCTAAAATTCTTATGTTATCCCAATCTAATTCATGCATCTCATTCAACTGGTGACGTGAACCACTGATATTTCGGAAATGGACGAAGCATCTTCACATATGAAAGAACACGTTTATATAATTATATCATACAACGGTTGAATTTAATGTCAACTAGATGTAACTCTGCGATTTAAGAATATTATGAATTTACTGAAGATAGTCAGATTATGGCCGAAACGTCTAATGTTTTAATTAATGTAATGATAATTAAATATCACAAACTATAACTTATGCGATGGTTTCTTATGCTCTTCTTTTTATACGTTTTAAATTATAACCATGTTCGTTTTTATGATATATTTTTATCATCTACATAAAATTACAATAACATAATAAAAATTCCAGAAAAGTCTAATGCTTATATTATTAAGTGTATAACTTTGCTTATACCTTTTTCGTATAGATGGCTTTAGCGGTAAGTGGTGATCGAAATAAATAGATCATAGACGTCACATAATAAACTTGGGCATCTGTCAACATAACCCCATAGAAACATTAGTCGATTTGTGTCTGCATCATAAAGTTATTCTCGATTGAAAATGTCATTTTACGAGCCAAATTCTTGTCATTTGCGGGAGGTTTTAATTTTCTGTTTCAATATGAAGAAATCTGCGGCTGAGGCTCATCGAATGCTCTCAAATATTTATGTGAAATATTATGGTGAAGCCGCTATTAGTGAAAAAGAGTGTGGTAAGTGGTTTCAACGCTTCAAAAATGATGATTTTCACGTCGAAGACCAGCATAGCGGTGGAAGAGAGAAGGTTTTCAAAGATGCAGAATTGAAGGCATTACTTGATCAAGACTCTTGTCAAAATCAAAAAAAATTGGCACGATCATTAGGAGTGACTCGACCAGCCATTTCAAAACGTCTCAAAGCCATGGGAATGATTCAGAAGCAAGGAAATTGGATGCCGTACGAGTTGAAGCCGAGAGATGTTGAATGGCGTTTGTTTGCTTGTGAACAGCTGTTTGAAAGGCAAAGACGGAAGGGCTTTCTGCATCGCATTGTGACTGGGGACGAAAAATGAGTTCATTATGATAATCCCAAACGCAGAAAATCATGGGGAGTTCCCGGCCATGCTTCCACGTCGACGGTCAAACCGAATATTCACGACTCCAAGATCATGCTCTGTATTTGGTGGGACCAGCTCGGCGTAGTATATTATGAGCTGTTAAACCGACTGAAACAATCGCAGGCGATCAGTATCGAACGCAATTGATGCGTTTGAGCCGAACATTGAAAGACAAATGGCCGCAATACAACGAGAGACATGATAAAGTGATTTTGCAGCATGACAATGCTCGACCCCATGTTGCGAAAGTGGTCAAGACATACTTGGAAACGTTGAAATGGGAAGTCCTACCCCGCCGTATTTTCTAGTTGCTTCCTCTGACTATCACTTGTTTCGATCAATGGCACACGGCCTGGCTGACCAGCACTTCCGGTCTTATGAAGAAGTAAAATATTGGATCGATTCGTGGATCGCCTCAAAAGATGACCAGTTTTTTCGACGCGGGATTCGTATGCTGCCCGAAAGATGGGAGAAAGTGGTCAGCGATGGACAATACTTTGAATCATAAATGTATAACCAGTTTTTTTACAATAAAGCCTCGAATTTCGGAAAAAAACGGTATAAGCAAAATTATACGCCTTATAAAAACGTCTGTATTTTGATTAACATTTTGATAAAACACACGACTAAAATAATTGAATTAAACCGACATTTAAGTTGTATAATAAAAACAACACAGAAATAAAGAAAATATGTCATGTACTTTAGACGAGTTATCTGAAATTTACGATTCAAAAACACGATAGCATATTATTAATTTTAATAAAACATGATCAGATAGAAATAGATTCAAAACGGTATCTAAGCTATATGACGAAAACGATAGACAAATACAGAAAATTTATCAAATATAGCAGTTAAATAATATGAAATTTATGATTAAAAACGATATTTAAGCTATATAATAAAAATATAATGTTTATAAGAAACTATATAACTTAATCCATAATTTAATCCATTCCATCCAGAATGTCGCTATATGTTAGAATAAGATAGATTTTATGGAAAAATTATCGTATTCTATAATTGATAACATAATGTGACATTTAGGTTATTAAATAATTAATTACTCAATAACTTAAATAAATAATTAATTATATAACAACGATGGAATAATTTATAAAATTTTTTATAACATATACACAGTGCGACAAATATGTTCCCGGACACGAACCACATCTCAACAATCAGTGGCGACATCTGTGCGTTCAACAATGCATTTTCAAACATGCATTTTAAAGGTTGAACATTTTGCTATCATTTGTCAAGTCATCAAAGTTTCATTCATTTTGGTTGACATATAACGAAGATATGACAGTTCATGTTAAACAAGATTTTGGTCGAGGTAGAAATTTTAATATGGAACAAAGAGCAGTGATTAAATTTAACGCAAAACTTGGTAAAAGTGCATCAGAAACATTCCTCCTCCATCATTTTTAGTGATGCATTGCGATCGTTTGCAACAAAATCACGTACTTTTTCGATCATTTCGGGTGTTCGAACCAAAATTGGCCGTCCTGATTTTTTGTCATCTTCAAGGGTTTTTCTGCCTTCCAAAAAACGCTTATGCCACTTAAAAACAGCTGTACGATTTAGACATTGACTGCCGTAAACTTGTTGCATCGATCGGAATGTTTCTTCAAGTTTTGCGTTAAATTTAATCACTGCTCTTTGTTCCATATTAAAATTTCTACCTCGACCAAAATTTTGTTTAACATGAACTGTCATATCTTCGTTATATGTCAACCAAATGAATGAAACTTTGACAGATGATAGCAAAATGTTCAACCTTTAAAATGTATGTTTGAACGCACAGATGTCGCCACTGATTGCTGAGAGATGTGGTTCGTGTCCGGGAACATATTTGTCACTGTGTACCTATTTAAATATAGGAACATTTTCGAATTAAATTGTATAGATTTGCATAAATTATCCTGTCACTTATTTTATATTAAATCAAATAACGTGACAAAGACGCTTGTGTATACAGTTACTTATTCTATTGTTTAAATAAGATAAGATATAAAATGATAGATTAACTGTACAACTTTGTTATGTATGCCGAAATCCGCGAAATAATTGTTCAATGATCTGAAAAATGTCATATTATATTGTCAACGATAGAATACGACAATTTTTTTATAACATCTTATTCAAACATACAGCGATATTTTTAGATTAAATTATATAGGTTCGTATAAATATCCTATCGTTTATTTGATATTAAAACAAAAAATGTGATAGGATCATATAGAGAAGCCTATGTATTCAAATAGGTATTCTATCGTTTAAATATGATAAAATATAAAACGAAAAAAATTTATACCTTTGGTATGTTGAAATCTGCAAAATAATTATAAAATGAATTGAATGTTACATTATATTGTCAATGATAGAATATGATAATTTTTCTGTAATATCTATCTTATTCGAACATACAGCAAGAATAGTTTAATAGAAGTAGAAGTTTACTGGAAAAAAATTATAAACCAGCACGAAAGTCTCGAAAGGCCATTAGAAAAGAAATGCGTATGTTTGAGACTCGATACTTGTGAAGAAAATATGCGAAAAAAATCGAATAGTTGCAAAAAGCATGTTTCTCGCTTATAAAACGAAAGATATTGATTGTATGGATAAAATTCTATATAAAGAATATATTGTAGATATTCGAAATATCTATAAAATGAGTGGAATATTAAAATCGATCTATTAATTCAATAGAAAAAAAATATAAAATACCAAAAAAGGTCTTTTTTTCACTCGTTCTCTATTCATTGAAATTTAAACAAAGCAAAGCTTTGAAATTTTCGTACAATGTATCCCTCATAATGACGAACAAATCTAGCCCTAAATTCATTAGTTTTTACAAAAAGTCATTTGTTCACTAAAAGCTGTCTGCGAAAAACTTAATTTCTTCATCTTTGAGCATGGCAATTTATAGGAGTGATTTTTTTTCTTCAAGAGTTGTACTATTACGTATACTTAATAATAAAATGATTTTTTGCAGTTAAACTATTATAAAATGACTTTAAAAAGTGGGTCTTCTTCATATAAAAAAAATGGAAATAATTTCGCTTTTTTTTTGCGTTAATATGCATCATATCAAATAATCGTGTAAAGCATTCGAAATCTGACATTTTTCTACGAATAAAAAAAAAAGATTACCGTCCGATTATTAGGAGCCGAGATAGCAATTTTTTTTTTAAATCACTGTGACTCTAGTTTTTAAGATTAAGAGTTCTGGCACCAATTTATCAAGGAAGAATTGAATTTGCTGTTTAAAAAATCTCGAATTGTAACTATGAAATTTTTAGTTTAAATTTCTTTAAGAAAATTTCTTCTTTCTTGAATTTTTATTTTTTCAGTTTATTACTAAAAAATCATGTTTGAGTATGGAACACATATTTGATTAACAAATTTAAGTCACATAAGCTATGTCTCTTTATTTAATATGCTGTAAAAAGTGTTAAATTGGACAATTAAAAGTACGGAATTATCAGTACAAAATTGTTTTTGTGGATTTAATTGCAGATGCAAATATGACATATGTAAACAAATAATTAAGTAATTTGCCAAATAAAATCAAAATTTTTGAAGGGTTATGAGCCAGAGATACAAAACAAAGAAAATATATTATAAAATTATAAATATGAAAATATAATAAAGCAAACGTTTCGACATCAATCGGGTCATTCTCAATATTGATAAAAAAATTTTTGTAAATGTTAAATTATTACAAACGATATATAAATTATCTATTACTTAGTACATGTATAATATAATGTAAATACGTGTTAATTACTGAAATGCTTGCAACGATGTAGTCAATACTTTAGTCCTTCTTAATAATCCAGAAACCCACGAATAATGGCATTTTGCGTGTGTTCTTGTAAATCCTGTTTTATAATGTTAAGTCCAAAGATAAAATTCTCATAGTAGTCATAAAACCTTGGAAGCATTCCAGCAATATATAGACGTTAAAATAAAAAGATCTATAAAGAAAAAGTAAAGTAACCATAGCAATACAAGTTCACACAATTATGCAACTATAAAATGAAATTAGCAAAATATTATATAAGTATCTTCTTAGGTAAAAAGTTTAAATCTCATTAAAAGAAGAAAAAGTAATAGTTCGCTTATAGAATCCCATCTTATATTACAGCAATTGCAATGAGAAGAAAAAATGTGCCAAAGCTGCTATGTAGCGTCTCAACCAAAAATAATATAAGGAGAATAATAAAAGGAAATAAAGGAAGATGCCGACTGGAAGAGGAATAAGAATAAACTAAGAAGGGAAAAGAGACTGTATGATAATGAATCCGTAGCATTTTGTTTGTTAATTCCATACATCCATTTTTGTCTAATATGTACCATTTCCGAAATTAATCTCTTATTATAGGAAGGTTCTAGGTCCAAGGTTTTCACATTGTTCCATTTAAATTATGATTCTCTTCTATACGGTAATTAGAGATAACCGATAGAGACTTAATTATTTTATTAATGTCGGAAACATGCAATCGCATCTTTAACTGTCTCTTAGTTTGGCTTACGTAACTAACATCACAGTCATCACATGAAATCTTGTAGACAACATTTTGATTATGTTCCAATCCGATCCTTATCCTTTTTCATTAAATTTTTCAATATATTCGGAATAGTATAAGCTAGTTTGCAATTGAACATATTTACAAGCGGTGAAAATTTTTCAGAAATGGAATTGACATATGGAACAGAGAAAAAACTTTTCTTTAACTTTATTAATATTAGTAATAATACTGTGGGAGTTCTAACTCAGGAATTCCAAGGGAAATGCGGGGCGCGGGGGATTCTTCGGAGATGGTAGTATGACATCATGCGACAGTAAGACATCACAGATTTTTGAGGACTGCAGTCACGTACAAGACAGCAAAAAACATCACGAAAAAGAGGATATTGTCATGAACAAAAAACAATACAAAAACAAATGGTTATAAAACGAAAAGTGTTACAAAGGCTATTTGCTGGTATATACTCCAACCGTTTTTGGCCAAGATATGGCGTAATGTAATTTTTCTAGAAACAACATTTATTAATTATTTTAAATAAATACAATCAAGTTTCATAATTAATCGATTGAGTGCCAACATCTGGCTGCTATCGAAATCGATGATATTGAAAACGCAACATCTTTCTCTGATAAAAGAGCCTCGTTCGTTTATCCTCTTTTTGGGGAAAGAACATGACAATTGAACATGTTTTTGCAATATATTTCAAGGTTAGTAGAAGTGTAAATGTAAGTAAAACTCGATAGAATTGTATTTTTATAAATATTATGAGAGTGAAGCATACTTTGAAAATGAGCACATAATGCTCTATTCTGAAAAGAGGGAGTTACAGACGAAAATAAATTCAGTCTAGAAATGCGCCAGATTATAGTACGTTGAAATCTATGAGAGCGAACTCGTCTTACCGTTAATGAATCGTTGTAAATATAGATTGAGATTTCAATTAAGTAGAGCGCGATCTGTTGAAGCGATCCCATCAAATTGCTACCTTGAAGGAGTGTTTCACATGGATAGAAGAGTGCAATGAATTTATTAAACAGCTTAAAGAATGCAATCATGTCAAGTATCCACGGCTCTCCACTGGATTCAGACAATTTTCAGATAATCGATACATTTGCACGATTTGATGGTACAAAGACTCAATTAGAAAGACGATTTCTGCATTTTAGTGCTGATTACGCGAGCACTAGCAATAACAGTGACAATAACGAGGAAAGATCTTTTGTTTGGCGAGAGATCGATGCAGCATTTGAAAATCGAATTTTAACCGATGCGGTAATTAACGCGGATTATATCGAGCCATGACGATTTTTATAAGACATTAGCAGTGTAGTGCTCGAGCGAGTGCAAGACACAATGGAAAAACACAACTGTATAAAAGTGAACATGATATTTAACGGTGAATTTGCAACGGGTGATAAACATGCCAATAAAAGTATTAATACTAAAAACTATGAACTCTTTCAAACATCGAATTTGCGTGAGTGGTACGAGCACGTTATCGAACCCACGTTGGCATCTCTCGAGGAGTTTCAAGAACGTGACAGTGTGTGGGCGTTGTCGCGAATCCTGAATCTTACAATAAACATTAATAAGTGTAATCCAATGTGCGTGGGATGTCACTTCGAAATGCCGCCGAGAGATAATGAAGAGAGTGGTGATTAACGCGATCGATGCATGCTTCGTGTGGTCGGTGGTCGCCGCTCTGTATCCAGCCGAAAGAAACGCGGATCGTGAATCTTCTATCCACACTATACGATGGTGCTGAATTTGCAAAATAGAGAATTTCCTATAACATTAAAAAACGTAATAAAATTCAAATGTCTCAACGACGTGTCATTAATTAATGTATACAGTATCGAGGGACAGAAAACGTTAAACATTCTCCCGATACGACTCGCTGAAGACAGAAAGGAGAAACATGTCAATTTACTATATTTGCAAGATCCGCGAGACAACAATGTGAGCCATTTCGTATGGATTAAGAATCTGTCTCAGTTCGTGAGCTCGCAATTGAGTAAACATCACGGTCAAAAGTACATTTGCAATCGATAATATATGCTTAATAAAAATGAATTCTTCTTTAAAAAAAAATTAACATTATTTATTTTTATTTGTAGCTGTACATTATTTTCATTCCAACGAGAGACGATGTGCAGTCACACATAGTAGATTGCCGACGAATAAACGACTGCGCTATTCGGCTACGGAGCGACGGCGACAAGTGGTTGAGTTTTAATAACTACGAGGAAAAAATCAATAAGTACCCGTGTTTCAAGATAGGTGACTTGCTGATGCAAGTTGGCATTACCATCGTGTACTACCATCTTTCAAACGACGCCATACAAAATTTCAGAGTGATTTATGCAATAGTCTTGATTTGACAGCAATTCGTAGTGAGCGTGTTTGATGTTTTCCGATATAATGGAAAAAGAGCAATATCGATTCGTGATTCGTTTCTTATTTTTGGATAGAAAAACGTGCGAAGAAATAAAAACAAAGTTGGATGCCGTCTATAGGAACTCTTCACCATCTATGACAACCGTCAGATATTGGTTCAACGAATTCAAACGTGGTCGTTTGTCTGTTTTTGATGAGGAGCGCCCGGCAGACATGGTTACTGAGGAAATCGTTGGAAAAGTTCACGACATGATTCTCGCTGATCGCTGAACGAAAGTGCATGAAGTAGCAGAGGCCGTAGGCGTGTCGGAATGGCATTCAATATTTTGCATAACTTAGGAATGAAAAAGTTGTCGGCCCGATGGGTGCCGCGATTGCTCACCACGATTGCTTCACTCCTCCGCAGTCGCCACAGCCAAATTGGTCGAATTGCGCTACGAATTGCTGCCGCATCCACCGTACTCTCCAAATTTAGTGACTTCTTCTTGTTTTCAAACTTGAAAAAATGGCTCGGTGGAAAGAAATTCACGTCGAATGAGATTATCGCCGAAACAGAGGCCTATTTTGCAGAGTTCGACAAATCGTATTTTTCTGAGGGGTTAAAAAAATGGCAGAAGCGTTGAGAAAAGTGTATCCTCCTAAAAGGGAATTACGTTGAAAAATAAAAAAAATTTTTGTGAAAAACTTGCGTCTTCATTACTAACACGGATACTTATTGATTTGCTCTCGTATAATAGGAAGGAATATATACAAGTTTCATTTGTCGTTTACGCTGATCTAGAATGCATCCTCGAGAAAACTGATAGCGATGAGAAAGTATCTACGCACACGTATCAACGTCAAGTAATATAGAATACTACGTGCGCTGTTCGTACGACGATTCGCTAAAATATCGATTCCGTCGCGATCCGGATTGTGGTTCGTCGAAAAATTGAGAAGTTTAGCACATTGCGTATAAAAAATTTTAGCAGCAATGTCCCCATGGAAACTTTGTCGAGCGAACAGTGGGAGACATTGCGCAGCACGACGCATTGTCACATGTGCGAAAAGCCTTTCGCGCTAAACGATAATCGAGTAAGTGAACATTGCCATTTAACCGGTCGTTACAGGAGTCTCACGCATTCAAATTGCAATTTAAATTATAAAAACTCATATTTTATTCCCATAGTTTTCCATGATTTATCAGGTTATGACTTACATTTTATTATCAAAGAAATAGCTACAGCATATAAAAACAGTATAGATTTATTACCAATACCAAAGGAAAAATATATATCATTTACAAAAAAAGATACCGTTGAAAGATCAGATTCGCGAAATAATATAAAATTACGGTTTATAGATTTTTATAAATTTTTAAGTACAGTCTTGACAAATTAACATTCTTTCTCAATAAAAATGAACTTCGAATTTTACAACATGAATTTCAAAATTTGTCCGAAGACTTCGAGTTACTAACACGAAAAGAGATTTTTCCATACGAATACATTGATTGCGCTGACAAGTTGCAGGATACGCGTTTACCATCGCTCGAATCATTCTACAGTTCCTTGACCGGTGACATATCCGAAAATAATTACGCGTACGCCGTGAAAGTATGGTAACAGTTTTCTGTTCAAACCTTGGGTGAATAGAGCGATCTATATTTAAAAACGGACGTATTGCTGTTAACCAACATATTTGAAAATTTTCACAATAAATGTATTGAAAGTTATGGTCTCGACCCTGCGTATTATTATATTTTACCAGGTTTTACGAGACGCTATGCTGAAACATAAATTTCGAACTGTTCACTGACATCAATATGGTGATATTTATCGAGCGCGGTATACGCGGCGGTCTTAGTCAATGTTCCAGCAGATACGCGCGAACCAATAACAAATATATGCAGTCGTACAACCCATCAAAATCTTCTACTTGATGTACTTCGATGTTAATAATTTATACGGATGGGCGATGTGTCAACCGTTGCCATACGCCAAATTTCGATGGGTCGATAACGTCTCGACTTTAACGCGATTGCTTAGGATTTGCTCACAGATTACGTTCTTGAGGTCGACTTAGAATATCTGGAGCTTTGCACGACGAACATGTTGATCTGCCATTCTGTCCAACGCGTGATAAACCACCTGGCAAACAGCAGGATAAACTTTTAGCGACTGTATATGACAAAAAACTTACTTTATGTATTATCGCAACTGCAGCAGTGCAAGCGTCACAGTCTTCGTGTAACAAAGATTCATCGCGTATTACAATTCGCACAATCACCATAGTTTCGCGATGGTTAGCTATTACATAGAACTTAATACAAAATTTAGAACGTTTGCGAAGAATGACTTTGAGAAAAATTTATTTAATTTAATGAATAATGCAGTATTCGGCAAAACCATAGAGAACGTGCGCAATCACATCGATGTAAAATTATTAACACATGGGATGGACGATACGGCGCAGAGGCAATGATCGTGAAGCTGAATTTTCACAGCAGAAGTGTATTTGCTGAAAATCTGATAGCAATTGAAATTCGTAAACTTGAGTTGAAGTCAATTTCAACAAACCGATCTATGTAGGAATGTGCATACTCGATATATCGAAAGTCTATTTGTATGAATTTCACCACGAATATATGTTACCTCTGTATCGTAAAAAATGTGAAATTATGTACACAGACACTGATAGCCTCATATATCACATGTGATGACATTTATGAACAAAAAAAGCGCGATATCACTAGATTCGATAAGAGCGATTATTCTATCGATAATATGTATGGTATACCACTTGCTAACAAAAAAATGCGAGGCTTACTGAAGGATGAAAATAATGGCGCAATATTGACTGAATTCGTCGCACTCAGATGCACAGCGCGCAAAATTCATCGCACGACATGTCGATATTTACATGATCGTTATAAACGTGTTTCAAGTTGGAATCATTTTGTTTGAACAGGATCAGCAAGTTCGCGATATCTTAGTATAAGATGTTTAGGTATCCTCTCTGACAGAGATAGATGCAGTCGATGTTCGCGTGACGACCCATCGAAAAGTATTCTCTCACCGCATCCTGCTTGTCGCATGCCACGTCGTCAAAGATAAAAATAGAACTTGTCACAATAATATATATTGTTAGATAATGATTTAAATTTTTAAAGGTTGAAATTTTTGAGGACACACTTGATGTATGTTCACTTTGAACTGGCACCTTTATTAATATATCAGTTATTTGTCGTGAAAATATATCATCAGATAATCATTTAAATTTTTAAAGGTTTAAATTTTTTAAGAATACGCTTTAAGTATATTCACTTTAAACTAGGACCTTGAATAATATATCAGTTACTTTTCATGGTAATATATATTGTTTAAATATTAGGTGTACAACTTTGCTTTCGCCGTTTTCCTATAGATGGCTTTAGCGGTACGTGATGGTCGAAATAAATAGATCATATACGTCATACAATAAACTTGGGCATCTGTTAACCCCATAGAAAATCGATTTGTGTCTGCATCATAAAGATATTTTCGATTGAAAATGTCAGTTTACGAGCCAAATTCTCGTCATTTGCGGGAGGCAATTTAATTTTCTGCAATATGAAGAAATCTGCGGCTGAGGCTCATCGAATGCTCTCAAATACTTATGGTGAGGCCGCTATTAGTGAAAGAACGTGTCGTGAGCGGTTTCAACGCTTCAAGAACGGTGATTTTGACGTCGAAGACCGGCATAGCAGTGGAAGAGAGAAGGTTTTCGAAGATGCAGAATTGGAGGCATTACTTGATCAAGACTCATATCAAAATCAAGAAGAATTGGCACGATTGGGAGTGACTCAACAAACCATTTCAAAACTCCTCAAAGTCATGGGAATGATTCAGAAGCAAGAAAATTGGTGCCGTACGAGTTGAAACCAAGAGATGTTGAACGGCATTTGTTTGCTTGTGAACAGCTGCTTGAAAAGCAAAGACAGAAGGGATTTTTGCATCGCATTGTAACAAAAAATAGATTCATTACGATATTATCCTAAGCGCAGAAAATCATGGGAAGTCCCCGGCCATGCTTCCACGTCGACGGCCAAAACCGAATATTCACGGCTCCAAGGTCAGTATTTGGTGGGACCAGTTCGGCGTAGTGTATTATGAGCTGTTAAAACCGTCTGAAACAATCACAGGTGATCAGTATCGAACGCAATTGATGCGTTTGAGCATTGAAAGACAAACGGCCGCAATACAACGAGAGACACGATAAGGTGATTTTGCAACATGACAATGCTCCATGTTGCGAAAGTGGTCAAGACATACTTGGAAACGTTGAAATGGGAAGTTCTACCTCACCCGCCGTATTCTCCAGACGTTGCTCCCTCTGACTATCACTTGTTTCGATCAATGGCACACGGCCTGGCTGACCAGCACTTCCGGTCTTATGAAGAAGTAAAAAATTGGATCGATTCGTGGATCGCCTCAAAAGATGACCAGTTTTTTTGACGCGGGATTCATACCCGAAAGATCGGAAAAAGTAATGGCCAGCGATAGACAATACTTTGAATCATAAATGTATAACCAGTTTTTTACAATAAAGCCTCGAATTTCGGAAAAAAAACGGCGGAAGCAAAGTTGTACACCTAATATATTATCAGATAATCGTTTACATTTTTGAGAATACGCTTTATGTATGTTTTCTTTGAACTTGAATAATATATCAATTACTTTTCATGGTAATACATATATATTGTTAGATAATCATTTATATTTTGAAAGGTTTATGTTTTGAAGATCTGTTTTTGAACATGACCTGAACTTATCATTTGAATGAATTTTTATGGATATATCATCTACTTTTCAGAGTACAGATATACGGGGCAACTTTCTAGTAATACAAGAGAGAGGGGGGGGGGGAGAGAGAGAGAGAGAGAGAGAGAGTATCACAAATGTATATATTTTCAACTCTTATCACGTAACCTTTTGTAAGTTACAATTCATGCAATACAGTCAGAAAAAATTGAAACATATGGTATATACATATAAACATATCTCATATGTGCATATATATTATATTTAGTAGTACATATGTAACTTATAATTATAACAAATATTGTTTATACATTACATATTTATTTCAATTGCAACAGAATGAATTCTTAATATTCTATGAATATGCTTAAAATAAAGAATGGGCCTCTCCATCACCTATTCTCGTAAGGATGAAACCACATTTTCTTCGTCTCTCCCATTTTAACACAACTTTTAATATTTATTTTCATTGTAACAGAATGAACTTTTAATATTGTATGAATATAGTTTTTTTTTTGTGAGGAGGAGAAAAATCTTCACAGTTCCTCATCCGGGATGCTCCCGAAGGAAAAACAGGATGAGGGAAAGATACCCAGAAGCCGGTCTTCTGATTGTGAGTCTGCGTCCCTCCTATACGGAAGGATTGTCGTCAGACTCCAGACAGGCCAGAGCTAAAAGAGCCTTTTGCCTCTTCAAAACCTGACGCTCCCACTCGGCTCGAGATCCGCGAGGCCGTCATCATTCGCAGTCACATAGCCGCCCTGATAGTGCCGTATGACCTTCAAGGACATCGAGCCCCAACCCCTCAAAAAAGTAACGTCCTCTCCGCGGCCCAAGATGGACAAAACAACAGCGTGTGCATCGCCGTATTCGCAGTCGCACGACAATGTGCACAAATCGGCGACGCGTTACGCTATATCTCAAAAAAATAGACCTTAAAACATGACATGAATTAAAATTTGGATCATGCAGATTGTATGAATATACTAAAAATAAAGAATGAGCCCCTCCATCGCTCTTTCTCGTAAGAACGCAACCACATTTTTTTCGTCTCTCCGATTTTAACACGATCTTTAACATAGAGATTCATTTCTTATTAATACTCTGAAATATGAAGTTCTTCGACTATGGTAAGAAATTTTTGTTATTCATAGTAATATATCGATCCTTAGGGCAAGCCAGAACTTTATTGCATTAATGCGTTTTAATGCGACGCTTACGACAACCTACATACAGTATCAGAGCAGCGGATGTGTTGTTTCCGCGCTTACGGCAACCCTTATACAGTGCACCCTTATACTAGAGCAGTCGATGTTTTAATGCAGCGTTTATACGGCGCCGGAGCAACCGATGTTTTATTTCAGCACTTATGGCAGTCCTTATACCGCGAAAGCAAACGATTAATTGTTTCAATATTTTGAAATAAAATTTAATTATAAACTCAATAGTTTATTAAGGTTCACCTAAACATACCAGAAAAATTCTGTTCTATTCCAAGAAAATGTCATTAAATGTAAATTTATCATCAGTCATTAATGTTATTTCCAAACTTACTTAATCTGCTCGAAGAACAGTATGTACCCCTTGTGCTCCTTTTTCATTTCTTCTTGATAACTTGTAAATCATTAGAGTAACACCATTCCGACTTTTTGTCTGCTCTCAACGTACACGTGTAGTGACCACGATTCATTCTTCCGCCCTCATGAAATATAGCGCTTATTAACTTGTACTTTTTTTATTAATCGTGACAATACTCGTCGTAAAACGGATACAGTTGATTCGATTACAGTTTCCTTTTTCAGAATGATATTCTTACATTTATTACAATTGCCATTTTTCGTTTCCCATTTCGAAAATTCTAAATCAATCAAAGTTTGCAGACTGACACCTTTTTTCCTTTTTAATGTCGACTGTATATATATATATATATAGGTAATATATAGGTATTAGCAAACAACTCTTTTCTAACGTAGTTACATTATATAAGGCGTACGACTTTGCTTATACCGTTTTTTTCCGAAATTCGAGGCTTTATTGTAAAAAACTGGTTATACTATATTTATGATTCAAAGTATTGTCCGCTGGACAAAGTATCGCTGGCCACTACTTTCTCCCATCTTTCGAGCAGCATACGAATCCCGCGTCGAAAAAACTGGTCACCATTTGAGGCGATCCACGAATCGATCCAATTTTTTACTTCTTCATAAGACCGGAAGTGCTGATCGTGTGCCATTGATCGAAACAAGTGATAGTCAGAGGGTACAACGTCTGGAGAATACGGCGGGTGGGATAGGACTTCCCATTTCAACGTTTCCAAGTATGTCTTGACCACTTTCTCAACATGGGGTCGAGCATTGTCATGCTGCAAAATCACTTTATCGTGTCTCTCGTTGTATTGCGTTTGTCTTTCAATGCTCTGCTCAAACGCATCAATTGCGTTCGATACTGATCGCCTGTGATTATTTCAGCCGGTTTTAACAGCTCATAATATACTACGCCGAGCTGGTCCCACCAAATACAGAGCATGACCTTGGAGCCGTGAATATTCGGTTTGGCCGTCGACGTGGAAGCATGGCCGGGAACTCCCCATGATTTTCTGCGCTTGGGATTATCGTAATGAACCCATTTTTCGTCCCCAGTCACAATGCAGAAAGCCCTTCCGTCTTTGCCTTTCAAGCAGCTGTTCACAAGCAAACAAACGCCATTCAACATCTCTCGGCTTCAACTCGTAGGGTACCCAATTTCCTTGCTTCTGAATCATTCCCATGGCTTTGAGACATTTTGAAATGGCTGGTTGAGTCACTCCTAATGATCGTGCCAATTCTTTTTGATTTTGACAAGAGTCTTGATCAAGTAATGCCTTCAATTCTGCATCTTCGAAAACCTTCTCTCTTCCACCGCTATGCTGGTCTTCGACATGAAAATCACCGTTCTTGAAGCGTTGAAACCACTTACGACACGTTCTTTCACTAATAGCGGCTTCACCATAAATATTTGAGAGCATTCGATGAGCCTCAGTCGCAGATTTCTTCATATTAAAGCAGAAAATTAAAACCTCCCGCAAATGACAAGAATTTGGCTCGTAAACTGACATTTTTAATCGAGAATAACTTTATGATGCAGACACAAATCGACTAATGTTTCTATGGGATTATGTTGACAGATGCCCAAGTTTATTGTGTGACGTCTATGATCTATTTATTTCGATCACCACTTACCGCCATCTGTACGAAAAAGGTATAAGCAAAGTCATACACTTAATAATTATAATATATTTGGCATTTGAACAAAATGTTACGTGCTTCAATTCGAGTTCTATTATAATACATCATTGATTTCGGAATACATCGATATTAAAGCCGTGAAAAATTCCGAAACATTTTGTTGTGTTTGTTCTTCGAAGCGTTCTCCGACAGATCTTCTAACCGCTGGAATATTACAATACTTACGTTTAATATACGCGCAGATAGCATCAGTCAATACGTTCGATACTTTATTTTTCAGTATTTGTTGTCTGATACGTACACAATGAAACGCATATTGCAATATTACATTAGCGTAACACGAAACATGATCGTCATTGCAGAGGCACGGAAATATATTTTTCATGTAACTGTACTTCCTAGTTCCTCGCAACCATAATTCTGTACATCATCAATGATATCAGGTATGGCCCATCGATAGTCGTGAATTTTCACAGCCTTTTTCTCGGACGAATGGATTTATGGTAGCTGAGCTTTGAACACAGATCTTAATCGATTATATTCTATGGCTTCCGAGTTTGCTTTAACGGATGCCGGATTAAAATTTAGGATTCAAATGTAGGCCTTCCAGTGTAATCACTCGTGACAAACCTACATAGACTTACTCATCACTGAACGTATTCGTTCCTAGATCCATCATTGCATTTTTACATGTAATTATTTGACTTTTGTGTATAGTTATTCCATAACTGAGAGACAATCGAAATTGTTTCTGATGTACCATCATTTTGTGAAATACTTCGAATTTAATATCTTTCGTTATTGATTTCTTTGTTATCCGAAATAACTATTTTAATGGAATCAATATGATTTCTGTCAACAGAGCGATTGACTGTAACTACATTGCCTATCGTCCCATTGATAAGTCCCAAAGTTACATCAATGTTTCGTCGAATCATCACTTTAACGCCAATTTTAATCGCTATTACTCTTTCAATGTCAGCTGTTTCTGAAACTTTGTCTTCCAAAATTTTGTGCACTCTTTTTTTTATTGCTGGAGCACAATCGACATCATCTTCTGCTATCAGTGCAATTTCATCTCCGTCAATTTTATCGAGCATTGCCGTGTTCAAAACCTTACACAAATAACACGTGGTCATAAACACATTGTATCAACCGGTAATTGATTCATATAAGTGCAAAGTTCATTCAATCTTTCGCAACTACTTCCTTTGAATGATAGATTTTTCTCGACTGAAGGATATTGATATCAGAATCCGTTATCCTAGGATTGGATATAGAATCCAATCCTATTCCAATCCTATTCGTATTCTAGAAAGTATAACACGATGTGTAATCTTCACAAATCAGATCTACCCATGGTAGTATACCCATGATACCTAAATACTTGTGAATTTCTGATCGAGACATTTTCACGAACGGAGATTGTTCTTTTAGCAGGAGAAAGCTGCAACAAGTCTCCAAATAAAAGAATATGTTTTCTGCCAAAGAAACCATCATCTGAATCTGTCGTATCAAAGATTTTACATAATCGTAGATTGATAAACATAAATGTCACATTCGAAATCATGGATACTTCATCAATTAAATAATTCGACAATCTTTAATTTGTCTCTCAAAGTTTTCAAAACCATGTCTGACAAGTGCGTATATTTTGCCGTAGATTTATGGATGACGGATAGCTGAAACATTCTATGGATCATCAAACTATCGATATTGAATGCCGCGATATCCGTAGGAGCAGATATGGCAGTTGTTTTTTTTAAATGTATTCTGATCCAATGTTTAGTCGTTTCAATAAAAAAACTTCTTCCTGCATCACCTTTGCCACTTACGTACAGTCGCAGAATCTGATTTTTATTTTGTAAAACTTGACATACTCTATCAAAGACTCTTTTCTGGTCTTCGTACAATCGCAACATCATTTACCATAAATCAATCGGGGCGTCAATCTTACCAAAATCTATCAGATCTTTCATCACGTTGTCAGCTTTTATCGGATTGCAATCCAGTTCATTATCATCGAATTTGTCTCTATCTGCTGTTTTCAGATCATTTTCGCGCTTCTCGATTAATTCAGCAATGCGCTCAAAAGCTGACTGTATTTCTTCGAGCCTTCCGTGATATTTCATCACCTTCGTCAAAACAGACACTGAATTCTTAAAGGCATCTATGTAAGTCTCGTATGCACCTTTGAGTGTACTCAAGTTTCTCCACGGTTTAAATAAAAAAAGGAGCGAGTAGAAGTATTTTTCAGGTTCAGTTTTTACATTAAATCGATAATTTATTAATTAAATAACACTTTTTTCGTTTTTTTTAAATAAACTCGATACAAGTTTGTAACATTCGACATTTTTTGGCATTTGTCTCGTAATTTCCCAAAATCTGGCAAAATCGTACAAATTTAATGATTCTAATTCCTTAGGGCTACTTGGATAGTAATCATCGATGAGCGACGGACAATAAATATTCATATAATTTTCATCAAGAGCTTTAATTTCATTAAATGTTTTAACTTTTCTGTTTCTCATCTCATTAACGTCAATCAATTTGACAATGGTATCACTGTCTGTAATACGAGGAATTCCCTAATAGTATCCGTAGTTTCTAAAGCATCACATTCTCTGTTATTCAATGAACGCATCGCAAAATTCCACAGTTTCGATGCCAAGGACTTGTTGGAATCTATCATTGCAAAGCCTATATTGCATTTTTCCAACTTTGTCGTGTATTTAGTTAAGTATTAGTTTAAAAACTCTAATTTTTTTCCAATAAATTGTATGTCCATATTCCCCTCCCAGGCTAACTTGATAATCGGATTATAATCTGCAACCCTTAAGGCACTTCCCTCTTGGAGCGACAGACATATTCATCCCTAAGTTGTTTAAGATTGCAAAATTAAATACTCTGACTATGCAAAATAATTCTCTGCTTTATGCGCTACTATTTCTAAGCATTTTTATTTTTACACTGCAACCCTTAAGGCACTTCTTGGAGCGAAAGTGTTGGACACTTTATAACAGCGAGCTTTCAAAATAATCCAAAACGATGATTGGAATACGATGATTTAAGAAATCAACCAAAAAATCTTCCATCTCTATGTCAAATCTCTATATCAAAGATCATGTTAAAATCGAAGAAACGAAGAAAATGTGGTTGCGTTCTCACGTAAATGGGCGATGGAGACTCATTCTTTATTTTTAGTATATTCATATAATCTGCATGACTCAGATTTTAATGGGTCATGGGAACTTTGAAGCCAATCTTTTTGAGATACAACGCAATACGTCCGATTTGTGCGCATGGTCATGCGACTGCGGATATGGCGATGCACACACTATTGTTTTGCCCATCTTGGGCTGCGGAGAGGATGTCACTTTTTGTGCGATTGGGATTCGATGTCCTTGACAGGACATACGGCTCCATTGTGAAGGCAACTATGTGCTCCGCTGCGTTGGACGGCGGATTTCTGCGAGGCTGTCACAAGAAGGAGCGGGCCGAATGAGAGCGTCAAGCCCTGAAGAGGCAAAGGGCTCTTTTAGCTCGGGCCTGTCTGGGATCTGATGACAACCATGTGTAAAAGTGTATATATAATGTACATATTTAGAATAGTATTTAATACCTGTAATATAGATTCTAGCTTTAAGTAGTATACCGGATCATGAAGGTGGGAGCGTACAGGTATATTCCACGACTTGGGTGTACCCTGATGAAATGCCGCTGGGTAGGCGGTTCCAAGGTGTCCCAATGTAGTCTTGCGGAGATGCTGAATAGAGGGAGTTTTTTTAGCAGGTAAGCAATGATGTCCGCTGTCTTTCCGTATAGGAGGTACACAGACTCATCGAATCTTGCACAATCAGGAGACTGGCTCCTGGGTGTCATCCGGTTAGCTTCTCCTTCGAGAGCATCCTAAATAAGGAGCTATGTGAAGATTTTTTTCCTCCTCGCAAACAAAAAAAAAGTATATTCATATAACATTAAAAATTCATTCTGTTGCAGTCGAAATAAATATTAAATGTTGTGTTAAAATCGGAAAGTCAAAGAAAATATGGTTATATTTTCACAAGAATGGACGATGGAGGAGCCCATTCTTTATTTTAAGTTTACATATATTCGTAATGACACGCGCTATATCAACTGGGACGTAATGTCAGCTGTATGACGATAGATTACGATAATGATCATCAGTACACATCCACTAGAAGTCTGTACATATATTTTTTTATCTCTCTATCGATCAGTTTTAAAATCGATCTATTTTAAATATATGTAAATATATATATATATATATATATATATATATATATATAAATATAAATTTATATACATATATATAAATTCATATATACAGGATGCGTCAAGTATTTGAGGACATATTGACTATAAAACTAAAATGCGTATATTTCTTAGAAAACTTATTGTATTTTATTGACTTTTTTACAGCAAAGTAAGTAACTCGTAGGCAATACAATTATTCGATAAAATCACCTTCAGCAGCAATAACAGCTTCAATTCTCTGCCGAAAACGTTTGCATGCTCGATCAATTTATGATCTGAAAGGAAAAAAGAAAGAAAAATATATTGCTGCGAAGTGACAAGCACATATGTGAGTGTCCTCAAATACCTGACGCACCCTGTATATATAAATATATATATATATATATATATATATATATGTTACGTCCAAACCTTTGGAAATTTGATCAAGGAGCCAATGAGGGAGAATGGAGAGGGTATGGAAGGACAGTTAGACTCAATCTCACAGGTATATGCGCGGAGGCGAACACCTATGAGTCGTACGCATCTTTTCAGTCCCAGAATATGGGTCAACGAAGGGACACTATGACACCTGTTCCGCTGGACAGTGCGAACGTCGGTCCTACTTTTGGGTCAAGGAACTTAATCCTTTTGACCCGAGACTGGACCTCGTATGACCTCAGGTATTGGAGGGAAGTGAATGCAACAGGTGATTTTAATAAAAGACAGGGGAATACCTTAAGTTACATTTATTAATAAAAAAAAACAATAATAAAAAAAAGGGTTTTATATATTAAAAACTTCTCTTTACATAAAAAAATATACATTACAGCTTATGGATGTATGCGCGCGCGCGTGTGTGTGTATGTGTGTGTGTATGTGTGTGGAGAGGAAAGGGTTAACGGATATAGGAGGTGAGGAAAGTGTTGCAGGAGCACATCGGGATGAGATGCTTGTAGAGAATGGTGAAAGGTGTGGGGTTTCCGGGGATGTATACTGTGACTAATTTGTTCCCTTCGTTGGAGGGGGACGAAAATAATCAGAACATCCGATCACAATCGATCGTCTCGGGATTCGATTGAAACGGGAGAGGCGGCAGGTGATTCAAAGGAGGACGAAGTGAGAATCCTTCTTCGTGATAAGAAGAGGGAGGGAATCGTTCCTCGAGAGAAGGAGGGGAATAACCAAGGATTTTCTGAATAGCAGGATCGATAACAAGAGGAGAGGTGAGATCTAACGGTTGTGTTGAAAGGAGATCTCGACGAATTGTTCGCCAGTCGGTTGTGGCGGCGCGATTGTGAGTGGCCCTGGAGAACGCCTACTCCTCCGGACATAGTAGATGGTTCGTCCGCCTAATGATATGACTACGAACCAAAGAGTTAAAATTGACGTGTGTTCGTTGGAAACGCGTGAAAATGTATTTAAGTACAATGAGTATTTTTCCATGGGGAAACGCGGGTTGGACTGGAAATAAATGCAACTTACTCTTACCTGCCCCAAGATATCGGATAGGTCTAGATGAGTGGCCAAGGAGATCCGTTGTCAGCGTCCAAAGGGCAGTCGCAGTGGCGTATAATTGGTAATTCCAATTGCGATTTGCTCACAAGTTCGCATTCGGGGGATCGCGAACTGGCGTGATTAGCGCGGGTTTCAATAATTTCCACACTGTTCGAGATAATGAGTTAACTCGTAACTGACCGCGAACTTCACTGACGTGAACCGGGTGATTCAAAATTTCGTACTGACGCTCTGCGCTTCCACGGAACCTCTATTTATACCCTGAAAAAAAGGGCGTTGTGCCCTTTGTCTAGGATGAAAAGTTAGTTGCAATGTCACGCGAGATTTACGATTTTTATAGCGTCCTATCGTTATTAATCTAGAGTACATCGTTAGAGTAGTTTTGAGAAGAAAAGAATTTATGGTTTATCTTAAAGAGCCAAGATTGCTCCAGACGGATGACGAATTCTGTTATTCTCGCGTAAAATATGGCTAGGTAAACAAATGATTACCGTGCACAACTAGGTTTGCGTGCAGGGTTACCATTGTCGCGAGTCTGATCTTAGATAACGCTCCTGTGGGAAGTTATCCCATGCATTTTATGATTTTTTTAGGCGCGACGTAGAGCCTGTTTTTCTAAGATGAAATTGTTAGTCAATCTCGGATGACAAAGCCTAGATTTTTACTATTGCGAGACTTAGGTGCATTTATAATGTCTTTTGCAATCTTGTTTCTTTTCGGGCCTGCATTAAGGTTGTTATTCCGGGTTGATTGGCATTTACGAGTTTTCGCGGAAAACTTCTTTTTCTCTCTTTTCAATTCTGTCAGACCGTTATCAGAAGGCTCCGCTCGAGTCTCGCAGACGCCAACCATAGTCGCGACGTGGAGCCGAAGAAAAGAATCGTGGCGTCTGTAGAACGTAATATATATATATATAATATATATATTTGTCACTTTGTAATTATAACATTGAGAATGACGTAATCGGGCTCGAAACGCCGTTTGTTATTTTAAATTTGATTTGGTTCTTTATAATTATATACAAACTTTGGATAGCCTTTTCATCATATTTCGGTAACTTTTACTTAATTTTATTCCTTTTTTCAATCTGGAATTATTATTTATTAACATAAACCTGCATATGATACTTGTCTTCCTACTAGATTTCCTGCAACCTTCGGAAAGTTAAGCAGTCACCCATTTCATGTTAAGAAATTATTAAAAATGGGATATAGGGAATTCAACTCCAATGACGCTGATCGTGACATATATAGTCAAGGTAATGACTATATCACCCTTAGTGATCCATCGAAGGACAATTCACCTCCGATGACCTTGACGCTCCCACACATTATGAAGATCATCACACCGAACAATCTTCGGAAAATTGTAGCAGTCACTCATCACGCATTACAAAGCTATTTAAAAAAATTAAAACGACCCTTATATTATTAAAGTCTTAAATGACATCATTCGACACTTTCAACAGGCGACCATTGCCCATTGAGAAGTTATTAAAATTAAAATGAACTATTCACCTCCGATGACCCTGACATTATGAAGTTCAACACACCGAACAACCTTCGAAGATTGTAGTAGTCACTTATGGCGCGTTATGAAGTTATACAAAAATATTAATACGACCTTCACTCACATTGTCAAACTCATGACCCTGAGTGACCATTGGACACTTTCAGCAGACGGAGGTGAGAGAGGACGAAAGAAAATGAGATAGGGCGAAAAAGAGAGGAATGGTCGGGGGAGGAGAAGGGGGAGAGAGGGAGGGGGGAGTTGGTCGAAGTTGGGGGAAGTATGAGTGAAAGATGAGAGAGAAGAGAGGTGCATGTGAATGTGAACAGAGAAGAAGAAGGAGACGTTACTTCATTTTTCATGAAAATCATCATTTTTTCGATCGCTTGTCTAGAACGGCTTGACCGATTTTTATTTTTTTTGGCTCAGATTACTCGTGGCGTTGCCGGATATCTTTTGGGATATGTTATGTACGATTCAAAATTTTTAATATTTTAGTAGTTCTGTACCCCCAAAAAATGAACTTTGGTGGCTCGGGATAAGAGACTTGTAGTGTCTTTTACTTTTTCTTTTAACATGGCAGGAAACACTATCGCGTCTCCTGATTCCCAAGGGTTCGTACAAAGTGCGAGACATAAACGAATTTTTGAAACGTCCGCGCCGCGATGCACTTGAAACTATTGACGTAGTATGTGATAACAATAGCAACAATGATATCGATGACGATGGCGAGGATGGAGAATACCCGATAACTCTCCGCGCAAACTACAATACGATGAGATACGAGATTAAATGCGCCTACAGAATTAACTTTGACATCCCAACAGCTGCTGGAGCTGCTGGGATTCTCGTCAAAGCGTATACTGCGACCGCGATCGGATGTGTCGATCAATATAATGAACGTAAACGTTATCCGCGTTGAATGTAACATGACCACGAGCGCGTACAGCAATGGCAAAGGTGTACACACAATACACGAATTTTCGCCGAGCGTGCCGCCGGGATATAAGATATCAGAAAGGCCCGCGCAAATCATTTATTTGCCGATCATTGCATGGAGCATTACGGATCTAACGATACGCGTTGTCGAAACGGACGATTGCTCGATTTTCGAGGAGATGAAATCACCGTCAGATTACATGTGCGACAACAGCGATAGCGCGAGCGTGAAATGCTCGTGTTGAACAGAGCGAACAGCACGCAGAGAGATAACGCATTCTTTACAAGGTAATCACTAATCGACAACATTCACTCATCTAGCTGCATCAGGAAAAAGAAACTCAGCTCATCGAATGTTAAATTTTTAAAATATTTAGGATTCATGTTACGCAACTTTCGAGATGACTGTTGAACATCAAGAATGTCGAACATCCTATCTTCGACGATCGCATCGTAAAGTTCGAGACTCACACGTACATCCGTTTGCTAATACAATGTTTGGGTATAGTGAGGAGATAAGAATACATGCAACAACAGGATTTATTCACGTGCGAAAGCTTTCTATATGTTGAGGAAAAACTAACGAAGAACAGAGAGATGCTACAGCGATATTGGCAAATAATTGCGTCGCGTTCATGTTTGAAATTCGATACGAACTCAACGATGTGGAGATTTATTGCAACAGAAACGTCGGAATTACCAATACCATCAAGAACTACGTGACGTACAACAAATCTTTGATTGCACTGAACGCTGGATGAAACACTAGATCCGATACAGAAGAAGAACACTTTAATTTTTGCGTACCGCTCAACATTACAAACGAAACTCTATCTAAATTCAGATTTTTATCCGTACGATGATTTGAATTTGGATTTTGATAAAAAGAGATACGCCATCCTGTTTGATATACAGGGTTGGCCATATTCGACGGAAAGATATTTTTTTTTCAATCATGGGAAAAAAAACACATTTTTTGCTGTTCATTTTAAAAATCATTTAATAGGGTTCAAGGAGATTTGCCAGATCTTTCCGTCGAATATGGCCAACCCTGTATATCGGCGAATAGCTTTTGTAATACTTTTTATTTTACAACCATTTGTTTTTTGTTCATGGTAATATTCTTTTTTTTGTGATATTTTTTTTGTCTTATACATGCAGTCCCCAAAATCTTTGATGAGTTACTGCCACTCCGCATGACGTCATATTCCCACCTCCGAAGAATCCTCTGCGCCCCGCATTCCCCTTGAAATTCCCGAGTTAGAATTCCCACAGCATTACTACTAATATTATGTAAGCAACTACCATTTACAGTTCCACCATTTAAGTTGGTAAATTACCGAGCATAATATCCCTAGTTCGTCAAAGCGCGGATATATACTGCGCTGATCGCGCATCACCACGTACCGTGATTGGACGTTCCTAATGGAAGTCCCCGATTGAAACATACAACAAAAGGAAGGGCAGGCACCTTGAAGGAGAAGAACGATAACGGCAGTCTCGACTTGTACTTCAGAGAATAAAATGACGTGCATACAATCCTACAATTTCATCCTGATATCTCACGAATCCCTTTCAAGGAGATTCATTAGTATTACCGTATCAATACAAAGTGATGATAATCTTACAATTAGTAGTAGTAATCTTATTGTGAATGTAAAATTTAATTCTATTATGGATCATTGAAAAAATAAATTGTAATGAATATCCATTATTCAAAAAAATATTAATAGCATTAATTAAATTATTTTTATTGAGCCGAGAATGGCACAGGCAGACAATTCTGTCTACAAATCTATAGATAACTCTCTTATGACGAACAGGATGGTGTGAATTATGATTGAGAAATCTGCCAGAGAAGGTTGCTTTATGGTATTCATCAAAAACAAGTTTCCCTTCTTCAACAATCAATAACGTTTAATCTAAAAAACTTAATCTACTGTCTATACCAGCTTCCACAATAAACTGCAGTTTAGTATGTAAAGAGTTCAAAATTCCTAAAATATCACTCTCAGATGGAGCAGCCAAAATAATGTCAAATCATTCACATATCGAAAATAAAATAACAATCGACAAGGCAACTTTCCAATCGCAATTTCTTCCAAATCCTGCATGACTATATTAGCAACAATTGGAGATAAAGGTAATCCTACGGGGGTCCCAAAAATTTGTTTATAAAGTTTACCATTAAAAATAAAAAAAGTAGAATTTAAAATCATACGAAAAGCTATCAAAAATTTATTTAATTTTAGTTTTTCTTTTTTAATATAAAATTTCCTAACAACACTATCAGATGCCAACTCTATAGGAATATTAGTAAACAGGAAAACCACATCAAGAGAAACTGCAAGAAAATGTAATCAGGACCAATACTAAAATTTTTCAATTTATTAACAAGATCGGAACTGTTTCTTATATGACTAGGAGCTTCTGGTATCATTAATAACTTTATGTAAATGTAATGATAACTTATATAAAGGACTATTTATAGATGATACAATGATTCTAAATGG
Source organism: Acromyrmex echinatior (assembly GCF_024713525.1). Lineage (NCBI taxonomy): Eukaryota > Metazoa > Arthropoda > Insecta > Hymenoptera > Formicidae > Acromyrmex > Acromyrmex echinatior. The sequence goes on from NC_141870.1 coordinate 7,020,224, forward strand.
ATACTTTATTTTATGGATCTTTGTCAATCCATATGCTCTAGGGATGTTGCATCAGTCGCTAACAACACACATATCTCCGACATGTGTAGTCGTCAATGTAACCTCTACCCTTCCATCTGACAAGTAAACTCCGTAAATCGCTTATCACTTTCTTTATTGGATCTCTAACAATTCTTTCATATATAGCAGTATCTAAAAGCATGTTTTCCATTTTTGAAATGTAATCATCTTTATTCAAAATAACAGTAACATTCCCTTTATTGATGGTAATTAATATTTCCGGATGACTATTAACAAAATCTCCAGTCAACTTCAATCAATAAGACAATAATTTATCATTAGAATCAAATCTAGGAAATTCTTTATAAAATTTATCAAGGATCGAGATAGAATTATTTCTAAGAAAGTTAATTACATTGACAGGATGACCATTAATATTGTTTTCAATATGCTTTATAAACTCAACCGACGTTCTATCAATATTACTTCTGTCAATTGGAAATCCAAAGCCCTCACTTGACACACACTCATTTAACTGTAATAAATATTGTATTTCTAAGGAAATGTTCATCTTGCTTAAATTTAGAAACCATTTACTATTTAATGAATCAAGGAAAGCAGCGTCTCCAAACTTATCTGCAGAAATATGTACATTCTCAACAATGTGACTTGAAATCATGTTATCAAGAACTATTATTTTTGGTATCAACTACTTCGAGAAAATTATTATCAGAGATAAAACAAGAGTAAGAAATCAGTTTTATTTGAGATCTTATTTTTCTAGCATTCTTCAATCTCAACCATTCTATTTTTTTATCAGTGTTTTGTGTTTGTTGAAAAAAGTAAAAACCATTAACATTGTAAAGATATTTAAAAAATTCCCACACTATAAAAGTTGACAAAACATTATAAGTCTCACATGAGAATCTAAAGATGTTTGACCTAGTGTAATATGCAAATGACAATATGCATCCTTTAATTCTAATTCCATAATCGCTCTTACATTGTTCAATTGAATTTTTTTTAATCTTTCGTAAGAATTCTTGTTGTACAGTAAAAGACTGTTTGTGTTTATAATTCTAAATAAGTGCGGTGGAACTATATTAAATTTAATAATTAATAAATAATTTGCCAAATTAGCGTAACTGTTATAGATATAACACTAACTTTCGCAAATATGTAAATTAGTGTTACATGAAAAATATATTTTGCGACTATATTCAACAGTTACACTAACATTTGGCAAATCATTTATTATTTGTTTACATATGTCATATGTAATTGCATCTGCAAATAAATTCACAAAAACAATTTTGTACTGATAATTCCGTTAATTGTCCAATTGGATACTTTTTACAACATGTTAAATAAAGAAACATAGCTAATATGACTTAAATATGTTAATCAGACATGCACTCCAAACTCAAGCGTGATTTTTTTTTAATAAACCGAAAAAATATTAGGTGTTGGAATTAATTCGTAGCGTTTTACAAGTGATGGGAAGTACTTTCATTAATGTATTTTTTAATGCTCATGTGAAATAAATAACATTCTTTCATTAAAAACGCTACGAATTAATTCCAACACCTAATAAAATTCAAGAAATAAAAAACTAAAAATTTCATAGTTATAATTACTTTGCGAAACATTTATATCTCGTTGAGCTAACCTAAATTTTAAAAAATCAGATTTCCATGTCAATTTATTGCTGACAAACTAAATTTAGCAAATTTTAACGCACGAAATCAAATACTCGCGAATCGCCGAGTGGACCGATATTCCCCACTCAACTGCGCGCCGACTTCCCTCACTCCGCCCGGCACACTCGCTCGCGTTCTTCAACTTTTCAATGATTTTAAACAAACTTTTTCGACAGCAAAAAGTTCAAGACGCTTTTCAATAGTAACTTCAATTCTTCATTCTTCCTTGATAAATTGATGCCAGAGGAACTTTTAATTTTAAAAACTAGAACCACAGTGATTTTTTGAAAAAAAATTGTTATCTCGGCTTCTAATAATCGGAGAGTAATCTTTTTTTTAAATTCGTAGAAAAATGTCAGATTTCGAATGCTTCACACGATTATTTGATATGATGCATATTAACGAAGTTATTTCCATTTTTTTATACGGAAAAAGATATCCACTTTTTAAAGGCGCTTTATGATAGTTTAACTGCAAAAAATTGTTTTGTTATTAAGTGTACGTGATAGTGCAATTCTTGAAAAAGAAAAATCATTATAGATTGCTGTGCGACTGCTCAAAGATGAAAAAATTAAGTTTTCCGCAGACAGGTTTTTAGTTAGCAAATAGCTTTTTGCAAAAACTAATGAATTCAAGGCTAGATTTGTTCGTCATTATGAGGGCTACATTTTACGAGAATTTCAAAGCTTTGCATTTAAATCTCAATGTACAAAAAGCGAGTGAAAAAAAAAGTGTTTTTTGTTTTTTTTTCTACTGAACTAATAGATCGTTTTTAATGTTCCACGTCTTATTTTGTAGTTATTTCGAATACCTACATTTTTTTATACCGATTTTTTTTATACAATCAATATCTTTCGCTTTATAAGCGAAAAACGTGCTTTTTGCAGCTGTTCGATTTTTTTTTGCATATTTTCTTCGTAAATCTTGAGTCTCGAACATATGCATTTTTTTTTCTGATGGCTTTTTGAGACTTTTGTGAAAAGAAATGCTGGTTTATAATTTTTTTCCGGTAAAATTCTACTTCTATTGAACTATTCTTGCTATTCGAGTTTATGAAGGAGAGGTATACTATACATATAACGCGCATAAAAAATTGTAAACAATTAAATATCTCGTCTATTGCGTTTTAACATGATTTATACTATTCTGGATTAAGGAGAAGGGTACACTATTACTACAATTTATTAAAACTTATATGTTATTTAGGATGCTCCCTGCCCCTTATCGATGCCTAGGATCGCCGAGCGACCGAAATTGCCAAGAAAGCATTTTTGATCGCTTGAAACAAGTAAGTAGTGTGAGAAGGAGCTCGCTGTTTCGTTCACTCTCAGCGCGCCGCAAGCGAGCACACGAAGATGGGGTTTTGCTTGTTGTGTTATAGCGCCGCACCACGATGGCCAAACTTATAGGCGTGGAAAAGTGATGTTTTGACGACGAAATTTATGTTGCGCGTTATTATTTGCTTAGTGAAAATATGACTTGTCTCGTACTTATCAAAATCGTAATTATCGATGAAAACTAAGGTTATCTTGAAATTTTATATGTAAAAGCGTATATTTTACTTGTTTCAACAGCTGTCGGATCATGTGTTTTTGCCCGAATATAGACTTACTTTATGTGTCTATTTACTGACTGTCAAGAGAGGAAAGGACAGTTTTCATCAATTTTTACAAGTGTTTTAAAGTGACGATCGTCATTTCGTTTCATCCAAATTGTTTTTATTTAAAAATGGCACGTAATAAATTAACGTGTCATTCTTCGCTTCGACGTCATGATTCCAACATGGCCGCTGCGACTAGTTAGAAGCCTTAAGAACAATTTTACCATTGATTATTATATTCATTTTAATACATTCAATTGCGCTATGAGAATTTTGTGACATTCTGAAAATTGTTTCCGCAACAATCAATACGCGCAAAATCTTAAAATACTTTGTTCGGGAATTCAAAACGCTTTACGGGGAAGAGAATTGAATCTACAATGTTCACAATTTAATTCACCTTTCTAATGATGTTCTGACATATGGTTCTTTGGACAAATTTAGTGCATTCCCGTTTGAAAACTTTATGCAATAACTTCATGCAATAATTAAAGAAACTTATAAGAAAATCTCAATCTCCATTGCAACAAATTCATAGAATTCGTAGAATTTTTGAATATAAAGAGACTATACATCTATCCCAAGAGAATAATATTCACTTTCCGTATATGGCAAATCTACTTCCTGAACAAGAATTACAATTCTTTTGTACAAGATCACATTCTAAGTTATTATTGTTAAACTGTACTTTCAATCTTCATAACAGCGATAATTGTGGTTTCTTAGAAGATACGAGAAAAATACGGGAGTATTATCGTCATACAACATTTTGCATATAAAAATAACAAACCTGTTGTCATAGGCCAATATTTCCGTCATAAAGATTCACTCGCACACTACCCATACAAATTTAATTCTGCAAATTTAAACATTTATCTTGTAAAGGACCTTTCAGAGATACGCGTATTAAATATATCAAAGACAAGGGATTTCGCATTCCTGTTGGCGACGAATTCGTCGTAATGCCTTTACTTCATTGCAATCATGGCCAATAATGAAATATGCTTTAATATATATTATAAATTGAATTATAAATTTATAATTCGTTTCAGAAGGATTTAATAATTTTTTTGCTATAACACCAAAAAAAATATATGCACAATAAAAATATTGATGTGATTCGGGAAAGAATTCTACAAAACATAACGTGCCAACATAGGTCATTAATAAAATAACAATTTATTTATGAAGGTAACAATTGTTTCAATTAATATATATACATTAATAAAAAAAAAAGGAAACAATTTCATAAATTAAAATTGAGTTATTTTTAAATCGTTGAAACTTGGCGGAAAATCATCATAGACAAAAAAAATGAAAAAAGCATTTAGTGGAAAAAATCTTGTAGTTTATGGAACATGACTGAAATTTTTCAAGAGAATTTTTTATTGAACTGCAGAGTGTCAAAAATAACGTAATTTTAAAGAAAAAATAGTTTTTTTTTTGCAATATTGAATTAAAAAGGTAAAAGAAAATTAAAAAATTATTAATTTTACGTGAATATTGAAATGTCGAGCTTTAAAATGCTTCTTAATATTTTATCTATATATAATTATTCACTGAATTTTAGCGATTTAAAAATAGTACAATTATAGAAATGTTTCTTATTTTTTTTAGTGGTGTACGTGTGTTTCATTTTAATTGCCCCAGGCGAATATCTCAGAAACTAAGAGAGATACAAGAAAAAGTTTTACATGAAAGTTGTTGTATGTACCCATTGTAGGTTTTCTTGGAGGAAAAAAGGCGGAAATAACGGATTTTGGATAGAAGGCACTACCAAGGTCAGGTCAACATGAATTTTTTAAATGAACCTCCCATTTTTTATTGCATATTCTCGTTAGCACAGCTCGAGAACACTTTCCAAAACACTGTAATAAAATATTTTTTCATGAAGTATTTTCGTGTCATAAGGCTTGAAAGTTATAGTATCACCGGCATTAGCATTACGCAAAGTATCCGACCGATGGTTAAAACCTCTTGAATGTTGTTCAGGATTGCCTGATAATATATGGCACGTTTTAATTATCATATAACATTTTAGATGTATGAAGTACTTTTTTTTGACAACTCTACTTCTGCGGTACTAACTTCGGTACGGGAAAAAAAACAGCTGTGTTAGTGGCCACAAAAACAATTTATCAAAAACGATTGCTAAATGTACATGAAGACAACTAGACTACACATTCTTTTCATAAATTGTGGAGACCATATGGTAAACCGATTTCAATATACTGTTACAAAAAGTTATTTCTTCAATAGTTTCTACTCCCGAGTAAACATGGAAAAGGTCACGATAGCTCTAATAGATTTAATATATCGATGAATGGTTTTCGATGAATTAGGTTTGATCATTGAAAAATGATACATATTGAGAAATAAAGCATTCGATATTGAGAGATACGAGTTTTTGAAGTCAAGTCTACTAGATGGGGTGAAAAGTAACCTCCTTGACCGCCAGAATGCGCCACTACTGCAAAAAAGTTTATGGTGCCTTGTAGTCCGTTCATATTTAGGCAGACATGTCAAGTGGCAGTGCGATACTGCCCTTAGTTTTGTTTTGAGAGCTGATTGTTGTTGACGTGTTTGCGAAAACGATTTTCGTTCTCTCATAAAACATTATTTTTTGAGAGGCAAAACGGCGAAGGAAACAAAAGAAAAGTTGCATAAATATTATGTGGCTAATACTCCGTCAGATTACACCGTCAAATATTGGTTTCGAGAGTTTCGTGGTGGCCGCAACTCCACTACCGATGAAGTCCGCAGCGGCAGGCCCTCCGATGCGGTTACCGAGGAAAATGTCAAAAAAATACATGAAATGGTGTTGGCTGACCGGAAAGTGAAGGTGCGCGAGCTAGCAGATGCTACAAAGATTAGTACTGAGCGAACACGCCATATTTTGGGCGAGATTCTGCATAAGAAAAAAATTTTTTTCATTCCCAAGGAGGTTACTTTTCACCCCACCTAGTATTTCCCATTATTTGTTCTAAAATTTGTAGTCAATTGTCATTCTTGAATAATTTATTAGGGTTTTTACAACAGTGGAAAAATATGAGAATAAAATTTGGATTTTTACAACCATTTGGATTGAAATTAATTAATCGCGCATTATTAGAAATACAAATAATATAGTTATATGTGTATTACGTAACTTGAAAAATTTTAATTGCCAACTAACTTAAATGACAACTGTGTGGTCAATAAAATAGTAACTAGACTCTCACTGAGAAATTTGATTTCATAAGAGTCGAGAAGTTTGTATTTTTATCGGTTAACTTATTTATCTATTGGCAACAATTGATAAAATAAATCGATTACTATTATTCGTAAGATAAAGATAAAAATAATTATGTAACGTTTATATACGTTTATGTAACGTATACTTCTCATACATTTATTGTTGTTAACTGTCATATATTTATTGTTGTTAACGTCCAGCTGCCAATTTTTTCAAAATAAGACGCCGGCCGTAACCATAGAAACGGCAAACGCTGACAGCGCTGTAGCGAACGCGAGTTAAGTGCTACGCTCACGTCCACGTGCTCAGCGTATATATGAACGGTAAACATTATTTTTTCGCGCTCATTATATTAAAACACTGAAAATGAACAGCGGATACATTATACAATTATATAAACAATCCAATTTCCAATCCAACCATTCATACGGCGACACAAAAGGGAAATCATTCTTTATAAAAAATCACCTTGACAATTGTTTAACATGAAATCAACACAATTAAAAACTTACAAGAACAATTACCCAAGGGTAGAGCCCATAAACAGAAAACTTGCGGAATCACAATAAATACACAACGATTAACGAAAACACAAGCACGAAATTACTTAAGAACAGCTGAGTGATTCTCCGCGCTACTGAATACGCAGACACATGCGAAACTAGCAGTTGCAATGCATAGCTGCACGAATAGATGGAACAAAACTAAGGACACTCAAATACAAAATCGTGCATGAGGACCCCATCCCATTCATCGTTCGATAAATTTATGTATCCGGATCTATCCAAAAATTTGGCATAAAGAAGATTACGAAAACACGGCATGATACACAGGCATCACCCTCTTATCGCTACCCCTGTGTCCATATATGTATTAGGGGTTTGCATTAAAAGTTACTGTTCACGTTTAGATGACAGTAGCTGCGTATGCTATGGTCAGAGACATCTGTTACTTATATCATTTTGAAGTGTGAATATTTCCTACTAAAATTCAATCAACAGACGTCCTTGGTTACATATGTGCTTTTCTATAACTGAATTAAAATGGAACGTGATAAGTTGTTTTTCCGATGTGTACTTCTACACTATTTTGATTTGAAAAAAATTGCAGCTGAAACTCATCGATTGCTTGCGGAAATTTATGGTGAATCTACTCCATCGGAAACAGTATGTAGAAACTGGTTTCGACGATTTAAAAGTGGTGTGACGTTCATGACAAACAAGGCAATGCTCTGTATTTGGTGGGATATGGAGGGTGTCGTGTATTATGAGCTGCTTAAACCGAACGAAACAATCACCACCGAGCATTATCGACAACAATTGGAACGTTTGAATGATAATTTGATGCAAAAACGACCATCAATTGCATCAAATCGTCGAAAGGTGATTTTACTCCATGATAACGCTCGGCCGCATGTTGCTATAATCGTGAAACAAACACTGATGGATCTCGAATGGGAGGTTCTCCCGCACCCAGCGTATTCTCCGGACTTAGCACCAAGCGATTATCATCTGTTCCGATCGATGCAACATGCTCTGGAAGATACACACTTCCATAATTATAGCGAAGTCGAAAATTGGGTTGCTGAATGGAATGATTCAAAAGACAGACCATTCTTTCGTCGTGGAATTCAACTTCTGCCTGAAAAGTGGCAAAAAGTCATAGCTTCCGAGGGAAAATACTTTGATTGAGGTATTCATATATTTTGTTATTGAAATAAGTGCTCAAATACAAAGAAAAAACAGTAACTTTTAATGCAATCCCCTAATATAAAGCGAACCGGTAAGGCCCGCGTGCTGCTCATTTCGCTGTATATAGCATACAAATGGCGTCTCCAAATCAGATATTTTGTAAAGATAGCTTAAATTTGCGCTAAAAACGTAGAAATATTCGCCGCGAGGTTTGACGACAATCCAAGTGACTTGTAATTTTTGCGCTCGAATTGTGTTTCGCGGTTAAGTCCGAAACGTAAATTGGACTTAGAAATTGTAAGCACTCTGCTAAGCGAACTGTACTAATAAAGTTTTCTCTTTCTTGTAAATTGTATCTCGCGACAGAGTTCATAGATTTGAGCGGAAATTAACTTAAAGATTATAGCTTGTTGACAATGTAGAGTAATACTTATAAGATTTTCTACAAAGCCAAAATTGGTTAAAAGGTTAGTATCTTTATGTCATTCGTGAAAATATCACTTTTATTTATCAAGTGATATGATTAAATGTTATAACTGTTTGAGATCGGTAATTCGAAAGAAAAGCAAGAATTCTTTCAGTCGACCGACATTAATTGTCATTGAACGCATGCAAAAATTGAGCTCGTGATTTCATCTCGAGCATGATCTTAATCCTCGTTAAAATCATCGAATTCGTCGTTCTTTGTTCTTTTTAAAAACAATTCGTTACACGCAAACAAGTTGTCGTTACCGGCAACGGACAATCGAAAGTTCTAGAACGATTCAATTCGCGCACGCGAACGCCGCGCTCCAACGAATACGTCACGCGCTGTCACCAATCCCACGCACGGATTTTCTGTCGCGCATGACTGTTACGTTGAACGTCGTTAGAAAAGAATCCAAAGCGCCAATCAAGTTTGTACACCTAATGCCACGTAATAATTACGATTGTGGCAAATTTTTATTGGATTTCTTCCAAGAAGAAAGCCCAGACCGAAAGTAATAAATGATTCGATCTCGCCGTCCCTTAGGGCAGATTGCTTAGATAGTTTACATCGCTTACACCGTTTACACCGTTTAGAGTTCTTAAAGTCATAATCTCGCTTCGTAAAATCGCCGTGCTAACCGCTTAGTGAAATCGCGATAAAACGAATCTTTCGAGAAGTGCCGAGAAAATCGCCGAGATTTTCCATTACCGCAATACCAAAATATCATTTGGTAAAGGTGACCGCATTCAATATTCTGTTAATCTAATATTTAATTAATTATATTTTTTGACTCTGTAACTGATCATATTAAAGAAAATTCTTTTGTTAAATTACAAAGAAACGGAGTTCTCTTTACTGTCGCGTATCATTTCAACCTTGTGCCGTTGTCTCACTCGAACCTTTTCGCGCGGTGCGCTCTCGCACATTTTCTGGTCCTTCGAGCCGGATTTGAACTAGCGAGAAAGACAGTTAGACAAACGCCGCATCACTCTAAAATTTCACGTCATCACTCTCTCTTTGATTCGCTCTCGCACATTTTTTGGTCCTTCGAGCCGGATTCTCGCCGGCATCCGCAGTGTCGAGTGCATCGCGTCCAGTGCACGCGTTATCAAGAAAAGTAGAGAGAGAAGAATTCGCAAGTGAAATCATGAGTGACGAAATAGCCGCCTTGCTGACCGCCCAGAGTGACCTCCACGGTCGCATGGCCAGGTCGGTGACCAATTTGAGGAAGCTGGGGACAGCCAACATCACCCTCCGCGCTGTCGAAACCCGCTTGGCACTTCTCGACCAGATGTGGACGGAAAAACAACACAAGCTTATTCGAGCGCTTTACAAGGAGGCCTTCGTTCAGAGTGAGTACAATACGTCTCAATTTGCCGATTCCGCCGAAAACACGTACGTGCAGCAGCACAGTCTGCTGAACGATTACCGGATAAAGCTCAAAGCTGAGAAATCAAGTACAGCTCCTCCAAGTGAATCGGGAATCGATTGTTTTACCAAGTCGGCGCTGCCGCGCTTAAAAATCCGATCGTTTGTGAGCAATTCCATGGACTTGCCAAACCATGACACGTTGCTGGACTTTATCACAAGGAGAACGCTAACTCTCAAAGACGCCAAAGCAAAATCGCTCAAGGTCTCCGACAACCCGTCGCGATCTGCCAAGTCGCATCACGTCAAGAAACACACCGAGTCTTCTCAATGCGTCCTATGCAAGGGTAAGCACCACGTGATGGTGTGTGAAGAATTCAAGAAAAAATCCGCGGCCGACCGCAGGGCCGTCGCCGAGACTCACAAACTGTGCTTCAACTGTCTCGGCTCTCATACATTCGCGAAGTGCCAGTCGACGAGGACGTGTGCTACGTGCCAGTCTCGTCACCACTCAATGTTACACGACGCGTACGTTTCACCGAAATCTCACGAAGTCAGCTCACTGACGGCAGTGCGCTGCGACAAGAATCACAAGGCTATCTTGCTCGCAACTGCGCGAGTTTCCATCGCGGATCGTCACGGCAATCTGAATACCGCACGCGGGCTCATCGACCAAGGTTCGGAAACTTCTCTGATCTCCGAGGCTCTGGTCCAGCGCCTACGCTTGCCACGCTCTCGATCCGCAATCGAAGTCATCGGCATCGGCGGCAAAAGCTCCGGGCCCAGCAGGGAAAAGGTGACGCTGAAGCTGACCTCGTTAACCACAGGGACCGACTTCAAAGTCGGAGCCTTTATTCTGCCACGTCTTTCGCTTCACCTAGGCTCTCACGCAAGGATCAGAATGGAGTGGCCACATCTAAAGGGGCTCCAATTGGCTGATCCGGACTACGCAGCGAACGACTCGATTGAGCTACCTTTTGGAGCGGAGGTATGCTCCATCATTCTCCGGGATGGTCTCCGCAACTCAGCACAGCGCCACTCGCTTCAGTGTATCGCAGATCATGAGCCAGCCGACCTTGTGCACCGCTCAACCGCCGATCACGCCGATGGTCAACTCGCCGATGACGACGGACCGCGTTTCCCTCGAAGCGCAGATCCGTTACGACACGACTGCTACGTCGATGTCGTAACCGGAGTGCATGAAAAGGACGACGCTATCGCTCTCCAAGTAGAGCTCCGCAACCTCTGCATGGCGGGCGGGTTCTCTCTCCGAAAGTGGTTCTCTCTCCGCCAACTGCCAGGAGCTTCTTCGCGACATTCCGCCCGAGTACTGTCTCACCAGAGACTCGCGGTTGTGGGAACAAGAGAACCACTCAACGCTGGGATTGCGTTGGTATCCAACCAGGGACGAATTCGCCTTCTCTGTTCCTCCTCGCACCATCGTCGCGTTCACCAAGAGAAGTCTGCTGTCAGAGACCGCTCGACTCTTCGACCCGCTCGGATGGCTGACTCCAGTAACCATTCAAGCTAAAATTCTTATTCAGTCGGCCTGGCTGCAACGGCTAGATTGGAACACACCATTGCCTTCCACCATCGCCGGAAAGTGGAAGCGGCTCTGGGAAGAACTTCCACTGCTTGAGAAGCTCAGAGTCGGCCGCTGACTCGGCAGCGGCGACACGAACTCTCAACTCGAATTGCACGGCTTCGCAGACGCGTCCGAAAGAGGTTACGCCGCTGTGAAGTATCTCCGCATCACCGCGAACAACCAAACAAAAACTCTATTGTTGACAGCCAAAAGCAAGGTCGCGCCGATCAAACCTGTTTCTCTCCCGCGACTCGAACTCTGCGCCGCCGCCGTACTGTCAAGTGTACTCGTGCACACGCGCTCTGTGCTAAAACTAGCTGCAATGTCAGTGATCTTGTGGTCAGATTCGAAGGTCACGCTCCACTGGATTCGAGGTCACGTCTCCCGCTGGATTCCACGAGGCCGAGCGGTGGTCAAGCGATGGCTGCATCAATGCGTGACATGCACACGGTGGAGGGCTGCCACTCCGCAACCAAAGATGGGAAACCTTCCTCCAGGAAGAGTGACTCCCGCACGACCATTTTTTCACGTGGGCATCGACTACGCCGGGCCTATCTTCATCAGGACGAGCAAAAGGCGTGGGCACAGCGCTCACAAAGCGTTTATCGCAGTCTTTATTTGTTTTAGCTCCAAGGCCGTTCATCTTGAGGCTGTTTCAGCTTACACCACCGACGCCTTCCTGGTTGCTCTCCGTCGATTCACATCTCGCCGAGGACTGTGCACGGACATCGACTCCGATTGCGGCACCAATTTTTCAGGCGCCGACCGGCAACTTCGAGAGATGCTCCGAGCCTCCTTGTCACGCGAGTACTTACACACTCTGGCTACCAGACCGAAATGGACCAAGGACGCTTTGCCACGCCTTGGATCGTTATGCATTCGCTCCGAGCTCTCACCGCCTAATAAGTGGCCTCTGGCGCGGATCACGCAGCTACATCCTGGAGACGACGGCGTAGTGCGAGTAGTCACAGTCAAAACCGCCTCATCCGAATTAATTCGGCCTCTAGTCAAATTAGTTTTATTGCCAGAAGAGGCTAACGCGTTTATCTCGCACGCTAATGCATCAAATGTAAAGAAGAGCTTGAATTGATCGCGTGTATTTTCGTGAATCATTTTTTCAATGTTATTTGTCATATAACTCTCGTTTACCGTTCAAGCTCTTTCACGGAATCATTGTATTGTATCGCTTGTTTTATTTACGCGTTTACTGTTTTTTTTTTGTAATCTCAATGCGTAACCTTATACATATATCGTCACGGAGATGACGAGGCGGGCGGGATGTTTGAGATCGGTAATTCGAAAGAAAAGCAAGAATTCTTTCAGTCGACCGACATTAATTGTCATTGAACGCATGCATAAATTGAGCTCGTGATTTCATCTCGAGCATGATCTTAATCCTCGTTAAAATCATCGAATTCGTCGTTCTTTGTTCTTTTTAAAAACAATTCGTTACACGCAAACAAGTTGTCGTTACCGGCAACGGACAATCGAAAGTTCTAGAACGATTCAATTCGCGCACGCGAACGCCGCGCTCCAACGAATACGTCACGCGCTGTCACCAATCCCACGCACGGATTTTCTGTCGCGCATGACTGTTACGTTGAACGTCGTTAGAAAAGAATCCAAAGTGCCAATCAAGTTTGTACACCTAATGCCACGTAATAATTACGATTGTGGCAAATTTTTATTGGATTTCTTCCAAGAAGAAAGCCCAGACCGAAAGTAATAAATGATTCGATCTCGCCGTCCCTTAGGGCAGATTGCTTAGATAGTTTACATCGCTTACACCGTTTACACCGTTTAGAGTTCTTAAAGTCATAATCTCGCTTCGTAAAATCGCCGTGCTAACCGCTTAGTGAAATCGCGATAAAACGAATCTTTCGAGAAGTGCCGAGAAAATCGCCGAGATTTTCCATTACCGCAATACCAAAATATCATTTGGTAAAGGTGACCGCATTCAATATTCTGTTAATCTAATATTTAATTAATTATATTTTTTGACTCTGTAACTGATCATATTAAAGAAAATTCTTTTGTTAAATTACAAAGAAACGGAGTTCTCTTTACTGTCGCGTATCATTTCAACCTTGTGCCGTTGTCTCACTCGAACCTTTTCGCGCGGTGCGGCTCTCGCACATTTTCTGGTCCTTCGAGCCGGATTTGAAATAGCGAGAAAGACAGTTAGACAAACGCCGCATCACTTTAAAATTTCACGTCATCGCTCTCTCTTTGATTCGCTCTCGCACATAACAATAAATTGTGCTTCGCCTAATTATGATTCAATGTCAGAAGCGTTCATCGTGGACAGACCATTTTTAATTTACTGCCAGAAGTGTTAATCATCAACTGGCAAATTATAACAAAATCACAACCGTAAATTGTGCTTTGACTAGTTATAGACAAATATCAAATGCGTTCATCGTGGGCTGACTATTTTTAATTTACTGCCAGAGGCATTTCGATTATCAAATCTGGTGAAATACGATTGCGGAACCAATTTGTAGAATTTTGCGATTGAAAAAATATGAATAAATGCATTGTCATGGAATCAAAAGATTGCTTGACACGACCGAAATAAAGAAACTAATGAACACATCTGTCTGAAATTTTAACAGTAATCCTGTAAAAGATCAAACTTTTCTAAAATTACAGTTTGATATTTGTGGGATCATTTCTATAATGGATCGAGAACTTTTCGAACTATCCTCATATAAATCAACATATCAATAACCGTGATTTAAAGTCTACAATAAAAATAGCATGTTTCATTAAAAAAACATAGATGAGACTTTGATCTGATCCTGCAGACGTCATCCAAGATCAAACTGAAAATAATAAAATGAGTAAATATTGTAGCTCCTTTGAAACCTTACAACTTTTGTCTGAACTTTTCTTCCAAAAATGTTATGTAAGGGTCTTATAGCATAAGGATGGCCGTAATTGAGTCGTAGAACGTGAATCATAGTCATAAGTCAACGTATTATATTTTGGCATACTATGTATGCTGATACAAGTACAATTCACATTCCTTTATGATTACTTATAGTCACCTTTATGTTCAGCTCATAAATCCGAAGTCTTTTTGGACACGCTATCTATATATATATATATATATATATGTATGCTACACACACACACACACACACACACACACACACACACACACACACACGCACGCACGCACACACACACACACATATAAACATACATTACACAGTCAATAGTCATATGCATAATTTTCATACGACACTGTACGTTTATAAAATATAAGTATATCATATTCAAAGTATTTTAGTAAATGTACGCATTTATAGGTCAATGTATACGTTGACTAACAGCAAGTTACAATAAGTATATTTTTAAATGAACATTCTGACTGTGACATAGGTATATCTTCGAATGCAAACATGTATTTAAAATATATATATATATATATACACGTGTAATAGCATTTTTTCCTTTCGCAATGTCATTTTAACTTAGGATGTAACATGTATTGTCAGTATATAAATGCATTGCACATACATATGTAACTATTCCATCTCTTTTTATTATGTTTAATGGGCTTTTTACAATAATGAGCTGTAAATCAGTCATAAATTAGAAGTCAGACACTAAAAACTGACGACTGTGATTGGTCAATTTTTAGCTTCTGACTTCTGATTTATGACTAATGGCTTATTATAGAAGGCCCATAATAAGAAAAGACAGAAGTTACTCATACTTAGCTTTTCATGACATACTATAGACACAATAGTGAATATTAGAATTATATTTTATGTGCATTATGATGTGTACACATATTACAAAACATAAAATATATTTCTAATTTATATTCACATACGTGTGTAGCTACTGCATCTCTTTTTGTTATGTGTAACAAAAAGGTATACTGATGTTCTCTTTTTTCTACTTTTAACGAAAAAAAATATGTTTTTTTATGGTCAAATGTACAGATATTAATGATATATGCTTTTACATTTTCAATATCAGAATATGCATACAACTAACATAAATCAAAGCTAACGAGAGTCAAAACGCAGATGACAGACGTAATATCTTAAAAAAAAAAAATCAAATTACGAATCCTCTGATGAATCCTCATTTTGTGTGTACATATATACGCATTGTATATATATATATATATATATATATATATATATATATATATATATATATTATATATATATATATATATATATATAATATTTATAATTTGAATATTGTATACATATTTAAACATAGGGAATGCATAAATAGCTTAGCATTGATAACTTCTATCTGCAACGTGTGTATATTCACACATTATATAATAATATACATATTGGGTCATCTAAAAAGTATCCGCGGTTTTTTTCACTAGATGGTATTGACCATCAACACCATCTAGTGATAAAAAACCGCGGATACTTTTTAGTTGACCCAATATATGCAATATTGTATAATATTGCCAATATGTGTATTAAATTTAAATACACACAGCACTAATATTTTAACATGATTAACTTCTACATCTTTTTATTAAACGTAGCAAAAAATGATATAGCTACGTATATTATATGTGTAATATCTATGTTTAGTTAATACATATTACATCCTGACTTAAAATGACATTGTACGACAGGAAAAATGCTATTAGGGCCATGTGTCAATGTACACTGTCAACACTAAAAAAATCTATAGTTACGTATTTTTAGTACTCGTAGTCAATATCGGTACAGAGACGTAGTATCACTTTTTCCTATGATCAATATCATTTTAGGGTTTAGTTAAGATGTAACATGTATTATTGTCAATATATAGACATGTTTCATATATATATATATATATTAGGTGTTGGAATTAATTCGTAGCGTTTTTTAATGAAAGAATGTTATTTATTTCACATGAGCATTAAAAAATACATTAATGAAAGTACTTCCCATCACTTGTAAAACGCTACGAATTAATTCCAACACCTAATATATATATATATATATATATATATATATATATGTATATCAATCGGCTATTTTGACGACTATAAAAAAGTATGGATATTATTGTATACATTAAAGTACATTGACTATATGACGTATACATTACCAAAATTTTTTCGATAGGACACATCAATAAATATGTATGAGCAATTAATTACAGATTGGTCATTTCGACGACAGTATAAAATTATGTATAATAATATACCAATTGGCTACTTCGGCGCCATTTTATGTGTAGCATCAAATCAGGTGAATACGGTGGATGATTTAACACAGAGACACGATTTCGAGCCAAACATTGACGGACAATCAATGAAGTGTGACTCGATGCATTATCATGCAACAAAGACCAACTTCGCACAAACCTTCGTTTTACCCAAATCTTCATGTAATATGGTTCAAATCGTTTCTCTACTGATATTTAAAGCCTCCTTCATCATTTTTAGTGATGCATTACAATCGTTTGCAACAAAATCACGTACTTTTTCGATCATTTCGGGTGTTCGAACCAAAATTGGCCGTCCTGATTTTTTGTCATCTTCAAGGATCTCTCTGCCTTCCAAAAAACGCTTATGCCACTCAAAAACGCTGTGCGACCTAGACATTGACTGCCGTAAACTTGTTGCATCGATCGGAATGTTTCTGATGCGGAATGTTTCTTTTACCAAGTTTTGCGTTAAATTTAATCACTGCTCTTCGTTCCATATTAAAATTTCTACCTCGACCAAAATCTTGTTCAACATGAACTGTCATATCTTCGTTATATGTTAACCAAAATGAATGAAACTTTGACAGATGATAGCAAAATGTTCAACCTTTAAAATGCATGTTTGAACGCACAGATGTCGCCACTGGTTGCTGGGTGAGATGTTCGTATCCGGGAATATATTTGCCGCACTATGTACAATAGTTTACGACTTTCCGTGCACTATATGTACCGCGTTCGTCGAGGTGATCTGCAAGAACTCAGCGTGGTCTCGGGCGTTAGGTGCAAGATCAGAATATTGAAGATCTAATATTCGATTCTGCTTTTTCCTTTTTTCATAATTTTTATTTAATAAATAATGTTATTAATAAACATTACTCCAATATACTTTCTATAAAATTTCAGAAATTATATACGTGTACTTCAATGTGCTCGAAATTAGTTGCGCATTTCGAGCCGATTTCTGAAATGCTGCCTATTTTTCCTTCATAACCGCTCGACGCTTGACGGCCGAACCGTTCACGCGTGGACGTGTATCTCAAGAACGTCATAGTATAAGAAACGTGCTGCGATCATATCTTCCAGCAAATTGTCATGAAAATATTTTCTTTCCTACATAATATTGTATTTTCTTAATAATAGTGATTGAACATCATATTAATAACTTAATGCATTTTACTAAATGTAATGTACTTTTGAAATATTACTTTATTATTTTTATGATACATTCAGTTTCAAAGAGTTACTGATCACATTTTTGTGCACAGAATGTAATATAAAATTTTACTTTACCGCATCATATATCTGGTCATCTATTTGTATTTTTTTTTAGTGGAGTAATCCTGGAGAATATGCTTAAATGACGTATCAATAATAGAACTTCAAAAATAATAGAGTTTTTTTACAGTAACGTAGATTTAGATACGGTGAACGCCTTTTCTTAATTAGTAGCTAAGGAAAAGATAATGTGACCATGATATTGATTATGTATCTTCTTTCTTAGAGTGAAAAATAAAAATTTTGTGTATGTATGTATATATACACACACACACATATATATATATATATATATATATATATATGTGTGCATACATATATGGTTTTGCGTGACGCTGTATGTGTAGAAAACAACGGCGTTATACGAGTCAATCAGCTGTAACCAATATGACCCGCGTTCACAGTATCGTTGCCGCGCAACAGTACTGTCAATTCAGTGTAATGTAGTAGTATTCTACACACAACCATATATGTGTGTGTGTGTGTGTGTGTGTGTGTGTGTGTGTGTGTGTGTGTGTGTGTGTATGTATATATATAGGTATATATATATATATATATATATATATATATATTGTAGACACAAAATACTACATAAATATATATATATATATATATATATATACTAGATGGGGTGAAAAGTAACCTCCTTGACCGCCAGAATGCGCCACTACTGCAAAAAAGTTTATGGTGCCTTGTAGTCCGTTCATATTTAGGCAGACATGCCAAGTGGCAGTGCGATACTGCCCTTAGTTTTGTTTTGAGAGCTGATTGTTGTTGACGTGTTTGCGAAAACGATTTTCGTTCTCTCATAAAACATTATTTTTTGAGAGGCAAAACGGCGAAGGAAACAAAAGAAAAGTTGAATAAATATTATGTGGCTAATACTCCGTCAGATTACACCGTCAAATATTGGTTTTGAGGGTTTCGTGGTGGCCGCAACTCCACTACCGATGAAGTCCGCAGCGGCAGACCCTCCGATGCGGTTACCGAGGAAAATGTCAAAAAAATACATGAAATGGTGTTGGCTGACCGGAAAGTGAAGGTGCGCGAGTTAGCAGATGCTACAAAGATTAGTACTGAGCGAACACGCCATATTTTGGGCGAGATTCTGCATAAGAAAAAAATTTTTTTCATTCCCAAGGAGGTTACTTTTCACCCCACCTAGTATATATATATATACATATTTATGTAGTATTTTGTGTCTACAAAATAGAAAAAATGTAGCTGAATATTGTCTGCCTTTGATAAGAGAAGGTTATGGGTGCT
Organism: Acromyrmex echinatior; assembly: GCF_024713525.1. NCBI lineage: Eukaryota > Metazoa > Arthropoda > Insecta > Hymenoptera > Formicidae > Acromyrmex > Acromyrmex echinatior. The sequence continues at coordinate 7,039,600 of NC_141870.1, forward strand.
TTCTAACAAGCGACTCAGTACAATACAGTACAATATCTCATCCTTGTATTAGCGAACAAGATTGTAATGATGCACCGTGTCTCTTGTTGGAAAGCACTCTTGAAGGCCAAAATTGGTTATTGTGATGTGTGTTTCTTGTTGGAAGGCACCCTATAAAGTCAGAATGGGAAAGGTTAGCATCTTTATGTTATTCATGAAAATATTACTTTTATTTATCATACAAGTGACATGATTAAATATTATAACAATAAATTGCGCTTTGCTTAATTATGATCCAATGTCAGAGGCGTTCATCGTGGGGTGACTATTTTTAATTTACTGCCAGAGGCGTTAATTGTGAGCTGACTAGCTATAACAAAATGCCACAGCCGTAAATCGTGCTTTGGTTAGTTACAGACAAATGTCAGAGGCGTTCATCGTGGGCTGACTATTTTTAATTTACTGCCAGAGGCATTCAATTATCAAATTTGGTGAAATGCAATTATGAAACCATTTGTAGAATTTTGCGTCTGCAATTAGAAATATGAATAGATGTATTGTCATGATGAAATCAAAAGCTGATTGCTTGACATGATCGAAACAAAGAAACTACTGAACTAAGAAAACTACTGAAGAAAAAAAATTGAATATCAGTAAACAGTTTCTTTGAAACCTTACAATTTTTGTCTGAAACGTTTTTTCTAAAAACATTATGTAATAACCTTATAGCACAAGAATGGCCGTAATTCAATCATAGAAGAGAACGTGAATCATAGGTCAACGTATTATATTTTGGCGTACTATGCATGCCGATACAAGTATAATTTACATTCCTTTACGATTATAGTTATATGTAGTCACCTTTATGTTCAGCTCCTAAATCCGAGGTCTTTTTGGACACCCTATATATATATATATATATATATTAGGTGTTGGAATTAATTCGTAGCGTTTTTTTAATGAAAGAATGTTATTTATTTCACATGAGCATTAAAAAATACATTAATGAAAGTACTTCCCATCACTTTCTACTACTTTTGACCATCTTTCGGGCAGTGAATGAATACCGCGTCGGAAGAACTGTTCATCTTTAGATGAAATCCAGGAATCGAACCATTTTGTACAATCTTCGTAAGATGTGAACTTCTGCTCGCACAAGCTATGAGCTAATGATCGAAACAAGTGGTAGTCGCTAGGTGCAATATCAGGAGAATACGGCGGGTGCGGTAGCACTTCCCATTTAAGTGTTTCCAGGTATGTTTTTACCGGTTTTGCAACGTGTGGGCGAGCATTGTCGTGCAGCAAGATGACTTTATCGTGTCTTTCGAAGTATTCCGACCGTTTTTGCTTCAATGCACGGCTCAAGCGCATCAGTTGCCGTCGGTAGAGATCTCCAGTAACGGTTTCATGCGGTTTTAGCAGTTCGTAGTATATGACACCCTTCTGATCCCACCAAATACAGAGCAGGAGCTTTGAGCCATGGATATTGGGCTTTGCCACTGATGTTGATGGTTCGCCGGGCTTAACCCATGACTTTCTGCGCTTTGGATTGTCATAATGGATCCACTTTTCGTCACCGGTAACAATCCGATGCAAAAAACCTTTTCTTTTCTGCCGTTGAAGCAGCAGTTCGCACGTGAGAAAACGTCTCTCAATATCCCTTGGTTTCAATTCATATGGGACCCAATGTCCTTCCTTCTGGATCATGCCCAAACTTTTAAGACGTTTTCCTATTGTTGAGAAGTCAACTTCCAATGACGTAGATAATTCTTTAAGTGTTTGACATGAGTTTTCATTGAGCAGTGCCTGCAAATCGTTATCTTCAAATTTTTTCGGCTGACCAGGTCGCTCCTTGTCATCCAAGTCGAAATCACCAGCTTTAAAACGTGCAAACCACTTCCTACACGTTTGCTCAGCCAGAGCATGTTCACTATACACATCCACTAAAATACGATGAGCTTCAGCTGCACTTTTGTTCATATTAAAGTAATGAAGCAAAACTCCCCGCAAAAACACTTTATCTGGCACAAATTTTGACATATTCAATGAATTATACAGTATTGTTATTTATGATTTCAAGAAAGGTTATGTACGGCAAATGACGTCCTATGATAGATGTTTACAATGTATACAGAACTATAGGTAACAACGAAATAGTGTACTGCTTGTGCCATCTCTTGTAAAACGCTACGAATTAATTCCAACACCTAATATATATAAAAGTAGAAATAAAAACTATAATACATACTTTAACCGTTTTATTATTACTTTTGGAATTAAAAAATTAATATTAGCTATAATTCGAGATGAAAAGAATTCTTACTTGACTTACGAAAGTTCGAAAAATTCAAACACAGTAGCACATATTATAGAAAAATTTAACATACTATATACCTGTATGAAGAAAACTGATTTAAAGTTCAATTTTGAAAGAGCTACGGAGAAGTCGATGAAAAATATATTGTCTCAACATTCAATTTATCGCAGGTTGTTGAAGTAGCATTGGACTCTATTTTGTTAAAAAATATATCGGAAAATGTAAATTTTGATTGTTGGAGCAATTGTGATTCTGAATCATTAGATAACGATTCGAAAGACAATCAATATGTTATTAGCTATATTTGCTTCCGCCGTTTTCCTATAGATGGTTTAATGGTAAGTGGTGGTCGAAATAAATAGATCACAGACGTCATACAATAAACTTGGGCATCTGCCAACCCCATAGAAACATTAGTCGATTTGTGTCTGCATCATAAAGTTATTCTCGATTGAAAATGTCAGTTTACGAGCCAAATTCTCATTTGCGGGAGGTTTTAATTTTCTGCTTCAATAGAAGAAATCTGCGGCTGAGGCTCATCGAATGCTCTCAAATACTTATGGTGAGGCCGCTATTAGTGAAAAAACGTGTCGTGAGTGATTTCAACGCTTGAAGAACGGTGATTTTTACGTCAAAGACCGGCATAGCGATGGAAGAGAGAAGGTTTTCGAAGATACAGAATTGGAGGCATTACTTGATCAAAATTTATGTCAAAATCAAGAAGAATTGCCACGATCATTGGGAGTGACTCAACAAGCCATTTTAAAATGTCTCAAAGTCATGGGAATGATTCAGAAGCAAGAAAATTGGGTGCCGTACGAGTTGAAGCCGAGAGATGTTGAACGGCGTTTGTTTGCTTGTGAACAGCTGCTTGAAAGGCAAAGAAGAAGGGATTTCTGCATCGCATTGTGATTGGGGACGAAAAATGGGTTCGTTACGATAATCCCAAGCGCAGAAAATCATGGGCAGTTCCCGGCCATGCTTCCACGTCGACGGCCAAACCGAATATTCACGGCTCCAAGGTCATGCTCTGTATTTGGGACCAACTCGGCGTAGTGTATTATGAGCTGTTAAAACCGACTGAAACAATCACAGGCGATCAGTATCGAACGCAATTGATGCGTTTGAGCTGAGCATTGAAACACAAACGGCCGCAATACAATGAGAGACACGATAAAGTAATGCAGCATGACAATGCTCGACCTCATGTTGCGAAAGTGGTCAAGACATTCCGACTATCCAATTAGCTTTTACACAGGCATTAGAGGCAATTCCGCAAACTGAGTTAGAACATGCATTTGAATCACTATTGAATCGCTGTAACAAGTGTATTGAATCCAGAGGAGAATATTTTGAATAATAAAACCAAAAAAATATGCATATTGTTGTTTCAATTATGATTTTCAGGCCCTGTCCGGGAACATATTTGTCGCACTGTGTATATCTCATCAATGTTTACGTTTTGAAATCATTTTTGCTATTATACATTAATGAGAAAGATATATGATTTATATAATTTAATAAAAAAAAAATAAAAGAATTTTAATTCACAAACACGGTTGGCAGTTCTCCGTTATTTTTTTGCCAGACTTCGGTTGCTTGGACTAATATTTAATACTCCAGCAAACGACAAAAATTGGAGATTTTCACATCTGCTGGAGTATTGAATATTAGTCCAACAAACCGAAGTCTGTAAAAAAAAAACGGAGAAATGGCAACCGTGTTTATGATTTAAAATTCTTTCAATTTCTGTTGTTTCGATAGAGCGAGACAGAAAAAAAACAAATCAAAAACGGATATAAACTCCGATTGTAATCGGTGAGTCTCCGCGCGGACGCACCGAACTGGACTCGTCTAGCAAAACAATGAGTCTTTCTCTGTGATCGCTTATTTCTAGCGACCGAAAATATTTTCTCGGCGATCTCGGCCACTTGGCGTGTATCATAAGGGGGAAAGAGACATTCTAGATAATACATAATTTTTATTAAATTATATTAACCCTTTGCCCTACGATTTAAGTTTCGATGGCGCGTGCCATAATTAACAGCCTGAAACGTGTTGTTTATGTTTGGCCCGATAGACGTACCACGGCTCTCATTAATTATACTTATGTTTGGCCTGATTTCTTTACCACGAGTCTCACATGATATTGTAAGTGAAAGGGTTAATCATATACCTTTCTCATTAATGTATTGGGTCATCTAAAAAGTATCCGCGGTTTTTTGTCACTAGATGGTGTTGATGGTCATATATCGGGCAACACTAATCCGATTGTGTCAAACGAACGCGCGTCTGAAAGATGACATTTTAGGTTACATTTTTTTGTAAACAAAGTTTGGTGATTCATGAATCGTGTCAAAAGTTATATTGGTTTGAAAATGAGTGAAATATCTGAAGAAATACGCTATGTGATGCTTTTTTACTACAAAAAAGGCAAAAACGCAGCATAAACATGCAGATAAATTTGTGAAGTTTACGGCGCGGATGCTGTAAGTGAATGCAGGACGCAGGAATGGTTTGTTCGATTTCGTTCTGGAAATTTTGATGTCAAAGATCGACCTCGCTCTGGTCGGCCAGTCACTGAAAAAGTCGATGAAATTTTGCAACTGGTCAAGCAAGACCGGCATATGAGCTGTCAGGAGATAGCCAATGTACTAAGAATCAACCATATGACAGTTTGGAATCATTTGAAAAAGGCTGGCTACGCAAAGAAGCTCGATGTTTGGGTGCCACATGAATTAACGCAAAGAAATTTGATTGATCGAATTTCCATCAGCGAAACACTACTAAAACGCAATGAAATCGACCCATTTCTGAAGCAAATCATCACAGGCGATGAAAAATGGGTGAAATAAGAATATTGTTCGTAAAAGATCATGGAATAAGCGCGAACCACCACAAATGACTTCAAAGCCTGGATTGATGGCAAATAAAGTGATGCTGTGTGTATGGTGGGATTGGAAGGGAGTCGTCCATCATGAGGTGTTACCACATGGCCTAACGATTAATTCAGAGCTGTTCACAACTGGATAGATTACAGGAAGCGATTAAGGAAAAACGACCAGAAAAGGTGTTGTCATCATGACAACGCCAGACCACACATATCTTTGATGACGCGCCAAAAATTGAGGGAGCTTGGTTGGGAAGTTTTGATGCATTCAGCGTATAGCCCGGACTTTGCACCGTCTGACTACCATTTGTTTCGATCTCTGCAGAACTCTCTTGATGGAAAAACATTGGCCAACAAAAGAGCTGCCGAAAATCACTTGAAAAAGTTTTTCGCCGATAAACCACAAAAGTTCTACACGGATGGAATTATGAAATTACCTGAAAAATGGCAAAAGATTATAGATAATAATGACCAATATATACTTGATTAAAATTGATTTTCAATAAAGAAAAATTTCAAAAATTGAACAAAAAACCGCGGATATTTTTTAGATGACCCAATATGTGTGTGTGTGTGTGTGTGTGTGTGTGTGTGTGTGTGTGTGTGTGTGTATAATATATGTATACAATTTGAACATTGCATATTTAAACATAGGGAATGCATAAATAGCTTAGCAGCTTTGAGAACTTCTATCTGCAACGTATGTATATTCATACATTATAGTATACATATATGCAATATTGTATAGTATTTCCTATATGTGTATTATATTTAAGTACACACACCATTAATATTTTAATATGATTAACTTTTACATCTTTTTATTAACGTAGCAAAATATGGTATAGCTACGTATATTATATGTGTAGTATATCTATGTATAGCTAATACATATCACATTTTTTTTCTGACTTAAAATGACATTGTATGACAGGAAAAATGCTATTAGGCCCATGTGTCAATGTACACTCAATACTGAAAATCTATAGTTACGTATTTTCAGTACTCGCAGTGCATATCGATATACAGTTAGTATCACTTTTTCCTATCAATATCATTTAGGGTTTAGTCAAGATGTAACATATATTATTGTCAATATATGGACACGTGTTTCATATATATATATATAAATGAATACGACATTGCACATACATAATATAACTCTTTTTACTCTGTCTAATAAAAAGAGATAGATACTTATAGTACTTATACATTACTAACATGTCAACTTATATATCTAATAGAAAATTGTATGTATATTATACTATGATAATTCTAACATTGTTATAACATATAACAAAACATTATTAGTGAATATAAATTATAATTATATTTTATATATATTATAATATACATATACACAATAATGTACCCAAAATATAATTTTAATATTGCATATATCATTAATTCACTAACATGTTTATATGTCTTCACTAATATGTCAATAATATTATAGTATAATATTTTTTGTGTTATTGTGTGTATACAAATATATTAAAATACACATAAAATGTAATTGTAATTCGTATTCATGAATGTCTTTTTATATACAACGTTAGAATTAAATTTTATATATCATTATACACATTATAATATAAAATTTTAATATTGCATAAAAATTAGACAGAATAAAAAGAGTTATGTATGTGCAATGTCGTATTTATGATAATATATTATCGTAACCTAAAGTGACATTGGATGTAAGAAAAAAGTACTATTACGGCTTCGTATCGATATAACTATTAATTAAAAATCTGTATTTTATGTATATTACAGACTTTTAGTACTGGTGATATATATTAGAACACGACCTACATTGCATGTGTATATAATACAACTAAATTTCTAAAATCCGATTCTACAAATATAAGATTAACTTCAATTATGTTTATTTTTTTCTCAATTCTAAAATTGGAAAATTTTCTAAAATAAATCTTACATTTGTGGAACCGACCCTAATACACGTCCCTGTTAAGATGGTAATGTAGGAAACGGAATAAAAATATAGATAATTAATCGATCGAATTTCCTGCATGATTATATTAACTCAGAGGGCGTAAGCATCTTATACATTGGAAATAAAAACCTGTAATATCGACTTTGATTAATACTTCGGCCTTCGCTCCAGCATCTCCTCAAGTACAATTAATGTTATTAGTTAAGGTAATTATTATGGTTATTATAGTTCTAAAAAGAATATGAAAAATGTATGCATATTTATTACATTAATTTCACTGTATCAACTTATTGTAAATTTGAGAAGAAGCTCGCGGTATAATAGACCTTACATCAAATACGATGTGACTTCTGGAATTGACTAACTACAAGTTCCGATGGGAAGCTGATTGAATCTAGGCTGTATTTTGCCATAATTATTCTTTCCAATGCGAGTACAACATGCGCTTTTTATATTTGAATGATTGAACATCTTGCGTAATTACCAGTTACATTTTTAAATTTATTTTTTAACATTGAAAAGAGCTCGATAAGAGTCGAACGTTTTTAAATTGTTTACAATAATATTGTTACTCACACATTATCCTGAGTTGGTTCTTAGCCCTACATTGTACTGTTTAAAAAAAAAATTTTTTTTTTAATCGGCAACTTAACTCCAAAGTTTCCATTTCATCCTAAAAGAACACTCTTAAATTTTTCTAAAAAAATATTAAGATTTAGAGTGAATAATTTTTAAATCAAAGTTTCGATTTTCCTTAATACATGTTTAATTTGATGCAAAAATGGCTTAATCCGGATTTCAAATGTAATGTATATGTTTTTTTAATCACTGAACACGATGCAATAGTTCATTTAACCAAATTTCGAGTTCAAAGTCGATTTTAGCAAGGTCCCAAGCATTCAAATTGTCATTTTTTAACATTAATCGGGCTGTATTTCTTAAGGCGTATATCGTAGGGTTAAATCGTGTTCAGCGATTAAAAAGCATACAGTACCACATTTGAAATCCTAATTAAACTATTTTTACATCAAATTAAATATGTATTAAGGAAAATCGAAACTTTGATTTAAAAATCGGTCACTAGTGACTTCTAAATCTTAATATTTTTTCATAAAAATTTAGGAGTGTTCTTTTTAAGATGAAATGGAAGCTTTTGAGCTAAATGGTCGATTAAAAAAACTTTTTTTTGCCATTCTAATATATATGTCATACTCAAGGTCAAGTGTTAACTCTATAAATGTACACACTTACTCCCAATTAATACATAGCGCTTACAAAGCACTAACAAAGCACTAAAAAAGCCCATATAGATTTCATCATTTTTTTAGCTTTGCAAGCGCTTTGCTGTGCTATTTGAGTTATTAATGTATACAGTTACTGTAATAAATCTTACGTAAATATATATCTAGATTAGTAAGGCTATGTTTGAAACGTTACCTGGGTGCTCTCGTGTATAATCTTATCTTTGTTTAACATTGAACAAGCGCGCGCATACTCCATTTATCTTTATGTCTTTGTGTGTCTTTATTTGCTTTAGTTATAATTACCTATGTTATTATAATTCAGATTAAATTTGACATTTCCGAGGACTTAGTAAATCTAATGTTATTATTCTTTAAATGTGTTATATGTTAAAGAATATAATATAATAAAATATAATAAAATATAATAGAATTTCAATTGATCAAAATTTAAGAAATTACTGTTTACCATATAACAGTAACATTTCTTAAAAACTTGATTGATTTAATTGTATTATGCATTAATTACATTATAATCTCTACATAATATAATACATTAAAAAAATAATAAAATTATATTCATTAAATGTTTAGAAATATTAAATTTTACTTATATTACGCTAAATTGTTAAAAGATTTATAGATATCAAATATCGGCTAAAAGTTATTTAATTGTGAAATCAGAAGAAATTTGTGATGTTGTTTTTATTAAACGCCTGTTAGGCATTTCCTCACTTTTCTGATTGTTCCCCTAATTGCATATTCGTCTTGCAAATTCATCACCATTAACAATTCTCATCACACTCTAACTGCATTCTTCGATCGGAGTCAACTGAATGCCACAGCATTCATTGGCATCGCAGTCGAGAGCAATCGTCGCGAAAACGGATCGTGATCTTTCGATTGAAATCGTTGAAAGCAGTCGTAGATGACGGGAAAAAGAATTGTGCCAATCTAGATAGGTTGCGACTCTCTTTCTTTGGGATACTTGAGCACTTTTGTCGAGAGGTGAACCAGGATATCCGTCTTTTGCCGATATTCTCCTCCTTTCACAGAAAATTTTGGCCATAGGATGAAAATTTAGATTTTGTCGTATATACATATATATATATATATATATATATATATATATATGTATATATATATTAGGTGTAGTAAAAAGAAATCCATTATTTTTCCAATAGATGGCTTTAGTAATCTGTATCTCGCGTTCGCGTAATATATATATATATCTGTATTCTAGTAGCATAATTCATGATAAATTATTGGCATGCATTGGGGATATATATTAAATCAATGTAATATTACGTTAATATATTGTGCTATTAGAACACTTTCAGACAAAACTTATATGTGTACAACTACATCTTTCTAAAAAAATAATTAAATATAGTTATATCTTTAAAAAATGTGTTGCATTTGTATATTTTTTAAAAAATTATAAAAATGAAAGAATAAAAGGCTACGAGCCTAAAAATCAAACAACAAAATAACAATCTACATTAAACGATTAAAAAATAAAATAAACAATGTCATGAAACTAAAAAAAAACGTGAAATATAATTTAAAAATCAGTAAGTGAACAAGAACAAACGTTTCGATCCCTGTTGGATCATTTTTAATGTAAAGACAAAATAAAAATGGATATAACGTAGATAAAATATATATAAATTAAATAAAATTCGCATTAAATAAGGACGCAATATCAATTATAAAACTCGCTCCAAATTGAGAGAAAACCAAGTAAATGATTGTAGTTGACACCAATGTGTTCCTCCGAACTGTGCGTGTGCAAAAGAACGAACATGTTTCTGTTAGCAAGTACAAATTGTAATAATAAATTAACAAACGGAATAAATAAAAATAATAAGAAAAGTACAATCAAATCGCAAATAATAAAGAAAAGGCAAAAACAAGATCGCAATTAATAAAATTAAATTAATAGAAAGAGGCGAAAGTTATTTTTGATATTATGAGACATGTACAAAAAAATTATTAATGTCGACAGAGAAAGAATAAGAAACCGTCATTCGTTGTATATGTACAATGAGTTTAGTACAATAAAATAAGAATATATATCTTAGTATATGTGTCAAACTAGTATATTATCCATTAGACAATGCGACGGGAATCAAAATTGATAATCTCTCTAAGAAGCTAAGAGATAAAGTGAAATATGACATGTAAAGACAGGAAGGTTGAAATGGAAAACTAAAAAAGAAGGGGAACATAAGAAGGAGAAAATAAAGTAGAGGGGAGAGAAAGTAGGGAGAGAAAAAGATAGATAAAGGAAGGAAAGCAATTAAAAAGGAGAAAGAGATTGGATAATCTGTGAGTAGGTTTCAGGTCAAAGCTTTTATAAAGCTTTATAAAGCATTGTATCAAGGAAACTTAATCTGCCATTTGTACCAACCTCTAATGTAAACTGTAATCTCGTATGTAAAGATTAAAAATATTTAAAGTGTCATTGATAGTATCAGATGGAAGCGCAAGAAGAATATCGTCCACATATCTAAAATAAAACAAAAGTTGTACTGACAATTTTTTAAGTGCTGTTTCTTCTAGATCTTGCATTACAGCGTCGGCGATTATCGGAGATAACGGTGAACCCATTGGAGTGTCAAATATCTGTTTCATTGTAAATTAGCCTTTTCTATTCCCAATACATTAAAAAGCTTTATAAAGAGAGGAAAAGATAAGCTTGATTTCCTATCCAAAGATCAGAATGTTGTTTATAAGATCTCCTGCGATGATTGAGGCGAGTTATGTTGGTCAGACAAAAAGAAAATTGAGTACGAGACTACGCGAACATATCTCTGACATTAGAAAAAATACGGGTTCTCCTACTGTCATAACTGATCATCGAATTAATTGTAATCATAATTTTAAATGGAACGATGTGAAAATTCTAGACTGCGATTCTTCTTATAATAATAGATTGTCTGAAATGATTCATATTAAAAAACAGAAACAGGGTCTGAATAGACAAAATGATACTGAAGCTTTATCTGAAACCTACTCACAGATTATCCAATCTCTTTCTCCTTTTTAATTGCTTTCCTTCCTTTATCTATCTTTTTCTCTCCCTACTTTCTCTCCCCTCTACTTTATTTTCTCCTTCTTATGTTCCCCTTCTTTTTTAGTTTTCTATTTCAACCTTCCTGTCTTTACATGTCATATTTCACTTTATCTCTTAGCTTCTTAGAGAGATTATCAATTTTGATTCCCGTCGCATTGTCTAATGGATAATATACTAGTTTGACACACATACTAAGATATATATTCTTATTTTATTGTACTAAACTCATTGTACATATACAACGAATGACGGTTTCTTATTCTTTCTCTGTCGACATTAATAATTTTTTTGTACATGTCTCATAATATCAAAAATAACTTTCGCCTCTTTCTATTAATTTAATTTTATTAATTGCGATCTTGTTTTTGCCTTTTCTTTATTATTTGCGACTTGATTGTACTTTTCTTATTATTTTTATTTATTCCGTTTGTTAATTTATTATTACAATTTGTACTTGCTAACAGAAACATGTTCGTTCTTTTGCACACGCACAGTTCGGAGGAACACATTGGTGTCAACTACAATCATTTATTTGGTTTTCTCTCAATTTGGAGCGAGTTTTATAATTGATATTGCGTCCTTATTTAATGCGAATTTTATTTAATTTATATATATTTTATCTACGTTATATCCATTTTTATTTTGTCTTTACATTAAAAATGATCCAACAGGGATCGAAACGTTTGTTCTTGTTCACTTACTGATTTTTAAATTATATTTCACGTTTTTTTTTAATTTCATGACATTGTTTATTTTATTTTTTAATCGTTTAATGTAGATTGTTATTTTGTTGTTTGATTTTTAGGCTCGTAGCCCTTTATTCTTTCATTTATTTAAATTTATTGAGTTTATTAGTTTTATAATTTAAAAAATTATATATTTTGGAAAATTTTTTTTAACATGAACTCTAAAATTGTGTAGTTTTACTGATTTATGCATTAATTTACGTCATTAAATTAAAAAATTACTCAAAGTAATATTTATTTTCAGTTATTTAGCGCAAAATTTTTCAAAACAAACATCGTTCTCAGAATAAGAATATTGACTTTAATAACTTAATGACAGAAAATAATAATATAAGTAATACTAGATGGGGTGAAAAGTAACCTCCTTGACCGCCAGAATGCGCCACTACTGCAAAAAAGTTTATGGTGCCTTGTAGTCCGTTCATATTTAGGCAGACATGCCAAGTGGCAGTGCGATACTGCCCTTAGTTTTGTTTTGAGAGCTGATTGTTGTTGACGTGTTTGCGAAAACGATTTTCGTTCTCTCATAAAACATTATTTTTTGAGAGGCAAAACGGCGAAGGAAACAAAAGAAAAGTTGGATAAATATTATGTGGCTAATACTCCGTCAGATTACACCGTCAAATATTGGTTTCGAGAGTTTCGTGGTGGCCGCAACTCCACTACCGATGAAGTCCGCAGCGGCAGGCCCTCCGATGCGGTTACCGAGGAAAATGTCAAAAAAATACATGAAATGGTGTTGGCTGACCGGAAAGTGAAGGTGCGCGAGCTAGCAGATGCTACAAAGATTAGTACTGAGCGAACACGCCATATTTTGGGCGAGATTCTGCATAAGAAAAAAATTTTTTTCATTCCCAAGGAGGTTACTTTTCACCCCACCTAGTACATTGGCTTGCTTGAAAATGTAAATAACCATTCAAACAATAATGTTCTCGGTAATGTCCCAATCTTCGTTCAAACTCCAAATAATAATTCGCGGGAATTGAAAACTACGAATGAATTTGACAAATTATAATTAAGTCTGATGAAATTTCTATATTATCTCTGAGTAATAGTCAACAATCGTTAGGTGCTGTTCAAAGTTTATATTCATATATTTATCTATGTGATGTTATCATGTAAAACAGAAAATAATGTTTTTGGTGCTTCTTTTTCAATTCAAGAAAATTTTGACACGATAAATTGTAACATATGAAATTTGAAGAATTGTATTCTTTGAGATATACAAGAGCAAGTCAATAAGTTCTTAGAAAATCTGTCAGAGGGCACTCGCAGTGTCATGTCACATTACTTTTTGACAAGTAGCATCTTTTAACTGATTACTGTCAAATTTTGAGCGGAATTCATCGCGTGATTTTGTTTCTGTAGAAACGCGATTAAAGCGAATGCGCGATTAAAGCGAACAACCTTTGTATTTTTTGCAAAATGGAAAAAAACGAATTTCGTGCAATGATCAAATATCTACATATGAAAGATTTAACGCCGAAAGAAATCAAAGCCGAGTTGGATAATGTTCATAGCATATCTGCACCAGCGTTTGTATACAATTAGGTGAATGAATTTAAACGTGGTCGTACATTCACATGTGATACATTTCGTTCAATGCGGGACGTCCAATTGAGGCTGCTGCCAGAAATCATCGATAAAGTCGATATTGTTTTGACTGCTTGACGAGTGAAAGTGCGCGAACTTGTGAGGTCACAGGCATATCACATGGCACAGTAATTTCAATTTTGCACGAACAATTAGGTATGAAAAAGCTATCGGCAAGATGGGTGCCGCGTTTGCTCACTATGGACCATAAGCGCCGTGTGACAATTTCAATATTTGGAGATGTTTCAACATCCAAATGAATTTCTCTCGATTCATTACTGTGGACGAAACATGGATCCATTATTTCATACCCGAGACGAAGAAACAGTCAAAACAATGGACTTCACCAGTTCCGAAGAAGGCGAAGAAGGCGTGAAGTCGGTCGGAAAGGTGATGGTCACAGTTGTTTGGGATGCACGCGGTATAATTCATATCGATTACTTTCCATCGAAGCAAACGATCAATGGCGATTATTACGTAGCCTTATTGGTCGTTTCAATAACATTTTAAAGAAAAAACGTCCCCATTTGGCGAAGAAGAAAATGCTCTTCCATCAAGACAATGCATGAGTTCACACGTACTCGGCATCGATGGCCAAATTCAACGAATTGCTTCCCCATCCAGCATATTCGTCAGATTTAGTCCCCTGCGATTATTTCCTGTTTCCAAACCTGAAGAAATGGTTCGAAGGAAAGAGATTCACCATCAGAGAGCAGCTCATCGAAACAGAGGCTTATTTTGAAGGGTTGGACAAATCATATTATTCGGACGGCTTGAAAAAGTTGGAGAATCATTGATTCAAGTGTGAAATCGAGCTGAAAGGTGACTATGTTGAGAAATAAAAATGAATCGATCAAAAAAAATGTGTTTTACTATATTTTAAAAATTGACTTGTCCTCGTACCTGCGCTACATGTCAAATTTGACAAATTAATCGATTTTCTTATTAAAAATCAAATCAATAGCGTCTTTGAGAAGCCTCAAAATGATGCATTGAACCAGTCCATGAACATAGGATTAACAATTGCCTTTCAAATAATCGATCCATTAATAAATTATGCTATTTTATTTCCATTCTTCTTATCAGTCTTATTTCCAATTTTTCACTCATCACTTTTATCTGATTAATAAATAAATATTAATATTAATACTTATTTATAATATTGAGATGTATTAAAAGAATATAAACAAGGAGCTTACAAAGCCAATTTGAATTCCTGATTACACAAGTTTTTTTCTAAATTATTAATATCTGATTCTGTTGCTAGATTTTATTTGTTTTATATCTTTTATGAAAAATATCGCTTTTCATATCTCGAAGAATACAATTTCTTCAAATTTCCTATGTTACAATTTATCGTCAAAATTTTCTTGAACTGAAGAAGAAAAACAAAAAAGAAAGAAGAAAAAGAGAGAAAATTGCTTTCTTCAAATGCTATTGAATAACTGAAATGCTTTATAAAATTACACTTAGTTAAAATTATATACTTGACTGACGTTATACAATTGACGATAACATTTTCTTGAAACGGATTCTTAAAAACAGTGTTAGCCGAAGCAAGCAGCGGAGGTGAGTAGAAGATAGAAATACAATTTTTACAAGAATATATATGTATACCTATATGTTATACTCAATTTTTAATAAACGAAAGGAAAAATCCGAACAAGTTAAAGACAGCCTTGACGTAATGATAATGACAATGTAACAGAAGAAACAGTCGATAATGCTAATGAAAGCGTTGTTACTGTTTAAATAAATAATGATAGTGATAATGATAATAAAAAATTTGTAAGATACATTATTATATGATATCAATACTATGCAATTTTGGTAAGAGTTATGTTTGATTGCTAAATTATAAAAATGTTACAATTTTTTTATTTTAATGCGCTTTCTGGTTAGAAAAAAGTTTACGTAATTTGTATTAATTACGTTTTTTGTATTAATTACGGTAGTTATAAAATATTGGTGCTATATAATAATAATTTCATAATATAAAATAAGAGATTATACGTATAGTTTTGTTCAGCGCTTGACTACTAATGTATTTGATTGCATAAATCTAAAGTGTATCAGAAAAAGTACAATATTATTATGATATTCTACTGTCAATTTACATTTGATGTCTTTTATATCATACCACTTGAGTAAATGTTCCTTACGATTTGCAGAAAATATGTTTAAATAACATGATGTAATTGGCGTTTCAAAAAAATTACATATTTCTGTTAAACACGAACCGAATATATAAATTTTATTTTCGAAGATTGCATTTTTCATACCAATAATTTCATTTTTTTTTTTTTATTAAGAACTATTTGTTTCTCTCTTCATTTGTTAGTTTTAATCCGTCCATTAATTCGATTTTGTAAAAAAATGTTTATACTTTCTTTGATCACAATTGTTACCAGAATTTTTATTCTTAAAATAGGAAATTTTTTATTATTACAATTCTAATCTTGTTTTAAATTAATGAGTTCAAAAATTCGTCGAGCTACTTGTAGCAATGTCTTATTTTCCGTCCGAAGTAATTTTTTTATTTTTTGCAAACTTCAAATGAATATGCATTGAAGGTACATAAATTACCGAACTCCTTTACTTCATTAACTAAATGACTAAGATTATGTATGTTGCTGCTAATAGAATGAATATCATAAATTTCAATATAACGTTCTATAAAAGTTTTTAATAATTTGTCTGCTACATGTAAATAGTTTGAGTACGAATTACTATAACAGATTACAATATCACAAAAAAATAACATAAAATGTTAGTAATTTTCCTCAGATAGATGATCTTTCAATATAATAGGTGCTAAGTACAAAAGTTCGATACTCTGACGCTTTCCAAAATTTTAAACAATCAAGTGAGCTAACGGTTCGATGAATTTCGTTTCGCATTATATACCGAAGGAGAAAATCAGACACCACTTTAATTACATGTGCAGACCATTTAATTCCCAAGTATAAGATTCCGTATACACAGCCAGTTAATAAACGTTTTATTACACTTACGTCCAATAAATGTAATGAATCGGATACCGGAAAACTTTTTATCATGTCAATTGGAAGTTTTTCCAAAGTTTTTCCAAACTTTTGGAAGTTTTTATCCATTTTATGATGGTCCGGATTGGTTCTATTGCGGAAAGTTGTATCAGTTCTTCTAGGGATATCTATATGAAAAACTAATTCGACGTTCTTTATGATAATATTCACCCATAACTGTACACTTTAAACACGAACTATAACCATTAAAATTAACAGTATTTGTAAAAGAAGATTATAATCAAGTTAAATATAAAAAAAAATAATACACTGTTTGAAAGAAAATAATATACTAAAAATCATGTAAAAATATTCACAGTACATACAATTACTCTATAATAAAAAAATGTTTGTATTGGTTCTAAAGATGGAAACACTCGAACGGAATACAAAATGAGATTCAAGTTCGAATGACTCCACTGAGGTAATATTTTTTGCAATAAGTCCTTACTTTAGATTTTTAAAATGCTATTGCAGCATCAAATTTGGAAGGTTTACTAATATTTCAGTTCGATTGTGTTGAAAATCCGAAAAAGTAACCGACGTAACACGCGTCTATAAAACTGCAGATAATTTATATATTGTGTGATAATTTATATTAGGTGTACAACTTTGCTTCCGCCGTTTTTTTTTCGAAATTCGAGGCTTTATTGTAAAAAACTGGTTATATATTTATGATTCAAAGTATTGTCCATCGCTGGCCACTACTTTCTCCCATCTTTTGGGCAGCGTACGAATCTCACGTCGAAAACACTTCTTTTGAGGTCATCTTTTGAGGCGATCCACGAATCAATCCAATTTTTTATTTTTTCATACGACCGGAAGTGCTAGTCAGCCAGGCCGTGTGCCATTGATCGAAACAAGTGATAGTCAGAGGGAGCAAGTGATAGTCTGGAGAATATAGCGGGTGGGGTAGGACTTCCCATTTCAACGTTTCCAAGTATGTCTTGACCACTTTCGCAACATGAGGTTCGAGCATTGTCATGCTGCATCACTTTATCGTGTCTCTCATTGTATTGCGGCCATTTGTCTTTCAATGTTCGGCTCAAACGCATCAATTGCGTTCGATACTGATCGCCTGTGATTGTTTCAGTCGGTTTTAACAGCTCATAGTACACTACGCCGAACTGGTCCCACCAAATACTGACCTTGGAGCCGTGAATATTCGGTTTGGCCGTCGACGTGGAAGCATGGCCGGGAACTCCCCATGATTTTCTGCGCTTGGGATTATCGTAACGAACCCATTTTTCGTCCCCAATCACAATGCGATGCAGAAATCCCTTCTTCTTTGCCTTTCAAGCAGCTGTTCACAAGCAAACAAACGCCGTTCAACATCTCTCGGCTTCAACTCGTACGGCACCCAATTTTCTTGCTTCTGAATCATTCCCATGACTTTGAGACATTTTAAAATGGCTTGTTGAGTCACTCCCAATGATCGTGGCAATTCTTCTTGATTTTGACATAAATTTTGATCAAGTAATGCCTCCAATTCTGTATCTTCGAAAACCTTCTCTCTTCCATCGCTATGCCGGTCTTTGACGTAAAAATCACCGTTCTTCAAGCGTTGAAATCACTCACGACACGTTTTTTCACTAATAGCGGCCTCACCATAAGTATTTGAGAGCATTCGATGAGCCTCAGCCGCAGATTTTTTCTATTGAAACAGAAAATTAAAACCTCCCGCAAATGAGAATTTGGCTCGTAAACTGACATTTTCAATCGAGAATAACTTTATGATGCAGACACAAATCGACTAATGTTTCTATGGGGTTGGCAGATGCCCAAGTTTATTGTATGACGTCTGTGATCTATTTATTTCGACCACCACTTACCATTAAACCATCTATAGGAAAACGGCGGAAGCAAATATAGCTAATAACATATTGATTGTCTTTCGAATCGTTATCTAATGATTCAGAATCACAATTGCTCCAACAATCAAAATTTACATTTTCCGATATATTTTTTAACAAAATAGAGTCCAATGCTACTTCAACAACCTGCGATAAATTGAATGTTGAGGCAATATATTTTTCATCGACTTCTCCGTAGCTCTTTCAAAATTGAACTTTAAATCAGTTTTCTTCATACAGGTATATAGTATGTTAAATTTTTCTATAATATGTGCTACTGTGTTTGAATTTTTCGAACTTTCGTAAGTCAAGTAAGAATTCTTTTCATCTCGAATTATAGCTAATATTAATTTTTTAATTCCAAAAGTAATAATAAAACGGTTAAAGTATGTATTATAGTTTTTATTTCTACTTTTATATATATATATATATACATATATATATATGTATATCAATCGGCTATTTTGACGACTATAAAAAAGTATGGATATTATTGTATACATTAAAGTACATTGACTATATGACGTATACATTACCAAAATTTTTTCGATAGGACACATCAATAAATATGTATAAGCAATTAATTACAGATTGGTCATTTCGACGACAGTATAAAATTATGTATAATAATATACCAATTGGCTACTTCGGCGCCATTTTATGTGTAGCATCAAATCAGGTGAATACGGTGGATGATTTAACACAGAGACACGATTTCGAGCCAAACATTGACGGACAATCAATGAAGTGTGACTCGATGCATTATCATGCAACAAAGACCAACTTCGCACAAACCTTCGTTTTACCCAAATCTTCATGTAATATGGTTCAAATCGTTTCTCTACTGATATTTAAAGCCTCCTTCATCATTTTTAGTGATGCATTACAATCGTTTGCAACAAAATCACGTACTTTTTCGATCATTTCGGGTGTTCGAACCAAAATTGGCCGTCCTGATTTTTTGTCATCTTCAAGGATCTCTCTGCCTTCCAAAAAACGCTTATGTCACTCGAAAACAGCTGTGCGACCTAGACATTGACTGCCGTAAACTTGTTGCATCGATCGGAATGTTTCTGATGCACTTTTACCAAGTTTTGCGTTAAATTTAATCACTGCTCTTCGTTCCATATTAAAATTTCTACCTCGACCAAAATCTTGTTCAACATGAACTGTCATATCTTCGTTATATGTCAACCAAAATGAATGAAACTTTGACAGATGATAGCAAAATGTTCAACCATTAAAATGCATGTTTGAACGCACAGATGTCGCCACTGGTTGCTGAGATGTGGTTCGTGTCCGGGAACATATTTGTCGCACTGTGTATACTCATACATATTTAACGGATATACATACATACTTAACCCCTCGGTTTCATTATAGTGCGCGTTTGTAGTACTAATAGAACATGGAGACGAACTCCGTATGTCAGACAGAGTATGCGGGGCCGTTAGTGACCAAAAAGCTCGAGAGTTAATAACACTATTTTTCGGAAAATATTTCGGTTCTTTGAATACCCGAAATCAACCGCTTATGATGTTGTGGCAAGATATACGGTATTAGAACAGTCCAACGAAAGTTCCAGTATGCCAGCGGAAGAGTCACTCGAAAAAACGCACTGCGAGAATCCTTGCAGTCGTTGGAAGGGCTCAAGCGCTGATTTCGGATGACCCAGAGCAATCGTTGTGAAAATTAGCATCGATTGTTGATGCCAACAATGCCGAGGAGGACCTTTGATACAAATCATATATATAAAGATACGACAGATGCTCTCTGAGGCTGTCAAGACAAACCGAGTTGCTCGCTGCAATCTGCTATTGTGTTCTTTGAAACGAAGTGTCAGAACGAATCAGGTTCTTTTCTGTCGAAAAAATTTTTACTGTTGATGCCAAAATTAACCGGAGAAATAATCGATGGCTCGCCTACAACTCCGAGGATGTTCCTGTTGTTGTCAGAATGAAATTTCCAGCCAATATTCACTCCTTAGATGTTGTGTCCAGTGAGGGTGATGTCATGCCACCACATTTCTTTAAAAAGGGGGAAACTATCACAAAAGAAGCGTATTTGCGCATTCTGGTGGATGTAGTGAAGCCGTGGATGGAAATTGTGGCGTCCAGAAGGCCATGTTTTCAGCAGGACGGTGCACTTGATTCAAAATTGGCTCTCAGACAATGTCGATATGCTTTGGTCCAAGGAATTCTGGCCTCCCAACGGCCCAGATTTAAATCCCTTGGACTATTACGTATGGAGTATAGTTGAAAGAGTCACAAACAAGTCTCGATATCCCAATATGACATCATTAAGGACCGCTATTGAGGCAGCACTCGTCGACATGGACAGCGTTACATTACAGCGTGTGTGCGAACGCTTCAGACTGAGAATAGAGACCATCATTCAAGCTAATGGGGGATATATCGAATAATTGTGTTCTAGGATCCCTTTCAGGGATTCCCCAAGTGCCATGTAACAGGATTTTTTGTAATATTTAATTTTTCATCACAATCATTTTGTTCAAAGAAATTGTCTTGTTCGGATTTTGGTGACGACTCTCAACGCTTTAAGTTCTGGTGCAAAGACTCTTTTTTGCACGTAGGGAAGCCAGAAAGTTCCGACATTGCGTAGCTCCTCAATCTTTAATAACAAAGAAGAGAATAAAGAAGATTGCCTTTTCGTCTTGACCTAAAGACGATCGTAAGCCGTGACTCGAATAAGCTCTTCAACTTGAGAATTTTAACCTACTCAAAAGAACGATGACGTTAAGTTTAAATCGCGATATATTAAGAGATTGAAGAAGCGCGACTTTCGTTTTCGCAACAAACAAATAAACAGACCTTGAACGTCTTTGACGTCTGTTGAAAAGCGAAAGATGAGTAAATAGACGCAGCGTACGCCTGATTAGAGGTCAGCGAAGCCGTGTATTTCAAAGGCGAGATTGTTTTCGTGTTGGCCTGTTCAACGCGGTATTCGAACATTATTCAATGACTCTAAATCAAGGTAATATTCCTTCCAGCGTTGATTCAATTCATCAGGAAGGGAAATATTCCAATCGTATTGCAGGAGCCATAACTCCCGCAACAAAATTTTCGTTACAATTACGATTGGAGCGGCCCAGCCGAGAAGATCGTACAGACTCGCGACGATTGACAGAATATAATGTCGGCGTGACTGGAGGCAATGAGTCAACAAGAAAGCGAAACGCATCTTCATGTGGAAGCCACGAGACGCCGAAAATCTTCAAGGTTTTGTTCTGTAATAGGAAATGATCTGTCATATCGATTTTACCGATTAACAAACTGTGGAGAAGCTTCTGAAAATTCGAAGCTCACTTTTAAAAGGGAAGGTTTTCGACATTCAACAAGTGAATCGGTATCGTCTGCACCGAATAGTACATCATTCATGTAAATTGATTAAGCATATATATAGAGACAGCCGCAAGATAATTGAAGCCCTCTAATGCTAGTTGCTTTAAGACGCGCATCGTAAGGTATGACGCAGGAGAACTCATACATTATAGTAAGAAGACGAAAGTACTTGATTGTATGAGTTGTTGCTAGACGGGCACCAGAGAATCCGTTGGAAATCGGTATTAAAAGGGTGAACTAGAACAGAATTTGGCAAAACATTTTTGTAATGTAAATGAAGTGCCATCAACATAGATTAGCGGGAAGGTCCTGCTATAACTTAAGTCCGATCAGTAGATGATTGTTCAGAGAAATGCCGTTTGTCATCTTGCAAGAGACATTGAAAACGACGCGCAATTTTGTGATACTATTAGATTCGCGTAAAATCGAATGATGAGGAATACACACGGCGTTAGAAGCGGCCTTTTCAATATTGGGAGTCTGACTCATATGCTCCAACGAACAATATTCGTCTAAGAATTCGTTATATTACGCGGAGACGTCAGCGCGGTATCGCAATCTAGTCTCCATTTTATTGTGAAGTAAAGTAGCGAATAGACAGCGAATCTAACCTATGTCTACTGGAGGCTCGTGCCAAAATGACAATCGAATCACGTACCGTCTTTCGAAGGAGCAGCTGTGAATGACGAAGAAATGTTGCTTGCAACGATTTTCCTTTTCAGTGAGTGAGGAAGGGCGAGACTTCCTCGTTCTCCCAAAATCTTTGAAAGAATAAATGTATCTTGAACTGATACATAATTACATACTATAGAATTTTCGGACTCTATCGGTACATGACTCGTGGGGCCAGAGAGAATCCAGCCTAGGGCTGTCGCCTGCGCAGTAGGAGTATTGAGAGGGCCTTTACGAAGATCTTGCATCAAAAGAGAACCATATCGGCATCGATCAACAAATGAATTTGATGGCGACTCGCGGAATTGGGATCGGCAAACAATAGGCCTCGCAAATGAGACCACGATTCAAAGGGCTGAATCTGTGACGCTGTGTATTACGTGATGCTTTCGAAAAACATATGGATTTACCGGGAACCTGGGTTCAGACATTGAGCATGATGTTAATTGTAGAGAAACGCGAGATTTGGCTAAGCCCGTAAATTTCTCACCGAAACATTTAACGAGTAAGTTGGCTCGCCGTTTAATACGCAATGCCTGACAGAGTGACTCCGATATAAACATGGATCCTTGATCCAGTAACGTACCTTAAAACTTCGACTGTATGAATGTTGACCTCGGCCGTTGCAAGAAAAACTTTCAGAGAAGTCATGTCAGGCAGAGCGACCGTAGCGGGAGACGCCTTAGACACAGAGGAAACGAATGGTTTCGCGTCCCGCTTGTATAAGCGCAAAATTTTTCGTTATGTCGGACGAGTTATTCTCATAGAATTATTCGCAGAATGCAACAACGAATGAAGTGACCGACTGCAGTGCAAGCATTTAAATCTGCTTTTTTAAACTGCTTAAATCTAATTTTTTAGACATTAAACTAATGAGACAAGAAAGAAGAATCATCTTCGATATTTATAAAAAACCTACTAATTCAGGGAAATATTTAAATTATTTTTTTAATCATCCGTTAGTACATAAAAGGAGCGTAATCATCAGGCAATTAGATAGAATATTGCTATTATTCCATCCAAAATTTCAGGAAAAAAACATTTCTGACTTAATTCACACTCTGTTAATGAATGGTTATCCTCTTAAATTCATCTTTTCAACAATAAAAAATAAAATTAAAACTTTAGAAAATAGAACGAAATTTATAAAAATAGTAAGTACGACAATAATGAAAGCGATTCTAATTCTAATTTAAAGAAAAAGTTTTTTATAACATCATATTTAAGTAAAGTATCGGAAAAATTTTAAAAACTATCATATATTCAGGGCTTTAATATCGCTTACAAACCTATAAATAAAATGAATAGATTTATTAAAACTGGAAAAGATCCTTTGCGTAAAGAGGACCATTGTAGAGTGATTTATAAAATAAATTGTTTAAATTGTGAGTCTTTTTATGTTGGCCAAATAAAAAGGAAATTAAGAATAAAAGAACATAAGGCTGACATAAGAAGATTCACATTGGAGATGTCAGTGGTTTCACGTCATCAGTTGAATGAGATGCACGAATTGAATTGGGATAATATCAGAATTTTAGACACAGAACAATCATTATTGAAAAGAAAAATTTCTGAAATGATATACGTAAAAAGTCAAATAAGTAGTATCAATAAATAAAGTGACACTGAAGGTTTGCCCGATGTTATCTGCCTTTTCTAAAGAAAGATCTCTCTTACACTTAATAAATAATTCTAGAACAATCTAAACTTTTGACACACATATATAAATAGTGGTAACATATATGATATGACAAATAATAACACACAATGTCACGACAAATTTCCATCTGTATAAAGGATGTACTTAAGATTCATCATTTTTTTGCTGTAAAACAGGTAACGATTCTATTCTCATACATTTGGACTAGAAGATATTAATTATAGGTTAATTTTTTAAATTAGAATCTGAAAATTCTTGTTCTACATAATTCGCAATATGACAATTGGCGCTGCAACATTGTTCGATGCGCCTTCACAAGATGAAAGAACACGTTTATATATAGTTTATATATAGTTATATTACACAACGTTTGAATTTAATGTCAGATATATGTAATTCTGCGTTTTAAGAATATTATGAATTTACTGAAGATTGGCCAGATTGTGGCCGAAACGTCTAATGTTTTATTAATGTAATGATAATTAAATATCACAAATAATATCTTGTGCGGTGATTTTTATGCTCTTCTTTTCATAAGTTTTGATTTATAAACCACTTTTGTTTTTATTATGTATTTTAATTTATATATTTTATATAACAAATATATCAATATAAGTATATAAACATTTAAAATATTTTTATTATCCCTTTCATTTTCGTTTTGAAGTATACAGATATAAAATACGTATATAAATGCACGATGAAATGAAAAATAATAGTAATATGTAATAAATGGTACATAAAGCATAATAGTAATATTTATATAAATGTAAAAAACGTACATGACGAAATTGTAATGACAATAATATATAATAGTAACATATACATTATATGAAAATATAAAAAAGATGTAAAAAACATATATGAAGAACACATTAAAATAATACATAAGAAATAGTAATACATAAAGCATAATGATAGTAATACATATACACTGATGAAAATATAAAAAATGTAAAAAACATGTGATACATATATTAAAAAGATATTCGCCAATACTCCCACAGTAATGTCATCGTCGAACGGTACGATGTATCATTTGTCGTCATATGGACTTAGAGTAATTTTTTATTTAGCTATCGTGTACACCTTGTGCAATTTAGATCATGATTATAGTATATATAATTGACGACGAGTTTTCATTTCAACCTTTTCGTTCAAACTCCGCGTATAATCGTCAAATGTTATCGTTCGTGCTACGATGTTACTCTTTATGCCTTTTGCCTTTTTAATATCCTTCTTGCCGTCCATTCTCATTGCGTACATCTTTGTTCTGAGACCAACAAATTTGGGCATCGTTGTTCTCGTCCTTCATCAGATTCG
Organism: Acromyrmex echinatior; assembly: GCF_024713525.1. Classification (NCBI taxonomy): domain Eukaryota; kingdom Metazoa; phylum Arthropoda; class Insecta; order Hymenoptera; family Formicidae; genus Acromyrmex; species Acromyrmex echinatior. The sequence continues at coordinate 7,065,316 of NC_141870.1, forward strand.
GACTTTCTTATTCGCGAGAGATATACCGTCCGCGTTGTCTGACGGATAATCGTTCGTGTCGAATCGCGTTTCAGTCTCGTATACGTCCTCGCACTCGACGTGGTATATAAAACTGTTTGTGTCGGTATACATAATTTTACATTTGTAGCGAAACAGTGGTAACATATACTTGTAGTACAATAGTTGTAGTATAATACATATACTTGTAGTACAGAAATTCGTACAAGCAGTCTTTCGATATATCGAGTATACATATACCCACGTAAATTGGCTTGAACTTTACCTTGAGTTTGCGCAGTTTGAGCGATCAAATTTTCTGCAAAGACACTACGGCTGTGGAAATTCGGTTTTGCGATCATTGCCTCCGCGCCGTAGCGTCCCATTTTGTTAATAATTTTCCTTTGACGTGGTTGCGCACATTCTCCATGGTTTTGCCAAAAACCGTGTTGTTCATTAATTTATAAAAATTTTTCTCGAAATCGTTTTTCGCGTAAGTTCTGATTGAGTAAATTTGTATTGAGTTGGATGTACTCGCAAAGCCATGGAGATTGTACAAACTGTAGCACCTGATGGATCTTTGTTACACGAAGACCATGACGAGTACATTTCTGCAAGTTGCGGTAATGGATGATGTAACGTTTGTTTATTGTATAGCGTCGCTAGAAGTTTGGTCTTGTGCTTGTCAGGTGACTTATCGCGCGTTGGGCAGAAAGACAGGTCAGTGTGTTGGTCGTGTAGAATACTCGCTGTGAATTCTTGAGATCGACTTCGAGAATATAACCGATGGATGAATCCAGAGCGATCGCGCTCAAAGTTCGCAGTGTCTTCGATCCATCGAAATTCGGCGTATGGCAATGGTTGACACATCACCCATCCGTACAGATTATTCATGTCATGATATATCAAGTACAATGACGGTTCCGAAGGGTCATACGAATGTACTTGTTATTAGCCTGCGCGTATCTGCCTGAACATTGATTGAGGCCACCGCCTATATCGTGCTCGATGAATAGAATCATATCGGAGAGTAACTTAAACCTTATACGCGTATATTTTAACATCGCATCCCACAAAGGATAGTAATTCGCGGGGTCGAGACCGAAACTCGCGACATATCTTTCACAGAAATTTTCGAAAATATCGTCCAATAACAAAACATCTGTTTTCAAGTACAGATCACTGTACTCGCCAAACATTCGGATGAAGAATCGCTGCTATACGTTCGCGGCGTAATCGCTCTTGGATACGGTACCGCCCGTCAACAAACTGTAAAATAATTCATGCGATAGTAACACGTGTCCTGCAATTTTTCGACACAGTCAACGTACTCGTACGGAAAGATATCTTTACGAATCAGTAATTCAAATTCTTCGTTCGATAATGTTAAAAATTTGGAACATATGATTTTTAATTTATCTTTATCGAGATACAACGCCAATTTTTCTAAACTGGTATCGAGAAATTTATTAGGTGTTGGAATTAATTCGTAGCGTTTTTTAATGAAAGAATGTTATTTATTTCACATGAGCATTAAAAAATACATTAATGAAAGTACTTCCCATCACTTGTAAAACGCTACGAATTAATTCCAACACCTAATAATTGAATCTAAAACGTATTTTTACACAATTTTTCTGAAAATTATTTTCATTTTTGTCTTTGGTGCTATCGACATGTTTTGAAAAGGAAATATATTTTTCTTTGGTTATCGGTATATCTACTTGTTCTTTGTATGCGGTAACAATTTCCTTAATTATAAAGTGCGCATTGTAGTTCGATAAATTATGAGAAACGATCGGAATATGTAAAGAATTTTGATAATTTAAATTACAGTTTGAATGCACTAGAACACGGTATCTATCAGTGAGATGGCATACCTGCGTGTCGTCCGGCACAAACGGTTTTTTACAGAAAATAACGTGATAACGCGTCGCGCTACGATATGCTTCCCATTATTCTTGCGATAACGTTTCCATAGGCACGTTAGCGGATACAATATTTTTTATACGATGCGCCAAATCTTAGAATTGTCGCGCGAATCACGCAACGCAATTTTTATCCCGACGGAACTGATACAACGATAACGTATTGTACGAACATCGCATGTAGTAGCCCATACAATATACCTCGTGCTGTTGATACATGTATGACGATGCATCTTTCTTCTCGGGTTCTGTCTTCCGTAGAACGCACTCCAAGTCAGTGTAGACGATGGGACGCGTTACTTACAGTGGTTCCTAAACTCGAGCCACTTGTCATCTACGCTCGGCAGTCGGATGGCGCAGTCGTTCATTTTTCTACAGTCTATTGCGTGCGATTGCAATTTTTCAATCGAACTGATGTATAATAATAAAGACATCTGAAAAAAACAAAAAATTGTAATTATTACTATTTTATTAGTAAGACGGAAAATTATATTTTTTCATGTATATTTACCCATCATAGAAAAATTTCTTGTGTTCCTTTCTGTTGAGTTGCAAGACGCGATAGATTTTTTATCTACGCAAAGTGGCTCAGGCTGTCGTTGCATGGATCTTGTACGTACAGCACGTTGACGTGCTTCTTCTTTTTATCGCCGGTGAGCTGAAGGTAGAAGAAGGATCTGTTTATTCTCGATGCCTGCCGTTGATTGACATCGCGTTCAAATTTTGGAATGTCTTAAGGGGATGTTGGAGTGTCCTGTTTTATCATTAAATTTTAAAAGCACCTTTCTCATAACTGTGTTTATGGACTGAAAAATCCTTCTCCACAATTAAAGTATCGACAACAACGCAAAGCGCCAGCTACATTTGAATACGAAAAACGAAAAAAAATTAAAGACTTACAGTTTTGTTATCGGCTTCTGTAGTCAACACATCACAATATGTGTTGCAGAGTTTCAGATCTTGCACGTTCATGAAAAGTAGCTAGCGTATTGTAGAAAACCTAAACGAACAATCCCATGCTTTTAGAAACGCGGTAGGAGTTTTAGTTTAAGAGAAAGGTGCATCCAAAAATTTCGTTTGTATATTACGAGTGAAATTGACGTGAAGCCATGAAACTGAGCAGTATTTTAGTTCCGCGATATTCCGACAGCGGCGCTGTCATGAAAAGTGCGTCGCTGAACCATAGAAATGATCTGAATTATCGACCTACTCAGGCCCATATCAATCAAAACGTGCCCTGGTCAAAGTTTTTTCTTTTGAGAGGAAAAATAATAAAATAAATATGATATTACTTATTTCAATTTTGTTGAAATAATTTCTTCCTAAACAAGAAACATATCATATTATTTACATATGAATACAAATGAAGATAATTATTTTAATTATACTGTTCTGTCTTTTACATACATTTTATTTAGTAAATTATTGATGCATATATATAAAATAACATATACATATATATATATATATATATGTATGTATATGTATGTATGTGTATATATGTGTATATATATATATATATATATGCATATATAATAGCATACATACATACGCGTGTGTATGCGTATGTATGCGTGTGCGCGCGCGCGCGTGTGTGTGCGTGTACATATATACAACACATGTTTAAACTTTATTTACTGAATTATTTACACATGCATATCAAGGTTCGGAACGTGATGTGTTTCGGTTGAGCTTTCTTTCTGCTCGGATGTCGGAACGACAAGCGGCAATCTCGTAACAGACGTAGCATATAAATGAAATTTTCGAATACACTTTGTTCTTATACTAAAGCTCGTAACTCGTTTCTGCAAGCATAGTATTGTTCTTTGAGGTTTTCTGTAAATCGCCAGCTACTTATGTAAGGTCTGAAATTATTGTATACAGCACATTTTTGACTCGGATGTCGAGTCTTAGTAAGAAGCGCCATTCCTCCTATCGGTCGCGCGCAAACGAAGTAGTATTGCTATTGAACTATAGAAATGGATTGAACCATTGTAAATAAACCAGCAATATATTATCAGCCAGAAACGCCATAATATTATATATTTTTGTATATATAGAAATATATATCAGGATCGTTGTTTAGAGAAGGAATCGTGCGTCCTTGCTGCATCGACGATGATGCCAGAATCGATAGAAATCACATTCTTGAATTGCAGAACGAATTATTGAAACAGAAGTACGACAGAGTGAGACAGAGAAAAAACAAAAAAGGATAGAAACTCCGATTGTAATCGGTGAGACTTCGCATGCCGAGCTGGGCTCGTCGAACGAAACAGCGAGTCTATCTTTCAGAGTCTCTCTCTCTCTCTCTCTCTCTCTCTCTCTCTCTCTCTCCTCTCCTCTCCTCTCCTCTCCTCTCCTCTCCTCTCCTCTCCTCTCCTCTCCTCCCCCCCCATCTCTCTACGGTCGCTTGTTTCTAGCGACCGAAAATGCTTTCTGGAAAATTTCGGCCGCTCAATGTGTATAATTAAGAGGAGAAGGAACATTATAGATAAAATATAAGTTTTAATAAATTATGCTAATCCTATATCCCTCCAATTTATGTATAATAGCAAAAATAATTTCAAAACACGAATTTACGGGATATTTCTATGATTTTCCATGAGCCTTATATACCACGTTCATAGAAAAGATTTGCAAGACCTCGGCGTGGTCTCACGCGTAAGATACGAGATCTGAATGTTAGAGATCTCATGATCAATTCCTTTTTTCTTTTTTCATAATTTTTTTTTTTTAAATAAGTGATTGAAGACATTGTTAACAAACGTATATTACAGGCTAAATATATTTTTATTTAATTATTGAAATTATATGTGTATTTCTAAACGTTTTAATTTACCTTTAGAAAAAATCCAAAAAAAAATTATGTTTCTGTAATAATGTAACGTCGATCAGTACTTTCTGTGAAATGTTTTTTTTATAATTATCATCCGAAAGAAAATTCTGATAATCAATCAAATCGCAAAAGTGCGATTAATATAATTATAAGGATGATTAATATAATTATAAGGATGATGTCAATATAATTTTATAATTAACAAATCAAAAAGCCTTTATATGTGCCTTTATATGCAACATACAAATAATTTTTTATTTATCTATTAAAGTGATTCGGTATTCTTCCTATAGTTATTGGAATACATTAAATTTTGGGTCGACTTTTGAGGCACTTTTGGGTCGCCTTCTTTCCCCCCGCCGCCGCCGCTCAATGCTCGACGGCTGAGCTGCACCGGATCACGCGCGGATGTGTATTTCAGGAGCGTTGCACTAAGAAATATGCTCCGTATCTTCTAGCAAATTATCAATCCTTTACTTTCCTTAGTCTTCTGTGATGTCTTCTTTATTCAACATGCCTTCTTTATTCACATGTTGAATAAAGAAGACATCACGGAGTTATTGAAGTTGAATCATTCCAGTTTAAAATTACGCATCTCGTTCTGTATCGACTCTTATTAGTCTTAAATTGATATTATCAGTATTCTATATTAAAAGATATTACATTTTGTGGCACATAAGCGTGGTCAGTAGCTCTTTGAAAGAAAACCGAATGTATCAATGTAATGTATTAGGTGTTGGAATTAATTCGTAGCGTTTTTTAATGAAAGAATGTTATTTATTTCACATGAGCATTAAAAAATACATTAATGAAAGTACTTCCCATCACTTGTAAAACGCTACGAATTAATTCCAACACCTAATATAAAAATAAAGTAAATATTTTAAAAGTACATAATATTTAATAAAATGTATATACTTATTAATATGATGTTCAATCACTATTATTAAGAAAATAACAATTATGTAAGAAGGAAAATATTTTTATAATAATTTTCATGCTAAAATGTTGTCATGATAATTTTCATGTTGGAAGGTATGATAGCAGCATGTTTCTTATACTGTGACGCTCCTGAGATGCATGTCCGCACGCGATCCAGCGGTTCAGCCGTCGACTGTTGAGCGGTTGTAAAGGAAAAATAGGCAGCACCTCAGAAATTGGCTCGAAATGTGTAACTAGTTCTGAGCACACTAAAGTACACATATAATTTCTATAATTTTATAAAAATATATTTGGAGTAATATGTTGTCATTAATAACGTTATTTATTTAAAAAAAAAATTAAGAAAAAAAGGAAAAAGCAGGATTGAACATAGGATCCTCAACATTCTGATCTTGCACCTATCGCCCGAGACCACGCTGAGTTTTTACAAACCGCCTCTATGAACGTGGTACATAAAATACACGGAAAATCGTAAACTATATCTCGTTAACTATCACGTTTTGAAATCATTTTTGCTATTATATATTAATGAGAAAGGTATATGATTAACTCTTTCACTAATATCATGTGAGACTCGTGGTAAAGAAATCGAGCCAAACATAAACAATATGTTCCAGGCTATTAATTATGGCACGCGCCATCGTAACTTAAATCGTAGGGCAAAGGATTAATATAATTTAATAAAAATTAATTATTGTCTAGAATGTCTCTTTCCTCCTTATGATACACGCCAAGCGGTCGAGATCGTCGAGAAAATATTTTCGGTCGCTAGAAACAAGCGACCACAGAGAGAAGGACAGAGACAGATGACTCATTGTTTTGCTAGCGGGCCCAGTTCGGCGTGTCCGCGCGGAGACTCACCGATTACAATCGGAGCTTCTATCCGTTTGTTTTTTCTCTGTCTCGCTCTATCGAAATAACAAAAATTGAAAGAATTTTAAATCACGAACACGGTTGCCAGTTCTCCGTTTTTTTTTTTGACAGACTTCGGTTTCTTGGACTAATATTCAATACTCCAGCAGATGTGAAAATCTCCAATTTTTGTCGAATTAAAATTCTTTCATTTTCTTTTTATTAAATTATATTAATCATATATCTTTCTCATTAACGTAGCAAAAATGCAAATGCAAAAATGATTTCAAAACGTAAACATTGATGAGATATACAATAGTTTACGACTTTCCATACACTATATGTATCGCGTTCGTCGAGGTGATCTGCAAGAACGCGTGGTCTCGGGCGTTGGATGCAAGATCAGAATATTGGAGATCTTATGTTCGATTCTGCTTTTTCCTTTTTTAATTTTTATTTAATAAATAACATTTTATTTATTAAATTTTATTAATAAACATATTACTCCAAATATACTTTTTATAAAATTTCAAAAATTATATACGTATACTTCAATGTGCTCGAAATTAGTTGCGCATTTCGAGCCGATTTCTGAAATGCTGCCTACTTTTCCTTCACAATCGCTCGACGCTTGACGGCCGAACCGCTCACGCGTGGACGTGTATCTCAAAAGTGTCATAGTATAAGAAACATGCTGCGACCATACCTTCCAGCAAATTGTCATGAAAATATTTTCCTTCCTACATAATATTGTATTTTCTTAATAATGGTGATTGAACATCATATTAATAACTTAATGCATTTTACTAAATGTAATGTACTTTTAAAATATTACTTTATTATTTTTATGATACATTCAGTTTCAAAGAGTTACTGATCACGTTTTTATGCCACAGAATGTAATATAAAATTTTACTTTACCGCATCATACATCTGGTCATCTATTTGTATTTTTTTTTAGTGGAATAAACCTGGAGAATACATTTAAATGACGTATCAATAATAGAACTTCAAAGATAATAGAGAGTCTTTTTACAGTAACGTGAATTTAGATACGGTGAACGCCTTTTCTTAATTAGTCGCTAAGGAAAAGATAATGTGATCATGATATCGATTATGTATCTTTTTTCTTAGAGTGATAAATAACAATTTTTTGTATGTATGTGTATTATATATATATATATTAGGTGTTGGAATTAATTCGTAGCGTTTTTTAATGAAAGAATGTTATTTATTTCACATGAGCATTAAAAAATACATTAATGAAAGTACTTCCCATCACTTCCCATCTCTTGTAAAACGCTACGAATTAATTCCAACACCTAATATATATATATATATATGCATACATATATCATTTTGCGTGACGCTGTATGTGTAGAAAACAACGGCATTATACGAGTCAATCAGCTGTAACCAGTATGACCCGCGTTCACAGTATCATTGCCGCAACAGTACTATCAATGTAGTGTAGTGTAGTAGTGTTCTACACACACCATATATATATGTGTGTGTGTGTGTGTGTGTGTGTGTATGTGTATGTATATATGTGTGTATATGTATATATATATATATATATATATATATATTTATATAGTGTTTTTTGTTGTTTCACAAAATAGAAAAAATAGTAGCAGAATATTGTCTGCCTTTGATAAGAGAAGGTTATGGGTGCTTTATAACAAGCGACTCAATACAATATCTCATCCTTGTATTATCGTAATATACAAGATTGTAATAATGCATCGTGTCACACTGTGTCTTTTGTTGGAAAGCACTCTAGAAGACCAAAATTGGTTATTGTGATGTGTGTTTTTTGTTGGCACCCTATAAAGCCAGAATGAGAAAGGTTAGCATCTTTATGTTATTCGTAAAAATATCACTTTTATTTATCATACAAGTGATATGATTAAATTTATTGTTATAACAATAAATTGCGCTTTGCCTAATTATGATCCAATGTCAGAGGCGTTCATCGTGGGCTGACTATTTTTAATTTACTGCCAGAGGCGTTAATCGTGAGCTGACTAGCTATAATAAAATGTCACAGCCATAAATCATATTTTGGCTAGTTATAGACAAATGTCAGAGGCGTTCATCGTGGGCTGACTATTTTTAATTTACTGCCAGAGGCATTAATTGTGAGCTGGCTAGTTATAACAAAATGCCACAGCCGTAAATCGTGCTTTGGCTAGTTACAAATAAATGTCAAAGGCGTTTATATATATACTGACTATTTTTAATTTATTGGCAGAAGCATTTCAATTATTAAATTTGGTGAAATACAATTACGGAACCAATTTATAGAATTTTGCGTCTGCAATTAAAGAAATGCAAATAGATGCATTGTCATGATGGAATCAAAAGCTAATTGCTTGACATAACCGAAACAAAGAAACTAATGAAGAAAAAAAACTGAATATCAGTAAATAGTTTCTTTGAAACCTTACAACTTTTGTCTGAAACGTTTTTTCTAAAAACGTTATGTAATAGCCTTAGCACAAGGATTGTCGTAATTGAATCGTAGAACGTGAATCATAGGGCAACGCATTATATTTTGGCGTACTATGCATGCCGATACACGTTCACATTCCTTTACGATAGTCATCTTTATATTCAGCTCCTAAATCCGGAGTCTTTTTGGACACCCTATATAATATATATGTTATACATATATGTATGTATATATATATATATATATATATATGTATATATATATATACAACATACATTACACAGTCAATAGTCACATGCATAATTTTTGTACGATGCTGTACGTTTATGAAATGTATGTAAGTATATCATATTCAAAGTGTTTTAGCAAATATATACACTTACAGGTCAATGTACGTTGACTAACAGCAAGTTACAATAAGTATATTTTTACTAAATGAACACTTTGACTGTGATTTAGATATATTTTCGGATGCAACCATGTATTTGAAATACATGTATACACGTGTAATGTAATAGCACTTTTTCCTTTATTCCCAATGTCATTTTAACTTAGGATGTAACATGTCAGTACGTAAATACATTGCACATACATATGTAACTATTCCATCTCTTTTATTATGTTTAATGGGCCTTTTACAATTATAAGCCATAAATCAGCCATAAATAAGAAGTCAAACGCTAAAAATTGGCTGTGATTGATCAATTTTTAGCTTCTGACTTCTGATTTGTAACTAATGTGTTATTGTAGAAGGCCCATAATAAAAAGAGATAGAAGTTACTCATACTTAGCTTTTCATGCAGATATAATATAGACACAGTCTATTAGTGAATATTAGAATTATATTTTATGTGCATCATGATGTGTACACACATTATAAAATATATTTCTAATTCATATTCACATATGTGTGTAGCTACTTCATCTCTTTTTGTTACGTATAACAAAAAGGTGTACTGATGTCTTCTTTTTTCTACGTTTAATAAAAAGAGATATATTTTTTTAGGATCAAATATTAGTGATATATACTTTTATATTTCAATATCAGAATATACAACGAACATCAGACGTAACATCTTAAAAAAAATAATCAAATTACGAATCCTCTGATAAATCCTCATTTTATGTGTGTGTATGTATATATATATATATATATATATATATATATATATACATGCATTATATATATATATATTTTATATGTATACAATTTTAATATTTCACATTTAAACACAGAGAATGCATAAACAGCTTAGCATTGATAATTTCTATCTGCAACGTATGTATATTCACACATTATAGTACATATATGCAATATTGTACAATATTGCCTATGTGTGTATTATATTTAAGTACATCACTAATATTTTAACATGATTAACTTCTACATATTTTTATTAAACATAGCAAAAAATGGTATAGCTATGTATATTATATGTAATATATCTATATGTAATATAGCTAATACATATCACATCCTGACCTAAAATGACATTGTACGACAGGAAAAATGCTATTATATAGGCCCATGTGTCAATGTACACTGTCAATACTGAAAATCTATAGTTACGTATTTTCAGTACTCGCAGTGAATATCGAAATACAGTTGTAGTCAATCACTTTTTCCTATGATTTTTCCTATCATTTAGAGTTTAGTCAAGATGTAACATATATTACTGTCAATATATGGACACGTGTTTCATATATATATATATATATATATAAATGAATACGACATTGCACATACATAATGTAACTCTTTTTACTCTGTCTAATAAAAAGAGATAGATACTTATAGTACTTATACATTACTAATATGTCGACTATATATCTAATATAGAAAATTGTATGTACATTATACTATGATAATTCTAACATTGTTGTAACATATAACAAAACATTATTAGTGAATATAAATTATAATTATATTTTATATGTATTATAATGTACATATACACAATAATGTACAAAATATAATTTTAATATTGCATATATCATTAATTCATTAACATGTTTATGACTTCACTAATATGTCAATAATATTTTTTGTGTTATTGTGTATATACACATATATTATAATACACATAAAATGTAATTGTAATTCGTATTCATGAATGTCTTTTTATATACAACATTAGAATTACATTTTATATATCATTATACATATAATATTATAATATAAAATTTTAATATTGCAAAAATGGACATAGAGAATATCTGCATGAATATCTATATATATATATTATGATATTCATTTATGATAATATATTATCGTAACCTAAAATGGCATTGGATGTAAGAAAAAAGTGCTATTACGGTTTCGTATCGATATATCTAATTTAATTAAAAATCTGTATTTTATATATATTACAGACTTTTAGTACTGATGATATATATTAGAACACAGCCTACATTGCATGTGTATATAATACAACTAAATATGTATATAATGCAACTAAATTTCTAAGGTCCGATTCTACAAATATAAGATTAACTTCAATTATGTTTATTTTTTTTCAATTCTAAAATTGGAAAATTTTCCAAAATAAATCTTACATTGTGGGACCGATCCTAATACACGTCCCTGTTAAGATGGTAATGTAGGAAACGGAATAAAAATATCGATAATTAATCGATCGAATTTCCTGCATGATCATATTAACTTCAGAGGGCGTAAGCAGATTATACATTGGAAATGAAAACCTGTAATATCGACCTTGATCAAGTTCGGCCTTCGCTCCAGCATCCCCTTAAAGTTATTGGAAAACTCGATGCCTGCAAGATTTAATGCGGATACGATGATTCTCGCTTCGTATACTTTTCGACCGGGTACAGAGCGGCGACCACTAATCACGCGAAGCATGCATTGTCCGTCATATGCACACTGATCACAGCTCGTTTTGTCGCTATTTCCCGCGACACTTCGATATGACATCTCGCACGCATAGTATTTAGTTTATTCACATTTATAATCAAATTCGATATATGTGACAATGTCTATCCGTTGTCGCGTTTCTAAAATTCTTCGAGTGACGCCAACGAGTGGGCTCGATGATTTGTACCACTCGCGCAAATCGATGCATCGATATATCTCAATGTTCTTAGTGTTTATACTCTTAATGGCGCGTTTGTCGTTCGTCGCAAATTCGCTATTGAACGCGGTGTCCAATTTTACACTACCGTGTCTTTCTATAGCGTCACATTCTCACATACGCTCGAGCATTATTTCTATGTCTTCCAAAAACCGCTGTATCTCGATGTGGTATTAGAATTTATCACAGCGCCCGTCAATATTTTCAAACGCGGCGTCAGTCTCTCTCCAGACGAGAGATCTCTCGTCGTCACTTGCGTACCTGCCACCAATGTGTACGAAATGTTGCTCCAATTGTGTCTTTGCACCCGTGTGCGATCCTCACCACCATGGATTGTCTGTATCTAACGGCGAGACGTGGATACTTGGCACGATAAAGTTCTTTGAGTCGCATCGTTGCAGCCACGCGAAACACAACGACCTGAACACAACGCACTGCTCCAGCAGTTCCACTCATGATTTTCCATGTCTTTTTTTTACAGTCTTTAGATTATGTCGCACTCTTATATGAAGCACTTAATAATTTTCCAATGTACGCAGAGTGCGCACATGCTGCACAGGAATACAATGTACATCAGCTCTCCGCATTCCGAGCACGATCATCTGTTGTCTAGAAAGTGTATAAGAAAGAACAGTCTTTGTGCTTCCTAACGAGATATATTCTTTCAATGCCAATGTTCAACAAATTAATCATACATGCTGCACATAAAGCTGAAGATATGGTCACCATCTATTGTATAATAACAGCAGATTATGCAGTGATTAGTACGAATGTTCAACGCATGAATTTCCGAAGGCTGCAAAAAAAAACAAATTTCTCTGCGGGATCCGTATTGCCCTCGCTTTAACCAATTCATCAAGACATTCAGTATTGTTGGATTGTACTTCTTCGTTGAACAATTCTTATATCCTCAAATTCTACTTCCATTGCTTCAAACAACTTGTCTATATTTACACTGTCCATGTTCTCAATATTCGCACCATGATTAGCTATTATATTTTTTTCACACTGCTCTTATTGCGACCGATTCGTTCGTCTTCCAGGACACTGTAGAACTGAATGCTTATAACCCATTATATACTTCATTTGTGATTTTTTTGTCCTTTTGCCTATTGGGCCACACTTTCTTTAAAAGTAGATAAGGCAGCATCGCGAACGGTTCTAATTCATATCTCATTGGTATGTTTATATAAACAGCACCAACGCTTCTATTTACGCGTCGCGATATGTCATCGATCTCTTCCCAGAAAAAATTGTTATCGACACTTCTTCGAAGAAATTTGAGGGCTGTGGAAACAAAGTGTGATTTCATACTTTTTCACTGAAGTACTACTTTCATTTTACTGTAGAAGAGTTATGTTTTGTTTAGTAGCCGAAACATTGGTGCTTCTCTTAACGCGTCACGGCATATCACCGATCTGACAGTGTATATAAACAATATAATACTTTTTTCATTCAATGCTTCAATTACGAGAGGTAAGATATGGACTGAATAAAAGAATATATATCGAAAATCTAGAGCAAGAGATACCGCCTTTTGTCACCAGGTCCGCCAAGTCCACCGCCATCGAGAGAAAAAGAGATATTGGGAATGTCTTAATGAAAAAGCATCAAAGTCGCCAACGTATTCTTTATCATCAGCGTCATAAATGCCATCAAAATATAAGTCATAAAGTATCACATTTAGAGTGACTAATGCATTTTTAATCTTTCCTAAAAAGTGAATAGTTATAAAAAAAAGTTTTTTGTTCTCTTTTTTTTTAGAAACCGCTGCTAGCGATGTCCGAGTCACCGCATCTGCGAGATCGCATTCGAACGCTGTTGATTGCAAAAAAAATGTAATAAATATGAGAAAAAAATCAGTGTAATAAGTATAATGTATTAGGTGTTGGAATTAATTCGTAGCGTTTTACAAGAGATGGCACAAGCAGTACACTATTTCGTTGTTACCTATAGTTCTGTATACATTGTAAACATCTATCATAGGACGTCATTTGCCGTACATAACCTTTCTTGAAATCATAAATAACAATACTGTATAATTCATTGAATATGTCAAAATTTGTGCCAGATAAAGTGTTTTTGCAGGGAGTTTTGCTTCATTACTTTAATATGAACAAAAGTGCAGCTGAAGCTCATCGTATTTTAGTGGATGTGTATAGTGAACATGCTCTGACTGAGCAAACGTGTAGGAAGTGGTTTGCACGTTTTAAAGCTGGTGATTTCGACTTGGATGACAAAGAGCGACCTGGTCAGCCGAAAAAATTTGAAGATAACGATTTGCAGGCACTGCTCAATGAAAACTCATGTCAAACACTTAAAGAATTATCTACGTCATTGGAAGTTGACTTCTCAACAATAGGAAAACGTCTTAAAAGTTTGGGCATGATCCAGAAGGAAGGACATTGGGTCCCATATGAATTGAAACCAAGGGATATTGAGAGACGTTTTCTCACGTGCGAACTGCTGCTTCAACGGCAGAAAAGAAAAGGTTTTTTGCATCGGATTGTTACCGGTGACGAAAAGTGGATCCATTATGACAATCCAAAGCGCAGAAAGTCATGGGTTAAGCCCGGCGAACCATCAACATCAGTGGCAAAGCCCAATATCCATGGCTCAAAGCTCCTGCTCTGTATTTGGTGGGATCAGAAGGGTGTCATATACTACGAACTGCTAAAACCGCATGAAACCGTTACTGGAGATCTCTACCGACGGCAACTGATGCGCTTGAGCCGTGCATTGAAGCAAAAACGGTCGGAATACTTCGAAAGACACGATAAAGTCATCTTGCTGCACGACAATGCTCGCCCACACGTTGCAAAACCGGTAAAAACATACCTGGAAACACTTAAATGGGAAGTGCTACCGCACCCGCCGTATTCTCCTGATATTGCACCTAGCGACTACCACTTGTTTCGATCATTAGCTCATAGCTTGTGCGAGCAGAAGTTCACATCTTACGAAGATTGTACAAAATGGTTCGATTCCTGGATTTCATCTAAAGATGAACAGTTCTTCCGACGCGGTATTCATTCACTGCCCGAAAGATGGTCAAAAGTAGTAGAAAGTGATGGGAAGTACTTTCATTAATGTATTTTTTAATGCTCATGTGAAATAAATAACATTCTTTCATTAAAAAAACGCTACGAATTAATTCCAACACCTAATAAATAAAAAAATTTTTGCTCGCATCACCACATATGTGCTTTCTCTTATTCCCCATCCGTCCTATTGTTTGCCTCGACGCACTAGTAAAAAATCGTTTTGTAAAAATTGCATCATAAAAAAAAAGAAAGAAAAAAAAGGATACATGTACGGATTTTATATCAACTTTATATATTGTTATACTTTATATTAAAAATGGACATATAAACATTTCTATTATTATACTTGCGCAACTATTATCGCGCTGACTCCTACTTTCCCTTACATTTTAGTCTTTATAATGTTAAAAAAAAAGGATATCGTACTTTTACTCTATTGATTCATTTTTTGTCCTTTCTTCGATATCACGTTACGCATTCCAATATTGTCGCGTTCTATCTTTTTCTAACATACGAGCCCTTGTTACATATACATATGGAGTGGGCGGCGGCGGGTGATGAAAAAAATATAGAACGCATAGCGGAATGTCATCACGCGTATTATGTTTATGTAATCCATCGACCGGAATTTTATGTTTACATAAATATAAGACTCTGGTTATCGCTGTTTACATAAACAGCGATACCGACAATCGGGGACCTTCCCGCGCCTACGAGTACCTCCCGCGTTCCGCGCCTCCCTCTAGTCCCATGGATTAGAACCGGCCTAACCTATAAATCTATTAATATTGTATATCAATTAATATTATATATCATTTTCGGTATCAATATTTCCTCATCTAGGAAAAATGTATCATCGTATAATTAAGTTTTAATGATCACATATCAGTAAAATATCATAATTTTTACTTAAGTCAAGACGATGTTACGCCCAAAATTTGGAATGGTTGATGATGTAAATTGAATCGCCGGTTCACGTAAAAGAGGCACGGCAGTGTATCACGCCATGCTTAACGCTGAGACACTATCGTGTCTCCAAATAATTTTATGTTATCCTAAATTTTAATCCAAACTTAGAAAAATTACTAAAAAATATTGAATCAAACTTTTGTGGGATCCCACAGATTCGAATGTGAGCGTTAAGGGTTAATAATAATAGTTTATATTATTAATTATTGGATTAAAGATAAAATACTTACATTTGTTCCCCAACAACGGATTATCATCACCAATATCCAAATTTATATTAAATCTGCCCGATAGTAGAAGCCCTTTGCACGATCCTTAACTCAAACAAGACCTTGATTTTTTGAACTAATAAGTGCATGTGTGCGTTCATCCCATTTGCACAACCGAGTAGATTTTAATTATTCGTCATTTTTCAAAACTAACTAGTAGATGAACTGACAAACTCGATAAGAAAACTCAACAAGCAAACTGACAGACTATGGAGTGCGGGAATTTATAGTAAAAATGTGATAACATGATATCATTTTGAAAAAGAATCTTTAGTCCAAGTGTAATGCCACGTGCAAAAATGTATATCTCAGGTAGAAGTTATATGAGAAGACGTTGCGTTCAAAAATTCTATGAAGAAACTTCAGCATTTTATTTTTATTTATGTTATAATAAGATCATCAACGTTTTATATCAGAAAAGTACATTGTTTCGGAAAAAAATATATCTCGCGTCCAAAAGATTCCACGAAGAAACTTGTAACGATGCTCGAAAATCCGCATCGTTCCCGGCCGAACATCAGGATGCCGCTGCATTATATGCAGCGATGCGGGCGCGGTACGCCCGAATAATTGTGAAAAACATAGTTTCACAAGTACCAGCCGATGTTCCGCAAGAATGAATGCTGCCGAGCGCTACCCGCGACAGATTTCGGTACTGTCATACATGTGAGGGTACTGCTCGGCGAAAATGTAGAACCGAACTGAGTTTCGCCGAATCCGTGACGCTGCCAAAAATCGGTCATATGAAAGGTCGTGGATTTTTACAGAAGAGTTTTTTGCTCCAATTCCTATTTTACGACCAGATCCTATCGAAAGCAATCCCAATCCACTGAGCAGTTTCCTGCTGCGAGATTCTGGCTGACACCGCGTTCAGGGAATGAAGCGGATTTCGCCTTCGCTGGGCGTTCACCGTTGCATCGTTGGAAGTCGACTCTCGCTCTATCCGCAGAGTAAACGTGACAAGGGGTTAGGGAGTACTCTTCCGTTGAGTGTTTCCAATAGTCAAAAGGCACCACTCGAAATCTTATACACGACGCGGTCGGCAACAAGACAGGGGGTAAAGTTTTCTTCGCCTCTGCTGGATGTTCTCGACCGCCGGTTGCGCTCACGCATACGTTCAGATGTGTCATAGGTACATTCAAAATTCGTGACGTGCGCTTCGCGCTTCCGCGCCGCGACTATATCGATGTGTACCCGCGCCGTGTCACCGCGCTGCGACAGCAGGACGTACCAGCGCTCGGTTTTGCGCATTCGAAATACCAGGTGCAACATCGTTGTCGTTATTATCATCATTATATTATTCACTTTATTTTATTATATTGTGCCCAAAGTTATCTGTTCGTATCGTGTTGAATGTAATAAAGAATATTTTGTTTCACTTTACTACACAGTTCTATGCGTTATTTGTAAGTGCCTCCTCTCTCCGCAACGAACCTCTTTCGTCCCCGGTCCGATAAATTCGTCCGACGATCTATTCCGCGCAATGGAAGTTAAGTTGTTTCAAATTTCAGCGTTTTTTATCAATTGCAGCTCTTGGAGTATCATTGAAACGCAATTAAACATATTAAACCGCTATCGAACGGCTATCGAACTGCTGTCGGATTGATGTTGAAACAGCTTTCAAACAGCTATTGGTTCACAATAATCAACTATCAGTTCACTGTAAACTATTGAATTGATATTGAACGGATATCGAATCGCTATAGATTCATTTTCAACATCTGTATAAAAGTGCACCGCGAATGCGAGTGAGGCGTGAGGATGGCACAAAGATGGTGCAACAAAAACAGTTTGGTTGTTCACCTTAGTTTTTTAAAAATAATAACTCAGTTTATTTTACGGAATCAAATACACTTTGTACAAATTTTACAAAGTATGAAATCTCTCTTTTAGGATTAAATGCTCGATCGAATTAAAAGATCGCGGCGATTTTCTCGGCGGTTTTTTACTTGGCGAATTTCTGACGGCAGTTTTCTCGAAGGCTAACTAATTAAGAGAACTCAGAGCACTAAGAGAGATAGAAACGATCAGCGTACATATTGCCTCCGCAATACGAAGCCTCTTTCAGCTAATTGCCAATAAAAATTCGCCAACAATTAAAATTTTAATGTGATATCCGGAAGACGAGATTGATTGGTAGCTCAGATCCTTTCTCTTAATTTAATAATTTTTATAATAATCATGCGGGACAGAAAATCCCCAAGCGTGATTAGCGATTGCATGTGACATTTCGTCTAAGCGCTGCGCGCGCTCGCATTTTCGATATGCCGTTGCTGTTGTCAGCGGTATGTGTACAAAATGAGTTTTTTTTCTATTTGAAATAACAAACGATAAAACCGATAAAGAATGTAATCGTGCTAGAAGAGACGCTTGAAGAGACTTTTGAAGACTCATTTTATACACATAAAATTTAACAACGATTTCTAATGATTATGCAAATTAAGAATTTTAGCTTTCCATTGTGCATGCAATGGCATCGCATGATGGTTTTTATATCATCCCAAACATTCGTGCCCGCCTCGTCATCATCGTGACGATACACGTGGAGAAGTGCAAGCGTGGCTTGTCTGATCGAAAGCATTTATGATAATCGATTATGCTAACGCAATCATTCGATTGACGCGATCGATATTTTGGTTGCCTGCCACCACGTACTACTAAATCGTTTTCGAGATGCACGACGTTCTGATTTACACTTCACGCCACAAATTACTCGAGTGAAGTGAGTATAGTGCTTGGAAGTGATGAATGAGGTGTGATAAAATCGCGGTACAGGTTAGTGAGAACGGAATTACACGATAATGTGTAATTCCGTTGAATGAAAGAAAATGAAAGAAAAAAATAACAAAAAGGCGATGAAAGAAACGCGAAATATTAAGTAAAATAATGCGAAACAAGAGTAAGTGAGAAGGACAAAAATACAGAATTTTATTTATTGTTTTACTCATCCTCAGGCGAGGTGATTGGATCGGCGTCTCCTAGCAGCAACATCAACTTGACCAAGGGGTTGTTCGGACAGTCACCACCCGGACCACGCCGTCATCTCCAGGATGCAGCTGAGTGATCCGTCAATGATCACTTCTTAGGCGGTGTAATTTTGGAGCGGATAAGATCCGATACGTGATGATGCTTCTCGTTTGGTTTGGGCAGCGGCGCCAGCGTAAGCACCAAGAGGTGACTCTCAGGAGTTGATGCAGCTATGAGAACTTGAAGAGAAATTCAGGCTCGAGAATGCTCCGGGTGGCTACAATGTGCGTGGTGACTCTTCTCTCCGGAATGTCCTTGGTAGGCATTTCTCCGTCTTCGCTTAGCCATTCCTTCACGTTCTCGCGCAGCCAAGCGGGACCATCCATCAAAGAGTATGACCAAGGAGATTACTTGGTGTCTCCGGGAGGCGCAGTCGGCCGAGTTCTCCTTTCTTGGGATGTAGCGCCATCAAGCCTCAGGAAGCTGCTGCTGTATCTGCGATACGCGGTTAACCACATATGTCTTTCCATCGAGAGGCATGGCTATGTATCCAGCAGAGAGTGACTTTAGAATCTGACCATAATGTGACTGATGCTGTGGATAAATTCAGTACAGTGCGTGTGTAAACAAATAAATTTGTCAGTAGGACGTCAATTCGCGGAAGCAAAACTGTTTGATCAGTGCGACCTTGCTTTTTGCTACAAGCAAGCGAGTCGTTACGTGATCAGCCGAATTGATGCGAAGATACGCCACAGCGGCATATCTTCGTTCGGACACGTCAGCGAAGCCGTGCTCAAGCTCGAGGCGCGAGTTTGAATCGCTGGTACTCAACCAGTGGTCGATAGACACGAAGACTCTCAAGTTGTGCAAGTTTTTCGAAAAAGCGTTTCCACTGCAGAGCGATTACTGATAGAAACGGAGCGTTCCAATCCAATTGCAATAATCAAGCGAAATTAAGAATTAAGATTTACTGAATTAAAATTTTTTTGCCTGGATTACGATTGGAGCTAACTATCCAAGCGGATCAAAGAGTCGTGCTGTTTCTGCCAGAACGCGTCTCTATGTGTGAACGGTCAAGAGGCGTTTGGAAGGTTTGCGAGTTTTGGCGAGCGTCGTCGGCGTAGAGGCAAAGGGCAATCGCATCATGTACCGTCCTTCGTCTATGAATGAGAGCGAAGATGTCCTTGCACAACTGCTCGTTCGGCATGAAGGCGACGGGAGCGGGCACTTCTCTCTCTTGTTCCTAAAAATGGTGAACGAGATCGGTTAGTTCGTGATCAGCGGTGCACTGAAAAGAGCGATGCTCCATCATGGTGATTGCTTTGTCTCAGCCTCCGGATAGGATCCACCCGAGAAGTGTGTTCTGGGCGATGGAAACTCGTGAATCTCCCTTGCGAAGAATCTCTTGGAGAATAATTGAGCACACTTCCGCCCCGAACAGCAGCTCAATTGGATCTGTGGCCATGAATTCTGGATAGGCCAATGAAAGGCCTTTCAAGTGAAGCTACTCGATCTTGTTCTTCACATTTTCACCTTGGTATAGAGAAAAGCGCGACAGAATAAAAGTGGTGAATCATATTTACCAGTGCCAGATCAAGTGTCATCTTTCTCCTGCTTGACCCGGTACTTTTGCTACTGATTCCGAAGATCTCAACAGCGGATCGAGATCGTGGCAGATGCAGACGCTGAACTAGCGCTTCGGAAATCAAGGACGCTTCCGATCCTCGATCGATTAAAACGCAAATAATGTGTTGATTTCCGTGACGGTCTGGGATGGATATCCGTGCGATTGCGAAACGAATCACCTTATGGTCGTTGTCGCGACGCACAGTCGACAGCGCGGCTTGACCTCGGCGGGTTTCGGCGAAACGTACGTGTCATGAAGCATCGAATGATGCTGATGATCGAGACTTACATGCCATGCACGTCTTCGTGGATTGACACTTCGTGATCGGATGAGAGCCGAGGCAGTTGAAGCACAACTAATGTTAACGGCCTTGCTGTCGATAACGGATTTCGATTTGAAAGTCTTGTACATCATTACATTGTGTTTGCCTTTGCATAGGACGCATTGTGGTGAGTCGGTGTAGCGTTTGTCATAACTTGTCATAGTAGATTTCACGGATCGCGGTGGATCTCCGGAGACCTTGATCGACTTCGACTTCGCGGCGTTGAGAGTGAGTGTTCTCTTTGTAATGAAGTCTACAAGTGTATCATGAGTTGGCACGTCATTGGAAGCGCTTGAAAGTGATTCCCACTCAAGGCGAGTCTTTGGATCAAAAAATTCAACGATGAGGTGATTGATAAGAACAAAGCCGTGCGAATCTCCTCTCGATACTCTCCTGGCCGTTCATCTCATTGGTTATCGCATGGTAGATACGGTTAAGCTCTTGGTATCACTCTTCATTTTAGCCACGGCGGTGAAAAATTGGAACGCGATAACTCTTTTATTTTCGTAGTGCTTACTTAAGGCTCATGTAAGTGAGTAATTATCTCCGGTCACCGCTAACGGTGGTATTAATTTTTCAGCAGGACTTTCCAGACAAGACTTCAAATAGTGAAACTTTTCGATGGCTGAGATCGATGAATTATCTCCGACGATGGATTGGAAGATATCTCAGAATGTGGGCTAGTCTTCTTCGAACGCACCCAAAAAACAACGAATTTTCAATCGAGGCAGAGATGTTTTACTAAAAGGCTCGTTACCAGACTAATTTGGAGGCAGTAGTCTTCTACAGTTCTTTCGTCTCGAGTTGCTGCACGTAAGTGCATTTTTTCGTCTCGGTTGATTCGGCAAATCCGGACATGTTGTACACTCGTCAAACGAGGTCTCTTTGAGATGCGCTCATATGAGATCGTGCTGAGCCTCAAATTTCGCCCACAATCGATCAAGAAGAATGACATGAGTTTCGGCAGCGTGAAGAATAATATTCATAGTGTCAAGCTTAAATTCGAAACTGATCGGGTCATGCGACCACATAGTGAATGCCGTTTTGGGTCGTCAGTAAGATTTGCAGATCCGAACTCATAATTCACTTACTCTTTTTCTTTCAGCAATAATGCACTGAACACGACACACCCGATACCATGGTCGGCGGAGAATCCGGCTCGAAGGATCAGAAAATCTATAAGAGTGCATCGCGAATGAGAGCGCGAGGATGGCATAAGGATGGCGTAATAGAAAACAGTTTAATTGTTCATCTTAATTCTTTTTAAAATAACAACTCAGTTTATTTTACAGAATCACATACACTTTGTACAAATTTTATAAAATATACGAAATTTTACGAAATATCTCTTTTAGGATCAAATGCTCGATCGAATTAAAAAATCGCGGCAATTTTCTCTGCGGCTTTTTACTTGGCGGATTTCTGACGGTAGTTTTCTCGAAGGCTAACTAATTAAGAGAACTCAGAGCACTAAGAGAGATAGAGCAGAAATGATCAGCGTACATATTGCCTCCGCGATACGAGCCTTTTTCAACTAATTGCCAATAAAAATTTGCCAGTAGTTAAAATTTTAAGATGACACCCGGAAGAAGGATGAGGTTGATTGGCAGCTCAGATCTTCTCTCTTAATTTAAGACATAATAATCATGCGCAACAGAAAATCCCCGAGTGTGATTACCGGCCGCGCGTGGTGTTTTGTCAAATGCCTCCGTCACACCAGCGCGATATTCGTCGCACGCAACACGCGAAATTCAATGAGTGTACAGCTTTACCGTTTTATTCTGAAGATACATTCTCATTGGATCGCGTGTCGCGCTGGTGTGCCGGAGGCATTTAAAATTTTAACTACTGGCAAATTTTTATTGGCAATTAGCTGAATGAGCCGGAGCGCGCGGGCGAGCTCTCATTTTCTAGAAAATTCGATAAGCCATTGCTATTGTCTGCGGTACGTGTACAAAATGAGTTTTTCTACTTGAAATAACAAAATGATAAAGATCGTAATTGCTAGAAGAAAGTTTAAAAAGCTTTAATTATACACAAAATTTAACAACGATTTCTATGATAATAATTATGCAAATTAACAATTTTAGCTGTCCATCATACATGCAATAACGCCGCATGATGATTTTTATAATCTCAAATAATCTCATGTATGATGATATGCGGTAGTATTGGCAGGCATTCTCCTTGTAGTCAAATTCTATGCGTATGTCCATAGTGACGCTCTTGACGGATTCGTTTTGTTACGAGCAATCAATGATCGCAAAACACTTTTTCTTGATAAATGAGAGCACATTGAACAGCATTTCGTAGCAATCGATTCCATAATATATTTTATGAAAACGCGCATACACATCAAACAAGACGGTGTATCTCTTTTTGCCAGAAAAAAAATCCAGATTTAAATCATCGTACCGATAAAACTCTGAATTTAGATAAAGTTTCACGTTACTCAAATTACAATCATCAAATACGCTAATATCTCGTGACATGATATTCTTTTGACCGTTTGTAGAGCAAAAATAAGGTATCGCGGTTTTTCAAGCTGAGTCGCCTATGAATGCATAGTCGTATTCAGTAACAGAGGATACTCGTACAGATCCCACAAGTGAAAACTCATGTTCAGATAATGATTGCTTTCCAATGCTCGCAACATTAATAATTTATTGATCTCGTTTAACGCAACGTGAGGCATCTGTCACTGCACTTTAAATAATTCAACCTCAGACTCCGTCGCAGGATTTCTCATCAAGCAATGTAATCGTTACACGCTCGTATCAAAATCAATTTGCGATCGTTGATTGACGATTACGCGTTTATAATCTTCTCAAAAATTCAACAACATGTTGAGCATGTAAAGATTAAAGTGTCCTTGTTCCATATCAAATCTAGAGTTCCATCCAGCGTTCAGCGCAATCAAAGCTTTGTTGTACGTTATTGATATGCAATTCTTGATGATACTGATAACTCCAGCGTTCCTGTTGTGGTCAATCTTCACACCATTGAGTTCATATCGAATTTCATCAAACATAAACGCCACGCAATTATTTTCAAGCGTCGTCAGTATCTGATCGTTTTTCTTCTTTACCGTCAATCTTCCTTCGATGTAGAAAAAACTTTCGCACGGCAACATGTACAAATCCTGCTGCTGTATGGGTATTCGTATCTCATCGCAATAGTATATGGGCAGCTATGGATCGTCAAAATAAACCCCCACCACTCTACCCCCAGCGCCGAAGGCGTGACCTGTCTGGAAAATGGCGTGTTCTGATTGGTCGGTGACGCGAGGATGTGGGTAATGAGATAATTAAATGATGTATTTTGATTGGCTCGGTCCATGGCTGCCCACGCGCTAATTGGCTCTGTCCATAAATCGCCTATGTAGTGACTGGAGAAGAGTGAAGTGTACCGTCGGCAAAGTACCGTGACACCAAAGAAAATCGGGACCGAGACATTTTTTCGTTACGAGGAGAGGGAGAAGGTGCGGGCAGCGGATATGAATAGCACACAGTTTTTTGTTCTGTAGGTTTTTTTTTGCTGCAGCGGCTCAATGTCTGGCGTACTGACATTTTCGTAAAAGGGTTTTTTCTTATTATTTCTTATTATTATGACGAGAACTTTTACGAGTATTTTCGGGAGACTTTTGCTTTCACTAGGGAGAAAGAGGAAATAAAACAAAAATGAATAAGTTTGCGCCGGCACGCGACATTATCGATGCGTTGATTCGAACATTATTTAAAAAAAAATTTTTTTCTACATTTTGTTTTGAACATTATCTAAATCTGGAATACGTGAGAAAAGATGATTAATGTAAAAGGGGACGAGGTTAGGAGTAAAAAACAGACGAAATTTACATAATCAAAAACGTTTATTTAAAAAAAAAGTGATATTACATAAAATATTTGTTTCATATTTTACTTTTTAAAAGAGACGAATTGAACATGACAGTATATAGCATGAGAATTTATTGTTTCATGTTTACAACGAAGAAAAAATTTATGAAATAACTGTATGATCAATCGGTCATTGTGTTTACAATTAGAGGTAAACAGACTAAGAATCTTACTAAGATTATAACTATTACATATAGAAATACATAACAGTATTGCCCGCAAGTTTGAGAAAGTATTCCTTGCAGCATTATCGTATTCCAGTGATACGTGGTGAAGTTTCGGCGAAATCGTAAGAGGAATCTTGAGTCCAAGGGCAGCAAGCTGAAGCTATAGAAATATGTTCCTGTATTGTGTTTATCGATGTAGAAGATGACCCAGTGCTGGCCAGGTCAATCGTAATTGTCTGTATTAACGACAATGGCAGTCGATCTCGTCCACAGCAACCCCTCGGCAGCCGATCGGCAGGATAGACCCCTATCGGATACTGAGTTGATGTAATGCATTTAAAACTTACAGTTAATTTGTTTCTCGTCGTCGGAGTGCATGAGAGAGGAAATGTTTGCGCAAATTCAGAATTTACCTCTTTTGCTCGCACGTGCGTTATAGAGTTCTCAAAATTTGACGTTTGCGAAATGTTAGTGTTAGCTTTATCTCTATCCATCGAGACGAATTTTGGAAGATCTTTCTTCTCCTCGCCTGTCACTTGTTCGTCCTCATTTTGGTCCGACTTTTCTGTCACGATATTTTTCCTCCACGCTTTGATGTTGCGAAATACATGTATATCATGATTCTGATTTTTAAAACCAATGTGGGAATAAGTGACTTGATTGATGAGTCAAATTCTCAAGACCACGCTTGTCGTGTGATGTGATATAAGAGATAATGATCGACACTTTCTTGTAACTGGTAACTAATAATCTTTATTACTTGAGTTCAAATGAATATGATCGTACAGGATGAGCGCCATAATCTATCTAAATTGAATTGAAAAATTTCCGCTATTTGTTTTTTCCCTCTCGATGTCGCTTTCGTTCCAATTTTCTGAGAAAGCTATCGTATCTAGAATTGCTGCTATTTCCGACGCAATATTTAACTTTTCTTTAATGTTTCGTTTATCCAATGACGAGCTATATTTTTATGAGCGATTCGTGCGTTTTCTCTTGTTACTACTGCGGATTGCATTCTCATGGACGAATGATGTGATTATAAACGTGTATAATATCTTGAAGAACATCGATGTAGCGTCGCGTATTTTTATGCTTGAAATAACGCGACATTCGTTCTTTTAGTCTTCTGTTGAAGCACTCGATGGCTTTGACATCTGGATTACCCATTACCTACATTACGAATGTCGTTTTCTTTAAGAAATTTCTGCATTGATTGTGCGATAAATTCTTTGCCCTTGTCTGTTTGTAAGTATAGGGGTACTCGTTCTTCGCTTTTTGCTAGTACGCATTGGAAAGCTTTTATCACGCAGTTACTCGTTTTGTCACGTAACGGTTCTATCCAGGCGTATTTACTTAGTACATCGATAATCACTAACAGATAAGAATAACCATCATTGTAACTTTTTAGATTTCGGAGTTCAATCAAATCTGCCTCCCATACATCAATATTTATTACGTTGCAATTCGAGCCAGCGCACGACTTTTCTCCGTGAGAAATTCGGTTTAACAGCACGAGTTAGATTATCCACCGTCGAATAGCCTGCATAATGCGACGGAACATAGTATAATTTTTCAAACGTCATCGTTATCTTAGTTTTTTCCAACCGAGTAACCGATTTTTTTCCGTTTGTAAAGATGCGGGGATATCAGTTTTTCGTGTACGAGAAAGAATCAGCAAACTTTCCTCATCTATTTCTTATTCGTAATTTTTATGTTTTCCTCTTTCCTCTCGTTCTCGATACAATCGGCAAGGAACTCGTATTTTCATTATAAAAGGCATAGAACTCGCCTGAGGTCCAAGTTTTACGCTGTTTACACTAATACTGTGCATTGACAATAATCTTTTATTTCTCACCAGCGCAGAAGGTATGTTCAACGCACGGAGTAATAGCGCAAACTGATTTCTATCCACTACTTTCATAGTTTTTCTTTCGCGCATCGCGACGTTTATCAAGTCACTGATATTCGAATCTTTCACGACGTTATCATCTATGGTCATGATTCCATGTTCGTTCCAACTAATTCTATCTGAGACAGCTTTTCGAAACAAAAGTTTCATCAGTAAGTGCGTATGTGATAAAATTTCGGTATGCTTTCCACTATTTCTTCAATGCTTTTCATCGCATGATTATTCCTCGCATGATAATTATTGTTCGCTCGAAATTTCGAAATTTTTTATAATAATACCAATGGAATGTGCCGGTGGTATATCAGTTATTTGCGTGAGATCGTGAAAAACGTCATTGTTCGTCATCTTGTTATTAGTGGAGGTATCTCGTGTAGTTCTGTCTTCTGCATTTTCGTTTTCATTGCGTGCGTCTTTCTGTCTTCGCGTTTTTTAGATAAATCAGATATCGCTATAATGCTTCTCTGTACATTTTCCATCTCTCACTTTCGTTGCGCGGCCAGTCAGAATTAAGAATACGACTCATCTCCGCATCGAGTCATGTTAGATGAGTTCCGGAGATTTGTATTATTAGTGCTCGCTATGTTATCCGAATTTTGCAGTACTGCGATTTCTTTTGACTCTACATCAGCGAATGATATCAGATTCTGACGTAGCTGATGTTGCATTCTCTCGAGATTTTCCGTCGAATTAAAATTATTTTTTTGGCTCTCCATAATGTTTTATCCTCGCTATAATTAGTGATAATAAGATCGATAATATAAGGTAAAAATAATATTGATCCGATAATATAAGGTAAAAATCTGTCTCGCTGCATCAACAGCTTTCTTTTATCTTTCCAATTACCAACGTTTTGCAATGATGCGACGCAGAGCCATTTTGTATTTAGTTCACCAATTTTTTTCACGTTCAAGCGAGACGTTATCTTTGAGTATTAAAAGCACATTCGCAGATACAACGAATTAGTTTTTCGTCAGCGCCGCGTAAGAAGTTTGTGCGTTGATTTTTGTTTAAATGATAGAGGAGACAGGCGTTTCTCTTACCGATCGAATGTGAGATCGAATTAGATTTTCGTTGCACTGTGCGATTTCTTGTCACCCACCTTTATTGCGAGAAAAATCTACGACTGACATGTACGATTACCCGTACTCGCTTTTTATACGAATCCGCTGGAAAATGATCTATGCGGCACGTAGACGTAATGAGTCGTATCCTCGGGAAAAATACACGTTCGAAATCGATACTTGTCCGTTAATTGTTTCAGATCGAGCAGCAAATAATCGTGAAGTCTCAACGTAGCGTAGTATGCCTCTTCTAAGAATTTCGGATCATTGGGATAGACTTGACGCGCTAAATGACGAATTGGATTTGACGTGGATTTTTTAAAACGGCGATGTAATTCGTGTTGAGCAATATATCGCGTTGACCACGCCCCTGAAGGAAGAGATTCTGCGAGATAAGAATAATTCTTGTAATGACTACCTTTGGTGAAAAGATCTACGATCGTGTCGCACGACGACAATTCTCTCATAAGATCATCGATTATCACTAATTTCGGAGAAACCGGATCGTTCGAGTAAGGGTCTTCCGGACAGGGTAAACCTTCGCGAAATTCAATTATATTCTTCTTCGTCGCTTTAGCATTGCCGCATCCTCAACTCTATTCTTCAAGCTTTTTTTCACGAGTGTATTGTAATAGACGATAGGCTTCTTGCCATTCCGCATAATAGAAAAAAACTCTCTTGAAACGTATGTCGGACATGAGAGATAAATATCAAAGAAAAGTCTTTACAAAAATCGTTTTTCCACATCTAATCAGACCGCATACAATCGATGTCCATGGATATTTCTAGCGTACATCCATTTTGCGAAATGAGCTACTCTATTACTGTGCAAGGCTTCAAAAGCAAATAAAATAAAAAATGACGCTTAGTAATACGAGGGCAAGTCAATAACTTCTTAAAAAATCTGTCAGAGGGCACTCGCAGTGTCATGTCACATTATTTTTTGACAAGTAGCATCTTTCAGCTGATTACTGTCAAATTTTGAGCGAAATTCATCACGTGGTTTCATTTCTGTAGATGATTGAAGCAAATAATCTTTGTATTTTTTGCAAAATCGAAAAAAAACAAGTTTCGTGCAGTGATCATCTGCATATGAAAGATTTAATGCCGAAAGAAATCAAAGTCGAGTTGAATAATGTTCATAGCATATCTGCACTAGCGTTTGCGACTGTATACAATTGGATGAATGAATTTAAACATGTCGTACATCCACATGTGATGCACTTCGTTCGGGACGTACAATTGAGGCTGCTATGCCAGAAATCATCCATAAAGTCTACGATATTGTTTTGACTGATCGACGAGTAAAAGTGCGCGAGCTTGTTGAGGCCACATGGCACAGTGATTTCAATTTTGCACGAATAATTGGGTATGAAGAAGCTATCGGCAAGATGGGTGTCGCGTTTGCTCACTGTGGAGCATACATGTAAGCGCGACCGTGTGATGATTTCAAAACAATGTTTGGAGATATTTCAACGTAATCCAGATGAATTTCTGCGTCGATTCATTACTGTGGACGAAACATGGATCCATTACTTCACACCCAAGACGACGGAACAGTAAAAACAATGGACTTCACCAGCTCCGGAGAAAGCGAAGACCGTGAAGTCGGCCGGAAAGATGATGGCCACAATTTTTTGGGATACACGCGGTATAATTCATATCGATTACCTTCCATCGAAGCAAATGATCAATGGCGGTTATTACGTAGCCTTATTGGTTTCAATAACATTTTAAAGAAAAAACATCCCCATTTGGCGAAGAAGAAAGTGCTCTTCCATCAAAACAATGCACGGGTTCACATGTGCCCGATACCGATGGCCAAATTCAACGAATTCCGTTACGAATTGCTTCCCCAGCATATTCCAGATTTAGTTCCCTGCGACTATTTCCTATTTCCCTGAAGAAATGGTTCGAAGGAAAGAGATTCCACCAGAGAGCAGCTCATTTCCGAAACAGAGGCTTATTTTGAAGGGTTGGACAAATCATATTATTCGGATGGCTTGAAAAAGTTGGAGAATCGTTGGATCAAGTATATCGCTGAAAGGAGACTGTTGAGAAATAAAAATGAATCGATCAAAAAAAATGTGTTTCTAAAAACTTATTGATTTGCTCTCGTATTTTCAAGAATGTACAAAGGAAAAAATTTAAGAGGGGGGGGGAGGGAAGGATAAGCGGAGGCCCCCCACGCGGCTGGACGCGCGCTCGCGTCAGCGTATTTCTGGCGTAGGCTAGCCGACGAGAGCACCGCGCGTCTTCCGAGCTGATTCTTGTCGCGGTGCGACGCGTATAAGCTTATCCGCGACGAAGTCAGCGTATAATTTCTTCGGGACGACATCGCCGCTTATGCCGCATGAAAAGCTTATGATAGACGAAGGAAAAAGAAGGTGTAAAAAAATTTTCTTGTGATTTAATATAAAATATTTTATTTTTTATATTTGATGTTTATTTTTTATATAAAGTGAAAAAGTGGAAAATGAGTTTTTGTATTTAATCAATTTTGTCAAATGTTTCAAGTACAATTTCATATAGTGAAAATATTTTACATTATTTATATTATTCATATTATTAAAGTTCAATATAATTTCTGATGGGCGATCGTACAATGAACAGTCCATTTCCGAGAGAATTAATATTGCTCCCGACGGTTTTGATGGGGCTTCTCCTTTAGACTCGTTACGAGAAAAATGGTTTGTCAATTTGAGCGACATTGACGTTCCCTTAGAGGTTCGTTACCTTTTGCAACTTGACGAAAAATTCGGACTTTCTATCAACAAGTACAATAAAGACAGTACCTTAATCGAATTTATCAAATATATAGAAAGTAATATCACTGGTCGTCCGAATAACATTATTAATTCTGTCAGACATAATTCCCTTCCAATCCTGAATAGATTCCAAAATAATTTTCCTTCTCCTACATCCACCGACAAATTAATTTTGAACTGGTTGCGCACTACAAAGAGGATTATCAATGACCACCCCAATATACTAATTACTAACGCCGATAAGGGTAACGTCACTGTTGCTCTAAACAAAGACTCCTACGTTTCGAGGATGGAGGAGATTCTCTCGGACACGAGTACTTACTCCTAGTGGATAAAGATCCTAGTAAGAAATTAACGCGAGACTTACGCGCTTTTTTAGTGAGATGGAAGCGGGATCAATTTATCGACGAGTTGACATACCGTAGACTGCTTACTTCTGATGGTGTTACACCTAGAGCTTACGGCCTAACTAAGATACATAAAGAAGGTTACCCATTGAGAGTTATTGTTTCTTGTATAAACAGTCCATTATATAATATTTCACTTTTTTTACACAATACAAGTATAATCAGTGACAGTATTCCAAAAGCTCCCAGCTATATTAAAGATAGTTTCCATTTAGTTGAGCAGTTAAATGATTCTGTGTTTGATTCTAATTATGTTTTGGCTTCGTTGGATGTAATATCCCTTTTTACTAACATTCCTGTTGAACTAGCATTAAATAGCATCGACAGGAGATGGGATTACATCTCGGCGAAGACAAGCATATCAAAAAATGAGTTCATTATTGCTGTCAGATTCATTTTAAATTCTACCTTTTTTACTTTTAACAATAAAACTTACAGACAGGTGTTCGGCACTTCAATGGGTTCACCTTTATCTCCAATAATCGCGGACATTATAATGCAGGATCTAGAAAAAGTAGCACTAAAAAAACTGTCAACACAACCCTTGTTCTATTTTAGATATGTTGATGATATTTTGCTCGCGCTTCCATCTGACATTGTCAATGACACTTTGAACATTTTCAATTCCTTACATACGAAATTACAGTTCACCTTGGAGGTTGGTGCAAATGGCAGATTAGGTTTTCTCGATACAATACTGATTATAGATAACCAAAAAATTATATTTGACATTTACCATAAAAAGACATTTTCTGGAAGGTTTCTTAATTTCCACTCAAATCATCCTCTGTGCCATAAAAAAGGCACCATCATCAGTTTTATTGACAAAATCATCTTATTATCACATCCACGATTCCAACAAAAAAATTTGATAGATGCTATTCATATTTTCTTAAATAACTGTTATCCTCTTCCCTTTATTTTCTCTACAATAGAACGCAGATTAAAGTTTCATAAATATAACAAAGATACTACACACTATTCACGCAATAAAGACAAATATTTTACGATTCCTTATGTTAAATCCATTTCCGAAAGTTTCCTTCCAATCTCTAGTATGTTTCATTGTAAATTGGCCTTTTCTATTCCCAATACATTAAAAAGCTTCATAAAGAGAGGAAAAGACGAACTTAGCTTCCTATCCAGTCAGAATGTTGTCTACAAGATCTCATGTGATGATTGTGAGGCGAGTTATGTTGGTCAGACAAAGAGAAAATTGAGCACGAGACTACACGAACATATCTCTGACATCAAAAAGAATACAGGTTTTCCTACTGTCATAACTGATCATCGAATCAATTTTGATCATAATTTCAAATGGAACGATGTGAGAATTTTGGACTGCGAATCTTCTTATAATAAGAGATTGGTATCTGAAATGATTCATATTAAAAGACAGAAACAAGGCCTTAATAGACAAAACGATACCGAATCTTTACCCGATACTTATTCACAGATCATCCAGTCTCTTTCTCCCTCTTGATTGCTTTCCCTTCCCCATCCTTCTCTTCTCTCCCTTCCACTTTATTCTTTCCTTCTTATTATTTTTTCCCCCTTCCCTTTCTAGTTTTCCATTTCAACCTTCTTGTCTTTATATGTCGTACTTTATATCTTAGCTTCTTAGAGAGACGATCAATTTCGATTCCATTCGCATTGCCTAATCTATAATACATCATTTCGACACACACATAAGGTATTTATTATGAATTTATTTGTTCTAAACTTATCATACATATACAATGCATGTTGGCGATTTACTCTTTTTTCTTATGTGCTTGTCTTATAATATCAAAGAT
Organism: Acromyrmex echinatior; assembly: GCF_024713525.1. Taxonomy (NCBI): domain Eukaryota; kingdom Metazoa; phylum Arthropoda; class Insecta; order Hymenoptera; family Formicidae; genus Acromyrmex; species Acromyrmex echinatior. The sequence goes on from NC_141870.1 coordinate 7,098,620, forward strand.
AATAATTTTTGCCTCTTTCTTTAAATTTGACTTATTATTTACGACTTATTTGTACTTTCCTTTTTACTGTTTGCGACTCGATTCGTACTTTTCTTATTATTCTTATTATTTTTATTTTTATTTACTTCTACCGTTAATTTATTATTACAATTTATACTTGCTAACAGAAACATGTTCGTCCTTATACACACATACGGTTCGGAGGAGCACATTTTTGTCAACTATAATCGTTTATTTGATTTCCTCTCAATTTGGAGCGAGTTTTATAGTTAATTTGCGTCCGAATGCGAATTTTACTCGATCTCTTATGTTTTTTATCTACGTTATAACTCTATTGTTAATTACCGTTGTTAATTTACTTTGTCACACTAATTTATTTGTCACATTGAAAATGATCCAACTAGGATCGAAACGTTTGTTCACCTTCTGATTGTCAAATTATATTTTACGTTTTTAATTTATGACATAGTTTTATTTCAAAAAAACTTTTTTAACTATTCATACAGTTTGTCAATTTAGTTTTGTTTTAGACTCGTAGCCCTTTTTCCTTTTACTTAATATAATTTCTAGTACTAAAAGATTTAACAATAACATTCATATTTTATTTTACAAAATCATGTATTACAATTTTACATTTTTACCTAAATGTATAACTAATGGACGGAAAACTCGATGACATTCCTATATGAAAATGAGAGAGAAAGCTTGTGCAAGAGGAATTCATCTATAAAACCGTAAGGAAAAGAATAACGATTATTGATAAATCTACGTTTTACCAGGCGCACATGACTTTGTCTCATTTCGAGTTACAATTTCATAAAACGCAGTGCATCGAATTGCAGTAAAACGCAAATTTATCGTCGACCCCTCCATTTCTGTTTTTGCTTCTCGCCTTTCTCTCTCATTTTCTACTATTAATTTCTTAATATAATATTATTAAAGTTTAAAATTTACGAATTTTTATAATTAATTGTTATACCCTTTATTTTATAGATTTCATGCGTACGTCCTTCTGGACGCATTCGTGTACGAATATACGCGTAAAATTTTGGGCCACCCGAAACGAACGATTCGATATAACTTCCGCAATCGTAGCTCTCGAGTTTGTTCATCATATGCTCAGAAAATTACGCGGTTCGTACTTATTCGGATTACCTGTATATACATGTTCAATGTATCGTAATATGAAACACCTATCTAATTTTTTTAAATATTCATATAATTTTAATTGCGCTAACGCTGTCGTATTTGCCGCGATTACGACGTTTGTTATTAGGGAAACCATAATTGCCTTTTCTCGTAGCCGTCACGAACATATATTACCTTGTCATTGACGGGTAATATATTAGTTATCACATGCTCCGGACTCGTGAATAAAGTATATCAGACGCTGGAAGGATTTTACAATCTCGGTATTAGGCAGATTAGCCGAATTTTCCCCAAAATGAATTTAGATAAAACTTAACGACCGAGCGTAAACTGGAATTCCGTGCAATGTTATTTCTGTCGAGAACGATACCTTCAGTTTTTTCAGATTCCCTCAAATATCGTTCCTTAGTCTCGATTTGTTGTCCCCACATTCGCTCGGCCATCCGCTTCCTGTTTTAATTGTAAAAATGAATTTATAAATTCGGCGAACAATCTTCCCCGTATTGGGATCGTATAGCGTGATTTTATACTGTCAGATTTCACTGACGCTCGTCACAAAATACTACCTTTCGACTGGCTTTACGTAATTCGCAGGTACCTTCGAATTCACGCTCTTCGGGACGATTGTAAGTGCACGTTGTCTGCGAGAATGTTTGCAGCAGCTCCGACACAAGGCAAAAAGCAACTTTCCTTTTACCCTATATCGAGTGAAATAGATTACGCGGTGGGAGTACTTTACACCGTATAAAACCCTCGACAGAGTCAAAATTAATATTTGGCGCTTTGCCGTTTAATTCGCTACACTCCTCGCCGAAATATATCGGGGTAATCGTACGGGAAAACATCCGTTTTCATATACGGATACAGAAAGTACGTCCACATACGTCCACATAGCGTGTTTTCTATGTACCCGTAATTTCGTATCAAGTAGCGAGTAGTGTTTCCTGTGTGACCACCGAAAAACGCATCGCGCGGGTTGAGAGAATCGGATTTTATTAACGTATGATTCTTGAGAAAATCATTCATCTCGGGATTTTCATGCATTTCCCGATCGAAGTCACACTTCCATTTTTCTATAACGTGGTAGCCCCGTTTTCGATATGTCGATGCGAGAGTTCGCCCGTAATGCGCATCAATTGTATCATTATGATCTGCGGACGAAAACGTTCTGTCGCGATTCACCTGATAGCCCGTCGGATAACTATGCCAGAAACACCGTGAAACTGAAGCACGTAACGTTGCATTCTATTTGCCGACTCTGACTCGTAGTATCTGTCAACGCGCCTGCCGTCAATTTCGTATTCCTCATCCCGCGTGAATTATGCGATGATCGAGTTCGCGCTCCTTCCACACTAGCTTTAAAGCTTTTCGCGAATATCCGCATTTCTGTATCCGCCCGAAGGAATGATTCCTATTTCTTCCTTGCGCAAAAAGTTTTTGTGAAAAACTTTCATGCACGAGGAAGCGATAGTTGTGCATTCCTTTAACAGGCATACATTACTGCGTTCTAGGATCTTTCTAAACGCCATGCACGAGAGTCGGAGAATATCTACGAGGGGTATCCAGAAAATAAGTTCCGTTTGTATTATACGTTTAGTAAGGTCGATGTATGAGCGAGCTGGCAACACAGCATTGAAGAGGGGAAGCTACCGAATAGAATGAGCGGTGTTCGGCGTCAGTAGCTCGTGAAACACGGTCAGGAGAGGTTATCAAAATGAAGTCCTCCACTTCGCGTCCCGCCACCTCCATTCCGATTCCTTCTCGAGTTGTTTTGCGCGGCATCATTCAGTTTCTTTTTGCTCAAGATTTTAAATCGGTTGATATTCACAAACAGCTTGTTTCTGTATATGGAGAGAGTGTGATGAGTGAATCTATGGTGCGGAGATGGGTCCGAGAATTTAAGGCAGGAAGACATTCGCTTGAAGACGAAAGTGGGAGAGGCAAACCCTCCCTTATCACGGATGAGTTGACGACAAAAATTGAAAATGCGATTCGCAATGATCGTCGTTTAACTTTAGATGAACTCCACAACCTTTTTCCAGAGATATCCCGAAGTCTTATCCATGAGATTGTTTCAGAAAAACTCGAATTTCGCAAAGTTTGCGCCCGTTGGGTTCCCAGAGAACTGACTCCTCTACACAAGGCCACACGAGTGACTGCAGGTAAAGAATTTTTGGACCGTTACAGGGATGAGGGAAATGACTTCCTTAAATCTATAGTCACTGGAGACGAGACCTGGGTCGCCCATTACACACCAGAAAACAAAAGACAGTCAATGCAATGGAAGCACACCTATTCTCCAACTGCAAAGAAGTTCAAAGTGGTCAAGTCCGTCAAAAAAATCATGGTTTCTCTCTTCTGGGATCAAAAAGGAATTCTGCTGATTGATTTTTTGCCTCAAGGAGCAACAATAAATGCGGAGCGCTATTGTGAAACTTTGAAAAAGCTGCGTCGGGCCATTCAGAACAAAAGAAGGGGGATGTTGACGGCAGGTGTGTCCCTTCTTCACGACAATGCTCGGCCGCACGTCGCTGCTTCAACAACTGCACTTTTGAATCAGTTTAGTTGGGATGTTTTGACCCACCCACCGTATAGCCCGGATCTAGCACCATCGGACTACCATCTTTTTACGAAACTGAAGGAGTCCTTGGCCGGAAAACGCTTCCAAAGCGACGAGGAAGTTCAGACAGCTGTAACTAACTGGACTAAAGAACTGGCGGGAAGTTTCTATGCAGAAGGGATTTCGAAGCTTGTTTCCAGATATACAAAATGTATTGAGATTGACGGGAATTATGTAGAAAAAGACTAGAAGTTGTCAAGTATTATCCATGTAAATTTTAGATTTTTTCAATAAAAACTTTATTTGTAAAAAAAAACGGAACTTATTTTCTGGATACCCCTCGTACATCGTTACGGCAATATTTAACAATTTCGAGTTGAAAATTAAAAATAAAGTTCGACTGTATCATTTTTTCGTGTCATTTCGTAAACCGTTCATGTTCTTCGGGCTTCAATTGAGAATAATATCGCTCATCGGGTATCGATGTACATTTGATTTGCCTTTGTATTAAATAAATGGGGAAAGACGCCTTAACATTACAATGTATCCTTCAGTCCGAAGGCTTTGGGCAAATCAGATAACGGCAAATAATTTACGCTATCTATAAATTTAGTGTTCCTGAGCGTCATCACGATAATTTTCGTCCCGCTTAAAATTATTTGCAGTTCTTTCGTAATTTCCGAGTTTTCGACTAAATATTTCAAAATGAATTGCGCTTCGAACGTTTTCACATTATGTGCCATACAAATGATTTTTTTGAAACATTTTGTTGTTCGTGTTACGAGATTAACAAATTATTTAACCGCATCATTTCGAAATATAAACTCGCGCATTCCGCACCAACGACATCGCACCGATCCTCTATCCCCGCACATGTTTCGCAAATCTGTTGTGCGACGCAAAGAGTCGAAAAGAGTGAATTTGTATTTTCGATTCCTTCACACGTCTCGTCCTGTTGCGTTTCGAAATCGTAAAACACGAAAGCGACGCGATCTCTTTTGTATTTATAATTTGCTCTACTTTCAGACTCATTCTCGCCCCTACGTGCAGTTTCTTCCTGTACCGTCGTAGCACTCGTACTTTCCTCCGGATTCTCGGTAATGACTTTATATCGAAGAGAGCGCATGAAGCAAAAATAATTCGAAGGTCGCTGCGATCGGTAAGTTTTACAATACACTATTTCGCATTCGTGCCTAGATTTTGACTTTATTTCCTCTCACTTTCGTTATTATCTCGGAAAAGTTTTAGTCACATGCTTCTTCGTGCTATGGTATTCTTATTGTGGGAGTAACTCAAATTTAGCCTTTCTCATTTTTTATCGTTTTTGAGAAAATTTCTCACATATTATTAGTCTACGACAAGCAAAACTTTTTCAATGAAGAAAAAACGGAATTTCATTCTTATATCGCGCTGCGTTTAATTTTTGTTAGATTTTTTTTGACATAAGAAAGAAAAATCGTGGACTCCCTGAACATAACTCTCGTTACTTAAATTTTTTTCTTGACTCTCGTTATATAACTAAGGCTTAATTTTTTATATAAAAAATTTATGACGATTAATGACAAATAATTTTCCTCAGGGACAACATTTCTCTTTCGTTAGAAAAGAATTCTTTTAAACATTAAGATTGTTTTTTTGCTCGGATTAACTTTCATGCGTGTTAGTTCTTAGTTCCAGTCGTGCTAGTGAGAAATATTTCTAAAATTTATGAAAAATAAATTCGACATTAGAATATTTTCTTTACTTTGACAAATTATTTTTAAATATAATATTAGGTGTACAACTTCCGCTGTTTCCTATAGATGGCTTAGAGACCGCATAGCGGTGGAAGAGAGAAGGTTTTCGAAGATGCAGAATTGGAGTCATTACTTGATCAAAACTTACTTGTCAAAATCAAGAAGAATTGGCACATCATTGGGAGTGACTCAACAAGCCATTTCAAAATGCCTCAAAGTCATGGGAATGATTCAGAAGTAAGGAAATTGGGTGCCGTACGAGTTGAAGCCGAGAGATGTTGAACGGCGTTTGCTTGTGAACAACTGCTTGAAAGGCAAAGACGGAAGGGATTTCTGCATTGTGATTGGAGACGAAAAATGGATTCATTACGATAATCCCAAGCGCAGAAAATCATGGGGAGTTCCCGGCCATGCTTCCACGTCGACGGCCAAACTGAATATTCACGGCTCCAAGTTCATGCTCTGTATTTGATGGGACTAGCTCGGCGTAGTATATTATGAACTATTAAAACCGACTGAAACAATCATAGGCGATCAGTATCGAACGCAATTGATGCGTTTGAGTCGAGCATTGAAAGAAAACAAACGGCCGCAATACAACGAGAGACACGATAAAGTGATTTTGCAGCATGACAATGCTCGACTCCATGTTGCGAAAGTGGTCAAGACATACTTGGAAACGTTGAAATGGGAAGTCCTACCCCACCCGCCGTATTCTCCAGACGTTGCTCCCTCTGACTATCACTTATTTCGATCAATGGCACAAGGCCTGGTTGACCAGCACTTCCGATCTTATGAAGAAGTAAAAAATTGGATCGATTCCTGGATCGCCTAAAAAAATAATCAGTTTTTTCGATGCGGGATTCATACGCTGCCCGAAAGATGGGAAAAAGTAATGGCCAACGATGGACAATACTTTGAATCGTAAATGTATAACCAGTTTTTTACAATAAAGCCTCGAATTTCGGAAAAAAACGGCGGAAGCAAAGTTGTACATCTAATATCACATGAAAAAATATATTATAAAAGTCATAATCCTCGATTCACTAACGCATTGTCATCGACGCATTGTCTTGGTGGAGAACCCATGACTTCTTCCCACAATTCGGGTCGTTTTTTCCTTATTCTTTCACGGAGTTCAGCAAGAACGTGAAGGTAGTAATGTTGATTAATAGTTTGACCTTCAGGAATCCAGTGAAGATACACAATCTCATGAATATCGAAAAAAACAATCATCATTGCTTTGAATTTTGATTTGCTCATTCGAGCTTTTTTGGCTCTCGGTGAAGTTGGGCTCTTCCAGTGCATGGATTGGCGCTTCGTTTCGGGATCATAAGTAAAAAACCTTGATTCATCACATTATCCTTTCCAATAAGTTTGGGTCATTTTCAATGGCATTCAAAGTGTCAGTACAAAGATTTTTGCGAGCTTCTTGTTGTTCAAACGTGAGAATTTTAGGTACCATTTTGGCACACACTTTTTTCATGTTAAAATTGTTATGTAAAATTTGCCGTACACATTCCTTATCAATTCCTACAGTTTCACCAATCGCACGAATACTTAACCGACGGTCGGTCGAACCAGATTACCGATTGTTTCGATATTGTCATCCGTTTTTTATGTGGAAGGGCGACCCGGGCGTGAATCATCTTCAACGTCTTCTCGGCCGTCTGTATGTATACTTCCCATTTCAACGGTTCTAAGTATGTCTTGACCACTTTCACAACATGGGGTCGAGCATCGTCATGCTGCAAAATCACTTTATCGTGTCTCTCATTGTATTGCGGCCATTTGTCTTTCAATGCTCGACTCAAATACATCAATTGCGTTCTGATCGTTTGTGATTGTTTCAGTCGGTTTTAACAGCTCTTAATACACTACGCCGAGCTAGTCCCACCAAATACAGAGGATGAGCTTGGAGCTGTGAATATTCGGTTTGGCCGTCGACGTGGAAGCATGGCCTCCCCATGATTTTCTGCGCTTGGGGTTATCGTAATGAACCCATTTTTCGTACCCAGTCACAATGCGATGCAGAAATCCCTTCCGTCTTTGCCTTTCAAGTAGCTGTTCACAAACAAACAAATACCATTCAACATCTCTCGACTTCAACTCGTACGGCACCCAATTTCCTTGCTTCTAAATCATTCCCATGACTTTGAGGCGTTTTGAAATGGCTTGTTGAGTCATTCCCAATGATCGTGCCAATTCTTCTTGATTTAGACATGAGTCTTGATCAAGTAATGCCTCTAATTCTGCATCTTCGAAAACCTTCTCTCTTCCACCGCTATGCCGGTCTTCGACGTCAAAATCACCGTTCTTGAAGCATTGAACTCACGACACGTTCTTTCACTAATATCGGCCTCACCATAAGTATTTGAGAGCATTCGATGAGCTTCAGCCGCAGATTTCTTCATATTAAAACAGAAAATTAAAACCTTCCGCAAATGAAGAGAATTTGGCTCGCAAACTGACATTTTCAATCGAGAATAACTTTATTATTTAAATAAAAATATCTCCGGCATAGAGTACAGAAGAAATTTATTAAAAACGAGAAAATCATCACGCCGATCATTACGACAATGCATAAGAACTTATTCATTTTAGTTTTACCTTCCCTTTCTCCTCAATGAAAGTAAGAGTCTTCCGAAAATAAAAAGTGCTTGTAAAAGTCCTCGTCATAAATAATAAGAAAAAACCCTTTCGCTAAAACGTCAGTACGCCGGAGACATTCAGCCGCTGCTGCAAAAAATGACCTGCAGAAAACTGTGCGCTGTTCATATCCGATGCCCGCACCTTCTCCCTCTCCTCCGTAACGAAAAAATATCTCGGTCCCGATTTTCCTTGGTGTCACGGTATTCATCCCTGCAGATACCACTCTTTTCCAATCACCGCGTGGGCGACTATGGACAGAGTCAATCAGCGCGTGGGCGGTCATGGACAGAGCTGATCAAAACGCACCATTTAATTGCCTCATTATCCAAATTCTCACGTCACTGACCAATCAGAGCGCGCCATTTTCCAAACAGGCGACGTCCCCGGCGCCAGAGATGGAGTGATGAAAATTTAGTTTGACGCCCATGGTTGCCCATGTACTACTCGTCGCTATGCCCAAACGTAATGTTGCTGTAAGGATTGTATGTATGAGTCTTAATCTTGTCGATATGGTCGTCAAAGATCGGTTCACCGGTATATTCAAGATATCTGCCATTTCGTACGATGGAATTCGACTTTAAAAATGCATCATTGGTCGCAGTGAGTTTCTTTCCAAGTGTAGTCTCTGCGTTAAAAGATCTCGCATCTGTTTCAGCCATTCAACACAAGCATCCCACGTGTCGTACGTGCAATCTAACAGTGATCTCCTCTCCGCGAAAATTGAACAATCTACCGTCTTGATCCACCACGAATCATCAGAGCTATATTGTTTCGTACGATGACCGGAAGGTAAATAATCTGCGTCAGTTTTTCAGATATCTTATATTTTGGCGAAAACTCGTATATCGTAAACACTCACCTGTCATTGCTGTTCGCACCCGCGGTCACGTTGCATTCGATAGGAATAATGTTTACGTTGATAATATTGATTGACTTGTGCTACTATTGTGGTTCCAGCACGCGATTCGGACGAAAATTCCAACAGCGAGCCAAGGTGGCGAGATTTAGTAAAATTTATCCGATAAGCGCATTTGATCTCGCTTCTCATTGTATTGTTGTTGGTGCGAATCACCAGTGAAACTCTCCTTTTTGTGCTTCGCATCGTGAGAACGTAAAATTTTGCGCTTCAGATACCGCTCTATATCGCACAATTCGTATCTTTTGGGAATGACAATTTCCTCCGTTGTCATAATAAAACTTGTTGTTTGTCGAATTTATATTGGTTGATATAGTACGTTTCAAAGTTCGTCAGATCGAGCTCGTAATCACCGTCGTCCAAATCCGAATACCGATGGAAAGTAGCTCACGGCAAGGATGCTACTTTTACTAGTCAACATAAAAAAATGTCAGTGACATGTTTGAACGAACATTGAGTTAAACGACACAATTTCGGTCCTTAAATTGTTTATCAAGCGTTCCTAGAGATTGTAGACAAAGCTGCCCGCAATTGTTCCGACTGTAACGCTGATAAGGCGTGCGACTGTACTCGAATACACTGTTTACCAGATATTGTTCGAGTTCCTTCGGCGGTCAAAGATTACCAAAACTGTCAAAGTATACATAATTCCCCCTTTTCACACACCCAATGCGTACCGGGTCCTTCGGCATTCTCCAGATTTACGATACACTCTCGTTTCGACGTACTCCTTCGGTAATGTAAAAATATCTCTAAAATATGGAATGCGTATATGATTTGTATATGACAAGTTGTTGCAGTTGCACGTTGGTAATTACTTCTTTCGGCGTTTTTAACGTTTCATCGTTTTTTTTCTACACCTTGTCCGCGCTTGTAGGGAGTGAGATAAACGCCGTGGCCTTCCATGACATGATTATGACGTTGCAGTTCTTCTAGCTGACAGTTACGCCGCTATCATTTATAGTCTTGGCGATTCCCGCCACCCCGCCGACTAACGACCCGAGAACGCTCAGCAGCAGAAGAACAGGCAGAACGTCGCCGCGTTTCGCCGTCAGAAGTATCCGCTTACTTTTCTTTTTTTTAGTTTTCAAGCCCATACCGATTTTCGTTTTGGCCTTCATAGCTGCCCAAACGGCTGTGGCTCTGCCTTCGAGAATCGAAACTCTTGCGATAATGCGTTTCCACATCTTCTTGGCAAATATATTGTTGGCCGCGTGTCGTTCAATGAGATCGTTGCTGTGCGAATATTATGTCCTGCTCGCGACACGTAGCATCTAATAGATTAATATCTCTATCACTTCTGGTCAGTCGCTTCTCCAAACGCGTTCCCGGGTCTCAAATCTGATATCCAGGAATATGCAAAAAAAGGGCGTTTATCGCACAATTTAGTATAGTAAGTCTCTCGACGGCATTAGCCATAATTCTTTATCAAAGGTGCCGTCAATATGCGTTTAATGAGTCGGCAAATGGTAATGCTTCAGGTATCGACGTTGTATTTCCAATAAATTATACGAGCAGATTGTATATGCTCGTATAATTTATCCCACAACAGATCCATACAATTTTCAAACTTTCGCAGCAGTACAATTTTCAATATATGTTCTAGCTTTTTTTAAATTAAACTGTGTAGACCGTCCAACACTATAAGAAACATTTTGATTACTGAACGATTTCGCTCTACGCAGCTCTATAAATAGGCTTGTTCGCGATATCGTTTTCAATATTTTGTGGAAGAGAAAATTTTGCGTTTTGTGCGCCAGTCAAGAGCAATCAAGATGATTCGACGGCAAAGTGCCGAAAAATCTGTTGGAAAATCTATACAACGTACGATTCGAGAACGTGAACGTATATTCAAAATCACTACAACAGTCGAAATATCGATACCTGGCGAATTTTCTAGTTCCGATCGAAAAAATCGGCTATTTTATGTTCTTACATATGTTAACAGTAATGTCATTCCTCGTATTCCATCTTTATTTTTGATGATGCATGCGACAAGCAGGTCACGATAAGAACTTTGCATTGGGACAACACACGGATTGCTCTATCTCTGTCAGACGTACGCAAAGATATCGAAGCATCTTATACGCGACAATGCATATCTACTGATCTTGTTCAAATAGGATGGTACTAATCTAAAATGCGTATACAATTACGTAAATACGATATGTCTTATGAAAATTTCTGCAATTTATGTCGTAAACATTGGCAGCAAAAGTATGGATTTCGAATGATTGACAAGGACAGCTTACCGATGAGTTAAAGAAAAAGATTTAACGACTATGCGTAACATGATTGATATGTTGACAGCAGCAAAGATCGTGAGAGGATAGCTATAGATATTGCGAAAATGAGCGATTAAATTCGCAAAAAATACCGCGCTGTGAAGACTGGTAAAATGAAGGACATCGCATTAGAAAGAAACTTCGATCCGCTGTCGATCCGCTATTATTGATCCGCTGAAACTGATTATTGAAAATACTGCTGAATCTTCCAAGGATCCTATCATGATTGGAACATTCTTTTCAGGAGAGGACGGGGAACCACAACCCCTCCAAAAAAAAAATGATCGAATGCTTTTTACGACAATCCTACAGGCTTCCACGCCTGTGAAGTCAATGTTGAATCGATCGAAAACCGTACCATCCATTTTGAACGAAATAATACTGAAATAATACAGCCGCGCGAGTTATCGTACGATCACGCCTCCTCTGTCGAAGAAATTTTTAAGGTTGCCGATGAACCGCTCGTAACATCCATTTGATATCTGCTTCAAACATCCAAGGGACAAAAAAAGCTGTAAGTAAACTATGTTCCGATGGGACAGAAATATTTGAAAGTGGTTCTGAGCGATAAGAAAACCGTCAATATAGATGTCGTGCATGGAGTTTATTTTAGCGACGAGGGAACGATGCTTGGTGACAAATTTACCATTTATCTTGCACAAAAACGATGAGATAATTATCGATGGGAAAAGATATAATGGAACATCAAGCCTATATGAGTTAATTTCATGAAATTTCCCGAAAGTATCTATACGGATGATGTACAGACCTACAGGAGAATTCTGTCAACGAAACATGCTCACTGGCGTGATTATAGCCCGAGTAATCAAGTACTGAGTAATAAGGGATACATGTATAAGAACATAATAGCGTCATTGGTGTTGGGTAAAAAAATTGAAACGGATATAAACAAAAAAGTGAATTTATCGCGTACGATGATACTAAACAACAATAAGATCGTATTGGGATTTTTATTTTGTTGCTGAATAAGATAAAAGACAGAGCTTGGTTTCTAGCGTGTGCGAACAATAATAATAAGGTTAGGTTAGGAAGAGAAGGGTGCTCACGCCATCTGTCAGGTAACTGATATAATAATAAACAAAAACGTGATATACATATAGTGGGACTAACGGCATACAATCAACACCCCCTCTTGACGTAGTCTCACTCGATAAAAAGAAGGTTACAGCAATGGAGCAGCTTTGCATGGGGTAGAGGCTTCGTTAGCATGTCCACTGGGTTCTCTGTGCCCGCAATATGTTTAACTTCCACGTTGTTGTCTCCAACAGTCTGTCGTAGAAAATTAAAGCGAACATTGACGTGCTTGATTTTCTTCTTTATTTCCTCGGATTTTGACAGCTTAACAGCCGCTTCATTGTCGCAATAGATTATTATTGGTTTCTCAGAAGACGTCATGAGTTCTTTCATGAGATCTTTAATCCATATGGCTTGTTTCGATGCTTCATAAGCAACCTGCAGTTCAGTAACAGTTGTGGAGTCAGTGACAATCGTGCTCTTCCGTGATTCCCAGGATATTGGTCCACCGTTTAATACGAACACATGTCCATAAGTACTTTTAGCAGTGTCCGGACATCCAGCATAGTCTGGAATCACAATATCCAACAACTTCGTTTTTACCTTCACCAAACTGAATTCCTACTGACATTGTGCCTTTTAAGTAACGGAAAATTCTTTTCACTTCCTTCACGTTATACGGTGTTGGTGCTTCAACAGCGCGAGCAGCATGATTAACCTGAAACGAGATATCTGGTCTCGTATGCGTCGCTGCATATAGTAAACATCCAATAGCCTATCGATAAGGGAATGGAACTCCAAATGTTTCATCGTTCGTTAGTTGATGTTTCCTAATTTGAACTTCTCCCGGAGTAAGGGCTTTGTTACAATTTTCCATGCCAAAACGGGCGAGCATATTACGAATATATCCCTGTTGATTTACGCGAATACGTCCTGATCTTCGGTCAACATTTAGTTCCAAACCTAAGAAACAGGTTGGCTCTTCTTTATCTCGACCGCAGCCCTCATGAAATCTAGCAATTCAGTCACAACGTTTTCTGGTTGTCCAGCAACGAGGATGTCGTCTACATATATTGCCAACAACAAACGCCCCTTCTGACCATTTCCATAATATATACAAGGATCAGCTATAGAACGAATCAAACCGAAGGTTGTGACAAGCTTATTAAATTTCTTGTTCCAATTCCGAGGTGACTGCTTCAGACCATAGAGCGATTTTTCTAATTTCCAAACTTTTCCATCATCAATATCTACTGCATCAGGAGGTCGCACATAAATTTCTTCCTCGATGTCTCCGTAGAGAAATGCCGACTTGACATCGCATTGCTTGATCATCAGCTTCTCATGAGCTGCAATAGCTAACAAAATTCTAATTGAATCCATACGAACTACAGGTGCGAATGTCTCGGTAAAATCAATCCCGCGTTTTTGACTGTATCCACGGCAAACAATTCTAGCCTTTAGCTTGTTGATTTCACCATTTGGATATCTTTGATCTTCAATACCCAGCCTGTGTCAATAACATTCTTTCTTGATGGCAAGACACATGTCTCAACCACATCATTTTTCGCGAAGGAATCGAGTTCATCTTGCATAGCCATTTGCCTATCCGGTGGAGTCCTTACCCTCAAGAGCCTCTCTTGCTGTCTTGGGTTCTTCCATGTTTAACGCCATCAGGACTTCATGCCCTCCTTGTTGCTTCTCGTCAGGAACATCCTCAATGATGATGCTACGACTTCGGAGCTTCATAGTTAAAGGTCCACTGGCGTACATTTGTTGACTTCGGATGAGTAGATACTTTAACGATCTCATTTACAATCTCAGTAGAATCATTTTCTTTGACTTCATAAGTTTCGTCATTGGTGGATAATGATTTTATCTCGTCTTCTACATAGAAAGAATTTTGCTTTCCTTCATTGAATTTTACATCACGTGCAATGCGAACATCTTGAAGATCCTGAAAGTAAACTCGATACAGCTTCGTACTCGGTCCGTAACCTATCAGCTGACCTTTTCAAGCTTTCTTGTCGAACTTGTTTCGCTTCGGTTTTGGGATGTGCACAAAAACATCACAACCGAATGCACGCAGATGTTCAATGGACGGCTCCTTCCCATGCCAGAGTTCATACGATGTCTTCTTTAGATCACGAGTGGCGACGAGATTGGACAGATAACAAGCAGTCGAGACACACTCGGTCCACATAAACTTTGGCAAGTTTGCATCTGCAAGTAGAGATCGAGCCTTTTCTGTAAGAGATCGAATGGCACGTTCGGCCATACCGTTCGACTGTGGTGTATACTCAACACTCATCTCATGCTTGATTTTATGTTCCTTCAGAAGATCTTGAAATGATGTACCAATGAATTCAGTGCCTTGATCAGTCCGCAAAATCTCAATTGGATGACCCGTCTCTTCCTTGACTTCCTGAATCACTTTCTTGAATTCTTCGACAAGTTCCTTCTTTTTCAGCATGGCAACTTTCTTGTATCCTGAGCTCTCGTCAACAAAGACAGCAAAATATTTGCAACCACCTGCCGATTCAATTGAAACCTTCCCACTAAGGTCGCAGTGAATTTTTGCACCTGGCTTGAAATCCTTATTAACGATTTCTTTGTATGGTCCTTTGGTCATTTTTCCAAAAATACAGGCTTCGCAGAAGAAATTTTCTTTTCCAGTTGCACAATATCCTTTAGATTCTAATAGAGCTTTGACCTTGTTTTTTTCTGCATGTCCAAGTCGACGGTGCCAAGTTTCCCATGATGCGGAGATCTCCTTCTGAGCCGTGCAAACCTTAGCTTTCTCGACTTTGATCAGCATTCGATACGTCGAGTGTCCTTTTTTAATACCACGGACAATCACCTCGCCTTTTGAATTCTTTACCTCTGACTTATTAAAAAGTGCTTCGTAACCAAGGTCAGTCGTGGCTACAATAGAGAAAAGATTGAATGGTTCAAAATCAGGAACTAACCTTACATCCTTGAGACATCTCGGCACCCACTCTTTACCGTTATGGACTGTTACATTTATTTTGCCAATAGTCGTCGCCATTAGAATCCTGCCATCCCCTATTTTCACTTCTTCCGGAGGATCCAATGTCTTTGATTCTACAAACCAAGCACTATTACGAGTAATATGGCTGTACGCACCTGAATCATCGATCCACTCATCAATATCTCCTAATTGTTGTTTTGCTGGCATTGCCACACGATTGCTAGACGAACGTCCTTCTGAGCTCGTGTCTTTCTTCTCGGATGGGCAGTCACGAGCAAAATGTCCAAAACCTTTGCAGTTGTGACATTGTAGCTTCTTTCGGTCCTTTTTCCAGCCTGCTTTTTTTTTACCTTTGAAAACTTCTCGGTCTTTCTGATCTTTCTGACCAGATAACGCTACACCATGATTTCCGGATGACGTCACGTTAACGTCACGTTCAACATCTAACAATTTTGCTTGTAATTGTTCCACCGTAATGTCCTTCGTAGGACAAATCCGCCATACTTGCTTGAAGTTATCAAACTTTTGCGGTAGACCACGAACAATTTTTGTAATAATCATTTCCTTTTCGATGTTTAATTTTTGCGCCTTGAGCTTATTTTCAATGAGCATAAGCCCTGAAATATACGACGTCACAGTCATATCGTCTTTCCAGTGATAGTCGTTGTATGCTTCCAATGCAGCTAGCTTCGTCGTGTTTGAAACTTCGTCATAATGTCCCACGAGAGTCTTCCACATATCAGCGGATGATTTACAGGCGACCACCAAATTAAAATGTGCATCATCGAGAGATTTACTTAACAAAGACCTCGCCAAAGCGTCCTTCTTTTTCCAATCAGCCAGTGTGGCATCCGTTGGTTGCTCTCTCGATCCATCAGCCACATCAAACACATCGTTTGCTTCGAGATGAGCCTGAATTTCAAAACGCCAACGAACGTAACTGCTTGAGTTCAGTTGCGTAACAGACTTCAAGTTTATTTCCATCCTTGCAGATTCAAGCGATGTTACTTGGACCTCTGTCTTCCTTGCACACTATCACTCTCCTTTTTTTTTTATTATTATTATAGCCGTTCACACTCCTGGGCCCATAACCTATTGAGATTTTTTGTTGCTGAATAAGATAAAAGACAGAGCTTGGTTTCTGGCGTGTGCGAACAATAATAATAAGGTTAGGTTAGGAAGAGAAGGGTGCTCACGCCATCTGTCAGGCAACTGATATAATAATAAACAAAAACGTGATATACATATAGTGGGACTAACGGCATACAATCAACAGATCGACTATATCCATTGGGACGATCTCAACGAAATTGTGGATCATCTGTGATTGCTCGAGATCTTGCTCCAGGCGGGTTATAATGGTGGCGACAACGAGATTCTGTCGATTATCGAGGAACTTTTCTCCGAGACCGGTCTGATTATAAATCTCGTTCTATATACATCGTTCAGTCGATATCGCAATGCCCATCAACAAGTTTGGATTACCGCTTAGAGGAGAAAGCGAATGTCATTATCAGTGGTACGAATTGCTCAGAAATTACATCCGCGATAACGCTCTTTACATAGTCGCAGCCGACTTCGACGAAAAGTCGCGCAAAACGATTAGCGCAACCAGTGGATGACGCAGCAAATGATACGTGCAGCAGAGTGTTCAAGATTTGAAAGATCGTCTGAACGAAATCGAGAGGAAGATTACAGCCTTATAAAATAATGTGCAGGTTATACTAAACGAATTTAAAAAGATGATTCGAAGAATGGATTGTGCTGGATATTTATTCAATGTCCGAGAAACGGTTGCTGGTTAATGAATTGCTCCGACGAGAAGAAATGTTCCGCGAAGACACGTTATTAGAACATGGATACAATGACCTGTGGCAGGCGAACGTTGTCGAGATGGGTCCTTATACGCGATTCAGAGGTTACCTACATTCTCATCATTATCGATGTGCTGAGTAAGCATGCATGGGCCATGTCGCTCAAAGCCAAGGACGAGATGACGAAGGCGATCATAAAGATAATTCGAGACGATAGAAGATGCCTGAAAAATTTGCAGACTGACAGTGGGAATGAATTATACAACTCGGATGTGCAGAAACTCTTGAAGAAGCGCAACATCAACCATTATTCTACGAATTCCGTAATAAAGGCCTCGATCATCGAACGATACAACCGTACATTGAAGAACGATATATGGAATATATCGCCGCCCCCCACACTTGCGTTTTCATGAAGTTATTCGCAAAAAATATGGTAAAATAAACTTATATGATTGTCAAGATTGAACTATTTCTATAAGGTTTATTGTATATGTTCCATTAGACTGTTCCATTTACTGCAATACAATTATGCATAAATTAAAAAGTTAATATAAATAATAGTTAAAATCAAACTTTAGTTCACTTATATGAAACAAATTAAGAGTTATTAGACACGACATAACTGTTTGGTAGACGAATGTAAAATGAAAATTGAAAGGAACAGTGGTGAACAACAGAACATATACTTATAAAGACAATAAGTATAAATAATAAATAATAAAAAAAAATAACTAAAGGATGAACGATATAGATTGGAAGCATTACGGCTCTGAAAATAAATTATATACAATATAATGAATCGAGAGAAAGTGAATTGCATTTTGTAGATTCAGGTCTAGTTTTTGTTTCTTAATATGTATCATCTCTGATAACAATCTTTTATGTAAAATTTGCTTTTTGTCTAAAATATGTATGTTATCTCAATCAAATTTATGAAATAAGTCTATACAATGTTGTGTGATAACCGAATGTTGGGTCCTGTTTCTGTTAATATTAGGTGTAGTAAAAAGAAATCCATTATTTTTCCAATAGATGGCTTTAGTCTACGCGTGATACAGATTACTAAAACCATCTATTGGAAAAATAATGGATTTCTTTTTACTACACTTAATATGATTCCTATATTCACTTATGCGCGTTTTAAGGCATCTGCTTGTTTGTTCAATATCACAACCAAATCTTATATACTACATTAGATTGAAAAGATTGAGATAGCACATCTTTCTGGACTTTGATAAAATTGAGTTTATTTACTATGCCTCTATAGGCCATACTTATAAAAGGTACATATTTTAAGAAATTACTGATTTTATTAGGAAAAAATGTTAAGAATAAATGGTATAAAGAAAAATATTTTATTATTGATTTCTCTCCTTGGGTTATCAATTGTTTATCAGTAACAAAATCATCAATACGATTAAAAAGATTAAATTTTTTGTAGTCTTTTTTTAATATCAAACTTAGGGGATAATCATTATTCAGAAAAATTTTTTATAATTAAGTCAAAATTCTTTTTATGAAAACTTGAATGAGAAAGCAATAAAACTCTATCGATCAAACCAATAATCGTGCCAATTTTTTGACAGAGTGGATGCCATGAGAAGTAATTGAGAAAACGGGAATGTAGGTTTACGATACCAATCCAAAATAAGAGTTTCTTCTTTTTTTATCAAGCAAATGTCTAAGAAGTTTAATTAGTTTCCACAATTTCCATTGTAAATTGTAGTCTTAGATGGTAAGAATTAAATTTAATAAGAATCTCATCAATATGAGCATTGTCATAGCTAAAGCAATGTCATTAACATATCTTACATAAAACAATGATGTTACAGAAAGTTTATTTAACGAAACTGACTCTATGTCCTGCACTATATCAGCAAGTACAGGGTTGGCCATATTCGACGGAAAGATGTTTTTTTTTTCAATCATGGGAAACGTCGTTACTCGATCTAACATCTCTTTCCCATGATTGAAAAAAAAAACATCTTTCTCACCCTCTATAGGAGATAGTGGAGAGTCCATAGTAAATCAAAGGTTTGTCTATAAAATTTATCATTGAACATGAAAAAAGTAGAATTTACAACTAATTTTAGTGCTTTAAAAAATTCCATTTCTGAGATGTCAGTATTTTTTTCTATAAGGTACCATCTATTAGATATTTCATCAAGAACTAGATCTATTGGTACATTAGTAAAAAGTTATATTACACCTAAAGATAAAAGAGAAGTTTCAGCAGGAATTGTCAAGTTTGAGATTTTTTTGATCAAAAAAATAACTGTTAACTGTAAAGCTATTTGCTAAAAGTAAACTCTTATTAATGACTTTATGTAAAAAAGATGCTAAATTATGGAGTGGACTTCCAACAGATGAAACTATGACCGATCAATAAATATCCAATTTTATAAATCTTAGGTAAATGATAAATTAGTAGTAAGATTGGTACAGTACAATTTAAATCGTTATAATTATAATTTGAAAGATATCCGTAATGATTCCAACCCTTTAATAATAATTTTAATTCAATAATAATTTTATTTACGTCTTAAATTTTCATAGGTATTAGAGTCTGCGAATAACAATTTCATTTTTTGTATATACTCATGTTTATCTAGTGCTTAATTATAAAAATTCTTCTGAATAATAGTTATCCACTAAGTTTGATATATTCAACTATTAAAAAAAAACTTTACAAAAAATTTGATTTTTTTAATAGTTTTGATGATTTTGCTACTGATAAACAATTGAACAACCCAAGGAGAGAAATCAATAATAAAAAATTTTTCTCTATATTTATTCTTAATATATCTTCCTAATAAAATCAGAAATTTCTTAAAATATGTACCTTTTATAGGTGGTCTATAGAGGCATAAATAAGCACAACAAATTTATCAAAGTCCAGAAAGATGTGCTATCTCAATCTTCTCAATCTAATGTAACATATAAGATTGACTGTAAGGACTATGATGCGTCGTATATTGGACAAACAAGCAGATACCTTAAGAAGATACTGGAGTCCATGTTTTACATTAATTATTAAAGACTCTTTTCTTTTAATTGTGTTTATGGATGGAAAAGTCCTTCTCCACAATTAAAGTATCGACAACAACGCAATTCGCCAGCTACAATTGAATACGAAAAACGAAAGAAAATTAAAGATTTACAGTTTTGTTATCGGCTTCTGTAGTTAACACGTCACAATATGAGCTGCATATAAAAGTTTCAGACTTTGCACGTTCGTAAAAAGTAGCTGGCGAATTGCAAAAAACCTAAAAGAACAATCCTATGCTTTTAGAAACGCGGTAGAGGCTTTAGTATAAGAGAAAAGAGTCGCCGAAAATTTCATTTATATATTACGAGTGAAATTGATGTGAAACCGAGCAGTATTTTAGTTCCGCGATATTCCGATAGCGGCGCTGTCATGAAAAGTGCGTCGCTAAATCATAGAAATGATCTGAATTATTGACCTATTCAGGTCTTATCGGCCTATATCAATAAATGTTCTTATGTGCCCTAATCAAGTTTTTCCTTTTGAGAGGAAAAATAATAATAAAATAAATATGAGTTATTAGTTATTTCAATTTTGTTGAAATATAATAATTTCTTAAACAAAAAATACCATATTATTTACATAAAAATACAAATAAAGATAATTATTTTACAAATAGAAAGACAAAGGGCTACGAGCCTAAAACAATATATTTTATTATAAATTAAAAAATTTTAAAATCGTTAATAAATAAAACATATCATCACAAATCATCTAGTTAAAATATAAATTTTAATTTGCCGATAACAAGTAAAACAAAACAAACGTTTCGATCTCTGTTGGATCATCATCAATGTGAACAAAAATAACAGTGGAAATATTACATAGATAAGATATATAAAAATTAAAATTCGCTCTCGATTGCAATATTAAGTACCAATCTCGCTCCAATATAAAATAAAAGTTATAAGAATGTTGTAATCGATAACAATGTATTCCTCTGGATTGTGTATGTAGATTATGGACGAAACATACTTGTTTCTTCTATTGTGTGTCAACATTGTGTGTATTACATTGCTCTTATACTAAAACTCATAATTCGTTTCTGCAAGCATAGTATTATTCTTTGAGGTTTTCTGTAAATCGCCAGCTATTTATTTTAAACGTGCAAGGTCTGAAATTATTGTATACATTTTTGACTCGACTCGGGTGTTGAAGTATCGACTTAGTAAGAAGCGCCATTTCTCGGTCGCGCACAAACGAAGTACTGCTATTTAACTACAGAATGAATTGAATCATTATATAAGTCAGAAATATATTATCAGCTGGAAACGCCATAATAATAATATATTTTTGTATATATAGAAATATTAGGTGTAGTAAAAAGAAATCCATTATTTTTCCAATACATGGCTTTAGTAATCTGTATCACGCGTAGACGAGATACAGATTACTAAAGCCATTTATTGGAAAAATAATGGATTTCTTTTTACTACACCTAATATATTATATATCAAAATCGTTGTTTAGAAAACAACGAATCGTGCGTCCTTGCTGCATCGGCGATGATGCTAAACCAGAATCGATAGAAATCACATTCTTGAATTGCAGAATAAATTATCGAAATAGAAGTATGACAGAGTGAGACAGAGAAGAAACAAAAAATGATGGAAGCTCCGATTATAATCGGAGGCTTCGCATGCCGAGATGGGCTCGTCGAGCGAAACAGCAAATCTATCCTTCAGAGTCTGTCTTTCTCTCTATGATCGCTTGTTTCTAGCAATCGAAAATGCTTTCTGGGCAATTCTCGACCGCTCAACGTATAACTAAAAGGAAAAGGAACATTATAAATAACATATAAGTTTTAATAAATTATACTAATCCTATATCCCTCTAATTTATGTATAATAGTAAAAATAATTTCAAAACACGATAATTTACGAGATATTGACATTTCCATAATTTTCCATGAACGTTATATACCACGTTCATAGAAATGATTTGTAAGACCTTGGCATGGTTTTACGCGTAGAGTGCGAGATCTGAATGTTAGAGATTCTACGATGGATTCTTTTTTTCTTTCTTCGTAATTTTTTTTTTAAATAAGTGACATTTAATAAACACATATATTACAGGCCAAATATATTTTTCTTTAATTATTGAAATTATATGTGTATTTCTAAAAATTTTAAACCAACAAAAATAATCCAATTATAGTATGCATCGAATAGATAAAAAAATCAGTATTTTTATATGTAAATGAAATCTATTTAACTTTAGAAACAATTCGAAAAGAAATCATGTTTTTGTAATAACTATCATCCGAATATATGAAAATTCTGATAATGAATCAAATCGCAAAGGTGATGATTAATATAATTATAAAGATAATTGTCAACATAATTTTATAATTTACAAATCAAAAAGCCTTTATATGTGCAATATATAAATAATTTTTTATTCATCTATTGAAGTGATTCAGTATTCTTCCTATAGTTGTTGGAGTATATGTTAAATTTTGGGCCGACTTTTGAAGCGTCGCCTTCTTTTCCCCCGCCGCCATTCAACGCTCGGCGATTAAGCTGTCGCATTGGATCACGCGCGGACGTATATTTCAGGAGCATTGCACTATAAGAAATATGCTGCGATCGTACCTTTCAGCAAATTATCAATTCTTTACTTTCCTTAGTTTTCTGTGATGTCTTCTTTATTCAACATGTTGAATAAAGAAGATATCACGGAGTTATTGAAGTTATCATTCCAGTGTAAAATTGCGCTAACATTTCGTTCTGCGTCGACGCTTATTAGCTTTAAATTGGTATTATTATTTCATATTACAAGATATTATATTCTGTAGTACATAATCGTGGTCAATAACTCTTTGAAAGAAAACCGAATATATCATAAAAATAATAAAGTAATATTTTAAAAGTGCATTTATTCAGTAAAATGTATTAACTTATTAATATTATGTTCAATCACTATTATTAAGAAAATAACAATTATGTAGGAAGGAAAATATTTTCATGATAATTTACTGGAAGGTATGGTCACAACATGTTTCTTATACTGTGACGCTCCTGCACATATGACGAGATGCACGTCCGCACGCTATCTAGCGGTTCGGCCGTCGAACGGTTGTAAGGAAAAAGTAGGCAGCACTTCAGAAATTGGCTCGAAATGTGCAATTAATTCCGAGCACACTGAAGTACACATATAATTTCTATAATTTTATAGAAATATATTTGGAGTAATATGTTTATTAATAACATTATTTGAAAAGAAAATTACGAAAAAGGAAAAAGCAGGATCGTAATAGATTCAACATTCTGATCTCGCAGCTAACGCTCGAGACCACGCTGAGTTTTTACGAATCACATCTACGAACGTGGTATATAAAATACACGGAAAATCGTAAATTTTATCAACTATCACGTTTTGAAATTATTTCTGCTGTTATACGTTAATGAGAAAGGTATATGATTACAATATACTTTTCGCTTACAATATCGTGTGAGACTCATGATAAAGAAATCGGGCCAAACATGAGTATCATAGATGAGAGCCGTGGTACATCTATTGGGCCATACAACACGTTCCAGGTTAATTATGGCACGCGTCATCATAACTTAAATCGTAGGGCAAAAAGTTAATATAATTTAATAAAAGTTATGTATTATCTAGAATGTCTTTTTCCCGCTTATGATACCGCCACACGGCCGAGATCGTTGAGAAAGTATTTTCGGTCGCTAGAAATAAGCGACCACAGAGAGAAGGACAGATTCTGAGGAGCAGATTCGCTGTTTTGCTAGACGAGCCCAGCTCGGCGTGTCTGCGCGGAGATTCATCGAATACAATCGGAGCTTCTATTCGGTTTTGTTTTTTTTTCTGTCTTGCTCTATCCATAACGGAAAATGAAAGAATTTTAAATCACAAACAAGATGTGAAAATCTCCAATTTTTGTAAACTTTTCGCGTCTGTTGGAGTATCGAATATTAGTCCAAAAAAATCGAAGTCTGGCAAAAAAAAACGGAGAACTGGCAACCGTGTTTGTGATTTAAAATTCTTTCATTTTCTTTTTATTAAATTATATTATATTAATCATATATAATATCTTTCTCATTAATATATAATAGCAAATATGATTTTAAAATATAATAATTGATAAGATATAATTTACGACTTTCCATGCGCTGTATGTACCGCGTTCGTAGAAGTGATCCGCAAGATCTCAGTGTGGTCTCGAGCGTTAGATGCAAGGCTCAGAATGTTGAAGATCTTATGTTTGATCCTGCTTTTTTCTTTTTTTCATAATTTTTTTGTTAATAAATAGCGTTATTAATAAACATATTACTCCAAATATATTTTTTATAAAATTATAGAAATTATATACGTATACTTCAATATGCTCGAAATTAATTGCGCATTTCGGGCCGATTTCTGAAGTGCTGCCTACTTTTCACAACCGCTCAACGTTTAATGGCCGAACTGTTGGATCTCGCGCGGACGTGCATTTCAAGAGTATGGTCGCATATGAAACATGCTGCGACCATATTTTCCACAAATTATCATGAAAATATTTTCCTTCCTACATAATTGTTATTTTCTTAATAATGGTGATTGAATATCATATTAATAAGTAAATGCATTTTACTGAATGTAATGTACTTTTAAAATATTATTTTATTATTTTTTTAATACATTCTTTCAAAGAACTATTGATCACGCTTTTGTGCCACAGAATGTAATATAGAATTTTACTTTACCGCGTCATATATCTGGTCATCTGTTTGTACTTTTTTAGTGGAATAAACTTGGAGAATGCACTTAAATGACGTATCAATGATAGAACTTCAAAGATAATAGAGAGTTTTTACAATAACGTGGATTTAGATACGATGAACATAACTTTTCTTAATTAGTCGCTAAGAAGAAGATAATGTGACCATGATATCGATTTTCTTAGGGTGAAAAGTTAAAATTTTTTGTATATATGTATGTATGTATGTACCGTTTTACGTGACGCTGTGCGCGTAGAAAACAACTGCGTTATACGAGTCAATCAGCTGTAACCAGTATGACCCGCGTTCACAGTGTCGTTGCCGCGCAACAGTATTGTCAATTCTGTGTAGTGTTCTACACATACCCATGTGTGTGTGTGTGTGTGTGTGTGTGTGTGTGTGTGTGTGTGTGTTAAGTGTAGTCGTTTACGCGTGATACAGATTACTAAAGCCATCTATTGGAAAAATAATGGATTTCTTTTTACTACATCTAATAGAGAGAGAGAGAGAGAGAGAGAGAGAGAGAGAGAGAGAGAGAGAGTTTTGTGTCCACAAAATAGAAAAAATATAGTAGCAGAAAATTATCTGCCTTTGGTAAGAGAAGATTATGATTTATATGGTTTATATGCTTTCTAACAAGCGACTCGCTCAGTATAACAGTGATTATCTCATCCTTGTATTGGCGAACAACAAGATTGTAATGATGCACCGTCATACCATATACTGTGTCTCTTGTTGGAAGGCATTCCATAAAGCCAAAATTGTTTAAAAGGTTATTGTGATATGTGTTTCTTGTTGGAAGGCACCCTATAAAATCGGAATGGGAAAGGTTAATATCTTTATGTCATTCGTGAAAATATCACTTTTATTTATCATACAAGTGATATGTTTAAATGTTATAACAATAAATTGTGCTTTGTCTAATTATGATCCAATGTCAGAGGCGTTCATCGTGGGTTGACTATTTTTAATTTATTGTCAGAGGCATTTCGATTATCAAATCTGGTAATACGATTGCGGAATCAATTTATGGACTTTTGCTGCAATTGAAGAAATATGAATAGATGCATTGTCATGATGGAAAGTCAAAAGCTGATTGCTTAACACGACCGAAACAAAGAAACTAATGTACACATCTGTCTGAAATTTTAATAGTAATCCTGTAAAGGATTAAACTTTTTTAAAATTATAGCAGTTTGATATTTGTGTGATCATTTCTATATTGGATCATGAACTTTTCGAACTTATATCTTCGTATAAATTAACATATCAATAATAACTATGTATGAGAGTCTACAATAAAAATAGCATGTTTCATTAAAAAAACATACATGAAAAACCTTGATCTGACCCTGCAGACGCCACTCACAATCAAACTGAATATCAGTAAATAGCTTCTTTGAAACCTCATAACTTGTCTGAAGCGTTTCTTCCAAAAACGTTAGGTAAGGTCCTTATAGCACAAGGATAGCCATAATTGAGTCGTAGAACATGAATCATAGTCATAGGTCAATGCATTATATTTTGGCGTACTATGTATGCCGATACAAGTACAATTCACATTTCTTCATGATATGATATAGTCACCTTTATGTTTAGTTCATAAATCCGAGGTCTTTTTGGACACGCTATATAACATATATGCTAACATATATATGACATACATTACACAGTCAATAGTCATATGCATAATTTTCATATGAACGCTGTACATTTAAAATGTAAATAAGTATATCATATTCAAAGTGTTTTAGTAAATGTATACACTATGTGTATACAAATGTATACTTACAGGTCAATGTATTGGGTGGATCCATATAGTCGTTCGGTTTTTGAAGGCTAAAATGAAACAAGTTTTTTTCATACAAAGAATGAATTTTAATCAATGATATATTCTCCGTTTTTGTTGATGACCTCTTGCCATCTTTTCAACAATTTCATTATTCCGCTCTCATAGAAGGTTTGGGGCTTAGAGGCGAAAAATCGGTCGAGGTACGTTTTCACAGCTGTCTGATCAGCGAACGATTTCCCGTTGAGGGAGTTTTGCAGGGACCGGAACAAGTGGTAGTCGGATGGCGCAAGATCTGGTGAATACGGTAGGTAGGGCAAAACATCCCAGCCAAGTTGGACTAATTTTTGCTGAGTGATTATTGCGGTGTGGGATCTGGCGTTGTCATGGTGGAATATGACACCTTTGCGATTGATCAGTTCTGGACGTTTCTGTCGCAATGCTTGATTCAATTTCGTTAGCTGCGTGCAGTAGACCTTCGAATCAATCGTTTTTCCCTGAGGAAGCAGCTCGTAAAACAGCACACCACGATAATCCCACCATATGGATAGCAAAATCTTCTTCGGATGCATGCCGGCCTTCGGGGTGGCATTCGGCGGCTCGCCAGCGATTCCCCATGATCTCTTGCGCACTATATTGTCGTAGATGATCCATTTTTCGTCGCCAGTTACTATTCGTTTGAGAAACGGATCGCTTTCGTGTCGCTTCAGAAGTGAATTGCAGATGGACATACGATTGGCCAGGTTCTCCTCGGTCAGCTTGTGCGGCATCCAAACATCGAGGCGGGACACGTAACCAAGCTGTTGCAAATGCCTTTGAACGGTTCCATAACCTATTTTAAGTGCCTCCGCAATCTCTCGCATCTTTAGCGTCCGGTCTTGCTCAACCAGTGCCTTGATATCATTCGAATCAACCTCGGTGGCCGATCGCTGCGGGGTCCATCTTCAAGACTCGTATCTCCGGAACGAAATTTGGCAAACCATTTCTGAGCGGTACGTTCTGTTAAGGCATCGTCCCCGTATACGCCGCATATCTTTCGGTGGGCCTCCGCAGCTCGCTTGCCTTTCTTGAAGTAATAAAGTATTATAAAATGTGCCGAAAATGCACCTTATTCTCCGACATGTTCACAGGCTTGTAGCACAAACAAAACTAATGCCAATGAAACCAAATTTGACAGATAAAAAGAGCGGACTGTCACCTTTCCAAAACATATTTGGATTGCCCGATTAGGCAACCAGAACCGGAGATATTCGGAAAAAATTTGCACTACTAACAAAAACCGATCGACTATATGGATCCACCCAATACACGTTGACTAACAGCAAGTTACAATAAGTGTATAAGTATATTTTTACTAAATGAACACTCTGACTGTAACATAAATATATTTTCGAATGCAAACATGTATTTGAAATACATGAATACACGTGTAATGTAATAGCACTTGTTTTTTTGTTCGCAATGCCATTTTAACTTAGAATATAACATGTATTCTCAGTACATAAATACATTGCACATACAGTGTACATATGTAGCTATTCCATCTCTTTTTATTATGTTTAATGGGCCTTTTACAATAATAAGCAATAAATCAGTCATAAATTAGAAGTCGTTAAAAATTGACGAGTATGATTAGTCAATTTTTAGCTTCTGACTTCTGATTTATGACTAATGACTTATTATAGAAGGCCCATAATAAGAAGAGACAGAAGTTACTCATATTTAGCTTTTCATGATATGATATAGACACAATAGTGAATATTAGAATTATATTTTATGTGCATTATGATGTACACACATTATAAAACGTAAAATATATTTCTAATTCATATTCATATACGTGTGTAACTGTAATACTTCATCTCTTTTTGTTACGTATAATATAACAAAAGGTGTACTGATATCTTCTTTTTTCGTTTAATGAAAAGAAATATGTTTTTTATGGTCAAATGTACGGATATTAGTGATTTATGCTTTTATATTTTGAATATTATTATAGAATATACATACAACTAACATAAATCAAAGCAATGAGAGTTAAACGCAGATGATTAGACGTAACATTTTACAAAAAATAATCAAATTACTAATCCTCTGATAAATGATATCTTCTTTACTTTGTACATTTCAACTTACTTTGAAGTCTTCTTCAGCATTATATTAGGTGTTGGAATTAATTCGTAGCGTTTTTTAATGAAAGAATGTTATTTATTTCACATGAGCATTAAAAAATACATTAATGAAAGTACTTCCCATCACTTGTAAAACGCTACGAATTAATTCCAACACCTAATAGATATATTACGAAAAGCTCACAAATACAAAAAGATTGTCACTCGCAAATTGCCAAAGATGAAGTGATGTAAAAATTTTAGTAAATAGTGAGCGTGTCAAGAAACTTTGATACATAATTGATCACAAAATTACATTTATACAAATCTATCTACTAAATATATTTTACATCACTTCATCTTTAACAATTTGTAAGTAACACAATCATTTGGATATGTGAGTTTTTCGTTATATATCTATATTGCCTCATTAGCCTTGATTTATGTTAGTTATACATATATTTTATAGATTTAAAGTCCCCTATATAGTAATTTTTTTTTCAATATTAGATTATTGCATGTGTGTGTATTATGATGTGTGAATATCTACATAAATTAGAGCTAGAAGTAATTTATACTGAGGTATTCATGCAGATATTTTATAAGTTTATTTATACAAAACATTGCAATTACATTTTATGTGTACATATATATACACATTATATTATATAATATATGTATACATATAATTTTAATATTGCATATTTAAGCATAGGGAATGCATAAATAGCTTAGCATTAATAACTTCTATCTGTAACGTGTGTTTATTCACACATTATTATATATATATATATATATATATATATATATAATAATGTGTGAATAAACACACACACATACACACACACACACACACACACATATATATATATATATATATATATATATACTACAATATTGTATAATATTTCCTATATGTGTATTATATTTAAGTACACACACCACTATCTGTATATTTTAACTAATAAGTAATTTTAATGAGTAACTTCTACATCTTTTTATTTAACGTAGCAAAAAATGTAGTAGCTATATATGTAATATATATATGTATATTGTAATATTCATGAATGTATCATGTAACACGTATAGCTAATACATATTACATGTTACATTCATGAATACGAATTACACTTACATTTTATGTGTATTATAATGTATGTACACACACAATGACACAAAATGTCGTTCTATTATTGCGTATACATGTTAGTGAATTAATGATATATGCAATATTAAAATTATATTTTGGCTACATTATTGTGTATATGTATATTACAATACGTATACATTATAATACGTATAAAATATAATTATAATTTATATTCACTAATGTTTTTTGATATATGTTACAACAATGTTAGTATTATAAATGTTATGTTTGTACGATGTGAATACATTATACAATGTATGTACATAAAATTCTAATATTGCGTATAAATAAATAATATCTACATGATTATTTGAACATGAGTAACTCTTATCTGTTTATATAATACGTGTATGTGTGTGTGTGTGTGTGTGTGTGTGTGTGTGTGTGTGTTCACATAGTATAATATACATACAATTTTCTATATTGGATATATAAATCGACATGTTAGTAATGTAAGTGCTATAAGTGTCTATCTCTTTTTATTAGATAGAGCAAAAAAAGAGTTACATTATGTATATACAATGTGTATTCATTTATTGATGATATATTATTGTAACTTAAAATGGCATTGAACGTAAGGAAAAAGTGCTACTATGGCTTCGTATCGATATAATTATTAATTAAAAATCTTACTTTATGTATATTAAAGATTTTTAATACAGGTGGTATATTGGAACGTGGCCTACATTGCATGTGTATATAATACAACTCTAAGGCTCTATTCCACAATATAAGATTAATTTTAATTTCGATTTATTTTTTTCTCAATTCTAAATAAATCTTATATTTGTGAAACCGAGCTTAATACATGTTTTCGTCCCTGCTAAGACGATAATGTAGGAAACGGATATCGATAATTAATCGATCGAATTTCCTGCATGATCATATTAACTCAGAAGGCATAAGCATCTTATACATTGAAAATGAAAATCTATAATATCGACCTTTATTAAGTTCAGCCTTCGCTCCAACATCCTCTTAAAATGCGCATAAGTGAACATAGGAATCATATTAACAGAAACATAATCCAACATTCGATTATCACACAACATTGTATGGACTTATTTCATAAATTTAGTTGGAATAACGTACATATTTTAGACAAAGAGCAAATTTTACATAAAAGATTGTTATCAGAGATGATACATATTAAAAAAGAGATGATACATATTAAAAAATAAAATTTAGGCCTGAATCTACAAAACGATACATTTTCTCTCGATCCGTTATATATATAGATCTATTTTCAGAGAAATGCTTCCAATCTATATCATTTATCTTTGGTTATTTTATTTATTATTTATTATTTATACTTATTGCCTTTGTAAGTTCATGTTCTGTTGTCCACTGTTTCTCTAAATTTTCATTTTACATTCGTCTACCAAACAGTTATGTTGTGAAAATTAAGACTTATTAGACACAACATAACTGTTTCAAAAATTGTTTCATGTAAGTGAACTAAAGTTTGATTTTAACTATTATTGTATTTATATTAACTTTTTAATTTATTTATAATTGTATTACACAGTGAATGAAACAGTCTGATGGAACATGTATAACAAACCTTATAGAAACAATTCAATCTTGACAATAAAGTTTACTTTACCATATTTTTTGCGGATATCTTCATGTTAGCAATTTATAATATTTTTTAACTCCTTTTGGTTGGTCGATTCGAAACAAAAAAGTCTCTTTCTTTTTTAGTAAACTTAGTAATTTGATGACCAAAATTAACTCGGATATCACTATTACAGTTTTTTCGTATTTTATACGTTAATAGTTCATACTCGTATGCGCTATTATTATGTAATTTTGTAATTAATAGTTTAATTAAATTAATAGTTTAATTAAATTTCTTTGTACTGAAGAGAATCTTGACCGTAGGTCGAAACGTATACGTTTTAATATTCAATTTCTTTGAATAAATGGTTTAAATAAAATATACATGAATAACTAGTGTTAGCTCAAATTGGCATTTTATTTATTATCTTTTAAGTTTTATATAATAACGAGGTACACCCTGGAGAATGGATTACAAAGTAAATTTAAAGAAGTATTATAAAAAGTGAATTAGAAAATGGTACATTTATTATTTATAATGAAATTATCGAGGAGATGATGTGTTTCTCCAACTCGTTCCGCAGCTGCAGCCTGACCACCGGCTCGTTATCGACCATGAGATACTTGAAATATAAAAGTAAACGTCATAAGCATAAATTCGCTAAAAAAAATCTAGCATACATAAAAAAAAATTATTTATTTCGACAGGATATTCATAGCCTATTTCAATTAGATTCCTCAGTTGCTCATAATTGTTGGTATAAATTTCTCGGCAAAAAATATTGTCGACAAAAGTTTTTTTTTAAAAAATCACAAAAATCTTCACTTTCACTTCCACCTTCACTTAATCACATAAATGTGCAAAAGTGTTCCACCATTGACGCTAAATGGTAGAATACTCTTGTATGTTTATAAAAATCACTCATGTTGTTAAATATTGCTCTTCGTACTAGTCTCACACGCGGGCAAGATTCAGCAAAGACTGACGCTGAGAAGCATCCTTTGCCATAGTTATCTAAGATACATTTATATTTGCGCTGCACATGAAATACCTAAGATCATAAATGTTAGCAGATTATAGGACTACAGAACTCTAAGTGGCACAAAAAATGCGTAGGTAACAAGGGCTCGCGTATTAAAAAAAAGAAGAGCGCGATGTCAGAGTGCATAACGTGATATCGAAGAAAGGAAGAAATAAATCAATAGAGTAAAAATCCTTTTTTTTATGACGCAGTTTTTTCAATACAGTTTTTTACTAGTGCGTCGAAATAAGAAATGGGGAGGAAAAGAAAGTACATATGTAGTGATGGCAACAAAAAATATTTTTGTTCTTATTACACTGATTTTTTTGTACATAAAAACTAAAGCCAATAGCAATCAACGAGCTGATGTCAATTGAAGATGTCACTATCGCGTATAACGTTCTCAGACTCAATATTGGAGAATCGCGTATACTTGACATCAACCGTACGAGTTCGGACATCAATCGACGAGTCGGGCTAATCATTCGAATGTTACATCGATACATTCGTCAAAATCAACATACTACGCAGCGTCGTTTCGGTCATCGTCATACGTACGGATGAAGAATCGAAATATATGAGCATAGCATGATTCATGCAAACTCTAGCTGTTAGCGGTCCAACGTTTATAAAATTGTCTTTGTATTCGTTTCGAAGCATCTTTTGATATTCCATCGCTGCTTATAGAGACTCTTCCACATATCGAGAAACAGTAACAATTCGTGTCCTCGATCTCTCAGAGCGATCTTCACATAACTCGATGGACCAACATTAATTCCAATTTCCAAAAATTTAGCTCGTATTCGTCAGATCGTAACGTCTGCTCAGTAAACGCATCGCGCGATGCTCCATACTGTGTACATACATACTTTTTAACATACATAATTAAAAAAGGTTTCTTTTTTGTGTATAAAACGTTGAAACTTACATGTTATATTCCTTTACGTCGTACGATACGCTGCTCTCTTTGGCGAAGTACATTTTCTCAACCATTCATACAAGCGGATATCGCAAGACTGATTGCATCCGCGTAAATTGTGACGTATATGATAATATATGATAATACTTTTAGAATCGAAGAGGGGAGGCATCCCCCTCTTTTCAAGAATTTCAAACGTGTTGAAACATGTTTTATCACGCCTTTCTACATATTTTCTTTGTCATGAGTTTATACATACGTTTATATGTACGTTTATATATACGTTTATACATACATTTATACATATGTTTATACGTACGTTTATACGTACGTTCATACCCAACAAAGTTATAAATATGTAACGTACCTGTTAGTGTAATAACACATGTGTTATATAGTTATATGTGGAGTGGGAAATTACAATTAACAGGTATGTTACATGTAACTTTGTATTTGCTGGGTACATATTGTAGTTTATATGTACGTTCATACATACGTCCATACGTACATACGTTCATATATACGTTCATACATATATTACAAAGAAAGGGAAAAGAAATAATAAATACGTTAACGTATTTTTATTTAAAAAATTCTTTCGTAATCACTGTGAGCAAGACTGCACCTCACTGCAGTTTTTCTTTCTCTTTAAAATTCTAAATACATGTTGACATTGCAATTTACATGATCTTACACACTACGTCAATGGATTATACTGAGCCACGCGATCGTGTATGATGAGACAATAGGCTGTTATTTGCGGGCACATTCTCCTTGCAGTTAAATTCTATACGTTGGCACTCTTGACGGATTCATTTTGTCGCGAGCAATCAATGATCACAAAAAGCCTTTCTCGGTAAATGAGAACACGTTGAGTAGCGTTTCGAAGCAATCGATTCCATAATAAGTGCTACGAAAACACGCGTACATATCAAACAGGATGGCGTATCTCTTTTTACCAAAATCTAAATTTAAATCATCGAATAAAATGCTAAATTTAAGTACAATTTCACATTACTTAAATTACAATCATCAAACACGCTAATATTTTGTGACATAATATTTTTCGACCGGTCTGCAGAGTAAAAATAACGTATCGCGATTTTTTAAGCTGAATCGCCGTTTAAACGGTCCATGAATGCTTTGTCGTGTTCTGTAAGAGAGTATTCTGTAACTTGTACAGATCCCACGAACGAAAACTCATGTTCAGATAACGATTGCTTTCCAATGCTCGCAACATTAATAATTTATTGATCTCGTTTAACGCAACGTGAGTCATCCGTCACTGTACTTTAAACAATTCAACCTCAGACTTCGTCAAAAGATTTCCCACCAAACAATTGTAATCGTTGCGCGCTCAAAATCACCTCATGGCGAGCATTGACGATTAGGCGTTTGTAATCTTCACAAAACCCCAAGAACATACTGAGCGATACGCAGAAATTAAAATGTCCTTCTTTCGTGTCGGATCCAGCGTTCAGCGCAATGAAAACTTTGTTGTACGTTATCGATATATAATTCTTGAGTGTGCTAGTTATGCCCACATTTCTGTTGCGGACGATCTCCACACCGTTGAGTTCGTATCGAATTTCATCAACGCCAATATGAACGCCACGTAATTATTTACGAGCGTCGTAGGCATCTGATCATTTTTTTTTTCATCGTCAATGTTCCTTCGACGAAAACTTGCATACGACAATGTACAAATCCTGTTGTTGTATGTGTATTCTTATCTCGTCGCTGTATCCGAACTTGGCAAACGGATTGTACGTGTGAGTCTCAATCTTAACGATGCGTCAAAGATCGGCTCACCGGTAATATTCAAGATATCAATCATCTTAAAAGTTGCACACCGCGAATCCCAAAGATTGTAAAAATTTAACATTCAACGCATTGAGCTTCTTCTTGCTGATACAATTAGATGAGTGAGTATTATCGAGCGATGTCACCGGTCTTGTAAAAAAATGCGTTATTTCTCTGTGTGCGCTCCGCTCCGTTCAATCGTAAGCTCGCGTTATCACTGTCACTGTCGCACGTGCAATCTGACGGTGATCTCTTCTCCGCAAAAATCGAGCAATCGTTCTGATTGACGATGCGTATCGTTAGATCCGTAATGCGCCGTGCGGTGATCGGCAAGTAAATGATCTGCGCGAGCCTTTCCGATATCTTATATCCTGGCGGCACGCTCGGCGAAAATTCGTATATCGTGTGTGCATCTTTGCCGTTGCTGTACGCGCACGCGGTTACGTTATACTCTACGCGGATAACGTTTACGTTTATTATATTGATCGACACGTTCGATTCATACCATTTTCGCGTAGTATACGCTTCAAGGAGTATCCCAGCAGCAATCCAATGCTTAGACTTGCCAAAGTTTATTTTGTAGGCGCATCTAATTTCACATCTCTTATGTTGTAGTTTGCGCGGAGCGTTATCTGGTATTCTCCACCTCCGCCATCGTCGTCATCAATGTTATTGTTGCTATTGTCACCACGCACTACGTCAACGGTTTCAAGCGCGTCGCGGTGTGAACGTTTCCGTAAAATTGCACGTTTCAAAAATTCATTTATGTCTTACACTCCATACGAACCCTCGGGAATTGTACTTTCTGTGTCGTCTTTGCCGAAATAAAATTTATTGTTCGATTCATTCGCGTTTATGTGATAAATCTCACAAATCGTCAGGCCGAGCTCATAATTCAAATCTATGACGGGGAAGTAATTCACCGCGAGGAGTCTGCTCTTCCCGCTCAGTGTAAATGTTGATGACATGACGGAATAAGATTCGACCAATACTGAGATTTCACAGCACCTTTTTAAATTTATACGCGTCGACTATTCGTAGAAATCGCAGACACATTTGTCCACAGAAACTCTGATCGGACGTCTGATAGGACGTGCGATTATACTCTATCGTCACCATATCCAAAATATCGCACCACTTCCATGAGCCGTCGAATTACTGAAACTGAAAGGGGATGCTGGATATCCTGTTTATCATTAATTATTAAAGACTCTTTTCTCTTAACTGTGTTTATGGATTGAAAAATCCTTCTCCACAATTAAAGTATCGACAACAACGCAATTCACCAGCTACATTTGAATACGAAAAACGAAAGAAAATTGAAGACTTACAGTTTTGTTATCAGCTTCTGTAGTCAACACGTCACAATATGTGCTGCATATAAGAGTTTCAGAGCTTGCACGTTCATAAAAAGTAGCTGGCGAATTGCGGAAAACTTAAACAAACAATTATATGCTTTTAGAAACGAGGTAGAGGTTTTAGTACAAGAGAAAAGAGTATCCGAAAATTTCGTTTGTATATTACGAGTGAAATTGACGTGAAGCCATGAAACCAAGCAGTATTTTAGTTCCGCAATATTCCGACAGCGGCGCTGTCATGAAAAGTGCATCTCTAAATCATAGAAATGATCTGAATAATCGACCTACTCAGTCCCATATCAATAAATGTGATCTGATCAAAGTTTTTTCTTTTGAGAGGAAAAATAATAAAATAAATATGATATTAGTTATTTCAATTTGTTGAAATAATTTTTTCCTAAACAAGAAACTAAATAAGAAACATACTATATTTACATATGAATACAAATGAAGATAATTATTTTAATTGCACTGTCTTTTACATACATTTTATTTAGTAAATTATTGATGCATATATATATAAAATAATATATATATATATATGTGTGTATATATATGTGTATATATATGTATTGGGTCATCTAAAAAGTATCCGCGGTTTTTTGTCACTAGATGTGTGTTGATGGTCCTATATCTAGTGACAAAGTACCGCGGATACTTTTTAGATGACCCAATATATATAATAGCATACATACACACGCGTGTGTATGATGCGTGTGTGTATGCATGTGTGGTGTCTGTGTGTGTGTGTGTGTGTGTGGGTGTGTGTGTGTGTGTGTGTGTGTATAGTGTTTTGTGTCCACAAAATAGAAAAAATGTAATAGCAGAATATTGTTTGCCTTTGGTTAAGAGAAGGTTATGGATGCTTTCTAACAAGCGACTCACTAAGTACAATACAGTATCTCATCCTTGTATAGCGAACAAGATTGTAATGATGCATCGTATCACACTGTGTCTCTTGTTGGAAGGCACCTTATAAAGCCAGAATGGGAAATATTAGCATCTTTATATTATTCGTGAAAATATCACTTTTATTTATTATACAAGTGATATGATTAAATGTTATAACAATAAATTGCGCTTTGTCTAATTATGATCCAATGTCAGAGGCGTTCATCGTGGGCTGACTATTTTTAATTTACTGCCAAAGGCGTTAATTGTGAGCTGGCTAGCTATAACAAAATGTCACAGTCATAAATCGTGCTTTGGCTAGTTATAGATAAATGTCAGAGGCGTTCATCGTGGGCTATTTTTAATTTATTGGCAGAGGCATTCGATTATCAAATTTGGTAAAATACAATTACGGAACCAATTTGTAAAATTTTGCATCTGCAATTAAAAAAATATGAATAGATGCATGATGATAGATGCATTGTCATGATGGAATCAAAAGCTAATTGCTTGACATGATCGAAACAAAGAAACTAATGAAGAAAAAAAAATTGAATATCAAACAGTTTCTTCGAAACCTTAAAACTTTTGTCTGAAACGTTTTTTCTAAAAACGTTATGTAATGGCTTTATAACACAAGAATGGCCGTAATTCAATCGTAGAACGTGAATCATAGGTCAACGCATTATATTTTGGCGTACTATGCATACCGATACAAGTACAATTCACATTTACGATTATAGTTATAGTCATCTTTATGTTCAGCTCCTAAATCCGAAGTCTTTTTGGCCAACCTATATAATATATATATATTATACATATGGTATATATATTGCAACCGCACTCACGAGCGTGGTGCAATTTCGTCGCACATTCACAGCTAAAATTTTTGCCGGCGATAGGATGCCGGGGGGGGGGGGGGCGTTAAGCGAAACGCGACAAAATGCGTCTTCCCGCGACTTCTCTTAGGGGCGGCACATAATTACAAAACGATAGTTGGGCGCCAGGCACGAGTGAGCGTGCCACTCTTTCCAGAAATTACGCGATATTTTCTTTATGCTTTACTATGTTATAATGAGCTGCGAATGTCGACGGGCCCTCAACCGGTAGCTCAGCCTCGGAAATGGCAGAGGGGATGGTTCGTGGCCGAGGATAGCAGATCTCTTGGAGGAGCGAATAGGAGCGAGAATAAAGTACACACGAATTTAACAGTAACAAGAGTAACAAATATATTAAATGAGTCTTCGACTCACATTTACAGGTGGCGATACAACCGAGACGATAAATTCTATGTGAGCGCAACAACTGATTTACATAAGCTCGAGGTTTTACACTAGGCGTATCAATTGCGTTACATTCTCGCGACACACGGAAATACTCTCGCGAATTATACTTCATCGCCGCGCAAATGCTAAGGAATTCGGCAGCCTGTAATGTGGACACGGCGTGACCTCGTGCGCGACCGCGGAATCTCGCACCGCTCAGACGCGACGCAGGGGGAGGCTCGAATACGTGCAAGCTCGGCAATGTACAATCTTGATACGACAAAATACGTATACTCATTAATTGCGATTATCAATCGACCTTAAGGGCTATGACATAGAAAACCGAATAAACAAGTAAATCTTACGCTACAGACGATAGAGACGGTACGCGACAATACTACGGCACGGGACTTCGACGTAACATGCGATCCGTGATAAAAGAAAACCGACAATAATTGACGAGGCTGTGGCCTTGGCGGACGCCCTGGAATTATCCCGACGACAAGGGCCGTTCCAGGAGGCGACACGCGTACTCTAATCCCGCGAAACTCTAATACACGATCAACCCACTCACTCTTATATCCGGTAAAAATCCGATAGCTACGCCTCCCGGACGCGGAACCCGATGACTGTACCGAGGTGACGTTCGTCTCACCGGTTCCCTCGCAGGTGCTCCTAGCTGACCTTGGAAAGCTCTCAATTGGTTGGCGTCCTGCGTCTTCTCTTCGAACGGACCACAGCTCAAGTGCTGGCCGCACTCCCGGGCGCACGCAGGGCTCGTTTTCCCCGCGAGGGGGCCTTATCGCCTGCTTGGCGCGTGGCCCCGCGGCTTTCCGCTACTCGCGGAAACCGCGAGTCTATCGCATGTGTCCTGGCGCGCGAAATTCGAGAGATCACGGTAGTCTTTCTCAGGCCGCCTCGTGGCCTCGAGGCGCCTATCTGGGGCTCTCGCCGTCCTTGTAGCGCAGAGTGGCCTTCCCTGTCAGGTCGTGCTGACTCTCTATCCGCTTTGCGCCTGGAAGAGGATGCGGTAAAAGGTGCTTTGCGACAATAAAAAAACGTAACGAATGCGGGAAAGATATCACCTGCGTGCAACCCGGGGCCAGGTATCGCCTCCCGGCGGGTCTGTCCTCAGCGCCTCTGGACTCTCAATCCTTGTCGTGCTTCCTTTTCTTCTCCCCGGTGAGATTGCGTCACTCCGTCAAGGTCGCGGGAGTCGCCGGCCTCTGTAACCCTCGGTACGGGAATACATCGAAACGGAAATAAAAAAAAACG
The DNA here is from genome assembly GCF_024713525.1 of Acromyrmex echinatior. NCBI lineage: Eukaryota > Metazoa > Arthropoda > Insecta > Hymenoptera > Formicidae > Acromyrmex > Acromyrmex echinatior. Next base: position 7,138,672 of record NC_141870.1, read on the forward strand.
GCAGCGCGGACCGCGTAAGATACGCGAATGACGACACGGGAGAAGCGCAGGTGCGTCCGCCCACCCAAAATGTGAGAAGACTTAGGACGCTATACTGCATTATTCGGTCAGGCCATGCGGCCCTTGTGGCGGACGGAAGACGTCACGTCACAATATATATATATGCTATACATATAACATACATTACACAGTCAATAGTCACATGCATAATTTTCGTACGATGCTGTACGTTTATGAAATGTATATAAGTATATCATATTCAAAATGTTTTAACAAATGTATACACTTATAGGTCAATGTGTACGTTAACTAACAGCAAGTTACAATAAGTATATTTTTATTAAATACACTCTGACTGTGACTTAGATATATCTTTGGATGCAATCATGTATTTGAAATACATGTATACACGTGTAATGTAATAGCACTTTTTCCTTTATTCCCAATGCCATTTTAACTTAGGATGTAACATGTATTGTCAGTATGTAAATACATTGCACATACATATGATATGTAGCTATTCCATCTCTTTTTATGTTTAATAATAAAAAGGGCCTTTTACAATTAATAAATCAGCCATAAATCAGCCATAAATAAGAAGTCAGACGCTAAAAATTGACTGTGATTGATCAATTTTTAGTTTCTGACTTCTGATTTGTAACTGGCTTATTGTAGAAGGCCCATAAAAGAAAGATAGAAGTTACTCATGCTTAGATTTTCATGCAGATATAATATAGACACATTAATGAATATTAGAATTATATTTTATGTACATTACGATGTACACACATTACATAAAATATATTTCTAATTCATATTCACATACATGTGTGTACTTCATCTCTTTTTGTTACGTGTAACAAAAAGGTTTACTGATGTCCTCTTTTTTCTACGTTTAATAAAAAGAGATATATTTTTTTATGGTCAAATATACAGATATTAGTGATATATGCTTTTATATTTTCAATATCAGAATATACATACAACTAACATAAATCAAAGCTAATGAGAATCAAACGCAGATGATCAGACGTAACATCATAAAAAAAATAATCAAATTACGAATTCTCCGATAAATCCTGATTTTATATGTACATATATACGCATTATATATATATATATGTATATATATATATATATACAATTTTAATATTGCATATTTAAACATAGGGAATGCTTAGCATTGGTAACTTCTATCTGCAACGTATGTATATTCACATATTATAGTATACATATATGCAATATTGTATAATATTATATGTGTATTATATTTAAGTACACACACCAATATTTTAACATGATTAACTTCTACATCTTTTTATTAAACGTAGCAAAATATAGTATAGCTACGTATATTATATGTGTAATATGTCTATGTATAACTAATACATATCACATCCTGATTTAAAATGACATTGTACTACAGGAAAAATGCTATTAGGGTCACGTGTCAATGTAAACTGTCAATACTGAAAATCTATAGTTACGTATTTTCAGAATTCGCAGTTAATATCGGTACACAATCGTAGTATCACTCCTATGATCAATATCATTTTAGGATTTAGTCAAGATGTAACATATATTATTGTCAATATATGGACACGTGTTTCATATATGTATGTATATATATATATATATATATATACATATATATACTGTAATATCGACTTTGATTAACTTCAGTCTTTGCTCTAGCATCCCCTTAAGGTACACGTGGTACTTCCTCTTCGCGTACGCTACCCAGTAAGTACCCACTGGGTCTTGTCGCATCGTCCAGATTCACGATACCTTTTGTTTTGACGCCATCGGTAACGCGTTAAGCATGAAAACACCTCTGAAAGTACGCGTATACATCTCGCGAGCATGTCCAATTGCATGTTGGTAGTTGCATCCAAGGGCATTTTTTTTTCTTTACTGCTACGCTCTGTCCGCGTTTGGAGGGGCTGAGATACAGTCCGCGGCTCTGTTCCATCGTGCGATCGTGACATTGCAGTTCTTCGAGCTGACGTCGCGACTTTGCTGTCGTTTACTGCTTTCGTCATGGTGGCTGCTCCGCCAATCAATCCGAGCGCGCCCAATATTGACAGAAACGGTAACGCGCCGCCTCGTTTTGCCGTCGGTAATATCCATTTTTCATTGTTTTTTTCTTCATCTTCTTCTTCTTCAGTTTCATGCCTATGCCGATCTTGGTCTTGGTTGTCATCGCTGTCCAAGGTAGCAGCGGCAGCTCTCTCGTTCAGAATCGAAACTTTCGCGGACTGACGTGTCCTAATGCTTTATCGGCAAATATTTTGTCCTTCGCGTGTCTATCAATAAGATTGTCGCTGAAAATACGCAATGTCGTGTTCTTTGTACACCATGTCCAGCGAATTTATGCCCGTATCTTCTCTGACTAATCACTTCGTAAGTCGAGTGCCGCAAAATTGGTAGCCCGGGTAATTCGAAAGGAAGAGCGTTTATCGCTCGATTCAACAGACTGCTGCCCGACATTGACATTCGCTACAGTCCTTTATCTTCCTATAGTGCCGTCGATGTGCGATCCGCTATCACGACTGATTGTAATATTCGTCGCAGCGACGATAGATTCGAACCTCCGGATCCGCCTATACATATTCCGGAAGCTGTTCCACACGTAGTCGATATAGTCATCGTACATGCGTAAGAGTACGACATAAGTATATATTCCAACTGCTCGATGCTTAAAGTCCTGGATGTCAAAAGAATGTCACAGCACGAGATATGTTATTTTATCGCGCGGATTCGCGCGCCTTTAAATAGGCGGTCGTATAGATCCTTTAATCAGAGACTGACCATCAGAGGACCTCTTTTGGTCTAGAATTTTCAATTCCCGGTCATATTTGAAATATATTCACCTTATCGTTAACATAAACGTATTTTATTTCAGTAACACAATTAAAACAACATTTTAGAAGAACTAAATATTATCTTCTTTAAAATTAATAATATTGTATATTCTTAATTTTATTGTGATGATACTTTAAAAACATGATACTTAACTCACAAAAAGTTTGTTCATTTCATGTTCTAACATGCTCCTACTATAACTCCGACTGACTCCAACGAATGCGTTGAAATGAACTAGTTGGAGCATGCGATACAAATAACCTTAAACTTTAAAACTTTTTATTATAATTTATATATAATACTTTTCGGCATACTAATTGTGATCCGTACATAGAGCTTCTACTTGAATTAAAAGAGAATTTATTTTACGTAAAATTTAATAAACAGCAAAAAATAATTATTCAATTTAAAAACACTTTTAAATTTATGATTTATTAAGAAAAGGTGTGTATAGCCATGGATTTACTATTGTAACGTTTACAATTTAAAATTATCTTTTTTACTCATTGCTCTTAATTTAAATACTACAAATCTTTTAATTATTTTTGCAAATAAATGATGACAGTTTATAATATAGTCTGCAGGAATCAGATTAAATTTTGTAATTAAAAAATTTTTCCAATTAATATTCTTGATATTAAAATATTTGGAATAATGTCGGAACATTTTTTCAAATATTACATCATATTATGTGTCAATGACACCTAAGAAACAGAAGAAGAAATCTGAAAAAGGATTATCTCACGCAATGACACTGAACGACATCGTGTTCTTACGTGCATTAGCATGACTCTAACGAGCTAGTGGATCGTCTACGATTGCCGTCTTGTCAGATTACAAGCATCGCACCATTTGTATGCGACCCGTCGACGTAACTCTCGCGATCGCCGAAAGACTCTTGGGCAGTGTATAGCACGATAAAGATCACGGGATCCGGCAAAAGTCAAAATAGGCGAATCGGTACGCGTGAGAAAGTACAAGACGATTTTTAAAAAGAGTTACATGTCAAATTGGACCACCGAGGTATTTACGATTGATATGGTGCAGCATATCAATCCCATAACCTATCTATTCGAGGACTATTGCGGAAAATATGTCGCTGGAGCGTTCTATGCATCGCGCTACTCATCTGGATGTATATCTCGTGGAGAAAGTACTGCGCAACAAGGGAGACAAGGTGTACGTCAAGTAGCTGGGATTCGATGGATCACACAATTCGTGAATACACAAAAATAATGTATTTGATAAAATTTTGATTCATATATTTTGATTTTAATAAATATATCAATATAAGTATGGTGTACAAATAAGTTTCCGCCGTTTGACAAAAGACGATGCCACTAGCAAGCTATGGTTAAAATTGTCTGATGTAAATCATTATATCATAAGGTTGGACATCTGTCAACAACATAACCTTGAAATAGCGATTTTGTATCAACATCATATATTTTTTTTTGTGCGAAAATGCCGAGTTTTGAGCCGAATAAGCGTCATTTGCGGGAACTTTTGATTTACTTCTTTAATTTGAAGAAATCTGTAGCTGAGGCTCATCGATTATTTGTAGAAGCATATGGTGAGGCTGCCTTAAGTGAGAGAAGTCGTGAATGGTTTCAAAAATTTAAGAATGGTAAATTTGATGTCGAAGACAAAGAACGTAGCGGAAGGCCAAAAGTGTACGAAGACGCGGAATTGGAAACATTATTGAATGAAGATTCGTGCCAAATGCAAAAAGAACTTGCACTTACATTTTGACTTACATCAATAAAACATTATGTATCGTTCTTTCACAATAAATGCTTAATTTTTGATAAAAAACGGCGGAAACTTATTTGTACATCTAATATATATTAGATGCAACACGTGCAACTAAATATGTGTAATATATAACAAAGTAATTTGTTATTATAATAAACAAATCATCTATTTAAACTAACAAAATTGAGAGTTCAGTAAAAACATACACAGATACTGGAATGCAATATTTTTTTGATATGCGAATTTGTTCGTGTTGAATATAAATAAATTTCTCTGTCTTAGATAAATGTTGATTCCAAGCAATAAAATCACTTTGCATTCAAACGAAAACTTACCTGAAACAGCAATATATATCGTATATAGTTTTATAAATGCATATTTAATTTTATTAATTACAATACATAAAATTGATATTCACGAAAATATAAAGCAACCAAAATTTTGTTTTTGGAACTAAATATTGTATCTAAAGTCTGTATCGAAAGATAAAGTCGAGATAACAAAATATGTATTTGATACTGTTACGTCCTACAGAAGCCAAGATTTTTTTTTTCTCTTCGCCGCGACTATGGTTGGCGTCTGCGAGAGCGGGGCTTCTGATAACGAACTGATAAAATTGAAAAAGGACCGGACAGGTGCCGCAAAAACTCGTAAACGTCAATCAACCTAGAAAGAATAATAACCTTAATGTAGACTCGAAAAGAGACAAGATTGCTAAGACATTATAAATGTACCGAAGTCACGCAATAGTAAAAATCTAGGCTTTATCACCCGAGACTGATTAACAATTTTATCTTTCTTATAAAAAAAAACAGGCGCCATATCGCACTTAAAAAGGAAAAAAAAACATAAACTCATAGAATAACTTCCAACAGGAGCGTTATCTGAAACCAGACTCGGAACTGACAATGATAGCATGGTAACCATCTGCTTATCTAGTCACATTTTCCACGAGAGTAACAGAATTCGTCATCCGTCTCGGAGCTATCTTGGCTTTTTAAAAAAGAAAAAACTATAAATCACTTTCTCTTTTTCTCAAAACTACTCTATGTACTTTAGATCAACTACGATAAAACGTTATAAAAAATCATAAATCTCGCGTGACATTTACAACTAACTTTAGCATCCTAGACAAAGGCTCAACACCCTCTTAAAGAGACACCCTCGTGGCGTCTGTAGGACGTAACAATAGATATTAGCAAGAATAGCGTAAATATCCACTATCTAATCTAAGTTAGAAAAATCTATCATATTTGTTTTCATTATACTACTGTAATTAAAAAGTATCCGAACTTTGTTTTTTTTTTAAATTGCGGGAAAACTAAATCAGATCCGTTTGCTTTGTTAAATTGATACACATGTCCTTTACATTTGGTAAAAAAATCATGGCGTTCCTTCAAGTCATTTGAGAATGACAGTTATTTATGTCGGTAAAGATTTTTGTGCGCAGCAATTTTTATCGAGCAAAGAATTTGTTTGAAATTTTGCGTTACGAACGAAATATTGTTCACAAATGCATTCAAAATGTTGCAATCATTGCCATAAGCTTTTTGCAACCTTTTGAGTGTATTTAGAAAGAAAAATTTATAAAGAATTCCTGAGCGCTCATTGGACAATAGACCAATTAAATCTAAAATAGCGAAAATAGGAAAACACGATTGTTGGCATTTGTGGATGAAAGGGTTGAGCTGTCCTTGTTAATAGTGCTCTAGCTATATTAATATATTAATTATTATAATAGTTAATTTACGATACGTTAATTACGATCTATCAATTTTTTAATTAACTTTTAACATTGGAATTTAATACTGGAAATAGCCTGATAGAGATTGAATTATTTAATTAGTGTATTTGTTATATAAATTCTAACATTCACTTGGCTCGTAGTCTATTATTTTATTTTGATTTTTAATCCAATGGACTTTTTATTTTCTATAGAAAATTTAATAAAGAATAAAAACGAAATTAGCTATAATGTGTTTGATATAATCCGAGCAGAATAGCAAAGATTTACTTTTTTTTTACATAAAAGCTTTAATTTAAAAAAAGTAATCATTTTTTTACGCTCAATGCAATGTGCATACGAGTCGAGAATAATTTGCAGATTTCGTACATTTCTTGAACTTCTTGACATTAATTCTACGTTGCTTTTCATCGCACAGTATCTCCTTACTCCTCTTTCGGGCCACTCTCCTTTTCTCTCGTTTATTTAAATCTCGCTCATGAGACTAAAAAGTGTGCATTAGCGTAATTTACGACCCAATAAATCAACTGGCTCGCCAACACGGGAACAATTCCACGGCAGGAAAAAAGGAACACGATTTGACCTGGGCGTGCGAAAATAGGGATACGGGAAGGATCGAGAGGGAGGAAGTCTTCTTTTCCCCAAAACCGTAATTTTATACACACTAGCGCATTCGTTTCTCGCGTGCCCGCATTTCGAGGATGTATGATAGCCAAATATACTGACTGTTTTTATTGTTATCGCACAAACGTCATCTTGCGTCTGATATATACGCGCGCGAAAACAATCGCCGCTTGCTTCTCTTTTCATTTTCTGTCCTTGAAATCCACACTTATTTTTCTGGCTTATCAACCACTGTGACATATTCATACCCGACAGGAAGCTGATCTATCTAAATAGCAATCGCTACTCGTTAGATTCGATGTGCAGTTTTTTAACATCTTTTCTCGAATCCTTGGTATTAGATTAAGGGGATATTGGAAGCAGTCTGTTTTATTAGCCAACAATTACTTTTAAATAAATTAATAATATAATAATAAACAATAAATTTTTGAAAAATCTTTTTTAAAAATTTGTTCATTGTTTACATAAAATTAGTATTATAAAATTTTTTTCTACAATTAAAATTATAGACAATAACGCAATGACGAATCAACAACTTTATATTTAAAAAATTGAAAATTACAATTTTGTTGTCGGCTTCTAACATCGATTCAGAATAACATTTACTTTATGCAAAAACTTTATACTTTGTATGTAAACAAGCCTTCACTAAAGATTAAATAAAGGCACAATACTATGCTTGTAAAATAATGAGTTAGAAACGATATAAGAGAACAATAGACTTCAAAATTGTGAATAGAGGATAATGGGGTATGCAGCGCATTTAAAAAAAAATGAAATATTTTGTACAAAAAATATTTTAAAATAACAAAAAGAATAACATTAAAGCTGAACATCTCATTTATTACTGCATGACAGATTTAATAATATTTTCACCACGTAATATGTGAAATTATTGTATTATAAAAAACGTTCGACAAAATAAAGAAAACATCAATCCAATATCTGATTATTTATTGTTCTAAATAATTGCGCCGTTTATCGTTGCTGACTCTCATTAGCCTACTATATTTATTTTATATTATTTACAATTCGAGAGTCCTAATATAATTATTATTATTGAAAAAACGTTCATTTACATTCATATTCCGATACGTATGGAGAAAAATGACTTTGGCAATAACAACTAAATTTCAATAACTGAATCGGACTTAGCTGTAAGAGCTACTGCCTTTGTGTCATTACTAAGCTCTGGCTATTATAGAAAAAAATATTACAGTTATCACAACCAGAAATAACGATAATTTTCGCCCATCAATATATTTGTTTATGATAACTGTAAGATGGACATATCTTTACACACGGTAAAAAATAACTTAACAATAACAGCTAAATTTCAATAGCTAAATCAAACTCAGCTGTAAGAGCTACCGTCTTAGTATCATTGCTAAATTCTGGCTATGACAGATAAAGGATATTCACTGTGGCGTGAAACTTTATTAGCTGAAATTAAAAGTATATGTTAGTACAAACAGCTAAAAATATGTCAGACGTACTTAAATTCCTTACCTATGCACATATTACATTATGAAAAATGTTTCACAGTTACAATACTTAGCACACATAGCTAAGTTTATAGTTACACACGAACTGCGCGAACGTGTCTCGTTATTGGCTCCCTGAACATATACCCATTGTTTCCTTAATATGGCATCCTGCAGCAGCGCATTAACCATTGTAAGTTATACGCAGTTGTATATTCCATTATTTTTTATCAACGTATCCTGCTGCAAATTCTTGTGGGGAATTTTCCTATGGGTTTGCCTAACCATAGATGGTAAATTCGACAGGTCCCCATGGAAGGAGGCTCCTATCTTGCTGTAAATTCCCATGAGTTTTTTCATGAGTTTTCCTATAAAGGACTATAAGATTCTGGCTGTGTTTAAAAATTTACTGCCAGTACTGGAAATCTATACTTTTCGTTATATATGCACTAAAGATTTTCAATACTGACAGCAAATTTTAGAACACAGCTTCTGTAGGAGCTTGTATAATATAAACAATTAATGACAACAGAGAAAAATATCAGGGCGTTCCTCACCTCAACCCAGGCCTGGTCTCTCCTCCGAGTTGATAGACTTCCGTCCTACCACTGAGCTACATAGCCCTGATGCTGATAGCTTCTTTGTTGTGCCTATTTCTTCTAAATTTCTTACAATAAGTACTTATAGGATTTATATACATAGGAAATTTTTCTACAAGGTTTTACATAGAACTCTATGACATCCAGTCCCTGAAAAGAGGCTCCTATAAGATCGTATGGCAAAAAAATGATGTGCAAGTTAATGTGATCCTAAATGATATACAGGATGTCCCGTATTTGGGATTATTTTCGTGTGCAGATAAAATAGATTAAACTGAGTTAGAAAGTCCTATATCATTTTATAATTTTCATAATAATTAGTTTCTAAAAATTGTCGAATAAGCGGATAAAATCGACGCATAAGACAACTTTAAGATATTTTTCAAAGTTCTTTATGATATATTTTAAAAATGTTTTTCAAAAAACTCTTAAGGTTACTTTAAAGTTGTCTTCGAGTTTAGACATTCTGCTTATTGGATAATAATTGCAAAAATTGCAAAATGATAGAGGACCTTTCGGTTCAGTTTAATCCGCTCTATTTGCATTCCAAAATTGGTCCAAATATTTTAAGATATCCTGTATAGTCCCAAAACAATCACAAATATTCTGAGACACTGTATAATCCCTATAATTTACATATTAAAGTGTGTACACAAAATGTTATAACAGTAGCCGACTTACTGATGTAATTCCATGTAAAAATCTAAGATAATTTTTCCATAGCTCCAAAAACTAAAGGTTACGTGATAAACAAGGTGCGTTTGGTGACTAAAAAAAGTCATGAGTATATATTTTCCCTATGACAGTCAAGATTTTTTTTATCCATGGAACATACCTCATTTATTAACTTTTATCGTGGCTTCCAGTTTTTAGGAGTTATTATTCTTTCGAGTTAATAGGTACCCATAGGAATGCAGAAGAGACATCTCATGGGAACTAAAGACCTATAGAATACTACACTGATGCATAGGAACATGTAGGTGCACAGGAGAAGCATAGGACAGAGGAGATGTGCTATGGTAACCTATAGACATTTTCAGTCTCGATGAGACATCTCTCCTTTGTCTTATGTACACTTACATGTTGCTATACATCAAACTGGTATCCTACAGACCTTTTAGTTCTGGGGCATCTGTCCACATTTCTGTGGGTACTTCTATTACTCTATTTGCATTCTTATGAATGTCCTATGTACACCTATGCATGCTGCGCAAATCCTATAGGTAACTACACAAACTCCTACAGAATCTTATAATCTCTCTATAGGAAGCCATAAAAAACCCTACGGAAATTTGCAGCAGTGTATGTTTTGTGCAGAATTTATTCTAATAAACGTGATGGACAAAGAAATTCGAAAAACATTGAAACAATGGAGTGTATTTTAACCGATCATTGATAGGTTTAAAGATAAGTGCACTTCTCCGTAAATACTCTTTGTGATTTTCCATGTATGTGTTCTATTTGACGAATGATGCATGTAATATGTTATTTTAATACATGTTGATCACTGAGTATTAAAGAAGGATGAAAATTTGATATATCATACGCATTATTCGTAAGGCTATCATACATCCTCTTCTTCCTAGACATCGTCTTTCTTTTTTAGGGCGTGTGGGGAAATTTTTCGAAGGTAACCGAGATAATTATGATGAGCAGTAATTATGCGGAACACATTTGGAAAACTCCCGAACGTTCTATAAGTCTATAAGGGGACGGAGGAAAAAAAGAGAACAAAGATGACGTAATAAACACATCTCATGTTAACTGTTATAATCTGTGAGATGTAAAATATCTGGAATTATTATATTATTACGATTTCAGTTGTGCGTACTCACTTCCCGATATTCAATTCTATAATTTCTAATGATAATATCATGTCATAACACAGTTACTATAAATCTGTTTTTTATTTCTGCATTCTCTAAACTAATGAACACAATACAACAAGTTGAAATGGAAAAACTTATATTTGTTTTACTTCAACTTATTGTACCGCCCTTATTATTGGACTCGCGAAAAAACTATTGAAAAACTATTAGAACGAATAGCGTACTATTCGTGTTCTATTGTTCTAATATACATAGTTATGTTAAAACTAATAGAATTAGAGCTAACAGAGTTAAATTATAATTAATAGTACACGTGTGCGTGTGTGCATGTATGTATGTGTGCATACATATTATTATATATATATATAATATTATAAAAGATTTGTTCACGTCGTATGCTCTAACATGGTCCTATAACATAACTTTTATTTACTTCTTCTGCTTATTGAGTGAATAGGAGCAATGACAGGAACATGTTGAAGCATTAGACGCGAACAAACCTTGTGTATGTACACACACACACACACACACACTCACACACACACGCACGCACGCACGCACGCACGCACGACAGAGAGAGAGAGAGAGAGAGAGAGAGAGAGAGAGAGAGACGCGCGCGTGCATATTGATACCTATTTCTGAATCTATTTCTAAATCTATTGATTATATAGAACATTTGCAGCAGTATAAAAACAAGAAATCGTAAAAAGTAAAAATTAAGAGTACATTTGTAGATATTGTTACGCCCGTGCCATTTCGACACCGTAAATCGCCACTCGTGAAGTCCTGAAAGTCACATTGCCCAGCGACACTATAGCTCTGTTATTTAACAAGATCGGCAGATTTGGACGTCACTGCGCTTGGACGTATTTCTTGATCCTCTTAGTTTCTCTTCGATCGTGTGCTCTGAGCTTTATGTGTATGTATGTTCCGTGTTCATTTCATAATAAACTCTTCTTGTGCTTTTTATAACATCCGTGTTGTTCATTTCTGCGGGCCGGGAGTGCGTGAACGCGTTCGCGAGAATGTTTCCACAAACCGGACGCTCGAACGTAATATTTTGGGGGCCCCTCCGGGATCGTGTAATGATTCGTTTGCCAATCATTACGAGGAAAAGAGCTCAAATGGAGAGTCCACAGGAAACGTCAGCACAGCGAGAATTGGAGCTAACGACGGAAGCGACAGTTCATTATCGCAAAGTTAACGCAATTACTTATAAAAGACTCTTAACCCTTACCAAGGATAGATGATATTCTCGACCAACTATCAGCAATTAGTTTTCTACCTTGGATTTGAAAAGTGGATACTGACAAATTAAAATTCGTTCAAAAGATAAAGAAAAGACAGCTTTTTCAATTAACAGATTGTAACAGATTGTGGCAGTTCAAAGTTATAGCCGAAGGATCTCCTTCGATCTTTGTAATGCCCCCGCTATTTGAATGTATAATGGAGCAGATTTTGAAAGGTTACCTTTTAAAAATTTGTTTATCTTGATGATGTGATTATTTTTGGTAAAAGTTTTGAAGAAATGTTGTTAAACCTAGAAAAGATTTTTCATCATTTGAGAGAAGGAAATTTGAAAATTAATCCACAAAAATGTGTTTTCTTTAATAAAAAAAATATTTAGGTCATATCAGCGGAGGAAATTGCTAGAGAGAAAATAAGTGCTGTGAAGGACAGTCCCTCAAAATAAAAAACATTTAAGGAGTTTCCTTGGATTTTGCTCATATTATCATAAATTCGTAAAAGAATTCTCTTCGTTGGCAAAGTTGCTTTATGTATTAACAAAAAATCAAACTAAGTTCGTTTAGGAAAAGAAACACCAAGGTTCTTTTAATGACTTAAAACGAGCTTTAACTTCTCCGCCGATATTAGCATCCTTGAGACGGAAGGGGAATTTATTCTAGATACAGACGCGTCAAATGAAGGAATTGGCGCGGTCCTATCACAAAAGCAGAATGGTATAGAAAGAGTGATTGCATATTTCAGTCAAACATTTAGTAAAGCCGAAAGAAATTATTGCGTCACGTGGCGAAAACTTTTAGCCATTGTACGATCAGTGAAATCTTTCCATCATCATTTGTATGGATGTAAGTTTCTAATTCGGATGGATCACATTTCGCTTAAATGGCTGCTGTCAAAGACCTAGAGGGACAGTTGGCGCGTTGGATGGAAAGACTACAACAATATGATTTCGAGGTTGATTATCGTAAAGATCTTTCTCATAAAAACGCGGACGGATTGTCAAGGCGGTCATGCGCGAGTGATCAGTGTCATTATTGTGCTAATGTGAAGCTAAAAGAAGCTGCAAAACAGAAAAGTTATGTTTTGCAGAAGACAGCTGCAAAAATTGGCGTAAAGAACAAATGATAGATCCCTGCATTTGTTTACTTTATTAGAAAAAGAAATGGGAATGGGACGTCCTTCATGGCAAGAAGTGGCGGTGAATGATGTTTCTATCAAGGTGTATTGATCCTATTGTGGGGGGGGGGGAGATTTTTTTGAAATTAAGGAGATGTACTCTATAAGAAATGCGAAGCCTCTAATCGGAGGAAAACTATCTTCCAATTAATTGTGCTCAGAAAGCATATAACACAAATTTTGGAAGAGCTACATAATTCTCCTGCAGGTGGCTTTGGCATAAATAAAACGCTTGACAAATTATGGAGGTGATTTTATTGGGAGACATGTAAACAGGATGTGGAAGAGTGGTGCAAAACGTGCAAGATCTGTTTAGCTAAAAAAGGTCTTCCCGATAAAGGAAAATCTCCTTTATAGACATAATGTGAGAGCCCCATTCGAAAAAGTTCAATTGGACGTCCTCTACCAATAACTTCTGCTGGGAATAAGTATTTGCTCATCGCTGTCGACTGTTTTACTAAAGGTAGAAGCTTTTCCGTTAAAGAATGTCAAATCTAAACTATAGCAGAAATCTTTCAAATTATTTCCAGGCACGGAGTACCTCTAGAAGTCCATACTGATCAGAAGAGGAACTTCAAATCGAGAATTTTTCGCGAACTGTCACGCTTAGGGATGAAGGAAACGAGGATTATCGCTTTGCACCCACAGTTGGACGGATAGGTAGAACGTCAGCATCAAACCATTTTAAACTATTTGGCAAAATTCGTCTCCGAAAATCAAAAAGACTGGGATCGGTGGATTCCATTATATCTGCTGACGTGCAGATCATCCAAACACTACACTATTGGAATGACTTCAGCGGTGGTTTATTTTGCCCAAGATCTCCGTCTACCGACTGATTTGTTACGCGGTAATCCATCAAAAACTGAGGAGGTTGGTTCCCCGGAAATTATTTGGGAAAAGTGAAAAGGAAGCTGGAAAAAATTCATGAAGGAGTAAGGAAACGAATAGATATCTTCATGAACAAAAACCTGGTACAATCTTAAAGCCAGACAGATCTATTTTGAAGAGGGACAAAAAGTGTGGTTATATAATCCCCGAAGAAAGAAGGGAAAAACTCCCAAGTTGCAAAGCATTGGAAAGAACCATATTTTGTAGTTAAGAAATTTAGCGATGTTGTATACTATATCCGCAATTCGAATAAGCATAAAAATAAAATCGTACATTCGGATAGGTTGGAGCCTTATTTAGAAAGGCGTTTAGGAGAAACGAGTTAAAAAGATTAACAAATCGGAGCCCTATCACTTAAAAAGAATTATAATCTTATAATGTAAGCTATACAAGTTATTTTTCTTTCTTAGTTGCAGGGTTCATGTTCACGCGACACATAACGCGGTTTCGGACGGAGAAGATCTCTTCGGAGGCTTCTGTGAAAACATTTTGGACGCCTCACAGCCAGTCCAGCGGACTCATTTTCCACGAAATCGGAAATCATCAACGAACGTGCTTCAACCATCGGCTCTACTTTTTTTTTAAGAAGACCGCCTCGCCCGCGGTTTTTCCGTGGAACGGAGGGCGAATGACGAGGAGATTAAGAGCAGAGGTACTACGGTACATCATTTTTTCGTTCCATCCTCCCCCCCTTTCCGAAAAGAGAAGAACCAAGAGCGCAAGGGAAGAGGCAAGAAGATCCTGGCGTTCTCTTCATGAAGACGGGGAATGCCCGAGCAGATTTCGTCCTACGGGGAGTAGCTATCCTCCGGGGAGAAACTGCAGAGGGGTCCTGCCCGGAAGGGAAGAAGACCTGAAGAATAAACCTCGAGAGGAAAGGATTTCAAGAAGACCAAAGCTCAAGAAAACTGTTACAGCAGCACAAGAAGCAGAAAATTGATTAGAAAGGAGCTTCGAATTCCTTTGAGAAGCCAACTTTCTTGGAAGAACCATAATTGTCGGGACAACAATTTAAGAGAAGGGGGGCAATGTTAAGCTCGTGCGATGCCGACACCGTATATCGCCACTCATGAAATCCTGAAAGTCGCATTGCCCAGCAACACGTGGCTCTATTATTTAAAAAGATCGGCAGATTTGGACGTGAGCCGTCGCTGCGCTTGGACGCATTTCTTGATCCTCTTATTCTCTTTTCGATTATGTGCTCTGAGCTTTACGTGTGTGTGTGTGTGTGTGGTGTGTGTGTGTGTGTGTCCCGTGTTCATTTTATAATAAACTCTTCTTATTCTGTTTATAACATCCATGTTGTTCATTTCTGCGGACCAGGAGTGTGTGAACGCGTTTGCGAGAACATTTCCGCTAGTCAAACGCTAGGACGTAACAATATATTATATATTATGTATGCATATATGTATATCAATTTAAATTTTTAATGATTATTTTAGATTATTGAACCATCTGCTATGCCTTTGCCAATTGAGTCATTTTGCATTACAACAAACAAAGATATTTTATTGTATATAAAACATATTGAACATATTATGTTAATAGATTTATATTTTCTGGCATACTTATTGGATAAATAGTTACTAACAATAAATTATATTAGTTACTTACAATAAGTTAAATCTTTTTACTTACAATAAGTTAACGATTTTTTTAAATTTTTAGCAGAATCTGAGGAGAGCAAAAATCTTTATATTACAGCTAATATTTATAATACAACAAATGCTTCCAAAACTTCTCTGCCTATACAAAAATTAAGTAATCCTTCTGCTTTATGACAGTCATTGGAAACAGATCTGTGTGATCCTAATGCAAAGCGATTGTGATGCATTAAAAATAATGCATATGTAAGTAAATTATTAAACAACAAAAAGGAATTTGCTGTGCTAATTATGTTTGCAGGATAAAACTTCTTTGCCTGTACAAGAATTAAGTAATCCTTCTACTTCATATAAGTCATGGGAAACTGATCTTTGTAATTTTGCTGCAAAAACATTGTATGCTAAAAACAATACATAATGTAAGTAAATTATTATTAAACAACAAAAAAGGAATTTGTTATACTGATTATGTTTGCAGGATTTATTAGCCTTCAATTATTCGCTTCTGGAAAAATGGTGTTGGAATACTTCAATATAAACAAATGCCTTAATAATGATATGCGTAAAGCGTTTGCAAACGAAATAATGAATAATGAATTGAGTAACAATATTAATATTCGGTAAGTTTTATTGATATCCAAAAGCTGTTTGTAAGTAGATTTTTCTGTCAGAATATGAAAGTTTCGATAATTATAAGATATTATTCTGTTTAAACACCCTATTGGAAATCATATCACATCGTTACATGATGAAATCATCTAATTAAAATATGTAAATCACATAACGGATTATTCCAAGTTAGTACGTCATTTTTTTTAAATGACGTAATTTGAAAAATGACATTAGGAATAATTTCATCCATCATGTGATTTTATAGTTATCGAATTTTAAAAAATTGAATGATAAAAATAAAAGAAAAAAGAACATATCGCGTACCTTTTCAAATTACGTATTTTTAAAAAATTATGTACTGATTTGGAACAATCTATTACGTGATTTTTAATTACATTATTTCATCATGCAATTGTGTGACGTGATTTTTTTCAGTAAGGCAGTATGCCAATTGAACGAGTATAATTCTTAAGAAATTATTCAACTATTTCCATTTGAAACAGAAATAAGTAATGTAGTTGTAAATTATGTGTAGTATTATTTTTTACAATTCTAATTTAAATCAGTTTACAGGAAAAATTTGTTTCATTTTAGATTATGGAGCATATGGAGATAAATATCAGCGAGAGTTTGAAATAGATATACTGTTGCAAAAATATTACAGAATATACGCAGAAAATTACGGAAATGTGGCATTTTATCAAAAGAGTCGTCAGTACACCCTGAAGAAAAATCTGTTCAGGTAATTTGAATATTGATTTAAAAATACATTTCTTTTACGCATCTTAATGATTTCTTTTTTAATATGTATATTTCTTTTTTAATTTCTCTTTTTTTTAAGTATCATCTTTATGTTACATTTCTATAGAGTCCGTAGTTAATTTTTTCTTTACTTCTTTTTGAAGATGTAGAATTTGACGACGATACTAATGCAGACAACATATAATGATTAAAAAATAATAGCAAACCATGGATTAAAGTTTTGGATCTATGAAATAACTAGTAAATATAGATTATAATCACTTCAAAAAGATGCAATTGTTGTACATGAATATATGGATTCATTTCCCACTTTAAAAAGTGCAAGTGGTTATTTACTAATCAGTAAAATGTTCTTTTAGCAAAATAATGTGTAAAATATTTTGTAAAATTATGAGGCATAATATCTTTTCTTATGTCTTATGTAGTTGGAACAGGATTTTAACAATGTATGTTTTAAACCTGCAATGAAACTATATGCAGAATTGTCGATGCTTTGGCTTTCATTAAAAAGAATATTCTAAATGAAAAGGAAAGATGCAGCATTGATGATTACTTTATTCACTTTATTCTAAGTGAAAAAATGTGTTTTTTGTTTATATTAAAGATATTTATTATTGACTGCACACACACACATATATATATATATATATATATTAGGTGTTGGAATTAATTCGTAGCGTTTTACAAGTGATGGGAAGTACTTTCATTAATGTATTTTTTAATGCTCATGTGAAATAAATAACATTCTTTCATTAAAAACGCTACGAATTAATTCCAATACCTAATATATAAATATATAAATATATATATATATATATATGTATATACATATATATATATATATATATATATATATATGTATATACATATATGAGGCATTCCACGTCAAATCGGCCTTCGTCAACGATCCTTGCTGATCTTTTTACTTATTTTTTAATGTATTCCTCGGATTAAAATACGTATACGGTTATTTTTTTAGATTTTTATTTTTGTTAGTTTCCGAAATATGAATTCATTAATATTTTCAATTTATTTAATTTCGCAAATGTTTAGTTGAATATAACTTCTGTTTAAATTATTGAAAAACAAAAAATAATCACATCAAATTGTTCGTCTTGAAATTCTCTATTAGGAAAAAAAAATGAAAAAAAACTCAAATTTTTTTTTATACTCGAAAAATCTGATTGGATTAAAAAAAGTCGATTTTCGAGATCGACATTTTTAATTTTTATAAAATAATTCTTCAATAGTCTCAATACAAATGCAGACATTTTAAATTGTATTTGATTATGGTTAAAATTTTTGTTTCAGTTTTTTTTAATTTTTCAAAATATTAAATCTATTATTTTATATGTTAATCGATTTTTAATTTGCTGTTGATGAGTTATATAAATCATGTTATTTCATAACGACACTGGAGAATATATTTTTGATTTTATAATTATTTAGAAAATGAGGATTTATAGGAATATTATTTGAATAATAATATCTTTTAGAATATGTGAAGATATTTATTAATAGACGTTGGATCATTTATGTTTCATTTTTTTACTCGCCTTACGTTTTACAATTTGAAGAGTTTGAAAATTTTTTTACAATAAACATATCACTTTTTTTAAGGAATAATGCAATGAATTTTTTAAGTCTCAGGTACTTAGCTCTTTCAAAATCGAATTGCAAGATATTTCTGTGCTAGGTTATATTCTTCTGTTAAAGAGAATATAATAATCTTTACTAAGATATTTGGCAAATTCATTGGATCTGATTAATTAAAACAATATTGTTTAATCAATTATTGGTGTAAGCGAGCCAATAATGTATCAAATTGCCGAAAAGAATACAAATCATACATATTAAAGATACGACAGATGCTCTTTGAGGTTGCTAGGACAAGCCGAATTGCTCGCCTCCGCTCCCATTCTGGCCTGCCAACAGTACAGATTTAAATTCCTTGGACTACTACATATGGAGTGTAATTAAAAGGGTTACAGATAAATCTCGACATCTCAATGTGACGTTATTAAGGACCGCTATTGAGATAGCATTCGTCAGCATGGATAGCGCTACATTACAGCGTGCGTGCGAACGCTTCAAACCGAGAATAGAGGCCATCATTCAAAGTAATGAGGGATATATCGAATAAACTCTACAAGGATTCAAAGATGCCATGTAACAGGATTTTTTGTAATATTTAATTTTTCATTAAAAACATTTTGTTTAAAGAAATTGTTCGATTTGTCCGGATTTTGGTTGATAATAATAAGGCTCTGTAAGTATAAAACAATGTAGTCAAAAGAAGGGCAAAGAGTCAGTACTATAGCAAAAAACTTTAATTTAAATCATAAAATTCATATAATAATTACAATTGATAAAAACAAACATTTCGACTGCGCTCGAGTCATTTTCAATGTTGCCGTAATATTTAAACATCGCTATAAACCAAAAATATACATAGTATTACAAAACTCATTATAATTCTAAATCCCGTATTCTTCATTTCGTGTAGTACACTGCGAGTCATTTATATCGGAAATCAAAGTAGTCAGAAAATAATATTTTAGAAAAGTGACCGTGAACAAAAAAATTAATACTTAATACATACAAATTAATAATATAATAATGTACCTTGTCAGTAATATCGGTAAATGTGTTGGGAGTCCATTAATAAAAAGAGAGAAAAAAAAATGCAGGTAGATGGTAATCCATATCATGGTACAATACATTGGTTTTTTAATTGAAAATAAGCAATTTCAATTGAAGCAAATTTGCAAGAGTAACGAACATCTAATTTCCACGACTTCGAATTTCGGATAACGCAATGTCGAGAAGAAAAGCATTTATCGAAAACGGAAAAACGGCAAAACAGAGGGGAAAAGGAAAAAAGATAGGATTAGGAGGGAGAAAGAGAATGTACAATATTACAATACAATTCAGACAAAGATTCTGTTTTGTTTGTTTATTCCATGTTTCTGTTTTTTAATATGTACCATTTCAGATATTAATCTTTTATTGTATGAAGGCTCTATATCTAATATGTCCACTTTATCCCGTTTAAAGTTGTGATTCTCTTCCATACAGTGGTTAAAGATCACTGATGGAGATTTTGAACTTATATTAATATTTGTAACATGTTCATACAGTCTAGTCTTTAATTGTCTTTTTGTCTGGCCAACGTAACTAATATCACAATCCTCACAAGATATTCTGTAAACCATATTTTGATTATGAAAATGTTCCAGCTTATCCTTTCCTCTCTTTATGAAATTTTTTAATGTATTATAGATGGTAAAAGCCAATTTACAATTAAACATGTTAACGATAGGTGTAAATCTTTCAGATATTTTATTGACATATGAAATAGTAAAAAATCTTTCTGTTTTATCCTTATTATTATTCAAATTATTAATATTGTTAATATGAAATTTAATTCTATTATAAGTCGAAGAAATTTAATTCTATTAAAAGTTAATTCTATTATAATTCTAATTCCATTAATAGAGAAAATAAAATGTAAAGGATATCCATTCTGTAAAAAAATATTAATAGCGTCAATTAAATTGTTTTGTTGGAACTTCGGATGACAAACGAAAAACTTTATCTACAACTTCATAAATTACATCTCTTTTATGACAAAGCGAATGGTGTGAATAGAAATTAAGGAATCTAAGAAAAGATTGCCTTGCGATATATATCGAAAATAAGATTCCGTTCTTCAATAATCAATCTGGCATCCAAAAAATTTATTTTTCCATCAACCTCCATAGTGAACTGCAGTCTAGTGTGTAATGAATTAAAGATACCCAAGATATCACCAATACTCTCAGACGGAGCAGCCAAAATAATATCTATCAAATAATAATATGTTTTTATTGTAGATAAACTTTACTAAAAATATAACATTTCATCAAATAATAAAAACAATAACTTGTGGATAATTAATTTTATTTGAAATTTCCAAAATTAGTTAAATTAAATATTGTAATATATTTTTAATCATAGTAACAAGCCTAAATATAACAAAATGAACACTGAATCCATAATATGAATTGAATAACTCTAATATTTTATAGGAAAGCCTTTAGTATAGATTACTGCTTGGCATGGAGCGCCTGGGCATGGAGTCGATGAGTGCATCGATTGTCGACTGAGGAATTTTCTTCCACTTTGTCTCGAGTTGAGCAAATTTTTCATCCGTATTCGTAGCTCTTGTGCTCTTCAGACGTCTCTCTAGCTCTTTCCACAATGATTCAATCATATTCAGATCGAGTGATTGACTTAGCCACTCCATGAGATTCACTTGATGGCGAAACTATTCTTGCACTTTTTTTGAACGATGCTTGGGATCATTGTCCTGTTGGTCAGACAAAGTCGGTTCGAGAAAACGCTTTGTATATGGAAGCATCACATTCTTGAGAATGGCCATGTACACTTTACGATCCGTAATGCCATTAATTCTATAAAGAGAACACATTCCTTTTGCCGAGAAAACACCTCACACTATTACTGATCCACTTCCATGCTTCATTATAGGAAATTGATATTTGGGATCGAAATGCTTGCCTTTAGGATCTGTGATATTCCGTCATTACCAAATAACATGAACTTATTTTTGTCGCTCCAAAAGACGTCAGACCACTGTTGATGTGTCCAGTTTAGATGTGCTTTAGCCCACTCCACTCGTACCTTCCGATACGTAGAAATAAGCGGCTTTTTCGCGGGTCATCATCCATGAATTCCCACAGCTTGTAGACATTTATGGATCTGGTTTATGGATCTGGAGTTTGTGGACGTTTTATAGTCGGTAAGGCTATCCAAGAGTCGATATTATCTTCGCAATATTGGATGCCGTGAAATGTGGATCGCTGCGAGATATGTGAAGAATGTTGCGATCGACAACAATGCGATCGGCCACTCCTCTTTTTCTTAATATAATCTCCTTGGATTTTCCAACGCTTAAGAAATTTAGTTACTGTTGATTTAGAGATGTCGAACTGTTGGGCAAGCTCTTGTGCGTCCGTCCTTGCTTGTGGCCTTTTACAAGGCCACTGGCTTTCTGTTGTTGTTTGTTCAAATCTCGAGTACCACGAGTCCATGCCATAATGTAGAACAGTAGTCTAACTGTTAAAACTGTTATGATGATGAAGACAATAATTGTAACACGAAAAACGAAAAAAGCACATAAGAGTGATTTAGAGAAAATCAGTAAAGATTTCAAAAATGATTTTGTCAAATTTTGTCATTCATCATACAAAAAGTGCACCTATCACCAAATGTCTACTATACAAATTTGAGAGCAATTCGACTCACCTTGAAAGAAGTTATGCTCAAACATAAAGTGATACACTTTTGAGCAGTACTGTAAGTCCTGAATGTAAATTTAGCAAAAAGTTTTATCATTTTTCAGAATTAATTAAAAGTTACAGATGTTTATTATTAACTATATATAATATTTATGATTGAAGTTGCAATCGAGGAGTGTGCTATCAGTGCTATTGTATTATATATTTTATTCCGAACGCCACCCGCTCACGAGCGCTCATAAGCAATTGTCATTCTAACTATTGCATCATTCTCTATGTTTTACATTTAAGGTTGTTTCGACCAATTCTTGAAGGAAGTTCTCCGAAAAAATCAATTTCTTTTAAATTTTCTGAAACTCACAGAATAAGCTTATTTAATGTTCTGAACATATATATTTTAAAACTCAATACCCGAAGGGATTAAAAATCGAGATATTCCACTTCAAAATTGAAGCGTTTAAAAAATATATATATATATTACACACACACACACACACGCGCGCGCGCGCGCGCGCGCGTGTGTGTGGTGTGTGTGTGTGTATATATATATATATATACACATAGAATCCCTATCTAAAGCTTACCATATTCGAAAATGGTCTTTTTATTCATTGTAAAAAAGTTTTCCTTAACAATTTTTTGAAACAATAAGGCATAAAACTTGATATCACAAGGAAAAATATGAAATTTGTCTGAATATGGCTTTTGGTATTTATTTTTAAGAAATCATTGAGCAAAGTGTAACAAAGTAAGTAAAATCATTATTTTTTCGACTGGCGGCAGTAGCGAAGACAGGAAACATTATATATTGTATAAAAAAATTTATATAAACACGCTAACACTTATGGAATATACTATATATAATCTTATACTATATATAAAAGTGAAATAAATTTTCATAAAAATTTTCATAATGAGCACTAATGTGCTCATTAGATTGAGCACAACTGCAGTCAGAGAACGTCCTTAATTTAATCAATACTATTTTATCAAGTAATACGAATAAAACACACTATTAAATTAATTTATAGAATTATATTTAATATGTTGGAACATCGAAAAATTTGCTGTATTGTGTAAATGCTGAATTATGCGGGGATCATATAGGTTAGGTTGATCGGAGGATAATGAATTTTAGAATATGATTTACTGTTTTAATCTGATTTGCATTTATGACGTATGCGATAATTATTTCGATATATTTAGATTAATGGACACTCCGCTAATGATCTTAATTTTGACATACGTTGCCAAGGTCATGATCCTGAGTGACCTCCTACAGATTTTAGGTAACGGTTGTCCTTCATTAAAAAGTTATTAACAAAAAAAGTTTTAAAAATAAAACTTTATTTCTACTACTATTTCTACTATCTATTTCAGAAATACTCAGAAATATTCGGAAAGTTTAATAATAATAACTTAACCCTAACCCAACCATGGTACACTGTTGAGTTAGATCCAACAAACGAGAATGAATTGAAATGGATTAAAATAGATTCAGATTTTCAGAAATACGGATTCATGAAATGTTAAAATGAATCCTTTTCAATGAATGCATTTTTATTCATTTATAGGAATAGAGCATATTTCTATGCCTTTCAATCTAAAAATAATATTAGCATTTTCTGTGCATCGTTAATACTATCATCAATTCAGAATTGTGAATAGGAAGTAAAGTTTTTCAATCTAATTGAATAAAAAAAGTTTTTATTTAAAAATAGACCATAAATGCTAATTAAATTATTCAAAATTGTAAGTAGAAAATTTTTCGTTTTAATCCAATTAACAAGTTCAAAAAAGTACTTTCAAAAAAGTTGTAATGTAAAAATAATAATTTAGCTATGTTCTTTTGTTTTTCTTTGATTAAAAGTAAAATGAATGATCGATGTGAACACTCGCAAACGCGAATATTAGGTTAATCGGCGCGTCATATTGGCCAAGCGAGATTATCCGACACTTATCCAAGTATCTCACCAAGTTATCTCATAGTAATATAAATTGTTTATATTTTATTATACCTATATAATTTACTAGTTTAGCTTGTAATTGAAGTAGAGAATAAATAACACATTTACCAATTGAAGAAATGGTCGCAGGTAACGAAGAAGATTCATAATCCAGAAATCCCAGATTCGAATCCCACTAAGTACGTATTTTTTTAATACCAATTTGAAATAGTTAATTTCAGGTATAATTATTATATATGTCTTAGGAATAAAATTTATAATCTTTAAATATGAAAGTTCTTTTTTCGGATATTAAACTAGTGTCAATCGGATCCGATCCATTTCAATCCATTCAATCCATTTTCATGAATTTAAAGTTTTACGCATTAAAAAAATTTTAATCCATTTTAATCCATCCTCATTTGCTAAGAGGTTCGGGGTATTATGTATCTATGGATATATTTTTTTAGGTAGCATTCTTCGTTAAAAAGTTAATAATAAAAAAAGTGTTAAAAATAATGTTTTATTTCTACTATATTTTTCAGAAATACTCAGAAATATTCAGAAAATTTAATAATATATAATAGGGAAAGTCATTCGTTTGAAGTGATCTTCGTCCCCCTCCCCCTCTACAAAGAGTGCATGACTCTCACCCTCCCCCTGCAAAGGGGCGCACGACTTTCACCTTCGACTCTCACCCTCCTACAGTGCACGAATAGCAAACATATTTTAAAGCGGCGAATTCTCGTGTTATATAGTTGAACTTTTTTTGTTAATAACTTTTTAACAAAGGACAACCGCCACCTAAAACCTATTGAAGATCACTTAGGGCCATGACCTTAACAACATATGTCAAGGTCAAGGTCATTGACGAGGTGTCCCTTAATCTAAATAATTACCATTATTTCTTTTACTTATTCAATTCTTTTTAATGTTATTTCTGTGAATTTTTGCTTATTATAAGTATAAAAAAATGAAAGAAAGTTCTTAGCAGGCATATTCAGCTTTTCATCATAATAATGGTTACAATTATTTAAAATTAAGATTGCCCTAATAATGATTTTGCTAACTTATCAAAATTATTTTAAAAATATCAAGTAAATTTTATTGCAGACGATAAAAAAATAACATTATTCGCTTTAAATTCATTATTCACTGTGATAATTGCGTGAAAGAAAAAGAAAGAACAATGGCAACCATCACATCAAGAATTTCGTGAAGCATTTCTACTTCTTGTAAAGGTATACTTAAGAAATCAGATCTATTCTATAACTTATAATATGTTCATATGTTCACATTAGCTGTAATGAATGCATTATTAAATGCATAATTTATATATCCATTAATATATGCTTGTTAAGGTTCATTATACTTCAATTATAGAAAATTATAAAAAATTGTAGATAGTTTCTTGTTTCTTGTGTTATAATATATCATAGCTGATACGAGTGATGAGGAATCTTAAAAATTATATAATAGATCAACTAAATAAGCTCAAAAAAATAAGAAATAGTTTTAAGATTTTTAATACTAAAATAAACTTAATTTTGAAATTTCTATTCATTTTTAGGCTACAAATGATATTAGACCGACATTGAACTAACTTGAAAAGAAAATTATTTTAAATATGGATTTAATTTAGGAGTGCAGGCTATGATTGTTGGTGAAGATATAGATTTTATCAAAAATATGTCATTATTATGAATTGTGCTATGAAGTTGAGACTCTATTTAAAGCAATAGATATAGCATTTAAGGCGATGCATGCATAAGATAGTAAATATCCAATTGAATGTATCAGAGAACTGTTCTTGTAACGAGGTGTATATGAAATCACGACAATACACGAAAAATATATTAGAGCGCACGCGCGTGCGCAATGATAAAATAATAACTGTAATTAAAGAATTTTCGAAATTCAAATCTTCAGTTGAAGTCGCAGTACGAGACAAGTATACAATATTATTATGCAATAAAAAGTATTAAAAAATTGTAAGTAAAAGTATTATGTGATTGAAATTTGGAGCGTTTGTAGAGCGAAAATTAAGTGTAAATCCAGATTGAAATAACAAACAATTGAAGATCACTCATATACATGTGACCAAAAATTTTCAACGTATGACCAGGTGCTGGTCAAACAAAAATTAAAGTATTAAAAAAATCTGGCTCGTCCTCTCGCACGTGCGATCAAAAATTTCCTATGTCCGTCCCTGCGTCCAGTGATCAAATCTAAAAGCACGATGGCAAACTCTGAGATTACAGACAATAG
This sequence comes from Acromyrmex echinatior, assembly GCF_024713525.1. NCBI lineage: Eukaryota > Metazoa > Arthropoda > Insecta > Hymenoptera > Formicidae > Acromyrmex > Acromyrmex echinatior. The sequence goes on from NC_141870.1 coordinate 7,165,376, forward strand.
AAAAAAAAATAATTCTGTCAGATCGCGTACCCGGAAGGGCACCGGAACACTAACAAGGGAAATTTTACTGTCCGGAATTTTACTGTACTGATTTAATTCTCCATGAAATATGATGTAAAACACGAGTAGTAATAGTGGCGGTTCTAACCCAGGTTCTCTGAAGGGGGCGCGGGGCGTGGGGGATACTCATAGGCGCGGGGGAGAAGGCGCGGGGAGTACTGGTAGACGCGGGGAAGGGAGGGGAGGTGCGGGAAGTCCCGGCGCTATTGGTGTTTACTGATATGATAAGTCCCAGCGCTATCAGTGTTTACCGATATGATGTCCACACCTTGCCGCAGGCGTCAGCGTCAACGTCAGCGCCACTGCCGCCGCCGCAGATCCCGCGTCCATCCTAAAGTGCGTTTCGGGCCATCACCGCAGACCTTGCGTCTATCCCAAAAAATGCGTTTCACACAGTTACTGTGGAATCCATTCCCTAAATGCGTGGCAATATTATAACGCGAACAAGAAATATTAAAGAAAAAAAAGAAAGAAAAAAAAACTATATAATAAAAAAAAATATTCTTACTTTCTCCACACCCTCTCCCTTTCCGTCCTCCTCCTCCTCCTCATATTCCGTTGAATTCTTATTCCTCTTCCTCCACAGCCTCATCGAGATTGTCGATGAGACGGACGATCTCAAGCATGTGAGCATTAATATAATAGAATTGCGTTTAATTGTCTCATCTACAATTTCGATAAGGGTTTGGAGGAAGAGGCGATGAGGCGATAGAACAGTCCTAATTCATTTACCTGTAATCGAGTGAGATCAATTATGATATTATCATGAATCTCCTCTGAGAAAGACGAGGAGACGCTCTCCTCTTCAGTTTCTTCTTCTTTCTCTTCTACTTCCTCTTCCTCCACAGTCTCATCGAGATTGTCGATGAAGTGGTTGAATATAATTCTATTAATGCGCACATGCCTGAGATCGTCCACCTCATCGGCAATCTCGATGAGGCGATGGAACAGTCCTAATTGATCTACGTGTAATTGAGTGAGATCAACTATGATATCACTCTGAATTTCCTCTGAGAAAGAGGAAGAGGAGGAAACGCTTTCCTTTTTAGTTTCTTTTTCTACTTCCTTTTCCACTTCCTCTTCCACTTCCTCTTCCACTTCCTCTTCCATTTCCTTTTCCATTTCCTTTTCCATTTCCTCTTCCTCCACAGCTTCATCGAGATTGTCGATGAGATGTTTAAACGCAATTCTATTAATGCGCACATACCTGAGATCATCCATCTCATCGGCAATCTCGATGATGCAATGGAATAGTCCTAATTGATCTACATTTAATTGAGTGAGATCAACTATGATATTACTCTGAATCTCCTCTAAGAAAGAAGAGAAGGAGGAGGAGGAGCAGGCAGTCTCCTCAACTTTTTGTTCTTTTTGCATGTTATAGCTGCACAATAAAAAAATTATCACTTTACTTAATCATAGAAAATGTGTAACAATATTCTATCATTAACGCTAAATGGTAGAATATTGTTGCACGTTAGGGAAAAAAAAATATCACTTACATCTTAACACGTCTTGCGCGCGGACAAAGCAGGACAAAGACTGCCGTTGAGAAGCGAGCCTGCCTAGGATCTATAGGGGGGCAGTTGTACAGGGTCCGGCAAAATGATCTCCCATATTTCAATCTTTAATAAAAACGCCATTGTAAATGCTATTTAGATTTTATTGTTATTAACTGAAAATTTATGCTATGCCATTTATTTTTATTGAGTTTTGAAAATTATAGAGTCTAAGTGGCCATTTTTTTCGATACACATTCGAAGCTGATTTCTAAAAGTTTCCATCACTCGAGCAATAATTTGAGGCGAATATTCCTGTAATTTCTTGGCGTATTGCTGCTTTAAATTCGTCAATGGTTCGGGGGTGGTGTTGAAAAACCTTCGCTTTCAGGTAGCCCCAAAGGAAAAAGTCGCATGGGGCAAGATCGGGTGAACGCGCAGGCCATCCAACGTCTCCACGTAACGAGATTACGCGTCCTGGAAACATTTCCCTTAAAACGAAGGCACGATGCTCGTTCGTCCAATTCATGACGACAACTGAAATGGCAAGGCGCGAGCTACCAACCGACTACGCTAAGCTCCTCCTCTCTTCAGTGGTTCGGGGATAGTGGCGGTGCAAAATGTGGGAGATCATTTTGCCGGACCCTGTATATAAAACACTTTAGATCATAAGTGCCGTCACGAAAAGTTATCGCTATAGCGCGTCGAGATATAGGATGAATGGATGGATGGATGGATAAACGGATGGGAAGTAAAGAAAGTACATACACAGTGCGACAAATATGTTCCCGGACACGAATCACATCTCAGCAACCAGTGGCGACATCTGTGCGTTCAAACATGCATTTTAAAGGTTGAACATTTTGCTATCATCTGTCAAAGTTCATTCATTTTGGTTGACATATAACGAAGATATGACAGTTCATGTTAAACAAGATTTTGGTCGAGGTAGAAATTTTAATATGGAACAAAGAGCAGTGATTAAATTTAACTCAAAACTTGGTAAAAGTGCATCAGAAACATTCCGATCGATGCAACAAGTTTACGGCAGTCAATGTCTAGGTCGTACAGCTGTTTTTGAGTGGCATAAGCGTTTTTTGGAAGGCAGAGAGAGACCCTTGAAGATGACAAAAAATCAGGACGGCCAATTTTGGTTCGAACACCCGAAATGATCGAAAAAGTACGTGATTTTGTTGCAAACGATCGCAATGCATCATTAAAAATGATGAAGGAGGCTTTAAATATCAGTAGAGAAACGATTCGAACCATATTACATGAAGATTTGGGTAAAACGAAGATTTGTGCGAAGTTGATCTTTGTTGCATGATAATGCACCGAGTCACACTTCATTGATTATCCGTCAATGTTTGGCTCGAAATCGTGTCTCTGTGTTAAACCATCCATCGTATTCACCTGATTTGGCATCCTGCGACTTCTCATTATTCCCAAAATTGAAATTGAAATTGAAAGGACACTTTTTTGATGACATTCCGACCATCCAATCAGCTTCTACACAGGCACTAGAGGCAATTCCGCAAACTGAGCTAGAACATGCATTTGAATCATTATTGAATCGCTGTAATAAGTATATTGAAGCCAGAGGAGAATATTTTGAATAATAAAACCAAAAAATATGCATATTGTTGTTTCAATTATGATTTTCAGGCCCTGTCCGGGAACATATTTGTCGCACTGTGTATATATAATGATATGAACAAAAAAAATTTTTTATTCACATATTATTACATCATTTCTTTTTTTTTACGTATTAAAAAAGCCAATAGCTCGCAATCGACGAGCTGATGTTTGTTAAAGATATCACTATCGCGTATAGCGTTTTTGGACGCGATGTTGGAGAATCGCGTATACTTGACATCAATCATATCGACGAGTTGAGTTAATCGTTCGAACGTTACATCGATACATTCGTCAAACTCAAACATACGTCGTAGCGTCGTTTCGATCATCATCATGCGTACGGACGAAGAATTGAGACATACGAGCGTAGCATCGTTCAGCATGCAAACGCTGACAGTTAGCGGTCCAACACTTATAAAATTGTCCTTGTATTCGTTTCGCAGCATCTTGTAAACATTCGCTGCTCGTAGAGCTGTTCTTCCACGTTTCGAGAGACAGCAGCAGTTCATGTCCGCGATGATCTCCCAGAGCGATATCCACGTAACTCAGTGGACCAACGTTGATTCCAATTTCCAAAAATTTGTAGCCCGTAGTCGTCAGATCGTAACGTCTGCCCAATAAACGCATCTTGCGATGCTCCATGCTGTGTATATACATAATGTTAAAAACGTTTCTTTTGTGTATAGAATATAGTTAAAACTTACATGTTACTGCAGCATGTTACATGTTACTTTCTTCTTCATTTCGTACGATGCGTTGCTGTCTTCAGCGAAGTACATTTTTTTTTTCAACCGTTCGTACAAGCGAGTATCGCAAGACTAATTGCACCCGCGTAAATTGCGATATATATAAAACTTCTAGAATCGAAGAGGGGATAACTCTCTCCTCTTTTTCTAAGAATTGCGAACCTGTCGCAACACGTTTTATCAAGTTTTTCTACGTTTTTTTTATTTTTTATTTTTTATTCGCGAGTTTATCAATGCTTTATGATTTATATTCCGATGGCATCGATGACGTTGGTGATGAGCACGTTGGCGACTTTGACGCCTTTTCTCTAGGATATTCCCAATATCTCGCTTTTTCCTTCGAAGGCGGTGGACTTGGCGGACTTGGCGACAATGGACAGTACCTCTTTCGCTCGATTGATTTTCGATGTATATATTCTTTTATTCGATCCATGTCTTAACGCTCGTAACTGAAGCTTACGATTGAATGAAAAAAAGTCTAATATACTGCCTATATAGATTGCATATATGTACTGTCAGATGTACTGTTAGATCGCACATGTCACGACACGTTTAACAGAAGCGTTGACGTTTTTGGATACATACATACATACGTACATATATACATACATAAATATATACATACATATGTGTTCATACATATACGTTCATACATATACGTTCATACATATACGTTCATTCATACGAGTACATGTATTACAAAGGAAGAGAAAAAAAAGAAATACCTAATAAATACGTTAACGTATTTTTATTTAAAAAATTCTTTTGCAACCACCAGTTATATATTTTCAATACATTTTGTAACGCGCAATTCTGAACATGTTGTTCACATCGCATAGTATTAGCAACATCCAGCTTGGTTAAAGATTCCATGTCTTCGTAAACTACATCCAAGGTCTCGATGCACATGCGTTCTCACTCATCGTCCAAAAGCAAGTTCCACAGCCACGTTCGTTTTTCGCGTCCCTTAACGATAGCATCATCTTCAAATACAGCTGCTGTGATCAAACGTTTCGCCTCGTTGTACGGGACCATCCCGTCCTCCCATCGCAATCCATAGTGATAAGCAGTCAACCAGGAAGCGCAAGACCTGTCGGATCAAAAATTTCCATGGTACAGAACTTGTAAAAATGTAACGTGTGAGAACGATCCCCTGTTTCAGCACCGCCACTTCCTTCACGATAAATTTCTTGTTAACAATGAATCCTTGCAGATCCACGAACGTTGGCACGAGCATGTTGTCGATGAGAAGACTGCGGTCGATTGCGACGTATCGTAGATCTTATATCGTGTCAGAGGTGCATCTTAGGTGATTTTGCGCACAACATTGGTCAATGGATTATACTGAACCATGTGATCGTGTATGATGAGACAATAGGCTGTTGTATTTGCGGGTACATCTTCTTTACATTCAAAGTCTAATCGCACGTCCACGGTGCCACTCTTGACTGATTCGTTCAATGGATGATCACGAATGGACCATTGCGTAAAAAAGTTGTAAAGGTGAGACTCGGCTCGAGATACCAGGTGTATGCATAAGTTTTTTCCGGTTTTTTGGTAAAAAAAAAACACGTAATTTTCAAGGGAAATTAATTTTTTTTTATTCAAAATATTGGCCATCGACTTCTACACATTTCGCCCATCTTTCAGGTAATTTATGAATACCATGCCAGAAAAACTGCTTGTGTTTTGCGGCAAACCATTCGTCGAGTCATTTTCCAACTTCCTCGAAATTGCTGAAGTGCTGCTCTGCGAGCACGTGCCCCATTGATGCGAAGAGGTGATAGTCAGATGGCGCCAGGTCTGGGGAGTACGGTGGGTGCAGAAGGATGTCCCATCCAAGCGATTTCAAAGTGTCTTTCACTGGTTTTGCTGTGTGAGACGGCGCATTGTCGTGTAACAAAATCACTTTGCCATGTCTTCTGGCCTATTCCGGTCGTCTTTCGATTAATGCGTGGTTTAAATTAATCATTTGTTGGCGATAGCGTTGTGTATTAACGGTTTCGCCGGGCTTCAAGAGTTTATAATACACAATACCGCTCTGGTCCCACCAGACACAGAGCATGGTCTTCTTGCCGAAGCGATTTGGCCTTGGTGTTGATGGACCGGCTTCGCCAGGTGAAAGCCACGATTTTTTTCGCTTCGGGTTTTCAAAATAAATCCATTTTTCGTCACCCGTCACAATTCGATGCAAAAATGATTTCTTTTCGTAGCGTTGAAGCAGCATTTCACAAGTGACTTTGCGATTTTCCATTTGACGTTCATTCAAATTGTGTGGGACCCATTTACCGAGTTTATTGATCTTTCCCATTGCTCGTAAACGTCTGCTGATTGTTTCTTGTGATACATGTAATGCTTCTGCTAATTGCCGTTGAGTTTGAGTTGAGTCTTCATCCTAACTCCTGCAATTGCTCGTCTTCGCATTTTTGTGGTCTACCAGAGCGCTCACTGTCTTTCACATTGAAATCACCATTTTTAAATTGTCGAAACCATGTCTCACATGTTCTAATCGATGGAGCGTGTATGTTTCTACCAGCAAACGATGACTTTCAACAGCCTTTTTCTTTTGATTAAATAAAAAAAGCAATGCGTGCCGCAAATGTTCTTTTTCAGGCACAAAACTCGACATGATCACTGAACAATAAAACAAAGACGCTAGTATTTGGCGGACTCAACTTGTGTGTGTTTGTAGTTAAATGTCAGACGAACAAAATGGCGTATGTGTCAAATTAATACGCTGCGTACTTTTCGTTGGCGCCCTCTCTTAGTTAAACCGGAAAAAACTTATGCATACACCTGATACTCGTATCCGTAGCAGCCCTTGCAGAAACGCGCGTACAAGTCGTACAAAATCGCACATCTGTTTTTGTCAAAATCCAGATTCAAGTCATCGTACGGATAACATTCGAATTCAGGTAAAGTTTCGCATTGGTTAATTTGCAGTCGTCGAATCGACTTCCTCGGACATGTTTTTTCGACCTGTTTGCATAGCGAAAAAAAACGTAGCGCGGCTTCTCGAGCTAAGTAGCCGTCTTGATGGCCCACGAATGCTTGGTTGTGCTCTGCAAAAGCGGAAATTCGTACAGATCCTACGAGCGAAAAGCCATACTCAGATATCGTCCGCTCTCTAAAGCGCGCAGCATCGACAGCTTATTTATCTCACTCAATAACACGTGCGGCATTCGCCACTGTACTTTGAATAATTCGAGCGTTGGTTCTATCGCCGGATCTCCCGTCAGACAATTGTTGTTGTTGCTCGCTCGTATTAAAATCAACTCGTGACGAGCGTTGTAATCATCACGCGTTTGTAATCTTCGCAAAATCCCAACAGTACGTAGAGTAGTACACAGAAATTAAAATATCCGGCTGCAGTAGTCTGCGCATCCCAGCCGGCATTCTGTAGAATCACGCTGCTGTCGGATGACACTGTTACATAGTTTTTGAGCATGCTAGTTATACCCACATTTCTATTACAGTCAATCTCCACACCATTGAGTTCATATCGAATCTCATCGAATATGAACGCGACGCAATTATTTCCCAATGCCACATGAGCACCCTGGACCACTTTGTTCTTCGTCAATTTTCCCTCGACATATAGAAAGCTTTCGTACGGCAGTGTGTACAGCTCCTGTTGCTGTATGGATATACTTATTTCGTCGCTGTACCCAAACGTGGTGTTGGCGAAAGGGCTGTACGTGTGAGTCTCAATCTTGACGATACGATCATCGAAGATCGGCTCGTCTTTAATGTTTAAGATATCAGTCATCTCAAATGTTGCGCACCGCGAATCCCAAAGACTTTAAAAATGTAACGTTCGTCGCGCTGAGTTTCTTTTTCTTTCTGATGCAGCTGGATGAGCGAGTGTTGTCGAGCTGTGGCGTCACCGACCTTGTAAAGGATGCGTTATCTCTCTGCGTACGCTCCGTTCCGTTCAGCACGAGCATCTCACGCTCACGTTATTACTGTCGCCGTCGTACGTGCAATCTAACGGTGATCTCTTCTCCTCGAAAATCGAGCAATCGTCTGTTCTGATCGATGCGTATCGTTAGATCTGTAATGCTCCATGCGATGATCGGCAGGTAAATGATTTGCGTCGGCTTCTCCGATATCTTATATCCTGGCGTCACGCTCGGCGAAAATTCATGTATCGTGTGCGCGCTTCTGCCGTTGCTGTATGCACCCGCGGTCACGTTACATTCTATGCGGATAACGTTTACATTCATTATGTTGATCGACACGTCCGATTCATGCCACCTCAGTATAGCCGTGCTACCGTGCGGCTGCAGTATACGCTTCGACGAGAATCCCAGCAGCGATCCAATGTTGTTGGACTTGTCAAAGTTTATTCTGTACGCACATCTAACTCTCACATTTCATCGTGTTGTAGTTTGCGCGGAGCGTAATCGGGTTTCTCCCTCATCATTATCATCATCATCATCATCAGTGTTATTGTTATTGTCACCCACTACATCAACGGTTTCAAGTGCGTCGCGGTGCGGACGTTTTCGATTTAAAATCGCGCGTTTCAGAAATTCATTTATATCTCGCCTTCGTATGAACCCTCGGGAATTGTAATTTCCGCGTTGTCTTTGGTGAAATAAAATTTGTTGTTCGATTCGTTCACGTTTGGTCGTGTAATAAGTTTCAAAAATCGCCAAACCGAGTTCGTAATCTCCGTCACTCAAATCCATGGCGGGGAAGTAATTCGTCGCGAGGACGGCTCTTTCCGCTCAGCGTAAGCGTCAACAACATGACGGAAAAAAGCGTTCGACTAATACTAAGATTTAACAGCACCTCGTTCAGCTTTTTAAATTCACGCGCATCTACTGTTTGTAGAAACCCCAGATACATCTGTCCACAGAAACTTTGATCGTACGTCTGATAGGACGTGCGATTGTACTCTATCGTCGTAGCACCGTTCTCGAAATATCGCACCAGTTCCTTAGGCGGTCGAAGATTGCCGAAACTGTCAAAATACACGACGCGATTGTTCCTCTTCGCGTACACTACCCAGTGAGTACCAGACCCCGTCCAGATTCATGATACTGTTTTTGTTTCGGCGCACACCGCTCGTCGGTAACGTGTTACGCATGAAAACGCCTCTAAAGTATGGTACACGCATACTTCTCGCGAGCTCGTTCAATTGTATATTGGTAGTTGCGCCAGACGGCATTTTTATCGTCTTTTTGACGTTTTTTTTTTCTTTGCAACTACGCCCTGTCCATATTTGTACGGAGCGAGATACAGTCCACGACCCTGTTTCATCGCGCGATCGTGATGTTGCAGCTCTTCGAGATGACATCGCACGGTTTTGCTATCGTTTACCGCCTTCGCCACGTTGGCTGCTCCGCCGATCAAGGACCCGAGTGCGCCCAACATTGGTAGAAACGGTAACGCACCGCCTCGTTTCGCCGTCGGAAGTATCCGCTTTTTCGTCGCCTTTTTCTTCGTCGTCTTCTTCTTCGATTTCATGCCTATGCCGATCTTGGTCTTGGCATTCATCGCTGCCCAGATAGCAGCTGCGGCGGCTCTCTCGCTCAGAGCCGAATCTTTCGCGACGACACGTCCTAGCGCTTTATCGGCGAGTACCTTGTCCGCCGTGTGTCTATCGATGAGATCGTTGCTTCGAGAATACGTAATGTCTCGGCACGCCGCGTCCAACGGATTTATGCCCGCATCACCTCTGGTTAATCGTTTCGTAAGTCGAGTGCCCGGACCGCAAAACTGGTAACCCGGAATATTTAACTCGAAAAGAAGCGCGTTTATCACTCGATTTAGCAGACGCCGCGCGACGCCGACATTCGCTACAATCCTTTATCTTCGGTGTGGGGCCGTCGATATGCGTCCGCTACCACGGCTGATTGTAGTATTCGTCGCAGTGACGATAAAGTTCGAACCTCCGAATCTGCCTTCACGTGTTCCGGAAGCTTGTCCCAGACGTGTTCGATGTATTCACCGTACACGCCTAAGAGTACGATATATATTATAACTGCTCGGCACTCAAATCTCGAATATCGGAAGGATGATACAGCGCGAGATACATTTTGCTACTGCGCGATTCGCGGATTCGCGCCCCTTTAAATAATCGTTCGAGAGCGCGTAGTCTTTAGTGTGAGCATGAAATTCGTGCTGCAACCGCTGACGATACGTGTCACAAACTATGACGTGAAATCACAAATGATGGGAGTGCGGAGAAGCGCAAGCACGGCGAAATGCTGCCGAGTACTATACGCGCGATCATTTGCGGCCCGTCGAATTGTGGTAAAACCAACGTTCTCATAAGTTTGCTCGAGAATCCAAATGGCGTACGTTTCGAAAACGTGTACGTCTACTCGAAATCACTGCAACAACCAAAGTATCGATATCTCGAAAATTTATTTACATCTATCGATGAAATCGGCTACTTTACGTTTTCCAACAATAGCGACATCGTTCCACCGAACGAGGCGCGCCCAAATTCTATTTTTGCGACAAGCAGGATGCGGTGAGAGAATATTTTTCGATGGGTCGCCACGCGAACGTTGACTGCTTCTATTTTTGTCAGACGTACGCGAGGATACCTAAACATCTGATACGCGATAACGCGAACCTGCTGATCCTGTTCAAACAGGATTGTACCAACTTGAAACACGTTTACAATGATCACGTAAACACTGACATGTCCTACGACGAATTTTGCACGTTGTGCCGTGACTGTTGGCAAAAAAAATATGGATTTTTAGTAATAGACAAGAATAGTTCGCTTAAAGACGGGAGATACAGAAAGGGATTTAACGAGTTCGCAATACTGTAACGTGATTAGTCGTTGTTGATACTTCGCCAGAGACGAACATGGCTGATGCGCGAGTGTGAAAAAATCGCGAGAGAGATCGAGAAGACGAGCGAGTCGATCCGCAAGAAACATCGCGCTCTGAAAACCGATAGAATCGAGGAAGACATGGCATTGGACAGACATTTTAAGCCCATTATCAAACTGCTGCGACAAATCGTTGACAGCCTCGATGTGCACGTGATAAAAAGACAGTCGCGCGACGATGGTGCAGCGTCTGCCACCAAGCGCGAGAGGAAGGAAGAAGAAGAGGAGAAGGAGGAGGAAGAGGGAGAGAAAGAGAGTGAGACGTTCGAGCGTTCCGCGATTCCGGATAAATCCGATGATCGATCGCACGATCGTGTACAACCGATAACCTCCACTCCGCGTACGATGATCGTACCGATGATAGAATTGTTGGATAACGTTTTCGAAACGACGGACAACTCTAGCAACAAAGATTCAAAATCAGTTGCAAACGTCGGAAGATCGAGAGGCGTTGCAAGCCTGCTTGGGTCCGCTGGGTCAAAAGTACGTCAAGGCTGTCCTGAGGAGAGCGCGAGATAAACAAAAGAGTGGTATAGATTATGTATACGGCGTTTACCTACACAAGGATATATTGATGTTTGGCAATAAACGTTTCGACGTGGATAATGCTGACAACATAATTATCGACGGCGTACGATACGCCGGTTCACCCGGTTTTTACGAGTTAATTTTCAAGAGAATTCCCGACGATCTCCTTTACACGGAAAACGATATAAACAAGTACAAGAGCATGCTGCTGGCAACGAATGCGCACAAACACAAGCATCATTCGCAGGGCCGATTGAGCAACAGGGGATACAAGAACAAATATGTAATCGCGTTGTTGATGTCGATCACACCCAAGAAACAGAAGAAGAAATCTGGAAAAGGATTACCTCACGCAATGACATTAATGACAACGCGATCGATTACGTGCACTGGGACGATCCCAACGAGCTGATGGATTGTTTACGATTGCTCGATGCTTCGCACCGAGCGGGCAACAACGCTCACGACAACGAGATGCTGTCGATTATCGAAGAACTTTGCGAAGCCGGTCTTATTATAAATTAAATCGCGTATCGATGAAACGAATCAGTCGAGTGGCGTCAGCGAGAAAAAAAAATACTTTTGTCCTTTGTATTACACGTCGAATCATGAAAAAGAAATCCAGCGAAAAGAAAAAAATTAGCTCCGAGAGACGTCGAGGAATTGCACGCTCCGGCGAAGAAGAAATTTTCCACGAAGACGCGTCATAGTTCGAGGATACGACGATTTATGGCAGGCTGATATCGTCGAGATGCATCCGTACTCGAGCTTCAACAGAGGCCATCATTACATACTCACCGTCATCGATGTGTTGAGCAAGTACGCATGGGTCGTACCGCTCAAGAACAAGGGTGGAAGCGAGACGACTGATGCTATTGTTGAGATAATTCGAGCAAGTGGAAGATGTCCTAAAAATTTACAAACGGATATGGGGAAGGAGTTTTACAACGTCGATGTGCAGAAAATCTTGAACGACGTTAATCACTATTCCACGTATTCGACGTTGAAAGCGTCGGTAGTCGAGCGATTCAATTGTACGCTCAAAAGCGACATGTGGAAAATGTTTACACTCAACAGCAATTACAAGTGGATCGACGAGCTACCGCGTCTCGTATCAGATTACAACGCGCGCAAACATCGCACTATCGACATGCGATCCGCCAACGCGAAAAAAAATCGCTGATCCAGCAAAATTCAAAGTGGGCGATTCAGTACGCGTGAGCAAGTACAAGACGATTTTTGAGAAAGGTTACACGCCAAATTGGACCATCGAGGTGTTTACGATTGTTAAGATGCAGCGTACCAATCCCGTAACCTATCTACTCGAAGACTATCGCGGAAAATCCGTCGCTGGTGCGTTCTACGAGCACGAGTTGCCTCGCGCTACTCATCTAGACGTGTATCTCATGGAGAAAGTACTGCGCAGGAAGGGAGACAAGGTGTACGTCAAGTGGCTGAGATTCAATGGATCGCACAATTCATGGATACACAAAAACGTCATTTCATAAAATTTTTTCATGTATTTTTTTCTACATATAAAAAAAAATATATCATTATAAGTATATAAAAATATATCAATATAAGTATTGTATGTAAACGTTTTTTTTTTATTACTCCCCATTCATCATCATCATCTTCGTTTTGGAGTATACAAAAAAAACATACACATAAAGTATTAATAAATAAAGTAAATTAGAATACTAGTATATAATACGTATATAAATGTTAAAAACATGCGATATGTATTATATGAAAGTACAATAATAATAATACTTGTATAAATGTAAAAAAAAAGTTTAAAGTACAATAGTAATATATAATAGCAACATATAATATACACAATACATATATTATATTACAAAGGTATCCGCCAATGTCCCCATGGTAACGGCTCCGTCGAATCCGGTACGACGTATCGTTTGTCGTCGTATGGACTCAGAGCGATTTTCGATTCGGATATCGTGTACACCTCGTGTAATTTAAATCGTATACACGATTGACGGCGAGTCATTTCAATCTCTTCGTTCAAACACTGCGTGTAATCGTCGAACGTTATCGTTCCCGCTACGACGTTATTCTTTACGCCTTTCGCCTTTTTAATGTCCTTCTTGCCATCTACTTTCACCGCGTATATCTTCGCTCTAAATCCAACAAATTCAGTCATTAATATACCGTTGTTCTCATCCTTCATCAGACCGAGTACTTTTTTTTTCGCGAGAGGCATATCGTATACGTTGTCTGCCGGATAATCGCTCGTGTCGAATCTAGCGATATCGCGTTTATAGTCTCGTAAATATACATTGTCGTTAATAAACATTGTCGCATTCTATATAGTAAATGAGACTATACGTGTACATGACTATCGGTGTACATGATCTTGCATTTGTCGTGATACATCGGTGACATGTACTCGTGATGAAATTCGTACAAACAGACTTTCGATATGTCAAGTATGCACATACCCACGTAAATCGGCTTGTTAAATTTCACCTCGAGTTTGCGCATTTCGACGGCAATCAAATTTTTCGCAAAGACGCTGAGGCTGTGAAAATTCGGTTTCGCGATCATTGCCTCCGCGCCGTACCGTCCGTCCCATTTTGTTATTAATTTTACATCAACGTGGTTGCGCATATTCACCATGGTCTTACCGAATACTGCGTTGTTCATTAGTTTATACAAATTTTTTTCGAAATCGTTTTTCGCGAACATTCTAAATTGTGTATTGAGTTCAATGTAATCACAGAGCCATGGAGATTGAGCACTCGATGGATCTTTATTACGCGAAGACCGTGACGAGTACATTGCTGCAAGTTGCGGTAATAGATGACGTAACGCTGCTTATTGTACAACGTCGCTAGAAGTTTATTTTCGCGCTTGCCAGGTTTATCGCGCGTTGGACAGAAAGGTAGGTCAGTGTGTCAGTTGTGTAGATGCTACGGATATTCGAGATCGACTTCGAGAATATAACCGGTAGGTGAATCCGGAGCGATCGTTCTCACGTTCACAGCGTCTTCGACCCACCAAAATTCAGTGTATGGTAAAGGTTGACACATCGCCCATCTGTACAGATTATTCACGTCGTAGTACATCAAGTACGACGACAGTTTCGATGGAACGAACACACTGTACTTGTTATTAGCCTGCGCGTATCTGCCGGAGCATTAACTGAGGCCGCCGCGCGTATACCGCGTTCAATGAACATGACCATATCAATGTCGGTGCACAACTCGAATCTTATGCGTGTATATTTCAGCATAGCGTCCCACGTGAAACCTGGCAATGTATAATAATGCGCGGGATCGAAACAGTAACTCGCGATGCAGCTATTGCGGAAATTTTCGAAAATGTCTGCTAATAACAAGACATCAGTTTTCAAGTACAGATCACTGTACTCGCTGAGCGTTCGAATGGAGAATCGCTTCCAGATGTTTGCGGCGTGAGCGTAATCGCTCTCGGATACTGTATGTTGCCTGTCAACGAACTGAAAAATAATTCGCGCGGTGGTAAGGGCGTGTCCTGCAATTTTTCGATGCAATCAATGTACTCGTACGGAAAAATACTTTTTCGTGTGAATAATTCAAATTCTTCATCTGATAATATTGGAAATTCGGAACATACAATTTTTAATTTATCTTTGTCGAGATACGACGCCAATTTATCAAGGCTTGCATTTAAAAATTTGAAAGAATCAATGAATCTTAATTTTATGCAATTTTTTTGAAAATTCTTTTCATTTGTGTCTTTGGTACTATCGACATGTTTAGTGAATGAAATATATTTTTCTTTAGTTATCGGTAGTATATCTACATGTCCATCGTACACGGTAGCAATTTCCTTAATTATAAAATGCGCGTCGTAGCTTGATAAATTGTGAAATACGACTGGAATATAAAACGAATTTTTATAATTTAAATTACAATTCGAATGCGCTGGACCACGATGTCTATCGGTGAGATGACAATGATCGTGAACCCGTATGTCGTCTGGCGCGAACGGTTTCTCGCAGATGTGATAACGCGTCGCGCTACAGTATGCCTCCCATTGTTGTTTAGATAACGTTTCCATGGGCACTTTGATGGATATTTTTCACGCGATGCGCCAAATTGAGTTGTCGCGCGAACCACGTTATACAGTCTTCATCGCGACGGAAGTGATACGACGATAACGCGTCATCGTACGCACATCGTACATAGTAGCCTATGCTAAACGCATCATGCTGTTGATACGCGTACGATGCGTCTTCCTTGTCGGATTTCGTCTTGCGTAAGACGCATTCCAGATCGGCGTAGATGAACGGCACTCGTTCTCGATTGTTAAATTGTCGAATTAGTTTAGTTGTCGAATTCGAGCCACCTGTCGTCCTCGCTCGGCAGTCGGATGGCGCAGTTGTTGATCTTCTGGCAGTTCACTTCGTGCGACTGCAATTTTTCGCACGAACTAATGAAGGCACCTATAAATAATAAAGAAATTTTTTCTATTTCTTTTTACTGTTTTTATTGACTATTTTTTATTATACTTACCGATCACAAAAATATTTCCTGCTCTCGTTCCCAATAATTTGTGATCTTACAAGGCGGGATAGATTTTTTATCCACGCAAAGTGTCTAATGTTGTCATTGCGTGAATGTTGTAGATACAGGAGATTGACATGCTTTTCCTTTTTGTCATTGGTGAGCCGCAGAGAAAAGACCTGTCTATTTTCGATGCTGTAGACGTTGATCGACACCGCGTTCAACTGTTCGAATTTCGGAATGTCTTTTAATATCATTGGAAATTCGATATCCGCGAGATTTAATACTGCGATGTAATGCGGGTATGATGATTCCCGATTTACATGTCGTTCTGCGGGGTACAGAGCGGCGACCACCGACCACGCGAAACATGCATTGTCCATCGAATAAACACTAATCACCGCTCGTTTCGTCGCTATTTCTCGTGGCACTTCGATGTGACATCCTGCGTGCATTGGATTATGCTTATTCACATTCACTATCAAATTGAGGATTCGCGACAATGCCCACCAGCGTTCCTGGAATTCTTCGAGCGATGCTAGGATAGGCTCGACGACGTGTCGCTCGTATCACTCGCGCATATCGGTGCAACGATATATCTCGCTGTTCTTTGTAATTATGCTCTTATTAGCATGTTTATCCTTCGTCGCAAACTCGCCATTGAACGCGGTGTTCACTTTTACACTGCCGTGTCTTTATACAGCGTCTCGCACTCGCTCGAGCACCACATCGCCAGCGTCTTCTAAAAACCGCCGCGGCTCGATGTGATTAGAGTTTATCACCGCACCTGTCAATATACGACTCTCAAACGCGACATCGATCTCTCGCCAGACAAGAGATCGTTCGTTGCCATTCGTGTATTCGCCACTCGCGTACTCGCCACCAATGTGCACGAAACGTCGCTCCAATTCCAACTTTGCACCCGCGAGTCGCGCAATCCTCGCCACCGCGGATTGTCTGTATCCAATGGTGAGGCGCGGACAAAGCACGACAAAACTCTTCGAGCTGCTCGATGCATTCGTCGCATCGTTGTAGCCATGAGAAACTCCACCAGAGTAGCGACTTGGCCGCACTGTTCCAACAATTCGCGTTCCACTCGCTCGTGGTTTTCCATGTGTTTTTTTTAATATGTGCAAAGTGGACACATGCTGCATGAGAATATAATGTACAAAGGTAGTCTACAATTCGTGCACGACCTGCCGTCTAGCCTACCGAAAGAACCGGTCTCATGCACCCTGACATGATATATTCCTCGTTAATATCAGCTATACGAATCATGCATGATATGCATACGGTTAAAGAATTATCCATTGTATAATAATTGTGGATCACACAGTGCTTAGTACGGGCATTCAATGTACGAATTTCTGGAGACAACATGAATTTTTCTACGCGATCCATTTCATACTCGCTCATATCACTAGCACATCCACTATCGTCGGATAGTATTTTTTCGTCGGACGACTCTTCATTATATTCTCAAAGTCTACTTCCACTTCATCAAATACTTCGTTTCTAATATTCGCGAACTGTTCCTCATCCACATTTCTAATATATTGTGCTACGTCGACTCTGTCCTCAATGTTACCGATATTCTCGAACTCTACATCCATTATGTCCTCAAATTCTATTTCCAATGCTTCAAATAACTTGTCTGCATTTACACCATTCATGTCCTCAATGTCTGCATGATATCAGCCATACTTTTCACATTACACTTATTGCAATTCGGTAATTTTTAAAAACGTCAACTGAGATGCCGCGCGCTTATGACCCATTATATATTTTATTTGCGACTTCTTTGTTCCTTTGTCTATCCTCCCTATTGGGTTGCAGTATCGGCGACATGTCACCGATCTCTTCTTACAAAAAAAAAATATCGTTATCAGTTTCTCTCTCTTAACGCATCGCGACGTGTCACCCGATCTCACGATTCTTCCTAGATAAATATCATTATCAACGTTTCTGATCTTGAAAGAAAGAACTGTAAGAATGCAGTACTACATGGGCTGAAAAGTCCCGGGATTTTTAATGAAAACAAGCGTTTTTTGTGCAAAGTTATATTTATTCCTCAACATAGTTGCCTTCAAGGGCGATACACTTGGTATAGCGATTTTCCAACATTTCAATGCCTTTTCTGTAGTACGAAACGTCCAAGCCTTCGAAATACGCCTCGGTTTCCGCGATGACTTCCTCATTCGATGTGAATCTCTTTCCCTGGAGCCACCGCTTGAGGTTTGGGAACAGATAATAGTTGCTGGGGGCCAAGTCTGGAGAATACGGTGGGTGAGCAACCAATTCGAATCGTAATTGGTCCAATTTGACCATCGCTTTCAAGGACGTGTGTGACGGTGCGTTATCGTGATGGTACAAAACTTTTTTCTTCGCCATATGGGGCCATTTTTTTCTTTATTTCGTCATTCAGTTTGTCCAATAACGCTGCATAATACTCTCCCGTAATTGTTCTTCCCTTCTGCAGGTAATCGATGAAGATTATGCCATGCGCATCCCAAAAAACGGAGACCATAACCTTCCCGGCCGAGCGTTGGTCTTTTGGCCGCTTTGGTCGGCTTTCGTGGCTTTTCAGTCACTCTGCAGACTGCCTATTGGACTCAGGCGTATGGTAATGGACCCACGTTTCATCCATCATCACAAAACGTCGAAAAAAGTCCTCGATTACGCTGCAACAACGCCAAACCGATCGTTGAATCATCAACGCGCTGCTGTTTTTGATTGATGATCAGCAAACGCGGCACCCATCGTGCCGATAGCTTTTTCATCTCCAAAATATCGTGCAAAATGTATCCCGCCCGTTCTTTTGAAATGCCCACGGCCTCAGTTAACTCGCGCAACTTCACTTTACGATCACTCAAAACGATTCGATGCACTTGCTTTGCGATTTCCGCATTCGTAGCCTCTTTTGGCCTCTTTTCCAGAGCGAGGTGCGTCTTCGGTGCTTGTACGACCCATTTTAAATTCACTAAACCACCGATAAACTGTTGTTCTCGAAGGAGCAGATGTGGGATAACATTTCTGCAACCATTTCAATGATTGTTCAGAAGTTTTTCCCATCAAAAAACAATGTTTGATCAAGATGCGATATTCCTGTTTTTCCATTTTTTTTACAAAGGTGAAAGTAACGTCACTTAAACGACTGTAGCTTGTAAACGAATGAACGAAATGTCATGAAACTTCATACATAAACTAGTGACAGATGAATCTCTCGAAATGAATCATGTTTATTTTCTAGGCATCACCTATTAATAAATCCCGGGACTTTTCAGCCCATGTAGTATAATTTCATCATCTATCCCTCATTGAAGGTGCTGTGTGTAGCAGCCGATACATCGATGATGTGTCACCGATCTCCTAAACAAAAGTCCACGTTATAGTGGACGCATTTTTGGGGTGAGTGTTGGGGTGGGTGTTGGGGTGTCGGTGGTAATCTCGCAACGCATTTTTGGGATAGACGCGGAGTCCGCGGCGACAGTTCGAAACGCACTTTAGGATGGACGTGGGTTCCGCGGCGGCGGTGGTGGCACTGGTGCCTGCGGCGGGGTGTGGAATGGCGGCGGTGGCGGCAGCGTCTGCGGCGATGGGGTGTTGGATGGCGACGGTCCCAATAATATGTGACATCACAACATACGGCGATATATATCATCATATCAGTAAACACTGATAGCGCTGGGACTCATCATATCAGTAAACACCAATAGCGCCGGGACTTCCCGCACCTCCCCTCCCTTCCCCGCGTCTACCAGTACTCCCCGCGCCTTCTCCCCCGCGCCTATGAGTATCCCCCGCGCCCCGCGCCTCCCTCAGAGGAGCCTGGATTAGAACCACCACTATTATACCACTAACACGAAAATCTAAGAGACACATATTTTTTTATACGTGCGCTAACTCATGTTTAAGGGATGAAACACCTCTTTGAAAAAAAATGGTATTTTTCTTTCGAGCCAAATATCAGAAATATAGAAAATAGACAAAAATTTTTTAAACAAAAGTTGTAGCGGTTTTAGCAATACTTTAAAGTTATAAAGAAAAAAAATTTTTTTTGTTTAACAAAATACCCTCATACCCGTAATTTTCTTAAATTTTCAATTTTTTTTACCAAATTAAAGATTGTTTTTCTACAAACTCAACCATAATAAAGTTACATTACGACATATTGTTTTTCGAGAATTAATTATTAACACTTCCATATATACGCTCCATGTTCATATGCGTAAATAATTGTCATCGGAACCAACGAATAAGGAAATTGACATAATTGATATTTATAATATTACAAATTACAAATAATGTTAAGAGTTATAATAATTTTTATTATTTTTCCTTAAAGTGAGTAAAACTTTTTTATTCATCTCTGTACATTATTTTCTTATGATATTTTAAGATTATGCTCTTAAAGTTATTTCCAGTTTTATGCTTTAATATCTTATTTACTTTACGTAATAATTTCAAAACGTATATATTATACTTAATAATTAAATAATTAAAACATATAAAAAGAAGAGCATAAAAAACCACAGCACAAGTTATAGTTTGTGATATTTAATTATTTTACATTAATTAAAACATTAAACGTTTCGGCCACAATCTGGCCATCTTCAATAATTCAATAATATTCTTAAAACGCAAAGTTACATCTAGTTGACATTAAATTCAACAGGTCAATTCAATTCGGGTGTTGTAATTAAATAAACGTGTTCTTTTCTATGTGAAGATGCTTCATACAATAATGTTACCAATTGTCATATCACGAAAAGAGTAGAACAAGAATTTCCAGATTCTAATTTAAAATAAATTTGTGTATCATTAATATCTTCTAGTCGGAATATAAAGAAATAGAATCATTACCTGTTTTAGCAAAAAACTAAACGATGAATCTCAAGTACCTCTTTTGCATAATTAGAATTTTGTCGTGACATTATGTGTTGTTATTTGTCATATCATGTATTTTACCACTATTTATATATATGAGTCAACAGTTTAGAAAGTTCTAGAATTATTTATTAAAAGAAAGAGAGATAAGAAGAGGAAGATAAACATCAGGCAAACCTTCCGTGTCACTTTGCTTATTGATATCTCTTGTTTGTCTTTTTATATGTATCATTTCCGAAATTCTTCTTTTCATTAATTATTCTTCTCTATCTAAAATTCTTATGTTATCCCAATTCATGCATCTCATTCAAACGGTAACGTGAAACCACTGAAATTTCGGAAGAAGGTTTTCTTATGTCAGCCTTATATTCTTTTATCCGAGTTTTTAATTTCCTTTTAGTTTGGCCAACATAAGACGATTCACAGTTTAAACAATTGATTTTATAGACTACTCCACAATGGTCATCCTTAGGCAAAGAATCCTTTCCCGTCTTTATAAATGTATCATTTTATAAATGTTCATTTTATTCGTAGATTTATAAGCTATATTAAAACCATGAACATTTTTTAAATTTTTCAGATACTTTGCCCAAGTATGGTATCGTAAAAAATTTTTTCTTAAATAAAATATAAAATATCAAAATATATTTTATATATCACAGAAATAAGACTTATAATTTCATTATATTATATTCCATTTATGCAAATTTATATTTACTTTTTAAAAGTAAAGCAGTATCTGAAAATGTATTGTAAAAGGAAATTTATTTAATTACCTGAAATTATTTTACTAGATTTTGATGCTTTTATAATAACATTTATTGGCATAAATAAGGTTTCTTGTACATTTGGTCCAAATACCCTTAGTTTCTTTCAATACAATAAATAAAGGTGACAGCAAATTTTATTACACGATATTATTGGTTACATGGTGTATGAGTGTGTTGTTGATGATATAGACTGCACAACACACTCTACTTTCTTTACTTCTTCATTAGACAATGATCTTCCAGAATGAATTTCCAATTGGAAACCACTTTGTTCAGAATTAAAAACATTTTCAAATCCGAACTGTTCGATAAGTGGTTTCACTGTTTTCAGAAAATCATTAGGTGTATTTTGCAACTCAATCTTCTAGTTACAAATTTCGTAATTTTTTCTCGAAACAATTCGGTCGGACTTTTTAAATGTTGATACTTAACTGTGAGATGCTTTAAATATTGAATTTAAATTAGCTACTTCTTCTTGAACTTGTAAAGTCCACATTTGTAGATCGATATCATGAATTATGAATCCTGATTCAACAGCTACAATAAATTTATCATGTGTAAATTTGGAGATATAAGATAATTTTTCTATATGATTTTTGTGCGAGAATGCACCGCGCGGAAAGATTCGAGTGAGAGAACGGCACACGGTTGATATGATACACGACAGTAAAGAGAACTCCGTTTCTTTTTAATTTAACAAAAGAATTTTCTTTAATATGATCAGTTACAAAGTCAGAAAATATAATTAATTAAATATTAGATTAACAGAATATCAAATGCGGACACCTTTTCCAAATTGTAGTTGGAATCGCGGTGATGGAAAATTTCGGCGATTTTCTCGGCACTTCTCGAAAAGATTCGTTTTAAAGCGGTTTCACTAAGCGGTTAGCACGGCGGTTTTACGAAGCGATATAGTAGCGAGACTATGACTCTAAGAAGTCTAGAAACTCTAAGCGATGTAAACGGTCTAAGCGGTGTAAACTATCTAAGCAATCTGCCCCGGAGGAACGGCGAGATCGAAGCATTTATTGCTTTCGGTCTGGGCTTTCTTCTTGGGAGAAATCCAATTAAATTTTGCCACAATCGTAATTATCACGTGGCATTGGTTGTACAAAATTGATTGGCGCTTTCGATTCTTTTCTAACGACGTTCAACGTAACAGTCATGCGCGACAGAAAATCCGTACGCGGGATTGGTGACAGCGCGTGACGTATTCGTCGGAGCGCGGCGCTCGCGTGCGCGAATTGAATTGTTCTAGAACTTTCGATTGTCCGTTGCCGGTGCCTGTTTGCGTGTACCGAATTGTTTTGAAAAGACTAAAGAACGATGAATCCCTGACTTTGACGAGGCTTAATGTCAGGCTCGAGATGAAATCACGAGCTCGCCTTGTGCATGCGCTCAATAACAATCACTGTCGGTCGATCGAAGGAGTTCTTACCTTTTTTTTCGAATTACCGATCTCAAACAATTTTTCTATATGATTTTCCACCTAATGTAGTTATTCTTCTCATCGTTTTAAATAACGTTCATATGAAACTCTTCTAAATTTATTTTGCATTGATGTCGTCTACGTTCCTGCTCTTAACCAACATCTACTAAATCGTGTACAGTGTATCCAAAATTCTTGTCTCCACTTTTCCTATTGTGTAATATTTTGTAAATACGACCATATATCTCCGTACCAGAAATCTGGCTGGCTTAAGATTTGGCAACGTTTTATTCTCCACTTGTGCTGTTTTGTATTTTCTCTCCTGTGCTCAATACTTCTCTATATGTACGACGTCTCCTTCAGTTGAACTCTGAGTAATATTCCTCTTTGAATCCTCTTGTCACAAGATACCAAGATATTTATTTTTCTCCATATATTAGTCCACTAAGTTCCGTGCCGCTTTCTCTATACCTCTGTCAAATATTTTCATTCCCTTCCTGATTCAATAAAAACCTTTCCCTCTCTATCCTTTCCTTCCGTTGCCTCGCGTTTCATTGCGTCACTCACAGTATTTAAACTGATGTAATTGATGTGTTTGCGGGTATATGTGCATGTGTATATGTAAGTAAGTTTTGTGTGTGTGTGTGTGTGTGTGTGTGTGTGTGTGTGTGCGGATGTATATGTGTATGTATGATTTCAGCAATTAGTTCACCTTTTATTGTATTGTTATCTTATTCTGGTTTTGTTATTAGTAGGCTTTGTAACAGTAATTCTGCTGACGCCATTTGCAAGCTATTGTCTATTTATTTATGTTTATGTTAATCTATAATTTATTGTATCATACTTTATATTTATTACTCTGTTAACATGTAGTCTTTTTCGTATAACTTTGCTAAACTAAATTAAATTAAATAAATAAATTAAATTAAATAAACTAAATTAAATTAAATTAAATTTTAGCGAATGATTCCTTTTGTTTTTATTTTTTTCATTAACATCCCAATTCCGCCAATTCTCAACAGCTCGTCTTTTATAAGAACTGTCAAAGTCTGCGTCATCATTTAAACATTGAGGATGAGAATTTAAATTATCTTCACTTCAAGCTTCTTCATTATCTTCATTATTTCATAATTATACAGTTCTTGATAATCGAAATAGGTCTCTTCTGTTACTTTCAACCCATTATAGTGAAAAATGCTATCCAGCAATAATTTTTGTATATTTTCTTTTAATTATATTTCTGCTTTAGTTACTGGTGTTTCTGTTAGATATATTGAACTTATAGATGCTATGAGGACAAGTCAATAAGTTCTTAGAAAATCTGTCAGAGGGCACTCGCAGTGTCATGTCACATTACTTTTTGACAAGTAGCATCTTTCAGCTGATTACTGTCAAATTTTGAGCGGAATTCATCGCATGATTTCATTTCTGTGAACGATTAAAGCGAACAACCTTTGTATCTTTTGCAAAATAGAAAAAAACGAGTTTCATGCAATGATCAAACATCTACATATGAAAGGTTTAACGCCGAAAGAAATCAAAATCGAGTTGGATAATGTTTATGGCACATCTGCACCAGCGTTTGCGACTGTATATAATTGGGTGAATGAATTTAAACGTGGTCGTGCATCCACATGTGATGCACCTCGTTCGGGATGTCCAATTGAAGCTGCTACGCCAGAAATCATCGATAAAGTCTACGATATTGTTTTGACTGATTGACAAATGAAAGTGCGCAAGCTTGTTGAGGCCATAGGCATATCACTGGCACATGATTTCAATTTTGCACGAACAATTGGGTATGAAAGTATCTATCGACGAGATGGATGCCGCGTTTGCTCACTATGGATCATAAGCACGACCGTGTGATGATTTCAAAACAATGTTTGGAGATATCAACGTAATCCAAATGAATTTCTGCGTCGATTCATTACTGTGGATGAAACATGGATCCATTACTTCACACCCAAGACGAAGGAACAGTAAAAACAATGGACTTCGCCGAGTAAACCAGCTCCGAAGAAGGCGAAGACCGTGAAGTCAGTCGGAAAGGTGATGTCCACAATTTTTTGGGATACACGCGGTATAATTCATATCGATTCCGTCGAAGCAAACGATCAATGGCAGTTACTACTAGTCTTATTGGACCATTTCAACATTTTAAAGAAAAAAACGTCCCCATTTAACGAAGAAGAAAATGCTCTTCCATCAAGACAATGCACGGGTTCACACGTGCCCGGCACCGACCAAATTCAACGAATTCCGCTACGAATTGCTTCCCCATCCAGCCCCCCCATTTGCCAAATTAATTAATTTAGCCCCCTACGACTATTTCCTGTTTCCATATCTGAAGAAATGATTCAGACGAAAAAGATTCATCATCAGAGAGCAGCTCATCACCGAAACAGAGGCTTATTTTGAAGAGTTGGACAAATCATATTATTCGGATAGCTTGAAAAAGTTGAAGAATCGTTGGATCAAGTATCGAACTGAAAGGAGACTATATTGAGAAATAAAAATGAATTGATGAAAAAATGTGTTTTATTATGTTTTTCTAAAAATTTATTGACTTACCCTCTAACAACATTAAGTGGATTAATACTCATTTCCAAAGATTAAACTTGGCTTTGAATCGTAATACAAAAACAATTTAATAAATTGCACAGATATGGTTATGACAAAACTACTGCACTGACTGAACGTAAAAACTGCTACGTAAATAGTCTTACAGGGTCCATTATGAAAGTAATGCGCATGATTTTATTGTGACGCGAATATCCATCGCAGCGGGGTAAAATGGGTCGGGAAATGTGATGGGGGGTCTGCCCTTCCAAGGCAGCCGGTCGCCAGTTTGCTCCGAGCAGTCTGAGTGGAAAGACGTGCCTCCGCGTGAAGTGTGTTTTTCGACTTTGTAACACGGCGCGATGGAGCGTTCGCTTGAACAGCGATACTCCATCAAGTTTTGCGTGCGACTTGGAAAGAATGCAACCGAAACATTCCAGATGCTTCAAGAGGCCTTCAAGGACGACTGCATTTCAAGGTCACAGTTCGGGAGGTGGCACAAGGCGTTCAAGGAAGGCCGGGAGGAAGTCGCCGACGAACCCCGTTCTGGACGCCCAACAACGGTCAGAACCGACGAAAACGTGAATCGTGAGTGCAAAGTTTTGCGTTCCGACCGTCGATTGAGCATCCAGTACATCGCTGACACCCTAAACATGTCCACATTTGCGGTACATGGGATAGTGACGGAGAATCTGCAAATGCGCAAGGTCTGCGCGAAGCTTGTGCCGAAAGTGTTGACGGAAGACCAGAAAGAACTTCGAGTTTCGCGCTGTCAAGAATTGTTGGATTTGATTCAAAATGAGCCGGACTTTTTTTTGTTTCCAGCTACGACTTTTTTTTGTTTCCCCGTCTGAAGAGAGAGCTGAAAGGAAAGCATTGGGAGTCCGTGGAAAACATCCAAAAGCATGTTACAACGTTCCTAAGAGACATTCCCGTCGAGGAGTTTCAGCGTGCCTTCCAGGCGTGGCAGACACGTCTCCGCAAGTATATTGATTCAGGGGGAGAGTATTTTGAAGAATTTTGAGCATTTGTATCGCTACGATCAATAAATCTATTTTTCCCAGAAAATGCGCATTACTTTTATAATGAACCCTGTATACTGTCCATTTGTTACTTACTTATTTTGAATGAACTATACATGAACTTATATCATAAATTACCGCCCAGTTATTATCTAATCACTTATATCAATGGCGCATTCAACAGTAAAGAACGCTACGGAACTATCCGCTGAATGGCGTACTTTCCGCATCGCTCCCTCAACATGTTACGGGAGTGGACGTCATCCTATTGAGCGGAATTTTTTTTTCATAAACTTCGGTTCGACAATATCTTCGTTCAGTCAAGTCACAGACTAGGCATTTACAACTGTGTCAAGACCAAGCAGCATTTCAAATTTCAGCCGATCCACGCCTTCTTCAAATAGCTTCTCAACTGCACTCCTCCTCCGTGTCCACATTCGAAATCTTCGTCTAATCTGATTGTTGCTGATTCATTTAACGAAAGATAGATATCGATGTCAATAATAGTAATTCTTAGTCAGTCAGTGTCCTTCGTACGCAGTAATGAGTCTTTCAGGCATGATTTTTTATTACTTTCCAACTTTCATTTTCATAGAATTGATTAGCGTTTTAATGTTGAATTTTTCCATTTATAACCTTGCATAATACTAGCTAAAACTAAAAGTGATTCACTGTGTCTGATACTGACTGACCAAAATATCAAGAACCAGTTTTTGAATAATTCATAGTAATATTTGCGATATATTGGGTCATCTAAAAAGTATCCGCGGTTTTTTGTCACTAGATGTATGTTGATGGTCATATATCTAGTGACAAAGTACCGCGGATATTTTTTAGATGACCCAATAGTTTGTGATTTGTGATCAAGATGAATCCTTATTTTCGAGATAATTAATTATAATCTTAAATCTTAATCTTTTTTTGATAAATTAGTTTTTCATATTCTCTATTCCGATATTTCCATCATTTTCTTATTTTCGTTCATTTTTCTTTTTTTTTTCTTTTATTCGTTTAGAATTTAATTCTGGCATTTAAATTCTCGAGGTAGGAGAACTTACTATGACAGGATAATTTTTATTTACAATTTATTTATGTTACAAATTAGAAAACAAGGAACATAAAAAACAGCACAGGTTGTCGATTGTGATAATAAAACTTACATCAATGAAAAAAAATTTTTTAAGCGTTTATCAATACAACATATCAATCAATAAACAATTAAACGTTTCGGCCACAATCTGGCCATCTTCAGTAATTAAAAATCTTCTTAAGACGCAAATTTACATTTAGTTGAGTTAAATACAACAGTCGGTTGTTAAAATAAAATAAAAGTATTCTTATTTGTGTGAAGATACATCGTACGGTAATCTTACAACGCCAGTTATCATATCCGGACAATGTAGAACAAGAATTTCCAGATTCTAATCAGAACAAAATTGTATATCGTTAATCTCTTATACTCGAAACATAAAGCATAGACGCGTTATCTGTTTTACAGCCAAAAAACTAAGCGGTGGATCTCAAATATCACTTTCGCATACTTAAAATTTAATCGTGACATTGTGTGTTGTTACTAGTCATAACATGTATTTTACCATTATTTATATACCGAATCAAAACTCTCGAAAGTTCCAGAACAATTATTGAAAGAAAAGGAGAACCTACCTAAGAAAAGGAAGATAAATATCAGGCAAACCTTCCGTGTCACTTTGCTTATTGATACCTCTTGTTTGTTTTTTTATACCAGGTGTAAGTTTTTTCCGGTTTAACTAAGAGATGGCTCCAGCGAAAAGTACGCAGCGTATTAATTTGACACATACGCCATTTTCTTCGTCTGACATTTAACTACAAACACACACAAGTTGAGTCCGCCAAAAACTAACGTCTTTGTTTTATCAGTGATCATGTCGAGTTTTGTGCCTGAAAAAGAACATTTGCGACACTCATTGCTTTTTTTATTTAATCAAAAGAAAAAGGCTGTTGAAAATCATCGTTTGCTGGTAGAAACATACACGCTCCATCGATTAGAACATGTGAGACATGATATCGACAATTTAAAAATGGTGATTTCAATGTGAAAGACAGTGAGCGCTCTGGTAGACCACAAAAATGCGAAGACGAGCAATTGCAGGAGTTATTGGATGAAGACCCAACTCAAACTCAACGGCAATTAGCAGAAGCATTACATGTACGAGGGGTATCCAGAAAATAAGTTCCGTTTTTTTTTTACAAATAAAGTTTTTATTGAAAAAATCTAAAATTTACATGGATAATACTTGATAACTTCTAGTCTTTTTCTACATAATTCCCGTCAATCTCAATACATTTTGTATATCTGGAAACAAGCTTCGAAATCCCTTCTGCATAGAAACTTCCCGCCAGTTCTTTAGTCCAGTTAGTTACAGCTGTCTGAACTTCCTCGTCGCTTTGGAAGCGTTTTCCGGCCAAGGACTCCTTCAGTTTCGTAAAAAGATGGTAGTCCGATGGTGCTAGATCCGGGCTATACGGTGGGTGGGTCAAAACATCCCAACTAAACTGATTCAGCAATGGGAAAGATCAATAAACTCGGTAAATGGGTCCAACACAATTTGAATGAACGTCAAATGGAAAATCGCAAAGTCACTTGTGAAATGCTGCTTCAACGCTACGAAAAGAAATCATTTTTGCATCGAATTGTGACGGGTGACGAAAAATGGATTTATTTTGAAAACCCGAAGCGAAAAAAATCGTGGCTTTCACCTGGCGAAACCGGCGAAACTCCATCAACACCAAGGCCAAATCGCTTCGGCAAGAAGACCATGCTCTGTGTCTGGTGGGACCAGAGCGGTATTGTGTATTATAAACTCTTGAAGCCCGGCGAAATCATTAATACACAATGCTATCGCCAACAAATGATTAATTTAAACCACGCATTAATCGAAAGACGACCGGAATGAGCCAGAAGACATGGCAAAGTGATTTTGTTACACGACAATGCGCCGTCTCACACAGCAAAACCAGTGAAAGACACCTTGAAATCGCTTGGATGGGACATCCTTCCGCACCCGCCGTATTCCCCAGACCTGGCGCCATCTGACTATCACTTCTTCGCATCAATGGGGTACGCTCGTAGAGCAGTACTTCAGCAATTTCGAGGAAGTTGGAAAATGACTCGACGAATGGTTTGCCGCAAAAGACAAGCAGTTTTTCTGGCATGGTATTCATAAATTACCTGAAAGATGGGCGAAATGTGTAGAAGCCGATGGCCAATATTTTGAATAAAAAAAAATTAATTTCCCTTGAAAATGAAGTGTTTTTTTTTTTACCAAAAAACCGGAAAAAACTTATGCATACACCTGGTATGTATCATTTCCGAAATTCTTCTTTTAATCAAAGATTGTTCTGTGTCTAAAATTTCTATATTCTCCCAATCCAAGTCATGCATCCCGCTAAAACGATAACGCGAAACAACGGAAATCTCAAAAGACAGTTTCCTTACATCCGCTTTATGTTCCCTTATCCGAGTTTTTAACTTTCGTTTTGTTTGGCCCACGTATGATAATCCGCAGTTTTGACAGTTTATTTTGTAGACTAATCCGCTTTTTTCATACTTGGAAAGAGAATCTTTTCCCGTCTTAATAAATTTGTTCATTGTATTCATAGGTTTATAGGCTATATTAAACCCATGAATATGTGAAAGTTTTTTGAACTTTTCAGATACACCACCAAGATATGGTATCGTGAAAAATTTTTTTGAAACAAGATTCGAATTGTTTTTTACACGTTTCTCTTCCAAGTTAATTTTATTCGTTAATGTTTTAATTCTGTTGTTTATGGTGGAGAAAACAAATTTCAACGGATAATCGTTACACAAGAATACATTAATTAGTTCAACAATGTTTTTTTCAAAGAATTTAGGATGAGACAAAAATATAATTCTATCAAGTTGACCGATGATAACACCTCTTTTAAAATTATAATCACTTTTATTTAAGATATATTTTTATTTATGTTAGTTTGCGTTGTCTCTGAGGAAGGCTCAAAAGTGAATCGAAATATGTAAACGCATTTTAATGAAGTATCACATTTCATAGATATATTATTTGAGCGACATCTTCTGCGCTTGACTTCTACTGCCCGTATCTTTTCCAATTCTTTGATAGTAATTCTAATTGCACAATAGAAAATGAATATTTAAACGATAGACCGAGTTCAGAAATGTCAGATTCAGTTTCTGAACGTTGTACTCCATTAAAAAGTGACCAAAGAAGATGAGATTCAAAAGAGGTTTACAATGTGAAAATTGCAATTAAGGAGGAACAAATAAAAGCGATGGAATAGTTAACAAAAAAAAGAACAATTCGATTCAGAGAGAAAAATACGAACTATTAAAACAAGTTTTTCTATTTCTTATGAAACTATTTCTTATGAAAATGTAACTATGTAACGTTATTAATAATAAATTTTCATTTTCACATACACATATTTGTTTATTTTGAACACTTTATTTACTTAGTATGCTTTAATTCTATTTTCATTACTTTATATACTCAATTTACAAATTATTTGCAATATAACTTCTTTTTTCAACTGCTTCTCGAGCCATAGATAGATCTTCAAATGTTTCCAGTACAGATGTTCCAGTCAGAACAATAAAATATATGAAAAGATGTTTTAAGTAAAATTTGTATAGTTTTTTTACACGTGACGAATTTCTCAGACGTGAGATTTTCTAACAATTCAATGTAATTTTAAATGCAACAATTTCTTAAAAATTTATATTTTAAGATACCAATCTTATACAATAATTTTATTATGAAAGAATGGATTTGGAATAAAATTGTTTTTAATTTTTATTCATAGAAGAAATTAAATGTCAAAGAAATAATAATAAGGTTAATATGTATATATATATATATATATATATATATATATATATATATATATATATTAACCCTGATATTATTACAAACATATATATATTAGGGGTTTGCATTAAAAGTTATTGTTCACGTTTAGATGACAGTAGCTGCGTATGCTATGGTCAGAGACATCTGCTACTTATATCATTTTAAAGTGTGAACATTTCCTACTATAATAAAATTCAGTCAACAGACGTCATCCTTGGTTACATATGTGCTTTTCTATAACTGAATTAAAATGGGACATGATAAGTTGTTTTTCTGATGTGTACTTCTACACTATTTTGATTTGAAAAAAAGTGCAGCTGAAACTCATCGATTGCTTGCGGAAATTTATGGTGAATCTGCTCCATCGGAAACAGTATGTAGAAACTAGTTTCGACGATTCAAAAGTGATTGTGACGTTCACGACAAACAAAGCAATGCTCTGTATTTGGTGGGATATGGAGGGTGTCGTGTGTTATGAGCTGCTTAAACCGAATGAAATAATCACCGCCGAGCGTTATCAACAACAATTGAAACGTTTGAATGATAATTTGATGCAAAAACGACCATCAATTGCATCAAATCGTCGAAAGGTGATTTTACTCCATGATAACGCTCGGCCGCATGTTGCTATAATCGTGAAACAAACACTGATGGATCTCGAATGGGAGGTTCTCCCGCACCCTGCGTATTCTCCGGACTTAACACCAAGCGATTATCATCTGTTCCGATCGATGCAACATGCTCTAGAAGATACACACTTCCATAATTATAGCGAAATCGAAAATTGTTGAATGGATTGATTCAAAAGACAGACTATTCTTTCGTCGTAGAATTCAATTTCTGCCTGAAAAGTGGCAAAAAGTCATAGCTTCCGAGGGAAAATACTTTGATTGAGATATTCATATATTTTGTTATTGAAATAAGTGTTCAAATACAAAGAAAAAACAGTAACTTTTAATGCAACCCCCTAATATATATATATATTAGGTGTTGGAATTAATTCGTAGCGTTTTACAAGTGATGGGAAGTACTTTCATTAATGTATTTTTTAATGCTCATGTGAAATAAATAACATTCTTTCATTAAAAAACGCTACGAATTAATTCCAACACCTAATATATATATATATATATATATATATATATATATATGTTTGTGTCAATTGACTATTTTGACAACATTTACAAACTGTCATGTTTTATTGCATACAAAGATATATATTGATATCCTGTATACATCACACTTCTTTTTTAAATAAAATATGCTAATACATATATATAAAGAATTTTCTACAGATTGGTTAGTTCAGCGACAGAACCAAATGTACGTATAAATATATATTCTATATATATATATATATATATATATATATATATATATTCTATAAATTGATTATTATGGCAACTGTCGTCGTAATAGTCGATTTATAGAATATTTGTACGTACATTTAGTCCTGTCACTGAACTAATCAATTTATAGAAAATTCTTTATATTGAGTCATCTAAAAAGTATCCGCGGTACTTTGTCACTAGATATATGATCATCAACACATCTAGTGACAAAAAACCGCGGATACTTTTTAGATGACCCAATATATACGTATTGGTATATTTTATCTAAAAAAGAAGTGTGATGTATACGTCAGAATATCAATGTACACCTTTGTATGCAATAAAATATGAATTTTCTGATTTGAGAAAATTCTTTATACAGGGTGTCATGAATATACGGCCCCACTTGTTCCGAGCAGATAGAGTGGATTAAACTGAGTAGAAAAATCCTCTACCATTTTGTAATGCTCGCAATAATTAACGAGATATTAATGTTTAAAAATAGCCGAATATGCACGTCCTCTCGATCTATTATTGCTGAAAGTACGGCCCACTGAGCGCGCGGGCCGCGAGGAGCGGGGCTTACCGTCGCGAGCTCAAAGGGCGCGGCGCGCCTGCTAGGCCATTCCCGCTCCTCGCGGCCCGCGCGCCGTGTGCTCGGTGTGCCGTACCTTTGACAATAATAAGTCGAGCGGACGCGCGTATTCGGCTATCTTTAAACGTTAATAATCTTAATTATTGCGAGCATTACAAAATGGTAGAGGATTTTTTCTACTCAATTTAGTCCACTCTACCTGCTCGGGACGAGTAGGACCATATATTCATGACACCCTGTATATATAAATGCGGCAAGTTGCCATGATAGTCAATTGGTAAAATGTATTTGTACATACATTTGTCCTGTCGCTAAACTAATCAATCTATAGAAAATTCTTTATACATTAGCATATTTTATCAAAGAAGAAATGTGATATATACATCAGAATATCGCAATGTACGTCTTTGTATGCAATAACTCGCATTTCGCAAGTTTTCTTCAAATCCATTCTAGAATGTCAACATTATGTGAATTATTTATATGTAGAAATGAAAATAAGTAGAACAATCTTCAATAGTCTTGATCTTGATAAATATTATCAAAGTCATAATCTTAAACAACATTTAAGAGGTTTTAATTATCGTTTGAGCACTTTGGGCTATGTTAATGCCGACGATAACTTTCAAGCATTATAACTCAAAAAGTACTTTATGAAAAAATATTTTATTATAGTGTTTTGACTCTCTAGGAATGCATATTAGAATATGCAATGAAAAACGTTCTATTTTAAAAAATTAATATGACCTTGATCTAACCTTGACGACGATATTTAAGATCAAATTAATAATATCAGTAAATAGATCTTTTTGATCCCTGCAATTTTTATTCGGGTCACTTTCCTTGAAAATGTGTGCTTTTGGAGATCATAGAGAATCCCAATCTTTTTGAATATCCTGTATACTTTCAGAGTCGTGAATTCTTTTGAATTTTTAATTCTGATTGGCTAATTCTTACAGTATGTCTTATGGTTACTGTTAGAGCCTGAACACAGAGGAACAAGAATTAGATATTAAGATTTCAATCTATCAGAAATTGATCACATCGGAATTACACGGTTTCTGATAGGTTGAAATCTTAATATATAATTCCTCTATTGTGCGCAGGTCCTTAAACACAATAGAAAGGAACAAGTAATAGGAACTGAGAATAAGAAATTTCAACCATCAGAAAATCACCATAACATACTGAAACGCGCCTTCTCTATACTAAACTATAGAAAACCGCAGCCCGATGGAAAAAGAAAAGAAAGACAATACGGATACATGTCTTTTGGACTCTTTCCCATATTGTACTATCTCAACTGAAAACATGATTCACAGGATCACGTGACTAGACTATAGTTTGTGTCATTAAGAGTAAAACGTCAGAATGATACAAATAGCGCTAATAGTACTTCCCGAACGCAACGTCTATGACTACGTTTACACGTACCAGTAAAACCGTTTTAGTTAAAATCGGTGTTAGATATCGTGTAAATGTCCTTAATACTGATATTATTAAAATCGTTTTAGTAAATACAAACCTCTTCAGAAAGAGATTTGGCGTTATAAAACCGTTTTAAGAAAGCCGTATAAACAGTTTTCAATCGGTTTTACATAATAAAAATTCGGTGTTACCAACTTTAGACACTTTATAAAGTTAAAAAACGGTTTTAACTAAAATGGTTTTACCAGTGCGTGTACAAGTAGTCTATCTTTTTAGTATTAATAGAACAACATGAGCCAATCAGCGAATTCCTGACAAGAAAAGTAGTATATATCTTTATGCGAGTGTCTTTGTTTAGGAATTGGGACACTCCTACTCCTTGATAATTCGCTTCAGTATGTTAGAGCTCACTGATCTCTGTTAAGGGTTACGCAGAATAAAAGGAACAAGGAACAGAGAATAAGAATTTCAACCTATGAGAAATCACGTACTGTAAAATACATAGTTTCTGATAGGCTGAAATTCTTAATCTCTGTTCCCTATTCCTTTTATTCTGCGCAGCCTCTTACACGCACTGGTAAAACCGTTTTTATGAAATTGACCAATCAGTCATTTCATTCTTCCGAGGAATAACTATGATTGGCCATAAAAACGGTTTGATCAATGCGTATAAACATAGTCACTAATTCTGGTATACACGGTTGAACTAGTGTACACTTTTAAGCTCGCAAACTCAATAGAGTACTAAGTCTTAAGCCTTAAGAAATTGATCAATCAAAGTCGAATATAAACTATGATTAATCAATTCCTTAAACCTTACGGCTTATTACCCTATTGTGTTTGCGAGGTAAAATGAGATAGACATATGTTTGAAATAAGAACTGAATACCGGTCTTAGTATGTGAATATATCTGAGGGATAAAATTGATGACTAATCAAGTGATCTGTTTTTTGTTTCTGCAATAGACTGCACAAGACTGCACTAGAACTTTCTTTCTCAAAAGCGAAAAAGAAAATTCTAGTGTAGAAACCAGAAACCAGATCTTGATTGGGTATGTACAGTACAAAAAACTGACCTAGGCCGGTATTCATAGTCGATTCTTATATTCAAGATTGTTTAAGTAGAGCCTTAAAATGCCACGAACCAATCAAAGGGCCGCGTTTGCGTCTTAAGATATTATTTAAGACAGTCTTGAAATAAGAACTGACTGTGAATACCGGCCTAGGCCAGTTTTTTTGTGGCTGAACTAGTGTATGTACATACGTATACTCTTGGAACTTAAAATGAAATAGGCATATGTTTGATATTTTTCAAAAGTGAGAAAGAGACTTTTGGTGCAGAAACAGGAAACAAACTAACTGAAAAGTGACCACCTTTCTACATAAATGCTCACAGTCCATGCGTAATAATCCAATCCATGCACATTAAATATGAGTAGAGTGTGAGCATAAAGCCGCAAACACATGGAATGCATAACAATGCATAAACATAAGATCGCAAGACCAATGAACATCTTATGTAAATCAATATGGCAACGTTATGCTGGATAAATAACAATAAATAAAGGGCAAAGTAAGAGTCAAACACATTTTAAATTATAACACAATTAAAGAGTATATTACAAACATAAAAACAAACAGAAAGACAAAGGGCTACGAGCCTAAAACAATTATCATAAAATAACAAAATTATTTTGAACAGTTAAAAAATAAAATGAAACATGTCATGTTCATTTAAAATATGAAATTTAATTTGACCGTTCACAAGTAAACAACACAAACGTTTCGATCCCTGTTGGATCATTTTCAATGTGACACAAAAATAACAATGGAAATATTACATGGATAAAATATATAAAAATTAAAATTCGCTCTCGATCGCAGTATCAAATATAATTCTCGCTCTAAAATAAAATGAAAGTTATACGAAAGTTGTAATCGACAACAATGTATTTCTCCGGATTGTGTATGTAGAATAAGGACAAACATGTTTCTGTTAGAAAGTATAATACAAAATGTAATTATAAATTACCATAAGAATAAAAAATAAAAATAATAAGAGAAGTACAAAGCGAGTCACAAATAATAAAAAGAAAGGTACAAAACGAGTCGCAAGTAATAAAAATAAAAATAAAAAAACAATCTAAGACATGTACATTAGATGTCGATAGAGAAAATGTGAAGTACCGTCATATATTTTATATATATATATATATATATATATTAAATTTAGTCACAGATAAATTGATAATAAGTACCTTTTTTTTGTGTGTCAATGATATGTTATCTATTAGGCAATGCGATGAGATTGAATGTGATCATCTTTCTAAGATGCTAAGAGATAAAGTAAAGTACACATATAAAGGCAAGAATGTTGAAATGGTAAACTAAAAAGGAAGGAGAGCATAAGAGGGAGAAAATAAAGTAGAGGGAAGAGAAAGTGGGAAGAGAAGAAATGAATAGGAAAAGAATGCAGTTAAAAAGGAGAAAGAGATTGGATAATCTGTGAGTAAGTTTTAGGTAAAGATTCGGTATCATTTTGTTTATTGAGACCTTGTTTCTGTCTTTTAATGTGAATCATTACAGACACCAATCTCTTGTTATACGAAGATTCGCAGCCTAAAATTTTCACCTCGTTCCATTTAAAATAATGGTCAAAATTAATACGATGATCAGTTATGACAGTAACAGAACCAGTATTCTTCCTAATATCAGAGATATGTTTGTGTAATCTCGTACTCAATTTTCTTTTTGTCTACATTCTGATTGGATAGGAAATCAAGCTTATCTTTTCTTCTTTTTATTAACAAGCATTGTAGTCAAGAAAACTTAATCTACCAACCTCTGTTATACCAACCTTTAAAGTAAACTGCAATCTGGTATATAAAGAGTTAAAAATATTTAAAGCGTCATTGATAGTATCAGATGGAAGTGCCAGAATGATATCGTCAACATATCTAAAATAAAATAATGATTGTACTGATAATTTTTTAAGTGCTATTTCTTCTAGATCTTGCATTACAATGTCGGCGATTATCGGAGATAACAGTGAACCCATTGGAGTGCCAAATATCTGTTTGTAAATTCTGTTATTAAAAGCTTTTTTGCAGTTTACTTTAGAGGTTGGTACAAGTGGTAGATTAACTTTTCTTGATACAATGCTTGTTATAGATAATCAAAGAATTATATTTGACATTTATCATAAAAAGACGTTTTCCGGAGGTTCCTTAATTCCCATTCAAATCATTCTCTTTGAATAAAAAAGGTATTATTATCAGTTTCATTGACAAAATTATCACATCCATGGTTCCAACAAAAAAATCTGATAGATGCTATTCATACTTTTTAAAATAATTGTTATCCTCTTTCTTTTATCTTCTCTACAATTGAACGAAGATTAAAGTTCCGTATACATAATAAATATATTACACATAATTCACGTAAGAAAGACAAATATTTTACGTTAAATCTATTTCCGAAAGTTTCCTTCCTATCTCTAGTATGTTCCATTGTAAACTAGCTTTTTCTATTATGTAAACTAGCCTATTCCTAACACATTGAAAAGTTTTATAAAAAGAGGAAAAGATAAGCTTGATTTCCTATCCAATCAGAATGTAGTTTATAAGATCTCCTGTGACGATTGTGAGGCGAGTTATGTTGGTCAGACAAAAAGAAAATTGAGTACGAGATTATACAAACATATCTCTGATATTAGGAAGAATATTGGTTCTGCTACTTTCATAACTGATCATCGTATTAATTTTGACTATTATTTTAAATGGAACGAGGTGAAAATTTTAGGCTGCGAATCTTTGTATAACAAGAGATTGGTGTCTGTAATGATTCACATTAGAAGACAGAAACAAGGTCTCAATAAACAAAATGATACCGAATCTTTACCTAAAACTTACTCACAGATCATCCAATCTCTTTCTCCTTCTTAACTGCATTCTTTTTCTATTCATTTCTTCTCTCCCCACTTTCTCTTCCCTCTACTTTATTTTCTCCCTCTTATGCTCCCCTTCCTTTTTAGTTTACCATTTCAACCTTCTTGCCTTAATATGTGTACTTTACTTTGTCTCTTAGCATCTTAGAGAGATGATCACATTCAATCTCATCGCATTGCCTAATAGATAACATATCATTTTGATACACAAAAAAAAGGTATTTATTCTCAATTTATCTGTGACTAAATTTAATATATATATATATATATATATATATAATGTATGACAGTACTTCACACTTTCTCTATCGGCATCTAATGTACATGCTTAGATTGTTTTTTTGCCTTTTTATTTTTATTTTTATTACTTGCGACTCGTTTTGTACCTTTCTTTTTATTATTTGCGACTCGCTTTGTACTTCTCTTATTATTTACTTCAGTTGAATTTCTTGAGCATTTCTTTGCTCCATTTAACATGAGTCTGGTTTTGAGCTTCGGTCAAATTGTGTGGGATCCAACAACTGCAAAGTTTCCACGCTCAAGAGATCATGCAAAATCGTATATATTGCTTTCATGTCAATGCCTAAGGATGCCTGAATCTCGCGGTATGTCATATGCCGGTCTCACTCAATCATTTCACGCACAGTATCAACATAGTGGCAATAACAAACGTGGATGGACGACCTTCACGGAATTCGTCACAAAGAAAGGTACAGCCACGCTGGAATTCGGCAAATCAATTATAAATAGTCCTATTGGATGGTGTTTCATTCCTAAATGAAGTCGATCGATGCATTGTTTCGGAGTTAGATTACATTTATAATCGTAAAAAATCATTGCCCGAAAATTTTCACGCGAAATTTCCATTTTCTCACAAAATAACTTCTTTTAAAATACTATACAAATAAAACTAGTTGGCTTGGGTACAAACTGTCAACTGAATTA
Source organism: Acromyrmex echinatior (assembly GCF_024713525.1). NCBI lineage: Eukaryota > Metazoa > Arthropoda > Insecta > Hymenoptera > Formicidae > Acromyrmex > Acromyrmex echinatior. The sequence continues at coordinate 7,205,021 of NC_141870.1, forward strand.
TAGGTTAAAAACGTCTAATTTTACGGATATGATAGTAGCAGAACGTTGGCGCCACTGGAAATATTAGATTACAAAAACTTTTCCAGCAGCCTATGTATAAATGTATATATTTATATATTGGGTCATCTAAAAAGTATCCGCGGTACTTTGTCACTAGATATATGACCATCAACACACATTTAGTGACCAAAAACCGCGGATACTTTTTAGATGACCCAATATTTAGTGGAACACAGTTATATAAAACGAATATAGTGTGTCGATTATAATGTACGCTCGCTGATACGGATCAACAACGACGAATTGAGACAGGAAACGGATTTTCAGTATCGAAGAGTCAAACTTTATTTACAATAGGTGTAAGCCTTTTGAAAATCTTCAATGTCAGTTTTTAAATTTAGACTATTTTACTACTTTTTAATATTAAGCATCTTAGGAATTAAGCGTTTTCTATAGGAAGGCTCTTCTTCCAAGATTTTAATGTTATCTCATTGGAAATCATAATCATACCTGTGCTCCATTATGCTGGATACTCACTAGTCCAAGCTTTATGTTATGCTCTGTTATGCATTTTATGTGGAATAGGCTTAAAGCCGGAATCAGACTATGCATTGAAGATTGAGATTAAAGATTAGAGATTGAAATTTCACCAATGAGGAAGAAGTTTTGGCTCCTTTTGTTCTGATTGGTAAAACTTCAATTTTTCAATTTTTAATCTCATTCTTCAACGCGTAGTCTGATTCCGGCCTGAAGCCTATACACATAAAATGCTTAACAGTGCATAAGCATAAGACTATTTGACCAATGAGCATTTTATGTAAATCAATATGACAACTTTATGCTGAATACTTATTGGTCCAATAGTTTTATGTTATGCTTATGCCACAGTATAACAATATACAGTAGCGATAGTAGGCTCCTTTGATGTCGGTGATTACTGTTAACTATGTTAAAGGTTTTACGGAGTGAACCAATCAAGAGACGTTGTAGTAGTTATACTACCCAGACAGCACACAACGTTCATTGGACGTCCAAATCTGCTTTTTATTTAGTCCGAACGTCTATAAACTTAGTACGAATGTTTTAAAAACGTATGTTACGCAATATACAAAATATGTTCATATTTGGACATTTTAAAAATGTTCATCTCATGCAAAAAATTTTCTACATTTACTCGCGACATATTGTTTTCGCTGACTTAACAAGTGAAAATTTTTTTAAGATAGCACGGAGTTTTATTTTTATTAGTATGTACAGACGTCTTCTGAACGTCCCATGGACGTCCCTAGGACATCTGTGTTGTGTTTAAAATTTTCAACAACATAAAAATCTATACTGCATACTATTTAGGTATATTATAGTACATAACTCGTATCAATACGGCGTACTATTATCGACAGGAGAGAGACTGTGGAGATCTCTAGTCGAAGATGAGGTATACATGATAACTGGTACTATGAAAGTACAGTGTATTGGGTATGGGAATAAATTTCCTTTTTAAATGAAAAAGATGTGTTTATTTAAACAAATCTCAAATCAAATATATAAGTGAGTTTATTCAAAGTATGCTCCTTCGGAAGCGACAACTTTCTTCCACCTTTCCAGTAATAAACGGATTCCTCGAATGAAAAAATCTGGTTCTTTTGAAGCGATCCATTCATCAAGCCATTTTTTGATACCTTCATAAGAATTGAATCGTTCTCCAGAAAGGGCAGACTGCATGGACGGAACAAATGGAAATCTGAAGGGGCAATGTCCGGTGAATACAGCGGGTAGGGCAGAATTTCCCACTTTATTTCTTTCAAATATTTCTTGACCGGTTTTGCAACGTGTGGCCTAGCGTTGTCATGTAACAGAATCAGCTTGTTGTGCCTATTGTCCCATTTCGGTCATTTTTCTTTCAAAGCTTGGTTTAAACGTATCAGTTGTAGCCGATAACGATCGCCAGTGATGGTTTCGGACGGTTTGAGCAGGTCATAATATATTGGGTCATCTAAAAAGTATCCGCGGTTTTTTGTCACTAGATGTGTGTTGATGGTAATATATCTAGTGACAAAGTATCGCGGATACTTTTTAGATGACCCAATATAATACCTCTTTGATCCCACCAGATGCACAACATAATCTTCGAAGCATGGATATTTCGTTTTGGCGTTGATGGAGCTGGTTCACCTGGCATCCCATATCTTCAAGCGTTTAGGGTTATCATAGTAGATTCATTTTTCATCGCCAGTTACGATACAATGTAGAAAACCCTTCCTTTGTTGTCATTGACGAAGCATCTCGCAGATGACCAAACGTCTTTCTATGTCTTTCTCTTTCAATTTGTATGGCACCCAATTTCCTTCTTTTTGCACCATTCCCATTGCGTGTAGACGTTTTCCAACAGTGGATCTATTAACATTTAATTCTTTTGTCAACCTATCGAGCGATAAATACGAATCTTCTTCGAGTAATGCTTGCAATTCTGCATCTTCAAATTTTTTCACACCTTCGTGTTCTTTGTCACCCACGTCAAAATTACCACTGTTGAATCGCCATGAAACCATTCTTTACAACTAGTTTTCGATGGAGCATGCTTACTGTAAATATCTACGAGCAAACGATGCGTTTCCGCAGTACTTTTCTTTAAAATAAAATAATGAAGTAAAACTTCCCGCAAATGTTGCTTTTTTGGAATAAATTCCGACATCTTCAACGCAAAAAAAGTTACTCTTTGTTACGCTTCGAACAAATGCCATCTATTGGGCTCAAAAGTTTGAACACACACCTTTCAAAAACATGTCTTGCCCTTCTATCAAACACACAAGTGTGGCTATTGGAGCGACTGCTGTGCAATATGGCGCCGATGGTTACCAACCAAAGGCGAAGGACAATTGGCGGGAAATCGTTAGGTTGAGAATGAGTGCTACTCACTGCTCCTGATTTTTATGTCATAAGGCGATTTAATACAAACTTAATATTAAACTAACTAAATACTAAATACAAATATAGATTAAAAAATAGAGACGTGATTGCGCGTGTAAGACGGCTCGGATACCGGCATTGTGTCGCGGAGTTACAATACAAGAACTATGAAAATACACTCAAAGTAATTATCTGACGACGCTAATAATTATCATAGACATGAACAGTGATCGGTATCGGTCTCGCGAAATACACAAAGTAATTCGGAACCTCAACTTCTGAGTTCTAACTTACTGACTATCGCAGAGACTTACACAAGGTCCGCATGCGGCACGCCATGACATCAAAGAGAGTGAACGGAAGAAGAAACGGAAAGAACTACATCAGCGCCGCGACGGACGCATGCAGCGCCGCCACTGGCGCTCGCAGCACCGCAGCTAACGTTTGCAGCGCCGCGACTAACGCTCGCAACGCCACACGAGCAATGCTACTAACGACATCTTTCTGCAATGGGCGGAAACTTATTCCCATATCCAATATGATTTTCTAACCTGAAAATAGTCGTTATAATATTAAGATTAAATATTAGATAATAACTGATTGGATGTTCAGTTGAACTGCACACATTTCTATCAGGTATATTGAACAGATGTATCATAACTATACATTCATGATTATACAGGTATTTGTAGATCATCGAAGTGCAGCGATTTCCATATGGTTTCAGAAGTCAAGAATAGTGGATGGCGGTATGCAATTGGATGGGTAACCGTTTCAAAGCACTATAAAATTAGTCTTTTTTCTGAATTTAGGGGAAAACGTTTTTTTTTATTATAATTTAAATATGTGTATTCTGAAATAAGATATTAATCAATAATAATACTCATATAAAAATTATTTTGTTTTAATTGTGGTCTTGTTTAATATATTAATTTAATTCAGTTTTAGTTCATTCCGACCTAAAATGGATGTTTTTAAGAAATCCAAAATGGTAACACTGGATGTCTTTAAAACATTTTTTTAATATTCATAAATCTAATCTGGATGTTTTTAATATGTCCAAAACGTCCAACATGTACGTTTTTTTTTAAATATATTTTTAAAACGTTGTGCTATCCGGCTGTATGACATTGTAGTTGTGTTGTATTGGGTCATCTAAAAACCGCGGATACTTTTTAGATGACACAATATTTCGCATATAATACTATCCAATATTGACAACTGCCTTATTCTTGGAGTTACAGCCACGTATGTGCAGAACAAAACTATATCCCTTGTTTTCTGCTACTGTCGCTACTGTATGTAGTTACAGTGATTACGATCTTATGCATTTCATGTGCAATAGGCTTTAATATAGAAAGTTAGTCATTTCTTAGTGTGAAAATTTCCGAGACAGAATCAATGGATGCATTCAGAAGCACGACCGATTACTGAGTGCTCAGTGAGCTCTTGTATCTGTTTGGTCTATGATTTTAAATCTAATGAAATTTGCAAGAGCTCATTGGCCTAGCTTATATCGTGCACTTGATACGCGTATCAGATACTATATTCGTACCAAATTCGTACTAAACATTTAAGTCCGTATTCAGAGCTTTTATCGATAAAATTGCACTTTTATGTATACTATGAAATTCTATAGTATACATGATGTAAATTATAGCATGTTAGCGCGCTAATATCTTTGTAAGCATTCTGAATACAAGTATTAGTATGATGTAAACGCTGTCGGATTATTTTGGTATGAGCAGAAGTATCGTACTAAACTGATACGCGTATTAAAATGATACAAATGACGATGTAAACGCATGAAACAATTTGGAAGAAATCGAGAGCTGTATTCCATTACATGCATAACCCGTCATGCTATCCCATGCGCATTAAGCGTGCAACAGAATCTAGTAACCTCAAAATCAGTGTTAATCGTATTATTTTTCTTCTCAACATCGTGATAATATTGGTATGCGTGTTAAATTTAATACGCACTGATGCTTTAATATGTTTGATGTAAACGCATTCGTACTATCGCATTAGTGCACATCAAATTTAATACGCGTACCAATAGTATAGTATAACTACATACACAGTAGCGAAAGTAACAGAAACGAGGGATACAGGTTCTGTTTTGCGCATACATGACTGTAAAACCGAAAATGGCGACTGTCATAGCATTGGATAGCATTATATGCGAAAACTATAACGTTACTACAACGTTTCTTGATTGGTTCAGTTCGTAAAACCTTCAACATAGCTGACAGTGATTACTGACATCAAAGGAGCCGACAGCTACTGTCGCTACTGTAGTTATACTGTGGCATAAGCATAACATAAAACTATTAAACCAATGAGCATTCAAGTTGCCATATTGATTTACATAAAATGCTTCTTGGTCTAGCGATCTTATGTTATGTTCATGCACTGTTATTCATTTCATGTGTTTGGGGCATTAGACAAGGGCTCAGATAATTAATGTGCATGGATTTGATTATTGTACATGGACTATAAGCATTTATGTAGAAATTATGTAGAATGTGATCATTTCTTAGTTGGTTTGTTTTCTGTTCCTATACTTTCTTTCTCGCTTTCGACAAATATCAAACATATGCTTATCTCACTTTAAGTTTTAAGAATATATATATGTACATACACTACTTCAGCCACAAAAAACTGATTTAGGCTGGTATTCATAATCGATTCTTATATTCAAGATCGTCTTAAGTACAATCTTATGATGTTATGAACCAATCAGAGGACCGTATTCGCGTCTTGAGATATTACTTAATGCATGGTCTACAATGACAGTATCAGTAATGGATGAGGCTGTAAGAGTAAGAAATTGACCAATCACAGTCGATTATTCTTCTCACATTCAACTGTGATTGGTCAATTTGTTACTTTTACAACCTCATCCACTACTGCTACTACCATTCTAGACCACGCATAAGAGAGTCTTCAAATAAGAATTGACTACGAATACCGGTCCTAGTATGTTAAAATTTCTGAGAGATAGAATTGATGACTGTGGATGTATTGTATTGGGTCATCTAAAAAGTATCCGCGGTACTTTGTCACTAGATATATGACCATCAACACATATCTAGTGCCAAAAAACCGCAGATACTTTTTAGATGACTCAATATATATCAAATCAAGTGATCTGGTTTCTGTTTATGCACTAGATTGCACTAGAATTTTCTTTCTCGCTTTTGAGAAAGAAAGTTCTAGTACAGTCTAGTGTTGAAACAGAAAACAGATCACTTGATTGGATATGAACACCCATAGTCATCAATTCTATCTCTCAGAAATGTTCACATACTAGGATATTTATAGTTATTTTAGTTGTTATTTTAAACATATGCCTATCTCACTTTACTCCCTAAACGCAATAAGCCTTAAAATTGACCAATCATAGTCGATTATTTTTCTCATATTCGACTATGATTAATCAATTTCTTAAGACTTAATAAGATTTATTATTCTATCGTTGCTGACTCTCATTAGCTTACTATATTTATCTTTTTGTATTGCTTAATATCTAATTTCTATTCCTCTATTGTGCTCAGGCCCTAACAGTAACCATAAAACATATAAAAATTAGCCAATCAGAATTAAGAGTTCAAAAGAAATTATAATTCAAAATATACAGAGTATTCAAAAAGATTGGGACCTCTTATGAGCTCCAAAAATACACTTTCAAAGTGACCCGAATAAAAGTTGCAAAGGTCAAAACGATTTATTTACTGATATTATCAGTTTGACTTTATGATTAGGTGGCGTTATCAAGGTCATATCGATTTTTTAAATACCTCGTTTTTCATTTCATATTCTAATAGCACATCTAAACATCTTTTCAAAATACTATAATAAAATATTTTTTCATGAAGTACTTTTTGAGTTATAATGCTTGAAAGTTACAGTATTGTCAGTATTAGCATTGCCCAAAATATTCAAACAATGGTTAAAACTTCTTGAATATTGTTTAGAATTATGACTGGATAATATTTGTCAAGATCAAGGCCGTTGCAGGTTGTTTCATTCTTATTTTCATTTCTACATAAAAATTATTCACAAAATGTTAACATTTTAAGAATGGAACATTACAATTCACAAAACATTGACATTCTAAGAATGGATTTGGACACGGACACAAAACGCATAATTCTGATATCTTATTTTATTATTCAATGAATAACAAAGAAAAATGACGCATCATGCGTAACACGGAACACACCCTGTAATCCCTGTATTACAATGAAAAGTTGATTATTTTGACGACACATATAAACCGACGATATTACACGATAATTTGATTATTTTGACACATATAAACCGACGATATTACACGATAATTTGATTATTTTGACGATAATAAGAAAATAGTTCACGAAATGGATATTAGTGCACAATAAAGTAAAAATCAGAAAAGGGAATATAAGCAGGATATAGTTAAATTCTTTATCTATTTACTTTACAGAAGCTTTCATATGTTTACATTTTTATTAATTTGACGATAGTCGTCAAAAGGTACTTCTACTTAACGTTTGCAAACATCAGTTTTATTCAGTTTAATCTAAATTTTTACAAAATTTAAATTTACGCACATATGTAAAAAACTATAAAAATTTTACTTAGGACATTTTTTCATATATCTTATTCTTCCAACGACTTACTTACGTATGTGAGTATGGATAGCGTATATACGGAAACGTTAATAATTAATTCTCGAATATGATATGTCGTAATGTAACATTATTACACATTGTTGAATTTATAAAAAAATAATCTTCAATTTGATAAAAAAAATTGAAAATTTAAAAAAATTATGGGTGATAGGAGTATTTTTAAACAAAAAAATAAAAAAATTTTTTTTCTTTATAACTTTAAAGTACTCTTAAAACCGTACAACTTTTATTTAAAAATGTTTTTTCTATCTCTTATATTTCCGACGATATTCGAAAGAAAAATACTATTTTTTTTTTCAAAGGGGTGTTTCACCCCCTAAACATAAGTTGCACGCATTATGCACATAAGTGGCGAGGGTGGTACAGGAAAAAGTTTTCTCATTGAAACGATTAAAGAATAGATCAGAATACATTTGAACAAAACGACTGCGATATCTGCTCCCACGGGTATCGCGGCATTCAATATCGATGGTTTGACGACTCATAGAATGTTTTAGCTATCCGTCATTCATGAATCTAAAGTATACGCATTTGTTAGACATGATCTTGAAAACTGAGAGACAAATTAAAGACTGTCGAATTATTTATAATTCGATGAAGTATCCATGATTTTGAATGTGATACTTATGTTTATCAATGTACGATTATGTGAAATCTTTGATACAACAGATACAGATGATGGTTTCTTTGGCAGAAAACACATTCTTTTGTTTGGAGACTTGTTGCAGCTTCCCTCTATAAAAGAACAATCTCCTTTCGTTAAAATGTCTCGATCAGAAATTCAGAAGGTATCATGAATTATATATTTAATTATATTTAATTATATATTTAGGTATCATGAATTTGTGGAGATTGTTCGATTACGACGAACTCTTGATTAATGCGACAAAGATGCAACAATACATATCGTGATATACTTTCTAGAATACGAATAGGTTTGGTAACGGATTCCGACATCAATGTTCCTCAATCGAGAAAAATCCATTTCAAAGGGAGTAATTGCAATCAAAGATTGAATGAACTTTGCATTTATATATGAATCAATTACCGGTTGATACAATTTGTTTATTATCCATGTGTTATTTGTACAAGGTTTTGAACACGGCAATGCTCGACAAAATTGACGGTGATGAAATTCTACTGATAGCAGAAGATAATATCGATTGTGCTCCAGAATGAAAAAAAGAGTGCATAAAATTTTGGAAGACAAAGATGACAAAGTTTCGAAAACAACTGGCATTGAAAGAATAATAGCAATTAAAATTCGCGCTAAAGTGATGATTCGACGAAACTTTGGGACTTGTCAATGTAATGATAGGCAATGTAGTTGCAGTTAATTGTTCTGTTGACGGAAATCATATTGATTCCATTAAAATAGTTATAACAAAGAAATCACAATAACGAAATTAGATATTAAATTCGAAGTATTCCACAAAATGGTGGTACATCGGAAACAATTTCCATTGTCTCTCAGTTATGGACTAACTATACACAAAAGTCAAATAATTACGTGTAAAAATGCAATGATGGATCTAAGAACGAGTGTGTTCAATGATGGTCAAGTCTAGGTTTGTCACGAGTGAGTACACTGGAAGTCCTACATTTGATAAATTTTAATCCAGCATCCATTAAAGCAATCTCGGAAGCCATTGTAGAATATAATCGATTGAGATCTGTGTTCAAAGTTCAGCTATCACAGTTCATCAAATCCATTCGTCCGAGAAAAAAAGTTGCGAAAATTCACGACTGTTGATGGGCCATACCTGATGTCATTGATGATGTACAAAATTATTATTGCGAGGAACCAGAAAGTATAGTTACATGGAAAATAAGCCTCTGCAATGACGATCATGTTTCGTGTTATGCTAATGTAATATTGCAATGTGCGTTTCATTGTGTACGTATCAAGCAATAAATACTGAAAAATAAAGTATCGAACGCATTGACTGATGCTATCTGCGCTACGCTGAGCGTAAGCGCAACATTCTAATGGTTAGAAGATCTGTCGAAGAACGCTTCGAAGAATGAACACAACAAGATGTTTCGGAATTTATCAATGATGTATTAGAACTCGAATTGAAGCACGTAACATCTTGTTCAAATGCCAAATGTAATTATAATGTAACTATGCTGGAAAAGAATTGTTTGCTAATATTACCTATATAGTCGACATTAAAATGGAAAAAAGATGTCACTCTGCAAATTCTGATTGATTTAGAATTTTTGAAACGAAAAATAAAGAAACAATAAATGACGATTGTTACGAATGTAAGGGGGGAAAAAGAAAACTGTAATCGAATCGACTTTATCCGTCTTATCCGAGAAGTATTGTCACGATTAATAAAAAAAGGTACAAGGAAATAAACGCTATATTTCACGAGGAGGGAGAAATGTATCATGGTATCACAACACGTGTATGTTGAGAGTAGACAAAAAGTCGGAATGGTGTTACTCTAATGATTTAAAAGTTATCAAGAAAAAATGGCGTAAAGGAGCACAAGGGGCATACATGCTGTTCTTCGAACAGACTAAGTAAGTTTAGAAATAACTTTTACATATAATGACACTTTCTTGGAGAACGAAATTCTTCTGATACGTTTACGTGAACCTTAATAAACTATTGAGGTTTATAACGAAATTTTATTTTCAAAATATTGAATTAATCGTCTGCTTTGGCGCTGTATAAAGATAGTCGTAAGCGCTGAAATAAAGCATCAGTTGCTCTGGCACCGTATAAATGCTGTCGTAAACATTAAAACATCGACTGCTCTAGCGCTGTATAAGAGTTGCCGTAAACGCGAAAATAATACATCAGCTGCTCTGACGCTGTATGTAGGCTGCCGCCTACATTAAAAGCGCCACATTAAAACGAATACAATAAAGTTTTAGCTTGTCCTAGATATCGATATATTACTATAAATAACAAAAATTTCTTATTGTAATCGAAGAATTTCATGATATTTCAAAACATTATTAAGAAATATATCTTTATGTCTAAGATCGTGTTAAAATCGAAGAGATGAAGAAAATGTGATTGCGTTCTCACGAGAATGAGCGATGGAGGGGCCCATTCTTTATTTTTAGTATATTCATATAATCCTCATGATCTAGATTTTAATGGGTCATGGATGCTTTAAGGCTTACCTTTTTGAGATACAACGTAACGCGTCGCCGATTTGTGCGCATTGTCGTGTGACTGCGGATACGGCGATGCATATGCTGTTGTTTTGTCCATCTTGGGCCGCAGAGAGGACGTCACTTTTTGAGGGATTGGGGCACGATGTCCTTGACAGGACATATGGCATTGTCAGGATAGTTATGTGCTCTGCTGCGTATTGGACGGCCCTCGCAGATTTCTGCGATGCAGTTATGCGCAAGACGGAGCAAGCCGAGTGGGAGCATCAGGCTCTAAAGAAACAAAGAGCTTTTTTAGATCGGGCCTACTGAGGTCTGACGACAATCATGTGTAAAAATGTATATATAATGTACATATTTAGGATAATATTTAATATAGGATAGGATTTTAGCTTTAAGTAGTATACTGGATCATGGAGGTGAGAGCGTATACTCCACTACTTGGATGCATCCTGATGAAATGCCGCTAGGTAGATGGTTCCGAGGTGTGCCCAATGTGATCTTGCGGAGGTGCTGAATAGGGAAAGTTTTTTTAGCAAGTAGACGATGATGTCCACTGTCCTTCCGTATAGGAGGGACGCAGACCTACCGAATCCTGCACAATCAGGAGACCGGTTTCTGAGTGTTTTCCCCTCTTGTTAGGTTCTCCTTCGGGAGCATCCCGGATGAGGAGCTGTGAAGACTTTCCTCCTCCTCGCAAACAAAAAAAAAGCCATATTCATACATTTAATTAAAAGTTCATTCTGTTGCAATGAAAATAAATATTAATGGTTGTTATAATAAATATTAATAAATATTAATGTTAAAATCGGAGAGACGAAAAAAATATGGTTGCGTCCTCACGAGAATGGGCGATGTAGGGACCTATTCTTTATTTTAAGTATTAGGTGTACAATTTTGCTTCCGTCGTTTTTTTTTCCGAAATTCGAGGCTTTATTGTAAAAAACTGGTTATACATTTATGATTCAAAGTATTATCCATCGCTGGTCACTACTTTTTCCCATCTTTCGGGTAGCGTACGAATCCTGCGTCGAAAAAACTGGTCATCTTTTGAGGCGATCCACGAATCGATTCAATTTTTTACTTCTTCATAAGATCGGAAGTGCTGGTCAGCCAGGCCGTGTGCCATTGATCGAAACAAGTGATAGTCAGAGGGAGCAACGTCTGGAGAATAAGGCGGATGGGGTAGGACTTCCCATTTCAACGTTTCCAAGTATGTCTTGACCATTTTCGCAACATGGGGTCGAGCATTGTCATGCTGCAAAATCACTTTATCGTGTCTCTCGTTGTATTGCGGCCGTTTGTCTTTCAATGCTCGGCTCAAACGCATCAATTGCGTTCGCCTATGATTGTTTCAATCGGTTTTAAAAACTCATAATACACTACGCCGAGCTGGTCCCACCAAATACAGAGCATGACTTTGCAGTCGTGAATATTCGGTTTGGCCGTCGACGTGGAAGCATGACCAGGAACTCCCCATGATTTTCTGCGCTTGGGGTTATCGTAATGAATCCATTTTTCGTCCCCAGTCACAATGCGGCGCAGAAATCCCTTCTGTCTTTGTCTTTCAAGCAGCTGTTCACAAGCAAACAAACGCCGGCTTCAACATCTCTCGGCTTCAACTCGTACGGCACCCAATTTTCTTGCTTCTGAATCATTCGCATAACTTTGAGGCGTTTTGAAATGGCTTGTTGAGTCACTCCCAATGATCCCAATGATTGAGTCACTGCCAATTCTTTTTGGTTTTGACACGAGTCTTGATCAAGTAATGCCTCCATTTCTGCATCTTCGAAAACCTTCTCTCTTCCACCGCTATGCCGACGTTAAAATCACCGTTCTTGAAGCGTTGAAAATCACTCATGACACGTTCTTTCACTAATAGCGGCCTCACCATAAGTATTTGAGAGCATTCGATGAGCCTCAGCCGCAGATTTCTTCATATTGAAGCAGAAAATTAAAACTTCCCGCAAATGACGAGAATTTGGCTCGTAAACTGACATTTTCAATCGAGAATAACTTTATGATGCAGACACAAATCGATTAATGTTTCTATGGGGTTATGTTGACAGATGTTCAAGTTTATTGTATGACGTCTATGATCTATTTATTTCGACCACCATTTATCGTTAAAGCCATCTATAGGAAAACGGCGGAAGCAAAGTTGTACACGTAATATTAGGTGTACAAATAAGTTTCCGCTGTTTTTTGATCAAAAATTAAGCATTTATTGTGAAAGAACGATACATAATGTTTTATTGAAAGTATTGTCCATCGCTAGCCACTACTTTTTCCCATCTTTCTGGTAGCATACGGATACCGCGTTGGAAGAACGCTTCATCTTTTGAGGCTATCCAATTATCGATCCAATTTTTGATATCTTCATATGATGTGAAGTGCTGCTCAGATAGGCCATGCGCCATCAATAGAAATAGATGGTAATCGGGAGGGGCAATGTCTGGTGAATACGGTGGTGGGGTAGAACTTCCCAATTGAGTGTTTCCATGTAGATTTTGACCGGCGCCGCAACATGTGGTCGAGCATTATCATGCAGGAGAATAATTTTGTCATGTCTGGAGTAGTAGTGGGCGCGTTTTTCCTTAAGTGCTCGGTTCAATCTCATTAATTGTGTTCGGTAGAAAGCGCCAATAACGGTTTCGTTCGGTTTGAGCAACTCATAATACATGACATCAAGCTGATCCCACCAAATACACAACATGAGTTTTTTTCCATGAATATTCGGCTTGGCTGTCGATGTTGAAGCATGGCCAGGTGATCCCCATGATTTCCTCTTCTTTGGGTTATCGTAGTGGATCCATTTTTCATCACCAGTGATTATACGATGTAAAAAACCCTTTCGTTTAAGCCTGACAAGCATTTCACATATGAAAAATCGGCGTTCAACGTTTCTCGGTTTCAGTTCATATGGAACCCAATTCCCTTGTTTTTGAATCATTCCCAATGATTTCAAACGATGTGAAATTGCTTATTGAGTCGCTCCTAATGTAAGTGCAAGTTCTTTTGCGTTTGGCACGAATCTTCATTCAATGCTTCCAATTCCGCGTCTTCATACACTTTCGGCCTTCCGCTTCTTTGTTCTTCGACGTCAGATTCACCGTTCTTAAATTTTTGAAACCATTCACGACAACTTCTCTCACTTAAGGCAGCCTCCATATGCTTCTACAAGCAATCGATGAGCCTCAGCTGCAAATTTCTTCAAATTAAAGAAGTAAATCAAAAGTTCCCGCAAATGACGCTTATTCGGCTCAAAACTCGGTATTTTCGCACAAAAAAAATATATGATGCTGATACAAAATCGCTAGTATTTTAAGATTATATTGTTGACAGATGTCCAACCTTACGATATAATGTTTTACATCAGACAATTTTAATCATAGCTTGCTAGTAGCGCCGTCTTTTGTCAAACGGCGGAAACTTATTTGTACACCTAATATATTCATAAAATATTAAGAATGCATTCTGTTGCAATTGAAATAAATATTTAATATATGTTCAATATTTATTATAATTACATACGTAGACTGCTGGAAAAGTTTCTGCAAACAATATGAAAAAAAATGTAAAATTCAGTAAATGGCTTTATTGTTTTTCGAAGTATTCACTTTAAGATCGATACATTTTTCATATGCTCGAACCAATTTTCGAAGCATTTTTTCCAAGCATTTTTTCCTGATCTCTGAGACGTAACCTCAGAAATCAGTATACGAAATGTTTCAACAGCTGTTTCAGACAACTCAAATCGCTCACGCATCTTTTTTTCAATGTTTGAGAACAAAAAGAAGTCATTTGGTGATAAATCAGATGAATACGGACAGATGAGTCATCAATTCGACATTTTTACTGGATAAAAAATCAACGGTTTGATGTGCTGTATGACAGCTGGCGTTGTCATGATGAAGGATGATGTGATGATTTCGGTTTGTTCTACGCAATTCATTTATGACTTCTGGCAAACAAATTGTTGTGTATCAATTAGTATTTACAGTTCTTTGATCTTCTAAAGCCACGGTTGCCACATATCCGGTATAACTGAAGAAACAAGCAATCATTTGCTTGGCAGCACTGCGTGAACGAACAACTTTTGTTGGTTTTGGTCCATTCTGAAATACCCAAACAGTGAATTGTGGTTTACTTTCGGGCTCATACGAATAGATCCATATTTCGTCCCCAGTAATGATGTTGTAGACCAAATTTGACCGACCTTGGTTGAATTTTTTGAGCATTTCTTTGCTTCATTTAACACGAGCCTGTTTTTGAGCGTCGGTCAAATTGTGTGGGATCTAACAACTGCAAAGTTTCTATACGCTCAAGAGATCATGCAAAATCGTATGTATTGCTTTCATGTCAATGCCTAAGGATGCCTGAATCTCGCGATATGTCATATACCGATCTCATTCAATCATTTCACGCACAGTATCAACATTAGTGGCAATAACAGACATGGATGGACGACCTTTACGGAATTCGTCACAAAGAAAGGTACGGCCACGCTGGAATTCGGCAAACCAATTATAAATAGTCCTATTGGATGGTGTTTCATTCCCAAATGAAGTCGATCAATGCATTGTTTCGGAGTTAGATTTCATTTGTAATCGTAAAAAATCATTGCCCGAAAATTTTCACGCGAAATTTTCATTTTCTCACAAAATAACTTCTTTTAAAATACTATGCAAACAAAACTAGTTGGCTTGGATACAAACTGTCAACTAAATTATAAGTTAAAAACGTCTAATTATACGGATATGATAGTAGCAGAACGTTGGCGCCACTGGAAGTATTAGATTGCAGAAACTTTTCCAGCAGCCTACGTATATTCTATCAAATATAATATACATGCTGCAACCGCACTCATGAGCGTGGCGCAACTTCGTCGCACATTCACAGCTAAGGTTTTCGTAGGCGATCGGATAACGGATGGCGTTAAACGAAACGTAACAAAAATGCGTCTTCACGCGGCCGCTCTTAAGGGCGGCACATAATCACAAAACAATAGTTGGGCGCCAGGCACGAGTGAGCTTGTCACTCTTTCTAGAAATTACACGATATTTTCTTTATGCTATTTTTAATGAGCTGCGAATGTCGACGGGCTCTCAACCGGTAGCTTAACCTCAGGGAAATGCCCAGGAAATGGCAGAGGGGTTCGCGGTCAAGGATAGCAGATCGTTTGGAGGAGCGAATAGGGGCGAGAATAAAGTACACACGAATTAACAATAACAAAAGTAACAAATATATTAAATGAGTCTTCGACTCACATTTACATCTGGCGACACAATCGAGACGATAAGCTCTACTTGAGCGCGATAACTGATTTACCAGGTATGCATAAGTTTTTTCCGGTTTTTTGGTAAAAAAAAACACGTAATTTTCAAGGGAAATTAATTTTTTTTTATTCAAAATATTGGCCATCGGCTTCTACACATTTCGCCCATCTTTCAGGTAATTTATGAATACCATGCCAGAAAAACTGCTTGTCTTTTGCGACAAACCATTCGTCGAGTCATTTTCCAACTTCCTCGAAATTGCTGAAGTACTGCTCTGCGAGCGCGTGCCCCATTGATGCGAAGAGGTGATAGTCAGATGGCGCCAGGTCTGGGGAGTACGGCGGCAGAAGGATGTCCC
Organism: Acromyrmex echinatior; assembly: GCF_024713525.1. Classification (NCBI taxonomy): domain Eukaryota; kingdom Metazoa; phylum Arthropoda; class Insecta; order Hymenoptera; family Formicidae; genus Acromyrmex; species Acromyrmex echinatior. The sequence continues at coordinate 7,221,379 of NC_141870.1, forward strand.
ATCCAAGCGATTTCAAGGTGTCTTTCACTGGTTTTGCTGTGTGAGACGGCGCATTGTCGTGTAACAAAATCACTTTGCCATGTCTTCTGGCCCATTCCGGTCGTCTTTCGATTAATGCGTGGTTTAAATTAATCATTTGTTGGCGATAGCGTTGTGTATTAACGATTTCACCGGGCTTCAAGAGTTCATAATACACAATACCGCTCTGGTCCCACCAGACACAGAGCATGGTCTTCTTGCCGAAGCGATTTGGCCTTGGTGTTGATGGACCGGCTTCGCCAGGTGAAAGCCACGATTTTTTCCGCTTCGGGTTTTCAAAATAAATCCATTTTTCGTCACCCGTCACAATTCGATGCAAAAATGATTTCCTTTCGTAGCGTTGAAGCAGCATTTCACAAGTGACTTTGCGATTTTCCATTTGACGTTCATTCAAATTGTGTGGGACCCATTTACCGAGTTTATTGATCTTTCCCATTGCTCGTAAACGTCTGCTGATTGTTTCTTGTGATACGAGGGGTATCCAGAAAATAAGTTCCGTTTGTATTATACGTTTAGTAAGGTCGATGTATGAGCGAGCTGGCAACACAGCATTGAAGAGGGGAAGCTACCGAATAGAATGAGCGGTGTTCGGCGTCAGTAGCTCGTGAAACACGGTCAGGAGAGGTTATCAAAATGGAGTCCTCCACTTCGCGTCCCGCCACCTCCATTCCGATTCCTTCTCGAGTTGTTTTGCGCGGCATCATTCAGTTTCTTTTTGCTCAAGATTTTAAATCGGTTGATATTCACAAACAGCTTGTTTCTGTATATGGAGAGAGTGTGATGAGTGAATCTATGGTGCGGAAATGGGTCCGAGAATTTAAGGCAGGAAGACATTCGCTTGAAGACGAAAGTGGGAGAGGCAGACCCTCCCTTATCACGGATGAGTTGACGACAAAAATTGAAAATGCGATTCGCAATGATCGTCGTTTAACTTTAGATGAACTTCACAACCTTTTTCCAGAGATATCCCGAAGTCTTATCCATGAGATCGTTTCAGAAAAACGCTGCTTCAACAACTGCACTTTTGAATCAGTTTAGTTGGGATGTTTTGACCCACCCACCGTATAGCCCGGATCTAGCATCGGACTACCATCTTTTTACGAAACTGAAGGAGTCCTTGGCCGGAAAACGCTTCCAAAGCGACGAGGAAGTTCAGACAGCTGTAACTAACTGGACTAAAGAACTGGCGGGAAGTTTCTATGCAGAAGGGATTTCGAAGCTTGTTTCCAGATATACAAAATGTATTAAGATTGACGGGAATTATGTAGAAAAAGACTAGAAGTTGTCAAGTATTATCCATGTAAATTTTAGATTTTTTCAATAAAAACTTTATTTGTAAAAAAAAAACGGAATTTATTTTCTGGATACCCCTCGTACATGTAATGCTTCTGCTAATTGCCGTTGAGTTTGAGTTGGGTCTTCATCCAATAACTCCTGCAATTGCTCGTCTTCGCATTTTTGTGGTCTACCAGAGCGCTCACTGTCTTTCACATTGAAATCACCATTTTTAAATTGTCGATACCATGTCTCACATGTTCTAATCGATGGAGCGTGTATGTTTCTACCAGCAAACGATGATTTTCAACAGCCTTTTTCTTTTGATTAAATAAAAAAAGCAATGAGTGTCGCAAATGTTCTTTTTCAGGCACAAAACTCGACATGATCACTGATAAAACAAAGACGTTAGTTTTTGGCGGACTCAACTTGTGTGTGTTTGTAGTTAAATGTCAGACGAACAAAATGGCGTATGTGTCAAATTAATACGCTGCGTACTTTTCGCTGGCGCCATCTCTTAGTTAAACCGGAAAAAACTTATGCATACATCTGGTACATAGGCCCCGAGGTTTTACGCTAGGCGTATCAACTTCGTTAAATTCCCGCGACACGAGCTCACGCCACATAGGAGTACTCTCGCGAATTATACGAACTATACTTCATCGCCTCGCAAATACTAAGGAATTCGGCATTATAGCGTGGACACGACGTGACGTCGTGCGCGCTCGCGGGACCTCGCGCCGCTCAGCTGAGATGCAGAGAAGGCTCGAATACGTGCAAACTCGACACTACGCAGTCTCGATATGACAGAATACGCACAATTATCAATTGCTATTATAAATTGTCGTTAATGGCTATGACACAGAGGACCGAATAAACATGCAAATCTTACGCTACAGACGCTCGAGATGACACGATACGCGACAATACTACGGCACGGAACTTCGACGCAACATATAATCCGCGATAAAAAGAAACCGACAACGAGTGACGAGGCTGTGGCCTGGGCGGACGCCTTAGAATTATGCCGACGACAAGGACCGTTCCGGGGGTGATACGCGTACTTGAAATCCCCGAAAGTCTACCGCATGGCAATGCTACATGCACTCAATATCACCCGACAGAATCCCAATAAAACGACGCCTCCCGGACGCGGAAACCGGCGACTTTACAATTATGACGCTTGTCTCACCGCGACTCCCTCGGTGCTCGTCCGGGTCGTCCTTGGAAGGCTCTCGTTTCTTGTACGCTTTGCATCTCACGTACTTTCGCCAAACGGGCCACAGTTCAAGTGCCGGGCGCTAATCCTCCCGGGCGCACGCAGGGCTCGTTATCCCCGCGAGGGGGCCTTATTGGCGCCTGATTGGCGCGTAGCCCCGCGGCTCCGCTAATCGCGAGAACCGCGTCATGCCCGTCGCATGTCCTGGCGCGCGAAATTCGAGAGATCGCGGGAGTCTTTTTCAGGCTGCCTCGTGGTCTCGAGGTGCCTATCCGGAGCTCTCGCCGTCCTTGGGGTGTAGAGTGGCCTTTCCCGTCATGCCGTATCAACTCTCGATCCGCTTTGCGCCTGGAAGAGATGCGTTAAGAAGCCTTGCAATAACCAAAAGGGCGTAACAATGAAGGAAGGATATCACCTGCGTGCAACCCAGGGTCAGGTGTCGTGCGCCCCTGGCGGGTCTGTCAGCAGCGGTCTCTTGACTCCCAATCCTGGTCGTTCTTCCTCCTCTTCTCTCCGGTGAGGTGGCGTCATTCTGCTAAGGTCGTTGGCCTCTATAATCCTTGGTACGGAATACACAGAAACGGGAAAACGAAAACGACAGCGCGGAACGCGTAAGGTACGCAAACGACGTCGCGGGAAAAGCGCAGATGTGTCCGGCCCCAAAATGTGAGAGGACTCAGGACGCTATACTGCACTGTTCAGGCCATGCGGCCCTTATGACGGACGGAAAACGTCACGTCACAATGCATACGATATTTATATGCATATATCATATATTTCAATTTTTTCTAATTGTATTGCATGAATTGTATTAGTGTTGGAATTAATTCGTAGCGTTTTACAAGTGATGGGAAGTACTTTCATTAATGTATTTTTTAATGCTCATGTGAAATAAATAACATTCTTTCATTAAAAAACGCTACGAATTAATTCCAACACCTAATATTTTTTAATGCTCATGTGAAATAAATAACATTCTTTCATTAAAAAACGCTACGAATTAATTCCAACACCTAATAACTTATACAAAGTAACATGATAAGATTAGAAAATATATACATTTGTGATACTTGCATTACTAGAAAATTGTCCCGTATATCTGTACTCTGAAAAGTAGATGATATATCCCTAAAAATTCATTAAAATGAAAGGTCATGCCATATTCAAAAACAAATCTTCAAAAATATAAACATTTCAAAATTTAAATGATTATCTAACAATATATTGTATATTTACTACGAACTGATATATTATTCAAGTTCAAAGTAAACGTACATAAAGCATATTCTCAAAAATGTAAACGATTATCTGATAAATTATCTAATAATATACATTATTAAAAAGTAATTGATATATTGTATTATTCAAAGTTCTAGTTTAAAATGAACATACATAAAACGTATTCTCAAAAATGTAAATCTTTAAAAATTTTAATGATTTGATAATATATTACCATGAAAAGTAATTGATATTATTAAAGGCAGTCTAAATTGAACATACATCAAGTGTATCCTCAAAAATTTCAACCTTTAAAAATTTAAATGTTTAACAATGTATTACTATGACAAGTAACTGATATATTATTGAAGGTGTCAGTTCAAAGTGAACATACATAAAATGTATATATTATCTAAATTTAATATATTGGGTCATCTAAAAAGTATCCGCGGTTTTTTGTCACTAGATGTGTGTTGATGGTCATATATCTAGTGACAAAGTACCGCGGATACTTTTTAGAGACCCAATAATACAATATATTACCATGAAAAGTAATTCATATGTTATTGAAGGTGCAAGTTCAAAACAAACATATATACAAGTAAAAAAACAGATTACATTCTAGAAAATAAGTGCGATATGTTATTCTTAATGCACAAAACATAAAAGTTTATTGAGATTTGATTTGAAATTTATACTAGCCCATACAGTGAAAAATAATTGCTCGTAATTCCAAAGTACCAATTTGTTAATGACTCAGAAAAAGAACATGGCAGTAGACTATCTATATATATACTATCTATGTATATACTCGACCATGGGGCAAGCCGTGGGGTGAGGGGCCGGAGGGAAAACTGGGCCAGAGGGGTATTGTGGTGCGGGGGAGCAGCCAATGAGCGAGCTGCTTTGTCTTCTCACCACCTTTCGTAGTTTTCCTTCCCGACCCTCGTTCTCACGGGCGCATGTGTGTGTGAGCTCGTGACGTCACGGCGTGACGCGACGACGATCCAGCGAGCTCGAGAGCGGGCGAGCGACTAAGGGAGTTCGCGCGTTTTTTCTTCCCGCCTGTCGCTCTCGCTTGCACATTTCTCACTCGTATCGGAATTGCGTTCGATCGAGGGAGTTCGCGCGCACCCGTTGCGTTCGATCGTCGTTAGTTTAATAGTAATAAAAAAATCTTACCTCACGTTTCTCACCGCATCCTTGAAGATAAGATTTTTTTCCGTTTATATATGTTTCTTCCAGCGTGCGCTGTCGCTCTCGCTCGCACCAACGCGTTTCTCACTCGTCGCGTTCGATCGTGGGAGTTTGCGCTTTCGCTCGCACCAACATTTCGTTTCCCACATTCGTATCGCATCAATGTTCACGTTTCGTATATCACTCGGGGAGGGACTCGATCCATTGCGTTCGATCGTGGGAGTACGTGCTCTCGCTCGCACTAACGTTTCAATTTTCTCACCGCATCCTTAAGGATCATGTTCGCTAAAATCACTAGCACTAATATAATCGGAATCTTCGTCGGAATCGCGATCTATTTCGAAATCTATTTCTTCAAATGTTTCGTCAAGAATATTTGCGAATTGTTCCGGATCCATGTTTCTAATGTATTCGACTACGTTGGCTAAGTTGTCAATGTTCGCACAGTTTGCCATACTTTTTATCGATTTTGAAAAAATAATGAACGGTATTAGAAACGTAGGACGCGTTTTTTTCTTCGCTACTAACGCTCGTTTATCGCGAGTAATTATACATGTATATATATCGTATGATTCCACATCCATTTCTGTTTTCCTTTTGCTATTTTTTCCCCCATTAAGTTTGCGTCAGCGCGAGTTTCCTTTATATAAAGATATACATATGCCCATCTTTATGTAAAGATATATATGTGTGCGTATAGGTAGGGATATATAAAATATAATACTTGTATATATTTTAAAAGTATAGGTTTATCGTTTAACGTTTTTCGAAAATCAATGGGATCAATTCGCAATCGAGTACGTCGTCGCGGTCGAAATCATGTTTCGTTTTTTTTTCGAGTATATTCGCAGATTTCGTGACGGTGGACGCGACTGCAGTCGTGAAAATATCTATCGGTCATTGCGGTTAGAGAGGAAAATGAGACAACATGATTACACAGTGTTCGAGATTAAATATATATTCAGTACAGTACAAAATACTTTCGCACATTGTAAAAGTATAGGTTTTATCGTTAGTGTTACAATTAACGTTCTTCGAAAATCAAGGCGATCAACTCGCAATCGAGTATGTCGTTGCGGTCGAAGGATTCGTTATCATATATCGTTTTTAGCACGTTCGCAGATTTCGTGACAGTGGACGCGATAACGAGAAGTCGTGAAAATTTTTTGTTGACGTTATCGGTCATTGTGATTAGAGAGGAAATGAGACGATTTACACAGTGTTCGAGATTAAATATATTAAGTACAGTACTTTTCGATATGGATAGACGAGCTGTACTTGTTTCTAGACGCAGTATTGGTAGATTATTTATTCATCCGAAGCGTAACGTTAGATTTCCAACGTACATCGGAGACGGCGCACGTATTTCTTTATTGTTTTCGTCGTACTGCAAAAGGGACAAGATAACGTGTTTTTGTTCGAAAAGCTCTCTTCAGATCCGATGAAAGCGGAATCTCTTTATCGTGACAATCTCCCAAAATGATAGTTACGTGAGAGGGGAGTGTGACATCGATACCAATGTTCAAGTATTTGTAGCCAGTTACAGTCAACGGATATCTTCTCTCGAGAATGCGTGCGGTAGGACGATGTGCGATTAGATGTCTGTAATTAAGGAAAAAAAAAATTAGTAGATGGAAAAAAGAGACGCAAAGAAAAAAAAATACCTACCTGTTGTCTTTATCTGGATTTGCATCAGTTGAATCGTCGACTGTTTTTTTCTTTTTCGTTCATCGCGATTGTCCCGTTCCATAAGATAATTTTCGATATCGTTGTTGAGCATTCTCACGATCGAGAAAAAAAAGTTTGGAAAGTGCGTACAAACGATGTTGCCGGAATGATCGTTTCTTTCGTACTGATTGTGTAAAAGTATTATAGTATATATTATATATGTCCTTCCATCCTGTCCTTCTCCTCCTCCTCCTCCTTCTTCGTCTTATTTCTCAGTGTGTTTTGTCAATGTGTATTACTCGATCGAATTAGTCGACCTAAGATATCCTGCATTTGTTGTAATAATCCGTCTCTCGAACATTCGACGTTGAGTATGTTTAGATTAAATTTACCCTCTGTTACGGTTCTCGTGAATTCGTTAAATGTGTAAAATTGTTGTTTTTTAGCAAAGTACAGATTACCATTTATATATCGGAAGGCCAAGGTCGGAGCTGGTGGTATTCTTGGGAATACCGCTTGTAACGGTTGATACGTTGAGCGAACACTCATACTACATTCGTCTATCTGCGCCACGTCGTTACTATTGAAGATCGCGTAGGTTTGTCCTCTGTTAGTATTTACTACGGTATCGATCAAAGCGTTTGGGGGAAATCCTAGACTCGAGAGACGTTTTGGCTAACCTTCTTTCAATTTGAAACTGGGATACTCGATTATGTAAACTATATTATTTACAAACAGTACTAGTTCACCCGAAGGCCTTTGATACGCGACTGATAAGGAAAAGTTCTCCGGAAGGAAATCCATGTAGCTGTTTAGTATGTGCGGTCCGTCGTATTTTGTATCATCTATATTTATCGACTATATGTAGCGTTGGTACGTGACGAATATTCAATGATGCAATACCAATACCGTATCCACATATTGTAAAGTACAGAGATCTACGTACTCGGGTTTATTTGTAGTAATTTCGATAGTTGGTGGTGTTGTTGACATCGGTGGTTGTGTAGTTGTTAGTTTTGGATTTTTAATTCCATAGAGTTGTTGAATGGGTAAAATGTCCTCTATGTTGAGTTTAACGATTCTATCCTTATTATTAGCAGTAACATATGCGAACATTATGGAGTCTTCACGCGAACTGTGTGTAATCCTAATGCGTGTCCAATTTCATGTGTTAACGTATTAAGCAGATAATCCTGTTACTAGCAGATTTTTCGGTTAGATATACGTATATGCCACGGTTCTGTAGCATCTACTTGTATTTCAGCGGTGTAATTGACAACATTTGAAGGATAGAACGCGTGAGCGAGTACTCCACCAGGTCCATCGAACGAGGAGGAGCAAATTTCCTCGTTACGTTTACGATCAGCGTATATGTGTGTGGCACTACCATAAGATATTAAGATGTCGGGATTTAACGTTTTACGTTGGAACGATAAAGACGAATTCGCTGCCCATAGCGAGAACGCGAATGCGGTAGTTTTCAAGATGTGCACGCTAAATGGAAGTTCCATGTGAGATATGTTTTCGACCATTTCTTCCTACCTGTATTATGCTCGTGATGCAAAATGTCCGGGAGGCCACATCCTGGTTTATGCATTTGATACAATGTATAGTTATTCAATGTCCATCACCCGATATTTGATAATATTCTTGAAATAACGAAATCTCTTGTTTAATTTCTCCCTCTTCGAACGATAATTGCGTATTGTTTTCACTGTTACGCAAGTAGCCGTACTTTTGTAGATACAGAATTGTTTCAGTATCTATGCCTTGACGATTCGTTGCTGTCGTCGTAGTAAGCGTAACGAAGATGACGACGACGACGATGACGAACGCGGGGGACATCGCGATGTAAACACAAGTATACGACACGCAGCAGAAAAAAATGATGTGTACTCGAACGCTTTGTCAAGAGTAATGAATCGCGTTCCGTGATTTTTTCATATATACGACACGACAAAATGCTTCGTCAATAGTAATGAATCATGTTTCGTACTTTTTTCATGTGTATTTATATTATAATACGACAGCGTGTGACATTTGATAAGGAAGGAGAGAGCTTGAAAAAATATTATATGATTTTGCAAATAACATTAGTCAATGGATTGTACTCTATCACCCTCGTGAATCATAAGACAATAAGCTGTGGTGTTCAGTGGAATATTTTCCTTACACTCGAATTCTATACGAATATCCACAGTAGCGCTTTTTATCGATTCGTTTTGGCGAGAACAATCGATCACTACGAATGGGCCGTGTGTAAGAAATTCCCCGAACGGTAGATAACATAGCGTCGCGATTGTCGTGACCGTAGTACGTCTTTTGAAATTTTACATACATATCGTAGAGTACAGCGTATTTCTTGCGTTCGAAATCTAAATTCATATCGTCATAAGGATAAAAATCAGAATTTAAAAAAAGTTTCACATTAGTGAGATTACACATGTTGAATTGCGAACCATTTTGCGACGATACGTTTCTTTTTCCGATTTGAAGCGCAAAAATTACGTATCGCGGTTTTTCCAATTGCGATGTTGTTTTAACAGTCCACGAATGCTTCGTTGTGCTTTGAAGGAGAGGAAATTCGTACAGGTCCCACGACCGGAAACACATGCTGAGATATCGTCCACCTTCCAACGTTCGCAAAAGTGATAATTTATTGACATCGTTCAGCACTACTTGTGGCATTTTCCATTGTATCTTCGATAGCGTGATTTTATATTCCACCAATTCGTGCGCCACAACGCAATTGTTATCGTTACGCGCACGTATCAGGATAAGTTCGTGTCGCGCGTTTATCACTATGCGTTTGTAATCCTCGCAAAATCCTAGAAGTGTGTTGAGCGGTACGCAAAAGTTGAAATCATCGGACAGCATTATGTGAAATAAGTGCATTGTACCGTTCCATCCTGCATTTTCTAACGTTATACTCTTGCTAGTGGTTAACGATACGAAATTTTTGATTGTACTGGTAATACTAACGTTTCTACATCTATCGATTTTCACACCGTCTATCTCATACCGAATCTCATCGAACATGAACGCGACGCAATTATTCAATAGTTTTGGTTGTTTGGATTTGTCTCCATCTCGTTTCTTCGCTGAAAATTTTCCTTCGACGTAGAGAAAACTCTCGCACGGTAACGTGTACAGATCTTGGTGTTGTATGGATATTCGTATTTCATCGCTGTATCCGAATGTAGTGTTAGCGTATGGGTTGTAAGTGTGAGTCTCGATCTTAACGATACGGTCGTGGAAGATGGGTTCACCTCCTATATGTAGATTATCGCGACTCATTTCTCACGACGAATCCCAGAGATCGTAGAAATGCGACGTTCGCAGCGTTCAATCTGTCCTCCGTTCCTCTCTGCTTTCCTCCAACGTATCGTTCGGTGAGCAATGATAATTGCATCTGCGGTACGATTGTCGTAGATGTCGTCGTAGATGTATTCTTACAATCGTGCGACTCGTTCAGAACGAGCATCTTTCGTTCGTGAGCATATTTTTTTATCGTTTACGCTGTATGTGAAGTCGAATCGATATCGCCTCTCCACGAAGGTTTATCAACTGTCCGTTTTGATCCACTATACGTATCGTTATATCGGTAACGTTTCTCGCGACGACTGGGAGATAAATGACGTGCGTAGGAGTATCGGACAATTTATATCCAGGTGGAACGTTCATCGCGAATTCGTGTATCGTATGTGCTGATTTATCGTTGTTGTACGCACCCGAAGTAATGTTGCATTCTACACGAATTACAGTTACATTTATAATGTTTACAGGTTTGTCAGACGCGTATCACTAGTTCGATTGTATTACGCAAGAGTTCGAATAACCTAATAGCGAACTGATGTTATTCGGTTTCGTAAAATTTATTCGATACGCACATTTGATCTCGCTTCTCATACTATTCTCATTGGGTATTCTCATCGAAGAATCAGTATCTCTTCTGTACGAGTACTATCGTTGCCGTCGTCGTCGTCGAATATGTATTCATCGTCATCATTATCTTTATCGTTTGGCGTTCGTCGTTGCATGTGACGAATAGCAACTCTCAAATACTTGTTTATAGCACTCAATTCGTACGATCCTTCGGGAATCGTTACCACTTTATCGTCGGTATCGAAGTAGAAGTTATTATTCGTGGAAGTAACATTCGGTATCGCATTGTACGTCTCGAAATTCGTAAGGCCCAATTCGTATTCACCGTTACTTAAATCCAACGTAGGGAAGTAACTCGCCGTGAGGATACTGGTTGTTCCAGTTAACGTGAGAGTCAACGACATGATGTAATCGAAGGTAAACGCTCAACTGAGATGACTCACACGACGCATTGTTAGATATATTTTTTCTCCAATCTATTTCTCGAAGAAATCGTAGACACAACTGACTACAAATACTCTGATCGAACGTTTGATAAGAGCGACGATTATACGTTACGTTGTTTCCGAGATAGTGTTCGAGTTCCCTTGACGGTCTAAGATTGCCAAAACCATCGAAGTAAACGGCATTATTTCCCTTTTTCGCATAAGCAACCCAGTGTGTACCCGCATTTTCCGAATTATCGAGATTTACGATACCGCTTTTTTACGATGTGGTTTCCGTCGGTAACATGTCACGCATAAACACCTCTGAAGAATGGTAAACGCAAACGATGCGCCGCACGGTTCAACTGTTCGTTCGTTGTAACACCGGAGAGCGGTATTTTAAGAGTCTCTAACGTTTCCTTCCACGATGTTTTTTTTTACCTCTTGCCTTTCTTTTCCTCATGTTACCACCGCCACCACGTTTGTAGGGCGCTAGATACAGTCCACGACTTCCGTCTGACGTCGAGCAGCTTTGCAATCGCTTACAGCGCTCGCCACGCTCGCCGCTCCACCGATCAAAGATTCGAGTGCATCCAACATTGGTAAAATCGGAAACCTCCGCGTTTCGTTATCGGAAGTAGTCTCTTCCTTTTTATTTTTTTCCTTCTTTTCATACCCATCCCTAATTTCGTTTTTGCTTTCATGGTTGCCCATACAGCGGTCGCGGCAGCTTTCTCACCAAACGTCGAATCACTCGCTGTTATATGTTCGCGTGCTCTTTCGGCAAGAACTCGATCGGCAATGTGACGATCGGTGAGATCGTTGTTTCGCGAATAGGCGATATCGTGTTCGCGACACGCCGCGTCCAATCGATTTATACCTCGATCGCCACGCGTTAGTCTTTTCGCGAGACGAGTAAACCGGGTCCACAAAAATTGATAACCAGGTATATGTACTTCGAACGGAAGCGCGTTTATTGTCTTGTCAAGTAAACCTGCTCCATACGCAGGAGTCATTCCCTTCTCCTCCACGCTATCTTATTTCATACGACATATGTCAATTTTTGATAAGTGGTGGTGGACCGTCTATGTGTGTTCGTTGCCACGAACGATTGTAATGCTCTGTACACGGACGATAGCATTGCACTTCAGGATCCGTTTTTAAATGTTCGGGTAACCGATCCCACAGTAGCTCCACGTAATTCTCAAATTCCTGTAGAAGAACGATCTTCGGTACGTATTACAATTGCTCGGCGGTAAAATCGAGAATCCGACGTTTATCCGTTAGTAAAAAAAACATTTTTTGCGATAACAACAACGACGACCGCAGTCGTTACTCGTTTACAGTAAAACTGTGCGATTCGAGTGCCTGCTCGGGGATATAAATAGTGTCGAAAAACTCAGTCGCGTTACATCGCGCACACGCGTTACACAAGTAGATGCGATTCGTACGACAATCACGAGCGATAGGAGTGTCGAATCTCAACCGCAAGACGCGACTCATGTCCGATGAAACGGTTGGAGAAATTCGTAGACACGGCCTTTTATTACCGAATATAATTCGTTGCATCATCTGCGGACTGTTCAACTGTGGTAAAACAAACGCTTTGATAAGTTTGATAGAAAGTCCACATGGTGTACGTTTCGAAAACGTGTACTTGTATTCGAAATCTCTCTTTCAACCGAAATATCGATATTTGGAAGTACTACTCGAATCGATAAATGGTATCGGCTACCACGTATTTTCCAACAATCGTGACGTCATACTATCGAAGGAGGCACTTCCCAATTCAATATTCATATTCGATGATGTGGCTTGTGATAATCAGAATACTATTAGAGAATATTTTTCTATGGGTCGACACACGAACATTGATTGTTTTTATCTCTGTGAGACGTATACAAAAATACCGAAACATTTGATACGCGATAATGCAAATTTTTTGATACTATTCAAACAAGACGGTACCAATTTAAAACACATTTATAACGATCATGTGAACACTGATATGTCGTATGAGAATTTTTGCATTTTGTGCCATTTATGTTGGCAACACAAATACGGTTTTGTGGTAATAGACAAAGATAGCGCATTACGCAACGGTAGATACAAACGAGAATTCAACGATTTCGCTGTAGTGTAAAAAAAATTATCTGTAAAAAAAAGTGAGCAGTACCTCTTTGACGTTACGATGGTCAGAACGAAAAGTATCTCTGAACGGGAGAAAACAGCGAAACTGATCGCGAAGACACGCGCGTCGATTCGTAAGAAACATCAAGCATTGAAGACTGGCATAATGGAGAATGAGATCGTTCTGGAGAAACAATTAAAACCTATTATCGAACCGTTGAAACAAATTGCTGAAAACACTGAACGTGGAGGTAAACCATTTGACACTAAGTTTACGGAGAGTAAGCAAAAGAATAAACGTGAGTACAACGATGATGAGGATGACGACGATAATTATGATAACGACGATAATGATGATGATGATGCGATTCCAACATAAATTACTCCCCAGCGTCTTCCATGGAACAAACAAATAAAAAAGAAACGATCAAACGTTATGTTTGATTTGTCCATAATTCATTCGACATCAATAGAATCACAACAACAACAACAACAACAACAACAGGTAACTCCTTTTAACTTGTGGGATGAAGAAGTTTTTAAAATCGGTGATTCATCGCTCGAAACGTCTGTCAGGTGTTGAACACATCTCAAGGTCGTCAGAGATTGCAAAGTCAGTTAGGACCGTTAGGACAAATATACGTCAATACTCTTTTAATTGGTAATGCAAAAAACGAAATCGGTCTTGTCTACGGTGTTTATTTTGATGAAAATAGTACGATGTTAGATAATAAAAAATTGGATACGGACGACACTATAATCATAGACGGAGTGAGGTACAAAGGTACACCAGGTCTATACGCTGATCTTCAAGAAGATTCCAAACAACGCTATCTACATAGACAATGATAAACAAATGTACAAACATATATTATTGATGACGAATGCTCACAGACAATAACGCCAGAATGCCTATTAAGAATAACAAGGAACACAAATACAAAAACATTATCGCTCCGCTCTTAGTTACTCATCATAAAACCAGTGGCACGAGTAATGGTTCAGGTATAAAGACAAATATACCATCCGCTGCGAAATTGAGACCGACAATGAAACGGATTACGTTTATTGGGACAATCCCAACGAGTTGGTGGATCGTCTTCGATTGCTCGATGCTTCTCGTCGAGCGGGTAATAACGCTCACGACAACGAAATATTGCCGATAATCGAAGAACTTCGCGAAGCTGGATTAATTATAAATTAAATCGTTGTGACGATATAATTAATATATAAATATATCGATATGGAGAAAATACGAAGAAACGTGGAGGATGTAGCTGTACGAATGAAAAACGTAGTGACCAAGACATGACGAGACATTAGAGAAACGACTTCAAGGTGTGGCGACGAATAAAGAATTGGAAAAAAATATTTCACAATTGCGTCGCGAAATGACAAGAAGAACCTCATCGCAGAACTGAGTTTAATTATAAAGTGAATCGTTGTGACGAAAATCGCGACAGTGGTTAGGCTCGCGCGAACTCGATACGATGTCTGTGAATAAATTTGGTATGTCTATGAGGGGAGACGAAATCGAAAAGTCGCGATCGTTGATAGAATCTTTACGAAATTACATGACAGTGGGCTTTATCTGAATCCGGATCATTATGACGCGAAGGAGCGAAAAATAAAACACGTAGCCGCGCCGGAATTCGACACCGATGTGGTAAACAAAAGCTACGTCGAATGTATGTTTCGAGATATGCGAAACGAGATCGAGGAATCACTTAGAACGATAAGGAGAGATGCACAGGAAGTGCATAGCGATGTGGAGAAGGTGCGAGGAAACGTGGAAAGGAGTGTGACGAGGATGTCTGACGAGATTCAGCATTTGAATCGAGATGTAACTGTACAAATGAAAAATGTAGTGACCAATGAGACATTGGAGAAATCGTTTAAAACGACCGGGAGAGATACGATCGTGCGCGCGCTTCAGGATACGCAGAAAGATATCTCGAACGATGTGGAAAAAGTGCGAAACAACGTGGAGGAAGTCTCGAAAAGTGTAAACGCGCTATCGACGAAAGTGTCTAACGAGATTCAGCACGGTGTAACTGAGTCAACGAATGAATAACATAGTGACGAAAGAGACGTTTAAAACGGGAGAGATACGATCGTACTGGCGCTTCAGAAGGTGTCTAACGATATTCAAATGCTGCATCACGGTGTAAATGATCTACGTCGACAATATCGACGAAAGTGTGTAACGAGAACGAGATTCGGCATCTGAATCGAGGTGTCTAGGTATTTAAACACATTCACAATTGTCGAATAGGAAGGTTTAAAAAGATACGCGCAAAGCTCGTTTCCTGTCGTAAAACAGAGACAGATGAGTGTCGAGAAACGAAAACTCGTGAATGAACTCCACGCGTCCGCGAGAAGAAATTTTTCACGTCGTCGCGTCGTGGTGCACGATCGCAATGATTTATGGCAAGCCGACGTAGTCGAGATGCGTCCTTATGCGCGATTCAACAAAGGTTACAATTACATTTTAACAGTTATCGATGTTTTGAGTAAATACGCATGGGTTCTACCACTCAAGAGCAAGAACGGAAGCGACGTAGCCGCAGCGTTATCTAAAATATTTCACAAGGACGAACGATATCCACGAAACCTGCAGACAGATCAAGGAAAGGAATTTTACAATACTATCGTGCAGGAAAAAATTGTGAAGAGATACAACATAAATCATTATTCGACGTATTCGGTGATGAAAGCGTCGGTAATGGAACGATTCAACCGTACTCAAGAATAACATGTGGAAAACATTCACGTTAAACGGCTCGTACAAATGGATTGACGAGCTACCGCGTCTATTGTCAGATTATAATCATCGTAAACATCGAACTATCGGGATGCGGCCGTAATTCCCATCGTTGCAAAACGATTCTTGTCGACGGTATACAAATTACGGTGTAAAAATTGCCGCTCCAACGAAATTCAAGGTAGGCGATTCAGTACGTATTAGTAAATTCAAGACAATTTTTGAAAAGGGTTACACACCCAATTGGTCCACCAAGATTTTCTACATCGTTAAAACACAATCCTGCAACGTATCTACTGAAAGATTATCAAGGGAAGCCGATAGTTGGTGGATTCTACGAATTACAGCGAGTCTAACCCTGACGTTTATCTCGTAGAAAAAATACTACGCAAACGAGGAAACGAAGTGTACGTGAAATGGTTAGGAATGGACAATTCACATAATTCTTGGATAGATAAAACGAATGTATTGTAACTTTCTTTATTTATTACAAAAAAACTACAGCACATTACAAAGGTATTTTATAATGTCCCCAAGGTAGAGTAGCGACCGATTCGGGTACGACGTACCGCTTATCATCATATGGACTAAGAGCGAGCTTCTTTTCAGACACTGTGTAAACCTCGTGCAACGTCGATCGTATGCACGACTGACGTCTCGACTGTACCGTCGCATCGTTCAAACATCGCGCATAATCGTCGAAAGTGATCGTTTTCGCGACAACGTTTTTCTTGATACCCTTTATTCTCTTCGTATCGCTCTTTCCGACCACTCTCAATGCGTACATCTTGATCTGTCTTCGCTCTCAGTTCTATGAATTCCGTCATAATTGCACCATTATTTTCGTCTTTCATCAAACCGGGTATTTTATTATTAACGCGTGGAACATCATACGCATTTCTCTCAGGATAATCACTCGTGTCGAACCTCGCGATATCACGCTTGATATTCTCGTATACATTCTTACACTCCAGAAGATAAATCAAGCTGTCCGTGTCTATGTACATAATCTTACATTTATCGCGATATAATGGAATCATGTATTCATAGTGAAATTCGTATATACGCAACTTAGATATTTCGAGAATGCACTTACCTACGTATCGGTTTATTTAATTTTACCTCGAGTTTCCGCAATTCGACAGCGATTAGATTTTCAGAAAAAATACTTCTACTGTGAAAATTCGGTTTCGCTATCATCGCTTCCGCACCGTATCTCCCATCCCAGTGCGTTACAAGTCGAACGTCAACATGATCGCGTACATTCTCCATCGTTTTTCCAAATACCGCATTATTCATCAATTTGTAAAGATTCCTCTCAAATTCGTTATTCGCGAGTATTCTAAATCTCGTATTAAGTTCGATATATCCGCGAAGCCATAAGGATTGTGCGAATTGTAATATTCGATGAATTTTTTGTACGTGTAGTCCATGCCGAATACATTGTTGTAAATTGCGATAGTGCACGACATAGCGCTCCTTATTATAAAGAGTGGCCAGTAGTTTGTCATTCCGTTTTCCGGGAGGCCGTTCGTGAGTGGGGCAGAACGGAAGGTCTGCATGAGCGTCGTAAACGCTTTGCGGATACGCAAGATCGACCTCTAGAATATAACCGACAACGGAGTCTGACGATACAGACATTATGTCAAAGCGCTCGATGTCGACGATCCATTGAAATTCTCCGTATGGTAAAGATTCGGACATCGCCCAACCGTACAGATTATTCACATCGAAGTACATGAGGTACGTCGAAGGTTTCGAAGGATCGTACGAAGATGCATTGTACTTGTTATTAGCTTGCGAATACTTGTTAGTATCTATGCGAACATTGACTTAAACCACCGCGTATACCACATTCCACAAACATCACCATGTCGATGTCGGTGAGTAATTCGAATCGAATATCAGTGTATTTCAACACAGCGTCCCACGTATATCCCGGTAAAGTGTAATAATACGTCGGATCCAATCCGTAACTCTCGATACACGTATCGCGAAAATTTTCGAAAACATCTGCTAATAAAAGCACATCTGTCTTGAGATACAAATCACTGTAATCGCCAAGAGTCTCTATGTGAAAACGTTGCCAAACATTTGTCGCGTGTTGATAATCGTCATCGGAAGCGGTCTCGTCGGTCAACGAACTGTAAAACAATTCACGCGATGGTAAACTAGTCTAGCTTATCAACGCTGTCGATGTACTCGTACGGAAACACTCCTTTCCGCGTAAGCAAATCGAAATCCTCAGCATCAAGATTAGAAAATTCCGATCGCATGATTTTCAATTTACTCTTATCGAGATATGATACCAATTTTTCGAGACTAGTATTGAGAAATTTGAACGAATCCACAAACGCACTTTCACACAGTCCACTTAAAGTTTACTGTATCCATTCCCCACTTAAAGTTTACTGTATCCCCGATGTTTCGTAAACGATATATAATTTTCCTTCGTTATAGGTAACACGTCAACTCTACTCGCAAAACTATTAGCAATATCTTTTATGATAAAATGTGCGTCGTAACCTGCCAAATTGTGAAAGAATAACGTATGTATCCTGATAATGTAAATTGCAACGTGAATGTGCAGGACCTCTGTAACGTCCGGTCAAATGACAGTAATCGCGTACGCGCACATCTCCTTCCTCAAATGGTCTTTCGCAAATATGACAATGAGTCGCGTTTCGAAATTTTTCCACTCGACGTTCAATGTAAATTCCGCCATAGTCACATTATTGTCGAATATCATTTTGGCACGATGCGCCAAATCGTATAATTCCTTGACAAATCACGACACACAATCCTCGCCGCGATAAGATTTGTATATCGACACAGTCTCATCGTATACACAACGTATGTAATACCCTACGCTGAAAACTTTGTGATGCTGATAGGTGAATCTCGAAATGATTTTCATCGTTGGTCCTCTTCTCCAGTATACACTCCAAATCGGTATAAACCACAAAGAGAAGTCGCTCCTTCTTATTATAGTCGCGAAATAATAACCACTTATCGTTCTCATTCGGAAGAATAACAGCACAATCGTTCGTCGTAGTACAGTCAACGATGCGAAGCGATAACTTCTCGCTCGTATAAAAGTAATGTAGACATCTGTAAAGTAACAAGTCGTACACGCGTTACACAACTTTTTTTTATTGCCCTATACTATATATGTACGAGAACAATTAATATACTCACCTATCGCACAAATACTTCTTCCCTGTATTCTTGTTCAATTGCGAACCTATCAAACGTGACAGGTTTTTAATCCATGTGAAATGACCGATGATGTTTTCGTCGTCGCGTCTCGACTCTTGCAGGTACAATAGATTTACATGTTTCTCTTTCTTCTTCTCTTTGGTAAGACGAAGAGGAACAATTATATTACCATCGTCTTTTTTCCCACCCCTCTTTCGCTCGGTAAATACGTTGACAGATATATCGTACAAAAGTTCAAATTTCGTAATTTGTTTTAAGGTAACGGGAAACTCGATACCCTCAAGATTCAACACAGTAGTATAATCCGGATACGATGATTTCCTATTCACATGACTTTCAACTGGATACAAAGCGGCGACCACCGACCAAGCGAAACATGCATTGTCCATCGAACGCACATTGATTACCGCCTTCTTCAGTATAATTTCTCGCGGCAGCTCCACCCAACATCTCGCAAGCATAGGATTGTATTTGTTAACATTTACGAACATTTATGTTAACATTTATGATCAGATTCAATATACATGATAGCGCCCATCCACTGTCACGTTCCTGAAATTCCTCCAATGCTGCTAAAGTATCGTCTGTCACGTGTTTATCGTACCACTCGATCGGATGTGCCAAAAAGGTCGTAATTTTTCGTAGTAATACTCTAGTAGATCTTATCTTCATCCGCGACGAACTCACCATTGAATATTGTATTCACTTTCAAACAAATATGTCTCTGAAGATTATCGCGTATCCAATCGAGAACGATATCTCTCGCGTCATCGAGAAACTGTGAGGTTCGATGTAATTCGAATTCAACACCACACCACTCAATACGCGATTGTTAAAAGCTGTTTCGATCTCTAACCACGAAAACCTCTTTTGTGATTCGACATAGCCAAAGCTCACATGTTCGAAATGTTGCCGTAAAACATTTCTCAAACCTTCCAATCGTGCTAGTCGAGCGATCGCTGCATTTACAACTCCTAGATAGATGTTCGTCGACGTTTACCATTTCGACACGTCTCCCGCAAAAAATCGAGACACTCGTCACATTTTTCCTCCCATACTCGATACGTGTCCGCCGTATCGATACTCGTCGCACGATGAAAAAGATCCTCCACCTCCTCATCCATCTCTTTCTATATTAAACAAAATCACTACCCTCGCTTACACATGAACCAGAGCGTTTCACCGCAACTATCTATAGGTATCGTCGAATTTAATCTTTTTACACATCCTTCCAATGTCATAGATTCGCACCTTTCATAACTGCGTTCTCGTACCTTCTTGTGCGATCGTCAACAACAACTACCGCACTTTGAATCCATAAAATTTCTCGCGAACAATGATTCTCAATCTCTGTCCGTAAATGGTGTGTGGCTAAGTTCCAACACTTCTTCTCCTTTATGCAAGATGTAACCAACGTAGGACTCGATACCATACGCTCGTAACAATACACATCGCTACCTACATCCGAAACCGCACTTGACGGATCGCTGTCCGTACTCTCGTTCGGACTATTATCGCTATCGCTATCGCTTAACATATTAAAATCACTGTGAAAAGAACCTTACCCCGTGCATTTATATATCGTTCCTTCGTCGGAAACAAAAAACCGCAAGCCCATCTTATCTTTTACAAATAATACGCGTATAAAAACACGACGTATCCTATCACATTCAAAGGATGTTGTATCCTCACACACACACATAAGGATATGTGTAACGGAAAGAAATCCATTATTCACATTTTTCTTTTACTTTTAATAAAAAATGCAAACTAAAATTAGTACATACATCATAATATAATAAAGTCATCATAATATATATATATATAAAAGAACCATAATAAATCGTCATAATGTATAAAAGAAATACGTACTACTACTTGCTTTGAAATCGCGTCCACTGATTATATAGTTTCAAAACGTTCTGTAACGCGCAACGGCTACTGTGTCTTCCACACCGAAACGTATTAGTAGAGTCTAGATTTTCCAACGATTTAATTTCGTTGTAATGTACATCGATCGTTTCGACTATAACATTGTCGTTGTTTAGAATGTCCACTAACCACCCCCGTTTTTCGAGTCCCTTCATATAAATGACCGCTTCGCTTTCTCCACTGACAGCTTCAGCGATCAAACGCTGCGCCATATGATACGGCACCATCCCGTCATTCCATCGCAATGATGATGCGCCATCAGCCATGAGGCGTGTGACTGATCACTCTTTGTCAAGAAACGCCATGGCATCGGACACGTAAAAATGTAATGTGTCATTTCGCTTCCATTCTTCAATACTGCCACCTCCTTCACGACGAATCGCTCACCCACGATGAATCCTTTAACAAAAAAACCTTCCACATAATACACACGTTTTTGTAAAAAAAATAAACAAGAGATAAGAACTATACCTTGTAGATCGACGAATGTCGGCACCATGACTTCGATATATGTCGCCACAAACGATTAAACCACACCAATGTGACAATCGCGCTGTGCGTCTCTCTTTTATCATGTCCTGCGTTCTCTCTAGGGAAAGATGTCACAAATTGTGTTCTCAATTTTGCATATTTCCACCATTGACATTTTTCCTTATTCTTAATATCATGAATGTCATACACGTCTACGCGAATCAACTGATGTCCAGTCTGTCCTTCCGGAGTGCTCACGGTGTACAGTTGACCATGTTCCAATTTTGTCATGTATTGGGATATTCCGTCGGTTTGTTGTTTCGAGATTGAAGCAAAAAGCGCGTCCATACCTCCAGACGATGTCGATTCTCCTGACGATGCAAAAATCTCACGATCGATGTTCGACGCATCGACAAGTGTCGCCATGTGACATCTAACATACTCCTTCAGATCGTGCAACCATTCGAAGAATGTATTTCTCGTCATGAAATCTTCCATAAGCAGATGACGCAACACTTTGCTCTCGGAAGTAGAGAAGAAATGATTCAGCTCTTCCATAGAATACGTAGAATTCAGCAAAAACTTCTCGTTTTCAACGCGTTCAACAATGACATTAATGCATCTTTCATTGTCTTTGCCTCCCTCATACGTATCGTATTCGGATCTACTTTTCGCTGATTTACCATATAGGTCTGTACGCATCCAATCATCATTCGCATTTTTTACAAATGTATTCGTAATCCACGTCTGATGTATTAAATCGATTATAGAACCCATAAACATTTCATCGAACACGTCTTCCTCTTTCTCTTCCTTATCTAATAATTGTTCAAACGATTTCTCGGTGGATCTCGTCGGTAGCTCCTCGATCTCTTTACTTTGAGACTCCCTCGTAGTACACAAATAATACGTTCGAAAAATACCGCCAAAAAATATGTATGACGAAAAAAGCCTCGCCTATACGCATTTATATACTATTGTCCATCGGACATGTTAACGGATGTGGTTTCTATCGAGGACACAAAACTGCATAAAAATAGACACTCTTATGAAAATTGAAACAACGTCATGTGAGAGAGAGAATGCATCCTAAAAGAGGATGCAACAGTGTCTTATCACATCTTTGTGGTATCTATCAAGGAGACAAAACTGCATAACGGAAAAGGGACAATGGATTCTTATCGTATCTTTAAGGCTCGAAAGAGGATGCATGTGGTATCTATCAAGTAGACAAAACTAAATATATAAAACTGCATAACGGAAAAAAATGGATTCTTATCGTATCTTTAAGGATGCGGTGTAACTGCAAAAGAGAAAATATTATTATTATTCCGCTATCTTTTTCATTATTAAACGATCGAACGCAACGAAAACGTTGATGCGAGCGAGAGCGACAGCGCACGCGAGAAGAAACATATATAAAACTGCGTAACGGAAAACAAATGAATTATTATTATTATTATTATTCCGCTATCTTTTTTATTATTAAACTAACAACGACGTTGGTGCGAGCGAGAGCGCGAATACCCTCGATCGCGACGAGTGAAAAACGCGTTGGTGCGAACGAGAGCGACAGCGCACACTGGAAGAAACATATATAGAACTGCGTAACGGAAAAAAATGGATACGAAAACGTTGATGCGAGCGAGAGCGCCGAACGCAATTCCGATACGAGTAAGAAACGTGTGAGCGAGAGCGACAGGCGGGAAGAAAAAACGCACGAACTCCCTCAGTCGCTCGCCCGCTCTCGAGCTCGCTGGATCGTCGTCGTCGCGTCACGCCGTGACGTCATGAGCTCACACACACATGCGCCCGTGGGGACGGGGGCCGGGAAGGAAAACTACGAGAGATGGTGGGAGGACAAAGCAGCTCGCTCATTTGTTGCCCCCTCCCCCCCCCGCATCACAATACCCCTCTCGCGCAGTTTTCCCCCCGGCCCCTCACCCCGCGGCTTGCCCCATGGTCGAGTATATATATAGATAGTCTACTCATGATGGCCTGCTTTTAAAAAAACTTTCAATGGAATATTGTAATAAAAGAGTTATGAAAATGTTTCAGATTAAAAGTCTACAATCTTTCTTTAATAAAATTTCGAATTTTTGTATCAATTTCCGATTTTGAATTTATATCATACTTTCAGCGAGTGATTTATTGATCAAAAAATGTTACCTTATTGCCTGAAACGAGCAAATATTAAGTAAACCCAAAATTCATACAATATACAATATTCTCGGGTCAAGTACAAAGAAGCTATACGGTTAAAAGTTTATTTATTATTTGACATAATATCACTTCGTTATAGAGCTTTTGAAAATACTATTCTAATGTAATACTTTTCGTACTTCAATTGTTGTAATAATTGAGGAGATGAGCGGAATAAAAATCTAATTACAAAATCTTGATTTTCTAATAAAAATTAAAATAACTCACTACTTTTTTATCATATACAAACGGATACAATATCAAATACATTTATGTAATGTCTTTAAGAAGTTACATGTTACAATATATTTCCCTATTACGATCAATATTATATAAAAAACTTAATTTTTTGAAAAAGGGCCTAAGTAGAGTTGTGCCTTCATTCCACTCATTCTTTCGATTACTCTGTAAAAGCTTCGACATTATTTCTAAGTGGACACCGAGAAACTCATTAAAATTTTTTAAAAGCAGGCCGCCATGTTCTTTTTCCGAATCATTAAATTGATACTTTGGAATTACGAGCAACTATTTTTCATTATATAGGCTATACATTTCAAATCAAATCTCAATAAACGACTTTTATGTTTGTGCGCTAAGAATAACATATCGCACTTATTTTCTAGAATGAAATTGTAATCTGTTTTGCTTGTATGTATGTATGTATGTATGTTAGTTTTGAATTCGCACCTTCAATAACATATGAGTTACTTTTCATGATAATATATATTGTTAGATAATCATTTAAATTTTTAAAAGTTGAAATTTTTGAGGTACACTTGATGTTCAATTTAGACTGGTACCTTTAATAATATATCAATTACTTTTCATGATAATATATTATTAAATAATCATTTAAATTTTTAGAATTTTAAATTTTTGAGAGTACACTTGATGTATGTTCACTTTGAATTGGTATCCACAATAATACATCAGTTACTTTTTATGGTAATATCAGATAATTATTTAAATTTTTAAAGGTTTACATTTTTGAGAATACGCTTTATGTATGTTTACTTAGAATTTGAATAATATATCAGTTACTTTTCATGATAATATATATTGTTAGATAATCATTTAAATTTTGAAATGTTTACATTTTGAAGATCTGTTTTTTAACATGGCCTGACCCTTTCATTTGAATATAAATATAATCATAAAATGATTAGAGAAGATGATGTTGAAATATTAAAAAAATCTAAAAGAAAATAATTTTATACACACGTCACGTCTTGCGATGATTAGCGGACGGAGACGTGTGATCGCGAACTGGGGCCCACAGAGAGGTGGGAGGCGCGCAGTATGGAGCCTCGACTCCGATGAGCGATTGTAGTGGATTCGGCCTAGATGAAGTTGCGAATTTTACGAGACCGCTTCCTGATTCCTTTAGGAACTCTGTCAGAGGCGTCTTATAACAGTCATGTAGCATGATCACGAACGAGTCGCCCTCGCTAGTGCGAGCATTGTCATTCTCTAAAGCTTTTTGGGAGAACCGGGAAGGGGATGGTGGTGGAGAGAGAGGGGGAAGAGGGGAGAAAGAGAGAGAGAGAGAAATAACAATTCAGAAGCGATGGTTCACTTTATGATTTTTATTATCAAATCGGTTGATTCGACATGCGTGAGGCTTCTCGGTTATCTTTACCAATTTCGTTGGGATCCTCTCCGTAGGCTTCGACGTGTCCAGCGGAGGAAGCCAGATGACCAATACTCAGGCGACTGGTTCTGTTGCCGGCTCTATTTTATAGGCTATACTCGGGGAAACTGTGCGTGATAGCGCACTCGGAAGGAACTGAAGGGACTCGGGTCTCAGTACAATGGAGTCAAAATCGCCGTGCTGGTGTAAGGTTTTCATCAACCGCCTTAGTTGGCGCTGCCACCCTCTGCATTTCAATCTGGGCATCTACGGTTGTGATAGAGAATTGAGGGGATGCCCCAGAGAGAAGGTTAGTATAAAATAAAATAATGTAATTGAATAGAGGGTGCGGGGTAAGAGGAGACAACTTTTCCTTTATTGGCGGGGGAAACATCTTTACCCGAGGAGGTAGCTGTGATAGGAATAAAGAGGAGTGAGCGCCCGAAGACAAACGT
This sequence comes from Acromyrmex echinatior, assembly GCF_024713525.1. Lineage (NCBI taxonomy): Eukaryota > Metazoa > Arthropoda > Insecta > Hymenoptera > Formicidae > Acromyrmex > Acromyrmex echinatior. The sequence continues at coordinate 7,247,108 of NC_141870.1, forward strand.
CCAACCTTGAATGAGTAAGGAGGTGGCCTGGAGAATAAGCGCCCAAGCCTAAATGAGTAGAGAGATGCCCTGGAACAGCCCTGAGTGTAGGCGCGTCAAGGCTGGAGAAAAAGAGGTGAAGGGCACTCTGTGGAGAGTGCCCTACACTGTGAGGTTATTTAGGATAAATACGTGCCGGATCACAAATTGCTAGGGAGAGAGTTCCGCACTTGGCAGCATGACAACCGGTTCTTTATGCAATTGGATAAGCTTCTATATGAATTTTAATTAGATTGACACAAATGACACTGGCGTTTATTACTTGTTACTATACCAAACGATCTGAGCCTGAAGGTCACAATTGATTTATCAATGGAAATTACAAACAGTGAGATATTTATAATATTATATTGAGAAATCAAGCATTACGTAAGAATTATAAGTATAGAACTATGAGAAATTACAAGTACCGAAATTATGTGTATGAAAATTAAATATAAGAAGTTGTAAGTTACGCGAAATTTGTAAGTATAGCGACGTTATAAGTAATGAGAATTTTATAAGTACGGAAACTGCGATGTCACAATAATTCTAAGTTGCCCGTCGGGATTTAGTCGTTAGCTTGCTGAGACCGAAAATTTGCAAATATCGGACGTGTCGTGCTTACCGTGCTGCTGGGAAAATAATCTAAGAGTGATCGAATAAACCGAAAATGAGAACAAGCAAATGAAACTAAGTCAATGAACGGAATGAAATGAGAGTTGTGATCTTCGCAGCATCAGTTTATATATTCCAAAGGGCTTTCGCGGTAAGAGGGATAATTTCGAGCAGAGATTCTAGAATATTCTACAGATTTTCATTTGCCAATTTCTTGTTAAATTTTAACTATATCGCTATTCCATGGATATATTCACAAGGTGAATCCCCGTATTTGACTTTGTCGTCTGATATTCTTATAACAATTGAAATGCACTTACTACTGTAGAGCTTGCTGTTTTTATATATACTTTTCGCGTATCTACTATAAATTGAATTGCTCATGAGACTCCGAGCATTCCGTGCTTAATTCCGATAATTGGTGATTATAATTAATAAGAGACGTCGCTAGCCGTTTTGTGTTTTCGCTCGGTCTTAACGATTAATTTGTGGAAATCCTGCGTGTATTTTATAGAATATTTTATGGTGCAATTATGTGGCTCTTATAATAAACAGTTGCCTTAATTATTATTTGATGGTTAAAGAGGGGAGATCCTCCTTTTTTATTGGTAGTGTTGTGTTTTTCGAAATAGATGTGGTTTCTTTTTTTTAAACTTATTTAAAAAAGTTGTAATAGCAAGAGTAGTAATAGCGGTTCACGTGATTAGCACGTGATCCTGTGGTAAGGAGATCGTGCTCGTGACTTGCTGCTTGATCAACTGTGCCAATATAAGCATGCGGTTTCTAGATATAATATGTCCAAAGTGATGGCCGGTTTGTCAGCTTGTTTTTGACAGCCGAACGTTACACACACATAACTTAATTTTATATAAATTTTATATAAATTTTTTCCCATAAAATTGTTTCCATTAATAATTAATACAAAATTACTATTTATAGTAAAACTCAATACAATCTTGAATATTAATATATAAATATAATAGAACACATTATTACTACTTATATAATTTGTTTTATATAAAAAGTACGTACTTCTAAATTTAAAAAAATGTTTTTTGAAAATCATTAATACGTTAATTATATTGTATAAATGATATCGAGGCAATATTATAAAATTATCATAGAAATAATTAAGGAATAATATATAAAAAGTTAATTAGTAACATATTTTGATCTTTTCTTATTTCGGTCAATCATTAATGATTCAATTTCTTCTGTTCATGAAGGAATTACTTTACGCACAGAATATAAAAAATGAAAAAATAAATTTAAAAAACTAAGATTGAAAAAATAAAATATAGTAGAAAAGCAAAAATTTCTTTAATTGTATTGTAATCAAATATTAAGATATACCAAGAATCAAAGCTTTTGATTTCAGTTCTTTAAATGGCTTTTTTTTTAGAGCTCTTTCTCCCCAATTGAAATTCATCATAAACTTTGAAGTTATCAGATTTTTAAATTATTTTTCGAGTGATTCCTGCTGCATTATGGCCACCAACACGAATAAATTTCAATATACAAACAAACGCAATATTTAAAAAGTAAAGTATTCATTAAAATCGAACGAAATAAAAAAAGTGTAACGTTTACCATGTTATCTGGAGACACTGATTGTTCGAAATACATCCGAAAAACAGTTTTTACAGATTCGGTGTACGTGTGACATGTGGATTGGAGGATTCTAGAATAATTTCAAACATTTTTAGAAAATCAACTTCCAAAAAACTTCCAAAAAACAAACTTGACAATCACCTCGTTGATAAAATCAAAAAAATATAATCAAAGCTGCATGTCGTATGTACCAGGTATGTAAATATGAAACCGGAATTTACCAATAGATGGCCATAGCTGTCAATGTAGTTGCCGTCAGACCGCGTCATTGACGCCATTTCCTTGTTCTGACATCTGACAAAGATTTTCAACTCACAACAATACAAATTTCATACAACAGTATAGTTTGTAATAGCGTTGAACATGTCGAATTTTGTGCCTGGAAACTACGATTTGCGGACAGCATTGATTTTCTGTTACCATTTGAAGAAAACTGCTGCAGAATCGCATCGAATGCTTGTCGAAACTTACAGTGAGTACGCTCTTGGTAAATCACAGTGCTTTGAGTGGTTTAAAAAATTCAAAAGTGATGATTTTGACGTGAGAAACGAAGAACATGGAAAACCACCGAAAAAGTTTGAAGACAGCGAATTGCAAGCATTGTTGGATGAAGATGACGCTCAAACTCCACAATAACTCGCGGATCAATTGAATGTGACACGAGAAGCCGTCTCTATAAATCCATAGGAAAGATCCAGAAGATGGGAAAATGGGTTCCACATGAACTAAATGAAAGACAGCAGGAAAATCGAAAAACCACTTGCAAAATGCTGCTCGCCAAGTACAAAAGAAAGTCATTTCTCCATCGAATTGTGACTGGCGATGAAAAGTGGATATATTTTGAGAATCCTAAGTGTAAAAGATCATGGGTAACTCCAGGCGAACCATCGACATCGACTGCAAGGCCAAATCGCTATGGACGGAAGACAATGTTCTGTGTTTGGTGGGATCAGAAAAGTGTGATCTATTATGAGCTGCTAAAACCTGGCGAAACCGTTAATACTGAACGCTACCGACAACAAATGATCAATTTGAATCAAGCTTTGCATGAAAAACGACCGGAATATCAAAAAAAGCAACACAAAGTGATTTTGCTTCATGATAATGCACCATCACACACAGTAAAACTGATCAAGGAAACGATTGAGGCGTTTGGTTGGGAAATACTTTCGCATGCGGCTTACTCACCTTGGCTCCGTTCTATTACTATTATATTAGGTGTTGGAATTAATTCGTAGCGTTTTTTAATGAAAGAATGTTATTTATTTCACATGAGCATTAAAAAATACATTAATGAAAGTACTTCCCATCACTTGTAAAACGCTACGAATTAATTCCAACACCTAATACTTATTTGTATCGATGGGACACGCACTTGCTCAGTAGCGCTTCACTTCTTACGGAGATGTACGAAAATGGCTAGATGACTGGTTTGGCTCAAAAGAGCAACAATTTTTTTGGCGTGGCATCCACAAATTGTCAGACAGGTGAGAAAAATGTATAACTAGCGATGGGCAATACTTCGAATAAAATATTTTTTATCATTTTCATGCAATAAACGTGTATTTTCTATAAAAAAATTCCGGTTTCATATTTACATACACAAATTCCAACCGCTAAAATGACAATCAAATTCGCACGCGTGCTCGCAAAACGCGTATCATACTGACACCCCAATCAGAATTCCTGATTTGGCGGGCGCGCATGGCAATAGCGTACCGCTTGGCCATCGCAATCGAGAATTGCTAATTGCTATCCGAATCATGGGATCATCTCAACTTCTATAATTTTTCGAGAATCTTATAGGCGATTGAAAAAGGAAGCCTTTGTTCAACAAAAAGGATAAAAAGCTGTGATCCTTCTTCTCTCTCTCTCTCTCTCTCTTCGCTTTTTTCGGTTAAAGTTAACGCTCCGCAATAAGTGCAATCGCCTTTGAGACGCTCTGTCGCAAGAAAACCGCTGCGTTGGACTTATGATCAAAGGTTCGCGTAAGTCGAACTTTAGCTCAAAACGCCTTCTCAGTCAAATTCTCTCTCTATCGCTCTCGCTTTGTCACGCTCTTGAACATTGTTGGTCCTTTGAGCCGGATTCGCCTTCGCTTATTATTGTTCGTTCGGGAATACCATCGCGTTCAATGCGCGTAATACCTAAAAGAACAAAGAGAGAACGTAAGTAAGTAAATCATGAGTGAAGAAATAAATGCTTGCTGATCGCTCAGAGTGACATAGCCAGATCAGTGGCAAATTTAAAGAAGATGGGTATGGCCAACATCACTCTCTACGCCGTCGAAACCCGCTTAGCGTTTCTCGATCAATTGTGAACGAAGTTCGAAAGACAATATGAGCTTATTTGAGCACATTATAAGGAAGCCTAGTGAAAGTGAGTACAGTACGTCTCGATTCCGCTGAAATTACTTACGTGCAGCAGCGTAGCCTGAACGATTATCTGATAAAACTCAAGGCTGAGAAGTCAAATACAGTGCCTTCGAATAAATCAGGAAATGATTTTTCCACCAAATCGGCGCTGCCGCGTCTGAAAATCATTTTCGGGTGAAGACTGGCCATCGTTTCGAGACATATTCTTGTCCATCGTCGGAAATAATCCGTCTATCTCAAACGTAGAGAAGTTCCATCACTTAAAACATTGCCTAAAACGATCCGCTGAAGCATTGATATGTCCGTTAGCCATAACCGGAGATAATTATTCTGCGTACGTGGGCGTTGTTGTGCAAGCATTACGAGAACAAAAAAGATTTCGCACTCCAATTTTTTCACGTTCACCGCAATGAAAAGCGATATCGCCGAGGAGCTTAGCCGCATTTACAATGCCGCGATCAGTGCCGTGAACGGCACTGAGAAAGTATAGGAAGACCAATTAATTTGCATGACTTCGACTTCTTCACTTCATCATCGAGTTCTTCGATCCGAAGACTCGCCTTGAGTGGAAATCTCACACGAGCGATTCCACGGACTTGTCAGATCACGATGCCTTGATGGACTTTATTACCAAGCGAACTCTGACTCTCAAGGCCGCAAAACCAAAGGTCACCAAGGTCTTCGGAGATCTATCGCGAATCGCGAAATCGCACGTCACTAAACATGTAGTCGACGCTGTGCTCTTTGTCCTGGCTGTGTTCTGTGCAAAGGTAAGCATAATGTAATGATGTGCGAACAGTTCAAAGCGAAATCCGCATCCGAACGAAAGTCCGTCGCGGAAACACACAAGTTGTGTTACAACTGTCTCGATTCGCATCCAATCTCAAAGTGCCAGTCAACGAAGACGTGCTTTACGTGTAAGGCGATACATCACACGCTCCTTCACGAAGGAGTCACTGCGAAGCCCGCCTACGTAAGCGTGTTGACCGCTGTACGCCAAGACTGAATGCAAGACTACATGACCTTATATTGAAGGTCTCCAGCTGGCTGTTCCGCAATTCATGGCCGCCGATCCCATCGAGCTATTACTCGGCATGTGCTCTATCACTTTACAAGAGGGTCTTCAAAAGGGCGATCCGCATACTCTCGTCGCTCAGTGCACTCTGCTCGGATGGATTCTCTCGGGAGGCTGCGGCGAGAATCTCTCAGTGACTCCACACCGCTCCTTCCAGTGCACCGCCGACCACGAGCTGACCACGCTCATGCAATGTTTTTGGGAGCAAGAAAAAGAACCTTCAACTTCAGTGCCATCACGCCAGATGAGCATGCGAGGAGATCTTTGCTCGAACTCACAGCCGCACAGCTACAGGAAAGTACGTCGTGCGACTGCTATTTGCCGCGTCGTCAAGAGCACTCAGTGACACCCGCCAATCAGCCGAGTGACTGCTTACCGCCATGGAGAGACGATGAGAACGTTCGATTCGGACGTCTGTATCATGCCTTTCTAAAAGAATACGAAAAGTTGGATCACATGGAATTAGTGCCAAGGTCATCGGAGTCACAAGCAAAATGCTACTTGCCTCACCACGAAGTGCTCCGAGAATCCAGCGCGTCGACCAAACTCAGGGTGGTATTCAACGGATCTCAGAGTACAAGGTCCAATAAATCATTAAACACTCAGCTATTAGTCGGCGCTAACCTGTTGCCATCGCTTGCCGATGTATTGACCCGGTGACGGTGGCACCGATATGCAATCGTGACGGACATCGAAAAAATGTATCGTCAAATTCTTGTGGCGCCTCAGGATAGAGATTATCAACGCATTTTCTGACGTCATTCAGTTAGCGATCCGGTTCGCGAGTACCAGTTAAACACAGTGACATATCATGCGCGCCATTTCTCGCCATCGGCACACTTCGTCAGCTCGCCAACGACGAAAACGCAAAATTTCCGCGAGATTCCTGAGACACAACTGCTACGTGTCGGCGACATCGTGACCGGAGCGTACATTACAGACGAGGAAATCGCGATAGAATCCGAGCTCCGTCAGCTATGCATGGCGGGCGGGTTCCCGCTGAAAAAAATAGGTCGCCAACCATCCTGAAATTTTCTTTGGTATTCCTGCGAATCACTGTCTCGCGGATTCGCGGTCATGGGAACAGGAGAGTCACGTAACGTTGGACTTGCAGTGACACCCGGTCGACACCTTCACATTTTCAATTCGAAGCCGCATCGTTAAAAAATTCATCAAAAGGAAGATTCTCTCGAAGACCGCGCGTTTATTTGATCCGCTCGGATGATTGATATTGGTAGTGATCCATGCAAAAATCCTGCTTCAGTCAGCGTGGTTACAAAAGCTGAATTGGGACATCCGGCTCCCTCAAGCAGACGCCTGCCACTGGAGTCGTTTCCTGGCGGAACTCCCAAAACTGGAACAGTTTTGAATCAACTACTGATTAAACACGGGCGCCAAGGACGCGAGAGTAGAGTTGCACGGATTCTCCTACGCGTCCGAACAAGGTACTCAGCCGTGTATCTTCGTGTTATCAGCTCTAACAGTGTCAATGTTCTCTTGCTAGCGGCAAAGAGCAAGGTCGCTCCAATCAAGCCAGTGTCCTTACCGCGATTGGAATTGTGCGCTTTCGCCATGCTCACAAAATTAGTCGCACACACACGCACTGTTCTAAGTCTGTCCACAGCTCCAGTCATTCTCTGGTTCGACTCCAAGGTCACTTTATACTGGTTTCAGGTCACTCCTCTCGAAAACTTATGTGGCCAACCGCGTCCATGATACAGGAAACACTTACAGAAGGACAAAGGCGTTATGTTCCTGGAAAGGACAACCCGACCGACTGCGCCTCTTGAGGGATAACATCAAGAGAGCTTATGGATCCATTCTGGTGGCCAAGTCCCTTTTGGCTGCTCACAACTCCATCTAGCGTACAACCTGAAGCTCCACTGGAGGAATTGCTCGAGCAACGTGTCCACTTTCGCACTGTCACGTCAATGGTTGTCACGGAACCGGAGCTCCTCCTCCGATTCTCCTCACTTCACCGGCTCCTGAAGATCACAGCGTGGTGTCTACGTTGGCTGCGCCCAAGAGGGATGCTAACGGAAGGAAGTCGACATTGACACCCGACGAGCTCGACGCCGCACTTGGACGATGGATCTGAGCAGTCTAGGCACTGCACTATGCGCACGAGGTCACTGCTGCAAAAAATCAGCGCACGATGCCACCTCGCAGCCAGTTACATTCATCGACGAAGGAGTGCTGAGAGTCAGAGGTCGCTTGAAGCACGCAGTTCTCTCTTCGGACGAGCGGCATCCGATGATCATTCCGCCGCACTCACACCTCACACGCCTCTTGATATCGTGTCACCGCCGAACACTTCATGGAGGAGTGCAGTTGACTCTGGGCCTTTTACGATTACGATATTGGATCCCTCGAGGGCAAGCTATGACAAAATACTGGTTGCATAGGTGCATTACGTGTACCAGATGGAGAAGAGTCACGCCGTAACCGCCAATGGTAACCTTTCTCAAGGACGCGTAACTCCTACACGTCCATTCCTCAGAACCGGCATCAACTATATACGGCATCGGCTGGGCCGATATTCATTCGCACGAATCGAGAACGTGGGCACCGGTCGGCATCACAAGGCCTTCATCGCAATTTTTGTCTGTTCTAATGCGACGCATCTTGAGGTCGTTCCCGATTACACGACGGATGCATTCCTGGCCGCACTTCGTCGATTCACATCACGGAGAGGACTATGGATATCTACTTCGACTGTAGCACGAACTTCATTGGCGCCGATCGACAGATACGAGAGCTTCTTCGTGTATCTTCCGTCAACGGTAGCCGCATCGCGCATGCTGCTGTCATAGAAGGAATCCGATGGCTCTTCAACCCACCTTCCGCACCTCGGAGGCCTCTGGGAAGCAGCAGTAAAGTCGACGAAGTACCATCTTCGAAGAGTAATCGGCGAGCTTACCTACAGAGGAGATGAGCACTCTCTTAGCTCAGGTAGAGACATGCCTGAATTCTCGGCGTTATCTGACGATCCCGACGACCTCTCCGCGCTCACTCCAGGATATTTGCTTATCAAAACCCCGCTACTAGCCATTCCAGAACTTTCGCTTACAGAGAAGGCAACGAGTTCTCTCTCTCTCTCTCTCTCTCTCTCTCTCTCTCTCTCTCTCTCTCTCTCTCGTTAGTAGCATCTTCAAAAAATGCGTGATCATTTTTGGGAAAGGTGGTCACGTGAGTACCTGCATTCCTTGATCTCACGCTCGAAGTGGTGCAAGGTAAGCACTGCTCCTCAGATTGACTCATTCTGCCTCATACTTTCAGAAATATCACCAAGTAAATGACTATAAATCACTAGCTCGCATCACAAAGTTGCACTCAGGAGAGAACGTTGTGCAACTGTTCGCACAGTCTCTTCCGAGCTCATCCGATCTCTAGTCAAATCGGTGATGCTGCCTGGACCCACAGCCTGGACCACAGCCTCTACACGACTACTCTACACGCGGACTCGCAAGAGTAATAAAATCGCACATTGTATTAGATCGCACGATTTTATTCAATATACTCGCGTCAGTCAACGCGCGTGTAATCGCGGTAATATTCGCGTTCTCATCTACCTTTCGCAATTTTCGATGATACGAATGCAATAAATTTAACAATTTCATTGTAATAATATCTTTACCGCTTAATGCAATGTACTATATTACATTTTCGAGTTTTTCGAAAATATTCTGATTACGTTCTCAAATATTGCGCAATCAAGACTCTGTAATCACGATTGTCCGCTAATTCTTTTCAATTGATATCATAGCTAGATTACATGATCGCGTCTGCGTCATTATATCTCTTAAATAATTTCTTATTATTTTAAACTTAAAAACGTCTCCGATCATGTGTAAGCACAGGCTTCCGCGACACCGTGCGCTGCACACGCAAGCATCATTAGTCTGCGCCACCTGAAGCGCCGCGATCTCTTACATAATTAATCGAACTCGCGACATCTGTACGCTTGCCGAGCGTGAGCATTATTTCGTCACTGCATGACAAGGCGGGATGTTTGAAATGCATCCGAAAAACAGTTTTCGCAAATTTGGTACGATATGTGGATTGGAGGCTTCTAGAACAATTTCAAACATTTCTAGAAGTTTCCAAAAAACAAACTTGATAATCACCTCTTTGATAAAGTCAAAAAATATAATCAAAGCCGCATGTCGTATATAAATTCCAACCGCTAAAACGGCAATCAAATTCGGATCGGTCACAGCACACGCGCGCTTGCGTGACGCGAAACGCGTAATATACTGACACCCCAATCGGAATTCCTGATTTGGTGGGCGCGCATGACAGTAGCGTACCGCTTGGCCATCGCAATCGAGAATTCCAATCGCTATCCGAATTATAGGATCATCTCAACTTTCATAATTTTTCGAGAATCTCATAGGCGATTGAAAAAGGAAGCCTTTGTTCTACAAAAAGGATAAAGGCCGAATCGAAGTTGTGATCTTCCTTCTTCACTTTTTCGGTCAAAGTTAACTCTCCGCAATAAGTGCAATCGCCTTTGAAATCGCTCCGCCGCAAGAAAACCACCGCGTTCGACTTGTGATCGAAGATTCGCATAAGTCGAACTTTAGCTTAAAACGCTCAAATTCTTCTCGCTCAAATTCTCTCTCTATCGCTTTCGTTTTGTCTCGCTCTCGAACACTGGTAATGTCTCGGCACTAAGCTACGCGCAGCGACACTGCCGTGGCTACTTTACGCGAATCGGTGAGCACCAGATCGAGACTATTGGATATCAATAAGGGAATCGGTCAAGTTTTAAGTATGCTTAATCGACCGCTCGAGATATATAATGAGTGTTTTTATTTTTTCTCTACATGTTCTACGAGCGAAGATATTGCGACGCAAAATACGAATTTGAAACTTTTATATTACCGTCGTCGTCTGCCACGACAAGCCGAGTTGCTCGCCTCAGCTTCCATTCTGGCCTCCCAACAGCACATATTTAAATCCCTTGAACTACTACGTATGGAGTGTAGTTGAAAATGTCACAAACAAGTCTCGGCATCCTAATGTGATGTTATTAAGGATCGCTAGTGAGGCAGCTATTCGTCGGTATGGAGTGCTACTTTATAGCATGCGTGCGAACGCTTCAGACCGAGAATAGAGGCCGTCATTCAAGTTGATGGGGGATATATCGAATAATTATGCTTTATAGCGATCCCCCAAATACCATGTAAAAGAATTTTTTATAATATTTAATTTTCCATTAAAAACATTTTGATTGAAGAAATTGTTCAATTTGTACGGATTTTGGATGCACACTATATATATGTGTGTATACACATTTTGATGCAATAGTATTCGATTTTAAACTGCACTTTGCTGTTCGATCAATCAAGTGACAAATTAATTTTGCACAAATATTATATCATAAATCCATACTAATTTGCTTAAATTGTCTTTAACAGTATCTTCTCGATAATATCACGAAAACAAAAACGAGTCGTAAGTTGTAATTAGTATATAATAATTGTGATAATTTAAAAAGAAATCCTAAGTCGAGATCAATGTGTGTACAGGGTGCGTTCGCAACCTATACATCAATAAATCAGATTGTCCGTGGGTAAAGGCATGCTTTACTAGTAATGCAGAATAAGATTAGATGATAAGAGTCCAGCGAGGAATGAAACAAGAGAAATTGAATTTTACATACTAGTACTAGTACCATATAGTATACAGTTCAATAATAAGATATGAAATATGTATTTAACGATACAAATGATATCTGACTTAATTAACATAAATGACATTTAAGAAATATCACAAATATTTATAGTTATATATTTTTAAGTATGTATTGAATGTCATTTATAATATTAAATACATATGTTATATAATATTATATAATATTATTAAATTTTACACTATATCGGAATAAAATTTAATTTCTCTTGTCTCATTCCCCGCTGGATTTACGATCTATTCACATTAAAAAATAAAAAAAATAAATGACGCTGGTATCCACGACAGTATTTTACGACAGTATTTTACGTTTCTTTAAAGTTTTGAAAACACTATGACCTACCAAGATTTTATCCGAGAACATTGTGAGAAGCTTAGCTTGTACATCTAAAATATTCGTCGTTAAAATAATCTTAAAATATTCGTCCTTCATGTCTTCTTCCATAATTCCTGAAAACCTATTATAGCATAGAAAATTACTATCGTATAAATCAATAATTCGTTGACATATATTCTAATATATATCCAAAAATTAACCAATCACAGTTGAATATGAGAAGAATAATCGACTATGACTGGTCAATTTTCTACGACTTAAGATCCTACGATCGCTACGATTTCTATATTGTAGACCCCACATTGTAATTCTTTTATAATTTATCTCATAATCAATTGGATTTTGCGGCTTGACTAATGTTTCACATATTACCTTACAATCTTCAATTTTTACAGACTCTAAATCTTAAAATTAACAAAAAGAAGAGCATACAATCACAGCACAAATTGTTTTTTGTGACATTAATGTGTAATCAAGTTTATAAATGATTTAGACATTTTGGCCACAATTTGGACATCTTCAGGAAATTTATAAATCTCAATGTGATACAAAAGAAGGGCAAATAGCCAGTAATGTAGCAAAGAACTTTAATTTAAATTAACATTAAAAATTCATTTTGTAAACAATTACAAAAACAAACGTTTCGATCGAGTCATTTCCAATGAAGTCGTAATATTTAAACATCGTTCTAAATGAAAAAATATATACATGGTATTACAAAACTATTATAATTTTTAATCCCGTATTCTTCATTCCGTATAGTACGCTGCGAGTCATTTTTATCAAAAATCAATGTCATAAAACAATATTCTGGAAAAGTTAATAAACAAAAAAAATTAATATTTAATACATACAAATTAGTAATATAATAATGTACCTTGTCAGTAATATCAGTAAATGTGTTGAAAATCCATTAATAAAAAGAGAAAAGAAAACGTAGATTTAAAAAATTTTAAATATTTAGACAATATTAATATTAAATTAAAAAATATTAATAGTTTTAATTTTTTTCAACATACAAGGAGAATAGATAAGAAGATCTTATGATTAAGGAAAAAAAACTTGAAAAATAAAAGATTAAATATTAATTTTCTTATGTTTGTGCTTCTAATAAGGATTTACAAAATAAAATTATATCTAAGGAAGCTCTTAATGACAAGTCTTTACAGTTTATAGAAAAAATACATATTTCGACTGAACTATTTGGGGAAGCGGCTCCTCTAGATTCTTTAAATGAAAAATGGTTCCTTAATTTGAGCAATGTTGACATTCTTATAGAAGTCCAGTATCTCTTACAGTTGGGGGAAGACTTTGGCCTTCCTATTAATAAACACAATGTTGATAGGATTTTAATTGAGTTCATTAAAAATGTTGAAAACAATATTATTGGTCGTGGGAACAATATAATTAATTTTGTTAGAAATAATTCTGTTTCAATTCTTGAGAGGTTTTAGAATGATTTTCCCAGGACAGATTCTAATAATAAATTATTATTTAATTAAGACAACAACAAACATTATTAAAGATCATCCTGAAATATTAATTTTTAAAGCAGATAAAAGAAATGTCATCGTTGCTCAAAATAAACTAGATTACATATTCAAGATGGAATTGATGCTTTCAGACAATAATATGAGATGATAACTAAAGATCCTACAAAAAAACTTACGAACGATTTGCGTGACATGTTTAATAGGTGGAAAGGAAAAGGGTTTGACTTGACATATCGGAAATTGCGTACAATTGACGGGATCATTCCTAGAGCATATGGTTTAACTAAGATTCATAAACAAAACTATTCTCTTAAAATTATTGTTTCATCTATAAATAGTCTACTATATAATTTATCATTGTTTCTGCATAACATCATTAACGATTCTATATCAGAAGATCCTAGTTTTATAAAAAATAGTTTTGATAATTAATAAATTTAAAGATGTCACTAGAACCAGATTCTATGTTGGTTTCCTTGGATGTGATATCCCCAATACTAATAATTTACTAATAAAGATTATTATAGATTTGGCATCTGATAGTGTTGTTGGAAGGTGGGATTCCATATCCAAGAAAAATAAAATTCCTTTAGATGAATTTTTAATTACCTTTCGGACAGTTTTGAATTCTACTATTTTTATTTTTAATAAAAAAATGTACAAACAAATATTTGGGATCCTTATGGGGTCACCCTTATCACCTGTCGTTGCAAATATGATTATGTAGGACTTTGAAAAAATTGCTATCGGAATGCCCTTTATACGATATGTTAACGATCAATAATAAAATAACGATTGATTATTTTTGGCTGTTCCGTCTGAGAGTATTGGTGATATTTTGGTATCTTTAATTCGTTGCACATTAGACTATAGTTCACTATAGAAGTTGGCATTGATGGAAAAATAAGTTTTTTGGATATTAGGTTAATTATTGAAGAATGGAATCTTATTTTCGATGTATACCGTAAAGCAACCTTTTCCGGTAGATTCCTTAATTTCTATTCACACCATCCACTTTGTCATAAAAGAGATATAATTTATGGAGTTGTGGATAAGATTTTTCGTTTGTATCATCCGAAGTTCCAACAAAACAATTTGATTGATTGAACGCTATTAATATTTTTTAATGACAGAATGGATTTACGTTAGAATCTTTACGTTTTATTTTTTCGACTATTCATAATAGAATTAAATATCATATTAACAATAGTTTGAATAATAACAAGGATGACACAGAAAGATTTTTTTATTATTCCATATATCAATACAATATCTGAAAGATTCACACCTATTGTTCATATGTTTAATTGTAAATTGGCTTTTTATCATTCCTAACACATTAAAAAATTTCATAAAGAAAGGAAAGGATTGGAACACTTTCATAATCAAAATATAGTTTACAGAATATCTTGAGGATTGTGATGTTAGTTATGTTGGGCAGACAAAAAGACAATTAAAGACTAGATTGCATGAATATGTTTCAGATATTAATATAAGTTCAATATCTCCATCAGTGATTTCCAATCACCATATTGAGGAGAATCACAACTTTAAATGAGATAAAATGGACATATTAGATATAGAACCTTCATACAATAAAAGGTTAATATTTCAAATGGTCCATATTAAAAAACAGAAAATAGACAAAAAACAGACATAGAATAAACAGACAAAACGATATAGAATCTTTGCCTGAATTGTATTCTAACATTATACATTCTCTTTCTCCCTCTTAATATCTTCTTTCCTTTTCCCCCCTGTTTTGCTGTTTTTCCATTCTCGATATGTTTTTTCTTCTCGACATTTCATTATCTGATATTGTGAAAGTTAGATATTCATTACTTTTACAAATTTGCTTAAAATATTGATTTATCTAAAAAGTATCCGCGGTTTTTAGATGACCCAATAATAAAAAAAACCAATATATTGTATAATACCACGATATGGACTACCATCTATCTGCGTTTTATTCTCTCTTTTTATTAATGAACTCTCAACATATTTATTGATATTACTGACATTATATTACTAATTTGTATGTATTAAATATTAATTTTTTTTGTTCACGGTCACTTTTCCAGAATATTGTTTTATGACTACATTGATTTTTAATAAAAATGACTCGCAGTGTACTACACAGAATGAAGAATACGGGATTAAAAATTATAATAGTTTTGTAATACCATATATATATATATATATTTTTAGTTTAGAATGATATTTAAATATTACGACTTCATTGAAAATGACTCGATCGGAGTCGAAACGTTTGTTTCAATTGTAATTATTTTATATGAATTTTTAATGTTAATTTAAATTAAAGTTCTTTGCTACATTACTGATTCTTTGCCCTTCTTTTGTACCACATTTGTTTTATATTATACTTACAGAGCCTTATTACTATTTATTAATTTTATAAATCTCAGTAGAAACGCAGAATTTATATAAATTTCACATTCAATTTCAACGGTAAATATAATTATAATCAACGCTTTCTTTTCTCTTGTACGAGTACATCGTAAATTGTAGTTGCTAAGCCAATTAACATATTGCACATTATGTAGAAACAAGCATTATGTAGAACAAGAATTGCCAGATTCTAATTTAAAATAAATATAATATCGTTAATATCTTCTCGTTAATTTAATAAGGATTTGTAATTCGTTACCTGTTTTACAGACAAATTGATGAGTCTTTGCATTGTATTGGGAGTACAAATTAGTTCGGTCCGTTTTCCAAAAGATGGCTATGTTGTGAATGGTTCATAGTGACAGCTGATTTTGGCGTTTTCAGAGAGGTTAGACCTCTGCTAATAATATTCAGTTTATATCACTTTGAGTTTCATACAAAAACTTTGATTTTTACTGTGTTTAAAATGTCGACTTTTGTATTAATCAAGCAGTATTTGCGGGAGATTCTAATTTTCTACTTTAATTGGAAGAAAAGTGCAGCTGAAGCCCATCGAATGCTTATCGAAGTTTATGGTGACACTGCTCCAACTGATAAATTATGTAGGGAATGGTTTCGACGTTTCAAGGAGATTTCAGCGTTGAAGACAAGCCTCGCTCTGGACAGCCAAAAAAATTCGAAGACAAAGAATTAGAGGCATTACTCGAAGAAGATCAGAGTCAAACGCAAGAAGAGCTTGCAGAATCATTGGGAATAACTCAACAAGCCGTTTCTGCACGATTGAGAGCCATGGGAATAATTCAAAAACAAGGAAATTGGGTGCCTTATGAATTGAAACCGAGAGACGTTGAAAGGTGATTTTTCACTTGCGAACAGCTGATTCAAAGACAATAATGAAAAGGTTTTTTGCATCGGATTGTACTGGAGATGAGAAGTGGATATTGTACGATAACCCCAAGAAGAAAAAATACTACGCTAAGCCCGGTCAATCGTTGCCATCGACCTCAACATCAACACCAAAGCCGAACATTCATATTCGAAGATCATGCTCTGTATCTGGTGGGACCAAAAGGGTGTTGTTTACTATGAACTGCTGAAACCTGGCGATTCCGAGCGATCGGTATCGGCTACAATTGATTCGTTTGAGCCGTGCATTACGAGAAAAACGGCCGGAATACGAGCAAAGACATGATAAAGTTATTTTTTTTCATGACAACGCTCGCCCTCATGTCGCAAAAGTCGTAAAAAAATATTTGGAAACGCTCAAATGGGATGTTTTAGCGCACCCGCCGTATTCTCCGGACATTGCTCCTTCTGATTACTGGTTGTTCCGAAGGATGCAGCACGATTTGGCAAGTTCACTTCTTTCGCAGAAATAAAAAATTGGCTCCAAAATTGGATCGCCTCCAAAGACGAGTCATTTTTTCAAGATGGAATTCGAATTGTCTGAGAGATGGGAAAAAGTAGTAGCCAGCGTTGGACAATACTTTAATTAATCTGTTCATTCATTTTGTTTTGAAATAAATGCATTTTTGAAAACAAAAAAACGGACCGAACTAATTTGTACTCCCAATATATAAGATAAAATAAAATAAAATATATAATATAACATAATAAATAAATAAAATATTCCGCGTACGAGAAGAGGATGATACATAAGAGGAAAAAGTAAGTATTAATAGAAGTAAGTATTAATAGAAAGTATATATGGTAAATATATATAGTAAATATGGCGATACTTCTACCGGTTTTGCAATCGGCCGTCGCTATCGGCCTCTACTACTCATGTGCGCTAATAAGACTCAGGAGTTGGTACGAAAAAGAAAGAGGCAGCGCAAAGTTATGTAATATGTACAATTATTTACAATGCCTTGACAAAGGCAGCGTGATGTACATGTATGACCCTGAAAAGGGCCGTTTGGTTTGTGTCAACGAGAGCGTTTGTGGTAGCTGACGGAAGGTGTGCTATGCGTCCACTTCAGCGGAGATACCAGTTGGTTGTTGTTCTCGTCCACCAGTGGCAGTGTAAGGGAGGCGCGTTTCCGCAGCGCCAGCGGTGTTCTTGGCGGCGTATGGAGACTGTGGGCCTATCGGCAGTGGCGTCCTCCAGTCCGCCTCGCTGGTTTGTGTCTCCGTTATCGCCTTTTGTATTTGGCAGGCGGACTGCAAGCGGCGTGGTGGTAGCGGCGACATCTTCGGTGGTACCTCAATCAGCGTTAGTGAGGCCTTGCGCTGGCGTCGGCTGTCCCACACGCTGATGCGGGCTCCTAAGAGGCGTATCCACATCTCACACGTCTCGGTGAGATGTCCGCGGAAGTGGACTCCCTTGCCATGTTCTGCGCTAGTAGGCGTGGTCTCGTGGTGTCTGCTCATGCTAATGGCCGCTAGTCGAACTGGATGGCGTTGACCTTAGCGGCTCCACTTCTGTTGCCGCGGTCCCTGCGACGCCTCCTTTGCTGCTGTTGCTCTCGGAGTCGCCATGGCTGCCGGGCTGCTGTTTCTGCTTCTTTCCGGTGGCCGCTTCTTTGCTCGCCTTGCTGGTAGGCACCTTGATTGGCCTGGTCAGCTGCCGGAGCTTAACGTGGTTACTGCTCATGTAGATTTCCTCTCGGATGGACCGTGAGCCATGTCACTCCTTGGTTTTGCGGATCTTATATGGCTCGCCGGATTTTTCTCACACACGAGTCCGCGGTTGTCGTGCCAGCCCTCTAAGGGCTGCGTCGCGGTACTCGCAGTTCACGTCTCGCGAGCGCTTGCGAGAAAGTTCTTCTTAGCGTGCTCGCGCGCTCGTGTGTACGCCTGTTAGGCGTTGTGTTGCCGTCACAGTAAGTATAGCGCGCGGTGGGTACCGCGTCCGGAGGCGGCGGTGGCCATTGATCCCGCGTCACGTCTTCATCGCGACGTCGTCCCCACCTACTCTTACTACTTATTCAAATGTTTGGGGGAGTGTAAAATATGGTCCTACTATTTAAGGGTAAACCATCCAGATATTCATTTAAGCGAACCAACAAATTATTTAATGCTGAATGAGTTATGTTGTGTAATAGAGTCCAGTCAGTTAAGGATTGTATCATCTCATTAGGAATCTTAATTTTTTGTAATAATTTTGCATTTTTTGATTCGTCAAGAAGTATGTTTTCTTTCAAATCAAAATTAATTGTACTACATGAGTCACCATCTGCTTGGGAGGATGCACTTAATAATCTATCAAATAAAAATTATTATTTTATGAAAACAATTATCAAAACAAACTTCAACACATTTATCAACACATTTATAGCAATAGATGGGCACTATTATTAAGTCAGAATGAATCGGAATTATTTCATTTTACATAGAAAACATAATAGAAATCTAGGAAATAATTGAGGAAATAACCGGAATAATTTCGTAATACATACACTATTATATTGCTTATTTTAGCAGCACGTGAAATTGTATCAAAACAACGTGACGGCGTAAGACGAGACGAGAAAATATAAACGAAAACAAAAGCCGCGCCAAGAACCAAGCGCGCTAGGAACATAACGCATGCGCAATACGCATATGATAATATAGTTCCCCCCATTCACTCATTGTTGAGATTCGACCCAGTAAGAAATGATAATGGAATCGACATCGATTTGATATCGATTTCATTGTCATTTCTCATTGAGGATTTTACAATTCGGGATTAATTCTTTAGTCGAGGTTCAATTTACTTCTCATCTCTTTCCAATTCTAGAAAAATGCAAATGTAAAATTTAAAACGTCTAAAAACATATCAAAAATAATCATTTAAAATTAGATATGTTTTCTAAACATATCAAATTTTAACCGTTTATTTATAAATTTATTCAATTTTCATTTTCTCTCTCTCTCTCATTTCATTTTTCATATATTTATGTTATATAAATTTATTTGTCAGTTTATATATTTATTACATGATTTGTAACGTTTATCAAATATATTTTAAACATAACTGTGTTTGCTTATCCTGTGTTTAGATATCCTATATACTGCAGAAAAATTACAATTTTTTCTCTGCAGTTATCATCTGTTAATAATTAAACTTTGACGATAACACTGAAATCACAATTGAAAAAAAAATTGAGTATTATTGAGTTCTAAATGCATAAATACGTCTAAACTAATTACGTTCAGACTCCACAATTTTTTCTTCGATTAGAATTTTCGTCATCATCATAAAAATTATTAATAAGTAATACCGGTAGACCATCTGTTTCTATTATAGGAAGTTACAATAGTGACAAGCCAAATAACATTCGCTTTTTTAGACTAATAATCGGGACGAAATTGTTGGATTGAATATTAGAACCAGGAACCAAATAGACAAACTTTATCCCAAGGAACAGAAGAAGTAAATAGATTAAGAATTATAAACAGCAGTTGTCTGCAATGAATGACACATGTGCTCTAAACTATTGAGCATCCGGCAAATGATCGATGACGGAAGTTGTTTTAGACACATATCCCAGTATCTCATTTCACAACCGATACCCTTAATTCTAATCCTAAACCAGTAACATACGCGAGGCCTGTACGCGGCACTACTAACTCGCGAATATAAAAAGGAGGCTCTTCGCAAACAGTCAGGCAGTAAAATTCCATCTCCGAAACTCTGCCGATTCGCGACTATACACGTTATTTAGCCAGCTGGTCCGCAACCAGATCGCTCCATCAATTTTAGTGATAGACTTATTTTAGCGATCAGTTCGATCAAGTGATCTTATTCACTTATTACTGTCAAGTGACTCGACCGAAGCCTCCAAAGGTCGCTGGAGCAAGCCTTCTCTTGAAAAGTCCTGCAATCACAGACATCGAACAGTCACTCTCAAAAGCCAAGACTTGCAGAATAGCAGTAAGTCCCTCCTTTCAAACTTACTTTGGAAACCTAACTAGATCATTCTCTTAAAAAAATCTTAACCAATCCCCCTTTCAGCCTCTGCACTCTTAATTTTTCGCTTCTACAGTTCACCTATCGTCCTTATCCTTTCATATTCGATTTTTTCGATGAATTCTGTATCCTTTACTTAGAAGTTCGCCTAATCCGCGAACTTTACTCTCTCATTATCTGTCTTCCTTTCTTTTTACGCAGAGCCTGACAATAAAACATTTTTGTATTTAAAAATCATAGTGAGTGATCGGTTATGTACATGCCTTTCCCGTGCGGCTAAACGCCTACGAACTCAACCCATCGGCTTATAGGCGAGGCCTATCAAGCAACTTCAATAGCACTTAGCATAAATAGTAATAATAATGGTAGTAATAACATTAACGCTAATGATTTAGATAGTATTAATAACGATATATAATAGTCGACCTAGTAATAACAACAATAACGATAACAACAATATATTCATCCAGTAAGAAGCCCTTCCCCTCGGTCTCCTTCCCTTGTCGAATCAATCTCGTCAGTTAACACAAAGAATATTTCCTGACACTTCCCCTTCTTTTCGTTCCGCTTCTCTCGCTGATTCAACGTCAAGTGTGGAATTCTTAGATAAAGCCCTCCTCTCCATTCTTTACTACTTTCTCTCTCTCCTTCCCTCTTTCCCCTCCCATCCCCCCCCCCTCCCAACCTCTATCCCATCCCCCCTCATCCCCCCTCTCCCTCATCCCCTCCCCCCTCCCCCTCTCTCTCACCACAGTAATCCTCAATTATTATCTTTTCTCTATTCTCAGTTTCAAATTTTTATCAAACCTCTTCCCCCAAACACTTTTACCATAAATCTTCAAATCGTAGATCACGAGGGCGTCAGAAGCGCTAATAACTGGATAACTACTAAAGGCCCTTATACCTGTTTTTCTTCCCTACTCCTCCCATCCTTTTTTAGTCCCAATAGCCTTTTTTTAAATTTCTTTCTCCCTTCCTCATGTACAATTAATGGAATTAGATAGATACAATTTAGTCGTGAACACACACACACACACACACACACACACACACACACCTACATCGCAACATTCACACCATTCGCTCAGTTAATTATTAAGTATCGGATAACTCTTGTAACTTAGAAACATAAGATCCTAGTATAAAATTAAACAATTTGTTAACAAGCTAATTGAATTTTTTTGTATAATAAATAAGAGATACACGCATATATATATATATATATATATATATATATATATATACATATATATATACGTGCTTTATTAAAATGATTTTGCTCGTAATATCTTTTATTATTCCCTCGTGCTAATATCCTACATAGATTCGCACGATTCTGTCCCGGGTTAAAGGGATTCCTTGATCCAAAATATGACCCACGATCGCACGATTCCTGAAACCTGAATCATAGTGTCTTATCGAGACGTTGGCCTACATTTCGAAATTACCTAAGTGCATTCGACTTGTTCCATTTCCACGCAGATGCGTGCGAGACAAGCTCTAACGTCCTTCCACACTCCATCCTTCGTATTTCTTCTTTTTCTAAATCTATTTTCGGAGTTTGGACATAACATTAATAAATCATAAAATTAGTACAATATTATCAGTTTACTCTTAATCACTTCAATATCACAAGGATGCGACCAATAAGGATGTCGATCTTTAATAGTATCTCGTCTGTGATACAGATCGTACACATTAACCTTTATTAAGACGACAGCAGGATTACATTGTTTACACTACGACAGTCACATGATAGTCGAGTCATGCGCGAGAGGGAATGCGTAGTGCATCAATTGGTACCTTTCTGCGCATCTCTTCTATTCTATTTCGCCCATAGTCTTATCTCTAGCGTGAAGTTACATTTTTCTTGCAAAGAAGATGTTTGTCTTTTTATTCAGTATGTGAATAATTCTTCTTTCTCATGAAGGAACAATACGCGCGGGTAAAATCACATTGTAAAATCTATACCCTAATTAGTAGATCATGTTTTTTAAATATTTTTTAATATTTACGTTAATTTCTCAATAATTTTACATTTTTCACGATTCGTTTTCAAAATTCATTAATTTAACGTTTATTTAATATTTATTTAATGTTTATTTTGAATTTATTTTTTATTTGAAATAATGATTCGAAAAAACATTTTTTAAAAATTATTTAATATTTATTAAAAAAAAATGTTTCAATGAATTCTTCCATTGAAATAATAGTTTTAAAAAACATTTTTTTAAACGTTTATTTTGTCATGAGTGCTAATTGTATAAGTGCGCCAGGAACGTGCCAGAAAATATAAATGATCAAAAGTTAAATCAAGGTATTGCCGAAACGAATTTATTGAATATAATTAATATAAAAGAAGATCTTGAGAATAAACTATAAACAATAGAAACGCGAATGCGAGATGTTTGTGCTAGCTTCGTCGGAATGCTGACGGGCCAACGCGGAAGAGTCAAGGCTGCCCCGAAAATCAAGATATAATATATAAGCCGATATAAGATATAATATATATGAATGCGGACATCGGTTAAAAATTTGAACGAAACACGTTGCGTTACTTTGCCCATCGATGAATTGTACCAGTAACTACCGCGATGCAAATAGTGCTAAGTGAAGTTGTAATAGAAAACCACAGATGATATGTGTAAAAATATCCTAAATATATTTCTATTCAAAACTACAAAGTTTTTTCTTTCTTTGTTTTCTTCAAAACAAAGATGTTTCTTATCTCCTGAAAGTCCAAAGTTTTTTCTTTCTTTGTTTTCTTCAAAACAAAGCTGTTTCTTATCTTCTGAAGTCCTCTGTGAATCCTCGAACCGTGCCATGAACTAGCGGCACAACAATTTAATATTTATTAAATGTTTATTTCACAATTTAATTGTTCATTTGAAATAAAAGTTTAAAGAAATATTTTTTGTGAAAATGTTTGTTTAACGTTTATAAAATGTTTTATTTTACATTATTTATTCATTTAAAATGTGGTAATAAGAAATATTTATTTCACGTTTAGTAAATGTTTATTTCACATTAATATTTATTTGTTTGAAATATGGTTTAAAGAAATATTTATTTAATGTTTATTAAATCTTTTTTAAACGTTTATAAGATGTTTAATAAATGTTTATTTGTTGATTAAAAAAACATTTATTTAACATTTATCTGACATTTATTATAAATATGAAAAAATTTAAAAAAATTATTTTCTAAAGCTCAAATGAATAAAAAATAGGTCGAAATAATAAAATAATCAACGAAAGAGAAGTTAACACAATATAATTGCGTTATTGTACTATATATGGACAGTTATTGTTAGTTGGCTCCGATCCGCAGTCGGAAGCGAACATGCCACCTCACCCACAAAGGTATATGCGACAACTATTATCTGCCATCCAGCGAGGCTGCCCCGAGAGTGGCAATGGAAAAACCTAGCAGCGTCTGCAGGGCTTTTCTGCAGGAACGAGCAGTTTCGCCGCGACGCGTCTCGAGCCCTAGGGTCTCGAGGCGCCTCATGCCCACGGGGAACCATGGGGAGGCCCACTCATTTGCGTCTCGACCCAAACGCACGCTCTGACCCTGTAAGAATATTACTATTCGTGGTGCGTTTGTCCTCGGTTGAATGTTAAATGAAAACCAAACAACCATACACAAAACGCTGATTCTGCTATATCCACAACAAGCATACGCTTTCGATAAAGATGCATAAAAAACGCCGGGTTAATTGGTGTGGAGAAACCATATATGGACAATAAGAATTGCGTGCGAGTTATAAATGGCGTGACAAATAAGATACAAGACTCATAATCCTGAAATCCCAAGTTTAAAACCGGCCAGTAAGTGAAAAAGATTAACATATAATTAAAAATTAAAATTAATTAATAAAATTGGTTGTCTAATGTTTAGGCACTGTCGATAAAAAAGTAAATTTTAAAAAATTCTACATTATTATTTTTTCTAATTTTGTTGAAATAATTTTGACATTAAAAAACATTTTTTTAATGTTAAAAGAAATGTTTCTTCAAAGGTTAAATAAATTTTTTTTAATGAAAAGAGTTTTTTAAATAATGGGTTAAGGTTTTTTTAATGTTTTCAAAAACATTTTTAAAAACATTGTCTGCTAATTGGGGTTAAACCTATATTAGACCATGGTGATCGTTGATTTCCAAAATCTACAACGTGTACGATTTTACATTGTCAATTCGGAAAACTTTCTAGCTTGTAATGTCGATGAATTCTGTCACTTTATCCGTTTAATTAATTGTAGATTAATTTGGAGGTCTCCAGATCCAATCTCAGCTAAGATAATATTTTTTGTAATAAATTATTTAGAGTGTTTTATAAGTAAAGATATTTATAAGTAGCATCAGTAATGTTACATTATTCATTAATTTAATTTGTGATATTACGCACATAGTGAATAAAGCAATGTTTGGTCAAGGCAGTGCTTCGTGCATAATACGAGTAGTATTCATGATGGAAAGATTACAAGGGGTGCGTTCCATTTCATGCATGATGCACATGATGTATTATTTTATCTTTTTCTAATATTCAATCAATAACAAGAATAAAATGATATATCATGTGCACTGTTCGTGAAACAGAGCAAAAGTAGACGTGGTTTAATCAAACTGCACACACTAGGTAATCCTTTCACCATGATAGTATTTCTTGTGAATTTACATAATTTTCAGTTCAAACTAATTATATGCCGATTATTTATCGCTCTTCAAACACCGTCTTAAATCAAAAGTAGAGTAGTAATATCACAAATTAAAATAAACAAATAATTTCAATAATTTTGATGCTCATTGGCATCTTAGAAAAATCTTAATAATAATCTGATACTATTGGTTGTCTGGAAAGTCCGTGCGATTTTTAGCTTAAAATTATATATATAATATATTCGTTAAAAATGGACAAAATTTAAATTAAAAAAAATTTTTTAAAGTTTGAAATCTCTACTTTCGAAAGGTTATTGTATTTTTTGAATTTTTATGAGTTTAGTAATTTTTGCATATAGAAAACTACAAGCTGAAAAAATGGAAAAAATTTTTTCTCATTTTGCGAGTTTATGTCCAAAAAAAAATTTGCAAAAATTTTCGACTACTTATTATGAAAGCTTGAAGTTTTCCATATAAAATCATTTTTTTAAAACATTCCTTCAAGTTTTTGTTCCTGAGTTACTTGCGAGTTAAGTAAAAAAGAATATTCTAACTTTGATTGATCATAAATATTCGTTAAAAATCATCGTACTGCATTTAAAGAAATAGATTCTTAAAACTAAAACTTTACTCTATCAAATACATAATTGTCAATTTCATTTAAAAATATAATATGTTTAAATGTGAGCTAAAAATATGACATTACTTAAAAAAAATGCATAAACTTTCTGGATTAAATCTGTAAATAATTGTAATTGCAGATAGCTAAGAAAAGAATGCGTTACATGATTGTACAAATTAATAGCAGCAAAGTATAATAAATCTATAGATAAAGTAAAAATCATATCATTATTGTTTTAACAACCTGGATTCATTTTTCAAAATCATTACAAGGGCTTGCCACAAGATATTTATGCTCCCATATGATAACGATGAAGATAAATCACTTCTCGAAAATATGCTATTGTTAAAGGTTAATGATCCTCCAGAAGCATAGATAGAATATCCTGTAATTATACGTGGAGAAGCAAGTAGGATTTTACTTATATTATTTTACAAGAAATGGAATTAAGTAACGCCGTTACTTCTACTGTTATTATTTATAATAACGATTTTGATAATGTAACGTTGCAATTTTGTAAGATTATAATGATAACTAACTAAACACTAAGGTTGCTAATTAGTAACGATAATTAATTAAATAATAAGATCGGGAGTCATTTTTAAAAATAATTTACCATTACGCGTTATTTACTAAAAAAAAGTAATTCGTTATTTGTAATGCATCGATGCGGTACTTTTACAGTAACTTTTAACGATCGTTACCATCGTAAGAAATTTATAACGTCATTACCAAATTGTTATTATAACAAAGTTATATAACAATAAAAAGTAAGATATTATAAGTAAGATATTATAAGTAAGTACTCTTACTTCCTGATTAATTATTATATAATTTACATGAACGAACAGTGATGATCAGTGGGTGAATGTATACTCGTACATATGTATGCACATATGATATGAAAATGTTATATTTAGATTTATATAAGAGTACTCAGAAACATATATCTAATTTACAAAATGCATTGTATTCATTTACTGAAGATGAAAATCCAATCAGTGAAACAAAATGTAAAAGTAATTCATCTATCATCGATTATAAATAATCGAGTATAAATATTGAAAAAATTCCGTCTTTAAAAAATACTATTAATACATCCAATAAAATTGCAAATACGCATCGAATCAAATTAAAGAAATTGTCATAATGAGTCATTAAATACAAAAAAAATCTGTGAAATCTACGTCACTAAAGAAACGTAAGCATTATTGTCATGATTTTAATTACAAGTACAAAATTTTAAAAGAGGGTGTTTAAAAAATCCCAATTTTTGTCTAAAAAGATGTAAGTAAAAAAGAAATCTCATTTTTTGTAAATTTTAATCTTTTGGATACAATAAAGTTATTAAAAAGTTTGCGTTTAAGAAGCATTTTGGAAAATGGAACAAGAAAATTTGAAATTTGAAAAAATACAGCATATTCGAGTTCAATTTTCAAGGTGTGCTAAATGTTAAATTTTTCAGTTATTTTATCATAGGTCAAAATCTATAAAAAAAAACACTTCTTTTGTTTACTCTTTTTTGGTCAAAAATCGACTTTTTTTTAACTTTTCAAATTTTGTGTTGTAAATAATAGTATTTTCGGAAATAACTTACGTAATGGAATAAGTTCCATATCAGATAGATCTTAATGCTTAATAAGAATATTAAAACTAATAATGCTTAAAAATAATATTTACAGATTTCCAGCATGTTCAGATCTGTTTAATAGATGCTTATTAAACATCAAAAATTTAATTATGGTATTATTTCAGTAGATTAGCCGCGTTTTTGAATCCGAAAAAATTAATTCGGCGCGCAGTTTAAGTGACTACAAATATAATATATATGTTTATATGCAGTATATACAGGGTATCTCAAATCACTCATCCACCTTTTTATCTCCGCAGGACAAAATCCAATCAAAAATATGTTCAGATCAAAGTTGTGGGGTTTAAAAAGATCTATTTATTGATTATATTAACTGGTGGCTTTACCAAGGTCAAATCAAGGTCACATCGATTTTTTTAAATAAAACATCCTACTTTTTAATCTAGAATCTAATAGCCAATGTCAAAAGCTTTCCAAAACCCTATAACAAAGTATCTTTTGATTAAATCTCGAGTTATGAAGATTAAAAGTTACAGTACTGCCGCGCACACACGCACACACATACCTCCACGCGGTACACCTTGGATCCCATAGAACACAAAAATATTTCATTGCAAAATTGCAACATTATTGCAAAAATATTGCGAAATATTGCTGCAATATTTCAGCAACATTACAGCAATGTAAAAATGTCTGTTTTAAAAATATTAATATAGTTGTGTATTCACACGTCGGTTTACTAATGTTATTTAGTGACTTATTTTTTTTTCGAGGACCATTATCTCCATCTCTTGAATCAATTAAAGATGAAATTGTTGACAAAAAAAACGTAAGTACAAAATTTTACATTTTTTAATTGACTTTGAATTGGTTTTATATTAGGTGTTGGAATTAATTCGTAGCGTTTTTTAATGAAAGAATGTTATTTATTTCACATGAGCATTAAAAAATACATTAATGAAAGTACTTCCCATCACTTGTAAAACGCTACGAATTAATTCCAACACCTAATATATAAAGACATTTCTATGTACTCGTAATCTTTTAGAGCAATTGCTATGAAATAAAATTAAATCAAAGTCAAATTTGTCTGTAGCAAGAAAATTGGAGAATTATTTAAAATCATGCTACTCATTGATAGATACAAATAGATCCAAAGACTGTGAATTGTCACAATCTTTGAATGTCACATGGTAAGATTTATGCTATTTATTGAATACAAGATTGACGCACCTATAATTATTTAAAAAAATTTATTTATCTTTTAAATTTATGTTTTTACTAATGTTTCAATTTTTTAGAGAACAAGGTAAATAAAAAAGATTTATTATAGATTCTTCTACATCGTTTGCATTAAATAGTAAAAATATTCATTTCTCCAGTTTTATTATTTTTCTCTTTTTCGTAACTTGATTTTCTGACAATTTATTTGCCATATTAAATAAATTAATTACATAGGGTAACTCCGGCAAATACGCCGTACTAAGATTTACGTCGCAGAAGTCAGAAAAAATAGAAGGAGTGAGGATAATTTTCCCGCAACTACTTTGTTATATGCTTTTATATTAATGTTACGATTTTTCTTACTGTTAATATTAAAGGGATGTTAGAGTGCCCTATTTTACTAACGAAGTGTGATTAATTTTCCCCGGCTCGTTTTTCTTAGTTACACTTACGGATTGAAAGGTCCTCCTCTACAATTAAAGTATTGACAACAACACTGGCTGCCAGCTACAATTTAATGCGAAAAACGAAAAAAAATTAAAAATTGCAGTTTTGTCACCGGCTCCTGCAGTCGACTCGTCGCAATATGTGCTGCATATAAGAGTTTTAGATTTTATTCGTTTAAAATAAGTAGCCAGCAGCTTAGAAAACCTCGAAGAACAATACTATGCCTGTAGAAATGAGCTAGGAACTTTAGTATAAGAGAACAGAATCGCCAAAAATTTCGTTCGTATTCTACCAATAAAATTGACATAAAGCCATGACACCGAGCACTATTTCCTCAATATTGCGACAGCAGCGTTGTCATCAAGTGTGTCTTGCTAGATCAGCAGAAACAATCAGAATTATCGACCTACTCAGGCCCATAACAAGCTTCTTACATGCCCTGGTCAAAATTTTTTCTCTTGAGAGAAAAAATAATAATAAAACATGATATTAATACAATAATAAAATATGATATTAGTTATTTCAATTTTTATGTACGAATAATGTCTTTATAAATAAGAAATATATAATATTATTCACATATATTATATTACTTCGGTTGATTTTCGACTCTGCTCGGATGTCGAAACGTTGAGCAGCAATTTCATCCGTAGCATACAAATGAAATTTTCGTAGACTCCATTCTTTTATACTAAAGCCCTTAGCTCATTTTTATAAGTATAATATTGTTCTTTAAGATTTTCTGTAGGGCGCCAGCTACTTATTTCAAACGTACAAAGAAATTGTTATATGCAGCACATTTTTTACTTGGTTCGAATATCAAAGTATCAAACGGCATTTAGTAGGAAGCGTTATTTCTCTCATCGCTGCGCTCAAATATAGAAATAGATTGAATCATTATCTAAAACCAACAATATATTATCAGCTGGAAACGCCATAATAATAACATATTTTTCTATATATAATATAAAAAAATATATTAAAATAGAATCGTTACTTAGAAAAGAAATCGTGCATCCTTGCTACATCGGCGATGATGGTAAACCGGAACTGATGAACACATTCTTGAATTGCAGAACGAATTATCGAAACAGAAGTACGACAAAGTGAGACAGAGAAAAAACAAAAAAGAATAGAAACTCCGATTGTAATCGATGAGGCTCCGAACTAGACGCGTCGAGCGAAATAGCGAATCTATTCTTCAGAGTCTGTCTTTCTCTCTCTCTCTCTCTCTCTTTATGGTTGCTTGTTTCTAGCGACCAAAAATGCTTTCTCGACAATTTCGACCGTTCAATGTGTATAAATAACAGGAGAAGGATCAGTATAGATAACGTATAAGTTTTAATAAATTATATTAATCGTACATCCCTCCAATTTATGTATAATAGCAAAAATAATTTCAAAACACACGATAATTTACGAGATATTGACATTTCCATGATTTTCCATGAGCGTTATATACCACGTTCATAGAAGTGGTTTGCAAGACCTCGGCGTGGTCTCGCGCGTTAGGTGCAAGATCAGAATGTTAGAGATCCCACGATCGATTCCTTTTTTCTTTTTTCATGATTTTTTTTTTAAATAAGTGACATTGTGAATAAACACATGTTAGCCAAATATATTTTTATTTATTTATTGAATAAAAAATAAATCAATGCTAAATAAAATTAATTAAAATAATCCATTAAAAGACTCAGAGCACAAACAAGATATACTTCGCTATTGTCATAAATAATCAAACATTATATTTAACAAATCAAAATACAATTTTATGAACAATTATATCGATGAATTCACTTATAAAAGATTACGCATCACTGACGGAATAGTATCGAGAGTATATAGGCTGCCTAAAATTCATAAACCTAACACTGCTCTTAGAATCATTGTCTCTTCGATTAACAGCCCTCTATATTAACTATCTCTTTTCTTATTGGGTATGGGAATAAGTTTCCGTCCATTGCAGAAAGATGTCATTAGTAGCATTGCTCGTGTGTTTGATAGAACGGCAAGACATGTTTTTGAAAGGTGTGTGTTCAAATTTTTGAGCCCAATAGATGGCATTCGTTCGAAGCGTAACAAAGAGTAACTTTTTTTGCGTTGAAGATGTCGGAATTTATTCCAAAAAAGCAACATTTGCGGGAAGTTTTACTCCATTATTTTATTTTAAAGAAAAGTGCTGCGAAAACGCATTGTTTGCTCGTAGATATTTACGGTGAGCATACTCCATCGAAAACTAGTTGTAAAGAATGGTTTCATGGCGATTCAACTGTGGTGATTTTGACGTGCGTGACAAAGAAAAAAGGCGCGAAGGTGCACCGAAAAAATTTGAAGATGCAGAATTGTAAGCATTACTCGAAGAAGATTCGTGTTTATCGCTCGATAGGTTGGCAAAAGAGTTAAATGTTGATAGATTCACTGTTGGAAAACGTCTACACGTAATGGGAATAGTGCAAAAAGAAGGAAATTGGGTGCCATACAAATTGAAAGAGAGAGACATGGAAAGACGTTTGGTCATCTGCGAGATGCTTCGTCAATGACAACAAAGGAAGGGTTTTCTACATCGTATCGTAACTGGCGATGAAAAATGGATCTACTACGATAACCCTAAACGCTTGAAGGCATGGGTGATGCCAGGTGAACCAGGTCCATCAACGTCAAAACGAAATATCCATGCTTCGAAGATTATGTTGTGCATCTGATGGGATCAAAGAGGTATTATATATTATGAGCTGCTCAAACCGTCCGAAACCATCACTGGCGATCGTTATCGGCTACAACTGATATGTTTAAACCAAGCTTTGAAAGAAAAACGACCGGAATGGGACAATAGACACAACAAGCTGATTCTGTTACATGACAACGCTAGGCCACACGTTGCAAAACCGGTCAAGAAATACTTGAAAGGAGTAAAGTGGGAAATTCTGCCCCACCCGCTGTATTCACCGGACATTGCCCCTTCAGATTTCCATTTGTTCCGATCCATGCAGTCGGTCCTTTCTGGAGAACGATTCAATTCTTATAAAGGTACTAAAAAATGGCTTGATAAATGGATCGCTTCAAAAGAACCAGATTTTTTCATTCGAGGAATCCGTTTATTACCGGAAAGATGGGAGAAAGTTGTCGCTTCCGAAGGAGCATACTTTGAATAAACTCATTTATATAGATTTGTTTAAATAAACACATCTTTTTCATTTAAATAGGACGGAAACTTATTCCCATACCCAATACATTTTATTATTAAAAACAGCAATGAAGCACGCAACCAAGTGGAAAATAGTTTCCAATTAGTTGATAAGCTAAATGGGATTTATTTTGAAACTGACTATCAATTGGCTTCTTTAGATGTTTCTCTTTTTACCAACGTACTAGCAGAATTGGTAATTGAAAGTATAGAGAAGAGATGGGAGAATATCAAAGAATATTAAAATTTCTAAAAAAGAATTTGTGATAGCTATTAAATTAATATTAGAATCCATTATCTTATTTTCTCTTTAATAAGAAATTTTGTAGACAGGTTTTTGATTCTCCTATGGGCTCTCCTTTGTCACTAATCATAGCTAACATAGTTATATAGAAGATTTAGAAAAAAAAACATTCCAATTATTGTCATATCGTTTACTCTTTTACTTTAGATATGTAGACGATATATTACTTGCTGCTCCGCCAGACAATTTAAATACTGTACTAGAGTTTCTCGTTCCATGAACACCTTCAATTTACGCTTGAAGTGAGCAAGGATAATAGCCTGAATTTTTTGAATGTGAATCTTATTGTTGACGAGCATAGAATTATTTTTGACACCTACAAAAAAAACCTATATTTTCTGAAAGATATCTTAATTTTTACTCGCAACATCCCATCTGTCATAAAATAGGCATAAGTTTTAGTTTATTTGATAAAATTTTCCTTTTATCCCACCCGAAATTCCATTGTAAGAATATTATTTATATAATACAAGTTTTATTAAGAAACGGATATCTTCTTCCTTTTATATTCTCCTCAATTCAGATGAGAATTAAGTTTCATTCTTATAATAGAAAGTCCACCAGAATTCAAACTAGAAATTTTAATAAGTACTTAACTGTACCTTTCGTAAGAACTCGGAATCTTTTTCCAACATAACCAGAAGTGTCAATTTAAAGCCAGCAATTTAAAGCACGATTCCGAATATTCTGAAAAAATATATCACAACTGAAAAGGATATTCTTGAGACAGAAGCACATCATGATGTTGTCTATAGGATCTTATGCAATGATTGTGATGCATCATACATTGGCCAGACAAAAAGGCAATTAAAAATTAGAATCGCAGAGCATTTATCGGATATAAAAAATCAGGCTCACCAAATGTCATATCTAATCACCGTGTCTCACTTGATCATAACTTTGATTGGAACAAAGTTAGAATTTTAGATAGGGAACCATCTTATAATAAAATACTGACTTCCGAGATGATTTTTATAAAGAGACAAAAGAATGAACTTAATTTACAAAGTGACATAGAATCTTTACCAGAAATATACTCTCCCGTTATACAAGTACTTTCCCCTTCCTGAATGTTTCCTGTTTTTCTCTTTCCTTCTAACTTTCTCACTACTCACAATTGACGATTTTTTCGTTACTTGTGGCTATATCAGTTTAAAATAAGTTGTACGGAAATTAAGAGACACGGAAGAACATGACATATTTTTTATCTTTGGTGTTTTGGTTTTAACACTACTTGTTTTACATATTATTGTATTATGAGCTGTATTTCTGATCATCTTTGTTGATAGTAATATAGGTATTAATATAAATATTGCGACATTTTTATTTGCGTAAATTCTCAATAGTTTGAATTATTACTTTACATAGCAATACATTACGATTTTATGGACAAGGTGTATCGTTATGCGTTTAGTAAGAGATCCAATAACCATATATCATGGCAAATTATTATACTGTAAAATAAGATGAGATTCACTCCTGAACTGATAACATGGACAAAGAGAAGATTCTATAACTTTGTGCGATTATATCAAGATTGTCGAATTGCACATGTTGTTGCTAGAATATTGAGGTTTTTATATTGTATGCGTTAGAATTTTCTGGAATTTTTAGTATGTCATTATTTTAATGTATGGTACAGTAGTTTTAACATTGAAAATGACCTGATATAAGGTTGGAACATTTGTATTTTGATTTGTTAAATATAATGTTTTGTTATTTATAACAATAGCGAAGTACATCTTGCTTGTACTCTGAGTTTTTTAACGGATTATTTTAATTAATTATTGAAATTATATGTGTATTTCTAAAAGTATTAAACCGACAATTGTAACAAAAATAATTCGACGTAGTATGCGTCAAATAGATAGAAAACCAGTATTTTTATATGTAAATAATGAAATCTGTTTACTTTTAGAACAATCTGAAAAGAAATCATGTTTTTGTAATAATGTTACGTTTGATGTCGATCAGTATCTTCTGTTAAATGTTTCTTTTGTAATCATCCGAATGTATGAAAATTCTAATAACGAACCAAATCATAAAAACGATGATTAACATAAATATAGTATGATGTCAATATAATGTTATAGTTCACAAATTAAAAATTTATATGTTGTGCAATATACAAATAATTTTTTATTTATGTATTGAAGTGATTCGATATTCTTCCTACAGTTGTTGAAAGACACGTTGTTAAATTTTCCGGTGCTCGGAAATAGTTGTACATTTTAGACCGACTTTTGAAGCATCGCCTTCTTTTCTCCCGCCGCTTATTATCGCTCGACGGCTGAGCGCAGACGTATATTTCAGGAGCGTTGCACTATAAGAAATATGCTACGACTGTACCTTCCCCAGCAAATTATCAATCCTTTACATTCCTTCCTACATAATATAATTTTCTTTATTAAATTTTCTACTAAAATATATATATACATTTTACAATATAATTAATGATAATACAATACGATAATTATAATGAACAATAACTTCGATATTAGGGAGTTTTTGCAATACTGTTTATCCAGATACGGTGAACGCTAAGGGTATCGACCAAATAACTTTTTCTCTAGAGCGAAAATGCGAAAAGTGAAAAATTTTATGTATGTATGCATGTACATGTACACATACAAGAAATTTTTACTTTTCACGTTTTCGCTCTAAAAGGAAAAAGATTTTTCTTTCAAAGAACTATTGACCACGCTTATGTGCCTCAGACTGTATTATATTTTAATACATTTAATATATTTTAATACATTTAAAGCTAATAATAAAAGTCGACACAGGACGAGGTGCGTAATTTTAATGTGGAATGATGACTTAACTCCAATAACTCAGTGATGTCTTCTTTATTCAACATGTGAATAAAGAAGGCATGTCTCTTTTTAGCCTTAAATTGATATTGTTATTATTCTATATTAAGAGATATTACAGTCTGAGGCACATAAGAGTGGTCAGTAGTTCTTTGAAAGAAAACCGAATGTATTATAAATATTTTAAAAGTACATTACATTCAGTAAAATGTATTTACTTATTAATATGATGTTCAATCACCATTATTAAAAAAATAACATTTATGTAGGAAGGAACATATTTTCATGATAATTGCTGGAAGGTATGGTCGCAACATGTTTCTTATATTATGGTGCTCCTGAGATGCACGTCCTTGCGCGATCCAGCGGTTCGGCCGTCGAACGTTGAGCAGTTTTGAGGAAAAAGTAGACAGCAAATTGGCCCGAAATGTGCAACTAATTCCGAGCACACTGAAGTACACATATAATTTCTATAATTTTATAAAAATATATTTGGAGTAATATGTTTATTAATAACGTTATTTATTTTAAAAAATATATAAAATATATAAAAAAAAGGAAAAAACAGGATCGAACATAGGAACATTCTGATCTCGCACCTAACGCCCGAGACCACGTTGAGTTCTTACGGATCACATCTATGAACGCAGTACATAAAGCGCACGGAAAGTCGTGAAAGTGAGATGATTAATAAAATGATTACCTTTCAAATATTCAATTTGTTGTCGATAAGTTCTCGCATAATATCCATTCTAAGTTTGAAAGAATTGATATTAATCTCAATAATTTTAATGAGGCGCCTCCTTTGGATACTTTACAAGAAAAATTTGTTAACTTGAGTGGCATTGACATTCCCTTAGAGGTTCGGTACTTGTTACAACTCGGTGAAAAAAATTTGGGCTTCCTATCAATAAATTTAATAAAGACAGACCTTGATTGAATTTATAAAACACATTGAAAATAATATAATTGATCGTCCTAATAATATCATTAACTTTGTTAGGAATAATTCTTTTCCAATACTCAATAGATTTCATAACAATTTTCCTTCTCCTACTTTTACTGACAAACTGGTTTTGGAATGGTTACGTATAACAAAAAGATTTATTAATAACTATCCCAATACACTTACCACAAACGCCGATAAGAGTAGTGTTACTGTTGCTTTGGACAAGGACGCCTGCGTATCAAAAATAGAGGAGATTCTTTCAGACATTAACACTTACGCGATCGTTAATAAAGATCCAAGTAAAAAATTGACTCAGGATTTACGCACTTTGTTGGTGAGATGGAAGCGTGATCAGTTTATTGACGAACAAACATATCATAGATTGCTTACAACTGATGGTGTTATAGCTAGAACTTACGGTTTGACTAAAATACATAAGAATGGTAACCCATTGAGAGTGATTGTGTCATCTGTTAACAGTCCATTATATTATTTTTCTCTTTTTTTGCATAATTTAATTAGTGATGGTATACCAAAAGCTCCTAGTTACATTAAAGACAGTCTCCATTTAGTTAAGCATTTGAATGGTACTGTTTTTGATCCTGAATATGTTTTGGCTTCGCTGGATGTAATATCCCTTTTTACTAATATTCCTGTTGAGCTAGCATTAAATAGCATCGATAGGAGATGGATTTACATCTCGGCGAAGGCAAGCATCTCAAAAAACGAGTTTATTATTGCTATTAGATTTATTTTAGATTCAACCTTTTTTACCTTTAATAATAGAACTTACAGACAGGTCGTACATCGGCACTCCGATGGGTTCACCATTATCTCCGATAATCGCCGACATTGTAATGCAAGATCTAAAAGAAACAGCACTTAAAAAATTGTCAGTACAACCTTTGTTTTATTTTAGATATGTAGACGATGTTCTTCTCGCGCTTCCATTTGATACTATCAATGACACTTTAAATATTTTTAACTCTTTACATACGAGATTGCAGTTTACTTTAGAGGTTAGTACAAGTGGCAGATTAAATTTTCTTGATACAATGTTTGTTATAGATAATCAGAGAATTATATTTGACATTTATCATAAAAAGACGTTTTCCGGAAGGTTCCTTAATTTCCATTCAAATCATCCTCTTTGCCATAAAAAACGTACTATCATCAGTTTCATTGACAAAATTATCCTATTATCACATCCACGGTTCCAACAAAAAAATTTGATAGAGGCTATTCATACTTTTTTAAATAACTGTTATCCTTCTCCCTTTATTTTCTCTACAATTGAACGTAGATTAAAGTTTCATATACATAATAAATATATTACACATAATTCACATGAGAAAGACAAATATTTTACGATTCCTTATGTCAAATCTATTTCTGAAAGTTTCCTTCCCATCTCTAGTATGTTTCATTGTAAATTAGCCTTTTCTATTCCCAACACATCAAAAAGTTTTATAAAAAAAGGAAAAGATAAGCTTGATTTCCTATCCAATCAGAATGTTGTTTATAAGATCTCCTGTGATGATTATGAGGCGAGTTATATTGGTCAGACAAAAAGAAAATTGAGTACGAGACTACGCGAACATATCTCTGACATTAGAAAGAAAACGGATTCTCCTACTGTCATAACTTATTATTGAATTAATTTGATTATAATTTTAAATGAAACGATGTGAAAATTTTAGACTGCGAATCTTCTTGTAATAAGAGATTGTCTGAAATGATTCATATTAAAAGACAGAAACAGGATCTTAATAGACAAAATGATACCTGAATCCTAATCTTTACCTGAAATCTACTCATAGATCATTCAATCTCTTTCTCCTTCTTAACTGCTTTCTTTTTCATCTTTTCTCTCCTCACTTTCTCTCTCCTCTATTTTATTTTTTTCTTCTTATGTTCCCCTTCCTTTTTAGTTTACCATTTCAACCTTCCTATCTTTATATGTTGTACTTTACTTTATCTCTTAGCTTCCTAGAGAGATGATCAATTTTAATTCCCATTGTCTTTAATTCGCATTGTCTAATCGATAACACATCATTTTGACACACATAATAAGTTATATAATATTATATATATTATATATATAATTTATTCTAAACTTATCTATACTAAACTCAATATATATATAATGAATGACGGCATTTTACACTTTCTCTATCGACATTAATAACTCTTATATATTATACATGTCTTATAATATCAAAAATATTTTTGTCTCTTTCTTTTAATTTTAATTTTATTACTTGCGACTTGTTTTGTACCTTTCTTTTAATTATTTGTGACTCGATTTATACTTTTCTTATTATTTTTATTTTTATTCCTGTCGTAATTCATTATTACATTTTGTACTTGCTAACAGAAACATGTTCCTTATTCTATATACACAATTCGGAGGAACATTGTTGTCAACTACAATCTTTTGTTTGGTTTTCTTTTCATTTTAGAGCGAGTTTTATAGTTGATACTGCATCCAAAAGCGAATTTTTTATTTAATTGTTATATATTTTATCTACGTAACAATTCTATTGTTATCTTTACGTTACATTGAAAATGATCCAACAGGGATCGAAACGTTTGTGTTTGTTCACTTGCTGACTGTCAAATTAAATTTTATTAGGTGTACAAATAAGTTTCCGCTGTTTGATAAAAGACGGCGCCACTAGCAAGCTATGGTTAAAATTGTCTGATGTAAAACATTATATCATATGGTTGGACATCTGTCAACAACGTAACCTTGAAATATTAGCGATTTTGTATCAGCATCATATATTTTTTTTGTGCGAAAATGCCGAGTTTTGAGCCGAATAAGCATCATTTGCGCGAACTTTTGATTTACTTCTTTAATTTGAAGAAATCTGCAGCTGAGGCTCATCGATTGCTTCTAGAAGCATATGATGAGGCTGCCTTAAGTGAGAGAAGTTGTCGCGAAATGGTTTCAAAAATTTAAGAACGGTGAATCTGACGTCGAAGACAAAGAACATAGCGAAAGGCCGAAAGTGTACGAAGACGCGGAATTGGAAGCATTATTGAATGAAGATTCCTGCCAAACGCAAAAAGTAATGGCTAGCGATGGACAATACTTTCAATAAAATTATGTATTGTTCTTTCACAATAAATGCTTAATTTTTTATTAAAAACGGCGGAAACTCATTTGTACACGTAATATGTTTTTTAATTTCATCACATGTTTTATTTCATTTTTTAACTATTTAATATAAATTTGTTATTTTATGTTGATTGTTTTAGACTCGTAGCCGTTTATTCTTTTTATTTATTTTAATTTATTGAGCCTTATTACTTTTATAAAATAATAATAATTAATAAAATAATTATACATGTAATTATATAAAAATATATTTGAAATAATATGTTTATTATTAATGTTATTTATTAAAAAAAAAATTATGATAAGAAGAAAATAACAGCATCGAGCGTAGGATTTTCAATATTCTGATCTCACACCTAACGCCCGAGACCACGTTGAGTTCTTGCGGATCATCTCTTCGAATGCTATACATAAAGCACACGAAAAATCGTAAACTATCTTGTCAACTATCAAAATCATTTTGAAATCATTTTTGATAGTATACATTAATGAGAAAGGTATATAATGAATCCTTTCACTTACCGTAGCAAATCGGGCCAAACACGTTCCAGGCTGTTGATTATGACACGCGCCATCGAAACTTAAATCGGGCAACTTAAATAGGGCAAAGGGTTAATATAATTTAATAAAAATTATTTATTATCTAGAAAGTCTCTTTCCCCCCTTATGATACACGCTAAGCGGCCGAGATTGCCGAGAAAATATTTTCGATCGCTAGAAACAAGCGATCACAGAGAGAAGGACAGAGAAAGACTCATTGTTTTGCTAGACGAGTTCAGTTCGCCGTGTTCGCGCGGAGACTCACCGATTACAATCGGAGCTTCTCTTTCCATTTTTTTCTCTGTCTCGCTCTATCGAAACATTTTTGCTATTATATTTTAATGAGAAATGTATATGATTAATATAATTTAATAAAAAGAAATTGAAAGAATTTTAAATCAACGCAAAAAGTAGTGGCTAGCGATGGAATACTTTCAATAAAACATTATGTATCGTTCTTTCACAATAAATGTTTAATTTTTTATTAAAAATAGCGGAAACTTATTTGTACACCTAATATATTTTATGTACATTATGATGTACACATTACGAAACATAAAATATATTTCTAATTCATATTCACATACGTGTGTAGCTGCTTCATCTCTTTTTGTTACGTGATGTCCTCTTTTTTCTACGTTTAATAAAAAGAGATATGTTTTTTTATGGTCAAATATACAGATATTAGTGATATATGCTTGTATTTTCAATATCAGTATAGCCGAGAAAGTATTTTTGGTCGCTAGAAACAAATGACCACAGAGAGAAGGACAGACTTTGAGGGACTTGCTGTTTTACTAGATGAGCCCAGCTCGGCGTATTCGCGCGAAGGCTCACCGATTACAATCGGAGCTTCTATTATTTTTGTTTTTCTCTCTGTCTCGCTCTATCGAGACGACGGAAAATAAAAGAATTTTAAATCACAAACACGGATACCACTTTTTTTTTGTCAGGGACTTCGGTTTCTTTGACTAATATTCAATACTCCAGTAAACGTGAAACTCTCCAATTTTTGTAAACTTTTCACGTTTCTCTGCTGAAGTATCGAATATTATTTCAAGAAATCGAAGTCTCTGGCAAAAAAAAACAGAGAACTGGCAAGTATGTTGTGATTTAAAATTCTTTCATTTTCTTTTTATTAAATTATATTAATCATATATCTTTCTCATTAAAGTATAATAGCAAAAATGATTTCAAAACGTGATAGTTGACGAAATATAGTTTACGATTTTCCGTATGCTTTATGTACTGCGTTCGTAGAGGTGATCCATAAGAACTCAGCGCGGTTTCGGGCGTTAGGCAAGATTGAAATTTTGAAGATTCTACGCTCAGTCCTGCTTTTTTCTTTTTTTCGTAATTTTTTTTTTAATAAATAAATAACGTTATTAATAAACATATTACTCCAAGTATATTTTTTATAAGTATATTTTTTATATTATAGAAATTGATTATCATCCTTGTACGTTGACGAACATTAAGATGCACGGTGCACTGTAATGATGCACCGTGTCACACTATGTCTCTTGTTAGAAGGCATCCTGTAAAGCCAAAATTGGTTAAAAGATTACCGTCATATGTATTTCTTGTTGGAAGACACCCTGTAAAGCCAGAATGGGAAAGATTAGTATCTTTATGTCATTCGTGAAAATATCACTTTTATTTATCATACAAGTGATATGGTTAAATGTTATAACAATAAATTGTGCTTTGCCTAATCATGATCCAATATCAGAGGCGTTCATCATGGGCTGATTATTATAAATTTACTGCCAGAGGCATTAATCGTGGCCTGGCGAGCTATAACAATATGCCACAGTTGTAAATCATGCTTTGGCTAGTTATAGATAAATGTCAAAGGCATTTTTCGTGAGTTGAGTATTTTTAATTTACTGCCAGAGGCATTTCGATTATCAAATCTGGTGAAATACGATTGCGGAACTAATTTGTAGAATTTTGCGTCTGCAATTAAAGAAATGCGATTGGATGCATTGTCATGATGAAATAAAAAACTGATTGCTTGATACGACTGAAACAAAAAACACATCTGTTTGAAATTTTAATCCTGAAAAGGATCAAATTTGCTAAAATTATAGTTTGATATTTGTGGAATCATTTCTGTTACGTCCAAACTCTTAGAAATTCGGTGAAGGAGACAATGAGAGAGAATAGAGAAGATATGAAAGGGCGGCTAGACTCAATCTCACAAGTACGCCTGTGAATCGCACACACTTTTTCGGTTCCGGAATAGGTCAACATCCCGAAAGGACACTATGACACCTGTTCCGAGGGATAGTGCGAACATTGGTCCTACTTTTTGGGTCAAGGAACTTAATCATTTTGACCCGGAACTGGACTCATGCAATCTTAGGCGTTTAAAAGGAAAACAATACGAGAGATGATTCAAATAAATGGCAGCTAAGAAAATATAAATGACTTACATTTATAAGAAAAGAAAATTAAGTTTATATAAGATATTTATATATATTTTTACATAAAATAAGAAAAAAAATTTATCATTATACG
This sequence comes from Acromyrmex echinatior, assembly GCF_024713525.1. NCBI lineage: Eukaryota > Metazoa > Arthropoda > Insecta > Hymenoptera > Formicidae > Acromyrmex > Acromyrmex echinatior. The sequence continues at coordinate 7,289,617 of NC_141870.1, forward strand.
TGTAATTACAATCGATTTGTTTAATGTGGTTGAGTAAGAATTTAGTTATGGAAGTGTGAATGTGTATGTGTATGTGTATATGAGAAGAGGAAGTAGAGTATTGGAGGCGAAGAAAGGTGCAGGATCACATCGGGAGGTGCTTGTACAAAACAGTGTAAGGAATGTGGTTGCCTGGGATGTAGACTGTAACTATTCTATCCCCTTCATTGGAGGGGGAAGAATATAATCTAAATAGCCGATCCCAGTCGATCGACACGGGATCCGACTGAGGAGTTGGGAGCTAGTTTAAGAGAGGAGGGAGAGGAAATCCTTCTTCGAGGAGAGAAAGAAGAGGAAATCCTTCTTCGAAAGGAGGAGAGAGAGGGAATCGTTCCTCGAGAGGAGGAGGGGGAGGAAATTATTTCTTGAGAGAAGGAGGGAAATAATTCAGGATTTCTTGAATGGCGAGATCGATGACAGGGGGAGAGGTGAGGTCTAATAGTTGTGTCTGATCCGAGACTGGCGAGTATGAGTCTTAAGATAGCAGTCGTCGGTCGGTTGTGGCGGCACGGTTGTGGCTTGGCCATGCGGACGGTTCCGCCTACTGCTCCTGACGTAAGGAATTCGTCCCCGTTTTTTAATTGACGCGCACTATAACCGAAGGGTAAAATATATATTTCGTTAGAAGCGCGTATAAGTATGTATATATATATATATATATATATATATATATATATATATATGTTTGTTTTTATGCGGGGAGACGTGTAAATGAACCGGAAGGAATGATAGGGCGACTTACTGATTAGCTGGTGAGTCCACGAGATTTCGGGTAGCTATTGGCTGAAATGAACGAGTAGGCTGTCCACGGAAGAGCGCCAGAAGGGCAGTCGCAGTGGCGATTGATTGAGTGATCCCAATGATGATTGCTGTTCACAATTTATCTTTTTTTTCTTTGCACTTGCGTAAAAAACGCGAACTGGCGTGACTATCTCGTAGTCTGATTTCCGCACTGATCGCAGCTGATCCCAACAATGATTTAATGCACTCGAGTACAATACGCGAACTTACGTGGTTTTTCATTGACGTGAATTGTACTAACGTGAACCGGATGAGTTTGACTTTTGTACTGACGCTTCCGCAGGAACTCTATTTATACCCGGAAAAAAGGGCGTTTGTTTAGGATAGCAATAGTTAGTTGCAATGTTACGCGAGAGTTTTATAGCGTCCTAAATTTTATAGCGTCGTTGTTAATCTAAAGTGCATAGAGAAGTTTCGAGAAGAAAAGAAGTGATTTACCTTTTTCTTTAAAGAGATTGCTCCAGATGGATGACGAATTCTGTTATCCTCGCGGAAAATATGGCTAAGTAAACAGATGGTTACCGTGTACAACTAGTTTTGCGTGCAGGGCAATTATTGTCAGTCGCCAATCTGATCTTAAATAATGCTACCTTGGGAAGTTATCCCATGCGTTTTATAATTTGTTAAATGCGACGTAGTGCCTGTTTTCCTAAGATGAAATTATTGGTCAGTCTGGGACGACAAAGCTTAGATTTTTACTATTGCGTGACTTCGATGCATTTATAATGTCTTTTGCAATCTTGTCACTCTTCGGGCCTGCATTAAGATTGTTATTCTTTCCGGGTTGATTGGCGTTTACGAGTTTTCGCAGAGCTTGTCCGGTTCCTCTTTTCAGTTCTGTCAGACTGTTATCAGAAGACTCCGCTCGAGTCTCGCAGACGCCAACCATAGTCGTGATGTGAAGCCAAAGAAAAGAATCGTGGCGTCTATAGGACGTAACATCTGTATTAAATCGAGAACTTTTCGAACTTATATCCATAAGTCAACATATCAGTAATAACTGTGTATTAGAGTCAATAATAAAAATAGCATGTTTCATTAAAAAAAAACATTGGATGTGACCTTGTTTTGATCCTGCAGATGCCACCTAAAGTCAAATATCAGTAAATAGTTTCTTTGAAACCTTACAACTTTTATCTGAAACGTTTCTTCCGAAAAATGTTATGTAAGGGCTTTAACACAAGGATGGCCGTAATTGAGTCGCAGAACGTGAATCATAGTCATAGGTCAACGCACTATATTTTGGCGCTATACTATGTATGTCGATACAAGTACATTTCTTCACGATTAGTTATAGTCATCTTTATGTTCAGCTCATAAATCCGGGGTTTTTTTGGACACCCCATATAATATATACCTGTATATATGTATATTTGTTATACATGTATATAACATACATTACACGTCATATAATATATCATATGCATAATTTTCGACGCGATACGTTTATGAAATGTAGTGTATAAGTATATCATATTCAAAGTGTTTTAGTAAATGACTAATGGCTAATGGCTAATGGCTAATATATTAGTACACCGTTAGAAATGAAAATCCATAGTTTACGTTATATATATTAGATTTTCGGTACTGGCAGTATATAGTATACGTAATAGTATTTTTCCCTACGTCTAAGGCCTACTTTATCTCTTTTTTTTACATTTAATAAAAAGATATGTTTTTTATGGTAAAAATGTATGGTATCAAATGTACAGATATTAGTGATATATGCTTTTATATTTTCAATATCAGAATATACCATACATACTAACATAAATCAAAGCTAATGAGAGTCAAACGCAGATTATCAGACGTAACATCTTAAAAAAAATAATCAAATTACGAATCCTCTGATAAATGATATCTTCTTTACTTTGTACATTTCAACTCACTTTGGAGTTCTCTTCAGCAATATAGATATATTACAAAAAGCTCACAAATACGAAAAGATTGTCACTCACAAATTGCCAGAGATGATGTAAAATTTTAGTAGATAGAGAGCGTGTCAAAAAGTTTTGATACATAATTGATTACAAAATTATATTTATACAAATCTAAAATTTTACATCATTTCATCTTTGGCAATTTGTGAGTGATACAATCTTTTTGGATATGTTTTTCATTGTATATCTATATTGCCTTGATTTATGTTAATTATACGTATATTTTAGATTTAAAGTCCCCTATATAATAATTGTTTTTTTCAATATTAGAATATCGCATGTGTGTGTATCATGATGTGTGAATATCTACACAAATTAGAGCTACAAGTAATTTATGCTGAGGTATTCATGCAGATATTTCCTATGTTTATTTATACAAAATATTACAATTAAATTTTATGTGTACATATTTATATACATTATATTATATATATATATATTAGGTGTTGGAATTAATTCGTAGCGTTTTACAAGTGATGGGAAGTACTTTCATTAATGTATTTTTTAATGCTCATGTGAAATAAATAACATTCTTTCATTAAAAAACGCTACGAATTAATTCCAACACCTAATATATATATATATATATATACACAATTTTAATATTGCATATTTAAACATAGGGAATACATAAATAACTGAGCATAAATAACTTCTATCTGTATATTCACACATTATAGTATACATATATGCAATATTATATAATGTTGCCCATATGTGTATTATATTTAAGTACACACACTAATATCTGTATATTTTATCATGAGTAACTTCTACATCTTTTTATTAAACGTAGCAAAAAATGGAGGAACTACGTATATTATATATGTAACATATCTATATATTGCTAATACATATTACATCCTGACCTAAATGGCATTGTATGAAAGGAAAAATGTTATTACCATGTGTCAATGTACTGCCAATACTGAACATCTACAGTTATTACATATTTTCAGTACTCGCAGTCTATATCAGTACACAGTCGTATCACAGTAGTATCATTTTTTCCTATGACCAATGTTATTTTAGGTCAAGATGTAACATGTATTATTGTCAATATATAGATACACATTGCATATATACAGAGTCTGGAAATCTGGAAATAATCGCCAAATATTTCATAGGCAGGTAGAGCGAACTAAACTGAGTCGAAAAGTCCTCTTTACAATTTTATAAGTTTCCCCAATAGTTAACGAGATATTAATCCTTAAAGATAGCCGAATAATCGCGCCCGCCCGTCTACTACTGTGTAGTTAAATAATTCGGAATCAATTAATAAAGAAATAGAGAATAACGTTGTAATAACTATCACTGACATATGAGCGGTCACTTTGGTTATATAAGCAGATTTAAAAGGTTTTGTTATTACATATATTATAGCCATTATATTTATCTTTATACAATTGTAATTGTATATTTATTAAATTCATTTTCTATTATTTTTTAGCATTCGGTTCTTGGCTGAATAGACGGCTTAGAAGTCAAAGTGTACAAATTACTCAAATTTATCAAATTTTGCAACATATTTATATAGATTTGAAAGAAAGGGATCTTGCTTTTACTGATAACATGATTTATAATAAATTTGTGAACAGTCATCCCTTGAAATTACTATGAAAAATCAAAACAATTTCGAAAATTTCGATGTAACATTATTTGAACGATAACCTTTATAATGATTTGATGCGTAATTTGTAAAACTATCCGAATAATAACATTTGTAATGCGTTATGTTACGTTGGTATCCATCATAAACTAAAGCTTATATACACTAAACTTAAATCAAAGCACAAACGTAACACATTGTGTTATGATTTCCATTAGCTCGATCAATTTCTTACGGCTTAAGGCTTAAAACACCTATTGTAGATCTGGACTTATGCATTAATATAAGCTTATTATTCAGTACTTAACGTACTGTAACGGATGTTCTTATACGAAAAATCTAAATGTATTAAAATATGAACTTGTTCTCAATTAATATTATGTATTTAATACAGATTTCTGTTTTAGAGAGCTTTATTCATTAATAATATTAATTCAAGAAGCTGTTTAGATTTAAATATTTGGAATATTTTTAAACGCTTTTTTCAAAAGAGATCTTGTTACACTATACAAGTCAAAAAGAAGTAAAAAAATAAAAAAACATCAAAAGTTATCAAATTTTGTGCTTGTTATACACGCATGCACGCACACACGCGTGCACGCACGCACGCACGCACGCATAAAACGTATAACAAACCATAAAACAAGCATAAAACTTAGCTTTCGAAGTTTTTTTATTTTTTACATCTTTTTGACTTATATATAGTATAACAAAACCTAATTTGGAAAAAAACGTTTAAAAATATTCCAAATATTTAAGAGCTATATATATATATATATGTATAAAGAGCTTGTATATATGTATGTATAAAGAGTTTATATATATGTATGTATAAATACATACATATATTTGCATAATTACAATATCAAACGAAAATTTCTGTTAATTCAGATCGGAAATCATTCTATAAACAATTTCATAATACGTATCCACAGCTGAAAATTTAAAAACGAATCACATAAGGTTTATTCGCATCGTATGCTCTAACATGCTTTAACATGCTCCTATCATACGCGTTTGTTGGAATGAATAAAAGCTATTGTAGGAAATAATTGTTGGAGCATGCGACATGAACAAACCTAATATTTTTGATAATTTTTTACTCTAATTAGCAAATTCTTACGTCAAATTCTTACGGTTATTGTTACAGAAAGTGTGTACGGCAACCTATTAAGACTATTACATCTTAAATTTAATAACATTTAACATATACTTTTGAAAAGTAAAATATTTAAAACAATTTGAAATTTGTATTATAGTTAATAAAAACTATCGAAAAATCAAATACGCATTATGATATTAGACAATTTTACCTTGAGGTAAAATTGAGATAACCTATATTCAGACAGCCTGATGAAAATGCCGCGATTTATTAAGGCCTAATACAACAGTGCGTTATATTCCTTATTACGAGGCGAATTCAGCAATGTTATCTGGACCGTACTGCGCCAAACCAGGCATTAAGGCCATACGATGATTTTCTGCTCAGCTTGCATTCGCATTATTTGATCTCTGTAATCATACGGAAAGTGTTACTTCGATGATCCACGAACACTGAATGTTAATGAATATATAGTTGTGATATATCTGTCAATATAATCCTGATAGAAATTTGTGCAATTTAACTAAATCATCCAATTAGTTACTATTTTAAATACTTGTTATCAAATACTATAGGGTAATTTCGGCAAATACGCCGCGCTGGGATTTACGTCGCAAAAGTCAGAAAAAGAGAAGAAGTGGGGGTAATTTTCCCGCAACTACTTTGTTACATGCCTTTATGTTATATCAGTATAGTGTTATGATTTCAATTATTTACTGTTTATATTAATGAAATTATTGTGAATCGATTTGTCACTGTGTTAAGTAGCGCATAATTATAATCTAAAATGATATTGTAGAACATGCAAAAGACTTAGTAATTATTTCGTGATACATGAGTGTAGAGAAATAGTAAAGTATGTTGTATAACAAAATACAAGTATTTTGCTCTTATTCTTTGTTTAATTTATTGTCTTGTATATTCCACCTATTTAGGATATATGTTATTTTTTACAGGTGGAATTTATACCCAAAGCATACGAAGTGTGCAGATTGAATTCAGTATACTAAACAAAACGCATTACATGAAATATGTACCTCATATCATACACTTGTAATACATCTGGAAAGATTGTAATTATTATTTATTATTTCATATACATATTTATCATTCTTATTCTTTAATAAAACTTTATAAACGTATTTTATAAGTTATTGTGTCATTTTACATCTTATTTATATGCATTATTTGTAAATTTTTTATGAGTTACACATATCCCCTGTCCCCCTATAAGTAGCTATATATCCCACCTCTATGGAATATACAGCAAAAATGCAAGGGTTTAAAGAAGTTCATTTTTTAAATATAAATATTTCGGATTTTTAATATTTTTTTCGTAATAGTAGACAGAACAAAGTTTTTACTGATATAGTTCATTTACTTTAAACATAGTAAATAATACTTAATAAATTAAGTTTTTGATAGGTGCGGTATATATATCAGAGTTACTTTATATTAATTTCTCTTATACGAAAATAATGCAACTGATTGTGAACAAAATTAATTAGATAATTATTCAATTTAATATCCTCAATTCAATATGCCAATAATCAAAATTATGTTTAGTAGACGCGTTTTTATACAAAATGAAAGAATCTGGCAGAATAAAAGATTACTGCGATACCCTGCGAGATATTTAAATTAGCTTAAAGTAAATAACTATTTATAAGTTAGGAAATCTGTCACGTATAACACATATACTCTACTGCTTAGCATTTCTAACAAATTCTTTCCAGACTCTTATCAACTAGCCTTAATAAATAAGTATTTATAAAGTTGATGCATCCCTATGAAATCCCGATAAGGGTCTAATCAGATATAAATAAGAAAGCCTTACTTAAATGAAATCCCTAAAATAAATTATGATCGAGACCTTATCAGGTTAAAATAAGGAAATCTTTCTTTTGACTCAACTTCATTGAGCACAAGATTGAATTATGTATTCGCCGTTCAAATAGTCCCTCACCCGATGGAGTGGACTCTCACCTTACAGAGCGAGTCGAAACTGCAGCATCGAGGAATATTTGAAAATCTCATGTAAATTGAAATTTTTAATTTTTAATAGATGCAATAAAAAGTATAAATTTTTTGAAAAATAGATTTGACTAGAATAACTCTTTAAAAGTCTTTCTCGATAATTTATCAATGTTATTGCGACATTGAAACAATGCTAAACAAGTTAATATTAAAAAACAAGAAAGGAAAAGGGTTATGAGCCAAAAAATTATTTTATGAAATTAACATCGTTAATGTAGAAGTTGGAACATAAGCAAAGAAATAATTATATCCTTTAAGTTAAGATTTAATATAATGTGCCAGAGAGAACAATAACAAACAAACGTTTCGATCGCGATCGGATCATTATCAATGTTAAAAACATATAATATTACAAACGGAAAAAGCAAAACATAATATAAATTTATACTTCGCTCTTTCTAATAAATGCTGGTAACATAAAAGTGACTATCATCCTGTTCATAGTTATAATGTAGATAAGATAAAGTCGTCGCATAACAATATAATAATTGCAGTTAATCATTAATTAGTTTGAATAATGTCCTTTGATATAATGTAAATCAGAAAATATAATGCATGAAAATGAATTTAGTAGATAAAATATAATATATAAAAATTATATCAGCGCAAGATTATTGCTACAGTTGAAAAGAAGAAATTGCTATAAATAGCAAGACAATATATACGAGGGCAAGTCAATAAGTTCTTAGAAAATCTGTCAGAAGGCACTCGCAGTGACATGTCACATTACTTTTTGACAAGTAGCATCTTTCAGCTGATTACTGTCAAATTTTGAGCGGAATTCATTACGTAGTTTCATTTCTATAGACGATTAAAGAATAAACGACAATCTTTGTATTTTGTGCAAAATCCAAAAGAAACGAATTTCATGCAATGACCAAACATATGAAAGGTTTAACGCCGAAAGAAATCAAAGCCAAGTTGGATAATGTTCATAACACATCTGCGTTTGCGACTATATACAATTGAGTGAATGAATTTAAACGTGGTCATACATCCACATGTGATGCACCTCGTTCAGAACGTCCAATTGAGGCTGCCAAAAATCATCGACAAAGTCCACGATATTGTTTTGACTGATCGACGAGTGAAAGTTGAGGCCACGCGCATATCACATGGCACAGTGATTTCAATTTTGCACGAACAATTGGGTATGAAAAAGCTATCGGCAAGATGGGTGCCGCGTTTGCTTACTGTGGACCATAAGCGCGACGTTTTCAAAAAAAATGTTTAGAGATATTTCAACGTAATTCAGATGAATTTCTGCGTTGATTCACTACTGGACGAAACATGGATCCATTACTCCAAACCCGAGACGAAGAAACAGTTAAAACAATGGACTTCATCGAGTCAACCAGCTCCAAAGAAGGCGAAGACCATGAAGTCGGCCGGAAAGGTGATGGCCACAGTTTTTTGGGATGCATGCGGTGTATAAATCATATCGATTACCTTCCGTTGAAGCAAACGATCAATGGCGATTACTACGCAGTCTTATTGGACCGTTTCAACAATATCTTAAAGAAAAAACGTCTCCATTTGGCGAAAAAAAAAGTGCTCTTTTATCAAGACAATGCACGGGTTCACACGTGTTCGGCACCGATGGCCAAATTCAACGAATTCCGCTACGAATTGCTTCCTCATCCAGCATATTCGCCAGATTTTACCCCCTGCGACTATTTCCTGTTTCCAAACCTAAAGAAATGGTTCGAAGGAAAGAGATTCACCACCAGAGAGCAGCTCATCACCGAAACAGAAACTTATTTTGAAGAGTTCGACAAATCATATTATTCGGACGGCTTGAAAAAGTTGGATCAAGTGTATCGAGCTGAAAGGAGATTATGTTGAGAAATAAAAATGAATTGATCAAAAAAAAAAAATATTTTACTATGTTTTTCTAAAAACTTATTGACTTGCCCTCGTAATACATTGAAATGATATATTGTAGAAATTGATGAAAGTTAAATTTGTAAAATGTATTATATATATTATAATACAATGTAGTCAAAAAAAGGACAAAGAACCAGTAATGTAGCAAAGAACTTTAATTTAAATTAAATCATAAAATTCATATAACAATTGTAATTGAATTATAAAAACAATAAGGCTCAATAAATTTAAATAAATGAAAAGAATAAAAATCTAAAACAATCAACACAAAATAACAATCTGCATTAAACGGTTAAAAAATGAAATAAAAAATGTCATAAAATTAAAAAACGTAAAATATAATTTGACAGTCAGTAAGTGAACGAAAACAAACGTTTCGATCCCTGTTGGATCATTTTCAATGTGACAACAAGATAAAAATCGATATAACGTAGATAAAATATATAGAAATTAAATAAAATTCGCATACGGACGCAATATCAACTATAAAACTCACTCCAAATTGAGAGAAAACCAAACAAACAATTAGTTGACACCAATGTGTTCCTCCGAACTGTGCAAAAGGACGAACATGTTTCTGTTAGCAAGTACAAATTGTAATAATAAATTAACGAACGGAATAAATAAAAATAATAAGAAAAATACAATCGAGTCGCAAATAATAAAAAGAAACTTGCAAAACAAATCGCAATTAATAAAATTAAAATTAATAGAAAGAGGCGAAAATTATTTTTGATATTATAAGACATGTATAAAAGAATTATTAATGTTGATAGAGAAAGAGTAAAGTACCGTCATTCATTGTACAATATATGTATGATGAGTTTAGTACAAATAAATTTAGAATAAATACCTTAGTATGTGTGTCAAAATAGTGTATTATCGGTTAGACAATGCGATGGGAATCAAAATTGATCATCTCTCTAAAAAGCTAAGAGATAAAGTGAAATATGACAAATAAAGACAGGAAGGTTGAAATGGAAAACTAAAAAAGGAAGGGGAACATAAGAAGGAGAAAATAAGTAGAGGGGAGAGAAAGTAGGGAGAGAAAAGATGGATAAGGAAGGAAAGCAGTTAAGAAGGAGAAAGAGATTAGATGATCTGTGAATAGGTTTCAAGTAAAGATTCGGTATCATTTTGTCTATTAAGACTCTGTTTCTGTCTTTTAATATGAATCATTTCAGATACCAATCTCTTATTATAAGAAGATTTGCAGTGTAGAATTTTCACAGCGTTCCATTTAAAATTATGATCAAAATTAATTCGATAATCAGTTATGATAGTAGCAGAACCAGTATTCTTCCTAATATCAGAGATATATTCATGTAGTCAATTTTCTTTGTCTGACCAACATAACTCGCCTCACAGTCATCGCAGGAGATCTTATAAACAACGTTCTGATTGGATAGGAAATCAAGTTTATCTTTTCCTCTCTTTATAAAGCTTTTTAATGTGTTGGAAATAGAAAAGGCTAATTTACAATGAAACATACTAGAAATGGGAAGGAAACTTTCAGAAATAGATTTGTTTCTTCCTTTTAGATCCTTTATTCTTTTCATTTATTTAAATTGTAATTGACAAAAACAAATGTTTCGACTCCGTTCGAGTCATTTTCAATATTGTCGTAATTTAAACATTGCTATAAACCAACAATATACATAGTATTGCAAAACTCATTATAATTTATAATCCCGTATTCTTCATTTCGTACAGTACGCTGCGAGTCATTTATTTCGAAAATCAAAGTAGTCAGAAAATAATATTCTAGGAAAGTAACTGTGAACAAAAAAATTAATAAAAAATCATCTTGAAACTAACGTGGTTCTAATATTAACACATACAAAAAATAAGAGCATAAAAAACCACAGCACAAGTTATAGTTTGTGATATTTAATTATTATTACATTAATTAAAACATTAAACGTTTCGGCCACAATCTGGCCATCTTCAGTAATTCAATAATATTCTTAAAACGCAGAGTTACATCTAGTTGACATTAAATTCAACAGTCGAGAGTTGTAATTAAATAAACATGTTCTTTTTGTATGTGAAGATGCTTCATGCAGTAATGTTACACCGTCAATTGTCATATCAAGAAAAGTGTAGAACAAGAATTTCCAGATTCTAAATAAAATTGTATATATTAAAATCTTCTAGTCGGAATATAAAGAAATAGAATCATTACCTGTTTTACAGCAAAAAAACCAAACGATGAATCTCGAATATTTCTTTTACACAGTTAGAATTTTGTCGTGACATTATGTGTTGTTATTTGTCCTATCATATATTTTACCACTATTTATATATCTGAGTCAAAATTTTTAGAAAGTTCTAGAATTGTTTATTAACAGAAAGAGACATCCTTTTTTAGAAGAGGAAAATAAACCTCAGGCAAACCTTCCGTGTCACTTTGCTTATTGATGCCACTTGTTTGTCTTTTTATACGTATCATTTCCGAAATTCTTCTTTTCGCTAAAGATTGTTCTCTATCTAAAATTCTTATATTATCCCAATCTAATTCATGCATCTCATTCATACGGTGACGTGAAACCACAGAAATTTCGGAAGAAGGTTTTCTTATATCAGCCTTATGTTCTTTAATCCGAGTTTTTAATTTCCTTTTGGTTTGGCCAACATAAGACGATTCACAGTTTAGGCAATTAATTTTATAAACTACTCCGCATTGGTCATCCTTAGGCAAAGAATCCTTTCCTGTCTTAATAAATGTATTCAATTTATTCATAGGTTTATAAGCTATATTAAAACCGTACATATGTGAAAGTTTTTTAAATTTTTCCGAAACTTTGCCCAAATATGGTATCGTGAAAAATTTTTTTGAAGTAACATTAGAGTCACATTAATTATTAATTTCTTTACGATTTTGATCTAAAATAGTTCTGTTTTCCAACGTTTTAATTCTATTATTTATTGTAGAAAATACAAACTTTAAAGAATAACCATTACTTAGAAACGTGTGAATTAATTCAAAGATGTTTTTTTCATGAAATTTAGGATGGGATAAGAATAGAATTCTATCAAATTGCCCAATAATAACTCCCCTTTTGTGTTCTAACGGATGATTCGAAAAATAATTAAGATATCTCCCAGAATTGGTAGGTTTTTTATAAATATCGAAGATGATATTTCCTTCCTGTCTCATTAATTTAACATCTAGGAAATGTATGCCGTTATCATCGCCAAAGTCCACAGTAAATTTAAGCCTTTCATGATATGAGTTAAACAATTCTAGAACTTTCTAGAACGTTTAATGTTTTAATGAATGTAATAATAATTAAATATCACAAACTATAACTTGTGCTGTGGTTTTTTATGCTCTTATTTTTTATATGTGTTAATATTAGAACCACGTTAGTTTTAAAATATTTTTCAATTACACGAGCATTAACATGTGTAAATTAACGCAATTTTTTGACTTCATCAATTTGAATTTTGGATCACACGTATGTTTGCTTCTGAAGAAATGTGTAAAAATTCATAGAGCTAATATTTATACAAGAATACAAATTCAATTCTTAAAAACATGTATAAAGGAACGTTTAGTTCCCATTCATATGTATAAATTTACACGAAATGATAGTAATAAGCTATTCCATTCTTCGAAAGAAAGAATTGATAAACTTAAATATAATTTTATTTTTAAATATTTAAGAGTAGAATTACAAGACGCCTATAAACATCTTGGGCAAACAAAATCGGAATTATTCAACATGTGCAGAAAAATTGAAAAAATTCTACCGAATAATATATCTTATTCTTTCTTTCGAAGACAGGAATTTAACTTTGACATTATGTGGCAAAAGGAACAAGTTAGAATCGGTAAAAAAATCTCTAATTTGCGGGCTAAATACATTCGCCAAGAAATTGCGAATATAAAACGTATTAATTATAATATTACGAAATGTGTGACCTCTGAGATGAATTGTGATACTTCTTGTGCACCTTTAAAATTGAATATAGTTTCTAATAAAATCATGAATCCTGACAAAATTCATTCATCATACAAGATTAATATCACTCCTGAAAGTTTTAATAGCAATTTCGATATAAGTAATATTAATAAACAATGGCTGATAAATCTGAGCAATGCTAAAGTTTCAGATAAAGCCTTAGCCTTACTACAATTAGGTCAACAGTTTAATTTGCCTAATAACGTGGTTAGTAAGGATGGTATCACACGTGAGTTCATCAAACACGTGGAATATAATCTTTTCAGGGCTGATGATGAAACGCGAAAAAATGTTAGGAATGAAACTGTCCAAATTCTTAAAGCTATTAAGAATTGTAATAGTAAATCGTGTGAAAATTCAATTTTATACGAAGGTGTAAGAGAGGTTAAGCGATTCATCTCAGAGAATCCTGATATTTTGATTACTAGAGCTGATAAAGGGAATACCACCGTAATTATGAGTCGTGATAGCTATAAAGAAAAAATGTATGAAATTCTTAAGGATCATACTACATACGAGTCAATCAAAAAAGATCCCACGAAGAAAATAACTGTTGAAATTGGTAAATTATTAAAAAATTGGAAAAATAAGGGGTACATTGATTCTAATTTATATAAAAAATTGTACGTTTCGGACGGCGAACTTCCGAGATCTTACGGTTTGCCAAAAATTCACAAAGAAGGTCACCCTTTGAGATTGATTGTCAGTTGTATTAATAGTGCTTTTTATCCACTGGCGACTTTCTTAAAGGAAATCATTGATAATAATAATATAAAAAATTTCAGTTTCGTTAAAAACAGCTTTGATTTAGTAAATAAACTCAATGGAAAAGCAATTGATACAAATTTTAGTATTATATCATTTGACGTGGTCTCCATGTACACGAATATTCCGACCGAATTAGTATCAAAAAGCATTGAACGCAGGTGGAATCTTATGGAGAATAAGACTTCGATTCCTTTACATGAATTTATCAAAGCTATTATGATTATAATTAATTCTACATTTTTTAGTTTTGATAATAAAATATTTAAACAGATTTTTGGCATGCCAATGGGTTCTCCTTTGTCCCCCATACTGGCGAACATTGTTTTACAAGATTTTGAACAAGAAATCATTACCAAGAATAACATTAATTTATCGTTTTATTTTCGTTATGTGGACGATATTTTATTAGCTATACACAAAGAAAAAATTGAAGGAGTTCTAGAATTGTTTAACTCATATCACGAAAGGCTTAAATTTACTGTGGACTTTGGCGATGATAACGGCATACATTTCCTAGATGTTAAATTAATGAGACAGGAAGGAAATATCATCTTCGATATTTATAAAAAACCCACCAATTCTGGGAGATATCTGAATTATTTTTCGAATCATCCGTTAGAACATAAAAGGGGAGTTATTATTGGGCAATTTGATAGAATTCTATTCTTATCCCATCCTATATTTCATGAAAAAAACATCTCTGAATTAATTCACACGTTTCTGAGTAATGGTTATCCTTTAAAGTTTATATTTTCTACAATAAATAATAGAATTAAAACGTTGGAAAACAGAACTAATTTAGATAAAAATCTTAAAGAAATTAATAATGAATGTGACTCTAATGTTACTTCTAAAAAATTTTTCACGTTACCATATTTGGGCAAAGTTTCGGAAAAATTTAAAAAACTTTCTCATATGTACGGTTTTAATATAGCTTATAAACCAATGAATAAATTGAATACATTTATTAAGACAGGAAAGGATGCTTTGCCTAAGGATGACCAATGCGGAGTAGTTTATAAAATTAATTGCTTAAACTGTGAATCTTCTTATGTTGGCCAAACCAAAAGGAAATTAAAAACTCGGATTAAAGAACATAAGGCTGATATAAGAAAACCTTCTTCCGAAATTTCTGTGGTCTCACGTCACCGTATGAATGAGATGCATGAATTAGATTGGGATAATATAAGAATTTTAGATAGAGAACAATCTTTAGCGAAAAGAAGAATTTCGGAAATGATACATATAAAAAAACAATCAAGTGGTATCAATAAGCAAAGTGACACGGAAGGTTTGCCTGAGGTTTATTTTCCTCTTCTAAAAAAGGATGTCTCTTTCTGTTAATAAACAATTCTAGAACTTTCTAAAAATTTTGACTCAGATATATAAACAGTGGTAAAATATATGATAGGACAAATAACAACACATAATGTCACGACAAAATTCTAACTGTGTAAAAGAAATATTCGAGATTCATCGTTTGGTTTTTTTGCTGTAAAACAGGTAATGATTCTTTTTCTTTATATTCTGACTAGAAGATTTTAATATATATAATTTCATTTAGAATCAGGAAATTCTTGTTCTACACTTTTCTTGATATGACAATTGACCGTGTAACATTACTGCATGAAGCATCTTCACATACAAAAGAACATGTTTATTTAATTACAACTCTCGACTGTTGAATTTAATGTCAACTAGATGTAACTCTGCGTTTTAAGAATATTATTGAATTACTGAAGATGGCCAGATTGTGGCCGAAACGTTTAATGTTTTAATGAATGTAATAATAATTAAATATCACAAACTATAACTTGTGCTGTGGTTTTTTATGCTCTTATTTTTTATATGTGTTAATATTAGAACCACGTTAGTTTTAAAATATTTTTCAATTACACGAGCATTAACATGTGTAAATTAACGCAATTTTTTGACTTCATCAATTTGAATTTTGGATCACACGTATGTTTGCTTCTGAAGAAATGTGTAAAAATTCATAGAGCTAATATTTATACAAGAATACAAATTCAATTCTTAAAAACATGTATAAAGGAACGTTTAGTTCCCATTCATATGTATAAATTTACACGAAATGATAGTAATAAGCTATTCCATTCTTCGAAAGAAAGAATTGATAAACTTAAATATAATTTTATTTTTAAATATTTAAGAGTAGAATTACAAGACGCCTATAAACATCTTGGGCAAACAAAATCGGAATTATTCAACATGTGCAGAAAAATTGAAAAAATTCTACCGAATAATATATCTTATTCTTTCTTTCGAAGACAGGAATTTAACTTTGACATTATGTGGCAAAAGGAACAAGTTAGAATCGGTAAAAAAATCTCTAATTTGCGGGCTAAATACATTCGCCAAGAAATTGCGAATATAAAACGTATTAATTATAATATTACGAAATGTGTGACCTCTGAGATGAATTGTGATACTTCTTGTGCACCTTTAAAATTGAATATAGTTTCTAATAAAATCATGAATCCTGACAAAATTCATTCATCATACAAGATTAATATCACTCCTGAAAGTTTTAATAGCAATTTCGATATAAGTAATATTAATAAACAATGGCTGATAAATCTGAGCAATGCTAAAGTTTCAGATAAAGCCTTAGCCTTACTACAATTAGGTCAACAGTTTAATTTGCCTAATAACGTGGTTAGTAAGGATGGTATCACACGTGAGTTCATCAAACACGTGGAATATAATCTTTTCAGGGCTGATGATGAAACGCGAAAAAATGTTAGGAATGAAACTGTCCAAATTCTTAAAGCTATTAAGAATTGTAATAGTAAATCGTGTGAAAATTCAATTTTATACGAAGGTGTAAGAGAGGTTAAGCGATTCATCTCAGAGAATCCTGATATTTTGATTACTAGAGCTGATAAAGGGAATACCACCGTAATTATGAGTCGTGATAGCTATAAAGAAAAAATATATGAGATTCTTAATGATCATACTATATACGATTCAATCAAAAAAGATCCCACTAAGAAAATAACTGTTGAAATTGGTAAATTATTAAAAAATTGGAAAAATAAGGGGTACATTGATTCTAATTTATATAAAAAATTGTACGTTTCGGACGGCGAACTTCCGAGATCTTACGGTTTGCCAAAAATTCACAAAGAAGGTCACCCTTTAAGATTGATTGTCAGTTGTATTAATAGTGCTTTTTATCCACTGGCGACTTTCTTAAAGGAAATCATTGACAATAATAATATAAAAAATTTCAGTTTCGTTAAAAACAGCTTTGATTTAGTAAATAAACTCAATGGTAAAGCAATTGATACAAATTTTAGTATTATATCATTTGACGTGGTCTCCATGTACACGAATATTCCGACCGAATTAGTATCAAAAAGCATTGAACGCAGGTGGAATCTTATGGAGAATAAGACTTCGATTCCTTTACATGAATTTATCAAAGCAATTATGATTATAATTAATTCTACATTTTTTAGTTTTGATAATAAAATATTTAAACAGATTTTTGGCATGCCAATGGGTTCTCCTTTGTCCCCCATACTGGCGAACATTGTTTTACAAGATTTTGAACAAGAAATCATTACCAAGAATAACATTAATTCATCGTTTTATTTTCGTTATGTGGACGATATGGTATTAGCTATACACAAAGAAAAAGTTGAAGGAGTTCTAGAATTGTTTAACTCATATCATGAAAGGCTTAAATTTACTGTGGACTTTGGCGATGATAACGGCATACATTTCCTAGATGTTAAATTAATGAGACAGGAAGGAAATATCATCTTCGATATTTATAAAAAACCTACCAATTCTGGGAGATATCTTAATTATTTTTCGAATCATCCGTTAGAACACAAAAGGGGAGTTATTATTGGGCAATTTGATAGAATTCTATTCTTATCCCATCCTAAATTTCATGAAAAAAACATCTCTGAATTAATTCACACGTTTCTAAGTAATGGTTATTCTTTAAAGTTTGTATTTTCTACAATAAATAATAGAATTAAAACGTTGGAAAACAGAACTATTTTAGATCAAAATCGTAAAGAAATTAATAATGAATGTGACTCTAATGTTACTTCAAAAAAATTTTTCACGATACCATATTTGGGCAAAGTTTCGGAAAAATTTAAAAAACTTTCACATATGTACGGTTTTAATATAGCTTATAAACCTATGAATAAATTGAATACATTTATTAAGACAGGAAAGGATTCTTTGCCTAAGGATGACCAATGCGGAGTAGTTTATAAAATTAATTGCTTAAACTGTGAATCGTCTTATGTTGGCCAAACCAAAAGGAAATTAAAAACTCGGATTAAAGAACATAAGGCTGATATAAGAAAACCTTCTTCCGAAATTTCTGTGGTTTCACGTCACCGTATGAATGAGATGCATGAATTAGATTGGGATAATATAAGAATTTTAGATAGAGAATCTTTAGCGAAAAGAAGAATTTCGGAAATGATACGTATAAAAAGACAAACAAGTGGCATCAATAAGCAAAGTGACACGGAAGGTTTGCCTGAGGTTTATTTTCCTCTTCTAAAAAAGGATGTCTCTTTCTGTTAATAAACAATTCTAGAACTTTCTAAAAATTTTGACTCAGATATATAAATAGTGGTAAAATATATGATAGGACAAATAACAACACATAATGTCACGACAAAATTCTAACTGTGTAAAAGAAATATTCGAGATTCATCGTTTGGTTTTTTTGCTGTAAAACAGGTAATGATTCTATTTCTTTATATTCCGACTAGAAGATTTTAATATATACAATTTTATTTAGAATCTGGAAATTCTTGTTCTACACTTTTCTTGATATGACAATTGACGGTGTAACATTACTGCATGAAGCATCTTCACATACAAAAGAACATGTTTATTTAATTACAACTCTCGACTGTTGAATTTAATGTCAACTAGATGTAACTCTGCGTTTTAAGAATATTATTGAATTACTGAAGATGGCCAGATTGTGGCCGAAACGTTTAATGTTTTAATTAATGTAATAATAATTAAATATCACAAACTATAACTTGTGCTGTGGTTTTTTATGCTCTTATTTTTTATATGTGTTAATAAAAAATCACTATAAAAATCATAAATCTCGCGTGACATTACAACTAACTATTGCATCCTAGACAAAGAGCACAACGCTCTTTTTTCGGGATATAAATAGAGGTCCTGCGGAACCGCAGAGCGTCAGTACGAAACTCTGATTATCTAGGTTCACATTGGTCAGTGCGGAAATCAGGTTAAGAGAACTCGCGATGGTTCATGCCATTTCGAGCAAGTGTAAAATTGTGGGTAACAATTAACACTGGGATCAGGGGAATTAACACAGTTATTGGCCATTGCGACTGCCCTCTTGGCGCTCTTCCGTAGACAGCGGGTCTCCTCGTACACTTACCGATCTATCTACCCGAGATCTCGTGGATCAAGCAGCTAAATAGTCGGTCTGCCATTCCGTCCAGTTATATACACATAGTATAAGGAACCCTATGTAAGAACACACACACACACACACACATATATATACATATATATGCACACACGTACGTACGCACGCACACACGCATGTATATATACACTCATACCACGAGTAATAGGCATACATATATTTTACTCTTCCGTTCGGTTGTAATGCGTGCGTAATTGTCGTACGTCAATAAAAAAACGGGAACGAATCCCTTACATCAGGAGGAGTAAGCGGAACCGTTCACATAGCTAAGCCACAATCATGCTGCCACAACCGACCGACGACAGCTACCTCAAGATTTCTTGCCAGTCTCCGATCAAACACCTCTAGACCTCTTCCCCTGTTATCAATCCCGCTCTAGGAAATCCTGAACTATTCCCCTCCTCCTCTCGAAGAACGATTCCCTCTCCTTCCTCTCTTAGATCAGCTTCCAATCCCTCCGTATCAACCAGATCTCGTGCCGATCGACTGGGATCGGCTATTTAGATTGTATTCTTCCCCTTCCAATGAAGGGAATAGAATAGTTACAGTCTACATCCCAGGCAACCCCATCCCTTACATCGTCTTGTACAAGCACCTTGATGTGCTCCTGACTTTCCTCGCCTCCAATACCCAATAATCTTACTTTCTCTTCTCACACACACACACACACACATACACACACACACCACACACACACACACACCACACACACACCACACACACACCACACACACCACACACACACCACACACACACCACACACACACCACACACACACCACACACACACCACACACACACCACACACACACCACACACACACCACACACACACACACCACACACACACACACACACACACACACACACCCATATTTAAATGTCAACTCTTTTACCATAATCAAATCCATTGTAATAACACGAATAATAATAAGTTTTTTTATATATAATTATGTGTAAATATGTTCTATATAACTTTAATTTCTTTTTTAAATACATGTATTATTATAAATGATGATTGCCAAGTTCTACGTATATTTATTTGAGGTATCACTCGTATTCTTTTCCTTCTAAACATCTAAGGTCGCACGAGATCCAATCCCGGGTCAAAAGTATTAAGTTCCTCTCCCAAAAAGTAGGATCGACGTTCGTACTGTTCCTCGGAACAGGTGTCATAGCGTCCCTTCGGGATGTTGACTCATATTCCGGAACCGAAAAGGTGCGTACGACTCACAGGTGTTCGCCTCTGCGCCTCTATACCTATGAGATTGAGTCTAGTCGTCCTTTCATACACTCTCCATTCTCCATTATTGTTTCCTTGACCAAATTTCCAAGGGTTTGTACGTAACACAATAATTCAGCAACATTTCGCAACCACCATGCAATATTGTAATGTTTCAGTGAAATCATTCTGCAATGTTTCTGTAATCTTTCTGTACTGTATGGGCAGATTCTTTTGTTAAAATGCGAGTAAAAGTTGCAGCACGTCAATTAAGTCATACTATTATTGCAACAATTCACACTCGTAGCGTTACAAACGTCAACGGATTATTCCCCGTTAAATCATTACAAACAGTAGAGTTTGCATAATTAATAGACGATTTATTTGATTCACTAAATCGCTATACTTTGAAATCTGATGATGGCAAAAGTTATAGATGTTGTTTTTACAAGATGAATCGCCTCAAATTTCATTTTGAAACAAATTATTGTCGCAATTGGTTACGTGGAAGATAGTAGATTTACAATTAAATAAAGATGTCACAAATTCTTTCCAATTTGCGAAAGGATAGGCATTAACAAAAAAATATCCGTTATTTACTTGTGGAAGCAATTAAAAGTTATTGGTTTCAAGTTTTTAAATTTATGAAACATTAGTCAAGATCCGGTTGAAAATCTTTTTTATACAATTCGCCAACACGATATTGCTAACACTAAACCTACCTGTCATCAATTTGTAGCAGCGTTAAAAACAGTTGTCTTAAATAATTTGGTTGCACCAATCTCCAATTTTGCAAATTGCGAAAATGATAATTGTGAAAGTATTGCGATTTTTCAAGGATTTTTACGACGCGCTACTGAAACAACTCGAAACGAAGAAAGTGAATTATTCGAGAATACAAATAAAGTATACAAGCGCGCTGAAAAAATGCGTTGCATATACTCTCTATACATATTGGTTGTTGCGAAGAATGTTGCTAAGATCTCGGTCTAAAGGCTCAGGACGCTCGCACGGAATGCAAGAGATCCGGGTTCGACTCCCGGCCAAGGCAATATTTTTCGCAACAAGTTTATTATAGTTTTTTAAGATTAATTTGGGAAATTTGGGGGGATTATTAATATTTCAGATTGATTGCGTTGAAAGTCCGACAACCATATTGGCACGTAATTATCATTTCTGAAATTAATTCATTTATTTGAAAATATATATATTAGTTCAACATCTCAACACTCAGACCGTAGTGGCGCTTCGTATTTAAATTAATGACAAATAAGTATACTCTTGATTGGATCACTTTTAAAAGTTTGAATGTTGATGCATCTCAAACACTGTTTTATCAGGTTACCTTGTCAAAAAATTTAAGATTCCTGATGAAAATTGTCTGCACTGTCGAACTGATTTGTTTTGTTCTCAACAGGAACAACACCACTTATATACAGCTTTTAAAGAATATTCTGAAAAAGACTTATTGACATATTCAAGTAATAAAATGATAACGTTGTTAGAAAACGTTCACAACAGATTGTTTCATTTTTTAAATGAAAATGGACACAAATCCAAGCAAATATAAAATTTTAAACAGATATTTTTTAGTAATTACATCAGTGATTTCTGCGACGTTCGCTATAATAATGTGAGCGACTCTTTACGTGACACATCGTAATTTTGCTCGACATTCTAGAGATAAAAGATTTTAGAGACAAATTGACCAAATTGTTAATGATAATTGAGTTTCTACACAGATTGGTTCTCGAAAATTTGTTGTTTGTCGTATTAATTATGATCCAACCAAGAAAGAATTTCTTCAAAAGTTTGCGGTAATTCTCATAAAATTGAAGTAGCCCGAACAACACAAACGTCGACGTAAGTTGACTTTGCTAAGTCAGGCCTTTAGTGTTGACTGTAAGTCAACTTTGTACAGACCTACAAAGTTGACTTTCAATATCGACTTTTGGACGTCTAGTGCGATTTACGCTCACAAAACTTAAATGTGGAATCATTTCGTCCTTGTTGTTTAACTACAGTTAAACAAGGATGAATGCTGTTCATGAGCGTTGTAGGCATGAATCGAACCACAGCCTAGAATAGTTGACTTAAAGTCGGCTTACAGTCGTCTTTAAAGTGGGACATTGTATGACTTAGAGACGTCTTCAAGTCATCTAAAGTCGACTTACGGACGTCTAGAAGCTATAATCGACTTAGAGCTGACTTTGTGCTGTTAGGGAGGTTTCATGATCATACAAGGAATTCCTGTATCAAATGTTCCCAGTTCCCATGAGTTGGTCTCGTTTTAAGTACGGTACGATCTCAGAATCGGTAAAAGCTTCGATTTTCCTTTTTCACAAGTTTCATTCGTCTATACAATAGTATTATGCCAAAAATTTTCGTTCGCAAATGCTGTCAATAAGCCGCCATGATTCTACGTTACGTGCTCGCTCATGCACTGCGTTGATTTGCGGTAACGTATTCAATGTAAATTAGTCACGACGCGACGCGAAAGAAGTTCAAGAATAGCGTCGTACTAATTCACATTGAGCGCGTATGGACGCAATGGACGCGAGACGCGCTCAGACGCGCTCACATACCTTTAAGATCTCATTGTAATTAAAAGGCCTTATTGTATTATGTTAATTCAAGCAAGTTTAATAATATATACGATAAAAGATCCAATTATTGATAGTGTCCCAAATACTGGCAATTTGATTTTAAATGTTTTTTTAAATATATAGATGTATATATAAATACATTCAAAAAGCATTTAAAATTAGATTGCGAGTATTGAAATTCAATAATTAGGTCTTTTATTTTAGTTTAAGCAAGTTTGTAATACATAACATATAATTCAAACAAGTTTAAAAGTAATTAAATTAAAAATCAAACAAGTTTATCAAGCAAAATACATAATTTTATTTAAATAAAAAATCAAATAAGTTTATAATATATAATTTTATTACTATGCACTCAGTATTCTTCAATTAATACTGTTAAAATAAACGAAATGTTGAAATAAAATTTTATATTTGCTCATATTAATTAATCTTTGTTATATTTTCTATGTTCTCATTCCTTGTTTTTTTTTTTATATATGTGTGTCCTTTTTTCCTTTCTATACTTTTTGGATCGAATATTTTTCATCAAATTCAATATTATATTATTTTATCACAATTTTATATTTTATTGTGATAAAATACATAATACTGAATAATGTTAATCTATCCACAGAAAGAAAATAACCAGTAGAAGGCACACACGTGTGCGTGCGTGCATGTATAAAGAGTGTTTGGAAATTAATGATAAATCTTTCGCATCGGGGCAGAATGAGCAAACTAAACAGAGAAGAAAAGTCCTGTACTATTTCACAATAGTTAACGAGTTATTAACTTATGAAAATAACCAAAGTTTCCCAGCTCACCGTCAAATGCAAGCGTGTGATAGTCCAACAAACGAGAATGAATTGAAATGAATTCAGATTTTCAAAAATATTAATTCATAAATATCAAAATGAATGCTTTTCAATCCTAAATGTATTTTTATTCATTTATAGGAATTGCATGAAGGATATCTCTATGCCTTTCAATCTAAAAATAATATTAATTTTTTCTGTGCACACAAACACACAACACACAATTGTTCATTTCTAAATTTTGATTAGAAAATCTAGTTTTTCAATCCAATTTCATCCAATTGAATTTAATTAAATCCAATTAAATCCAAAAAAAGTATTCGCTATTTAAAATACGCATTCAGATAGAAAAAATTTCAATCCATTTTAATCCATTCTCGTTTGCTTGGAGGATAAGATCGCCCAGCGCGGTGAGGCACGCGTTCGCCATCGCTAGACGTAATGTCTGACGATAGCAATTGCCGCTTATAAACAAAGTGCTTAGCGACGACGGACACGCGCCTCGCCGCGCGAGGCGAGTACTATCTTGTCGCACGCTTGCATTTGGTGGTGGGCGAATTTGGCTATTTTCATAAGTTATATATAACTCATTAACCATTGCGATAATTATAAAATGGTACAGGACTTTTCTTCTCAGTTTAATCCATTCTGTTCTTGTGCGAAAGATTTATCATTAATTTTCAAACCCTTTGTACACACACACACACACACACGCGCGCGCGCGCGCGCGCACGCATACAAATATAATGTGTATAATTAAAAATTAAATTAAATTGAATTAAATAATGTATTATGTATCATTATGTTGTATAATATTAAAATCTATACATTTGCATAAAAAGTATCAAATATATAGTTGTATGAAATATACTATATAAAATATACAGTTATTCTAATTATCTGTCCAAATAATGATATATTTATACAATTAGAGGTAAAAATACTCATCTTTGAAAAAGTAATTTTATTAATTTTCTATAAATTGTATAATTTACTATAAATTGTAATTTTCTCATTATTAATTTTTCATTATTTATGTAATTATCATTTTATTTTTGTGTAAATTTGCATACTTTTTCAACAAAGCTGTTGTAAAATTCTTTAATGTGTTTATACATTTTGATTCAGAAGAATTAAGGATAAAATCAATCATATTAAAGAATTTTACAATTGCAAAGTTGCTTTATCTGTTGAACGCCAATTAATCATTTCTTATTTGATATTTTATTTCAGAGTTTCATACAAAATGTATTAAACACATAATGGAGGTTATACGGATAGAAAAGAAACTCTATAGATATAGGATATTCTTTTAATCTAAGCATTGATGATAATACTGCAATAAGTTTTAATATTCTAGTAATCCGTTTGATCGTCTAACATAATTATTTTAATGATCTAACTAAAATTATTTTGTGTATATTTTGATGTATATGTAACTAAATTTTTGAATACTTTACCACAACTGTTTTTTTATCTGAAAATATTAATTCTCTCGCTGTTAATTTTCTTGAATCAAGATAATTATATAGAACGTTCAATGATAATGATGTTGTTAAAAAGTTTTAATATTCAATGTATCAGACCTTAAAACTGCAATTGCTATTGACTTTAACTATCAGAATTGGAAAGTATTAATTAAAGATATCTCGGATTATCGCTTGCAATAATATAGTATATCGCTTTTGACATTCAAGTTTTTCAGTCTGAACATTATCATTGAGAATATCTTCTTTCTTAATTGCTTTATATACAACTGCGTAGAATCCTCCGGTATCAATATAATGTTATTGATAAATGTTCTTAATATCATTAATTTTGTGTGTGTGTGTGTGTGTGTGTGTGTGTGTGTAGGGGAGAGGGGGTGTGAGGGGGAGGGTGGGTGAGAGAGAGAGAGAGAGAGAGAGAGAGAGAGAAGGCAACATTTATTTTAGAATATAAAAATTTCAGCAACGATTAAGTTACACATACTTTAGAATATTTATTTTAGTATATAGCGTTGGAAAAATACAGATAATCAGTATACCAAGATATCTATAAATCCAAAATGCATTCCGAATCTTTTATTTCTTCAGTTGGATAACCCACTTCTCTAAATTCTTGAACGTTTTACATTTCGCGTTATATTAATATTCGCTTTTCTTGCTCAGACTAAAATTTTTTAGTTGTATTAATTTATTTCTAAATTGAACGAGCATGCTGGATTCATAAAATTAATACCTTTGAAGTATTTAGTTTCTACATTAATGATATTCTAAATGTCAAAATAGATTCATCACTGTAAATTCATACATATCGTAATCCGGCACAAATATTCCTTTGATTTTATTAAGATTGACAATGTAAAATTGATATAAAGTTCTAAGAATTTTTTCAGACTTTTTTATCAACTTTTTAGTGCATTTTCTCATTTTTACCAACGAGAAAATACGGTATTAAAAAATTCTGAAAAAATTTTTAAAAAAATTCTCACTGTATAAGAAAAAAATTAATGATTTTTGTGTCTTGCAGTTTTTCTGTTTGATAGTATTTGAGTAAAAAATTATTCAAGACCAATATTTGGCAATTTTTAGTAATTAATATCTTGGTAACTATTGCGAAAATTGTAAAATGGTAGAGGACTTTTCGACTCAATTTAATCCTCTCTACCTACCCATGAAATATTTGGCGATTATTTCCAGACACCCTGTATAATAAGAATATATGTCTGTGAAATTATTATTACTTTAATCATTATTACCTTAATACTTTAGTTTTCTTCCTTTCTCCTAAACTGTCGACAAATATTTGAAACATGAGTCATAATTCTCGCGTACACGTGAAACAGTATGGCGTTTTCTGTAAGATCTGTATTCCAGTTTAAAGCTAACTGAATAAAAACAGAAATATAAAATATCATATTTATATTATTACATAAACAATTCAAATGTTTTACGAGAATCATTTTCACTCTTTCAAATATTTTCAAAGTAGAATATAGGAGATTGATGATCATTTCAGCAGTGGTTTCAAACTCCTCCAACTGTTTGTGATATTGGATCATATAGTTTTCGAATGCATTAACGTTACAAAGAACCACTTTAACTCTATATACATGTAGTACAAATGAAACTTTGGCTTGACGTTTTTGATCAGCAAGAAGACAACCAATTTTTTTAGTTACTTTATTCCCTAAAGAAAAATAGTTTTTTTAGACTACTAAAAAAATGTAGTAGATGTTAACATAATAAGCATCTTGTAAACGTTTATTAAATGTTTATTAGATGACGTTTATTAAATAGTTTAAGAAACAACAAATTTTAAACCATCCTTTCTGTGAAATTTATTTGTGTTCTTCTAACAACCATGTTAAATTTTAGAGAATTCGAAAGAGAAGAAATAGTTCAAAATATATAGTAATACATTGCAGATTTTTAATTTCCAAATAAATAATCGTTATTAAATATAATACGTTATTATAAATAAATATCACTCGGATTAATTATTTCGAGCGTTTTTTGCATTAATAAACATCTTTTTTTTAAGTTAACCAATGAGCAAAGTGTCTAAAATCAGTGTATAAAATAATTTTAAAATATTTTTAAGAATTTTTTTGGGAAACATCTTCAAGATATTTCATAAAGAATTCTGAAAAATATCTTAAAGCTGTCTTATGCGTCGATTTTATCTGCTTATTCGGCAATTTTTAGAAATTAATATCTCGTTAACTATTGCGAAAATTACAGATTGATAGAGAAATTCGACTCAGTTTAATTCGCTCTACCTGCCCACGAAATTATGCGGACATTATCAAACATCCTGTAAAACATCCTATCATACATACAATTTTACAGTAGAACATTACTTCGCATCGGAATTAAATTTTTGATATTAAAAATGATGCCGTAAGCCAAAAAATTTCAGCGTTAGGTTTTCAACATAATTAAGTTTTAATGTTCAAAAAATGACTTTTTTTACGATATTTGACATTCTTTTCTAAAGAAAGTTAACGTTATTTTGAAATTCTTATTAAAATTTGTTGTTATGATGAATGTATTGTTCATGTCCTATAAAATACATTTTTAAAAATTTCAGTATCTTATATACTTTGTACGCGAACAACGAAGAATTTAAACACAGGATTTTTCTGAGATACAAATTTGTGGCTATTAAGAAACATATAGAAACCATATAACTTTTTTTTAGAAATATGTATGCACGTGC
The DNA here is from genome assembly GCF_024713525.1 of Acromyrmex echinatior. NCBI lineage: Eukaryota > Metazoa > Arthropoda > Insecta > Hymenoptera > Formicidae > Acromyrmex > Acromyrmex echinatior. Next base: position 7,318,067 of record NC_141870.1, read on the forward strand.
ATGTATGTGGTGTATTATACATATATGGGTAATGTATATATGGTAGATAGTGTATAAAGTTTTTTTCATTCAATAAGTTCATACAGCACAGAAAGATTGCAAAAACATTGCAGAATGATTTCACTGAAACATTGCAATATTACGTAGTGGTTGCGACATGTTGCTGAATCATTACTGCAAGATTCCAACAATGTTAAGATGTTCGCTTTTTATAATATTGCAACGAAATGTTCCAGCAATATTGCAATGTAATGTATTTGGATAAATTTTTTACGAAAACTCTAAAATGAGAACTATTTTCTGTTCATATATCTCACTAATTTCAATTTTCCTACAAATCACATTTCTAGTGATATGTGTTTTTCAAAAGCAATTTTTTTATGATAAAACCGATCACATAATTAATATTTCAATAAATCATTTTCAGCAGCTTAATTTCTTATCGTCTTATCCAACAATTATGCGTTGATTGTATCCAAATTCGATATTATACAATCTTTTGATTTCATAATAAATTTCATAATATTAAAAATAAATATAAAATTTAGCTAATGGCTGTCAAATGGCCGTAAATAATAAATTAATAAATTTTTTTATTTGAATATAAAAATGGATTATATTAATTATCATAAAAATGACTGTTAAACTAAAAGACTATACTACATAAATATTATAAAAAATTATATTTTTATATTAACAATTGTAACAATTAAAGAATTACAGTTTTGTATTATAATATTTTTAGATTATTACATGTATATTACTGACATATTGCAGGCATTGTTAATTTATATTGTAATTACACATCTGTAATATCTCTGCAATGTTACATTGCAATCTACAATATTGTAATATTGCAGCAATATTGCTTCAATCTTCTGTGCTCTATGGGAAGCTTTAGTTACGAGCGTTAAGACATAGACCGAATAAAAAAGTATATAATATGCCGAAAATCGATCGAGCGAAAGAAGTACCATCCCTTGTTACCAAGTCCGCTAAATTCAACCGTCATTGAAGGAAAAAGCGAGATATTGAGAATGCCCTGGGAAAAAAGCATCAAAGTAGTCGCCAACGTGCTCATCATCATTGTCACCAATGCCACCGAAATATAAGTCACAAAGAATAAACATTGATAAACTTGCGATCAAAGAAAATATGTAGAAAGACGTGATACAACATTGATAAACTTGCGAACAAAGAAAATACGTAGAAAAAACGCGATAAAACGTGTCGCGACACATTCGGAATTCTTAGAAAGAGAGGAGAGATTACTCCCTCTTCAATTCTAGAAGTTTTACAATATACGTTATAATTTACACGGGTACGGATCAGTCTTGCGACACTCGCTTGTACGAACGGATAAAAATATACTTCGCTAAAGAAAGCAGTGCATTATACGAAACGATGGAGGACTGCAGTAACATGTAAGTTTTAATGTTTTATATACAAAAAAGAAACGTTTTTTAACATTACGTACGTACACAGCATGGAGTATCGCGTTTACTGAACAGATGTTAAACCTGACGGCTACGGGCCACAAATTTTTGGAAATTTGAATCAAAATTGATCCACCGAGTTACGTGGAGATCGCTCTGGGAGATCATTGCGGACACGAACTGTTGCTGTCTCTCGAAACATGGAAGGGCCTCTATAAGCAACGGTGGAATATTTAGATGCTTCGAAACAAATACAAAGACAATTTTATAAGACCGCGTTGGACCGCTCACCATTTGCTGAACGATGCTACGCTCGTATATCTTGATTCTTTGTCCGTACGCATTACGATGACCGAAATGATGTTGACCATATATTTGAATTTGACAAATGTGTCGATATAACGTTCGAACGATTAGCCCAACTCGTCGGATCAGTCGATGTCAAGTATATTTGATTCTCTAACATCACATCTGAAGATGCTATATGCGACAGCGACATCTTCAATTAATTATTCTTACATCAGTTTGTCGATTACAAGCTATTAGTTTTTAATACGTATAAAAAAAAACGATATATAATAATAACATGTGAATAAAAAAATTTTTCATTCACGTCATTATATATGTACTTTACTTCCCATCCGACCTATCCTATGCCATATGTACCTATCCGTTGTAAGAAAAAAGAATGAATAACAAGTATGAAAATAAACGCGCGCAATTCGGAGGTTAAAATTAATTTTTTTACTTTATCATTATGCGCACTACTTGGCAACGTCGCAATGCATCGCGATCTTCAACATTTATATCTGTTCGAGAGAGAGAGAGAGAGAGAGAGAGAGAGAGAGAGAGAGAGAGAGAGAGAGAGAGAGAGAATTTAAGCGGGAAAGACATTTTCGAGCGGAAATTCAATCAACGCGAATGTTCACGTAACAGATCACAATTTTTTATTTGAACTATTCACAAGGTTGATGATTTCACAAAACAGTAAAGATAAATTCGGATGGAAATTAATGTTTCTTTCTTACAGACGAGTACCTTTTCGGATCTCTGTAATGAATCGAATGCGGCGATTTTCTTTAGGCGGAGCGTCTCAGAGGCGATTGATCTAGATCTAGATAGCAGAGTGTTAATTGCAACTAAGAGAGCGATCACCGCTCGATTCGACCTTTTATCGATTTGATTGAACAAAGGCCCTTTTCGTCAATCGCCTATGAGATTCCCCAAAATTATGAATTTTTGAGATGACTTCATGATTCGGGCCGTGATTGGCAATTTTTAACAAAGATAGTCAAATGGCACGTTATTATCATGCGCGATCTTCAAATCAGCAACTATGATTGAGGTGTGAGCGAATTATGCTTTTCGCGCGAGTGCGCGTGCGCTGTGATCAACCAGAATTATAATTGCCGTTTTAAACAATTGATTTCTTGTGTATGTACAACATACAATTTGATATAATCTAGGCTTTAACAAAGGAAGGTGATCGTTAAGTTTATTTGGAAGTTTCTAGAACAATTTTAAACAATATATGAGGGCAAGTCAATAAGTTTTTAGAAAAACATAATAAAACACATTTTTTTATCGATTCATTTTTATTTCTCAACAGTCTCCTTTCAGTTCGATACACTTCATCCAATTCTCTAACTTTTTCAAGTCATCCGAATAATATAATTTATCCCTTCAAAATAAATATATTTCGGTGATGAGCTGCTCTCTGGTGGTGAATCTCTTTCCTCCGAACGATTTCTTCAGATTTGGAAACAGGAAATAGTCGCAGGGGGGTAAATCTGGCGAATATGCTGGATGGGAAAGCAATTCGTAGCGGAATTCATTGAATTTGGCCATCGGTGCCGGGCACCGATGTGAATCCATGCATTATCTTGATGGAAGAGCACTTTCTTCTTCGCCAAATGGGGACGATTTTTCTTTAAAATATTGGTCCAATAAGGCTGAATAGTAATCGCCATTGATCGTTTACTTCGATGGAAGATAATCGATATGAATTGCACCGTATGCATCCCAAAAAACTGTGGCCATCACCTTTCCGGCCAACTTCACGGTCTTCGCCTTCTTCGGAGCTGGTTCACTCGATGAAGTCCATTATTTTGACTGTTCCTTCGTCTCGGGTGGGAAGTAATGGATCCATGTTTCATCCATAGTAATGAATCGACGCAGAAATTCATCCGGATTACGTTGAAACATCTCCAAACATTATTTTGAAAACGTTACACGGTCGTGCTTATGGTCCACAGTGAACAAACGCGGCACCCATCTTGCCAATAACTTTTTCATACCCAATTGTTCGGGCAAAATTGAAATCACTATGCCATGTGATATGTCTATGGCCTCAACAAGCTCGTGTACTTTCACTCGTCGATCAGTGAAAACAATATCGTGGACTTTATCGATGATTTCTGGCGGCCTCAATTGGACGTCCCGAACGAGGTGCATCACATGTGGATGTACGACCACGTTTAAATTCATTCACCCAATTATATACAGTCGCAAACACTGATGCAAATATGCTATGAACATTATCCAACTCGGCTTTGATTTTTTTCAGCGAAAGAAATTAAATCTTTCATATGTAGATTTTTGATCATGCACTAAATTCGTTTTTTTCCATTTTGCAAAAAATACAAAAGTTGTTCGCTTTAATCGTCTAAAAAAATAAAATCACGCGATAAATTCCGCTCAAAATTTGACGGTAATCAGCTGATATGCTACTTGTCAAAAAGTAATGTGACATGACACTGCGAATGCCCTCTGACAGATTTTCTAAGAACTTATTGACTTGCCCTTGTAAAGTTTCTAAATGTTTCTAAACTACATGCTGTACATACATTTATTCCATAAAAGAAGAATCGCGAGGTTTCCTATCATACAACAAATGAGGATGAATTTAATTCTCTCAATGGGAAACAGATCAAAGCTCCTAGGAGCCAACATAATTGACTAGTTCAACGATCAAAAAGGACTAAAAAAAAGAGAAAGGCTTCTGAAAACAAGCAATTTCAGATCAATTGCGTTAATGTCGACAACCATATCGACACGTAATTATCATTTCTGAAATTAATTCATTCGTTTGAAAAATATATATATTAGTTCAACATCTTAATACTTAGACCGTAGTGGCGCTTCGGATTTAAAGTAATGAGATTTACTATAAATTGTTATAAGAGTTAATATTATCTATGTATACATAAATATTATACATATATACACATAAACTCTGATTTTACTGTGACTTTAGTTGTACCTCTTTCATTTATGATATACATATCTATAATCTATGTATTTATAACGTATGCTTGTACATGCGATGTTTTTAATAAATTAATATTAATATGTTAAACATCACTCATTATTATTGTATTATCTCTCTCTCGATTTTTGTTATTTTTAAAAATTCAAATAAAATTACTTTTTCAACACTTATAGTAAATATAAATACTCAGTAAACAAAATATCATTACTACAATGTTAATATTGTTACGTCACGTCGCTATTGAAATTCTTGAATTTTTTCGTTTTTTGAGTTAATGCATTTAAGCAATTTATCCGAAAATCGGAGATCAAATTGTGCGGTTAAGAATGTTCACTGGGAAGGATTGAATAATTCGGAAGGATAATCTTGAACTCGATGCCAAAAAGATTACGAAGCTTGTAGACGAATCTACGTGGATCAGCTTTTCGAATGTCCTTGTAGTTAGGAAACGTGAGATTGATCTCCAATTTCTTGAAAGTATATACGAGGGCAAATCAATAAGTACTTGTGTTTCAAGACAGGCGACTTGCTGATGCAAGTCAGCATTATCATCGTGTACTACCATCTTTCAAACGAGGCTATATAAAATTTCAGAGCGATTCATGCAATAGTCTTGATTTGATAGCAATTCGTAGTGAGCGTGTTTGATGTTTTTCAATACAATGGAAAAAGAGCAATATCGATCCGTGATTGGTTTCTTATGTTTGGATGGAAAAACGTGCGAAGAAATAAAAACGAAGTTGGATGCCGTCTATGGGAACTCTTCACTATGACAACCGTCAGATATTGGTTCAATGAATTCAAACGTGGTCGTTCGTCTGTTTTTGATGAGGAGCGCCCAGGCTGCCCGGCAGACGTGATTACTGAGGAAATCGTTGAAAAAGTCCACGACATGATTCTCGCCGATCGCCGAACGAAAGTGCATGAAGTAGCAAAGGCGTGTCATAGGCGTGTCATACGAAACCGCATTCCATATTTTGTATGATAATTTGGGAATGAAAAAGCTGTCGGCCCGATAGGTGCCGCGATTGCTCATGATGAACAACAAGCGGTGGATGCGATTATCAATTTCAAAGCATGATCGAATTGCGCTACGAATTGCTACCGCATCCACCATACTCGCCGGATTTAGCCCTCTGTGACTTCTTCTTGTTTCCAAATTTGAAAAAATGGCTCGGTGAAAAGAAATTCACGTCGAATGAGGAGGTCATCGCTGAAACAGAGGCAGATTCGCCTATTTTGCAGAGTTCGACAAATCGTATTTTTCTGAGGGGTTAAAAAAATGGCAGAAGCGTTGGGAAAAGGGTATCTTCCTAAAAGAGAATTACGTTGAAAAATAAAAAAAATTTTTTGTGAAAAACTTGCGTCTTCATTACTAACACGCGTACTTATTGATTTATCCTTGTACGCGTTCGCGGGTTATTCTTGCCGGTTTATTTTGATCTGCGCTAATTTTTGGAAATAAAGGAAAGGATCGTGATTTGAAATAAGAACTGATTTTATTTGAAATCTTAATCTCTTCTCTTGCTGTCTTCGTCCACCTTTAGTAAACATGAAGGATAATACAAAAGAATTATCAATGTTCTGAAGAACTATCGTAAGACGGAGGTCACGCTATTGGCAGCGACAATCGCAATAGCTCCTCGGATACATACTTATATGAAATTGAATGGGACGCAGAGCAGAGATTTAGGTTTCAGCCGATTCAATTCAGTATTTTTTATAAGAAAAATAGAACAATGCGAAAAAAAAAACATACGAGTGTGTTACTGACGAAGCGCGAGAACAATTCTCACCTTGATCTAACTATACTGGATATGTTTCTACTTTTGCTTTTCGAATGAATTGAAAGAATTGAATGAATTGAATGACTTTAATGCATTGAATGATAAATTTCTGCTTTTGGCTCCTTTTTTTTAGAAATGAATGCGGGAGTGATTGCCCTTTCAGGACCAATCAATACTCCCCAAGGTTTGGTAGAACCTATATTCGCGCTTGTTTCCTTAAGATAGGCAGCAAGGCTCCGCGTAAGCCCTACTCCCCACTCTACAAGTTTAATAGGTAATAGTTGAGAATTTTAATAATTTATAATAAAAATTCGGTTAACTAACATCCTTAGACGAATCTACTATATTCTGAACCATATATCTAAAATTGGTTTAATTTTATTGGAAGAAGAAAAAAAGAAGAAAAAGGTATTCGTCCTCGCATTCGAAAAGATTTTTATTTTGCTATTAATTGCTTAATTGCTAAACGTAATATACATTATCGCTAATATAATGTTAATATACGCTTTTATTTATATTTTATAGAAAGGCTTCTTTAAGAGAGATCGTGGGATATTCTTAAACATTCTTTAAGGTAGATAGTCTGTGTGACGCATAAAGATATATAACGTGATCTATCTGTTGATTTGATTGTTCAAATAAAGGAACTAAATATATCCTCCTATAAAAGAGAAAAGGAATTTTCAGTTTTGAAATAAAGATAAAATAGGGATGAAACATCAAGACTAAGACGAAATCTCTATTAACCTAGAGATAAAAATAAAGTATAAATTTAATTCATAATACTGATATTATATCATGAAATAACATTATAAACAATGTTGCATTAATATTAATATTGAATCAATATCTCAATAACATTGAACTATAGCATTGTACAATGTAGACAAAACATTGCAGAAACGTTCAATGTTCAAAGTAACATTTTACAAAACATTGCAATATAATATTTGAAAACATTGATTCAACATTTATTTAGTATCATATAAATTTCTAAAAATATTAAGTCCTTAAATTAATGTTTACACAAAATTAAATAAAATATTTTCAAAATATGTTTTATTTGTTTTATCTTGGTGCCTTTGAGGGGTCTTCTGAAAATAATTTTGTTAAAATATTTGTGAAGAATTTTATTATTATATTGTGTAATACTACTTCTATTCTATCCTATGTAATTTTTAAATACTTTCTAGAGAAAATTACTTTCCACGTACAAGTCACTTTCTATCTACAAGTCATATCGTGTACTATTTTCTCAACGAGACTTCAATATTAATATGTATGTTAGTAATAAAGCTCATAAAATTTAAAAAAGGGTGTTGACGATCTTGCTGCGTGTCAGAATGGATTCGTGGTGGCACGACCATGCGATCACCGTCCAAGTGTTCCCGCGGTATGATTGGTTCGAGGGCACTTGGTCGAGAAAAATGAGATTTTCCCTGCTTTCAAACTTTATTTAAACAGACCTCAAATGCGGGCAAACGGTAGATGCGGAAAGGATCTCAACGGTGTGATAGCGCGGTAAAAAACTATTCAGCACGAGGCGAGACACGTGCTGTCGACGAGAACAATTAGAGCGGCCATGATGATCTGAGTGTATTGGATCGGTTACGCGCGACGCATGCGTCACTTAACAATCGACATCTCGTGGATTGATTGATTCTTTATCGGGCGATGTGACTACACGCCATGAACGATAAGGATATCGAACAAAGGGCTACGAGCCAAAAAATTATTTTATAAAATTAACATCGTTAATGTAGAAGTTGGAACATAAGCAAAGAAATAATTATATCTTTTAGTTAAGATTTAATATAATGTGCCAGAGCAATAAACAAACAAATGTTTCGATCACGATCGGATTATTATTAATGTTAAAAACATATAATATTACAAATGGTAAAAACAAAACATAATATAAATTTATATTTCGCTCTCTCTAACAAACGCTGGTAACATAAAAATTATCATCCTGTTCACAGGATATAATGTAGCTTAGAAAAGTCGTCACATGACTGTACATAATTGCAATCAATTATAGCTTGAATAATGTCTTTTAATATAATGCAAATAAGAGAATTTACAGATTTCGTTCGAGATCTTACAATTTACTATATGATATATCTGTGAAAACTCCATTGACTGAGTCAACGCAAACCTTGCCTTCTTGTCGATAGTGTCCCAATTCTCGGCATTTTGTTTCCGACTTGACTTTTACCATTTACAACCTCGTATAATCCGTGATAATCGAGATAGACTGACATCTGATACTTCCAGAGTCCATTCTGTTAAACTTCGTGACCGTAATCTTGTCCATGGCTCGCGTGTTATATCTCTTGCAAGATAGACAACTTTACTCGAATGAATCACATAGCTACTTCGTCACGTATCTGTAGACCCACAACCTATTGAATGGGATATGGATTCAGGTTATTAGACAGTGTATTCTTAGTTGAATTCCTGCAGTTTTAATATATCCTAATCACTGGTACAAAAGAATATTAAGAACATAAAAATGTAGTTTCATACACAGGTTGATAAAGTTGAACAATATAACTACAGAAGTGGTTACTAATTTCCCGCGCGGTAATAAGCTCTAATGTAATCATAAAAAACAACAGATGTCGCGAGGAAACTTCTAGAAACTAAATTAGCGTTAGCGCCATCCAACAGTGAACGAGGCGCACTATCTCCAACAAAAATAATTCTCTGATTATCAATAATCAAAATTGTGTCAAGAAAATTCAATCTACTATCAATGCCTCTATAGTAAATTGCAACCGTGTATGTAAAGAATTAAATGTATTAAATGTATCATTGATAGTATCAGATGGAAGTGTGAGAATGATGTCATCGACATATCTGTAATAAAATGATGATGATATATTTGTAATTTTGTGATGGCCACTTCTTTCAAATCTTGCATTACAATGTCAGCAATTATAAGAGATAACGGTGAACCCATTAGAGTATCAAAAACTTATTTATAAAACTTATTGTTAAAGGCAAAAAAGTAAAAAACAAAATTAACAGCAATAATAAATTCATTCTTTGGAATGCTTGTCTTTGTGGAAATATGGTCTCATCTTTTCTCAATACTATTGTACTTAATGCCAAATCAATAGGTAGATTAGTAAAGAGGAACACAACATTTGTGTCACAAAAGAGGCACAATCATTAGTTTTGTAGATATAATAAAATAGTAAAATTATCACATCCTTAGTTTCAACATAAAAATCTAACAGATACAATTCATATTTTTCTTAATAATGACTATCCTCTCTCTTTGATTTTTTTTACAGTGAAAAAACGATTAAAATTTCACGTACACAATAAACATACTACACAATCCACAAATAAAAAAAAAATTATTTACAATTCCTTACATTAAGTTTATCTCTTAAGTGAGAAAATTTCTCACTTATATCCAACATGTTTCATTCTAAACTAGCATTCTCCATTACCAACACTTTTAAAAGTTTATAAAGGGAGGAAAGGACAAGTTAGAATTGCTTTCTAAATCAAAATGTGGTTTATAAGATCTCATGTGATGATTGCGAGGCCAGCTATGTTGCCACACAAAAAAAATTGAGTACGAGAATACATGAAAATATTTCAGATATTAACAAAAAACGGGTTCTCCATCTGTTATATCCGAACACCGTAACAATTTCAAATGGAATAAAATGAAGATTTTAGATAGTGAATCTTCCTATAACAAGAGATTGATATTTAAAATGATTCACATAAAAAGGCAAAAATAGAGTTTAAATAAACAAAATGATACAGAATCTTTGCTTAAATCCTACAGATTTTCTAATCCCTCTCCCCCTCATAATTCCTCCTTTTCTTTCCGTACGTCCATTACATACCTCCCCTGCCTTCATCTACACTTCTACCCCCTCCCCCCCACTTAGTTCCCACTTTCCATTATTTTCTAACACAATCTTTTCCTTCCTTCTCTGAATATTAATTTTTAATTTCATAATGTTATATAACACCCAAGAAACAACATATTGTTTTACTCGTATCGCATTGTCTGTAATTTTAAACGACTTTCTGCGCCAGAAACATTTCATTTTTGACTTGAAGAAATTTGATTTTTACATCAAAGGTATTTATTCGTATTAATTTTAGCTATTACTAATTTATATAATATATACTTGTTAATAAATAATAATAAGGCTCTGTAAGTATAAAACAATGTAGTCAAAAGAAGGACAAAGAGCCAGTAATGTAGCAAAGAACTTTAATTTAATTTAAATCATACTTTAAATTAAATCATAAAATTCATATTGTAATTGACAAAAACAAACGTTTCGATTCCGCTCGAGTCATTTTCAATGTTGTCGTAATATTTAAACATCGCTATAAACCAACAATATACATGATATTGCAAAACTTATTATAATTTATAATCTCGTATTCTTCATTTCGTATAATACGCTAGGAATCATTTATATCGAAAATCAAAGTAGTCAGAAAACAATATTCTAGAAAAATTAGTAGATGGAAAGTAAAAGTTTATAGATAACTTGGCATATCGGAGATTGCGTACGACTGACGGGATTATTCCTAGAGCATACGATTTAACGAAAATTCATACACAAAACTATCCTCTTAGAATCATTGTTTCATCTATAAATAGCTCACTATATAATTTATCATTGTTTCTATATAATATCATTAACAACTCCATACCGGAAGCTCCTAGTTTTATAAAGAATAGTACTGATCTCATTAATAAAAAATATCAAACTAGAACCAGATTCTATGTTGGTTTCCTTGGATGTGGTATCTCTATTTACTAATACACCTATAGATTTGACATCTGATAGTGTTGTTCGAAGATGGGATTCCATATTTAAGAAAACAAAAATTCCTTTAGATGAATTTTTGACTGCTGTTCGGATGGTTTTGAATTCTACTGTTTTTATCTTTAATAAAAAAATGTACAAACAAATATTTAGGACCCCTGTGGGGTCACCCTTGTCACCAGTTATTGCAAATATGGTTATGCTACACTTTGAAGAAATTGCGATTGGAATGTTGCCTGTTCGATTGTTATTTTATTATCGATATGTTGATGATATTATTTTGGTTGCTCCGTCTGAGAATATTAGTGATATTTTGGATATCCTTAATTCGTTACACACTAGACTGCAGTTCACTATGGAGGTTGGCATTGATGGAAAAAGTTTTTCGGATACCAGGTTGATTATTGAAGAACGAAATCTTATTTTCGATATATCGCAAAGCAATCTTTTCCGGTAGATTCCTTAATTTCTATTCACATCATCCGCTTTATCATAAAAGAGGTGTAATTTATGGAGTAGTGGATAAAATTTTTCGTTTGTCATCCAACAAAATAATTTAATTGACGCTATCAATATTTTTTTACAGAATGAATATCCTTTACATTTTATTTTCTCGACTATTCATAATAGAATTAAATTTCATATCAATAATATTAATAATGTGAACAATAATAAGTATGACACAGAAAGATTTTTTACTATTTCATATCAATACAATATCTGAAAGATTTACACCTATTAATTAATATGTTATATTAATATGTTAATATGTTTAATTGTGAATTGGCTTTTATCATTCCTAACACATTAAAAAATTTTATAAAGAGAGGAAAGGATGAGTTTGAACTCTTTCATAATCAAAATGTAGTTTGCAGAATATCTTGTGAGGATTGTGATGTTAATTACGTTGACCAAACAAAAAGACAATTAAAGACTAGACTGCATGAACATGTTTCGGATATTAATATTAATTCAAAATCTTCATCAGTGATTTCCAAACCACGTATGGAGGAAAATCACAATTTTAAATGGGATAAAGTGGACATATTAGATATAAACCCTTCACATAATAAAAGGTTAATATCTGAAATACAATAGTTCGTATTAAAAAACAGAAACATGGAATAAACAGACAAAATGACACAGAATCTTTGCCTGAATTGTATTTTAACTAATTGTATTTATACATTCTCTTTCTTCTTCCTAATATTTTCTTTCCTTTCGCCTTTGTTTTGCGATTTTTTCGTTTTCGATAAATGTTTTCCTTCTCGACATTGCATTATCTGATGTCGTGGAAGTTAGATGTTCATTACTTTTGCAAATTTGCTTCAATTAAAAAAATCAATATATTGTATCACGATATGGATTACCATCTACCTGCGTTTTTTTTTCTATTTTTATTAATGGATTCTCAACACATTTATCGATATTATTATATTACTAATTTGTATGTCTTTGTTAATCTAAAGTGCATCGTTAGAGAGGTTTCGAGAAGAAAAGAAATGATTTACTTTAAAAAGGCAAGATTGCTCCAGACGGATGACGAATTCTGTTATCCTCGCGGAAAATATGGTAAACAGATGGTTATCGTTACAACTTTGTTTGCATGCAAGACAACCATTGTCGGTCGCGAGTCCGATCTAGATAACGCTACCATGGGAAGTTATCCCATGCGTTTTATGATTTTTTTGAGCGACACTTGTTTCTCAAGATGAAATTATTGGTCAATCTGAGACAACAAAGCTTGGATTTTTATTATTGCGTGATTTCGGTGCATTTATAATGTCTTTTGCAATCTTGTCACTTTTCGGGCCTGCATTAAGGTTGTTATTCCTTCCGGATTTATCGTTTGCAAATTTTCGTGGAGCTTGTCCGGTCTCTCTTTTCAGTTCTATCAGACCGTTATCAGAAGGCTCCGCTCGAGTCTCATAGACGCCAACCATAATCCCGACGTGGAGCCGATTCTTTCGAAAGAAAAGAATCGTGGCATCTGTAGGACGTAACAGTTGTAAAATTTCAACAATGTTAAGATGTCCGCTTTTTGTTATATTGCAACAAAACGTTCCAGCTATATTGCAATGTAACGTATTTGGATAAATTTTACGAAGACTCTAAAATGAAAACTATTTCTATACATATATCTCACTAACTTTAATTTTTCTACAAATCGCATTTTTAGTAATATGTGTTTTCCAAAAGCAATTTTTTTATGATAAAACCATAAAATATTCCAATAAATATAGTATTAATTCTGAAAAAATAAATTTATTCTTAAGGATAAAGCATATATGTGTGTGTCTCGAACAAATTACAAATATTATCCATATTAATATAATAATACAGTCGCTCGGTAAGTTAATCATGGATTAAGTTAATCGCAGTGATTCTTTTTAATTCGGAACCACTCTGAATCAATTGAAAAATGACGAAATTTATCAATAAAGTTCAAGCGCTGGTTTATTCTTGCGTTCACATCAGATATTGCTTTATTCTTGCGTTTACATCATCGATCACATAATTAATATTTCGATAAATCATTTTCAGCAGCTTAATTGCTTATCATCTTATCCGATAATGATGCATTGATATCCAAATTCGATATTATACAATCTTTTGATTTCATATTTAATATAAAACTTAGCTAATGAAATGATCGTCAAATAATAGATCAATAAATTTTTTATTTAAATATAAAATGAATTATATTAATTATTATATCATAAAAACGACTGTTAAACTAAAAGACTGTACTACATAAATATTGTAAAAACTTATATTTTTTTATTACAATATTATTATTGTAACAATTAAAGAATTACAGTTTTGCAATGTTTGTGGAATTATTACAAGCATTATTAACATTTTGCAGGCATATTGTTAATTTACACATTTCTATAATATCTCTACAATGTTACATTGCAATTTGCAATATTGCAACATTACAGCAATATTGCTTCAATCTTTTTTTTGTGTCGTATGGGTGTAAAATTAAATCATTTATCAGAATTTAATTTATACGTTTATAAGTTTGAAAGAATAATTCTGTTCAACGTCAAAAGCGTTCTTGATAATATATTGAAATTTTGCAACTTTATTTGCAGAAAATATTATTTTACAGCGGAGTAAACAATTGCGAGTGCATTTCAATAAATGAAGTACATCGTTTGTTGATTTACGACAAACGTGTAGGGAGTTGAATCAATTTTATTTTCTGCGCATAATTCAGTTAGGGCTTGTCTTTGCGTAGGACCCTGATCGCAAAGCGTCCCTTTCACTTTCAGATCAATCCCTTGCAGTTGTAAAATTACAATCTTAATGATCGATTTGAGATTACTGCAGGAAATTGTATTAGCTAAAGTCGTATGCTATTACTTGTTTCCATGATCTCCTCAAGCCACGAATCATAAAGACAAAGGCATGATTTGCTTAGATCTAACTCACCCAGTCTTCATAACCATATTTGTTCTTTGTGTGCTTTGTAGTGATAACCAGAATTTAAAGAAATTTCATCAAAAGCCACAATACAATATCAATCCAATTCATCCATTTCAATTTTTAATTGTTCCAAGAGAAATGGATTCATTCCAGTGTCAAATGAAATTTTTGACAAAATATGTTTATGCGTGCGAGATGATGGCAGTAGGAAATAATTCATTAAATACTTATACAAACAAGGACTTCGTTTGTACATAAATAATGCAAACGTTTTATCTTGTTTTGTCCATCTTCTCCCAACAGGAACGCGGTCTACATTTCGTAATTGTGAAGTTAATAAATTGAGAAGTAACGTCGTTCAATTCACTAGCAATGCAATTAAATTCTTTACGATCATGCATGGCTTTAGATTTTATCGAAACATTCTTTTTGTCCTTTAATTTTTTTTTAACTTTACATAATTATTGAGTGATTTTACGATAAATTTTGCACATGCTTTTCCATGGTGACATGTTCTTTGCAGTTACTCCTGGTTCTGTTAAAAAAACTGACTTTTTTTTCTTAAGAACAAGGTAACATTCATCACCAAGTTGTAAATCGTGAGTATTGCATTTTTTATCTTTATAATCGCCTTCGGCGCATATGCATATAATATCTTTATTGGAATGAACGAGTGAAATTATCAGAAGGACTACTATCATTATTTGCATTTGAAAATATATCGTTCTCAAAAACAGGAGTCTCTATAGGAACAGTGTCACAAGCACAGAAGTTGACATATCACTGGGATTATCGCATGAATCGTTACAAATGAGAGATATTTGAATATTTGCATTTACAATTTCTTTATTATTATTTGATAGATTGCAATTAATATTATATAATCTACTAGATCATTCCGGAATGAAATCATTTCTATTGGAATTGAATTCTGTTCGATTCAATATTTTTAGATATGATATTTGGATTCAAATGATGCTTTGTATTATTAATGAAATCTTCTTCTCAAAAATGAACTTCGCGTCCGGCAATTTATTGAAATATCAATATCAATGTCACAAATTCGTTTCCATTTCGTGGAAATGTCGAAATTATTTAGAAATCAAAAAAAACGTTTATTCGCTATTTCGTCACCCTCACCTATTGATCAATAATAAGCATTGCCACATCTAGGGAATGCACAAATATTTCTTTCGTAAAGGCATTTCAAACAATATACAGTAAGTCAAGTAAGAGAGTGGTCGGCCTTACTCAAAGCTAATAAAAGATATCGCCCTAAATCTATCATAAATCCGTAGAGGATACCTTTGTCCTTGATACACTATTAAGGAAGATTCAGTTGTCATTGAACTTTTTTAAGAGAATCACATTAAGAGCCATGAGTACCAAATATGCATCACGCTGTGTTCCTCTGCACTCACCCGAAAGGTCCAAAAATGTCACAATTAGCGGCTGCTAAATATATGAAAAAGTCGAAATTCGTACAGAAGTGGGTGCAGCGATATAATGTGGCAAAAAATGTCGATGATTTACCGGAACGTGGCTCGATATGCAAAGTGGACAAAAAAGACGATAAAAAAATAGTGAATCTGTTTTAACACGGAATCCTGGCTTAACACTGCGTCAAGGACAAGCAAAATTGAAGCAGAAAGGTTTAGATATATCGTACGAAACTATTCGAATCTATCTCAAGGCTAATAACATGAAATGGTGTAACACAGTTTTTTATAAATTAACTCGACCACGCTCTTACTTGACTTACTGTAGGTTTGCTTTAAGTGCAAGAATGGAATAATAAAATGTAATAAAATTTTGAAAGGATGAAAGAGTTTAGATACATAGGATCACTGCACCAATGAACAAATAAGAAATTCATGAATATAAGCAATGAATTATAGTGCATGTATAAAAGAAAAAAAAATTTGACTAATGCGTGTCCTCGAAAAAAAACAGTCCCAGCATTCACTGGTCGGATCTCGATCAAGGACACCGATCAATACGGATTTTGTCTTCTTTCAAAAACAGTCGCAGTACCCACTGATAGAACACTCGTAAATGATAAGTGTTACTGATAAGTTTTACTTAATATAATTTTCAAGTAATAAATAATGGTTTAATTAATTCGGAATGAAATTAAGATTTCAAAAATATAAATAAATTTGTAATTTATTATTTTAAAGTCTTATTATTTTAATATTTATCTTAAGTAGCTATTTACTAGTGATTGGTCAAAGACTGGTGCGATGATCCTATTACGAACAATTTTCGTGCAAATTTCATATGTGCACGCATTCAAGTAATCTGAATGTGATCGTCAAAATAATGCAACCTAACCTATATTATACTTATGACTATATTATAATTATTATTGCTACTTACGTTCTCATGATTCGCAAGTTTGTGGGCTTTGATTATGACTTTTTGTAATGCAACCATCCTAGTATATGTTCGATCACATACTTCATATAATTCCTACAACATGATATTGCAAGCATTATAATTCTACACGAATATAATTTAACATAAACCGTTAAGAAATATGAGAAGCTCAATGATGTAATAAATAAACATAAATGAGCATACAGCCACAACGCAAGATGTCATACGCAAAGTCATATATTTAAAAAATACACAAAGATAAACGTTTCGGTCAAATTTTTCATTAGTATATAAAAATTAATAGTATATAAAATAAAATAATTATAATCGCTAGATGTAAATTCGTCAAAATTCACAGTGTATAATTTTACAAACAAAAAAAAATTATAAACATATAAAAATTAAGAAATGTATAATTTAAAGTCCAAAAATATAAAATTCAATATATTTCCATTATATCGGTATAAATTAATTGTGTTATTTTATGCCATTCGAGATTTGGAAATTCTTTCTTATACATTATGTGAAGTTACCAGATTCCATACTTTTGATGAGATCATTAAGAATTATCAATCGAATATCATAAATTGTAGGAATAATGTGGATGAATAATAATAATACAAAAAATACGTTTTAATTTTTCAAAGAAGATGTGTGAAGAAGATAATTTCATTTAAAGACATTTTCTTTAAAAAATTAAAACGTATTCTTTGTATGCTTGAAAGACAAATGTTTAAGTGGAACATTGAAACGCTTATTTAAATAGAGAGAAAGAGAGAGATGAGGGAAGGAGGGGAGGGGATGGAGAGAGAAGGGAGGGGAGGGGGAGGGGGAGAGAGAGAGAGCAATAAAAAAAGAGCAAGAGACGGGGCAACTTATTTATTTCATGCATGCGCACTCCATTTTGACCAATATAAAATCAGGAAAATTGCGCTACTGTACATATATACTGTGATATGATTCAGAATAGAAATTTAGAGGGAAGTATTACGTGTACATATTGTCCATTTGGTGAAATGTTGTGTGAGAAATCTCGAGAGATTGGTCTAATTTTTATAAAAAAAGTGATAAAATAAAAAAGTCAACAAAAGTAATATAAAAAACCAAGCAAGAAAGATTTCTTTTTATTTATTGTATTTTGAACTTATTTTTTTAGACGTATATGTATATATACTTGTATATATATATAAATTTCTTTTATATCAGCTTTCTCATATTATTTTCATAGATATATAATTACATAATATTTCTTTACAAATATAGATTTTTAAGTAAATTTAGTATTTTTCTTAATTTTTATACATTATTTCTTTATTTTTCAATATATTTACAATTTATTTTTCAATATATTTACATTTTAACACGTATGAGATGCATGAATTGGATTGGGATAACATTAAGAATTTTAGACACAGAACAATTATTAATGAAAAGAAGAATTTCTGAAATGATATTATACATTAAAGGCCAAATAAGTGACATCAATAAGCAAGTGACACTGAAGGTTTGCCTGATGTTGAAAAGAAGAACATAAAAAATCACCGCACAAGATATTGTTTGTGATATTTAATTATCATTACATTAATAAAACATTAGACGTTTCGGCCACAATCTGGCCATCTTTAGTAAATTCACAATATTCTTAAAACGCAGAATTACATATAGCTGACATTAAATTTAACCGTCATGTGATATAATTATATATAAACGTATTTTTTCATCATGTGAAGATGCCTTGTACAACAATGTTGCAACGCTAATTATCATATTACGAAATATGTAGAACAAGAATTTCCAGATTCTAATTTAACAAATTAACCTATCATTAATATCTTCTAGTCGAAATGTATGAGAATAGAATCATTACCTTTTACAGCAAAAAAATGATGAATCTCAAGTACATTCTTTACATAGATAGAAATTTGTCGTGACATTGTGTGTTATTATTTGTCATATCATATATGTTATCACTATTTATATATATAAGTAAAAAATTTAGAAAGTTCTAGAATTATTTATTAAGTGTGAAAGAGATCTTTCTTAAGAAGAGGCAGATCAACATCAGGCAAACCTTCAGTGTCACTTGCTTATTGATGCCATTTATTTGGCCTTTAATGTATATCATTTCAGAAATTTTTCTTTTCATTAATGATTGTTCTGTGTCTAAAATTCTTATGTTACCCCAATCCAATTCATGCATTTCATTCAACTGATGACGTGAAACCACTGATATCTCAGAGGTGGATCTTCTTATGTCAGCCTTATGTTTTTTTATTCGAGTACAAAAATTAGACCAATCTCTCGAGATTTCTCACAACATTTCACCAAATGGACAATATGTACACGTAATACTTCCCTCTAAATTTCTATTCTGAATCATGTATGCTTGAAAGACAATTGTTTAAGTGGAACATTGAAACGCTTAAATAGAGAGAGAGAGAGGAGAGAGAGAGAGAGAGAGAGAGAGAGAGAGAGCAATAAAAAAGGAGCAAGAGACGGGACAACTTACTTATTTCTTTAAATTATACATTTCTTAATTCTTATATTTTTATAATTTTTTAATTTTATTTGTAAGATTAATAAATAGTAATAAGGCTCTGTACGTATAAAACAATGTAGCACACAAGAAGAGCGAAGAGCCAGTAATGTATAAAAGAACTTTAATTTAAATTAACATTAAAAATTCATATAAACAATTATAATTAACAATTTTCGACTCCAATCGAGTCATTTTCAATGTAGTCTTAATAAATCAACATCGTTGTAAACTAAAAATATGTACATGGTATTACAATACTATTATAATTTTTAATATCATATTTTTTATTCCGTGTAGCATGCTGCGAGTTATTTTTATCAAAAATCAAAGTAGTCATAAAAAAATTCTTGTTAGTGATATCAGTAAATGTGTTAGAGTCCATTAATAAAAAGAGAGAAAAAAAACGCAGGTAGATTGTAATTCATTTCGTGTAGGTATATTAGTTTTTTTATTCTATAAATTATTTTAAGCAAAAATAACGAACATCTAACTTTCACGATGTCAGATAACGAAAAAAATTTCTTTCAATCTTTGTATTAGGTGTTGGAATTAATTCGTAGCGTTTTTTAATGAAAGAATGTTATTTATTTCACATGAGCATTAAAAAATACATTAATGAAAGTACTTCCCATCACTTGTAAAACGCTACGAATTAATTCCAACACCTAATAAGATCATACACTATGAATTTTGACGAATTTATTGTTAACATCTAGCGATTATAATTATTTTATTTTGTATACTATTAATTTTTATATACTGATGATGGTCAAAACTTGATCAAAACGTTTACCTTTGTCTATTTTTTAAATATATGACTTTGCGTATAACATCTTACGTTGTGACTGTATACTTACTTCTATTTATGTTTATAACGTAAATTTTTTTTTGTTAATATGTATAAGGTTAATATGTATAAGGATGACTACATTAAAGATCGAAATATTTGAATTATTAGTCGTTGACTTATTTTACTGTTTTGTATACAAAATTAACATATGACATCTGGCGTGGCTCGAATAGCCTTCGTACTGTAACAAAAACAGAAAACGTATCTTACAAAAACGAAAGCTTATACTTCTTTGGTCGTAAACAGTAGGAAGCAAATATGAGAGCTCTAAAGAGCTCTTTCTTGGAGCACGAAAGAAACATGGATTCGGCTAAAAAATAAAAAAAATGATTATAAGCGAAATAATTATTTATGATTAAGAACAGAAACAGAAATTGTATCAATTCTTACCCTTCTTTCGCTGCAAGGGGAAGCAAACCTGACAACTTGATATCTTTTTAGGACCGTTCCTTTCAATCGCGCAACGGTCATGCCTTCGACAAACAGGATGAACGTTTGTATGAATTAAAACGAGAAGGAGCCTTAGCAAAATCGAAAGGAACGCGATGAGGTGTTCGATGCGCGGGACCAAGTGCTCACTTTGGGGAACTTTTCAATGAAGAGGCACCTTCTGAGTAGTCTGCTTGACGACAGACTAATTCTTCTTCTTTACTTATAGCTCTTGCCTCCAATAATCAATAGAAGATCGATACGGCAACGAACAGTCTGATAAACGGATAACTGATGTCTGTGGCTATGTGGACGCAGTAACGACAAAAATGGCGGTTCTTAAAGATGTTTGCGCAGCTGCGCTGAATCTCTGAGTTCCGCGCGCACTCCCGAAATTGCCTGATTCGGCCGTCATATTGTTTCTCGCTACTTGATCCTTCCTTCACCCCCATGGCACAGTATATACAGTAACGCAATTCTCTGTCGATACCTTTGATGTCAGTATTGAGCCAAAATGGAGTGCGCATGAGTGAAATAAGTAAGTTATCTAGCGTTGCCACGGTTACCACCTAAACTTCTGTCTCTTTTCATCCTTTTTTCGCTCTGTCAAAACTCTTCACAAAACTCACTATGTTTCACGCATGTTTTAATATTTGCTCCAACATGCTCCTACAATAGTTCTTACTCACGTCAACGTATTCGCAGAAAGAGACGCAAATAAATCTATTACTGCAATAAAATAATTTAAATTTTAAAATTAATAAAAATAAATTGTAAATATATTGAAAAATAAAGAAAAAAATCTAAAAAATTAGGAAAAATATTAAAATTGTAGAAAACATTAAATTAATTAAAAATGTTTATACAGAAATATTATGTAATTGTAAATGCTATGAAAATATTATGAGAAAGCTGATATAAAAAAAATTTATATACATATATATATGCCCTAAAAATAAAATACAATAAATAAAAAGATATTTTTTTTGCTCGGTTTTCTATGTTACTTTTGTTTATTTTTTCACTTTATCACTTTTTCACAAGAATTAAACTAATCTTTCGAGATTTCTTACACAACATTTCAAATACACTTTCCTCCGAATTTCTCTGAACCATGTATATTTGAAAGATAAATGTTTAAATGGAACATTAAACGCTTATTTAAATAGAGAGAGAGAGAGAGCAATAAAGGAGAAAAAATGAGACAGGGCAATTTACTTATTTCACGCATGCGCACTTCATTTTGGCCAACATAAAAGCAGGAGAGAGTTGCGCTATTGTATATACTGTGCCAATGGTACGACCCACCGAGCGCACGGCGGGCCGCGAGGAGCGGGAATGGCCTAGCAGGCGCGCCGCGCCATTCGAACTTAGAGATTTGCGGCAGTAAGCGGGACGCTTATCTCACTCTCCTCGCGCCAAATTATTGATGACGGATATTCGGCGCTTTAGAAATAATATCTCGATTGCGAAAATTGGGAAATGATCAAGAACTGTTCGAAAAAACTTAGTTTAATTCGTTCTGTGCGAGAGCGAATCAGAGCGAGAGCGCTGACGTGAAATTTTTAAAGTGATGCGGCGTTTGTCTAACGATATTTCTCGCTGGTTCAAATCCGGCTCGAAGGACCAGAAAATGTGCGAGAATGCACCGCGCGGAAAGATTCGAGTGAAGAACGGCACACGGTTGATATGACACACGACAGTAAAGAGAACTCCGTTTCTTTGTAATTTAACAAAAGAATTTTCTTTAATATGCTCAGTTACAAAGTCAGAAAATAATTAATTAAATATTAGATTAACAGAATATCAAATGCGATCACCTTTTCCAAATTGTAGTTGGAATCGCGGTGATGGAAAATCTCGGCGATTTTCTCGGCACTTCTCGAAAAGATTCGTTTTATAGCGGTCTTCACTAAGCGGTTAGCACGGCGGTTTTGCGAAGCGGTATAGTAGCGAGACTATGACTCTAAGAAGTCTAAGAACTCTAAGCGGTGTAAACGGTCTAAGCGGTGTAAACTATCTAAGCAATCTGCCCTGGAGAACGGCGAGATCGAAGCATTTATTGCTTTCGGTCTGGGCTTTCTTCTTGGGAGAAATTCAATTAAATTTTGCCACAATCGTAATTATCACGTGGCATTGGTTGTACAAAATTGATTGGCGCTTTCGATTCTTTTCTAACGACGTTCAACGTAACAGTCATGCGCGACAGAAAATCCGTACGCGGGATTGGTGACAGCGCGTGACGTATTCGTCGGAGCGCGGCGCTCGCGTGCGCGAATTGAATTCTAGAACTTTCGATTGTCCGTTGCCGGTGCCTGTTTGCGTGTACCGAATTGTTTTGAAAAGACTAAAGAACGATGAATCCCTGACTTTGACGAGGCTTAATGTCAGGCTCGAGATGAAATCACGAGCTCGCCTTGTGCGTACGTTCAATAACAATTCCTGTCGGTCGATCGAAGGAGTTCTTACCTTTTTTTCGAATTACTGATCTCAAACACGTTCTGAAGTGTGCACATGTACATACAGAAAAAAATGTTACATAAATATTATTTGTTTCAAGTAAATAATAAGAATATTTTAAAATTATATTATCAAGAAAATATTCTTTGTAATGATATAATCTTTATTCAAAAGAAAAAGAATAAAAAAATGAATTCTCTCATAGCTCTGGAATGATATTTATTTGCATTTTTCTACATTACCGCTTATGGAAGTTCGGACATCCGCATAAATTTCATCGAATAATCGTGTAAAAAATTAAAACATAAAATAGCTATTATATTATTTTTGAAATATATTTTAGATCACTTGTGGACATACTAGCAATTGCAAAAGTTTTATAAACTATTTTTAATTTTATGTGCCAAAATTAAATTAAAAATAATTTATAAAACTTTTGCTAGCCTATCCCCCACTTATGGGGATAGGCTGACAACATACACCATAGCATGAACCCATGTTTGTGTTCTCTGATTGAATTTTATTAATTATACTATCAATGTTGTACGAAGTAAAGACAATACTTTTTGGCATACAAAAGTAAAACTAATTTATAAAGTTTTGCAATTGTTAGTATGTATTGCATACAAGTGATTCAAAAAAATATTTAAAAAATAATACAATTGCTATTTTAAAGTCTTAATTTTTTAAATGATCATTCGATAAAATTTATGCGAATGTCTGAACTTCCATGAGCGGTAGTGTACGTACACGAATAATAATCGGCGCACTTACACAAAAAAAAATTCCTTCCATTCAAAGAAATGTTTCTTTTCCATTGAAGAAAAAATTGACTGATTTGCTGTCAAAGAAAAATCTTGACTCGCAAGCCTACACCTAGAGAAAGATTTCTTCGATTTAAAGAAATATTACTTTGCCATACGATTAAAGAAAAAATTGTCTTTGATTTGAACATGATGTTTTCAAATCAAATTAATTCTTTGATTTTAAAAAATAACGTTTCAATTAAAGAAATGACGTTGAAATCGAAAAAATTTTTTTCTTGAACCGTACTGCAAAGAAACATTTCTTTCAATCGAAGAAACCTTCCTCTGGATGTATATGATACAGACTTGCAAGTCAAGAACTAATTTCTTTGTCACTTTCATAGTAAGGAACTGATAAAGCGCTATCATTTTCATACCATTTTTCAGTAGATAGCATGGCGCATTTCTTTTTAAAGTGATATCCCCAGTAGGTTTAATACACTTTTGCATTTTAATGTAAGAATTGTTAATAGTAAAGCAAGGCGAGTTCTAACTCAGGGGAGCGCGGGGCGCGGGAGGTACTCGTAGACGCGGGGAAGGCAGGGGAAGATCCCGGCGCTTACGTAACATAGGATCCTGGTCTTTCAGCAGAGAATAAAATGCATTAGTAGTCACTCTAAGTGCAATATTTTATGGCTTATATTTTTACATTGATGACATTGATGATGAACAATACAATTTTGATGCTTTTTCATCAGAACATTCTCAATATCTCGCTTTTTCCCTCCATGGTAGTGGACTTGGCGGCTTAGTGACAAGGGATGGTACCCCTTTCGTTCGATTTTCGATATATGTATTCTTTTACTCAATCCATGTCTTATCGCTCGTAATATTTACGATTAAATGAAAAAAAACTGTATATATACTGTTTATATACTATCAGATCGGTAACATGTCGCCACGCGACATTTTTCGGCTGCTAAACAAAAAATATAACTCTTCTGCAGTAAATATGGAAGGCAGGATGTGCAAGTATTCGCACAAAGGCGAGTACTCCAAGTCGAACGTACCCTTTTCTTTTATCATCGATTTCTCTTTTATTATTTGAATATGCGTTCTCTCGTCTAAAAAATATTTATTTAAATTTTATGATCGACAATCTAAAAAATTAAAAGCTACGCTTTATGATCCCTCATTTACCAGGTATGCATAAGTTTTTTCCGGTTTAACTAAGAGATGGCGCCAGCGAAAAGTACGCAGCGTATTAATTTGACACATACGCCATTTTGTTCGTCTGACATTTAACTACAAACACACACAAGTTGAATCCGCCAAAAACTAGCGTCTTTGTTTTATCGTTCAGTGATCATGTCGAGTTTTGTGCCTGAAAAAGAACATTTGCGGCACGCATTGCTTTTTTTATTTAATCAAAAGAAAAAGGCTGTTGAAAGTCATCGTTTGCTGGTAGAAACATATGATGAACACGCTCCATCGATTAGAACATGTGAGACATGGTTTCGACAATTTAAAAATGGTGATTTCAATGTGAAAGACAGTGAGCGCTCTGGTAGACCACAAAAATGCGAAGACGAGCAATTGCAGGAGTTATTGGATGAAGACCCAACTCAAACTCAACGGCAATTAGCAGAAGCATTACATGTATCACAAGAAACAATCAGCAGACGTTTACGAGCAATGGGAAAGATCAATAAACTCGGTAAATGGGTCCCACACAATTTGAATGAACATCAAATGGAAAATCGCAAAGTCACTTGTGAAATGCTGCTTCAACGCTACGAAAGGAAATCATTTTTGCATCGAATTGTGACGGGTGACGAAAAATGGATTTATTTTGAAAACCCGAAACGGAAAAAATCGTGGCTTTCACCTGGCGAAGCCGGTCCATCAACATCAAGGCCAAATCGCTTCGGCAAGAAGACCATGCTTTGTGTCTGGTGGCACCAGAGCGGTATTGTGTATTATGAACTCTTGAAGCCTGGCGAAACTGTTAATACACAACGCCAACAAATGATTAATTTAAACCACGCATTAATCGAAAGACGACCGGAATGGGTCAGAAGACATGGCAAAGTGATTTTGTTACATGACAATGCGCCGTCTCACACAGCAAAACCAGTGAAAGATACCTTAAAATCGCTTGGATGGGACATCCTTCCACACCCGCCGTACTCCCCAGACCTGGCGCCATCTGACTATCACCTCTTCGCATCAATGGGGCACGCGCTCGCAGAGCAGCACTTCAGCAATTTCGAGGAAGTTGGAAAATGACTCGACGAATGGTTTGCCACAAAAGACAAGCAGTTTTTCTGGCATGGTATTCATAAATTACCTGAAAGATGGGCGAAATGTGTAGAAGCAGATGGCCAATATTTTGAATAAAAAAAAATTAATTTCCCTTGAAAATTACGTGTTTTTTTTTTACCAAAAAACCGGAAAAAATTATGCATACATCTGATATTTTACCAACTTCCTATTGTTAATGAGAAAACGCGCTTCAACTTGCTTTCATACTTACTTTTTTTTGGAAATATGAGTCTTTATCTACACAGGATCCACATTTAGATTTTGTACTTACTGAACCGATCGTATGTAAATAGGATTTTCTCTATGGTTTGTAATCTTTGTCATAAATTTTATTGCCGTGGAATCTGGCGATCCTGAGGATCTATGTTTTTACTCATGTATTCATTATCATTGGGAAGATTTTCTAATGGCACATTTTTTGAATATTGTTACGCTCGTCTATCGGTGACCGTTAAAGCTCAAATTTTATGTTTGCGCTTTGTACTAACGACTATTTTTTTTTGCTGAAATTTTCATGAAACAGAGAAATCTTGGAGTGCACTGGACGTAATGAAATATATAATAGGTCATAAGTGCTCGACACCACAGTTGGTATCCTGGAGACACACGAATCGGTCACTTATTGACAATAAGAATAAGTATGGCTAACCATCGTGCGAACGTTGAAAACATAGCCAACATAGTATACTAGAAACGTGGATCCGGAACAGTTCGCGAATATTAGAGACAAAGTATTCCAAGTATTCGAAGAAATGGAAGATTTTGAAGAAATAATGGACCAAGATTCCGACGAAGAAGTGTTATCAGACGATACTGGTTATGTTAGTGATTTGAGCGAGCATGATACGGATTACGCAGAGAAATTTGTGCCGTCTTAAGAAATCCGTACACTGAACAACTCCGTACTAAACTCTGCTCCAATGCTGTTATACAACGGGTGATGTTTTAATTACATGTGCAGCATGCATGATCCGTTTGGCTGACACCGATGTTGTGGGAATGTATCTTGTAAAGAACCACGATATCGGTTATATTGACGCGCTAGCTAAACGGTCTTGCACGAATTGCAGAGTGCCAATGTATATTATCCATGCAAAACACTGCATACATTGAAAAAAAACTATTACAAATAGTATTGTGAGCGAGACACTACACTAGAAAATATGTGAGAAGACTGTAATGTAGATGATGTGCTGTATGTTCTCGGTAATCTGCAAAAAAGAGACATAGGTGTGCGAATATCGCCGGTGCAATTCCTACGCGATCGAGAATTAGATATACGTAGTGAGAAACATGGAATAGTTATTAGAGAGTCCGTTTCTGACTGGTCTTTACTCGCGCAACAGAAAGTGTATCAGAAAGTGTATGGTTACGAGACAAATGTTATGAGGATGAAAAGAGACATTGATGGAATAGAAATGTCAATGTATTGTAATAAAGGATGATTATTATTGGGCGAAGAAAATCGCAGATAAAAACCAAGGTTGGTGAATATGCATTAAGATTCCCGCGGGTGAAAAGTGCGTCGAATTGCTGATTATTGACAATATATGGATGGAGTTCCGTGATCGCGATCTAAATTGCGCTAAAACTGTTTTTCGATAGATGCGACGATCAATGCTTTGAGTGTGCACAGTGCACTTTCGCAAACAAACATAATGAAAAAGTATTAGAACGTTATGACATTCTAGATATGTCACGGTGCTGCAACGTGTGTGAACGAGTCACGTGCAAGTGCTCCGTGGAAGAATGTGACATGATCTAAAAACTGAAAAAAAAAAACATGGAAAATCATGAGTGAGTGGAACGCAAACTGCTGGAACAATGCGGCCAGGTCACTACTCTGGTGGAGTTTTGCGTGGCTGCAACGATGCGACGAGTGCATCGAGTGCCAAGCGTCCGCTTCTCGCGGGTGCAAAATTGCAATTGGAGTGACGTTTCGTGTTGATGGCGGGTACGCGAGTCGCAACGAAAGATCTCTCGTCTGGCGAGAGATCGACGCCGCGTTTGAAAGCCGTATATTGACAGGTGCAGTGATAAACTCTAATCACATTAAGCCACGGTGGTTTTTGGAAAACTCGAGAGAAATAGTGCTCGAACATGTGCAAGACGCTATAAAAAGACACGGTAGTGTAAAAGTGAACACCGTATTCAACGGTGAATTTACGACGAAAGATAAACGTGCTAATAAGAGCATAATTACAAAAAAACGAGATATACCGACACACCGATTTGCGCGAGTGATACGAGCGGTATGTCATCGAATCTATCCTAGCATTGCTCGAAGAGTTCCAGGAACGCGACAGCGGGTGGGCATTGTCGCGTATATTGAATTTGACTATCAATGTGAACAAATTAAATCCTATGCACGCGGGATGTCAAAGTGCCGTGGGAAATAGCGACGAAACGAGCGGTGATCAGTGTGCGTACGACGAACAATGCGTGATCGGTGGTCGTCGCACTGAAAATATACGGAACGGGAATCGTCGTATCCGCATTGTACGATAATATTGAATCTCACAAACATTGAGTTTAACAAACAATGACTTTAAAAGACATTTCCAAATTCGACAGTTGAACGATGTCGATCAACGTGTACGGCATCGTCCTTCCTTTGCGGTTCATCAGTGAAAAGGAGAAACATGTCAACATGCTGTACTTGCAAGATCCACGCAACGATGGTGTTGAATATTCTGTGTGGATAAAAAATCTATCCCGTCTCGTGAGCTCGCAGATTAGTAGGAAAAAGAACAAGAAATTTTTTTGCAATCGATAAGTATACATGAAAAATTATTAAAATTTTTTCTTCTTACTAATAATGGTAATAGTTATAATTTTTTGTTTTTTTTCAGATGTTTGCACTACTTCAGTACGAACGAAAAATTGCAGTCGCACGTAATGAACTGAGAGAAGATCAACGACTCCGCTATCCGACTGCTAAGCGTGGACGACGCTCGAATTTGGAAACCACTGCAATAAGGAACGCGTCCCATTCATCTACGCTGACTTGGCGTTCTACGGAAAATAGAACTTGACAGGGAAGATGCGTCGTCGTACACGTATCAACGGCACGAGGTATTTAGTATAGGATACGTGCGATGTTCGTACGACGACACGTTATCGTCGTATCGGTTCCGTCGCAATGAAGACTGTATAGTGTGATTTCGAATCGACAACTCAACGATTTGGCGCATCGAGTGAAAAATATCGTATCCGCCAATATGCTCATGGAAACGTTGTCGAAAGAACAATTGGAGGCGTATCGTAGCGCGACGCGTTGATACATTTGCGAGAAACCGTTCACGCCGGACGCGGGTCCGCGATCATTGTCATCTCACCAATAGATACTGTGATCCAGCGCACGCAAACTGCAATCTTAATTATAAAAATCGTTTTTCACAATTTATCGGGCTACGACGCGCACTTTATAATTAAAAAAATTGCTACGTATGAAGGACATGTAGATGTGTTACCGATAAAAAGAAAGAAAAATATATTTCGTTCACTAAATATGTTCAAGATACCGCTGAGAGAGCGGACTCGCGAAAATGCATAAAATTACGGTTCATCGATTCTTTCAAATTTCTAAATGCAAGCCTCGATAAATTGGCGTTCTAAGCAGAGACAAATTAAAAATCGTATCCAAATTTTCAACACTATCGGATGAAGAATTTGAATTACTGACTCATAAAGGTGTCTTTTCGTACGAGTACGTTGACTGCGTCGAAAAATTGTAGGACACGCGCTTATCACCGCGCGAATCATTTTTTCGTTAACGGGGCGATACAATATCCGAGGGCGATTACGCGCACGCCGCTAACGTCTGGAAGCAATTCTTCATTCAAACGCTCGGCGAGTACAATGATCTGTATTTGAAAACCGATATCTTGTTATTGGCCAACATTTTCGAAAATTTCCATGAAAGTTGTGTCGCGAGTTACGGTCTCGATCCCACGCATTACTATACATTGCCTGGTTTCACATGGGACGCAATGCTAAAACATACACGTATAAGATTTGAGTTATTGATTTGATTTGAGTATTCCAATATCGATATGATCATGTTCATCGAGCGCAATATACGCAGTGGTCTTAGTCAATGTTCAAGCAGATACGCGCTAATAACAAGTACATGCGTTCGTATGACTCATCGAAACCGTACTTGATGTACTACAATTTATATGGATGATGTGTCACCGAATTATATGCGATATATACCGAATTTCGATGGGTCGCTGCGAATTTTAACGTGAGCGCGATCGCTTTGGATTCACCCACCGGTTACATTCTCGAAGTCGACCTTGAGTATCCACAACATCTACACGACCAACACAGTGAGCTGCCGTTCTGTCCGACACGCGATAAGTCGCCCGGCAAGTGCGAGGCTAAACTTCTAGCGACGCTGTACGATAAATAGCGTTACGTCCACTATCGCAACCTGCAGCAATGTACTCGTCACAATCTTCGCGTAACAAAGATTCATCGAGTATTACAATTCGCGCAAACCCCATGGCTTCGCGATTATATTGAACTCAATACAAATTTCAAAACTCGCGCTAAAAACGATTTCGAGAAAAATTTATATAAATTAATGAACAATGCGGTATTCGATAAAACTATGGAGAATGTGCGCAATCACGATGACGTAAAATTATTAACAAAATGGGACAGACGGTACGGCGCGAAGGCAATGATCGCAAAATCGAATTTCCACAGCCGTAGCATCTTTGCGAAAAATTTGATTACCGTCGAACTACACAAACTCGAGGTGAAGTTCAACAAGCCGATTTATGTGGGTATGTGTATACTCGACATATCGAAAGTCTGCTTGTACGAATTTCATCATGAGTATATGTTACCACTGTTTCGCGACAAATGTAAAATTATGTACACCGACATGGACAGACTTGTATACCGCGTCGAGTGCGAGGACGTTTACGAGATTATAAAACGTGATATCACTAGATTCGACACGAGCGATTATTCGATGGACAACGCGTACGGTATGCCTCTCGCGAACAAAAAAGTACCCGATTTGATGAAGGATGAAAATAACGGTGTGATAATGACCGAATTCGTTGATCTCAGAGCGAAGATGTACATGGTGAGAGTGGACGGCAAGAGAGAAACTAAAAAAGCGAAAGGAGTAACATCGTAGCGCGAACGATAATGTTCGACGATTACATGCGGTGTTTGAACGAAGAGATCGAAATGACTCGTCGTCAATCGTGTATACGATCTAAACTGCATAAGATGTACACTATATCCGAATCGAAAATCGCTCTGAGTCCATACGACGACAAACGATACGTCGTACCGGACTCGACGGAGACGTTACCCGTGGGGGTATTGGCAGTACCTTTGTAATACACACACACACACACACACACACATATATATATCAACATTTATATTACTATTATGTTTTTTTTACATTTTTATATTTTCATAGTATATATGTATTGCTATTATGTTTTACGTATTATCTTAATTTGTACTTCGTGTATGTTTTTTTTACATTTTTAAATATTTTAAATATTTTCATATTCAATGCACATGTTACTATTATATACTTTTATGTACTATTATCATTATAATTTATATGTAATGCATATTTTTTACATTTATATAAGTAATATTATGTTTTATGTAGTACCATTTATTATGTATTACTATTATTTTCATTTCATGTATATTTATCGTACATTCATCGTATATTTATATACGTATTTTATATCTGTATACTGCAAAACGAAGATGAATGGAAGTAATAAAAATATATGTTTATATACTTATATTGATATATTTTTTTATATATAGAAATAAAATATATGAATTTTTATCAAATAACATTGTTTTTGTGTATCCATGAATTGTACGATCCATCGAATCCCAGCCACTTGACGTACACCTTGTTTCCCTTTCTGCTCAGTACTTTCTCCACGATATACACGTCCGAATGAGTAGCGCGATGCAACTCGTACTCGTAGAACGCTCCAGCGACGGATTTTCCACGATAATCCTCGAATAAATAGATTACAGAATTAGTAAGCTGTACCTTAACGATTGTAAACACCTCGGTGGTTCAATTTGTAACCCTTCTCAAAAATCGTCTTGTACTTGCTCACACTGAATCATTTACTTTAAATTTTGCAGGATCTTATCGTGCTGTACATCGTGTCCAAGAGTCTTTCGGCGATCGCGAAAGTCGGCGGGTCGCATATCGATGGTGCGATGCTTGCGCGCATTGTAATCTGACACGAGACGCGGTAGCTTGTCGACCCACTTGTAATTGCCGTTGAACGTAAACATCTTCCACATATCGTTCTTGAGCGTGCGATTGAACCGCTCGACCACTGACGCTTTCAACATCGAATACGTGGAATAGTGATTAACATCGTGCTTTTTCAAAATTTTTTACACATCAACGTTGTAAAACTCTTTTCCCATATCCGTTTGTAAATTTTTCGGACATCTTCTACTCTCTCAAATGATCTCAGCGATAGCATTAGCCGTCTCGCTTCCACCCTTGCTCTTGAGTGGCACGCGTATTTGCTCAACACATCGATAACGGTAAGTATATAGTGGTGGTCTCTGTCGGAGCCCGAGTACGGACGCATCTCAACGACATCAGCCTGCCACAAATCGTCGCATCCTCGGACTATGACACGCCTTCGCGAAAAATTTCTTCTCACAGGAGCGTGCAATTCCTCGACGTCTCTCGGAGCTAATTTTCTCTCTCTCTTTTTCTCAGATTTCAGATGATTCGACGCGTAACACTGGGTACAAGAAAATAATGTATTTTTTCTCGCTGATGTTACTCAACTGAATCGTTTCATGGATACACGATTTAATTTATAATAAGACCAGCTTCGCGAAGTTCCTCAATGATCGACAGCATATCGTTGTCGTAAACGTTGCCTGCTCGGTGCGAAGCGTCGAGCAACCGTAAACGATCCACCAGCTCGTTGGAATCATTCCACGTAATCGATTCCGTTGTCGTTCAATATCATTGCATGAGGTAATCTCTTTCCAGATTTCTTCTTCTGTTTCTTGAGTGTGATCGATATCAACGGCGCGATTATGTTTGTACTTGTATCTTCTATTGCTCAATAATCGACCCTGCGAATGGTACTTGTGTTTATGCGCGTTCGTTATCAAGCATGCTCTTGTACTTGTGCATATCGTCTTTCGTGTAGAGGGCATCGTCGGGAATTCTCTTGAAAATCAACTCGTAAAGATCGGGTGTACCGGCCTATCATACGCTGTCGATAATTATGTTGTCCGCGTCATCCACGTCGAAACGTTTATTGCCAAACATCAGCCCATCCTTGTGTAGGTAAACGCCGTACACGTGATCTATACTGCTCTCTTTATCTTGTACTCCCCTCGGGACAGCCTCGACGTACTTTTGACCCAGCGGGCCCAAGCCAACTCGTAACGCCTCTCGACCTTCCGACGTTTGCAGCTGATTTTGAACCTTCGTCGCTAGCAAGTCTTCCGTCGTTTCGAAAACGTTCTCCAACGACTCTATCGTCGGTACGATTTTGGCACGCAGTGTGGAGATTATCGGCTGTGCATCGATCGTGCGAACGATTATTAGATTTATACAGAGTCGTGAAACGCTCGAACGTCTCGTTCGCTTTTTCTCCCTTCTCCTCATCTTCTTGTTCCTCTTCCTCCTTCCTCTTACGTTTAGAGGCAGGCGCTGCATCTTTGTCGCGCGACTCTCTCTTTGTCTCGCGCACGCCAGGGCTATCGACGAAAAGTCGCAGCGACTCGATAAGAGGTTTAAAATGTCTGTCCAACGCGATGCCCTTCTCGATTCTATTGATCTTCAGAGTACGATGATTTTTGCGGATCAACTCGCTCGTCTTCTTTCTCGATCTCCTTCTTTCTCGCGATTTTTTCACGCTCGCGCACATCTGCCATGTTCGTCTCTGATTAAGTATTGACAACGACTGGTCACGTTACAGTATCGCGAACTCGTTAAATCCTTTTCTGTATCGTCCGTTTGTGAGCCCTGTCTTTGTCTATCACTAGAAATCCATATTTTTTCTGTCAACAGTCGCGGCACAACATGCAAAATTCGTCGTACGACATGTCGGTATTCGCATGATCGTTGTAAACGTGTTTCAAGTTGGTACTGTCCTGTTTGAACAAAATCAGCAGGTTCGCATTATCGCGTATCAGGTGTTTAGGTATCCTCGCGTACGTCTGACAGAGATAGAAACAGTCGCTGTTCGCGTGGCGACCCATCAAAAAGTGTTCTCTCACCGCATCCTACTTGTCGCATGCCATGTCATCAAAGATAAAAATAGAATTTGGACGCGTCTCGCTAGGTCGAACGACGTCGCTGTTGTTGGAGAACGTAAAGTAGCCGATTTCGTCGATAGACGTAAATAAATTTTCGAGATATCGATACTTTGGCTGTTGCAACGATTTCGAGTAGACATTCTCGAAACGTACGCCGTTCTGGATTTCGAGTAAGCTTATGAGAACGTTGGTTTTATCACAATTCGATGGGCCACAAATGATCGCGTATAGTACTAGGCAGCATTTCGCCGTGCTTGCGTTTCTCCACGCCTCCCATCATTCACGATTTCGCGTCGCAGTTCGTGACGCGTATCGTCAGCGGCACGAATTTCATGCTCATACTAAAGGCTACGCGCTCTTGAACGACTAAAGGTGTGCGAATTTATGAGTCGTGCAGTAGCAAAATGTATCTCACGCTGTGTCATTTTTTCGACATTTAGGACTTGAATACCGAGCAGTTGCAGTATACGTATACTGAAGATCGTATTCTTACGCGTGTACGGTGATTACGTGTGGGACAAGTTTCCACGTGAAAGCGGATTCAGAAGTTCGAACGTATCGTCGCTGCGACGAGCACTACAATCAGTCATGGCAGGGGACACACATCCCGCACCTAAGATAAAGGATTGTAGCGAATGTCAACGTCGGGCAGCAGTTTGTTGAATCGAGTGATAAACGCTTTCTTTCGAGTTATATATTCCGGGCTACCAGTTTTGCGGCTACTCGGATACTCGGCTTACGAAGCGATTAGCCAGAGGTGACGCGGGCATAAATCTACTGGACGTAGCGTGCTGAGAACACGACATTGCGTATTCTCGGAGCAACGATCTCATCGATAGACACGCGGCAGACAAGATACTCATCGAGAAGGCGCGACACCGCGAGAGATTCGGCTCTGAGAGAGAGAGCCGCCGCTGCTGTCGTTTGGGCAGCAATGAAAACCAAGACCAAGATTGGCATGGGCATGAAATCGAAAAAGAAGACGACGAGGAAAAAGACAATGAAAAAGCGAATATTTCCAACGGCAAAACGAGGCGTTATCTTTTCTGCCAATGTTGGGCGCACTTGGATCCTTGATTGGCGGAGCGGCCAGCGTGGCGAAAGCGGTAAACGATACCAAAACCGCGCGACGTCAGTTCGAGGAGCTGCAACGACCGCGCGATGGAACAGGACCGCGGACTATATCTCGCTCCGCACAAATATGGACGCGGATTGTATCTCAGCCCCTATAAACGCCGACAGGGTGTAGCAGCGAAGAAAAAAAAATGCCAAAGAGATGATAAAAATGGTGCAATTATCACTTACCAACGTGCAATTGGACGTGCTCGTGAGACGTATGCGCGAACTTTAGAGATGTTTTCATGCGTAACGCTTTACCAACGAGTGGCGCGCGCCGAAACGAAAGTGGTATCGTGAATCTGGACAATACGACAGGGTCTGATACTCATTGGGTAGCGTACGCGAAGAGAAACAACCGCGTCGTGTACTTTGACAGTTTCGGTAATCTTCGACCGCCTAAGGAACTAGTGCGATATTTCGGGAACGGTGCTACGACGACAGAGTACAATCGTACGTCCTATTAGACGTACGATCAGAGCTTCTGCGAACAAATGTGTCTGCGGTTTCTACAGACGGTAGACGTGTATGAATTTAAAAAGTTTGACGAGGCG
This sequence comes from Acromyrmex echinatior, assembly GCF_024713525.1. NCBI lineage: Eukaryota > Metazoa > Arthropoda > Insecta > Hymenoptera > Formicidae > Acromyrmex > Acromyrmex echinatior. The sequence continues at coordinate 7,354,527 of NC_141870.1, forward strand.
CTGTGAAATCTCAGTATTAGTCGAACGCTTTTTCTGTCATGTCGCTGACACTTACGCTGAACAAGAAGAGCACCGTCCTCGCGGCGAACTACTTTTCCTCCATAGATTTGAGTGACGGCGATTATGAGCTCGGTCTGGTGATTTTTGAAACTTATCACACGATACCGAATGTAAACGAATCGAACAATAAATTTGATTTTCGTCGTCGCAAAGACGACGCAAAAATTACAATTCCCGAAGGGAATTTGTACGAAGTGCGAGATATAAATGAATTTTTGAAATGTATGATTTTATGGAAACGTTCGCATCGCGACGCACTTGAAACCGTTGACGTAGTGCGTGGTGACAATAACAACAATAACACTGATAACGATAATGGTGAGGTGGAGAATATCCGATTACGCTCCGCGCAAATCACGATGAGATACGAGATTAGATGTACATACAGAATAAACTTTGACAAGCTCAACAGCATTCGATCGCTGCTGGGATTCTCGTCAAAGCATACACTGCGACAGCGAAGATGGCACGAATCGAACATGTCGATCAACATAATGAATGTAAACGTTATCCGCGTAGAGTGTAATGTGACGCGAGCGCGTACAGTAACGGCAAAAGCGCGCACACGATACATGAATTTTCGCCGAGCGTGCCGCCAGAATATAAGATATCGGAGAAGCCGGCGCAGATCATTTACTTGCCGATCACCGCACGGAGCATTACGGATCTAACGCGTCTTCGACCAGAACGGATGATTGCTCGATTTTCGCGGAGAATGCTATTGAACGGAGCGGAGAGATAACGCATTCTTTACAAGGCTGGTAACATCACCGCTCGATAACATTCGCTCATCCAATTGTATCAGCAAGAAGAAGCTCAGCGCGTCGAATTATATTAAATTTTTACAATCTTTGATTCGCGGTGCGCAACTTTTGAAATGATTGATATCTTGAATATTACCGGTGAGCCGATTTTTGACGATCGCATCGTCAAGATTACACGTACAACCCGTTCGCTAATACAACATTCGGGTACAGCGATAAGAATACTCATACAGCAAGGATTGTACACGTTGCCATGCGAAAATTTTCTCTACGTACGAAGGAAGATTGATGATGAAAAAGAAAAACGATCAAATGCTAACGACGTTTGTAAATAATGCGTGGCGTTTATGTTTGATGAAATTCGATATGAACTCGGTATGGAGATTAACCGCAATCGAAACGTGGGCATAACTAGCACGCTCAAGAATTACGTATCAATGACGTACGATAAAGCTTTGATTGCGCTGAACTCTGGATGGAACTCTAGATCCGATGGAGGAAGGACCTTTAATTTTTGCGTGCCGCTCAGCATGCTGTTGGACTTTTGCGAAGATTACAAACGCCTGATTGTCAATGCTCGCCAACGAATTAATTTTGATATAAGCGCGCAACGAAAACAATTGCTTGGTGAGAAATCCTGTGACGCAGTCTGAGGTTAAATTATTTAAAGTACATTGGCGGCATGCCTCACGTTGCGTTAAACGAAATCAATAAATTATCAATGCTACGAGCATTGGAAAGCGTTATCTGAGCTGAGTTTTCGCTCGTGGGATCTGTACGAGTATCCTCTGTTACAGAATACCAAGCATTCATGAGCTGTCAAAACGGCGACTCAGTTTGAGAAGTCTTTATACGTTATCTTTGCTCTGCAAACCAGTCGAAAGAATATCATGTCACGAGATATTAGCGTTTCGACGATTGTAATTTGAATAACGTGAAACTTTATCTAAATTCGACGTTTTATTCATACGACTATTTAAATCTGAATTTTGGCAAAAAGAGATACGTCGTTCTATTTGATATACGCGCGTTTTCGTAGAGCATATTATGGAATCGATTGCTTCGAAACGCTACTCAACGTGCTCTCATTTATCGAGAAAGGACCTTTTATGGTCATTGATTGTTTGCGAATCCGTCAAGAGTGCCACTGTGGACGTACGCACAGAATTTGACTGCAAGGAGAATGTGCCTGCAAATACAACAGCCTATTGTCTTATCATACACAATCGCGTAGCTCAGTATAATCCATTGACCAACGTTGTGCGCAATCACTTAAATGTACCTCTAACATATAAAATCTACGATACGTCGCAATCGATGTTATAGTCTTCTCGACAACGTGCGCATGCCAACGTTCGTGAGCTGCAGGGATTCATCGTTAACAAGAAATTTATCATAAAGGAAGTGGTGGTGCTGAAACAGGGGACCATTCTCACGCATTACATTTTTACGAGTCCCATGCCATGGAAATTTTTGACAAGATCCGACAGGTCTTGCGCTTCCTGGTTGATTGCTTATGAATTGTAATGGGAGGACGGGATGGTCTCGTACAATGAGACGAAACGCCTAATTACGACGGCTGTATTTGAAGATGATTGTGTATGTTGTTACATACCAATAAAATCCCCTTATTCTTTATAGAATAATATATTCGTCATAGGTATACAATTTATACTTTACTTTTATCTTATCGCTAGATTTCCCTATTTTATCTTTATTTCGAAACCAGAAATTCCGTTTCTCTTTTATATTCAGTTTCTTTATTTGAACATTCAAACTCTAACAGATAGATCACGTTATGTACTTTTATGCGTCATAAAAATTATCTATAGATTATTCTAGAAAGAATGTCTAAGAATATCACACGATCTTTCTCAAAAAAGCCCTCCTATAAAATAACAAATATAAAAGCGTATTATACATTAACATTAATAATAACGTATATTATATTAGCGTTTAACGATTAAGTAATTAAGTTCAATAATTAGCAGTAAAATAGAAATCTTCCTGAATGCAAGAACGAATATATTTTTCTTTCTTTTCCCTTTTTCTTTTTCTAATAAAGTTAAATTAATTTTAAACATATGAATGTAGTGAATTCGCCTCGCATAAAGGATATTAAGGAAAACCGAATTTTTATAACAAATTGTTAAAATTCAACTATTAAGAATAAACTTGTAGAGTGGGGAGTAGGGCTTACGCGGAGCCTTACTGCCTTATCTCAAAGAAAGCGTGAGTATAGGTTCTATCAAATTTTGGGAAGTGTCGATTGGTTCTGAAAGGACACTCCCACACTCATTTTCAGTATATAAAAGGAGCTGTCGAAGACACACACTCACACTTACATTTACACTCAGACACACTCTTGTACTTACTCTCAAACTCAAACTTACTCTTAAACTCACTCTCAGACTCAGACTCTTAGACTCAGACTCACTCTTGTACTCAGACTTAGACTTAGATTCACTCTCAGACTCGCACTGCTTCGATCAATCAGCCAGTTAGTCAGTTACAGTCAAGGTGAGAACTATCCTCGCGCTTCATCAGAACCTCATTTTCGCATTTATCTTTTTAATAAACGATAATATTAAATCGAATCTATCGACGGAACGTCTTAATCCACATACAAGTACATATATATATATATATGAATATCTGAGGGATTGTTGCGACTGTCGCTGCCAATAGCGTGGCCCCCGTTTGTCGACACTTCCTCGGAGAATTCATAATTTCCTCGTATCCAGAGTATCCTCGTATCCTTAACTACACAACTTAATCTCCGGTCCTCGAGTAAATTGTTTAAATACATTGACTCAAAAACGGAGAAAAATCTCAATAACAACATTGAGACGTAACAATGTCAAGGGACGCGAGAAACGAACGTGGCAGTGGAATTTGCTTCTGGACGATGAGCGAGAACACATGTATATCGAGATCTTGGAGTTTACGAAGATATGGAATCTTTATCTAATCTAGATGTTACTAATCTATACGATGCGGACAACATGTTAAGAATTGCGCGTTACAAAATGTATTGAAAATATATAACTGGTGATTACAAAAGAATTTTTTATATAAAAATACATATTAACGTATTTATTATGTAACGTATTTATTATGTTTCTTTTCCCTTCCTTTGTAATGTATAAACATTTATATGAACATACATATAAAACGTATGTATATAAGCGTATGTATGAACGTATGTACATATAAACGTATGTACAAACGTATGTATGAATGTATATACATATAAACGTATGTATAAACGTATGTATGAACATATGTAGAAACGTGTGTATGAACGTACGTATAAACGTATGTACAAACGTATGTATGAACGTATGTACGTATAAATGTATATGGTATATAAACATATATACGTACAAACGTATGTACAAACGTATGTATGAACATATGTACTGTGACGTGACGTTTTCCGTCCGTCACAAGGGCCGCATGGCCTGACCGAACAGTACAGTATAGCGTCCTGGGTCCTCTCACATTTTGGGGGCGGACGCACCTGTGCTTTTCCCGCGACATCATTTGCGTACCTTACGCGTTCCGCGCTGTCGTTTCGTTTTCCCGTTTCGGTGTATTCCCGTACCGAGGGAACGTACAGAGGCCGGCGACCTTGGCGGAGTGACGCCACCTCACCGGAGAGAAGAGGATTAAGAACGACCAGGATTGGGAGTCGGGAGATGACCGCTGATGACGGATCCGCCGGGGGCGCACGACACCTGACCGGGTTGCACGCAGGTGATATCCTTCCGGCATTGTTACGCCCTTTTTGATTATCGCAAAGCATTTTTTATCACATCCTCTTTCAGGCGCAAGGCGGATCGAGAGCCGGCATGACGGGGAAGGCCACTCTACGCCCCAAAGACGGCGAGAGCCCCGGATAGGCGCCTCGAGACCACGAGGCGGCCTGAAAAGGACCACCGCGATCTCTCAAATTTCGCGCGCCAGGACATGCGACGCGGTTTCCGCGATTAGTGGAGCCGCGGGGTTACGCGCCAATCAAGCGCGATAAGGTCCCCTCGCGGGGATAACGAGCCCTGCGTGCACCCGGAGGGATTAGTGCCCGGCACTTGAGCTGTGGCCCGCTTGGATAGAGCACGCGAGAGGACGCAAGACGACAGCGGATTACGAGCCTTCCAAGGTCGATTAGGACGAGCACCTGCGAGGGAGTCAAGCGTCACCTCTGTAAAGTCGCCGGTTTCCGCGTCCGGGAGGCAACTTATCGGATTTCTATCGGGCGTGTAGTGAGTGCACGTGGCACCAGAGTTTCGCGGGATTCACGTACGCGTGTCGCCTCCCGGAACGGCCCTTATCGTCGGGATAATTCGAATGCGTCCGCCAAGGCCACAGCCTCGTCACTCGTTGTCGGTTTTCTTTTTATCGCCGATCATATGTTGCGTCGAAGTTCCGTGCCGTAGTATTGTCGCGTATCGTGTCGTCTCGAGCGTGTGTAACGTAAGATTTGCATGTTTATTCGGTCCTCTGTCATAGCCAGTAAAGTCAATTTATAATAGTAATTGATAAGAGTGCGTATTCTGTCGTATCGAGACTGCGCAGTGTTGAGTTTGCACGCATTCGAGCCTTCTCTGCATCTCAGCTGAGCGGCGCGAGTTACCACGAGCGCGCACGAGATCACGCCGTGTCCACGCTACAAACCAAATTCCTTAGCATTTGCGAGGCGATGAAGTATGGTCCGTATAATTCGCGAGAGTATTTCTGTGTGGCGTGAGCTCGTGTCGCGATAATTTAACGAAGTGGATACGCCTAGCGTAAAACCTCGGAGATTATGTAAATCAGTTATTGCGCTCAAGTAGAGTTTATCGTCTCGATTGTATCGCCAAATGTGAATGAGAGTCAAAGATTCATTTAATATATTTGTTACTTTTGTTATTGTTAATTCATGTACTTTATTCTTGCCCCTATTCGCTCCTCCAAACCATCTGCTATCCTCGACCGCGAACCGCCTCCTCTGCCATTTCCAAGGCTGAGCTACCGGTTGAGAGCCCGTCGACATTCGCAGCTCATTAAAGATGGCATAAAGAAAATCGCGTAATTTCTGGAAAGAGTGGCACGCTCGCTCGTGTCTGGCGCCCAACTATTGTCTTGTGATTATGTGCCGCCCTTGAGAGCGATCGCGGAAAGACGCATTTCGCTCATGTTTCGTTTAATGCCACCCGTCATCCGATCGCCTACGAAAACCTTAGCTATGAATGTGCGACGAAGTTGCGCCACGCTCGTGAGTGCGGTTGCAGTATGTATAAACGTATACATGAACGTATACACAAATGTATGTATGAACATATGTACGTATAAACGTATGTACAAACGTATATATGAACGTACATATAAACGTATGTATGAACGTATGTATAAAATGTATGTATAAATTCGTGACAAAGAAAATACGTAGAAAGACGTGATAAAACGTGTCGCGACATGTTCGAAATTCTTGGAAAGAGGGAGAAGACCTGCCTTCCCTCTTCGATTCCAGAAGTATTACCATATACGTCACAATTTACGCGGATGCAATCGGTCTCACGATACACGCTTGTACGAACGGTTGAAAAAATGTACTTCACTAAAGAGAACAGTGCATCATACGATGTGAAGAAGAAATATAACATGTAAGTTTTCAATGTTTTATACAAAAGAAAGATTTTTTTTTAATATTATGTATGTACACAGTACGGAGCATCGTGCGGTGCGTTTACTGAGCAGACGTTACGATCTGACAGGTTACAAATTTTTGGAAATTGGAATCAACGTTGGCCCACCGAGTTATGTGGAAGTCGCCCTTGGAGATCATCACGGACACGAACTGTCGCTGTCTCTCGAAACGTGGAAGAGCCTCTACGAGCAGCGATGGAATATTTACAAGATTTCGAAACGAATACAAGGATAATTTTATAAGCGTTGGACCGCTAATCGTCAGCGTTTGCATGTTGAACGATGTTACGCTCGTATGTCTCGATTGTTCATCCGTACGCATTACGATGACCAAAACGACGCACACACACAAACACTTTTAAAAATCACACTCTTGTGATAATTTTCAGATCGGTGATGAATGAGTTATCCGCCCTTCTTGAAGACGTTCCTCGCGAACAGAGGAACTCATTTTCCAACATAATGTTGGGAATTAGACACGCGTATTAGACACGCGCTATCCGGACAGGTGGATGGATCGAGGTGGCCCAATCATTTGATGCGGTCGCCGATCTTAATGTGTTCGACTATTGCGTTTGGAATCACATCAAAGATTTAGTCGAACATATTCGTCATGATACTAAAGCTGAGATACGAGAAGCAAATTCTCGCAGCTTTCAATATCATTATGCCAGAAATGGCGCACCGCGCAACGCGCAACATTATTCGAAGAGTCGAAATCTGTTTACGAGAACGAAGAAGGCATTTCGAATAATTCTTACATTAAAATGCAAAAATTAGACTACTGGGGATATCACTTTAAAAAGAAATCCGCCATCTATCTACTGCAAAATAGTGAAAATGATAGCGCTTTATCACAAAGTTCCTTATCACAAAAGTAATAAAAGAATTCTTGATTCGCGAGTCTATCACATGCATCCAGAAGGTTTCTTCGATTCAAAGAAATGTTTCTTTGCTGTACGGTTCAAGAAAAAATTTCTTTGATTTCTTTGATTTTCTTTCATTTTTGCCTTTATCAGAAATAATTTTGATGTTAATACTTGCACTTTACTCAAAGAATTATGTAAGTTAATCAAATTGAGCGTAAATATTAAGATCTGTATTAAATTTTTAAATGCTTGTTTTAAATTGGATTTAGTTCCTCCGCATTTATACACATTTACAAAAGCCAAAAGTTTTCTCTTTATAATACTAATTCATATAAACGTCTCGAAAAGATTCAATTGAACTATGTGAGAACAATTATGCGACTAGAATTAAAGGATGCCTATTCCAATTTGCATATAACTGGAATTAATATTTTTAATTCCTAATACAATTCCTGTTGCTTTGCCAATTTCCCCATGGATAAGTTCTTCAAATATTTAAATTAAATTAATGGTTCTTATTTTTGCAACACATGAATAGAATACATAAAAAAATTGATTGGTTAGTAAATAAAAAAATCTATATCTTCTAATTTAAAAATCAGACCGATTTCATATGTTTGCTATACTTTTAATGATTCCAGTAGCAATTTGAATAATAAAAATCTGCTCTCTATTTTTGATGACTCACACAACTTGAATTCTGACTCTGACATTGAAAGAACTCATACAGTTCAGAAATATTGCAGCAACATTGCAAAAATATTTCATTGCAAGATTGCAACATTGCAAAAATATTGCAAAATATTGCTGTAATATTTCAGCAACATTACAGCAACGTAAAAATGTCCGTTTTAAAAATATTGATACGTAATGTTGCAGCAATATTACAACATAATATATTATATATGCAATACAAGGTGCGTCCCAAAATTTTCCGAACTTTTGAAATAAAACAACAACGGTTTACTTTTTTTTTCAAATTCAAATTGTTTATTCAAAGTAGTCCCCGTCGGACTCAATACAACGTTTGGCACGATCTAAAAGCATTTCAAATGAGTGTTTTATGTCGTTCAAAGGCACGTCCTTCAGAATAGTGGTACAAGCCCTTTGGATGTCTTCTACGTCCACATACCGCTTTCCTTTCATGGACAAATGCATTTTGCCGAATAGGTAGAAGTCACAAGGTGCCATATCAGGCGAATACGGGGAATGGTTGATTGTTAAAATGTGATTTTTAGTCAAAAAATCAGTGACAAGTGTCGAACGGTGAGATGGCGCATTATCGTGTAACAAGCGCCAACTTCCTCCTTCGCGATATTCTGGCCGAATACGACGAATGCGGTGCACCAAACGCTTCAAAACGCTTACATAGAATACAGCATTAACTGTTTGGCCTGCTGGAACGAATTCTTTGTGCACAATACCCTTGGAATCATAAAAACAAATGAGCATTGTCTTCACTTTTGACTTCTCTAAACGCGATTTTTTGGGTTTTGGGTCGTTTCGCGCCTTCCATTCCGCGCTTTGACGCTTGGTTTCTGGATCGTATTGAAAACACCACGTCTCGTCACCAGTAACAATGCTATAAAGGAAGTTTTGGTCCTTTTTTGCTTCCTTAATAATGTCCTTTGAATGTTGAATTCGATGCATTTTTTGGTCGTCAGTCAACTTGTGTGGAACAAATCGTGCACAGACTTTTTGTAGGCTCAAATGTTCGGTCAAAATGCGATAAATCGTTGATTTGGGGATGTTCAATTCCATTTCTATGTATCTCACTGAAGATTTTGGCTCATGCTTGATGAAATTACGCACAACTTCGATGGAATTTTCGTTAATTGTCGATTTTGGGCGACCTGTATGTGCGTCGTCATTTATGTCCTCACGACCGTTCTTGAATCGCGTATACCACTCATAAACACTGGCACGGGCTACACAATTATCACCATAAACTTGTTTCATCAAATTATGGGTTTCGGTAAATGTTTTACCAAGTTTAAAACAAAACTTAATATTGGCTCTTTGTTCGAAGTTCATTCTCGTACCGATGTATACAACATACTGACACTTGAGACGCCATAACTTCGTTTCCACTGAACCAAATGTCATGAAATTTTTACTGGAAGTCAGCTAGGGATGTACTTTTCAAACGCGCAATCGAACACACGGATGGCGCCACCCGACCTATCCCTATTGAAAAAGTTCGGAAAATTTTGGGACGCACCTTGTATTAGGTTTTGCGCACAGGAATACTTGCAGGAACGTTATAATAATGCAATAACATTGATGTAATATTATAACGTTACAATATTTATTATAAGATTTCGTATTATATAAATTTAAATATAAAAAATTAGAAATAAAAGTTAAATGTAACATACAATGAACACAAATAAAATATGATTTCATAATTAATTATGTCTTTATATTTTATAGTATTCCGATATACACTGCCAATACTGAAAATATACAGTATACGTAACGTAAATTATAAATTTTCAGTACTGGCTGTGCATATCGGAACACGTCTATAAAACATAAAGATATAATTAATTATAAGTTATATTTTATTTGTATTCATTGTATGTTACATTTAACTGTTACTTCTAATTTTTTATATTATATGTCTTATATCTTATTATTGTATCCATTATGCATTATATTTAATCCTTACTTCTAATTGTTTTATGCCTATAAATCATAGACACAATTCCTATAAATTATAGACATTTATACCTTATGTCCGTTTCCACTAATGTAGATTAACTTTAATCTTGGTTCAACTTGCTATTCATCTTTTTCTAATCTTTAGAACTAGAAAAAGACGAAGATGAGTTGAACTGAGATTAAAATTAATCTATATTGATAGAAATAAATCGGGTTTAATAATATTCGTAGTTAGAAATTAACTATTCATTTCATTTTTCAGAGAAATACAGTTATGAGATTGGTCAGTTTCATAACTATAGATATTATGAAACTGATCCGATTAAATATGCCATGTAAACGTCATCATCATTAATTCCTATTCTTCCATTATGTCCAGGTCCTTACTTTATTGGGTTATACATAAATCAATATATACTATACAAGTCTTAACACTTAAAATGAACTTTCTAGCAGAGACACAAATCGACACAAGAGTCATTCTTGTCTTCATTTCTTACTGATTTGTGAACAAGGACAGGATGACTCTTGTGTCAATTTGTGTCTCTTGCTGGAAATATTTTAAAAATACTGCTGCAACATTGCTGAAGTAATATTGCAAAAAGAAGTCTTCGCAATGTTTCTGCAACATTGTATTGCAATATGCAACATTGAAATGTTGCAGCAATGTTGCTACAAGTTTCTGTGCTGCACAGGAATCAACATCCATCCAAAAGATTTTAGTAGAGCATCTCCTTTGGAGATGTTACATAACAAATGGTTCATGAATTTGAGCAACATTGATATTCTTTTAGAGGTTTGATGCTTGTTATAATTAGATGAAAAATTTAGTCTTCCTATTAAGGGGATGCTGGAGCGAAGGCTGAAGTTAATCAAGGTCGATATTACAGGTTTTTATTTCCAATGTATAAGATGCTTACGCCCTCTGAGTTAATATGATCATGTAGGAAATTCGATCGATTAATTATCGATATTTTTATTCCGTTTCCTACATTACCATCTTAGCAGGGACGTGTATTAGGGTCGGTTCCACAAATGTAAAATTTATTTTGGAAAATTTTCCAATTTTAAAATTGAGAAAAAAATAAACCGTAATTGAAGTTAATAATTATATTTGTAGAATTGGACCTTAGAAATACAGTTGTATTATGTACACATGCAGTGTAGGCCGTGTTCCAATATATATCACCAATATTAAAAATCTATAATATGCATAAAGTACAGATTTTTAATTTTAATAGCTGTATCGATACGAAGCCGTAGTAGCACTTTTTCCTTACGTCCAATGTCATTTTAGGTAATAATAATATAATATCAATAAATGAATACGACATTGCACATACATAATGTAATTCTTTTTCATGAATATCCATATATATTAGGGGTTTGCATTAAAAGTTACTGTTCACGTTTAGATGACAGTAGCTACGTATGCTATGGTCAGAGACATCTGCTACTTATATCATTTTGAAGTGTGAACATTTCCTACTAAAATTCAGTCAACAGACGTCATCCTTGGTTACATATGTGCTTTTCTATAACTGATGCTTTTCTATAACTGGTTCTCCCGCACCCAGCGTATTCTCCGGACTTAGAACCAAGCGATTATCATCTGTTCCGATCGATGCAACATGCTCTGGAAGATACACACTTCTATAATTATAGCGAAGTCGAAAATTGGGTTGCTGAATGGATTGATTCAAAAGACAGACCATTCTTTCGTCGTGGAATTCAACTTCTGCCTGAAAAGTGGCAAAAAGTCATAGCTTCCGAAAATACTTTGATTGAGGTATTCATATATTTTGTTATTGAAGTGCTCAAATACAAAGAAAAAACAGTAACTTTTAATGCAACCCCCTAATATACATATATATATATAATGAGTATATCTGTACACATAAAATGAGAATTTATCAGAAAATTCGTAATTTGATTATCTTTTTAAGATGTTATGTCTGATCATCGTTTGATTCTCGTTAGCTTTAATTTATGTTAGTTATATGTATATTCTGATATTGAAAATATAAAAGCATATATCACTAATATCTGTATATTTGACCATAAAAAAACATATCTCTTTTTATTTTTTTAACGTATAATAGAAAAAAGAAGATCAGTACACCTTTTTGTTACACGTAACAAAAAGAGAATGAAGTAGCTACACACGTACGTGAATATGAATTAGAAATATATTTTATGTTTTGTAATGTGAGTACATCATAATGCACATAAAATATAATTTCATTCATTAATGTGTCTATATTATATCTGTATGAAAAGCTAAGTATGAGCTAAGTATGATATAACTTCTATCTCTCTTTTATGGGCCTTGTACAATAAACCATTAGTTACAAATCAGAAGTCAGAAGCTAAAAATTGATTAATGACAGTCAATTTTTCTGACTTCTTATTTATGGCTGATTTATGGCTTATAATTGTAAAAGGCCCATTAAACATAATAAAAAGAGATGGAATAGCTACATATGTGCAATGTATTTACGTACTGACAATACATGTTACATCCCAAGTTAAAATGGTATTGAGAATAAAGGAAAAAGTGCTATTATATTATACGTATATATACATGTATTTCAAATACATGGTTACATCCGAAGATATATCTGAGTCACAGTCAGAATGTATTTAAGTAAAAATATACTTATTGTAACTTGCTGTTAGTCAACGTATACATTGACCTATATAAGTGTATACATTTGCTAAAACATTTTGCTTTGAATATGATATACTTATATACATTTCATAAACGTACGAAAATTATGCATGTGACTATTGACTGTATAATGTATGTTATATATATGTATAACGTATATATTATATAGGGAATATCCAAAAAGACCCCGGGTTTAGGAGCTGAACATAAAGGTGACTATAACTATAATCGTAAAGGAATATGAATTATACTTGTATCGGCATGCATAGTACGCCAAAATATAATATGTTGACCTATGATTCACGTTCTCTTCCATAATTGAATTACGGTCATTCTTGTGCTATAAGGCCATTACATAACGTTTTTAGAAAAAACATTTCAGACAAAAGTTATAAGGTTTCAAAGAAGCTGTTTACTGATATTCAGTCTTTTTTTTTCTTCATTAGTTTCTTTATTTCCATCATGTCAAGCAATCAGCTTTTGATTCCATCATGACAATGCTATTCACATTTCTTTAATTGCAGAGGCAAAATTCTACAAGTTGATTCCGTAATTGTATTTCACCAAATTTGATAATCGAATGCCTCTGCCAGTAAATTAAAAATAGTCAGTCCACGATGAAGGCCTCTGACATTTATCTATAACTAGCCAAAGCACAATTTACAGCTGTAGCATTTTGTTATAGCCAGCTCACGATTAACGCTTCTGACAGTAAATTAAAAATACAATAGTCAGCCCACGATGAACGCCTCTGACATTGGATCTAATTAAACAAAGCGCAAATTATTGTTATAACTATATCACTTGTATGAAAAAATAAAAGTGATATTTTCACGAATGACATAAAGATGCTAACCTTTTCCATGCTGGCTTTATAGGGTGCCTTCCAACAAGAAACACACATCACAATAAGCAATTTTGACCTTCTAGAGTGCTTTCCAACAAGAGACACAGTGTGACACGGTGCATCATTACAATCTTGTTCGCCAATACAAGAATGAGATACTATATTGTACTGAGTCGCTTGTTAGAAAACACCCATAACCTTCTCTTACCAAAAGCAGACAATATTCTGCTACTACATTTTTTTCTATTTTGTGGACACAAAACACTATATAAATACACACACATACATATATATGGTTGTGTGTAAAACACTACTATACTACACTGAATTGACAGTTCTGTTGCGCGGCAACGATACCGTGAACGCGGGTCATACTGGTTACAGCTGATTGACTCGTATAACGCCGTTGTTTTCTGACACATACAGCGTCACGCAAAACGATATACGTATGCATATATATATATATATATATATATATATATGCATACACATACATACAAAAAATTTTTATTTTTCACTCTAAGAAAACAGATACATAATCGATATCATGGTCACATTATCTTCTCCTTAGCAATTAATTAAGAAAAGGCGTTCACCGTATTTAAATCTATGTTATTGTAAAAACTATTATCTTTGAAGTTCTATTATTGATACATCATTTAAGTGCATTCCCCAGGCTTATTCCACTAAAAAAAAAATACAAATAGATGACCAGATATATGACGCGGTAAACTAAAATTCTATATTACATTCTATGGCACAAAAATGTAGTCAATAGCCCTTTGAAACTGAATGTATCATAAAAATAATAAATTATAATATTTTAAAAATACATTACATTCAGTAAAATGCATTAAGTTATTATGATGTTCAATCACCATTATTAAGAAAATACAATATTATGTAGAAAGGAAAATATTTTATTTTATTTTATTAGGTGTTGGAATTAATTCGTAGCGTTTTTTAATGAAAGAATGTTATTTATTTCACATGAGCATTAAAAAATACATTAATGAAAGTACTTCCCATCACTTGTAAAACGCTACGAATTAATTCCAACACCTAATATTTTCATGACAATTTGCTGGAAGGTATGGTCGCAGCATACTGTTCCTTATATTATGACGTTCTTGAGATGCACGTCCGCGCGTGAGCGGTTCGGCCGTTAAGCGTCAAGCGGTTGTGTGAAGGAAAAATAGCAGCATTTCGGTCCGAAATGCGCAACTAATTTCGAGCACATTGAAGTACACGTATATAATTTCTGTAATTTTATAAAAAGTATATTTGGAGTAATAAGTTTATTAATAACGTTATTTATTAAAAAAAAATTATGAAAAAAGGAAAAAGCAGGATCGAACATAAGATCTTCAATATTCTTGCACCCAACGCCCGAGACCACGCTGAGTTCTTGCGGATCACCTCGACGAACACGGTACATATAGCGCACAGAAAGTCTTAAACTATTGTATATCTTATCAATGTTTATGTTTTGAAATCATTTTTGCATTTGCATTTTTGCTACGTTAATGAGAAAGATATATGATTAATATAATTTAATAAAAAGAATTTTAATTCACAAACACGGTTGCCAGCTCTCCGTTTTTTTTTTGCCAGACTTCGGTTGCTTGGACTAATATTTAATACTCCAGCAGACGACAAAAATTGGAGATTTTCACATCTGCTGGTGTGCGAGAGCGAATCAAAGAGAGAGCGATGACGTGAAATTTTAGAGTGATGCGGCGTTTGTCTAACTGTCTTTCTCGCTATTTCAAATCCGGCTCGAAGGACCAGAAAATGTGCGAGAGCGCACCGCGCGGAAAGGTTCGAGTGAGAAAACGGTACAAGGTTGATATGATACGCGACAGTAAAGAGAACTCCGTTTCTTTGTAATTTAACAAAAGAATTTTCTTTAATATGATCAGTTACAGAGTCAAAAAATATAATTAATTAAATATTAGATTAACAGAATATTGAATGCGGTCACCTTTACCAAATGATATTTTGGTATTGCGGTAATGGAAAATCTCGGCGATTTTCTCGGTATTTCTCGAAAGATTCGTTTTATCGCGATTTCACTAAGCGGTTAGCACGGCGATTTTACGAAGCGAGATTATGACTTTAAGAACTCTAAACGATGTAAACGGTGTAAGCGATGTAAACTATCTAAGCAATCTGCCCTAAGGGATGGCGAGATCGAATCATTTATTACTTTCGGTCTGGGCTTTCTTCTTGGAAGAAATCCAATAAAAATTTGCCACAATCGTAATTATTACGTGGCATTAGGTGTACAAAATTGATTGGCGCTTTGGATTCTTTTCTAGCGACGTTCAACGTAACAGTCATGCGCAACAGAAAATCCGTGCGTGGGATTGGTGACAGCGCGTGACGTATTCGTCGGAGCGCGGCGCTCGCGTGCGCGAATTGAATTGTTCTAGAACTTTCGATTGTCCGTTGCTGGTAACGACAACTTGTTTGCGTGTAACGAATTGTTTTAAAAAGAACAAAGAACGACGAATCGATGATTTTAACGAGGATTAAGATCATGCTCGAGATGAAATCACGAGCTCAATTTATGCATGCGTTCAATGACAATTAATGTCGATCGACTGAAAGAATTCTTGCTTTTCTTTCGAATTACCAATCTCAAACAGCTGGAGTATTGAATATTAGTCCAAGAAATCGAAGTCTGTAAAAAAAAACGGAGAACTGGCAATCGTATTCGTGATTTAAAATTCTTTCAATTTCTGTTATTTCGATAGAGCGAGACAAAGAAAAAACAAAAACGGATAGAAGCTCCGATTGTAATCGGTGAATCTCCTTTATTATTTTTATACATTACATTGATACATTCGGTTTTCTTTCAAAGAGCTACTGACCACGCTTATGTGCCACAAAATGTAATATCTTTTAATATAGAATACTGATAATATCAATTTAAGATTAATAAGAGTCGATATAGAATGAGATGCGTAATTTTAAACTGGAATGACTCAACTTCAATAACTCCGTGATATCTTCTTTATTCAAAATGTGAATAAAGAAGGCATGTTGAATAAAGGAGACATCACAGAAGACTAAGAAAAGTAAAGGATTAATAATTTGCGATAAGGTACGGAGCATATTTCTTAGTGCAACACTCCTGAGATACACATCCGCGCGCGATCCGGTGCAGCTCAACCGTCGAGCATTGAGCGGCGGCGGCGGGGGAAAGAAGGCCATGCTTCAAAAGTCGACCCAAAATTTAACATGTATTCCAATAACTATAGGAAGAATATCGAATCACTTTAATAAATAAATAAAAAATTATTTGTATATTGCATATAAAGGCACATATAAAGGCTTTTTGATTTGTTAATTATAAAATTATATTGACATCATCCTCATAATTATATTAATCATCCTTATAATTATATTAATCGCACTTTTGCGATTTGATTGATTATCAGAATTTTCATTCGGATGATAATTATAAAAAAAACATTTCACAGAAAGTACTGATCGACGTAATATTATTACAGAAACATGACTTTTTTTTTATTGTTTCTAAAGGTAAATTAAAACTTTTAGAAATACACATATAATTTCAATAATTAAATAAAAATGTATTTAACCTGTAGTATATGTTTGTTAACAATGTCACTTATTTAAAAAAAAAAATTATGAAAAAAGTAAAAAGGATTGATCATGAGATCTCTAACATTCAGATCTCGCATCTTACGCGTGAGACCATACCGAGGTCTTGCAAATCATTTCTATGAACGTGGTATATAATGCTCATGGAAAATCATAAAAATATCAATATCTCGTAAATTATCGTGTTTTGAAATTATTTTTGCAATTATACATAAATTAGAAGGATATAGGATTAGCATAGTTTATTAAAATTTATATGTAATCTATAATGTTCCTTCTCCTCTTAATTATACACATAAAGCGGCCGAAATTTTCCAGAAAGCATTTTTGGTCGCTAGAAACAAGCGACCATATAGAGAGGGGGGGGAGGGAGAGAGAGAGAGAGGGAGAGGGAGAGAGAGGGAGAGGAAGAGGGAGAGGGAGAGAGAGAGAGAGAGACTTTGAAGGATAGACTCGCTGTTTCGTTCGACAAGCCCAGTTCGGCGTGCGGAGTCTCACCGATTACAATCAGAGTTTTTATCCTTTTTTGTTTTTGCTCTGTCTCACTCTGTCGTACTTCTATTTCAATAATTCGTTCTGCAATTCAAGAATATGATTTCTATCGATTCTGGCATCATCGCCGATGCAGCAAGGACGCATGATTCCTTTTCTAAACAACGATCCTGATATATATTTCTATATATAAAAATATATTGTTATTATAGCGTTTCCAATCGATAATATATTGCTGGTTTATATAATGATTCAATCCATTTCTGTAATCAAATAGTACTTCGCTTGTGCGCGATAAGAGGAATGGCGCTTCTTACTAAGTCGACATTTCGACATCGAGTCAAATCAAAAATGTGCTATATATAATACAATAATTTCAGACTACAGAAGCCGATAACAAAACTGTAAGTCTTTAATTTTCTTTCGTTTTTCGTATTCAAATGTAGCTGGCGAATTGCGTTGTTGTCGATACTTTAATTGTGGAGAAGGATTTTTCAATCCATAAACACAGTTACGAGAAAGGGGTTTTAATATTTAATGATAAAACAGGACACTCCAGCATCCCCTTAAGTTGGGCGCCAAGTTGCACGTTTAAAATAAGTAGCTGGCGATTTACAGAAAATCTCAAAGAACAATACTATGCTTGCAGGAACGAGTTACGAGCTTTAGTAAGAGCAATGAGTATTCGAAAATTTCATTTATATGCTACGTCTGCTACGAGATCGCCGCTTGTCGTTCCGACATACGAGCAGAATGGAAGCTCAACCGAAACACACATTGCGTTTCGAATCTTGATATATGCATGTGTAAATAATTCAGTAAATAAAGTTTAGACATGTGTTGTATAAATGTACACACACACACGCGCGCGCGCGCGCGCGCATACATACGCACACGTGTGTGTGTGTGTGTGCGTGTGTGTGTGTGTGTGTGTGTGTGTGTGTGTGTGTGTGTGTGTGTGTGTAGTAGCATACATACATACGCGTGTGCGTATATATGCGTGCATACATATACATATAATATATATATATTAGGGATACAAATAAGTTCGTGCGGTTTTGAAAGAGATGGCGTAACTACTGTTTCATTCCACCGTTCCGTATTTCTAAGTATGCGTTGGATAACTGTCATTAGTAGGTATTAAGTTCAGTATGTGTCATTTGTTCGAATTGTAAACAATATTTTTACTTCGTCAAATATGTCGAACTCTGTACCAAATAAAGTGTTTTTGCGGGGAGTTTTACTGCATTACTTCAATATGAAGAAAAGTGCTGCCGAAAGTCATCGTATTTTAGTGGAAGTTTATGGTGACCATGCTCTATCTGAGCGAACGTGTCAGAAGTGGTTTGCACGGTTTAAGAGTGGTGACTTTGACTTGGAAGACCAAGAGCGTGCCGGATGTCCAAGAAAGTTTGAAGACGCAGAATTAGAGGCATTACTCGATGAAGATCCATGTCAAACGCAAGAAGAGCTTGCATTATCATTGGAAGTGACTCTGATTACATTGTAACCGGTTTTTCACAATAAAACCCCAAATTTCGAGAAAAAACCGCACGAACTTATTTGTACCCCTAATATATATATACATATATATATATATATATATATATATATATATACACACACAGTGCGACAAATATGTTCCCGGACACGAACCACATCTCAGCAAAAAAGTGGCGACATCTGTGCGTTCAAACATGCATTTTAAAGATTGAACATTTTGCTATCATCTGTCAAAGTTTCATTCTTTTGGTTGACATATAACGAAGATATTCATGTTAAACAAGATTTTGGTCGAGGTAGAAATTTTAATATGGAACAAAGAGCAGTGATTAAATTTAACGCAAAACTTGGTAAAAGTGCATCAGAAACATTCCGATCGATGCAACAAGTTTACGACAATCAATGTCTAGGTCGTACAGCTGTTTTTGAGTGGCATAAGCGTTTTTTGGAAGGCAGAGAGACCCTTGAAGATGACAAAAAATCAGGACGGCCAATTTTGGTTCGAACACCCGAAATGATCGAAAAAGTACACAGTGCGACAAATATGTGTATGGTTCGAATCGTTTCTGTACTGATATTTAAAGCCTCCTCCATCATTTTTAGTGATACATTGCGATCGCTTGTAACAAAATCACGTACTTTATATTAAAATTTCTACCTCGACCAAAATCTTGTTTAACATGAACTGTCATATCTTCATTATATGTCAACCAAAATGAATGAAACTTTGACAGATGATAGCAAAATGTTCAACCTTTAAAATGCATGTTTGAACGCACAGATGTCGCCACTGGTTGCTGAGATGTGGTTCGTGTCCGGGAACATATTTGTCGCATTGTGTATGTGTGTGTTATTTTATATATATGCATCAATAATTTACTAAATAAAATGTATGTAAAAGACAGAACAGTGTAATTAAAATTATCTTCATTTGTATTCATATGTAAATAATATGGTATGTTTCTTGTTTAGGAAGAAATTATTTCAACAAAATTGAGTAATATCATATTTATTTTATTATTTTTGCTCTCAAAAGAAAAAACTTTGACCAGGGCACGTTTATTAATATGGGCCTGAATAGGTCGATAATTCTGATCATTTCTATGGCGTTCAGCGACGCATTTTTCATGACAGCGCCGCTGTCGAAATATCGCGGAACTAAAATACTGCTTAGTTTCATGGCTTCACGTCAATTTCACTCGTAATATACAAACGAAATTTTCAGATACACCTTTCTCTTATATTAAAACTCCTATCGCGTTTCTAAAAGCATAGGATTGTTCGTTTAGATTTTCCGCAATTCGTCAGCTACTTTTTATGAACGTGCAAGATATGCAACACATATTGTAATGTGTTGACTACTAGAAGCCGATAACAAAATTGTAAGTCTTTAATTTTCTTTCGTTTTTCGTATTCAAATGTAGCTGGCGAATTGCGTTGTTGTCGATACTTTAATTGTGGAGAAGGATTTTTCAATCCATAAACACAGTTACGAGAAAGGTGTTTTTAATATTTAATGATAAAACAGGACACTTCAGCATCCCCTTAATCAAGATAATAAAGAAAAAACCCTAATTGAATTTATATAACTGTTATGTGTTTCGCGGGTTTTCTCCGTGAGAGAGATCCATTCTTGGAATGCCAACGTTTCGTGAGCCTTACAATCCACTTCATCAAGGCGAGGAGCAGCCTGATACTGAGTTCCTCCAGGTCCTTCCTTTTTATATTACGTTGCTTGTTAGAGTGGGGGTAGATGGGAAGAGGGGGTGGGGGTGGGAGAAGAGGTGGTAGAATGGATGGTTGGTCTCCAATAATCGGGAGAATAGTCTTCCATATTTTATTTGTGTTGTAGCCATTATCTCTATTTAGATTATTAGGGTGTTTTTGTATCTCTGTACTTTCTTAGCTTCTCTATACTTTCTTGGAAAGTATGATGTAACGTTGGCTATCGTGGTCGCTTTATCAAACAATATTGATGTCCTGTTTCGATGTTGTGTTCTGATAATACCGACTGATGTGTTTTAGCCTGACATCACGTTGGTGTTCTTTTATCCATAGGTTGACCATTCTCTCGGTTTCTCCAATGTATACTTGTCCGCAGGAACAAGGTATTTTGTATACTCCTGCGGAGCTGAATGAAGGTCTTTGATCTTTAGGATTTCTTAATATTTGTCCTATCTTTTTGGATGATTTGAAGATAGTTCAGTTATGTTTGTTTAATATCTTGCCAATCCGATCTGTTGTTCCTTTGATATATGGGAGAATAAATAGGATCCTATCGTCTGGTTGTGTGTCAGAGATCATTGTCTTGTTTGCATGTTTATTGATTATCTTGATTATGTTTTTTTTGTCGTGTCCGATTTTATGTAAAACTAGTTTTAGGTGGTTAAGTTCTGTCTGTAGATGTTCTTTGTCAGAAATGGTGAAAGCTCTATGTACAAGTGAATTGATTACTGACTGTTTTTGTGCTGGGTGGTGCGACTCTGCCGAGTGTATGTAAGTGTCTGTCTGTGTGTGTGTTGGTTTTCTGTACATAGCCATCGGCTTTTTTAGAGACAAGAACGTCTAGGAAAGGGAGTTTTCTGTTTTCCTCTATCTATAGTGAAGCGGATATTTGGATGTTGTCTGTTGAGGAAAATAAGGAATTTTCGGAGTTCGGCCATGTCTCCATATCACAAATGTATCGTCCACATAACGGAACCAAACTTCTAGTTTTTTCGGTGTTTTTCTGAGCCTCTTTCTCAAAGTGCTCTATGAAGATGTTGGCAATTACAAGAGAAATAGGAGAGCCCATCGCTGCTTCTGAAGTTTGTTCGTAAAATTAGTTGTTATAGGAGAAGTAAGAGGTTGTTAAGCAGTGTTCTATTAGCGGGATGAGGTCGGAGGGGATTTCATGAGGTTTTATTATGTTTATTGTGTCTTTTATTGGGACTTGTGTGAAAAGGGATTCTACGTCGAAGCTTACGAGTAGATCTGTAGGATGTAGTCGGATTTTTTGGATTTTTTGAAGTCCGTTGAGTTGATTATGTGTGATTCGGACTTTCCAGTGAGGGGTTGTAGTATTTATACTAGGAAGCGGGATAAGTTGTATGTCGGCGAGTGTATGGTGCTGACAATCGGTCTGAGAGGAATGTTAAATTTGCATACTTTTGGTAGTCCGTACATTTTTGGTAGAAGAGGATTTGTAGGTTTTAATGTTGTTTTAGTCACTGGGAATGTTGCTTTTTTCCACAAAGATCTTGGTGTTCTGTGTGACCTAGTTGAATTTATTAAATATATATTGTAGAAAATGGTATAATGAGTCGTCCAAAGAATATTGTCAATTTTGTCAGAAATAACTCGATTCCAATTCTTAATAGATTTTACAACAATTTTTCTTCTCTAAATTTCACCGACAAACTAATTTCTGAATCTCACAAAAAATGTATCAATAACCATTTTACAATAATTTATTAATGCCGATAAAAGAAGTGTCACTGTTGTTGTCGAGAAAGATTCTTATATACTAAAGATGAAGGAGATTCTTTCGGATATTGACACCTATTCTATTATTAACAAAGATCCGACAAAAAAGTTGACAGAATTTATGTATGTTCTTACGAGATGGATGGGCGATGGTTTTATCGATGAATTTATATATAAAAGATTACTAACATCAGATGGCAATATTCCTAAAGCGTATGGATTGACTAAAATCCATAAAGCTATATATTAATAATAATTCATTGAGATTAATTGTATCATCTATAAATAATCCTTTGTACTACCTTTCTTTTTACTTATACAATTTACATTATTATTAAGAACATGCCATAAGCTCTCAGCCATATTAAAAACAGCTTCCATCTAGTAGAAAAACTAAATGGCATAGTTTTCGATTTTAACTATGTTTTGACTTCTTTGGATGTAGTGTCTCTCTTTACTAACATACCTATAGATTTGGTACTGAATAGTATTGAGAAAAGATGGGACTATATTTCCACAAAAATAAGCATTCCAAAACAAGAATTTCATCATTGAAATATTTATTTTGAATTCTACTTTTTTTGGTATAACATTTATTTTGAATTTTACTTTTTTTGCCTTTAATAATAAGTTTTATAAACAGGTATTTCAATGGTACGAGATTCCAATGGGTTCATCACTTTCTCCTATCATTGCTGATATTGTAATGTAGGATTTGGAAGAAATTGCCATCATTACAAATACATCCATTATTTTACTACAGTTATGTCAATGACATTATTTTCGCACTTCCATCTGATAATATTGATGACATACTTAATATTTTTAATTCTTTACATACACGGTTATAATTCACTATGGAAGTTGACATCGATGATAGATTGAATTTTTTTGATATGACTTTAATTATTGATAGTCAGAGAATTATTTTCGACACATATCAGAACAATATTTTCTGGAAGGTTCCTTAATTTTCATTCTAATCATCCTCTTTGTCAGAAAAGGGACAATTATCAGTTTTGTAGATAAAATATTTCTATTATCACAGTTTCAACATAATAATCTAACAGAAGCAATTCATATTTTTCGTAATGATAGTCATTGTCGATAATCATTGTCTCTCCTTCATTTTTTCCATTATAAAAAACCGATTAAAATTTCACATATATATAAACAGACTCTACATATCCCACAAATCAAAGAAAAATTTTTCACAGTTCCTTATATTAAATCTATCTCCGAAAGTTTCTCACTTATATCCAACATGTTGCATAAAGGTACACATGGTAAATTAGCATTTTCCATTACCAACACTCTAAAAAGTTTTATATAAAGAGAGGAAAGGACAAGCTAGAATTACTTTCTAATCAAAATGTGATCTATAAGCTCTCGTGTAATGATTGCGAGGCTAGTTATGTCGGCCAAACAAAAAGAAAATTGAGTACGAGAATATATTTCAGATATCAATAAAAAAACGGGTTTTCCATCTGTCATATTTGATCACCGTATTAATTTCAACTATAACAATTTCAGATGAAATAAAGTGAAGATTTTAGATAAATTTAATGAATTTTCCTACAATAAGAAATTGATTTCTGAAATTGTTCACATAAAAAAACAAAAACAGGGCATAAATAAGCAAAACGACACAGAATTATTGCCTGAATCTTATCTACAGATTAGCCAATCTCTCTCCCCTTCTTAATTTCTCTTTTTCTTTATCACTCCTTCTACGACTTCTTCCCCTCTTACTTCCACCTCCCATTACTTTCCAACAATCTTTTCCTTCCTTCCTTGAATGTTCAATTTGTGATTTCATTATGTCTCATAACACCGAGGAGACATTACATCGTTTTATTTCTTTGTGCTCTATTTTCAACTAATTGTCTGTACCTGAAACATCTTTTACTTTTTGACTTAAGAAACTTTGGGTTTGTTACATTTAAGGTATTTATTCATATTAATTTTAGTAGTTATATATGAATATACTTTTGGCAATTTTAACTTCTATTAATTTTACTTTGTATTATCTCAATATATTACTCGTATATTGTCTGTACGCTATTCTTAACAATTTTTCCTTGTTGTGTTTTTATTATAACAATAATCTTGCGCTGACATAATTCAGTTATATTATATTTTATCTACAGGATTGGATTTATTTCATACGTTCTCTGTTTTTATCTCAAATTTGATAGTATAAGCATTTCAATGATTGACTGCAAGTAACTATTATTATGCATACGTTTTTTTTCCCGATATATATTATAATTGAACATTATGATATTCGTTTATCAGCGTCTGTTTTAGAGAGCGAAATAGAAAATTTATTATGTTTTGTTTTTATCGACTTATAAATATATATGTTTCACATTGAAAATGATTCGAGTGTGATCGAAACGTTTATTTATTGCTAGCATATTAGATTAAATTTTTATTTAACTATATATTGTTTCTTTTATTTTCGTTCAACTTCTATGTTTCGACAGTTTACTTTATTTTATATAATAATTTTTGATAGTCCCTTTTTTTCTTAGTTTTTTAAAATTATGAGCCTTATTACTAATAGATAATTTAATTTCTTTGATTTCAACATCATTTCTTTAATTGAAACGTCATTTTTTTAAATCAAATAATTTCTTTAAATTTAGTTTTGCGATCTTGCGATACAAAATTAATATTTATACATATAATAAAATAAATAAAAAAAAATTTGAATTTATAAAAAATATGTATACATTATATCATTTTTTTATTTATTTTATTGGAGGTTCTTATTATTTAACTGTAAATTTAGTTTTGCGATTTTGCGATACAAAATATTAATTTCATTTGTACACTACAAATTTATAAATGCATGCAAAACTATTACAATGAGTCTCAAAATTACACGTAATGTTGTAATTATGCATAGAAATTTTTTACAGTATTAAAAATTTTTATGCATAATTATAATATTTTGTGCATAATAAAAGTATTATTATGAATATTGACGAGTGAGAGACACCGGGGTATCTCACTCGTACTAGTAACAAATGTGTGAGAAGCGGAAGGACACCGCGGAGCTAGCATCACATCCAATTACGTTTTCTCTCTCAATTGTTCGCCTTGTGTTAAGGACAGAATATCGGAACGCCCCCGCACTATTTTCTCCCTTCGCGCTCCTCGCCTCCTTCACGTTTCCAGTAACACATGCGTGTACACTTCGATACGAGTGTATAGTACCGCACGCCGAACACCAGGAAACACTATTGCTGTCGATGCGCTGCAATATTTCAACAACATTGCAGCAACATAAAAATGTCGTTTTAAAAATATTGATACGTAATGTTGCAGCAATATTACAATATAATATATATGCAATATTAGGTTTTGCGCACAGTGGAGGAATACTTGCAGTATTATTGCAGAAGTATTGTAATAATGCAGCGACATTGCTGTAATATTACAACATTACTGCAATATTTATTATAAGATTTTGTACTATATAAATTTAAATATAAAAAATTAGAAACACATATTCGACGTGTTTCTAATCTTAGTCGAATTACTCCGATCCCGGGGTTAATTGAATCAAATGCATTAGAAAAATGCATTTTTTTCATATTAGTTATCAGTTTTCCTTTATTATTAAAATATTATTATTAGGTAGTCAAATGTATGTAGTAACTCGTGTAGAATTCATTTTTTCGATAAGTCTCTTCATTTTATTTGTAAAAATTCGAAACTGAAAAATAAGTCTATTAGCTCCGGTCTCCTCTACGTATTGTGAACTATAAATTTTTGAATACTAGTTGTGCATATCGGAACACGGCCTATACGTCTTATATCTTATTATTGTGTCCATTGTGCATTATATTTAATCCTTATTTCTAATTGTTTTATGTCTATAAATTAGAGGCACAGTTCCTATAAATTATAGACTATGTTTACATCTTATGCCCGTTTCCGCTAATGTAGATTAACTTTAATTTCGGTTCAACTTACTCTTTGTCTTTTTCTAATCTTTAAAACTAGAAAAAGAAGAAGATAAGTTGAACTGAGATTAAAATTAATCTATATTGATAGAAATGGACATTAATTGGGTTTAATAATATTCGTAGTTAGAAACTAACCAGTCATTCCATTTTTCAGGAATATAATTATGAGATTGGTCAGTTTAACTACAGATGTTACGAAAATGTGCCGATTAAGTGTGCCGTGTAAACGTGATTATTAATTCCTATTCTTCCATTATGTCCAGATTCTTACTTTATTGGATTATACACAAATCGATATATACAAGTCTTAACACTCGAAGTGAACTTTCTAGCAGAGGCACAAATCGACACAAGAATCATTCTTTGTTTTTGAACTGATTTTTGAACAAAGACAGGATGACTCTTGTATCAATTTGTGTTTCGCTGGAAATATTTTAAAAATACTGCTGCAACATTGCTGAAGTAATATTGCAAAAAGAAGTTCTCGCAATGTTTCTGCAACATTGTATTGCAATATGCAACACTGAAATGTTGCAGCAATGTTGCAAAGTTCCTGTGCTGTACGGACAGTAGAGCCTCTCTAAATTTGGCCCATAATGTGATAAGAATGGAATGCCAAAATTATAAAGTATCCTCTCTACAACACGAGTCTACCAATCACCGTGTACTTGCGCGAACGCAGTTGCACATGCTAATCTGTCAAAAGATGCGCAACACATGTCCAGCCTACATACATATCCATGACATGGAAGAAGCATGACATTGAAGGAGCATGGCATTTAGTGTTTGTAAAAGTACGTGTGAGGAGTGCAAAGATTACAGAAATTTAGAGAGACTGTACTGTAATAGGTCGAACGCGCGTATTCGGCTATCTTTAAATGTTAATATCTCGTTAACTATTGCGAGCATTGTAAAATGGTAGAGGACTTTTCGACTCAATTTAGTCCGCTCTACCTACTCAAGACGGGACCATAAGTTGGAGCCCTGTAATAGATAAGTATCCTTAGGTTTGTTCGCATCGCATGCCCCTTCCCATTTTCCTCTCTCCCCCTTCTCATTCGCTCTTGTTTTGTCGCCCGTTTTCGCGTTGTTTCTCGCGTTCGTTATCGGTTTCTCTCTTTCTTTCTTTCGCAATGTTTTCTTTCTTTCTTTTCTGTTTTTTGTAATTGGTTTTCTTATGTAATAACTAATAGCGAATTCAGTTGGATGCACAGTGGTGCATATTAAAACCGTCGTACACTGATTTAATCTAAGTGAAAATGAAATACTTTAATTTATAAAATATATATTTTATATAAAGAATATGCGAATTTTCTTCAGATCCATTCTTAGAATGATAACGTTTCATGAACTTTACACTTCAATAAATATTTTATCAATCAGCGCAATAAAATATATGAAGGATTTCATTGTCATTTTTTCTATTTACATTAAATACATCTTTATGTCAATTTGTATATAATGGCTTTAATATACATTGAGTGCGTCTAACCGAATTCGCTATGCATATATCATGGGAGCGATTCACTTTTCTTACTTTTTTGTGAGAATGTAATGTTTCAGTCACCGACAAACATTATAAAAATTGTTACAAATTGTTAGAATGCAAATTTTATTTTTTAAAAATTCAAGAAGTTTGCAATTGTCAACTGTTTCAGTGAAATTATCGAATGACTTACTTCATATTTTTTGTGATAGTATCTTTCCAACATTATTCACCTGAAGTTAGCTTAGATTTTTTTGAAATAAGCGTCAATGACAAAAAATTGGAAATAAAATATTTTCTGAAATTTCTGCGCTCGAATATAACTTAATTTGGTAAACTGTTTATAATTGACAATTATGAATTTCGAATTTTTTGAAATTACATTCTACATATTGATATTTAAAAATTTCAAGGAATGTTATTTGATGATTGGAACATCACTGATTTTTACTACATAAGCACTTTTAACATACATATACAATTTATTGATTCTATTTCTAAAATTTGTTTTTTTCAGAAAATACACTGAACAAAAAGGTTGCATAATAGCTACCAAAAGTATTAAAATATGGTTAACTAAATGTTAATGTGGTTAATACAACCAAACACATTTACAAATATTTATTGAATATTATCAATGGGTTTATCTAGGATTTACATTAAATATTTATAAAGATAAAATGTGGTTGTATTGACCAAAATATTTTGTTAATCATATATTTTAACCATATAACATACAATATTTTAAATTTGATAGCTATTACCAAATTATTTTTACAGTGTATCTGATATCTGAATATATTCCTTGAAATATAATACAATGTAGCTCAAGGTCTGTTTTCTAAGTAACTAAAAAAGTAAAACAGTCATAGTAAAAAATGATTGTTCCTTGAAAATTTGAAAGCAAAAAATTAATTTACCTATTGCACATGCTATTTCTATTTAAATTATATCTTACCATCTTATGTTTATGAAATTAAAAATACAGTAAAAATCAGTAAAAAGCAGAATTTGTATTTTAGAATATAAAAATGATACACAATACATATAAAACCTAAAATTTATTAAAAAATTGTTTATGAAATACTTTAAATTGAATTACATAATACATGTTTAAACTATTATAATGAGAATTTTTCTATTAAAAAAGCATAAACCTGTGATTGTTTTCTTAAAAGCATTTAAAAAGTAGAATTTCTGTTTTTGTAATTGAAGAGTCTTTATTATACTAGTTTGAATTTGTATTATCTAAATTCTAAATTTCAGTTTGAAATAATTTATTGATATAAAATTTTTATAAAATGAATATAATAAGAATAGAGCTACGAGCCAAGCAAGATCTTAACGCTATATTATTAAAAAACAGTTTATTGTAACAAACGTTTCGACTCGAATTGAGTCATTCTCAATGTTAACCTTGACACAATTTAAAATCAACTACTCATTTAAATGACAAAACATGTGATGTGATTTAGCCAGAAATTATAATGTATAAAATTCATCATTATGTATGTACCACTATAGTTGTGAGAATCGATATATGAACGTGAAAATGTACAATAGATATATTACAATGCTTGGTAGTCGTTAACGGTTATCTTATAGAGTAAACCTTAAAAAACGCAGTCGCAAAGGCTTAGAATTACATAGACTGATCAATGAATCAATTCTGAGTTCAATAACTGGTAACTGATAGTGAACTATTTAAGAGCAACATTTGACTATAGACAATTGAGATATCCTGATAACTAGAATTTAGCCTTTAGGAAAGTTCTAGTTATTATGATATTGCGCGCGCAGTCCTTATATGCATACGATTGGCTATCGGTGACGACTGCCTTGCCGCGCAAGCGCTGTACTGTTAACTGTTCTCTGTCCTGCGTTGTGAACTCCTGATTGGAGCTTCGTGTGGTCACTACGCCGCTATGCTGGCATGCGGTTTGGTACGGTGTACTCTTTTAATGTATTTATCTAGGTTGCACGTGCTCGATATTTTTGTGTGTATCTTAATAAATCAAGTGTATTTGTATATTGCCTTATATCGACCTTATTCCTCATATTAGAAGTGAGATATTTCTCTCACTTCTCTGGTTGCTTCTCTGGCCATTTTTTCACGCTCAAGTGATTTGTCTGACTCTACGTAACATTTGACGCAGTGCAATGGGACCGACGGGGAAAGTTTTATACTATGCAAAACATGAATAGAAAACAAGTATGCATAATTTATTGATTACGTTACGGCTGCCATCCGTGCTTTTTCCCTAGACATTGTCTTTTTTTTAATTAGTTTTTTTGTAATTATCTGGAAAACCTCCCGAACGTCCTACAAGTCTGTAAGAGGACAATGCCTAGCAAAAAAAAGGACGGAGATGACAATTCTAGGTTTACACGAGAAAATTATTTTGCAGCCTGACCTATATTTTAGTATTTTAGATCGGGTCAGCAAAAAACGAGGCCTAATGTAAAAAGAAGATAGAGGTTATCTACTAAGGAAGGAAAGAACTAATAGAGAATAGATTTTCCATGAAGAATATATGTAGGTACAGTACTCTGCCTATCTTTAACGACAATTATTTAAAAGGAAAAACAAATCTTTAGATAAGAAATACGTATTCCTTCGTTCTTTCATTTCATTAATCAAGAAGGGAAGAAACTAAGAGAATAGATTTGCAGTTAAGGATAAGCACAATATTCTGCCTATCATTAATGGAAAAAATTATTCAAAAACACATATTTAGATATGTTTTTCTATTTAAATTTCGCAATTTATTTAATAGCTTCTCAAAGACATATTTACAAATTAGAATTTAACTTTTCTGTCAATGCATGGATCGATATCCAGAAATATCCATTTTGAATTAAACATAAATTTTTTTTATTTTTATACGAATTTCGTTATGGTACTTCTGATTCCTATCTTTGAAACAACAAAGAACAATGTCACACAGATCTTTACTATTTGGCACTATATTTCTACTGTTTTCATTTTTATATTTTTAAGATGTGTGATTTTTTAATGTGTGAGTCATAATTCAAAACATTACTAAAAGTATAAAAATTTTAGATTATTCTATTATTATCTTTCTCTGAATTCTCTGAGTTTGATCTTAAACTTTAGAATAATTTTGTTATTAGTTTAAAAGTTATTTAATTTTTTGTTTTTCATGTAAAATCACATTTTATTTATAAATTTAATGAAGAAGTAGTATTATGAATTAAATTTTATTTTTTATATATATTTTACTAATAAAGTTTTAATAAATATTCATGCCAAAGTTAATTTGGATTTACACACACACCTACTCATTTACAACTTATTTACCTAAAATTACACTAAAATATGATAATTGCACAGCATGAGCCATTAAGAGCTAAATAATTTATCTTGTTTTTTGCATTTGGTTTCAAAACGTATTTAACGACAAAATCGATTTTAATTTTTTTTGACTGATATTGTTGATACAATTAAAATATCATTAATAGGAATCTAAAATTAAATATTGATTAATGTACGGTTGAGTGAACGTATCCGAATAGCTATTACCAATTTCTTACAAATATGAAAAACTGGAGTAACGTTTGGAAATTTTTTTATTCTTAATAAATAATAATCAGTTCAATAAAATACATAATCCAATCTGTTATTTAAATTAATGAGTTGCTGATAATCTATAATTTATCTCGAATTCCGTAGTTCATAATGTATCATTGTGTCAATGTATCAATCTTTTATCAATCTTTTTTCGTCGCCAAGGTTAGGTCAAGATTACATCGGTATTGCGTAATGCTAATGCTGTAACCTTCAAGCCTTGTAAAAAATATTTTATGAAAAATAATTTTATTGTAGTGTTTGGAAAAGCTTTTGATATCAGCTATTAGATTCTGGAATCAAAAATAGGATATGCCATTTAAAAAAATGTAACCTTGACCTGATCTTAGCGATGCCATCCAAGATTAGACTGACCAGATCAATGAATACACTATTTAAAACCCTACAACTTTTGTACGAAATATTTTTTTCGGAAATGCTTAGTTTTCGAGATATTTTACCGGTCTGGAACTTTTTACTCATCCTGTATATTTAATAAAATATAAAAGATTGATAGATTGATTTTCCGTTAAGGATACATTGACACAATGATACACTATGAACTATATTTTTATAATAATGCATGTTCTTAATAAATGTTGGACTTTACAGTTGATGCCATAATTGGCCAAAATCTATTTAAATATAAGATTTTCTCTGCTTATTGGTACAAAATTCATTATCTATTTTAACTTATTGAAAAAAATTTATTTACTCAATAAATTCATAATAGCATTATCGATACGTAACTGTTTATTGTCTGCATTTATATACGAAATATATACGAAATTCATTTGCCTTCCTCTTGATTTTTTCCTTATTTAAAAATCTCAAAAATAATCTATCGGACTTGAAATTGCGCAGCAAACTCCACTAATTGTGTTTATGTACAGTTTTGATTAGGGATATCTGGAAAGTATCCGAGATCCGGTATTATCCGGCACTTTTACTATCCGATCAGATAGCTGGATATTATTAGTATTTGGAAATATATCCGGTTGAATTTGATATTAAATTCTTGATTTTTTCCTATACAAATGTTCTAGAAACAAGTATGCATATTTATAATGCTGTAATATGTTATTGCAAAAATACAATCTTTTTCTCTATAGGTTTTTTCTCTATAGGTTTTTTTTTTAGAAGACACTTTCTACAAACCCGGTCAGATATTCAGAAAATGTCGGATATCCGACTCGAAGAAATCGCCTTCTCGAAGCGGATACCGGATATCCGATGTTATATTCTATCTGAATATCCGATAATTTTACGATCCAGTGCATCCCTAATTTTGATTTAACAATTGCTGTAGTTTATCTTCAAATTTTTGAGGTTTACTGGAACATTCAGTCACTCAAATCAATCTTTAGAAAAAAATCTTTAATATTTTTTACACGCTGTATAAGTTACCTTCACTTAGAATAGATCATCTCGCTGTATAAGTTACTCTCACTTAGATCATCTCGACTACTAAAAAATGTGATATCCTACGTATTTTATCACGTTCGCTACTATTTTTCTTTTTTTAGATATATCGTTCTGCCACATATCATATTATGAACACAAATGACATTTTAAAACGCAACGAGAAAATATTGAAATTAAAAATAAATTAAAAATAACGAATTAATTTACGCATGTAATGTAAAAAACTGTACTTTAATACTATAGTAGTGATAGATAATCGCGAAACGATAAAAGTGTTTAACAAAAAAAAAATTATGTATGTAATATGATCGGACGTAACATAAGTAAATGATTAATTCCGTCAGACTATAGTGACTGACGCTAATTGCCGTCTAACTGAACTGAAATCTTACATCCGTAAATCTATGTAGAACAGATCTTTGAATGATATAATCAATTAGTAAGCTAATGTACCAAGATATTACATTACACCATACAAATGCGGCATGTCCATTAAGAAACTGCAGGAAGATCTAAGAAAAGACACAATTATTCATTTGAGTAACTTTGTAAATTACGCAATTAGATTGAATTTGTAATACTTTGTGAGTTGTTTACCAATCAGTTGTTTATCAAGACATATTATACATATAATTATGTAATCAAATTTATATAATTATATGTCATATGAGGACAGAATGAAAATGAGAGAGAAAAAAAAGTGTCATTTATTATGAGCTATTCTGTTACAAGTTTTCTTAAGAAGTAAAGCAATACAATAAATTTCAGAGAAGATATAATTGGCAACAATAAAATATTGTTTTTTGAAGTTTATTTTCGAATATTTATTAATTAATGAATATTTCGCTAATGAAGCGTCAAATCTTTCACACTAGACAGGCATACATGGCTCTATACTCTACAAAATCAAGTTTTATAATGATATTTGTGAAGACTGCCTAGCAACAGTCAGTATAAAGAAAGATTAATATTACGACCTGTAGATGCCAAGCGTAAGAGGTCTATAAAGCTTTATTAACATACAACAAAAGAGAAGTTAAATACGTACTCAATATAACTTCAATAAAGTTTGAGATAGAAAGAGAGAGAGAGAGCGAGAGAGAGAGAGAGAGAGAGAGAGAGAGAGAGAGAGTGAGACAAAAGGAGAATTAATACTTATTTATTATACTTGTATAATTATATAAACGTATATCTTTATTAGTAAAAAGGAAAAAGGGCTACGAGCCTAAAACATAAATTGACAAACTGTATAAACAGTTAAAAAAAAAATTGAAATAAAACTATGTCATAAAATTAAAAACGTAAAATATAATTTGACAATCAGAAGGTGAACAAAACAAACGTTTCGATCCTTGTTGGATCATTTTCAATGTGACAAATAAATTAATGTGACAAATAAATTAACAATGGTAATTAACAATAGAGTTATAACGTAGATAAAAACATAAGAAATTAAGTAAAATTCGCATTCGGACACAAAATTAACTATAAAACTCGCTCCAAATTGAGAGGAAATCAAACAAACGATTATAGTTGACAAAAATGTGTTCCTCCGAACTGTGTGTGTGTATAAGGACGAACATGTTTCTTATGTGTGTGTCGAAATGATGTATTATCGATTAGGCAATGCAATTGGAATCGAAATTGATCATCTCTCTAAGAAGCTAAGATATAAAGTGTACATCTTTATTATATCTTTATATATCTTTATTACTTACTCATCACTGATAACTTATCATTTAATAATTTATACGTATCTTATTACAGATTTATATCTCATTTATGAAATTATAATTCTTAGAGTCTATTTTTTAATATAAAACAAATACTTTATTGATTCTTTATCGCTTTATTTTAGTTTCGGTTAAAATTATTAATAATAAATCTGTTATCACAAAATCTAAGCAAGTATCTGTGTATATATATTAGGTGTTGGAATTAATTCGTAGCGTTTTACAAGTGATGGGAAGTACTTTCATTAATGTATTTTTTAATGCTCATGTGAAATAAATAACATTCTTTCATTAAAAAACGCTACGAATTAATTCCAACACCTAATAAATATATATGTATATATATATTATATATATATACATATATATATGTATATATATATTTGTTCGTGTATGCTCAAATTTGTTAAAATTAAATATTAGGTGTAGTAAAAAGAAATCCATTATTTTTTCAATAGATGGCTTTAGTAATGTCTGTATCTCGCGAACGCGATTACTAAAGCCATCTATTGGAAAAATAATGGATTTCTTTTTACTACACCTAATATTATTGCAAGTGTGTTTATCTGAAGCATAGTCATATATCTGCTTGGATTAAATTTCTATTTATCTTACTTATTTATGAAATTGTGATGTAAATTAAAAAATTGACTGCGCGCACACACACACACACACACACACACACACACACACACGCACACGCACACGCACACGCACACGCACGCGCACACACGTAGAGTCAATATTTATAATTACATGATATAAGTATATAGTTATTTATTGTCTATTATACATATATTTCATAAAATTTTAGAAATTCATTACTGCAATTTGCAAATTGAAAAAATTTGTAGAATTCTATGAGAAGAAACTAAACAATTTTTATCTCTTGCAATTTTTTAATTTTGATGTAAATTAAAAAATTGCAAGAGATAAAAATTGTTTAGTTTCTTCTCATAGAATTCTACAAATTTTTTCAGAATTTTTTATCAACTTTTTAGTACTGCATTTTCTCATCTTTACCATGAGAAAATACGATATGAAAATATTCTTAAAAAATTCTTAGAGCTTTATGAAAGGAAATTAAACAATTTTTTTCTATTGCAATTTTTTTTTATGTTGATAGTATTTGAGTAAAAAATTATTGAAGACTAATTTTCGGCAATTTTTAGTAATTAATATCTTGTTAACTATTGCGAAAATTGCTAAATGGTAGAGGACTTTTCTTCTCAGTTTAGTCCATTCTGCTCCTATGCAAAAGATTTATGATTATTTTCCAAACACCCTGTTTGTGTATATAAACATACACAAATTAATTAACGAATTATCAACATTATACGCAGACTTCTTTAAAATATATCAAACTTGATAGAAAACATCATAATCTCTATCAATTTGCAAATCGCAGTAATGAATTTCTAAAATTTTATGAAATATATGTATAATAGACAATAAATAACTAAAATATATACTTATGTCATGTAATTATATAACATCATATTATATAAATTACATTTATTGAAAATTTGCAATGATTGACATGAATAATATATTGTTAGCTAAGTAATTAACAACGATAATTTTAAATTTTGCAAGTTCATATTTTTATTCAAATATAGTAAAGAGTCTGAAATCGTTATACATTGTAAAAGTAATATTTTCTTCTCTTTTAACAAATATGCTGTTACGAATGTATTATTTTCTATAAAATTCTTGAGAGAAGTATTCTTGAAAAAATATAAATATTAACTCTTTTGTGTATTTTCTTAGAAGTAAAAAATTAACTTTTCTTTTTTAACTAATCTTTTTAAAAGTGCATATTTTGTTAATACATATAATGAGTATAATAAAAAAATATTTTTGAAGCGGGATTATAAATTAGGGATCATAAACTCACTTACTAATTGCATAGACCTATTATATTTATGCCTGTTTAAATTGTATCAATTTGTTTCATTATATAATTGCAGACAAACATATCTATAAGCAATGCTTTACTAAAAATTATTAAAAGAAGTCACACTTATTTTAATAATTTTAAAAACTATTAAAAGAAGTAACAATTTACAAAACTTTTTTTTATTTTAAACCAGATAAGATAATCTTATATATTTTTAGTTACTGCAAAACATTGTTACTAGCTAATTTTCAACATTTAAATCCTTTATAATATGGTAAGATATTACTTAAAAAGTAAGATATTGAAATAAAAAATGCATTTTTAAAATAGGATGAATAATACATTTATGATTTCTAATTAGATTTTTAATACAATGTTAAAATTTTTTACACAAAAAAGTCAATTATTTAGTGAAAATCTGACATAGTAGTAAAATTTAGCTTGCGATATCACTTTTAGATTACAAAAATTTAACATCTTGTCTAGTTCAAAATAATTCTTAAATGTAAACTAGTGCAATTTCTCGAACATATCATTTCTATTTCCATAAAAAAGATAGTTTCCTAAACTAAGAAAATGTGCATTTATTAAAATGTACTGATAAATACATTACCGACAGCTTATCGGAAACATTATTGTACGTTCCGATAGCACACACGAATGACTAATGTCACGCTATTCTTCAGTCATCACCATTAACGAATAAACGATAGTAATGTTTTTGCTCTACGAATAGCAGAACTTTCAAGGATATTGAGGTACAAACAAATCTATATTATATATATAAGAGATTATATTAAAAAGAATTAAACTAAAAAGAGAAAAATTAACCTGAAAATCAGAACTGAACTCTTGAAAAAAGGAAAAAGAGGATTGTTGAAATGTTACAATTCGCTACAGTTATTCTTTTTAGGTTTCTGAGTATCTATGTATATAGATGCCAAGTTTAAGCATTACATTTTTAGTGATTGTGTAATGATCTATTTTCAATTTGTAACAGAAAAATTATAATTTCCTTGTGACTCTCGAAATACAGTAATGAAATTAAGACAAATGAGAATGTAATGCAATTGTTGGAGCGTGATTATTACAAATTATACTATTGTTTAATTCGTGCAGTATTTACTTGAATATGTATTTCAATACGAATATTTCGACTCTTTTTTTTTTTAGTCATCATCAGCGATACACAGTTCTTCAAATCTCTAGCACTTCCCTCATTCATGACCTTACTTCTAATCCATCAAAAATTAAAATTTAGTTTATATTAATATTAGATCATTTAAAAAATATCCACAGTTTTTTGTTCAATTTTTGAATGAAAAAACCGCGGATACTTTTTAAATGACTCAATAAATTAATAACAATATTAATAAATTAATTTTGTTTCGATTATCATATCGATATATCGATATTTTTTGATTTTATACAATAATCGAAACAAAATTATTAATATCGCTATTTAATTTAATATAATATAATAGTAATAAACAATATCGAGATACAATATCACACAACCACACAAATCATCAAAAAATTATGTATATTCCAGTATTATAAAAATTTCAAATATTTGATTGCGTTGCCAATATTGATGCAATTAGAAATTTTTAACATTGTAAGACGTATACAATATATTGCAAAAACTATGCACAATTGCTATTGAAATTATTATCATTATCTAAATAGATATAAAAATAAAAAATCCTCTTACATAAGTAACATAAATAAAGGCTTTAGATATAACAAATGTTAATTAAATAAAACGATATCCGAAAATCTAAATCATATAAATAAATTCCAATTATCTATTGATTTTACTGACGGCTATTATTGCAGATGTTAATCAATTAAAATAAGCGTATATATAATGCAGGACGTATCTATATATTTATAGTTTTGTGTATCACGAGTGTTTAATCGAAAAGTAAAACGTACTTTATTACTTTATTTGCAGATTAAGAAGAGTTTCTCGCAATAATTGAAAATGCTGCGCACGTTAATTTTGATTGCTGTCTTGATCACAGTGAAAGGTATGTGCAATGAAAAATAATATTTGGTATTATTTTAAATACATTTAAAAATGTTTTTGAAATCTTTCATGGCCAATGAAAAAAATTTCCGAGTAAAACAAATATTGGTAAATGTTATTTTCGGAGACCCAGTTCCAATGATCTTAATATGTTGTCAAGATCATGACTTTGAGTGACCTCCAACAGGTTTAATTGGCGGACGTTATTCGTTAAAAAAATTAACAAAAGAATTTTGAAAAAATAACGTCTTATTTCTGCATGTCTTCCACGCGACTCCCATTCCATTTCCTTCCCTCCTCCCTCCTCCATCTCCCCCCTGCTTAGAGACGCACGACTTCCACGCGAAGCAAAACACTTGGCCAAATAGGATGGAACTCGCTTCGCATGGAAAGTCGTGTGTTCCTAAGCAGGAAGGGAGGTGGGGTGGGAGTCGTTTCGCGTGGAAGTCGTGCGTCCCTAAACAATAATTCTTAAACTTCTTTTGTTATTACCTTATTAACGAATAACGTCCGTTAACTAAAACTTGTTGGAGATCACTTAGAGTCATGACCTTGACAACATACGTCAAAGTCAAGATCATCGGAGCTGGGTCCCCTAAAGTAAACATTTACCCAAACATTATAAATGTTATCAGTGTCATAGTTTTCATTACGTACATCTTTTTTTAAATTTCAATAAATACAATTTACTAATTACAAAATAATTATGTTCACTATTTCAAAAAATACATATGATATTGTTATAGAAAGAAAAATTGAAGAGATCTACTTATAAAAATTTTTTTTTTTTAGAAAATTATTACCTATTTATTATGTTATACATTACATGTTAATTCTGTACTAATTTTACACTTATGACGCATCACTTTACATAATTATTACATTATTATCTGTCAGTTATTTTTTTACGTTTTCGAACTCCTTATTTTAAAAGTAGTATGAGCTTAGTTTTGCAATGTCATGATTTGTCAAGTGTAAATTGCGGCGATATATTTCGGCAAAATTTTCGAAATTGTATGGCATTTATAATATATATTTAAAAAATAAACTTGAACTTGCGAATTTTGCATACAGCGTAGAGCAGATTTACTGAAATGAATTCAATTTCACGAAATAGTTTATAACGAGCAAAGTTTTTTATTCTGATATACATAGATAGATAGATAAATAGATAAATATCTTTATTTGTACAGCGCTCTAGGTAAAATACTTTTCAAATATACTTTTCAAATATACTTTTCAAATATACTTTTTAAATATACAAAGACATTACTACAGAAATAGTAATAGTTAATGCAGAAAATAAGAAAAATAATATTTTATTAATTAACAATTATACTTATT
This sequence comes from Acromyrmex echinatior, assembly GCF_024713525.1. Lineage (NCBI taxonomy): Eukaryota > Metazoa > Arthropoda > Insecta > Hymenoptera > Formicidae > Acromyrmex > Acromyrmex echinatior. The sequence goes on from NC_141870.1 coordinate 7,394,672, forward strand.
AATGAATAATTAAAATAATTAAATATATATTTATGTTAATTATTTATTAATAAGTATAATTATTAATTAATACGGTATTATTTTTCTTTGTGTGCGTGCGCGCGCGCTCATCTTGGCTTATCTTTAATTGAATCAGTGACACAGTAAGGTCCTATCGAGAAGCCGAATTATTCAATGCCACTTATCCTGATTGTAATCTAATTTTAAAATCACTGTTTCTGAAAAATCGATACAATTACAGATAAGTCAAGATGAGCGTGCGCGCACGCACGCACGCAAGAAATGTAACTCTTTCTTCTGAATAACAATATTCAAATAATCAAAGTTCAAATAATAGCTCTACGAAAAAAAATCATGGAGACCTTGGTCAGTATTGTTCTCGTCTAGAAAATTGATCCCTTTCAAATGACTCCAGATGCCATTTAAGATTTTCAGGCCTCCTTTTCCCTTCTCCCCTTGGGAATGTTAAGGTGAGTATTTTTGAGGTTCAGTGATAGATTTTACGATCCCATTGTATCCCTGTAAATTTCAATCCTATATCTCACACCGTTCAGAAATTATTCAGGTGGCCCGGGACTTTTGGCGGACACTGTACAGGGTGGGCCATCTATTGGTACGTTTTTGAATTTCGTCGTATGGCAACACCGAACGAGCTACAGACCCGAAATTTTGACAGTTTATTAGTCATACCGTCCGCGGCACGAAACAACATGTTTTCTCTTGAAGAGCGTTTTGAAATTTTAAAAACTTATTTTCAAAGTCAGTGCTGTGTCGCCGAAACTGTACGAATTTTGAAAAGAAATATGGGTCGTGATAGAGCACCCACCGAAGGAGCTATACGCAAATTGGTGAGGAAAGTTCGTGAGAAAGGGATGTTAGTGGATGACATTATATTACGACTGTTTTGAGTGAAATTGGCGCCGAGGTAGTCCAAAATGTCATTAATAATTGGGGTGACCGAATGGCATACTGTAAGGCCAGTAGAGGGAGCCACATGAACGAAATCGTTTTTCATTCTTGACGCGGATACTTTTAGCTTCACAACAAAAAAAAAATTAATAAAAAATATCAATGTATGCTCATTTGATCGCATTTTTAAAAACGTACCAATAGATGGCCCACCCTGTATATATACAAAGAAAAGTGAAACCATTTCCAATCCAAAATCAGAACACACGAAATTAATACGGTTATAAAGATAGTTGCACAGTTTAGTCTTGGAATACATAAAAAAGAAAGAGAGGAAGAGGGAGATGGGGGGAGGGAAGAGAGAGAGTGACGTTTGATACTTCTTCTATCAAAGCTTCGATATTTTTAAAAAGACTTCTACAATGTGTTAATTAAAAAAGCATACATGGCAATTTAAGTGTTGAAACATATAATTGAATGTTTTTCTTTCCATTACAGGAGACGAATGTATACCACGTTCATTCGGGAACAATTCTATAGTATGCGTCTGTAACTCGACGTATTGCGATACAGTAAGCAAGCAAAAATTACAACAGAACCAGCTTTTATGGTACACATCCACTCAAGATGGCAAAAGAATGCAATCGTCCATTATGAATTTCTCCGCCAAAAATGAATCTGAAATCGATCTGGTTCTCACAGTGGATATTAATCAGAAATTTCAAAAGATACAAGGATTTGGCGGAGCAATGACCGACGCCGCTGCACTCAACATTAAAAGTCTTAGTAATAACACTCAACAAATACTACTTGAGTACGTTATTGGCATTATTAATTAAAAGTACAGAGCGATAACATTAATCGAAAAAAAAATAAGACCGAGGAACGGAATAAAGCTCTAGACAATGCGAGGCAACAGCGACAAGAACAGTATAGTATAGAAATAAGAACAGTATAGAAACAAGCGATACATAATTGTCGCTTCCCGTCTATAATGCTGCGGAAAAAATAAAAAAAAGTTAACCAATCTGATCGCTGATAGACTGCAGTATTAGGCTAAGGCTCTTAGTGAAAATTTTTTGGGAATTTTTCTTTGCGCTACCCTCCCCCCCCCCCCCAATTTGGTTCCATTTTATAAAAAATAATCTGTAAAATTTCAGCTCAATAGAATAAAGAGAAAGGATGCCCCTGAGACTTTAAAAATAAAAAAATCATAAAATTACGGAAAAAATCAAGTTTATTTGTTTATCTTGTGAAATATTAATTATATACAAAAAGTATTATACAAAAAGTTGTAGATCCACTAAAATTGCGCGTATTATTGACTACTTGTTTTTCTCATACAATTAACGATTTCTGAGAAAAATGTGAAATATAAATTAATTCCTAAAGACTCCTTAATGTTACAAAATGGTTGGATACAACAGGACAATAGAAATCAAGCTCAGTAATTCTTGTGCAAACCAAAGGGTTAACAAAATAACGGATTAATTATTAATAATTAATCCGCTTACATGGTTCGACTCACTTTTGAGTCATCCTCAAAGACAGTATGATATTGTAATTATAAAAAAAGCTTTTTCTTACAAACTAATTCATTTCAGTGAGCCACTTCCATTAACTATTAATGGAAACTATAATAGAAAAACTCTAATAACAATCTAAAATGTATTAAAATTATTAAAAGGTAAACTTTTTGAAAACAAAAACCATTTATTGTAAAACAATAGAAGATAACTCATTAAAACAAAAATTCACCATATCGCAAACACTTAAATTCTTTAGTCAAAAACTAGTCTTTGACCATTCAGCAAATCAGTGTCAATTATGTTGAAATAACTTTTAAAACATCTAAAACATTAATCGCAAATAAAAAGAAAAAAGAAGGGAAAAACTCTGATATTAATTATAGTCCAGACGGACATCAAAACCAAAACTGAATTTTTAATAATTTAATTTTAATGTAACGAAGAATACACTGACTTAGCTGGCAATAACAACGCTCCAATATTTACAGTTGGAAAGTAGGCCTTGGGAAGCCCCTCCAAGTCTGTCTCCTAATGTGTAACATTTCTGACACCAATCTCTTTCCGTACTGAGGTTCCTCATCCAAAATGAAAATAGTCAATGCTTTGGATCACGAAACACAATCATCAAATGAAAATGAGAAGCGAATACAAATACAAATCGATAAAATCTCAGAAATTATTAACAATGGAATTGAACAATTCGTTTCCAAAACTAGAGGATTTTTCGAAAAATTTAACTTGAATGATGAATTTCTTAAGACAAAACCGTTAACTTAATAATAAAAATAAAAGTAAAAATAAAAGTAAAAGTTGTCTAAAAGATCTGGAATTAATAATAAATAAATTGAAAGTTGTAAATGATTCGGCTGAGAGAGGAATCAAGCTTATGGAAAATTATAATAAATAATTTACGAAAGACGAGCCACAGAAACAGTATTATGCTTCAGATTGTAAATGATTATCGCCGAAAGTTTCCAGGTTATAAAAAGAGATTTTATATTAGCATCAAGATTTTGTAGAAAAAAGAAATGATTTTCACATTTTTCTCGGAAATCGTTAGTCGTACGAGAAAAACAAGTAGTCGATAATACGCGTAATTTTAATGGATCTACAACTTTTGTATAATACTTTTTTGCATATAATTAATATTTCACAAGATAAATAAAATTGATTTTTTTCTGTGATTTTATAATTTTTTCGATTTTCGAAGATCCCAGAAGCACCCTTTTCCTTTATTCAATGAAGCTGAAATTTTACCCTTTTTTTTCCCCCCCCCCCCATAAAAAATGAAATCAAACGGAAGGATAGCGAAAAAATTCAAACTTTGAAAATAAGCCCATCCTACTGCAGTATACTCTTGCATCTGCTCCAAGATTATAGCGTACATAAACAGAATGGAAAATCTGAACGCTGATTATAGGCTATAAGGCGATAGACATAGAACTCTAACTTCACAGAAATTTATCGGTATTGTCTTATTCTATGTTCCTATATGCAGTGACATATGCATTCCCGAATGTAGCTAAATTATTCTTAAAATATTCATAAAAAGTTCCTAAAATTCCCAAACGATTATTATATTCCAAGAGTATTCTACAATATTTCGAAATATTTATAGAATGTAAAAGCAACATTCAAATATTCAATTTGTATATCGTGTATACATTGATTATTGATTATATATATTGATTAAAAATTCCATTTATATAACGTTACATATTCTAAGAATGTTCCATATATGTTTCGCAACAATTTTTCCAGAAATTCCAGATCGAGTCATCCCTAAGGCCTGAATCAGTTTCAATTTAAGGTTAAGGTGAAAGTATGAAGTGTATTTTTCAAAGAAAAATTTTGTTTGAAACTGATTCAAGCCTCAGGGACGATCGTATCTGGAATTTCTATAAAATTTATAGTCGAAATTCTGCGCTTCTTATATTCTTTCCCAGATGATCCTTATTAACGAGTAAATACTCTCCGCAGCAATCCTATGTCGGTGGAAATGTTTACTGCTCGCAATTTTCGTGATATATACAAAGAATATTCGTACAATATTCTGAACATTTCATCGACATTTTTGTATATTCTATGACGATTCTTTCACTGAAATTGCCAGAATATTCGGCACATTAGGAATCGAACTTTCTATTAATATTTATTATTAGCTAGGTGGATTCCTCTGTTTCTATCATTATCGTTACTTCTATCACTGTTATTTCGCATTGTGTTTAGGGCTTAAATCTTACGAAGGGAGGCTATAAATTGTTTCTCACCAATTTTTTCTATGAAATTTGATGAGCATGTTAAGTGTTCTTTTCTGATGTGATAATCTTTAATATTTATTCTTCTGCGCTGTTCTTTTTGAAACACAAATGATTATTATCTTAGTGAGAAATAATAATGGAATCAATGTTGATTCGACATCGTAAATCATCAAATCGACGTCGATTCGACATTGTTATTTCTCACACAGCACAGTATACTATACCATACATCATATGATTATGTCATGACGATAAAAATAGGTTGAAATTTTCCATATGTCTCTTACGTCATAAATATTAGGTATAGTAAAAAGAAATCCATTATTTTTTCAATAGATGGCTGTAGTAATCTGTATCTCGTCTACGCTTGATACAGATAAAGCCACCTGTTGGAAAAATAATGGATTTCTTTTTACTACACTTAATATTATTAAATCATTCGTATTAATTAAGGACGATTTGGCGCTGTAAACGATGCGCAATATTCTATTATAATAATTTTAAAACTTTAATTATTTAGGATTACAAAAATTTTCAAAAAATTATTACATAACTTTCCTATACGTTTCGATTATTTTAACTATCTTCAGCAGATATACTTAAAAATTACTGCAGAAACAATATAATGCTTATGTAATATTGTTAACGTCTATGTAACTTTGTAGTGTTGATTATTCAGCGCAGATGCTTAAAAAAAACTATCAGAAATGAAATAATGCTTATACAATATTGTTACATGTCTATGTAGCTTTGCAATGTTAATTATATTTCTGGTTCAGTAGTGTACAAACTTTATAGAGATGCAGAAAATGGCTATGCTGTTCGACTAAGTTACCCGGCTCATTGGAAACATTTCTCGGAAACATTTTCTATCTGTACAGATTTTATTTATTAAATAACGTTGAACAGCAAACTAAAAAAAAATTTTTCTTTTTTCTGCTCATTGCCTGTGAACTACTACAATGATAAAATATCTGAATAGAATCGTCAGTTATTAAAATATTTAAAGAAATTTACTCGTCAGTTATCTTACAAGATCAGACATACAATGAGCAAAAATATTTCACGTGACAAAGAGTAGGACCATAGATCAACAATGACAAATGGAAATGACAATAAAAATAATATAAAGGCTGATTTAGATTTTGTTCAGAATGTCAATGTAAGTGCGATATAAACCTTCGGTGTCGTTTTGCAAATTGAGATCATTAGATTGTTGTTTAATATGTATCATTTCAGATATAATACGTTTGTTATAATAACTCTCAACGTCTAACACATTGTTGAATTAAATTCATAACTGTGATGCAACCTGTGTTCTGTGATAACCGAGTGAGAGAGAGTATTCTATGTGTTTTTGATGTTCATATACTCTAGTTTTTAGTTTTTTCTCTGTTTATCCCACATAGCATGCATCGCAATCCTTACAATCCTTGATTTTATATACAACGTTTCTCTTTTGTAAATTTGACAACGAATCTTTATGTACTCTGATGAATCTACTTAATTTGTTAAAAAATGAAATTCTATTTACACTATTATTGATAATGTTCATGAATCTTTCGGAAATGCCCTGTACGTATGGAATGCTGAATCATTAATTTTTTTATTGTCACATTGTCAGGTTTTTTATTCATTTTTATTTGCAGACTAGTTTTTTTTATAAGATATTCTATTCTATTTTTCATCGTTTTCATGATAAATTCCATGGAATAATCATTTTCTGTTAATATATTAACAAAAAATATGAAATTCATATTTTTTTCATGAAATTCCGGATGCGAAAGAAAAAATGTCCACCAGATCTAAAATTGTTCCCTTTTTTGAGACGTCGGATGTTGAGAGTAAAAATTCAGAAATCTTCCTGAAAATGTTAATTTCTGATATCAATCAAATTTAATTCTGCCTTCATCTATCATAACAGTAGTGTCTAAAAAATTTATTTTATCACTCTCCTCTTCCAAAGTGAACTGTAGTCTTGTATGATATGCATTGAAAATATCTAATATATTGTTAATTTCAGTTGAGGAGATGTATAGAAGGATGTTATCTATAATAAAATTGTATCCTGAAATTTATACTGCTTAACAATCGAATCTCCAACTCTTGCATGTTGCATGACTAAGTCCGTTGCCACTAGGGATAAAGGGGATCCCACTGAAGATCCAAATTTTTGTTTGCAGAATTGATCACCAAAAGAAAAAAACGTCGAATCTAAAATTCATTCTTATTGCCTCTAAAAATCTTTTTTAGGAATATTGCTGTAGTTTCATCTCTTGTCAATAGTCGCTATGACTAAAGCAAAAGGAATGTTGGAGAATAAAGACATGTCTAATGAGACTGAAACATAATCTGGGTCGATTCTGGTGTCTTTTAATTTGTTGACCAATTTGAAACTGTTAACAAAATTCGAATACTTCTAACGATCAATTCATGTAAAAATGTGACTAGGTTGTACAATGGACTATCTATTGATGAAATAATGACACGAAAAGGAAATCATCCTTATGTACTTTAAGTAACGCGTATGCTCTTGGTAATAAACCGTTACTGCAATGTAATTTTTGTATGTACTCTGAGATATATAGTCTGATTTTTTCCATCTCAAGTAACTTTTTCAATTTGTTTGTAATTATGTTCGTTGGAGTTTTGATCGATTCTCAGATATGTTTTGGCATCTTGTAACATTTCTTTAACTTTATTAATGTACTTGTTTTTGTCTAACGCTACAGTTATATTACATTTATCAGCCATTGTAAATATAATATTCTAGTTCTCTTACAAATTTTTTTGTTTTATAAGTTAACTTAATAAGTTTAAATTATATACTTCAGAGAACGTATAAAAAATTACATTGCAGTGATGGTTTATTACCAAGAGCATATGCGTTACCTAAAGTACATACATAACGATTGCCCTTTTCGTATCATTATTTCATCAATAGATAATCCATTGTACAACCTAGCCACTTTTTTACATGAATTGATCGTCAGGAGTATTCCGAAAGTTTCGAGTTTTGTTATAATAATAATTTTGTTATAATAATAACTTTGAGTTATGATGCGTGAAAGTTACAGTATCGCTGATATTAGTATTATCCAAGGTGTCCAATCAACGGCTAAAACTTTTTGAATGCTGTTCGGGATCATGTCTTGGATTTCACTTATCAAAATCAAAGCCAAGGAGGTTATCTCATTTTTATTTTTACGTAAAAATGAATTTTTAGTGTAAAAATAAAAATAAGAGGAATAATCTCCTTTGATCTTAATGTTATCCAAGACATTATCTCGGACAACATTCAAAAAGTTTTAGCTGTTGGTCGGACATCTTGAATGCTAATGCCAGCGGTGCTGTAACTTTCAAATCTTATAACTCGAAAAGTACGTAATTAAAAATGACTTTATTACAGTGTTTTGAAAAGTTTTTAATACTAGCTGTTAGATTCTGCCATCAAAAATAGGGTGTTCCATAAAAAAAAATCGATGTGATCTTGATCTGACCTTGACAATGCCTCCCAAGGTCAAATCAATGGTACCCTCTCCGAACCATACAACTTTTGTTTGAAATATTTTCCGTATCTATCATAGTTTTCGAGAAATTTAATGCATTATTTAAAATAGAACATCCACATATTTGCTGAATGATTAACATTGCAAACAATACAAAAAGATAAATATAATAAGATTTGTTTTTAAAAAAAATGTCAGATTAACAACGCTGCATTTTTCTCAATTTGCGAGTGACTTAGGCATTATGGACATATGAGCTAATTATACAATACTTGTATCATTCTTACTGAGGAGGACTCCAAAGAGAGTCGAAACGTTCAAAATGAAGAAGATATCAATCCAATATCTGAGTATTGGTTGTTCACTAAATAATTGCGCCGTTTATCGTTGCTGCCTCTCATTAGCCTATTATATCTTTTTAAAATTCGAGAGTCCTAATATAATTATTGTTATTGTAACATTGCAAAGTTACATAGATATTAACATTGCATAAACATTATATTGTTTCTACGGAAATTTTGAAGTATATCTGCTGAGGATGACTAAAATAGATAGCTGAAACGTACGGTGTAATCCTGAATTATTAGTTTTAAAATTATAATAGAATATTGCGCATCGTTTACAGTGCCGACTCCAAATTGTCCCTTGAATAATACAATTTTGATTGAAGAATAATGAGTCCCAAAAACTAATCAATTTATTTATATAGTTTTAATTATAGTTTATATTAATATTATTAAAATTTATTCTGCCCTATATTTTTTCTGTTATATAAAGCCAATTAAATTTCTTAAAACACGATAAAGAAAACAAAAAACGATCAAATTTGGATGTTTCAAATAATACATTATATATTCTTATATTAAATTAATTTATTTCAGATATGACAGAGCTGAAAAACTTTCAGTTTCAACACAATCATTCTGAAACGCTAATAAACTCTCCTAAATTAGAATAGACAGAAAGAAAATAAGAAACTTATTGCGGAAAATATTATCTCAGCCAGGATCCTGTAATTTTCCACAATAAGTTTCTTACTTTCTTTCTGTCTATTCTAATTTAGGGGAGTTTATTAGCGTTTCAGAATGATTGTGTTGAAACCGAAAATGTTTCAGCTCTCAGTCATATCTGAAATAAATTAATTTAATATAAGAATATATAATGTATTATTTGAAACATCAAAATTTGATTGTTTTTGGTTTTTTTCGTATTTATATGTATTCACATATACGATCGTGCTTAAAATTCTTAAATTCTCTTCTACTATTAATATTTCTTAAAACGATTTCTGAGAACAATTCAAGTAATATAATTAATATACGAAATTCAATTAAAATTCAATTAAAATATGAATCCCAATTAGAATTAGTAAGAAAATTCTAATAGACTTCTAATAAAAAATAAGCAAAAGCTTTTTCCAATTATTAATCATATATGTATATACATTAATTAATAAATATAATTCTATAAGTAGTTACAGAATAATTTTTCAAGTAGAGCATATTAATTCTATTCTTGGTAATAACGGAATTTCATTATCTCATCAGCTGATAGAATAGAAACGAATTAAAAGCATAAATTAAGATTCTTTAGTAAAAGATAAATACTTCTTATGTTATATTATCGAGCAGTGCATTAATTGTTAAAATTTGAAACATAGCAATTCTTTGGATAAAATGATTTATCAATATATCAGTTCTTATAAAATTGTCATAAATTTATCTAACTGGATTTCATCCGTTTCGATGATAACCTCTCATATATAGTTATTTCTAGGTCGTATTTTGGTTCCAAGGGTATCGGATACACATTTACTCGTATACCTATCGCAGGTACCGATTTCTCAATGAGACCATATACATACGACGACGTACCCGATGATCTTATGTTAAGTCATTTCGGACTTGTGGAGGAAGATGATTACAAAATCAAATATCTACATAATATCAAAAAAATTATGTCTAATCCAGATGAATTTAGAATCTTAACGACTGCATGGAGCGCGCCTGCGTGGATGAAAAGTTCTAAAAGTATAACTTGGGGTAAAGAAATATTAGATGAGACAATATCCTGCATTAACCAGGAAAAAATTTACACCGGAAAGCTTTAAAGTGTTTATTATACGACTAAAATATTGAATTTAAAAAATTTACGAAAATTTATACTTTATTAAAATTTTGAAAAGATTAATTACTTATAGACAAAAGTCTATTATAATATTATATATGTATATATGTATATACGTAAAACAGGCAGAGATAGAGTAAATGATACAGAAACTGATTAATTTAAAATCAAAACTTTACATTTTGTTTCTAAAGTATTTTTTAACGATAATTTTAGCAAATATCGCTTTAATGTTTAAATGCATAAAATTTTTCGGTGTTTTATTTCGTAAAAATAGTATCAAAATGTACAATCAATTGAAATAATTTTAAAAATATTTTTCAACAGTTAAGAAACGCTAAAAAAGATATTAGCTTTGAGTCAGTCATATTTAGAAAGCAAATAGTAGTATTTATTAATAAAATCTTTATTTATTAACAAAAGCACTAAACATAAGGATCTGCAGTCATTTTAGATTATTGTTATCAAGTATCCAAGAACGCAAAGATTTACATACATTATATGTATACGTATTGAATAGTGAAAAAAATCAAGTTTTCGTTTTATAAATTAATAGTGAAAAAATTAAGAGTTTCATTCAACTTAATAAGAACAGGATTCATATTTGTATGAATGAAACGATATAGCATAAATTATAAATAAACTCTACAATTTAATTTTTAATTCTTTTTTAAATCCAAAACAAAAGATAATAACTGATCTATTTTATTTCGCGGTCTGTCTTACTTCATTCTCTGTAAATATTTTGATAACATTTCTCTTTAAAAAAAATCTTTACAACAATATCATTAATGTTATCAATGTTACAAAAAAAAGACGTTTTTATTTCCAAAATAAATTTAATTTAATTCAATATTTTCGTCTCTCTCTCTCTCTCTCTCTCTCTCACTCTCTCTTTCACTCAAATTATTTGTAGAAGCTATTATATTTTGCTTTATATTATTATTTATAGATACCCAAACAACAAAAAGTCCAAAATTGTGACATAAGATATCCTTAAGTCATCTTTTAGACGCAAAAAAACATCTTATGATCTGAGATACTTTTAGATACTTTTTGTTGTCTAAATAAGTACTAAGTGCTAGAATAATTAAATATGAGATATTGTAATATATGATATTCTCGATAGGTATTTTAAAATCTGAATATTATCAACTTTACGCTGATTATATCGTAAAGTTCTTTGACGCATATAAGGAACGTGGTATAAATATATGGGGCATAACACCTGGCAATGAACCATTAAATGGATTTATACCATTCTTCACTTTCAATTCCATGGGTTGGACGCCTAACACTTCTGCGGTTTGGACCGTGAAACATTTAGCTCCGACTTTGACTAATGCTGGATATAATCCTCTCTACATAGCGATGGACGATCAACGCTTCGAAATCCCGTGGTTTACCGAGTTGATGTTTGAGTATCCAAAAACTAAAGAACTGTTCTCTGGCACTGCGGTCCATTGGTACGCTGATGAAATATTTTCACCGATTAGACTGTCTCAATTGCATGATAAATATCCAGACAAGTTTATACTGATGTCCGAAGCATGCACCGGTATGTATAATTAATTATATAGAACATAGATCATACTATAATAATTAAAAATATACTTCTGCGCATGCGAATCTTTCTTTAAAAAATCTACAAAAAAAAATTCGTGAAATTTTCGTCTCATATAGGTAGCAGTCCCTTTAACAAAGAAAAAGTAATATTAGGATCATGGAAACGAGGACAAAAATATGCCTTAAATATAATCGAGGTTTGTATACGTATTTAATATTATTTGATAATATTAATCTATTCCAAACGCGTTTATTTAGTTTTTAATTTTATCTGCCTAATATAAAGAACATTTCCAATTTAATTACGAAATAAGAATTACGTTTAATTATAAATGTATGACAAAAAAACTTTTGAAGGCACTGAAGTTTAATCAGAAAAGTATATATTATTTGGTTAATCCGTTTTATGGTATTAAGAAATTTTATTACAGCATGAGATATTTTCATTATATAAAAGATAAAAGTAATATAAATCATATATGTAATAAAAGTACTTTGAATTATGTATAATATTAATAAGATTTACAAATTATATTTCTAGAATTTATCACATTGGATGGTTGGATGGATAGATTGGAATATGGCACTCGATGAGTATGGAGCACCAAACTGGGCAAAAAATTATGTGGATTCACCAATCATCGTAATGCCGCAAACAGACGAATTCTACAAGCAGCCTATGTTTTACGCAATTTCTCACTTCAGCCAATTTGTGCCGCGTAATTCTTACAGGATTTTATCTACGGGTCTTGAAGACAATCCAAACATTAAAACAATAGCGTTTTTGACGCCCGAAAATTGTATTACTGTCGTGGCTGTTAACAAGTTAGTAGAAAATATTTTATACCGTCACATTAATTATTTATAGCAGTCATATTATGACTGCTTTCCAGCAAGGACACAATCAGATACTGTGTAACATAGTGAATCGTTTCATCTTTGTTTAACGTAGAACAAACAACAAAGATATAATGATTCACTGTGTTACACTGTGTCTGATTAGATCCTTGCTAGAAAGCACTCTATATATGTAACAAAATTTTTCAAGAAAATGTATGACAATCTTTTTTATATTTTTTTATTTATTAATTTTTTAATTTTTTAAATCTTTTTTACTTATTTTACTTTATTTTAAATTACTATAATTATTTTTTAATAATTTAATAGATTTTAATCTTAAAATATTGGGTCATTTAAAAAGTATCCGCGGTTTTTTAATTCAAAAATTGAACAAAAAACTGCGGATATTTTTTAAATGACCTAATATATAATTTGGAATTTTTGTTTGCAGAGCTTACACTCCTTCCACTATAACAATAAAAAATAAGAATAAAAATAACGTAGTAAATGTATGCTTACCTGCCAAGTCTTTCAATACATTGTTGTATTTGGCGCAAGAATAATGTAGAAAAGTCAAAATCATAAAACTTTAACATTGTTCCACACATTGTATGAACTTTTCACAAAGGAATAAAGATTATATGTTGTTAATATTATGAAGTATATTGTATGGTATTGTATACATTACAATAAAAATTAATAATTGTCTTTTATACAATCGCTATTATATTTAATTCAATATAATAATTATTTGTATTTCTAATTATGGATAATATGTTTTTGCCCATCGTCCTCTATTTCTCTTTTTGGGATTTGCTCGTAAACGTCTTGGTATATAAGCCGGTTGATGATCATCTAATGTACGTTTGTACATTTTAATGCCAAATTCCCAAGGTTCTCGTTTCTTATCCATTGGACGGGTTTTATGTCTAATAATATAGATTTTTTGCCAATCATATATTTCCGGTATTCGTCTAAAAAAAGATATAACAAATTAATAAATATAAATATAATTACCTTTTACTATATATCAATTAACATTAAAAATATAGTAAAAAGGGTATAATTATTATTAAAATATAATTATTAAAATAACTTTAATGTTATTTTACCTGTGCCTCGGCCTGTTAGCCACTAGATGCTTATACTGTTTTTCGAGCCAATTTCTTCTTTCATCATGTTCTATGTCTGCTATTACTTTCACGGATTTTCCTAAATATGGTTTTAAATTTACGCCTACTCTTTCTTCGGGAATATTCATGTAAAACTTAATTAAAGTTTTGAGAACTTCTTCATTTAAACCATGAACTTTATCATTTTCTATTTTATCAAATAATTTTATTGGTTCTGTAATCCAACATATGTTGCGCTTTAAATTTTCATCCGCGTATTCAGAATGCACTAAAGTAGTATTAAGTTGATAAACGAAAAATGACCACCATTGTCCATTTGTTATAATCGTCTGAGTAGTTAATGGATACGTAATATCATTAAAAGTAGAGAAACCTGAAATTTTACAGATGTGTAAAACTCGAAATTCAAATTAATATCTAAACTATAACTTTAATACGTCATTATTTTATACGTACAGAGTCTTATTACTATTTATTAATTATAACTTTAAACTATAAAAGTACCTTGATAACAGGCTTGTGACAATAACCAGCTGTAAGATGCTAATACAGCCTGTATTGTGAGTGCTGCAGATGTATCATTATATTTTTCTGGCCTTGTTTGCAAGTACGTGCAATTATGATATGATAAAAATCCGAATTCATTTTCATCGCCAGGCCAAAATCCAGGTATATTAGTTAAATGTTTTTTTTCAAGAGTATAAGTTAATACCTTGGGATTCAATTTGAATGTAGGTACTTCCAAAGCTGAATTTTCACAATCGCTTAAGGGAATGATCTGTCGCAGAGGATGCTTATGTCTCAAATGTACGACAGGTTGACCAAAATATTGAACAGGCAAATTTACTGAGTCATCAACAAATTCCTTCAGAAATTTAACAGATTTTCTGAAATTCCTTACAAAATTAGGGGGGTTTAAACCACCCATAAACCAAGATGCTTCTAATCTTGGTTCAAAATCAACTTCGGTATGTAATAAATGTGGATTTTCAGAGGTAAGGTGTATCAGCATTGTTCTATTAATTCTGTGAATTAATGCTTTAGATATAATTTTTTCCATGTTTATTTTCCTGTCTGAAGCCTTAATGTTTTCATCCAATGGAAATTTATCTGCTTTTATTTCATGCTCTCTTCTGCAATATTATAATTATTATATATTAAAAAGAAAAATTTTCAAATATTAAAATAAGACATATATATTAATTAACAGTGAATAATCAGATAATTAATTATAGTTTATAGTTTATATATTACATTATGAAGAAAAGAATATTCAATTCATAGAAATATCTACCTTCTGATGCAATATTCAAAAATTATGTTATCCTCTATGTCACTCTTGATTGATTGTACTATTCTATCTAATTGTTCGGTAGAAATTACAGTATTATAATATGCTGGTAGACCAAATTCCTTGACAATATGTGTTCTTGTAAAATATTGCGCATGTGACAAAGAATTATATGGTATAACATGTTCCTTTAGGATTAGTGACTTCCAGCCATAATAACGTGGCATATTAATCTTGAATAGCTTCTCCTCTACAGTTTCTAAGCTCTTGATTTTCTCATGCCAAGCTTGTCTTTTCCTTTTGCACTTGGCTTTAAAGCTTATATTTTCAATGGATGGATATATCGGTTCTACATCTTTGGTTTCACTTTTAACTTCGCTGATAGCTGATATACTATATTTTTTCTGTTTACCATACTTGATTACCGTATTAAACAATAGTTTCTGTCGAATATGAGCAAACATATTTCTAAGCAGAAACAACAAGACTTTTCAAAACTATTTAGTGTTTCCACGTTTTTTAACACATATACATCTAGAAGTAACAACTCAAATTTTATATATTGCCCAATTAGCCGACTTAAATATTGTGAACTAATTCATGATCATTTTGATTCAAAAAATATTCTACAGAGAAATATGGATATTGATTAACTGTAGTATTTATAATGCGTATTTACATACATCAATCATCAGTTCGTACAGGTTATGTTATAACTTGGAATTGTACACTTTAAATATCAGTTCCACTTCTTAATTTATCATATGATGTAAAAAATAATGGTAAAATAGTCGACATTGATTAACAATGACTTCAAAAAAATCCTCTTTTTTGTAGCTTTAGCCTCGAAATACTGCAATTGTCAAAAAATTAAAGTGCCATTTCATATAGCAAGTTTCGCTGGCGAAAATCCCCACTCCGTTCGAGCGAAAATCCCCACTCCGTTCGAGTGAAAATGCATAGTGAGCGAAGCTTCGCTCATAGTTCAACATTGGCCTAGTTTCCACGAGGATTTAAACCAAATCAGAATGTAAGAACCAACCAACTACAGTTGAGCATTCTCCTGTCGTTCGACTGTAACAGGAGAATACTCGACTGTAGGTGGAAACTCGGTGGAAACCAGACCACTACTGTCGAACTATGAGCGAAGGAACGCAGCGAAGCTTAACCTGCTATCTCTGCTTTCCTTAATATTAGGTCATCTAAAAAGTATCCGCGGTACTTTGTCACTAGATAAACCATCAACACACATCTAGTGACAAAAAACCGCGGATACTTTTTAGATGACCCAATATTATTATTATTATTATTATATTATTATTATTATTACTATATTATTACTTATATTATTCAAAATAATATAAATATTATGAAAATGAAGATCTTCTAATTCTAATGTCGGAATTGATGCAAAGTAAAAACTGCGCTGTCATTGCAATTTTCGAAGATAGGCGCTATCTTAATACTTTTTTTTAGTATATTGCCGTTTTTATTTTCCATATATAATGTAACAGCAGCTGCTGCAGCTATATGTCGTCTTTTAATCTCTAGTTCTACAATTAAAATTGTACGTTTAAACTGTAATTTAGGTATTCGTTATTTACAATATATCTCTTTGTCTGCAGTAGTCTTTTTTATCGCAATAATATGTTTTCAACAATTTGATACAAATAAAATGTATTAACTATCAAACGACCCGGTAAAAAATTTTTCATACACGAATATATGTATATAAATATGTATAAACATATATATAAACATGTAAATAAATATTCATAAATATATACATATATCTAATTATATATGAAATGTGTTTATAAATGTCCATACATGTTTCTTTTTTTTGTAAAATTACTTTTTAGTGTAACAAAATTAATAATAATAATAATAATAAGATATGAAGAATAATCAAAAGGATAATTTTCGCATTATTTGTTTTAGAAGAAATCAAGTTTGGACAAATATAAAAAACTGATATAATCACATGTAACATTATACATAATTATGTATAAATAATTTTTTTTGCATTTCTCTAAACTTGATTTGTTCTAAAACAAACAACGCGAAAATTGTTTTTTTAATTATTTTTGACATTTTTTCATTATTAAATTATTTTTCTTATATTAAACAGTAATTTTATAAAAGAGAGAAGAATATATAAATATATATGGACATATTTCATATATAATTATTAGGTGTTGGAATTAATTCGTAGCGTTTTACAAGTGATGGGAAGTACTTTCATTAATATATTTTTTAATGCTCATGTGAAATAAATAACATTCTTTCATTAAAAAACGCTACGAATTAATTCCAACACCTAATATATGTGTATTTATACATATTTATATAGGATTACATAGGATTACATACAAAATGACAGCCAAATATTTTGTGCTGATAGAGCGGATTAAATATTAATTCAAAAAGTCCTTTATGATTTTATTTGCAATTTTCAGAATAGTTACAATATTAATTACTAAAGATTACAAGATATTAATTACCAAAAATCGTCGAATATTAATTTTCTGTGCTGTAGTTTTTTATGTTCTTTGTTTTCTATAATAATTATTAATTTTCAATCATTTTTTACTGAAGTACTATCACCTTTAGAACAATAGCAAGACAAAAATTGTTTATTTTCTTTTCATAGAGCTCTAAGAATTTTTCAGAATTTTTTATTAACTTTTCAGTACTGCATTTTCTTATTGGTAACTATTTTTAACGACATAACATAAAAAAATGTACTAAGAAATTCTGAAAAAATTCTCAAAACTCTTTGAGAAGAGAATGAACAATTTTTGTCGCTTGCTGTTTTTCTAAAAGTTGACAGTACTTAAGTAAAAAATTTTTAGAAGATTGCCAATATTTGGCGATTTTTAGTGTTAGGTGTACAAATAAGTTTTAAAGAGTTTTTAATGAAATTTAATATTTATTTATTTAGAAACGAAAACACACTTAATTATCAAAATAATCTCCATCATTATCTATGACCTTTAGCCATCTTTCGGGCAGCTGCGAATTCCAGAAGCGAAGAAGGTTTCGATGCGATAAAATTATCCACTCATTTTCGCACTTCTTCAAATGCTCGAAAGATTGTGCACCAGACAAAGCGTTTTGCATTGACCAGAATAAATGATAATCAGAAGGGGCTATGTCTGGGCTATACGGGTGCGGCAGAATTTCCCAACCAAGAGCTAGCAACATTTCCTTTACAGGTTTACCAACATGAGGCCTACCTGTCATGAAGCAATTTCACAGGACGTTTTCCTTTGCCAGTAAATGGACGATTTCGTTCGATTTCTTGATTTAAACGGATCAATTATTGATTGTAGCGATCATTGTTAACCGTTTCATTCGGATGGAACAGTTCATAATATAGTACACCCTTCATGTCCCACCACAGATGCATAGCATAACTTTGCTGCTGTGGATGTTGCGTTTTGGCGTTGAGGTAGTGGTTGTTCTGGATCCACATAATGTTTTCTCTTTTTAGGATTATCGTAAAAAATCCACTTTTCATGATTTTCCACAAGAAAGATTTTCTATGCTGTTTATTGTACAGATTCAAACATTTCTCAAGATGATCATTTTTGTTTTTTTCACTTAATGCATGCGATACCCACTTTCCTTCCTCAAAATCTTTCCCATCTGCCGTAAACGAATTGAAATATCTTATTGAGTTACTCCAAGTTGCTATGCAAGTTCGTTTTGTGTTTGACATGAGTTTTGATCTTGCAATTCATTGTTTGTAACCTTCTGAGGAGCACCACTACGTTCTCTATCGCTAACATCAAAATCATCCTCTTTAAATCGCCTAAACCAAAACTCACACGTACTTTTGAATACAACATTGACTCCAAGAACAGAACATATTGATTCACATGCTTTAGCAGCGCTTTTTCCTTGATGAAATTCGTATCGAATACAGTATCGAATAAATTGCTTGTCGCTCGCCATTTTAAAACCATTTAATTTTAAGGTTAAGTTTTCAATTTTGTTAAGTCAATTATGTTTTTTAATAGTACACATTAAGCGCCACTACATATCAAAAGAGCGCGAAAATATTTGAATTCTAAGTTTAAATTATACGTTACATAAAAAACGTTTTAAAACTTATTTGTATACCTAATAACTAATATCTTGTTAAATTATTACGAAAATTGCGAAATGGTAGAAGAAAATAACAGTAATAGAAAGGTCAATTTAAGAGCAAAAAATTAGGTCAAAAATGTAAAACGGTTTATTATAGACTCATTTAGTTAAAAAATAATATATAAGAAACGTTTCGACTTTATTTATTAGTCTTCCTCAGTCCATTAAAAAAAATAAATAAAAGAATATTTAAAATGATAGAGGACCTTTCGACTCAGTTTAGGCCAATCTATCAGTACACGAAATATTTGACTTATTCTAGAACACTCTGTATATTCACATTTTTACTCAAACTTTTTTATTCAAATTCAAAACTTTCGAAACCTTCTTCATTCACGGGGCAGTAGTGAGAATATCGCCAGTGACGCTTCGTTCCATGAAAAAGATACGGGGTTTCAGCAAAAAGCGTTTCAACGCTGGTTTTGTTTTCGACGAAGTGGAGAAGGAGGGGTCTTCGCCAGCGAAACTTACTGCATGAAAATTGACATGACACCTTTAGGCGTTTACAGCATCGCGTTGACTGTACCTATTGAAACATGGGCTCGAACAGAGAGAAACCTGAGAAAGCCCATGGCGGCCTTTTTCGTGTAATAGACGAAAGCCACCGTAGCAGCACCAACATCATTTTTTAAATAATTAAAAAAAAAATTTTTTTAATTAAAATGAAACAAAAAAAGTTTAAAAAAAATTAGAATTAAAAATATAATGTAAAAAATATTAAATAAAAACATTTTCAAAGAAAAACATTTTTTTAATTGAAAGCGTAAATTAAAAAAAATTAAAATTAAAAAAGGAATTTTAAAATATTTAAAGAAAAAAATTTAAAAAAAGCTTAAAAATCTGTTTTTTTCCCCAAACTCCCAACTGCTACCAGAAATTAGTTTTAATATAGACGGAAATTTTACAAAAAAAAAAAGAAATTTAAGAATTAAAATTTTAAAAAGAAATTTTTAAAAATTTTTAAAAATTTTAAATTAAAAATGTATATAATTAAAAATAAAATAAAGAAATATAATTTCAAAAACTCAAAAACGAAAACTTATGAAGACAAGCAACTTAAAAAGTGAAAAATTTTTTTTAAATAAAAATTAAAAATAAAAAATTAAATTCTTTAAAATATAAAATGTTTTTGAGACATAGAAATTCATATACATACACATACATATGTGTTGCTTTTAAAAGTATGAAATAGAACAAGCAAAAATAAAAATTAGAAATTAAATATTATAATAAATAAAAACATTTTAAAGGCAAAAAAGAGTTTTTTAAATTGGAAACTTAAAAAAGATACAAATAATATTAATTATAAAGATTTAATGGCATCTCCTGATTGCTTTTTAATAATTTTAAATTAATGTAGCATAAATTGAAAAATATTTTTTTACACTTTATCTTTTGTTGCATGTGCACGCTTTTGTACCTTCCTTTTCTCTGTTATATACGCGTCCATAATGTTTATGGTTTATTATATTAAATCTTTATAATTAATATTATTTGAATCTTTTTTAAGCTTTCAAAAGCTTTTAAATTTTAAAAGAACTATTTTTTGCCTTTAAAATGTGTTTATTTAATATTTAATTTTTAAAATGGTTGGATATAATAGAATAATACGAGTCAAACACGGTAATTCTTGTGCAAACTAATACGGATAACAAAACAACTTTAATAATAATTAATTCGCATACATGTTTCGGCTCATTTTTGAGCCATCCTGAGACAATATGATATTGTAATTACGAAAAAATTTTTTACTAATTCATTTCAGTAGCCCACCTCCATCTGTTAACGGAAACTATAATATAAAAACGAACTCTAATAACAATCTAAAATGTATTAAAATTATTAAAAGGTAAATTTGTTAGAAGCAAAAAAAAACGATTTATTGTAAAATAATAGAAGGTAGCTTACTAAATAAAAAATTCACCATATTGCAAACACTTGAGTCAAAAACGGTTGAGTCAAAAATCAGTCTTTGACCATTCAACGAATCAGTGTAAATTATGTTAAAATTAATGAATAACTTTTAATACACCTAAAATGTTAATAGTAAAGAAAAAGAAAAAAGAAGGGAAAAAACTGATATAAATTGTAGTCCAGGCGAATATCAAAACAAAAACTGAATTTTTTATAATTTTATTTTTTTTTATTTTTTTTATATTTTATTTAATCTTAATGTGACAAAGAATGTATACTGATTAGCTGGCAATAACAACGCTCCGATATTTATAGTCTGTCTACAAATGGAAAGTAGGCCTTGAGAAGCCACTCCAAGTCTATCTAGGTATATAGGTCTATATAGGTTGAGACCACGTGTTTGTCTCCTGATGTGTAGCATCTCTGATACCAATCTCTTTCTGTATTAGGGTTCCTCATCCAAAATTGCAATATTTTCCCAATCGAACTCGTCGTCCTTTTCCAATTGGTGGTCAGTTATGACCGAATGTATAGTTGTATTCCACCGAATATAATTCCTGTGCTCAGCTATTCTCGTCTTCAGTTGTCTTCCTGTTTGTCCAACATAGCTCGCATCACAATCTTTGCAACAGATCTTGTACACTACATTAGATTTCTTTTCGTGGAAGGGGGGGAAGGGGTACCTTATGTATCTTGTTGAATTTCACGCAATTTATTAATAGTAAAATGATATTTTAATATCCTCGATGTTTAATCTATTGAATTTCTCATGAAAACATTGGAACATAATGAACAGTAAATCAAGAAGCCGCCGCGATATTATCCTGTTTTTTTCTTTTAAAATTAATAATATTTTTTAATTGTTCATTAATACTATCAAAAATGAAATCTAACGAATAATCATTCTCCAACAAAATTTTAATTTGAAAATTTTTTAATTTTTTTATTTCATACTTTTAAAAGCTACATATGTGTATGTATATGTGAATTTCTATTCTCGTGCAAAAATATTTTTATGTTTTAAAGATAATTTTTTATTTTTAATTTTCATTTTTAAAAAATTTTTTATTTTTTGAGTTACTTGTCTTATTAGTTTCCATTTTTGAATTTTAAAATTATATTTTTTTAATTTTACTTTTAATTATATATATTTTTTATTAAAAAAATTTTTTTATTTAAATTTGTTTTTTAAGATTTCCGTCTATATTGTAATTAACTTTTGATAGCAGTCGAGAGTATATTTTAAAAAAGAAAACAGTTTTTTAAGCTTTTTCTATGTTTCTTCTTTAAATTTTGAAAAATTCTTTTTTTATTTTAATTTTTTTTTATTCTGAACTCAACTTATGATCAGAGAAACATATGAGAGAGGACGGCCCAAAAACTAAGGCACTATAATATGAGTATTCGCATCCGTCATTTTTAGTCCTTTTCTCATTCTCTTTATATTAATATTAAAAAACGAGTATAAGAAAAATTGTATATCGAAAAATTCTGTAAGACAATAGAGAGAGTTAAGGAAACTCGTTTCCTTAACTTCCTTGTTAACGTCCTTGTTTCCTTTCTTCAAGGAGGGAGGGATGTCACGAGTGCTAATTGCACAAGTAACAATTACGCCACGAACGTGCAAGAAATATAAACGATTAAATAAATAATTGTCAAAACCAATTTATTAAATATACTCAAAGTTACTTTTAAATAATTAATATAAAAGACCTTGAGCGAATATAAACTGTAAATTTAAGAAATGCGGACTCAGAAGTTGTGCGGAAGCTGTCCTCGTTCAATACGCGGAACGCTGACGGACCAGCACGGAACGCTCAAGGATGACCCAAAAAATATAGAATATAAGCGCGACTGCGGACGCAGTCTTTGGTCAAAAATTTAAATGAAACTTACTTTGCCTGTCGTTTAAACATAAGTATAGTAGTCTCTACCGTGACGCGAATAGTGCTAAGAAGAATTGTAATAAAATAAACATTAGTGTTGAGTGTAAAGCTAAATATTTTTAAAAAACTACAAGGTTGTCTGATCTCATCTTCCGCAGTCCTTTGTGAATCCGCGAACCATGCCGTGAAAAAGCGACACAATAAATACATAATTATGACAACGTACATTTCGATAATAACTTTCCACAATATCCGTGAGATACTATTGTAAAATGCATTTTTTTTGTTTTTAATGTGGTTTTCCCCAGCCTATTCTACAAAAACAAGAATCAAATACTCTAATGTGGCTTGGCAGGAAAGCAAAATTATATATCGTATTATACAAAAGGAATGAACGATTGGCGTAGCAAGGAGAGTGCGGGGGATGCGGTTCATCCCGGGCGCGGTGTTGACAAGAGCGCCAATCAGTGTTACAAATTCTGATGGCAGTACGCCATCAACAGGCCACTTGCCAAGTTGTCAGGCTGATTGGTGGCGCTGATCGCGTCCATAGACTAACAACAAAGAGAGAGTTCTAGATAATAGAGAGGCGTCAGGTGAGAAAATGATCTGATTGGTTAGCTAAATCATGTGTTCAGCGTCATTTTCTTTTACACTATGGTGGAGTTAGGTTGCGGTCAAAGTTTCACTATAAATGCTTTGAAACGTTTGATCGATTAGAAGAAAGAATTTTACGAATTGATTACTCAAAAACCGCTTTAAAACATTTGTACATCACGTTGACTGTATTATTTACTGTAGAATTTAGTTTTCAAGAGGAGCCTAACCTTACTTCGACATTTTGACATATATGTAATACAGGTAATACTACATATATGCATACACATATTTCTGGTTGGTCTTGATTGCTTCACGATCAATGAAAATGGCGGCGATAATCGATAATTTCGATTATCGATCGCACTTGACGCCTCTCTATTATCTAGAACTCTAAAAGAGGCTAATATTATATTTATCGTACGACAAGGCATTTTTTTCAAGCCTATTGATTGGCTGTAAGAAAGAGAAGTTGTCAGATCTCTCTATCCTATGGCCAATCAATGAATTTAAAATAGTTACGGATTTCAGGGGCGTTCAGGGGGTCGATTGTGTATCTTGAAATGAGATGAAAAATTATTGACCAATTAAGTTATGAATATTTTAGTAAATTTGTTCACTTTTGTAATTTTCACCTCATTTCGAGGTACACAATCGACCCCCAGACGGACCAGTGAATGCTCGCTACTATTGGATGATCTAAAAGAATACACCAATAGCAGCGAGCGTTCACGTTATACGCTCCGCAACAGTTGAGTTTGCTGAATGCAACCAATAAGTTTATAGTGCTATCAGCGGTTCCATATTTGCAACACTGGCGCCAATTCAACAATAATATTGAAATATTGAGTCATCTAAAAAGTATCCGCGGTTTTTTGTCACTAGATGTGTGTTGATGGTCATATATCTAGTGATAAAGTACCGCGGATACTTTTTAGATGATACCCAATAGAAGATTTTTTATTACGAAAGACAAAAATGACAACAAATTATCTTGAACGAAAGCTAAAAGAGGAGAAATTAAATCAA
This sequence comes from Acromyrmex echinatior, assembly GCF_024713525.1. Taxonomy (NCBI): domain Eukaryota; kingdom Metazoa; phylum Arthropoda; class Insecta; order Hymenoptera; family Formicidae; genus Acromyrmex; species Acromyrmex echinatior. The sequence goes on from NC_141870.1 coordinate 7,419,418, forward strand.
TCAAACTGAAATCGTTAGCCGATATATTTAATATCATTCTATTATTGATACGTCATTTAAATGTATTCTCCAGGTTTATTCCACTAAAAAAAAGTACAAATAGATGACCAGATGTATGATGCGGTAAAGTAAAATTTTATATTACATTCTGTGGCATAAAAACGTGATCAGTAACTCTTTGAACCTGAATGTATCATAAAAATAATAAAGTAATATTTTAAAAGTACATTACATTTAGTAAAATGCATTAAGTTATTAATATGATGTTCAATCACCATTATTAAGAAAATACAATATTATGTAGGAAGGAAAATATTTTCATGACAATTTGCTGGAAGGTATGGTCGCAGCATGTTTCTTATACTATGACACTTTTGAGATACACGTCCACGCGTGAGCAGTTCGGCCGTCAAGCGTCGAGCGATTGTGAAGGAAAAGTAGGCAGCATTTCAGAAATCAGCTCGAAATGCGCAACTAATTTCGAGCACATTGAAGTATACGTATATAATTTTTGAAATTTTATAAAAAGTATATTTGGAGTAATATGTTTATTAATAAAATTTAATAAATAAAATGTTATTTATTAAATAAAAATTAAAAAAGGAAAAAGCAGAATCGAACATAAGATCTCCAATATTCTGATCTTGCACCCAACGCCCGAGACCACGCGTTCTTGCAGATCATCTCGACGAACGCGATACATATAGTGTATGGAAAGTCGTAAACTATTGTATATCTCATCAATGTTTACGTTTTGAAATCATTTTTGCATTTGCATTTTTGCTACGTTAATGAGAAAGATATATGATTAATATAATTTAATAAAAAGAAAATGAAAGAATTTTAATTCGACAAAAATTGGAAATTTTCACATCTGCTGGAGTATTGAATATTAGTCCAAGAAACCGAAGTCTGTCAAAAAAAAAACGGAGAACTGGCAACCGTGTTCGTGATTTAAAATTCTTTCAATTTTTGTTATTTCGATAGAGTGAGACAGAGAAAAAACAAACGGATAGAAGCTCCGATTGTAATCCGATTGTGAGTTTCCGCGCGGACACGCCGAACTGGGCCCGCTAGCAAAACAATGAGTCATCTGTCTCTGTCCTTCTCTCTGTGGTCGCTTGTTTCTAGCGACCGAAAATATTTTCTCGACGATCTCGACCGCTTGGCGTGTATCATAAGAAGGAAAGAGACATTCTAGACAATACTTAATTTTTATTAAATTATATTAATCCTTTGCCCTATGATTTAAGTTACGATGGCGCGTGCCATAATTAACAGCCTGGAACATATTGTTTATGTTTGGCTCGATTTCTTTACCACGAGTCTCACATGATATTAGTGAAAGAGTTAATCATATACCTTTCTCATTAATATATAATAGCAAAAATGATTTCAAAACGTGATAGTTAACGAGATATAGTTTACGATTTTCCGTGTATTTTATGTACCACGTTCATAGAGGCGGTTTGTAAAAACTCAGCGTGGTCTCGGGCGATAGGTGTGAGAATGTTGAGGATCCTATGTTCAATCCTGCTTTATCCTTTTTTTTTTAATTTTTTTTTTAAATAAATAACGTTATTAATGACAACATATTACTCCAAATATATTTTTATAAAATTATAGAAATTATATGTGTACTTTAGTGTGCTCAGAACTAGTTACACATTTCGAGCCAATTTCTGAGGTGCTGCCTATTTTTCCTTTACAACCGCTCAACAGTCGACGGCTGAACCGCTGGATCGCGTGCGGACATGCATCTCAGGAGCGTCACAGTATAAGAAACATGCTGCTATCATACCTTCCAACATGAAAATTATCATCGATAATTATAGCATCGATGGGTCACGCACTTGCTGAGCAGCGCTTTGGTTCGTACGAAGATATGAAAAAATGGCTTGATGAATGGTTTAAGGGAAAAGGGGAAGATTTTTACTGGCGTGGTATCCACAAATTATCCGAAAGATGGGAAAAATGTATAAGTAGCGATGGAGCATACTTTGAATAAATTACTTTTTATCATTCTTCCGAATTTAACGTGTTTTTTTTTGAAAAAAAATCCGCATTTCATACTTGTACACCTGGTATGATAAATTAGAGACACATTATACGAGCACTTGAAACTTTAGGCGTGACAACAGAAATGTGCGCAGCAATGTTGCTTCCTTTAGTAGAATCCTCACTGCCTGAAGAGACTTTACGTACATGGCAACGAACAAGGATTCAATTAATTCCTCATTCTGACGCGTCTGTTACTGTTGTAATTATTACTGCAAAAGATCGTCTTACTAGTCTAATGACTTTTCTAGGAAGAGAAGTCGAGAGCGAGGAACGTATTCAAATGGCAAAAACATGCTTCGAGAGCAACGATTTCCAGATGACAAAGGACAAAAATAAAAGGAAATCAAAGAGTGAACGAGATCCAGAGATAGCGACAGCGTCTAGCTTACTATCGGCGAAAGAAGCAAAGCCACAGCAATGTATATTTTATGGAGCTAATCATGACAGCTTGAGTTGTGGAACGGCCAGAAGTATGGACTTAGAGAAGAGAATCCAAGCTGTAAAAGACAAGCAGGGCTGTTTCAATTGTCTAAAAGTAGGGCATAACTATAAAAGATGCCGTAACAAAATAAAATGCCCTTGGTGCAGCAAAGGACATTGCCTGCTGATGTGTAGAAACTTGTCGAGCAAGGATGAGACCAAGCAAGCGGATGAGAAGAAACCGAAAGAACCAGCTTTTCACGAGGGAAACAGTTGTCTCGCTAATGTCTCTTCAAATACAAAAATGTTTCTGTCTTCTACACTAAAAGTCAAGATGCGAGGTCCAAAAGGCTTGGTGAAGGTTCGTGCCGTCATAGATACTGGCTCGCATAGATCTTATGTTTTGGAAAAAGTAGCCAGAGAGCTTGGATACGAGACTGAGAGCGAACAGACGATGGTACACTTGTTGTTTGGAGGAACTAAAACCAAACCTCAGAGACACAAAACTTGTCGGATCTACATCGGCAACTTAGATGGAACATATAAATGCGACTTCGTAGCTTTGTAACAAAACATTATCTGCCAGGACGTCCCTTGTAATATCGATGATACTTGGATGGATATACTTGAGAAAAAAAACATACGCTTGAGCGACACCGGTGAATGTCAAGAATCCATTTCACTATTGATTGGAGCTGATGTTGCTGGCAAAGTATTCACAGGAAAAGTCCTACAGATAAATCAAGGAATAACAGCTTTAGAAACTAAGCTTGGATGGACAATCTTGGGTAGGAACATAGACAATGACAGTGGCACCGATACTACGTTGACGATTATGTCGATGTTCACTCAAGAAGCCAACATATCAGATTTATGGAGACTCGATGTCTTGGGCATCACGGATCCTATTGAGAGTGTTACTAAAGAGGCACGTCAAGCTGAAATAAAGACCTCATTTCAAGAGACAACGAAAATCGACAACGAAGGTCGATACGAAGTTCTTCTGCCGTGGAAAGAGAATCATCCATCTCTACGAGATAATCGAGACGTAGCCGAGAAGAGACTAAAAGGCGTCACAAAGAGATTGCGACAAGAAGATTTATTCGACGACTATCAGGCTGTCTTTGATAATTGGCTCGAAGAAGCGATTATTGAAAGGGTACCTGTACTTGAAGTCGACCAAGAAAGCTACTATCTTCCACACAGACCTGTAGTCAAGAAAGAAGGAAGTACGAAGATACGCCCTGTTTTCGATGCGTCAGCAAAAGTCAAGGAATCGCCTTCGCTTAACCAATGTTTGGAGACTGGACCCAATCTTATAGAGTTTATTCCAGCATTGCTACATCGATTTTGAGAGAGGAAGATAGGGGTAACAGCTGATATCGCGAAAGCCTTCTTACAAATCAGCGTCTCTCCGTCGGACAGAGATGTTTTGAGATTCCTGTGGTGGAACGTTGACGGAGAAATAGAGATTTATCGACATCGTCGAGTTGTTTTCGGATTGACAAGCAGCTCATTCCTTTTAGGGGCGGCGATTGAATTGCATATTAATAGAGCCTTAAACTCTACCATTTTGCCATATAAGAAAGCAGTTTATGAGAAACTGGCAAAATCCTTTTATGTCGATGACTGTGTTACTAGTGTCAATTCTTATTCTGATTTTGAAGTTTTCAGGAGAGAAGCCTGTTCCCTTTTGACTCAAGCCAGATTTGATTTAAGAGATTGGAAATACACTGGCAAGGATCCTGAGAGTCAATCAATGGTGCTTGGACTTATATGGGACACCAAGAGGGATATTTTAATGTTACCGGAATTTCCTGCACCGACGATCACGGAGAAAATAACGAAGAGAGTCATTTGTCACAAGTACAGAAAGTTTATGACCCTCTCGGATTCGTCTGTCCCGTATTGTTAAAACCAAAATTACTATTGCAAGATCTGTGGAATAAAAACGTGGATTGGGACACGGAAATAAACGACGACATTAAACATGAATTTCTTAAATGGGTTCAACAACTAGGTCTTCTACGCATATTGAAGTTTCCACGATGGATTTTTGGAGAGGAGAGAGGTCCCGACTCACTGTCCTTTCATGTTTTTGTCGACGCCAGTAAAGACGCATATGCGGCGGCAATCTTCGTACGAGTTGAATCAAGCACAGGAGTCGAGATACATCTCGTAGAAGCTAAATCTAGAATAGCACCCAAAGAGAAGGAGACCATACCTCGCCTTGAATTACTAGCAGCCTCCATTAGAGCTAGGATGATGCGATCTTTCATAAAGGCTATGGATTATCAAGATATCAAGACCTATTTCTGGAGCGACTCGATGATCATTCTAACATGGATTCGACAAACAAGACAATGGGCAGTCTTTGTATGGAATCGTGTTCTGGAAATAAGGAGCCTTACGGATATTAAATCTTGGAGATATGTCCCTGGAGTGATGAACCCAGCAGATTTACCCTCACGAGGTTGTGATGCTAAGAAATTCCTTGAACTGAAATGGTGGGAGGAAGCGGAGTAGTTGAAACTACCTCCCAAAGAGTGGCCCAAGGAGGAGGGAGAAATTGACGAGAACATAGTTAACTTAGAGTTACGCAAGACTCCCGGACGATGCAAAGAGAGAATATTCCCTGAGACTACTATTGAAGAAATCGCTATGCTAACCTCCGTAGAACAAGCGAGTGAAGAGACAGTCCCCTGGTATTTGCAGAGATTTTCGATGTATTCCAAAATTCTGTGTACTATCGCGTGGATATTAAGATTTGTGAATAATTGTCGAAAAATTCAAGTAAACAAAACTCAAGAGTTAACTGCCAAAGAAATTACTAAAGCAGAATTGCGTCTCTGTAGACTGGCACAGAAAGAATCATTCCTGGGAAGTAACGATTCACGATTACGAAGCTTAAATGTTTTCGAGAATAATGGACTAATACGCACAAAGACAATGATCTCCAATCGTCAAGTCACTTTTTCTTTCAGATGTCCCGTGGTGTTGGACTCAGCTCATTTATTGACGTTGAAGATCATCTTTCATATTCATCTGAAACTTAATCATGCTGGTATTGACATTGTGATGAATAGTTTACGCGAAAAGTTTTGGGTCCTGCAATGTCGTCGTACGGTACGCTCAGTCATAAGAAAATGCGTCGTTTGTCGTCGGAAATGTTATGCATCGAAAACAATGAAAGCACCACCTGGATTGTTACCTGAAGACAGAGTGAAAGATGCCGCAGCGTTTGAAGTGATAGGTATCGATTACGCTGGACCACTCTTTTTGAGCGGTGGACAAAAGGCATACATCTGTTTATTTACTTGTGCAGTCCACTTGGAGTTGGTTACATCTCTATCAACAGAGGAATTTCTGGAGGCCTTCAGAAGATTTATTGCACGTCGAGGAAGACCTACTGTAGTATATAGCGACAATGGGAAAAATTTTGTAGGGGCCAGGAATCTACTACAGAAGATTAATTGGCGGAAAGTTTCCCAATATTGTGCACTCAATGAGATAACATGGCATTTTAATCCACCTTCAGCTGCCTGGTGGGGAGGATGGTGGGAGCGACTTATCCGCCTCCTTAAAGATCTATTGAAGAGGACATTAAAGAGAACTTCGTTGAGCTACGAAGAAATGAACACAATTTTATGCGATTGTGAATTTTATGCGAGGCTACTATGAATTCAAGACCCCTTACCTACTTGACAGAGGAAAATACTGAAATCACAGCGCTGACTCCAGCGATGTTCAGTGACATTCGAGAAAATGGTGTTCCTGATTTGAATCAAGTTTACAAGTCCCACTTTGCAAAGAGGATACGCTATCGTCAAAGATTGAAAGAAGAGTTCAGAAAACGTTTCCGTATACAGTACTTGGGCCAGTTATCTAGACGAACTAAACCCAGCAATAGTTCCGCGTCCGTGGCTGTCGGGGACGTCGTGCTTATTGAAAACAATTTACAAAAGCGATTAGACTGGCCGCTCGCCGTCATTAGAGAAGTCTATCCCGGAAAAGATGGTTACGTGCGGATGGTAAAACTGAAAACGAGCAAAGGTGAACTGGTTCGACCCATTCAAAAACTAATTCCCTTGGAAGTTGAACACTCCAGTCCTGAAGCTGATAACTTTATCGAGTCTACCACTACGACGTCAGAGACTACTAAGGGAAAAGCAGCTAATACTCTCGAAGAGTCTGTAGCTGTCCCTAAAGAGGAACCGAAATCGTTGGAAGAAACGAGCTTAAAGACCCGAAGGGGTCGTATCATCAAGAAATCGGATCGGTTCAAATATTAGAAAATGTTTGTCATTTTATTTTCGTTTTCATTTTTTTTAGATAGGTTGAGTTGCTCCTACCAAGAAGTCACAACTCAAGGTGGGAGAGATGTTGGAAACGCGCCCTCAGTACCGTTGACATAGAGGGCGAGACGCGTGTTACCGGCCGAGGAGTGACTTTGAGGAAGATGCCGGAAGTAGTCGCGTGTGAACGGAAGAAGACGAGATCGGATCGCGAGTAGAGAGAGTGCTCGCCATTATTATATTCCCGCCATTATAGCCGTTCGCCTCTTTTACTGCCATTGTTACTACGTTTAATCCGAGTCGTATGCTCTCACTGTTTTATAATAAAGTAGCGTGTTCGTGTAAAATAAGAAGAAGTGTCTAATATTATTGAGAACCTTACGATCCCAAAACTGCGGCTGCAACAAATACTAAAAAAATCATAATTAAACTGACTTCATACAATATAAATATATAAAGTCTGAAAAATCCCCCGAACCGCCCCCATTAATGAGTATAAAGAATTAGAAAATTATCCCATAAATATAAATGTATAATCTATAATAGTAAAATAATAATCAAAACTAATAATGAATAATTTATTATAAATAATAAATATTAGTAATATACTCATATATTAACCAATTTATTATCATTATCATAAATAAAATAATAGGACAAATATAATATACAATATATAATAATTTGATTTATAAACAATAAAAACCTCTTTACTTAATAGCATCTCTAAAAAAGAAACAACTTAATAGCATCTCTAAAAGGCTGTAATAATCTCCTCAATCCTACTTTATTGGGCTCCATACGCTCTTGAATACATTCCAAAATTTTACGCTCTAAAAGAATCAAAAAAGCTACTCTCACTAATACATAAATTTCTAAAATAATTAATCTACCCAATTTATTAAGATATAATTCATATACTTTAAAATTATTACTTATATAGCATATATTTATATATTTAATATTAAATTCTAAATTTAATGCACTATTTTGCCAAAGTAATAATAAATAAAAAAAAACTTAATCTAATAATTATTTTTCTTTCCTCTTCTCTATTATTATCAATTAAAATTTATTATTAATTCTTATTTATTTTTTAATGATATACTAAAATACAATATTTTTTTAAAATTTAAAATTCATAAATATAGTCCTTTCGTACAAATTATTTATAACCTAATTATAGATAGAAATTGATCTGGCTCACCGATTAAATCATGTAAGATTCCAAAAGTCAAGCAGACTTAAATATTAAACTTCTACATTTAATTTTTATTTTAATTCAACATCGAAGTCGCAATCAATTTTATCAATATGATCTTTCTAAAAATATTACGCTGTTATCCTTAAGATAATTATTTTTTACTTAATTTTAAATAAAAATCCTTTCTTAATTAAATTAATTACTTCTACTAATTTATATCTTAATTTTAAACTAAAGTTAATTAAATTTAGTAATCCTCCCAACAAAATATATAAATTCATTTAACTATAAATAAAATACACTCTAATAAATTTATATATAATATAAAATTCTATAATTAAAATAAATTAATATTTAAAAAAATAATATTAAATAAAAAAAATTAAAATTTTTATAAAATAACATATTTATATTATAATAATAATTAATGTTGCGTATAATTATTAAGTTCCCGCCCATGCATTGCGTATAGTTTCTAAGTTTCCCGCGCTTACGCGCACATTGTTAAGTTACTAGCCTGACGGCAACACACAGCGCTATGATCTAGATCCTTTTCATTTGTCATGCGTTGACTAGCTTACCCTCCGCGCATTCGTTTCCGGTCGTCGTTACCGTCTCGCCTTGCAAGTCTCACGTCGTCACGGCAAGCCAAATAAAGCTTTATATATTGATAATTTTGTGAGTTAGTGCATCCAATCGCCTACACTAAACAAAAAAGATAGATAAATAAAAAGACAAAGGGCTACGAGCCTAAAACAATCATCATAAAATAACAAATTTGTATTAAATAGTTAAAAAATGAAATAAAACATGTCATGAAATTTAAAAAATGAAATTTAATTTGACCGTCAGCAAGTGAACAAACACAAACGTTTCGATCCCTGTTGGATCATTTTCAATATAAGGCACAGATAACAATGGAAATGTTACATAGATAAAATATATAAAAATTAATTAAAAATTCTCTTTCGGACGCAGTATCAACTATAAAACTCACTCCAAAATGAAAAGAAAATTGAAGTTGACAACAATGTGTTCCTCCGGATTGTGTATGTAGAATAAGGACGAACATGTTTCTGTTAGCAAATACAAAATATAATAATAAATTGACAGGAATAAAAATAAAAATAATAAGAAAAGTACAAATCGAATCGTAAATAATAAAAAGAAAGGTACAAAACAAGTCGCAAGTAATAAAATTAAAATTAAAAAAAAAAGAGGCAAAAATTATTTTTGATATTATAAGACATGTACATAAGAATTATTAATATCGAGAAAGAGTAAAATGCTGTCATTCATTGTATATAATGAGTTTACAGATAAATTAAGAATAAATACCTTATTATGTATGTCAAAATGATGTGTTATCGATTAGACAATGCGATGGGAATCAAAATTCATGATCTCTCTAGGAAGCTAAGAGATAAAGTAAAGTACGACATATAAAGACAGGAAGGTTGAAATGGAAAACTAAAAAGGAAGGGGAACATAAGAAAGAGAAAATAAAGTAGAGGGGAGAGAAAGTAGGGAAAGAAGAGATGGATAGGAAAGGAAAGCAGTTAAAAAGGAGAAAGAGATTGGATGATCTGTGAGTAGGTTTCAGGTAAAGATTCGATATCATTTTGTCTATTAAAAGACCCTGTTTCTGTCTTTTAATATGAATCATTTCAGACACTAATCTCTTATTATAAGAAGATTCGCAGTCTAAAATTTTCACATCGTTCCATTTAAAATTATGATCAAAATTAATTCGATGATCAGTTATGAACAATAGGAGAACCCGTATTCTTTCTAATGTCAGAGATATGTTCGCGTAATCTCGTACTCAATTTTCATTTTGTCTGACCAACATAACTCGCCTCACAATCATCACAGGAGATCTTATAAACAACTGATTGATAGGAAATCAAACTTATCTTTTCCTCTTTTTATAAAACTTTTTAATGTGTTGGGAATAGAAAAGGCTAATTTACAATGAAACATACTAGAGATGAGAAGGAAATTTTCAGAAATAGATTTGACATAAAGAATCGTAAAATATTTATCTTTCTCACGTGAATTATGTGTAATATATTTATTATGTATATGAAACTTAATCTACGTTCAATTGTAGAGAAAATAAAGGTAAGCGGATAACAGTTATTTAAAAAAGTATGAATAGCATCTATCAAATTTTTTTGTTGGAACCGTGGATGTGATAATAGAATAATTTTGTCAATGAAACTGATGATAGTACCTTTTTTATGGCAAAGAAGATGATTTGAATGGAAATTAAGGAATCTTCCGGAAAAACATCTTTTTATGATAAATGTCAAATATAATTTTCTGATTATCTATAACAAGCATTGTATCAAGAAAACTTACTCTGCCACTTGTATCAACCTCCAAAGTAAACTGCAATCTCGTATGGAAAGAGTTAAAAATATTTAAAGTGTCATTGATAGTATCAGATGGAAGCGCGAGAAGAATATCGTCTACATATCTAAAATAAAACAAAGGTTGTACTGACAATTTTTTAAGTGCTGTTTCTTCTAGATCTTGCATTATAATGTCGTCGATTATTGGAGATAACGATGAACCCATCGAAGTGCCTGTCTGTTCTAGTCCTGTCAAGTTCTATTATATTATTAAAGGCAAAAAAGGTTGAATCTAAAATAAATCTAACAGCAATAATAAACTCGTTTTTTGAGATGTTTGTCCTCGCCGAGAGGACAAACATTAAAACGTGTAAACGTTCTAAACCAAAAATATATACATGGTATTACAATATTATTATAATTTTTAATATCGTATTTTTTATTCTGTGTACGCTACAAGTCATTTTTATCAAGAATCAAAATAGTCATACGAAAATTCTGGAAAAGTAACCGTGAACAAAAGAATTAATATTAACTACTAGTAAATGTGTTAAGAGTTCATTAATAAAAAGAGAAAAAAAAAGCAGGTAGATGGTAGTCCATTTCGTGGTACAAGTATATTAGTTTTTTTATTATATCAATTATTTATATATTTTATTATATATATTTTATTACAATAGATAATAATAATTAAAATTATTAATTATTAATAAAAATATAAGTATTAATATTAATATTTAATTTTAAGAATTAAATTAGTTTAATTATACAATATAAATCAATAATTTATTAAATATAAATTATATATAAATTAGTAAATATGAAGAAAGTATTAGATAATAATTATATTAATTAATGTAAAATTTAATAATTTAATAATAAAATTTTTAATAAAAAAATAATATATAAAAAACTTAATTTATGTTCTTAAATTTATTTTATGATTATAAATATAAATAAATTTTTATAATAAATTTAATAAAAAATTTAAATAATTTTTTATTATAAAAAATAATATTTATAATAATTTAAACTTAAGTGATTAAATTTAGTAATTTATGTATTAACATAATTATAAATTTTTGTGCCAGCAATAGCGGTTAAACTATAAGTTATGAGTAAATTCTTATTAATTAATATTAGTAAATAAAAAGGAATATTTATATTAAATTTTATTGAAATAAATTTTTATATGGTGAAATATATAAAAATTTAATTAAATGAAAAAAATAATAAATTTTTTATATAATTAAATTAGTTAAAAAATTAGGATTAGATATCCTATTATTTTAAATAAAATTTAGGATGATTAAAAATTAAATGTTGAAACATTAAATTTAAATAATTTGAATAATTTGGTATTTTAAATAGTTAGAAGAATTTGTTTTATAAATGATAGTCCACGATAGGAAAATCCTGATAAAATTTTTATGTATTGCTGTTTGAAAATTATTTTATTAGAAATATATATTAATAAATTAAATTTTTAATTTGAATTCAAATCAAAATGTAGAGTTATTAGGAAAAAATGAGTTACATTTGAATAAATTATTACAAAAATTTTTAATTTTAAATATTTAAATGAAGGAGAATTTAATAATAAATTTATTAAATTTAACAAATTAAAATTTAAATAAAATGTGTGACAAATTGCCGTCATTTTCATAAATAAAAATAGTCGAAAAAAGTAACAAAGTAAATGTACAGGAATGTGTATTTAGATGGAATATTGTAGATAAAGATTATGTATGGGAGTTAATAAATTAATTTTTAATAATTAGCATATAAAGTAGTAATTATTGATTATATAAATAATATATGATTGTAAGTTAGTAGAAAGGAATTTTAAATAATAATTAAAAATATATTAAAGTTTAATTTAGTTTTATTAGTTAATATAAAATAATTATAGTAGATTATAATGAAATAATGTAAATGAATTTAAATTAGATACATTTAAAAGTAATTTTGAGAGATTGAGTGTACCTTTTGTATCAGGGTTTATTAAAATATAATTTATAAATTTATTAAATTTCTCGAATTTAAAAGAACTAATAAAAGTATAAAAAATTTAATTTTATGTTAATTAATATGTAATAATTATTAAAAATAAATTATTAGTGAAGATATTTTTTTTCTAGTCAATTTTAAAGATATCCAGTTTTTTTTATAATTAAATTTAATTTAGCCCTAATTTAAGTTAAATATTAAATAATTGATTTATTTAATAAGATATGGTGTAATAATTAATATTATTTATTTAAAATATTGATTATTATTTAGGGAAAGAAGTTATGGGATAATCTGTAATTTAGAAATATATATTTAAAATAATATATAATAATTTTTGTTTAAATTAATATTAATAAAATTTTAATTTTATAAAAAAAATTTAATAATTTATTAATTAAAATTAAAATTAAAATATAAAAATGATATGATATGTGTATAATATTGCATTGTATGTATAATATAATTTATAATATTAGAGAGTATTTTTTTTTAAATTTGAAGTGGAAAAATAAATTATAAATAATTTATTGAAATTATAAAATTTAATTAAATAAAGAAATATTTTGAATTATTAGAAATAAGAAATAATGATATAATAAATAAAAAATAAAAAAAATAAAATAAAAATATTAATTTTTATTTATATTATATATATTAATATATATTAATTAGGAATTAGGCAAAATAGAGTTAAGTTCAACTGTTTAATAAAAACATTGTTTTTTGATTATAATAAAAGATATTTACTACTCAATGATTTAAAAAATTAAATAGCTGTAGTATATTGACTGTACAAGGATAGTATAATAAATTGTTTTTTAATTGGATACTAGAATGAATGTAAGGATGAAATTTAGCTGTCTTAGATAAGTTATTGAATTTAATAGTTAAATTAAAATTTTTAGATGAAATTATGGGACGACAAAATCCATAAAATTTATAATAAATTAATTTATAATAAATTAATTTTAATACATTATATTTTTTTATTTTATTTTGTTTTATTTATTAAAATAATATTTAATAAAAATATAATAATAAAAATATTTTTTTATTTGTAATTATTTAATATTTTCTTTAATCAAATTTTAACTTATATTATTTAACTAATACTTATATTATTTGTCTTTACTTAATTATTTTACTTTATATTTCTTTATACTTAATATCTTTATAAATAACAAAAAAATAATCTTCTTATACTTCATAATTCAAATTATTTCATCATTTCTAATGATTTTCTCCATTATTATTAACAACTTAATTATATTTAATAATTATATATATTATATTTTATTCCTTTCTCTTATAATCAAACTTAATATTCCTCCTTTTCATTTTCGACTCCCTTTAATTTAAAAATTTTTTCCATTAAATATATTATTAATATTAATTACATTCAAAAAATTATTCTTTTTTATATAATTTCTTTAATTAAATTCAATAATTTTTCTATCCTATATATAATTTTAATTTTATGTTCTATCTTCTCCCCTTTTATGTTTAAATATTACTAATTTTAAAATAATCATAGCTTACTCTTCAATTAATCAATCTAGATGAATAATTTCAATAATTTATGCAAAAATTTTTTCTTGATTAATATATTTTATTTTTTATTCAATTACTCTTTTGTCATTAATTTTAATTTTATTATTATTTAAAATATTTAAAAATTCTTCTATCTTACTCAATAATATTAACTTTAATCTAATATTTTTATTTATCCTATTTAATATAGCTGGTTTACCGCCTTTTTCTATATTTAAAAAAAAATGATATTCAATTTTTTTATTTATAACATTAAATAATTATCTATCTTAATTTATTATCTATCTTAATTTTGTTTTATTATTATTTGAAATATTAAAAAATTTTTCTATTACACCTAATAATAATATTAATCTTAATCTAATATTTTTATTTATATTATTTCATATAGCAGGCCTCCCTCCTTTTTCTATATTTTTTATAAAATGATATTCAATTTTTTTATTTATAACATTAAATAATTCATTATCTATCTTAATTTTAATGATATTTAGATCTTTATTTATATTATTTATTTATAGTAATATATTATTTTACCCATTATTCTTATTTAAATTTGAATCAAAATTAATTAAAATAAATTATATAAATAATAATATCTATTTATGTTTATTATTCCTATTAATTTTATCATTTATTATTACAATAATTTAAATTATTTAATTTAAAGATTTTAAGTTATCATTTAAACCTTCAAAGTTTAAAAAATAATTTTTTTTATAAATCTTACTATATTATAATATTAATTAATATATCATATTATTTAGTAATTTAATTTTTGTTAATCTAATTAAAATATATAAATTATATATTATCTAAATTTTTAATTTTAAAATCTCTAAATTTGCAATTTAATATTTTTTTTAAATTATAACATATTTTTTATATTAGGTGTTGGAATTAATTCGTAGCGTTTTTTAATGAAAGAATGTTATTTATTTCACATGAGCATTAAAAAATACATTAATGAAAGTACTTCCCATCACTTGTAAAACGCTACGAATTAATTCCAACACCTAATAATATTTTATTTTATTATTTTTAATTATAGATTTTTATTTATTTTTAAATTCATTAAATTTATATATAAAATATTAAACTTAAATATAAAATTAAACTTAACGTTACTTTTTTTTATAATGTTAGAAATTTTTAAATTTAATTTCTTAAATAAATTTATAATTTATTTCTTAAATCAGATATAACATATTTTTTACTTTATATTTTATTCCCCCTAATTTTACTTATTTTCTTTCAATCTACTTTAATTTTTTATCTATATAATTTAAACGAATCATGAAATTAAATTAATTTCTATTGTATCCTTCTTCTTTCCCTTTTAATTATCCCCCAACAATTATTCAGTTTTATCCTTCCACACCCTTCATTATTTACCTACTTAAACTAACTTATTATTTTATTTCTCCAATTTAATTTTTTCATACATTTTAAATCAACATTTCTAATTATATTAATAAATAAAATAAAAATATATTATGAATAAATGATTATTTTCAACTAATTATAAAGGTATTGGAATTTTTTATTTTATATTAGCCATCTGATCTAGCATAATTGGATCAGCAGTATACTCATTCGTCTAGAATTAGAATCTTGTAGAAATTTTTAATTAATAATGATCAAATTTACAACTCCCTAGTTACTAATCATGCATTTATTATAATTTTTTTCATAGTTACATCTTTTATATAATTGGAGGATTCGGAAATTTTCTCGTCTTCCCTCTTATACTCGACTCTCCTAATATAGCTTACCCACGTATGAACAATATAAGATCTTGACTTTTACCTCCGTCTCTAACCCTTCCTATCCTAAATTTTTTATATTTAGGAACTGGTACAGGATGAATCCTTTATCGCTCCCTTACATCTAATATATTGTATTTCACAGAGGCTCATTAATTGATTTAACTATCTTCTCTCTTCTTATTGCAGGAATATCCTCAATCTTAGATGCAATTAATTTTATTTCCATAATTTTAAACATACATCAAAAAATTCTTTCATTGGATAAAATCCTTCTTCTAGTTTGATCAATTTTTATTACCTGTATTATTACTTCTTTCCCTCCCTGTTCTTACTGGAACTATTATTATACTTTTAACAGATTAAAACACCCAATCAAAATACCTCTTTCTTCAACCCATCCGGCGGCAGAGATCCTATCTTATACCAATATTTATTCTTTGGCTATCCTGAAGTCTATATTTTAATCCTTCCAGGATTTGGATTAATTTCTCATATTATTATAAATGAAAAAGTCAAAAAAGAAACTTTTGGCTCCTTAGGTATAATTTACACTATAATGACTGGATTTCTAGGATTCATTATTTGAGCTCATCACATATTTACTATTGGTCTAGATGTAGATACACGAGCTTATTTCTCTTCCGCTATTAATTATTGTAATTCCAACAGCAATTAAAATTTTTAGATGAATCTTCACTCTCCATAATATAAAAATCAATTGCAATCCCACTCTATGATGATCTATGGGATTCATCTTCCTATTTTCTATAGGAGGATTTACTGGAATTATACTCTCAAATTCTTCTATCGACATTATTCTCCACGAAACTTACTATGTAGTAATAAGCTCACTTTCATTATGTTTTATTCATGGGAGCAGTATTCTCTATTATTGCTGGATTTATTCACTGATTTCCCTTAATCTCTGGATTTAGACTAAATAATTTTTATTTAAATATCTAATTCATTTCTATATTTATTGGAGTTAATTTAATCTTTTTCCCCTAACATTTTGTTGAACTTATGATATTCTACGTCGTTATTCAGATTATCCCGACTCATTTTTATCTTGAAATATTATCTCATCTATCGGATCTTTAATTTCTATCTTAAGACTATCAATTCTTTTATTTATTATTTGAGAAATTTTGTCTAAAAAACGATTTATTATTAATATATTCTTTCTTAACTCTTCATTAGAATGATTAAATAAATTTCCCCCTTTAAATCACAGTTTTTCAGAAATCCCTTCAATTAAAAAAAAATTATTTTCTTATAATTTTACTTTCAACAATTTCATTATATTAATTTAATATAATAATAATTGTAAATACACCTATAAATTTTTATTAATATGGCAGACCTAAGTGCACTGGATTTAAATTACAATCATAAAGATTTTTAATCATATAATATCTTTTATTAAAAATTAATACTTGATCTATTTCCCTTCAAAATTCTAATTCTCCTACCTATGACATAATAATCTTATTTCACGATTTCTAACTTTTATCACAACATTAATTTTATTCATCATATTTAAATCATTATCCAATAAATTTATTACCGCTTTCTCATTGAACATCAAATAATTGAAATTATTTGAACTGTTGCTCCTATATTTATTTTAATTTTTATTGCTATTCCTCCAATTAAAATTTTTTACCTTACTGACGAAATTTTTAATAATAATTTATCTATTAAAGCTGTAGGTCACCAATGACATTGAAGATATGAATACTCAGATTTCTTAAATATTGACTTTGACTCATTTATAATTCTCACTAATCAACTTATAATAAATGAATTCCATCTTCTTGATGTTGACAACCGATATATCTTACCATTTAACTTCCCAATTCGAATTTTAACCACTTTCATGGACGTAATTCATGCCTGAACAGTCCCATCATTAGGAATTAAAATAGATTCAACCCCAGGTCGTCTAAATCAAACTTTATTATTAATTAGACGGCCTCGAATATTTTTTGATCAATGCTCAAAAATTTGTGATATTAATTATAGCTTTATACCCATTGTTATTGAAGCCACAAATTTAATTTTAAAATCTGATTTTCTCAATTCTATCTCTAAAATCTAAATAATTTTTATTTTATATATAATTAATTTTTCTTTCTCTATCTTCCTAATGAAGTCAAAAATTAATTAAATTATCCCCTTTATTTTCTATTTATATAATAATACTATATTATTTATACTATAATATAATATAATACAATATAATATTTATTTATCTTATCTTAATTAATATATTATATTATATATTATTATATTTTATATTATAACTTTATATATATTTTTACTTCTTATCTCTTATTTTAATTAAAAATTTTAAATAATTAATAAATAATTATTTTTTCCTTCTCACTCCCCCTTTTTATTAGGTGTTGGAATTAATTCGTAGCGTTTTACAAGTGATGGGAAGTACTTTCATTAATGTATTTTTTAATGCTCATGTGAAATAAATAACATTCTTTCATTAAAAAACGCTACGAATTAATTCCAACACCTATAACTCTTAACTAGTTAACATTTAATTAAAAATTTTTATTTCTTTTATTTAATTAAATTTTATCATTTTTATTATCTAATAATATAATTTTTTTATCTTATAAATAAAATAAATCAATAAAATCAAAAAATAAATATAATATCAATTCAATTCTTTTTAAATAAAAATTTTATAGTTTTAAATTTTCTTATATACTTTTTATTTTATTTTATTTATATTTTCAATATTACAATTATTATTTATAATTTACTTATTATTTTAAATTCATTAAATGACTGAAAAAAGTATTGATCTTTTAAATCAAATTATAATAGAATTTAAATAAATCTATTTTTAATGAAAGAATTAGTTATAAATAAAACATTAAATTGTTATTTAAAAAATATTAATTAATTAATATTCTTTTATTCCTTAAATAATATCTTTAATGTGAACATATATATTAATTTTTTCAACTTTTATAATACTAATTTTAACTTCCTTCTTATATTTTTTCTTTGTCTATCTAACTTACAGTTGAAATAAATTCCCATTTTGATGACACACTAATAAAAAAATTCTTTGAAATTGAAGATGATAATAAATTTTTTTTCTATTTTTGATCCATCTACATCCTCATCTTTATCCTTAAATTGATTAAGTATATTAATTTTCTTATTTATTCTTCCCTATCAATTTTGATTCTCCCCATCTCGTATCACTTATTTCTGAAACTTATTTATTAATTTTATATTTAATGAATTTAAAATTTTAATTAGCTATTCTTTTTCAAATATTATTATTTTTCTAAGACTTACTCTATTTTTTTTTTTCAATAATTTTCTAGGACTTTTTCCATATATTTTTACAGCCTCTAGACACATCAGATTCTGCTTTTCTCTACCTTTTAGATTCTGAGTAAGATTAATTTTATTTAGATTTATTAATTATTTAAATAATTATATTACCTAATATTAGCTGACTTAACTCGCTTAGGCACCTCTTTTATATTAATGCTATTTATAGTTATTATTGAATCAATTAATTTAATTCTCCGATCTTTTACTCTGGCCATTCGTTATTTAACAGCTAATATAATTGTGGGACACTTACTACTTACCCTCTTCGGTTCCTCAGGAACCATTCCAGCTATCTTTCTAATTCTCATTTCAACCCAAATTTTACTTTATATCCTTGAAATCGCCGTATCTTTAATTCAAGCTTACGTATTCTCAATTTTATCTACTTTATATAAAAGAGGAGCGTAACTTAAATTTTATTATGATAAATCACAATCATTCTTTTCACTTTACATTTAACCCCTGACCACTTATTATTTCCCTAAGAATTTTTAATAATTTAATCTGTTCTGTCACATGATTTCATAATTTTTATAGATCCCTTCTTATTCTATCTATCTCGAATACCCTAATTTGTATATTCCTATGATAACGAGATGTTCTGCGAGAGATCACCTTTCAAGGATGCCACTCAATTTATGTATTTAAGAGCATAAAAATAGGGATAATCTTATTTATTATTTCAGAAATTTTTTTTATCTCTTTTTTCTGAGCATATTTTCACTCATTTTTAGTTCCTAGGATTGAAATTGGGCAATTATACCCCTAAGGGTATCATTCCATTTAACCCATTTAATATTCCTCTAATAAATACTATTATTCTTGTTTCTTTCTGGATTAACTGTTACTTGAACACATCACTCCTTAATTAATAAAGATATAAAAGAAAGAAAAAATGTCTTTTAATAACAAAAATAACAATTATTTTAGGGATTTATTTTTCAATTCTTCAATTAATTGAATACATTAACTCTCCTTTTACTATATTCGACTCTATTTATGAATCAACTTTCTTTATCGCAACACGGAATTCATGTTATCATCGGGACTCTATTTTTACTTGTATGGTTAATCTGACTTTACAATCTTCACTTCATACCTAATAATAATAAATTATTTTTTATTCTTTATTGTTTAAATTACTTTAATAAAAAAAAATAAATTTCCCATACACTTTATATTATATAATAAATATTAATAAAGATATAGAAAAGATAAAGATTTATTTTCTTCTCTTATTATACCTCTCTTATTATATCCCTACTATAAAAATTTTTTCTTCTCATTTATTTATATTTTATTTATCTTCATAATATAATATTAATTAATAAAATTAATTTTTTTATATTAATAATATTTATTTATTAATTATTTAACTGACCAATAATTATTAATTAAAATTACTTTTTTATAATTTCATTTTATTTATATAGTATAAAATTACATTACATTTAACTTTCAATTAAAAAATTTAAAAATAAATTAATATAAATAATCATAAATATTATTTTACTTAATATTTTTTTAATTATCGTATCTTCTATTTTATGTTTAATTATTTTTATTATTTCTAAAAAAACCAACTTAAATCAAGAAAAAATATCCCCCTTTAAATATGGGTTCAATCTTTTGTCAAACTACCCTTCGGAATTCAATTTTTTATCATTAAGCTAATTTTTTAAATCTTTGATATTTGATTGAAATTGCCCTCCTTTTATCCCTAATTTATATATTTATAAATTTTAATCTATTTATTATTTTCTATTCATTTCTATTCTTATTTATTCTAATCATCGGTTTATATACAGAATATAATGAATATTCCCTAGATTGGAAAATAACATAAATAAAAAAAATAAAATAAAATAAAAAAACATATATTTTTTTACTTCTTAAAATTATTTATCTAAATAATTACTAACACTCCCAATTAAAATTATAAAACTTATAGGATATTAGTTAATCTAATTTATAACATTTTAATTAAGTTAAAAAATAATATTCCCTTATATTATCTTATCTTTACTATTTTTACTTATTTTTTACTATATTCTCTCTATATCTCATAACAAATCTATATCTCATAATAATTTAATATATTCTCTTTCTATATAAAATAAATTTTTTACCCACACGCGCCACCATCCTATTTTCTATATATTTATTAATCATCTACTAGGTTTATTTAAATTTTAATTCTTAAAGTTATTTTATACTTTAACTTCGAATTAAATTATTGATTTTAACTATAATATCTAAGAATTAAAAAATTTATTACTATCTCCGCTTCTGTCCCCTAAGCCTACTATTATATAAAATTTCCTATTATATAAATCTAATAATCAATCAACACCAAAACAAACATCTCCCCCTCCTCTACCTTTCCCCTATACTCCTACTCCTCTATATCCTTAAATTATTAAATCTAATCCTCCTACACCTATAAAAATTTTTACCACCCCTACAATCAAAATTCCTCACCAACCTGATCCAACAACCAACAACTCCTGATTATTAATTTATTAATTTACTAAATCCAAAACTAAAACCAAAAAAGAGGTATTATTATTAATAATATCATTGAACATTTTTAATTTCTAGTTGAAGTAATTTAAAATGAACTTCTAATTCATTATTTATGGAAACTTTCCCATATTACCTTACACTTTTTAATATCTGCCTCCTGATTAAATATAGTTTATAAAAACATATTTTCATTATAAAAATAATATATCTTATATATATATTTATTTAAAAATATTTAAATATATTTTCTTGATATCTCCAATATATATATTATGCTTTAACATATAACATATTTAAATTAAATACTATAATAAATTAAAATTTATAAACTTTATTATTATATAAACATAAACATTATAAACTAAAATAAACAAAAATAAATATAAATATAATTAATATATAATTTATAATAAATATAATTAAATTTTTTCTCAATAAATCTAATAATAGATATTTTACCTATAAATTCTACACAAATTTATTTAATTCTGAAACTATTAATCCTCAAATATTTGCTGGATTATAAATTCATCTATATAATCTCCTTAAAAATCACATAGATCTAAAAAAATATATATAATAATATATTCCTAAAAATTTTCTTACAACTATAATTATCAATATTAACTCCTATAAAATAATATCCTAAAGTAATCAATTTTAAACGGGCAAATAAATTATACAATAATTAAAATAAAAAATCCAATTCACTAACGATCCCACTAAAATTCTTAAAAACATTATAATTGTTATTGATATATTAATTATTTTATTTTCGTTAATTAATTAATACTTACATACTTATAAAATTTTAATCTTCTGTTAAAAAATAAATAATATATTAATCGAATAGAATAAGATACGGTTGATAATTTAGATAAAATAATTATAATAAATATAAATATATTAACCACCATATTTCTATAAATTACTTCTATAATTAAATCTTTCCTATAAAATCCCGACATAAAAGGAAAACCTCTTAATGCTATATTTGAAATTAATAGCCTTATCGTTACAAAAGGCATTACTTCATTTAAATTTCCTAATAATCGAATATCTGAGTATTATATATTATATATTTTTCATAGACTAATTAATAGTCCTTGCAGCCAAAAATAATATTGACTTAAAAATTGCATGCCTTAATAAATGATAATATGCTATTAATCTAAATCCAAAACTTAAAATTATTATTATCAACTTCAATTGACTTAAAGTTGATAATTCAATAATTTTTTAAAAATCATTCTCAAAATTAGCTATAATTCCAGATATAAATATAGTAACAATAGAAAAAAAACCTAAAATCATCCTCATATTTGTCTCTATCAAAAATCTATTAAAACGAATCATTAAGTATACCCCCGCAGTAATCAATGTTGAAGAATGCACTAACTCTGACACTGGTGTAGGAACAGCCAATGGCAACCATACAGAAAAAGGAATCAGAGCCTTTTTAGTAATAGCTGCCAATATTATCAACTTTATCCCCTTCTTAAACATAACTAAAATCTCATCTCCCGATTATTATTATTATTCTTATTGTAATTAAAATCTCAACCTCACCAATCCGATTACATAAAACTGTAATTATACCAGGATTATAAGATATAATTATGATAATAAATAATTAAACTATAAGAAATTATTCCTAACCCATCCCACCCAAATAAAATTTTAACTACATTGGGTCTAATTACTATTAAAATTATTGATAAGATAAATAAAAACAATAGATAATTAAATCGACTTATACCTATATATACCTATATACTTCTCTAAACTTATATACACTATACAATATAATTATTGAGGAAATCAATATAATAAATAATATAGAAATTCAATCAATTAATATAATAAATTTCAAATTTACAGAAGTAAATTCAAAAACTAATCATCAAAAATAATTATTAAATCTAAATAATAAAATCTTAACCTCACTATTCCTAAAATTATAAATACTCAAAATATAAAAAAAGTAATACATTTATAATAATTCAAGATTCAAAAATTAACAATATAGAGCATCTTTAATCCCATAAATTAATATTTTTTTCAAACTATTTAAATTTTTTATATGCCATTCATCCATACTAAAATTTCTTATACCATTTTTTAAAGAAATTGTATAAATATTATATAATTAAATTTAATAAATATATTAATAAAGGAAAAAAATAAAGAATATATAATTAAAATTATAATATATACTCTTTTAAATTATATTATATAGTATGTACATATATAATTATAGTATATACATATATAATTATAGTATATACATATATAATATATATATAATAAAAGAAATAAAATTAATAATATATACAATATATATAATCATATAATATCCAGCTCTAAGACGCTCAGGATTTCCGCACCAATGAATAATTTTAAAAAAAAGTAGGAATCAACCTAATCTCAAATATAAAATTAAATTAAATTAAATCTATAAATAATAAAAAAAAATATCAATACCAATATATTAACAAAAATTAATAACTTTAATTTACTAAACTCTTCATCCAAACATATAAATATTAAACCAAAATCCACTACCTTAACATTACTAATATTATTATATAATAATTGCACCCTACACTTATTATAATATTAAATCATTCAATATCCTTACACATAAATATAAAAATTAAATATAAATCTAAATAAATAACATAAATTATAATAAATTATAATAATAAAATATAATCATATTATTAAATACAATTATAAAATTTATAAATATAATTATTATAATAAATTTTATCATATAAAATTTTTTATTCACCCATAAAAAATTATATTATTCTAATTAAAAAATAATTTAATAAAATAAAATCAATTTAAATACATTATAAATAATAATAATAATTAAAAAACTCATATTTTTGTATACTCTTCTCCCTCTTTTTTTAATCCTTACTTATACTCTTATTCTCTTTTAAAACTTCCTAAAATTAAATATATAATATAAATTATTACCCCTAAAACGAACAATCAGCAAACTAATAAACTCAACTCTAATATTCTCTCACAAATCCTAAAAATCGAATAACAAATCAAATAAAATTCTGTTCTTATCTGTACCAACAATACATATACTCGTATAATTATCGATATATTTATTAATAATAACTAAATTATTATTAATATAATTAATATATGTTTATATTCTAATAATATTAAAGAAATTTAAAAAACTTGCATATAAATTATAATATCTAAAAAAATATAAATGTTTTATATTATAGTTTATTATAAAAATATTAATTTTGTAAATTAAAGATATAAACCAATTTATTAAAACAAAAAATAATCAAAAAAATATACTTCTATTTATATATAACTTTAATCTTTAAAATTGATATTCTTTATTTTATAAACTATTTTTTATTTCTTTTTTTTAAATTTTATCTACACACCCAATTTTATCTATTCCACCCTTTATGATTAAATTCTCTAACATAATTTTCTTTATTTTTTAACATTAATATTTTTAATTGTAATTATCATATTAAATAGTTCTTTTAATACCAGCTCTATAATTATTCTATTAATATTTTACTCTTTATTAATCTTTACTATAAAATCATTCTGATCAAAAAATTTATATTCTATTATTATATTCCTAACATAAATTAGAGAATTATTTATTATTTTTTATATTTTACAAGATTAATTTCAAATATAAATATCATTTTATACCCATTCTAATAGTACCTTTTCTAATAAATATACTCATACATATAATAACGAAAATCTCTCTCCCTATTGAATCCAAATTTTTTTTACTCCCAATTTTCATTTAACTTTTATAAATTCTAATATCTTTAATATAAATTTTTTTATTAATATTAATAAGAGAATATTTGAAAGTATTTTTAATATTTATATTCTTATACTAACATCCCTTTATTTTATACATTATTCCTTCTTATATCCATATTTATAATCGTTAAAATTTGCTCAAATCTGCTACAATTGATTCGTTTGAGCCGTGCATTGCGAGAAAAACGGCCGGAATAGGAGCAAAGACGTGAAAAAGTTATTTTTCTTCATGACAACGATCAGCCTCATGTCGCAAAAGTCGTAAAAAAATATTTGGAAACGCTCAAATGAGATGTTTTACCACACCCGCCGTATTCTTCGGACTTTGCTCCTGATTACTGGTTGTTCCGAAGAATGCAGCACGATTGGCAAGTTCACTTCTCCAAAATTGGATCGCCTCCAAAGACGATTCATTTTTTCGAGATGGAATTCGAAAATTGCCTGAGAGATGGGAAAAAGTAGTAGCTACCGATGGACAATACTATAATTAATCTGTTCATTCATTTGTTTTGAAAATTTGAACACAAAAAAACGAACCGAACTAATTTGTACTCCCAATGAATTTTCATGTTTTATGATTTAGAGATAATATAATATAAAAATGAAAAATAGATTAAGATATGAATTTGGCAAATTTATAATGTTTGGTATTTCAATTGATTGAGTTCCCATGTTAATAAAAAAAAGGTATTAATGAATATTCAGTAGATTAATTGGTTAGAGATTATAGTTGAGGAAAAGGTATTTAGATTTGAAGGGAAAATATAAAGAATTAAAATTGATATTGTAAAGGCAATAACTCTCCCTAGTTTATTAGAGATGGATCGAAGGATAGCATAAGCAAATAAAAAATATCATTCTGATTGAATGTCAGTATGGGTTACTATGGGATAGTTTAGATTTGTGGGAGTGAAGTTATCAGAATCACCAAGTATCTATAGATACTGAAGAATGATAATAAGGAAAAAAAAAGAGAGCAATGATAAATCCTAGGAAGTCTTTGATGGTAAAATATGAGTGAAAAATAATTTTGTATAGATCTCTATTTATTCCTGTGGGATTTTTTTTATTCAGTTGAATTTAAAAAAAATAAATGAATAAAAATAAATAATAGTAGTAAAGCAAGGCGGGTTCTAATCCATGGGGCTAGAGGGGAGCGCGGGGCGCGGGGATGCTCGTAACGCAGAGAAGGAGGGGGAAAAGGTCCCGGCGCTATTGATGTAAGGACCCCGGTCCTTATTTAATGCCGCCACTCAGTCTCCAAAAATGCAATAAAGGCTTGCATACACTTACCGCATCTGTTACTACCATCACTTACTACTATCTGTTTTTTTCTTACGTTTCATCTTTTCCGCCGCCGCCGCGGATTGTCACTCTCGTTATATCTTCATGCATGCAAACATATTTTATTATACGTTTTTTATTTAAAAAGAGAACGCTTAATATGTCGTGACAGCACCGTCGAGTGTGAAGGATGGGAAGTAAAAGAAAATACGTACGTAATAATGCGAACAAAACAATGTTTATTCACATCTTATTACACTGGTTTCCGTACTTATTAAAAACTAAAGCTAATAGTTCGCAATCGATGAGCTGATGTCCATTGAAGATGTTGCTATCACGTATAATGTTCTCAGATGCGATGTTGGAGAATCGCGTATACTTGGTATCCACCGTATCGACGAGTCGAACTAATCATTTGAACGTTACATCGATACACCCGTTAAAGTCAAATATACGGCGTAGCGTCGTTTCGGTCATCGTAATGCGTACGGATGAAGAATCGAGACGTACGAGCGTAGCATCGTTCAACATGCAAACACTGACGGTTAGCGGTCCAACGCTTATAAAATTATCCTTGTATTCGTTTCGAAACATCTTGTAAATATTCCCTCGCTGTTCGTAGAGGCTCTTCCACGTTTCAAGAGACAGCGATAGTTCGTGTCCGCGATGATCTTCAAGGGCGACCTCCACGTAACTCGGTGGGCCAACGTCGATTCCAATTTCCAAAAATTTGTAGCCCGTATTCGTCAGATCGTAACGTCTGCTCAGTAAACGCACCGCACGATGCTCCGTATTGTGTATACACATAATGTTAAAAAACGTTCCTTTGGTATAGAAAGTTGAAACTTACATGTTATATTCCTTCTTCACATCGTACGATGCACTGCTCTCTTTAGTGAAGTACATTTTTTCAGCCGTTCGTACAAGCGGGTATCGCAAGACTGATTGCATCCGCGTAAATTGTAACGTAATATTTCTGGAAGCGATGAGAGAAGGCAGGTCCTCCCCCTCTTTCCAAGAATTTCGAACACGTTTATACATACGTACGTTTATACATACGTTTATACATACGTTTATACATACGTACATACATTTATACATACGTACATACATACGTACATACGTACATACATGCGTACATACGTTTATACATTACAAAGGAAGGGAAAAGAAATACATAATAAATATGTTAACGTATTTTTATTTAAAAAATTCTTTTGCAACCACCACTTATAAATTTTCAATACATTTTAACGCGCAATTCTTAACATGTTATTCACACCGTATAATATTAGTAACATCTTAGATTAGATAAAGATTCCATGTCTTCGTAAACTGCGTCCAAGGTCTCGATGTACATGCGTTCTCGCTCATCGTCCAGAAGCAAGTTCTACAGCCACATTCGTTTCTCGCGTCCCTTGACATACACGACATCAAATACAGCCATCGTAATTAGACGTTTCGCCTCGTTGTACGGGATCGTCCCGTCCTCCCATTGCAATCCATGGTGATAAGCAATCAACCAGGAGGCGCAAGACCTGTCGGATCTTGTCAAAAATTTCCATGGCACGGGACTCGTAAAAATGTAATGCGTGAGAACGGTCCCCTGTTTCAGCACCGCCACTTCCTTCACGATAAATGTCTTGTTAACGATGAATCCTTGCAGATCCACGAACGTTGACATGGACATGTTGTCGAGAAGACTGCGATGTCGATTGCTACGTAACGTAGATTTTATATCGTATCAGAGATGCATTTAGGTGATTTTGCGCATTACGTTGGTCAATGGATTATACTGAGCTACACGATCGTGTATGATGAGACAATAAGCTGTTGTATTTGCGGGCACATTCTCCTTGCAGTCAAATTCTATGGGTACGTCCACAGTGGCACTCTTGACGGATTCGTTTTTGTCGCGAGCAATCAATGACCACAAAAGGCCTTTTCTCGACAAATGAGAGCACGTTGAGTAGCGTTTCGAAGCAATCGATTCCATAATATGCTCTACGAAAACGTGCGTACATATCGAATAGAATGGCGTATCTCTTTTTGCCAAAATCCAGATTTAAATCGTCGTACGGATAAAACGTCGAATTTAGATAAAGTTTCATATTACTCAAATTACAATCGTCGAACACGCTACCATCTCGTGACATGATATTCTTTCGACTGATCTGCAGAGCAAAGATAACGTATCGAGGCTTCTCAAGCTGAGTCGCCGTTTTGACCATGAATGCTTGGTCGTATTCTGTAACAGAGGATACTCGTACAGATCCCACGAGCGAAAATTCATGCTCAGATAATGATCGCTTTCCAATGTTTGCAATGTTGATAATTTATTGACCTCGTTTAATGCAACGTGAGGCATCCGCCACTGTACTTTAAATAATTCAACCTCAGACTCTGTCACAGGATTTCCCACCAAGTAATTGTTGTCGTTGCGCGCTCGTATCAAAATTAATTCGTGACGAGCGTTGACAATCAGGCGTTTGTAATCTTCGCAAAAACCCAACAGCATGCTGAGCGGCACGCAAAAATTAAAGTGTCCTTCCTCCGTGTCGGATCTAGAGTTCCATCCAGCGTTCAGCGCAATCAAAGCTTTATCAATGACATCTAGATCAATGACACGTAATTCTTGAGCGTGCTAGTTATGCCCACGTTTCGGTTGCGGTCAATCTCCACACCATTCAGTTCATATCGAATTTCATCAAACATGAACGCCACGCAATTATTTACAAGCGTCGTTGGCATATGATCGTTTTTCTTTTTCACCGTTAATCTTCTTTCGACGTAGAGAAAACTTTCACACGGCAACGTGTACAAATCCTGCTGCTGGGGTATTCTTATCTCGTCGCTGTACCCAAATGTTGTATTAGCGAACGGGTTGTACGTGTGAGTCTCAATCATGACGATGCGATCGTCAAAGATCGGCTCGCCGGTAATATTCAAGATATCAATCATCTCAAAAGTTGCGCACCGCGAATCCCAAAGATTGTAAAAATTTAACGTTCGATGCACTGAGCTTCTTCTTGCTGACGCAGTTGGATGAGCAAGCGTTATCGAACGGTGATGTTACCAGCCTTGTAAAGAATGCGTTATCTCTCTGCGTGCCCTCCGCTCCGTTCAATACAAGTATCTCACGCTCGCTGTCGCTGTCGCACGTGCAATCTGACGATGATCTCCTCTCCGCGAAAATCGAGCAATCGTCCGTTCTGGTCGACGACGCATATCGTTAGATCCGTAATGCTCCGTGCCGTGATCGGCAAGTAAATGATCTGCGTCGGCCTCTCCGATATCTTATATCCTGGTGGCACGCTCGGCAAAAATTCGTGTATCGTGTGCGCGCTTTTGCCGTTGCTGTACACGCCCGCGGTCACGTTACACTCTACGCGGATAACGTTTACGTTTATTATGTTGATCGACATGTCCGATTCATCTGTGCCATCTTCGCGGTCGCAGTATACGCTTCGACGAGAATCCCAGCAGCGATCCAATGCTGTTGGGCTTGCCAAAGTTTATTCTGTATGCACATCTAATCTCGCATCTCATCGTGTTGTAGTTTGCGCGGAGCGTAATCGGGTATACTCCACCCTCACCAGTTATCGTCATCAGTGTCATTGTTGTTGTTGTTGTTATTGTTGTTGTTGTCACCACGCACTACGTCAACGGTTTCAAGTGCGTCGCGGTGTGAACGTTTCCGTAAAATCGTACGTTCTAAAAATTTCATTTATGTCTCGCACTTCGTACGAACCCTCGGGAATTGTAATTTCTGCGTCGTGTTTCCCAAAATAAAATTTATTGTTCAATTCGTTTACATTCGGTATCGTGTGATAAGTCTCAAAAATCACTAGACCGAGCTCGTAATCGCCGTCACTCAAATCTATGGAGGAAAAGTAGTTCGCCGAGAGGACGGTGCTCTTCCCGCTCAGCGTAAGTGTCAGCGACATGACGGAAAAAGCGTTCGACTAATATTGAGATTTTAAAGCACCTCGTCGAGCTTTTTAAATTCATGCGCGTCTACCGTTTGTAGAAACCGCAGACACATTTGAC
Source organism: Acromyrmex echinatior (assembly GCF_024713525.1). NCBI lineage: Eukaryota > Metazoa > Arthropoda > Insecta > Hymenoptera > Formicidae > Acromyrmex > Acromyrmex echinatior. Next base: position 7,450,154 of record NC_141870.1, read on the forward strand.
CGCAGAAACTCTAATCGTACGTCTGATGCGTAACGCACCACCTCGTTTTGCCGTTGGAAGTATCCGCTTTTTCGTTGTTTTTTCCTCATTGTCGTCTTCTTCTTTGATTTCATGCCCATGCCGATCTTGGCTTTCATCGCTACCCAAACGGCAGCAGCGGCGGCTCTCTCGCTCAGAGCCGAATCTCTCACGGTGACGCGTTTCCGCGCCTCCTCAGCGAGTACTTTGTCTGTCGCGTGTCTATCGGTGAGATCGTTGCTCCGAAAATACGCGATGTCGTGTTTTCGGCACGCTGCGTCCAGCGGATTTATGCCTGCGTCATCTCTGGCTAATTGCTTCGTAAGCCGAGTGCCCGGGCTGTAAAACCGGCTGGTAACCCGGAATATGTAACTCGAAAGGAAGCGCGTTTATCACTCGATTCAACAGACTGCCGCCCGACGCTAACATTCGCTACAGTCCTTTATCTTAGGTGCGGGACCGTCGATGTGCGTCCCCAGACACGGCTAATTGTAGTGCTCGTCGCAGCAATGATACGTTCGAATCTCCGAATCCGCCTTCACGTGTTCCGGAAGCTTGTCCCACATGTAATCGATATAGTCACCGTACACGCGTAAGAGTATGATCTTCGGTATATACTGCAGCTGCTCGGCATTCAAGTCCTGAATGTCGAAAGGATGACACAGCGCGAGATACATTTTGCTACTGCGCGATTCGTAAATTCGCGCGCCTTTAAATAGTCGTTCGTGAGCGCGACTAGCTTTAGTGTGAACATGAAATTCGTGCTGCAACCATTGTCGATACGCGTCACGAACTGCGATACGAAATCGCGAATGGGAGACAGCGTGGAGAAGCGCAAGCACGGCGAAATGCTGCCGAGTACTATACGCGCGATCATTTGCGGCCCGTCGAATTGTGGTAAAACCAACGTTCTCATAAGCTTACTCGAGAGCCCGAACGGTGTACGTTTCGAAAACGTGTACGTCTACTCGAAATCGTTGCAACAGCCAAAGTATCGATATCTCGAAAATTTGTTTACGTCTATCGACGAAATCGGCTACTTTACGTTTTCCAACAACAGCGATGTCGTTCCATCGAGCGAGGCGCGTCCAAACTCTATTTTTATCTTTGATGACGTGGCATGCGACAAGCAGGATGCGGTGAGAGAATACTTTTCGATGGGTCGCTACGCGAACGTCGACTGCTTCTATCTCTGTCAGACGTACGCGAGGATATCTAAACATCTGATACGCGACAACGCGAACCTGCTGATCCTTCAAACAGGACGGTACCAACTTGAAACACGTTTACAACGATCATGTGAATACCGACATGTCATACAATGAATTTTGCACGTTGTGCCGCGACTGTTGGCAGCAAAAATATGGATTTCTAGTGATAGACAAAGACAGTGGGCTCACAAACGGACGATACAGAAAAGGATTTAACGATTTCGCGATACCGTAACGTGACCAGTCGTTGCCGATACTTAGCCAGAGACGAACATGGCGCGAGCGTGAAAAAATCGCGAGGGAGATCGAGAAGACGAGCGAGTCGATCCGTAAGAAACATCGCGCTCTGAAGACCGGTAGAATCGAGGAGGGCATCGCGTTGGACAGACATTTTAAACCTCTTATCGAACCGCTGCGACTTTTCGTCGACAGCCCCAGCGTGCGCGCTACAAAAAGAGAGTTGCGCGACGAAGATGCAACGTCTACCTCTAAACGTGAGAGAAAGGAGGAAGAGGAACAAGAGAAAGAAGAGGAGGGAGAAGAAGCGAACGAGACGTTCGAGCGTTCCACGACTCTGCATAAATCCAATGATCGATCGCACGATCGTGCACAGCCGATAACCTCCACACCGCCTGCCAAAATCATACCGACGATAGAGTCGTTGGAGAACGTTTTCGAAACAATGGAAGACTCGCTAGCGATGAAGGTTCAAAATCAGCTGTAAACGTCGGAAGGTCGAGAGGCGTTACGAGCTGGCTTGGGCCCGCTGAGATAAAAGTACGCCGAGGATGTCCTGAGGGGAGTGCAAGATAAAGAGAGCAGTATAGATCACGGCGTTTACCTACACAAGGATGGTCTGATGTTTTGCAATAAACGTTTCGACGTGGATGACGCGGACAACATAATTATCGACGGCGTACGATACGCCGGTACACCTAGTCTTTACGAATTGATTTTCAAGAGAATTCCCGACGATACCCTCTATATGGAAGACGATATGCACAAGAGCATGCTGTTGGTGACGAACGCGCACAAACACAAGTACCATTCGCAGGGTCGATTATTGAGCAACAGGGGATACAAGTACAAACACGTAATTGCGCCGATGATGTCGATCACACCCAAGAAACAGAAGAAGAAATCTGGAAAGGGATTACCTCATGCAATGACATTGAACAACAACGCGATCGATTACGAGCACTGGGATGATCCCAACGAGCTGGTGGATCATTTACGATTGCTCGCACCGAGCAGGCAACAATGCTCACGACAACGAGATGCTGTTGATCATCGAGGAACTTTGCGAAGCTGGTCTTATTATAAATTAAATCGCGTATCCATGAAACGATTCAGTCCAGTAACATCAGCGAGAAAAAATACATTATTTTCTCGTACTCAGTGTATTACGCATCGAATCATGAAAAAGAAATCTGAGAAACAGAGAGAGAAAATTAGCTCCGAGAGACGTCGACTCGTCGAGGAATTGCACGCTTCTTTCTTCGAGAAGAAATTTTCCGCGAAGGCGCGTCATAGTTTGGAGATACGACGATCTGTGGTAGGCTGATGTCGTTGAGATGCGCCCGTACTCGGATTTCAACAGAGGCCACCACTACATACTCACCGTCATCAATGTGTTGAGCAAATACGCGTGGGCCGTACCACTCAAGAGCAAGGGTGGAAGCGAGATGGCTAACGCTATCGGTGAGATCGTTCGAGAGAGTAGAAGATGTTTTTCAAAATTTACAAACGGATATGGGGAAAGAGTTTTACAACGCCGATGTGCAGAAAATCTTGAAAAAGCATGTTAATCACTATTCCACGCATTCGACGTTGAAAGCGTCAGTGATCGAGCGGTTCAATCACACGCTCAAGAACGACATGTAGAAGATGTTAACGCTCAACGGCAATTACAAGTGGGTCGACGAGCTGCCGCGTCTCCTGTCAGATTACATCGCGCGCAAGCATCGCACCATCGACATGCGACCCGCCGAAGTAACTCGCGCGATCGCCGAAAGACTCTTGGACACGGTGTACAGCGGTAAAGATCGCGGGTCCTGCAAAATTCAAAGTAGGCGATTCGGTACGCGTGAGCAAGTACAAGACGATTTTAGAGAAAGGTTACACGCCAAATTGGACCACCGAGGTGATCATCCACATAAATCCGCATAAATCCGCTGGACGCAGCGTGCCGAAAACACGACATCGCGTATTTTCGGAGCAACGATCTCACCGATAGACACGCGACAGACAAAGTACTCGCTGAGGAGGCGCGGAAACGCGTCACCGTGAGAGATTCGGCTCTGAGCGAGAGAGCCGCCGCTGCTGCCGTTTGGGTAGCGATGAAAGCCAAGATCGGCATGGGCATGAAATCAAAGAAGAAGACGACAATGAGGAAAAAACAACGAAAAAGCGGATACTTCCAACGGCAAAACGAGGTGGTGCGTTACGCATCAGACGTACGATTAGAGTTTCTGCGGTCAAATGTGTCTGCGGTTTCTACAAACGGTAGACGCGCATGAATTTAAAAAGCTCGACGAGGTGCTTTAAAATCTCAATATTAGTCGAACGCTTTTTCCATCATGTCGCTGACACGCTGAGCGGGAAGAGCACCGTCCTCTCGGCGAACTACTTTCCCTCCATAGATTTGAGTGACGGCGATTACGAGCTCGGTCTAGTGATTTTTGAAACTTATCACACGATACCGAATGTAAACGAATTGAACAATAAATTTTATTTTGGGAAACACGACGCAGAAATTACAATTCCCGAGGGTTCGTACGAAGTGCGAGACATAAATGAAATTTTTAAAACGTACGATTTTACGGAAACGTTCGCACCGCGACGCACTTGAAACCGTTGACGTAGTGCGTGGTGACAACAACAACAATAACAACAACAACAACAACAATGACACTGATGACGATAACTGGTGAGGGTGGAGTATACCCGATTACGCTCCGCGCAAACTACAATACGATGAGATGCGAGATTAGATGTGCATACAGAATAAACTTTGGCAAGCCCAACAGCATTGGATCGCTGCTGGGATTCTCGTCGAAGCGTATACTGCGACCGCGAAGATGGCACAGATGAATCGGACATGTCGATCAACATAATAAACGTAAACGTTATCCGCGTAGAGTGTAACGTGACCGCGGGCGTGTACAGCAACGGCAAAAGCGCGCACACGATACACGAATTTTTGCCGAGCGTGCCACCAGGATATAAGATATCGGAGAGGCCGACGCAGATCATTTACTTGCCGATCACGGCACGGAGCATTACGGATCTAACGATATGCGTCGTCGACCAGAACGGACGATTGCTCGATTTTCGCGGAGAGGAGATCATCGTCAGATTGCACGTGCGACAGCGACAGCGAGCGTGAGATACTTGTATTGAACGGAGCGGAGGGCACGCAGAGAGATAACGCATTCTTTACAAGGCTGGTAACATCACCGTTCGATAACGCTTGCTCATCCAACTGCGTCAGCAAGAAGAAGCTCAGTGCATCGAACGTTAAATTTTTACAATCTTTGGGATTCGCGGTGCGCAACTTTTGAGATGATTGATATCTTGAATATTACCGGCGAGCCGATCTTTGACGATCGCATCGTCATGATTGAGACTCACACGTACAACCCGTTCGCTAATACAACATTTGGGTACAGCGACGAGATAAGAATACCCCAGCAGCAGGATTTGTACACGTTGCCGTGTGAAAGTTTTCTCTACGTCGAAAGAAGATTAACGGTGAAAAAGAAAAACGATCATATGCCAACGACGCTTGTAAATAATTGCGTGGCGTTCATGTTTGATGAAATTCGATATGAACTGAATGGTGTGGAGATTGACCGCAACCGAAACGTGGGCATAACTAGCACGCTCAAGAATTACGTGTCATTGATCTAGATGTCATTGATAAAGCTTTGATTGCGCTGAACGCTGGATGGAACTCTAGATCCGACACGGAGGAAGGACACTTTAATTTTTGCGTGCCGCTCAGCATGCTGTTGGGTTTTTGCGAAGATTACAAACGCCTGATTGTCAACGCTCGTCACGAATTAATTTTGATACGAGCGCGCAACGACAACAATTACTTGGTGGGAAATCCTGTGACAGAGTCTGAGGTTGAATTATTTAAAGTACAGTGGCGGATGCCTCACGTTGCATTAAACGAGGTCAATAAATTATCAACATTGCAAACATTGGAAAGCGATCATTATCTGAGCATGAATTTTCGCTCGTGGGATCTGTACGAGTATCCTCTGTTACAGAATACGACCAAGCATTCATGGTCAAAACGGCGACTCAGCTTGAGAAGCCTCGATACGTTATCTTTGCTCTGCAGATCAGTCGAAAGAATATCATGTCACGAGATGGTAGCGTGTTCGACGATTGTAATTTGAGTAATATGAAACTTTATCTAAATTCGACGTTTTATCCGTACGACGATTTAAATCTGGATTTTGGCAAAAAGAGATACGCCATTCTATTCGATATGTACGCACGTTTTCGTAGAGCATATTATGGAATCGATTGCTTCGAAACGCTACTCAACGTGCTCTCATTTGTCGAGAAAAGGCCTTTTGTGGTCATTGATTGCTCGCGACAAAAACGAATCCGTCAAGAGTGCCACTGTGGACGTACCCATAGAATTTGACTGCAAGGAGAATGTGCCCGCAAATACAACAGCTTATTGTCTCATCATACACGATCGTGTAGCTCAGTATAATCCATTGACCAACGTAATGCGCAAAATCACCTAAATGCATCTCTGATACGATATAAAATCTACGTTACGTAGCAATCGACATCGCAGTCTTCTCGACAACATGTCCATGTCAACGTTCGTGGATCTGCAAGGATTCATCGTTAACAAGACATTTATCGTGAAGGAAGTGGCGGTGCTGAAACAGGGGACCGTTCTCACGCATTACATTTTTACGAGTCCCGTGCCATGGAAATTTTTGACAAGATCCGACAGGTCTTGCGCCTCCTGGTTGATTGCTTATCACCATGGATTGCAATGGGAGGACGGGACGATCCCGTACAACGAGGCGAAACGTCTAATTACGATGGCTGTATTTGATGTCGTGTATGTCAAGGGACGCGAGAAACGAATGTGGCTGTAGAACTTGCTTCTGGACGATGAGCGAGAACGCATGTACATCGAGACCTTGGACGCAGTTTACGAAGACATGGAATCTTTATCTAATCTAAGATGTTACTAATATTATACGGTGTGAATAACATGTTAAGAATTGCGCGTTAAAATGTATTGAAAATTTATAAGTGGTGGTTGCAAAAGAATTTTTTAAATAAAAATACGTTAACATATTTATTATGTATTTCTTTTCCCTTCCTTTGTAATGTATAAACGTATGTACGCATGTATGTACGTATGTACGTATGTATGTACGTATGTATAAATGTATGTACGTATGTATAAACGTATGTATAAACGTATGTATAAACGTACGTATGTATAAACGTGTTCGAAATTCTTGGAAAGAGGGGGAGGACCTGCCTTCTCTCATCGCTTCCAGAAATATTACGTTACAATTTACGCGGATGCAATCAGTCTTGCGATACCCGCTTGTACGAACGGCTGAAAAAATGTACTTCACTAAAGAGAGCAGTGCATCGTACGATGTGAAGAAGGAATATAACATGTAAGTTTCAACTTTCTATACCAAAGGAACGTTTTTTAACATTATGTGTATACACAATACGGAGCATCGTGCGGTGCGTTTACTGAGCAGACGTTACGATCTGACGAATACGGGCTACAAATTTTTGGAAATTGGAATCGACGTTGGCCCACCGAGTTACGTGGAGGTCGCCCTTGAAGATCATCGCGGACACGAACTATCGCTGTCTCTTGAAACGTGGAAGAGCCTCTACGAACAGCGAGGGAATATTTACAAGATGTTTCGAAACGAATACAAGGATAATTTTATAAGCGTTGGACCGCTAACCGTCAGTGTTTGCATGTTGAACGATGCTACGCTCGTACGTCTCGATTCTTCATCCGTACGCATTACGATGACCGAAACGACGCTACGCCGTATATTTGACTTTAACGGGTGTATCGATGTAACGTTCAAATGATTAGTTCGACTCGTCGATACGGTGGATACCAAGTATACGCGATTCTCCAACATCGCATCTGAGAACATTATACGTGATAGCAACATCTTCAATGGACATCAGCTCATCGATTGCGAACTATTAGCTTTAGTTTTTAATAAGTACGGAAACCAGTGTAATAAGATGTGAATAAACATTGTTTTGTTCGCATTATTACGTACGTATTTTCTTTTACTTCCCATCCTTCACACTCGACGGTGCTGTCACGACATATTAAGCGTTCTCTTTTTAAATAAAAAACGTATAATAAAATATGTTTGCATGCATGAAGATATAACGAGAGTGACAATCCGCGGCGGCGGCGGAAAAGATGAAACGTAAGAAAAAAACAGATAGTAGTAAGTGATGGTAGTAACAGATGCGGTAAGTGTATGCAAGCCTTTATTGCATTTTTGGAGACAGAGTGGCGGCATTAAATAAGGACCGGGGTCATTATCAATAGCGCCGGGACCTTTTCCCCCTCCTTCCCTGCGTTACGAGCATCCCCGCGCTCCGCGCTCCCCTCTAGCCCCATGGATTAGAACCCGCCTTGCTTTACTACTATTATTTATTTTTATTCATTTATTTTTTTTTAAATTCAACTGAATAAAAAAAATCCCACAGGAATAAATAGAGATCTATACAAAATTACTTTTCACTCATATTTTACCATCAAAGACTTCCTAGGATTTATCATTGCTCTCTTTTTTTTTCCTTATTATCATTCTTCAATATCTATAGATACTTGGTGATTCTGATAACTTCACTCCCACAAATCTAAACTATCCCATAGTAACCCATACTGACATTCAATCAGAATGATATTTTTTATTTGCTTATGCTATCCTTCGATCCATCTCTAATAAACTAGGGAGAGTTATTGCCTTTACAATATCAATTTTAATTCTTTATATTTTCCCTTCAAATCTAAATACCTTTTCCTCAACTATAATCTCTAACCAATTAATCTACTGAATATTCATTAATACCTTTTTTTTATTAACATGGGAACTCAATCAATTGAAATACCAAACATTATAAATTTGCCAAATTCATATCTTAATCTATTTTTCATTTTTATATTATATTATCTCTAAATCATAAAACATGAAAATTCATTGGGAGTACAAATTAGTTCGGTTCGTTTTTTTGTGTTCAAATTTTCAAAACAAATGAATGAACAGATTAATTATAGTATTGTCCATCGGTAGCTACTACTTTTTCCCATCTCTCAGGCAATTTTCGAATTCCATCTCGAAAAAATGAATCGTCTTTGGAGGCGATCCAATTTTGGAGAAGTGAACTTGCCAATCGTGCTGCATTCTTCGGAACAACTAGTAATCAGGAGCAATGTTCGAAGAATACGGCGGGTGTGGTAAAACATCTCATTTGAGCGTTTCCAAATATTTTTTTACGACTTTTGCGACATGAGGCTGATCGTTGTCATGAAGAAAAATAACTTTTTCACGTCTTTGCTCCTATTCCGGCCGTTTTTCTCGCAATGCACGGCTCAAACGAATCAATTGTAGCCGATACCGATCGCCCGTAATGGAATCGCCAGGTTTCAGCAACTCATAGTCAATAACCCCCTTGGTCCCACCAGATACAGAGCATGATCTTCGAACCATGAATATTTGGCTTTAGAGTTGATGTTGAGATCGATGGCTACGATTGACCGGGCTTAACATAGTATTTTTTCTTCTTGTTGTAGAATATCCACTTCTCATCTCCAGTCACAAACCAATGCAAAAAACCTTTTCTTTGTTGTCTTTGAATCAGCTGTTCGCAAGTGAAAAATCGCCTTTCAACGTCTCTCGGTTTCAGTTCATAAGGCACCCAATTTCCTTGTTTTTGAATTATTCCCATGACTCTCAATCGTGCAGAAACGGCTTGTTGAGTTACTCCCAATGATCCTGCAAGCTCCTCTTGATTCTGATCTTCTTCGAATAATGCCTCTAATTCTTTGTCGAATTTTTTTGGTTGTCCAGAGCGAAGCTTGCCTTCAACACTGAAATCTCCATTCTTGAAACGTCGAAACCATTCCCTACATGATTTATCAGTTGGAGCAGTGTCATCATAAACTTTGACAAGCATTCGATGGGCTTCAGCTGCACTTTTCTTCCAATTAAAACAGAAAATTAGAACCTCCCGCAAATGCTGCTTGGTTAATACAAAATTCGACATTTCAAACACAGTAAAAATCAAGGTTTTTGTATGAAACTAAAAGCGATATAAACTGAATATTATTAGTAGATGTTTAACCTCTTTAAAAATGTCAAAATCAGCTGTCACTATGAACCATTCACAACAGCCGAAGCCATCTTTTGGAAAACGAACTAATTTGTATTCCTTATATTATTTATAGTTAATATAATATAAAAATTCAATGTAATTTATTTTATTTATTTTTTACTTAATACATTCATATTTCTAAAAATAAATTATTAAATAATCTTTAAATTATTAAATAAAATAAAATTTTTTATCTATTATTTATACCACATTAAATAATTAATAAATATTTATTTATTTTATCATGATAAATAACCTTAATTAATAATAATATAAAAAAAATTATTAAAATTTATTAATAAATTAATATTTTTTAATAAATTATATTATAATTTAATTTATTATTATTCCTTATTCCCTACCCAAATAATATATCATACTCTATCTTCTCTATCTATTTTATTAAAATTTATTTTATATAATATAATTTACCACAACGTTATAATCTTTATAATTATAATATAATTGTACTAAGTAAAAAGGAAAAAGGGCTACGAGCCTAAAACATAAATTGACAAACTGTATAAGTAGTTAAAAAAAATTTTTTTTTTTTTAAATAAAAGTATGTCATAAAATTAAAAACGTAAAATATAATTTGACAATAAGAAGGTGAACAAAACAAACGTTTCGATCCTAGTTGGATCATTTTCAATGTGACAAATAAATTAGTGTGACAAAATAAATTAACAACGGTAATTAACAATAGAGTTATAACGTAGATAAAAACATAAGAAATCAAGTAAAATTCGCATTCGGACGCAAATTAACTATAAAGCTCGCTCCAAATTGAGAGGAAATCAAACAAACGATTATAGTTGACAAAAATGTGCTCCTCCGAACCGTATGTGTGTATAAGGACGAACATGTTTCTGTTAGCAAGTATAAATGTAATAATAAATTAACGGTAGAAATAAATAAAAATAATAAGAATAATAAGAAAAGTACAAATCGAGTCGCAAACAGTAAAAAGAAAAGTACAAATAAGTCGTAAATAATAAATCAAAATTAAAAGAAAGAGGCAAAAATTATCTTTGATATTATAAGACAAGCACATAAGAAAAAAAGAGTAAATTGCCGACATGCATTGTATATGTATGATGAGTTTATAACAAATAAATTTATAATGAATACCTTATGTGTGTGTCGAAATGATGTTATAGATTAGGCAATGCGATTGGAATCGAAATTGATCGTCTCTCTAAGAAGCTAAGATATAAAGTACGACATATAAAGACAAGAAGGTTGAAATGGAAAACTAGAAAGGGAAGGGAGAAAAAAATAATAAGAAGGAAAGAATAAAGTGGAAGGGAGAGAAAGTGGGGAGAGAAGAGAAGGATAGGGAAGAGAAAGCAATCAAGAGGGAGAAAGAGACTGAATGATCTGTGAATAAATATCGGGTAAAGATTCGGTATCGTTTTGTCTATTAAGGCCTTGTTTCTGTCTTTTAATATGAATCATTTCAGACACCAATCTCTTATTGTAAGAAGATTCGCAGTCCAAAATTCTCACATCATTCCATTTGAAATTATGATCAAAATTGATTCGATGATCAGTTATGACAGTAGGAGAATCTGTATTCTTTTTAACGTCAGAGATATGTTAGTGTAGTCTCGTGCTCAATTTTCTCTTTGTCTGACCAACATAACTCGCCTCACAATCATCACATGAGATCTTGTAGACAACATTCTGATTTGATAGGAAGTTAAGTTCGTCTTTTCCTCTCTTTATGAAGCTTTTTAACGTTTAGGAATAGAGAAGGCCAATTTACAATGAAACATACTAGAGATTGGAAGGAAACTTTCGGAAATGGATTTAACATAAGGAATCGTAAAATATTTGTCTTTATTGCGTGAATAGTGTGTATCTTTGTTATATTTATGAAACTTTAATCTGCGTTCTATTGTAGAGAAAATAAAGGGAAGAGGATAACAGTTATTTAAGAAAATATGAATAGCATCTATCAAATTTTTTTGTTGGAATCGTGGATGTGATAATTTTGTCCATAAACTGATGATGGTACCTTTTTTATGGCACAGAGGATGATTTGAATGGAAATTTCCAAGGAACCTTCCAGAAAATGTCTTTTTATGGTAAATGTCAAATATAATTTTTTGGTTATCTATAATCAGTATTGTATCGACTTTGTACTGTCATAACTGATCATCGAATCAATTTTGATCATAATTTCAAATGGAATGATGTGAGAATTTTGGACTGCGAATCTTCTTACAATAAGAGATTGGTGTCTGAAATGATTCATATTAAAAGACAGAAACAAGGCCTTAATAGACAAAACGATACCGAATCTTTACCCGATATTTATTCACAGATCATTCAGTCTCTTTCTCCCTCTTGATTGCTTTCTCTTCCCTATCCTTCTCTTCTCTCCCCACTTTCTCTCCCTTCCACTTTATTCTTTCCTTCTTATTATTTTTTTCTCCCTTCCCTTTCTAGTTTTCCATTTCAACCTTCTTGTCTTTATATGTCGTACTTTATATCTTAGCTTCTTAGAGAGACGATCAATTTCGATTCCAATCGCATTGCCTAATCTATAACATCATTTCGACACACACATAAGGTATTCATTATAAATTTATTTGTTATAAACTCATCATACATATACAATGCATGTCGGCAATTTACTCTTTTTTTCTTATGTGCTTGTCTTATAATATCAAAGATAATTTTTGCCTCTTTCTTTTAATTTTGATTTATTATTTACGACTTATTTGTACTTTTATTTTTACTGTTTGCGACTCGATTTGTACTTTTCTTATTATTCTTATTATTTTTATTTATTTCTACCGTTAATTTATTATTACAATTTATACTTGCTAACAGAAACATGTTCGTCCTTATACACACATACGGTTCGGAGGAGCACATTTTTGTCAACTATAATCGTTTGTTTGATTTCCTCTCAATTTGGAGCGAGCTTTATAGTTAATTTGCGTCCGAATGCGAATTTTACTTGATTTCTTATGTTTTTATCTACGTTATAACTCTATTGTTAATTACCGTTGTTAATTTATTTTGTCACACTAATTTATTTATCACATTGAAAATGATCCAACTAGGATCGAAACGTTTGTTTTGTTCACCTTCTTATTGTCAAATTATATTTTACGTTTTTAATTTTATGACATACTTTTATTTAAAAAAAAAAAATTTTTTTAACTACTTATACAGTTTGTCAATTTATGTTTTAAGCTCGTAGCCCTTTTTCCTTTTTTACTTATTTGATTTATTGAGCCTTTTTATTTTTATAATATAATTGTATTATTTATTATTATACAAACAATCACTTCCTGTCATATAAATTATAAAAATTCAATCTTCCTCTATTTTTCTCCTTTTCCTCTCTAAATTCTTCTCTCTTATTCCAATTATATTATCCCCTCTCTTAATATTTTTTTAGATTTATAATTATATATATAATAAATAATTAATGATCTTGAATAAGTCTATGTTTTGAAAACATACTAAAGAAATATAAATTTTCTATTAATTTTTATCATACTCATTTTTACTTTCTATATCTTACGCCCTTTTCTCTTCTTTTTTTATATATATTAGGTGTAATAAAAAGAAATCCATTATTTTTCCAATAGATGGCTTTAGTAATTTGTGTCACGCGTAGACGAGATTGTGGCTATTGGATCGCGTGCTACGCAATATGGCGCCGGTGGTTACCAACCACGGCGAAGGACGTATGGCGGGAAAAAGTTAGGTTGAGAATGAGAGCTACGCACTGCTTCTGATTTTATGCCATGAGGCGTTTTAATACACACTTAATGCCTAATTAACTAAATACTGAATACAAATGTTGATTAGAAAGTAGAGACGTGATTGCGCGTGTAAGTCGGCTCGGATACCAGCATCGTGTCGCGGAGTTACAATACTAGAACTATGAAAATACACTCTAAGAATTTATCTGACAACGCTAATAATTATCGCGGACATGAATAATGATCGGTATCGGCCTCGCGGAATACACAAAGTAATTCGGAGCTTTAACGTCCGAGTTCTAACTTACTGACTATCGCAGAGACTTACACGAGGTCTGCACGTGGCACGCCATGACGCCGGAGAGAGAATGGGAAGAGTCATGGAAAGAACGACCGTATCAGTATCGCGACGGACGCATGCAGCGCCGCCACTGACGCGCGCAGCGCCGCAGCTAACGTTCGCAGCGCCGCAACTAACGCTCGCAACGCCACAGTACTCCCCTCCTAGTGTAAACGTTAAAGAAAGAAATACTGGCTAAGATATCGCTAGAATGAGAATAACAAACATAAGAATAGATGAAACAAACAAAAGTTGTACATATTGGTTTGCTTAGCGTAATGTTGCGCGAATTACATCTTAAATCTAACAGTCTTTCGCTTTGCTGCTGGACTAGGATATGTCTTTGGTTCACCTTGCACTGGAATGTCAGTTGAAGACGAAGATGCAGTGGACGGAAGAGTTTCCGAGTCTTGGATTAGTACGTACGCGGACTTAAGTTTGTCGACCGTGATATTGATGGGTTTGCCGTCGATTTCAATGGCGAAGACTTGGTCCGAAATGCGCTCTAGTACTTTATGCGGTCCGGTATATGGTTGATCCAGAGGACGTCTGTTGCCTTCAACTCTGCAGAAAACGTGCGAGCAATTATATAATTCCTTGTGGAAAAATAGCTTAGGTCTAATGTGATGAGAAGTTGGTCTAGGCCGCAACTTTTGCATAATTACGCGGAAATCTTCGACGAAGATTAGTGGGTCGCTCGGCATCTCTTCAGAGGAGAAAAATTCGCCTGGTACCTTGAGCGTAGTGCCGTACACTAATTCCACTACCGAAGCGCCTAGATCATCTTTGAGACAAGTTCTCAATCCTAGTAATACTATTGGCAGTGTGTCAGTCCATTGAGTTTCGCCGTGACACATTAATGCTGTTTTTAGAGAGCGATGCCATCGCTCGATGATGCCATTAGACTCCGGGTGGTATGCAGTTGTCCGACAACGTTTAGAGCCAATGAGCTTAGTTAATGTGTCGAACAGCTGCGCTTCAAATTGCGAGCCTTGATCGGTCGTGATCAAGCGTGGAGCTCCGAATCTGGCTACCCAGTGAGTGAAAAACATCTTTGCTACCGTGTTTGCTGTACAATCCTGTAATGGAATAGCTTCCGGCCAACGAGTAAATCGGTCAATCATTGTTAATAAATACCTGAAACTTTTGGATGGAGGTAGAGGACCGACGATGTCGATATGTACATGCTCGAAACGAGAATCTGGTATTGGTATTTTGGAGGGTGTGGTGTGGTTATGACGATGAATTTTGGATTGTTGGCATGCTAGACAAGTGCGGGCCCACTCTTTAATGTCCTTAGACATGGAAGGCCACACAAATTTTTGTGCAATTTGCCGGTGAGTTGCTCTGCCGCTTGGATGCGACATTTGATGCACCATGTCGAAAACTCGCCTTCGTAGTGGTCCAGGAATGTAAGGTCTGATCTCTTGTTCTGAAGTGTCGCAGTAAATGCTGGATGCTGTTTCCGATAAGGTAAACTTTTTGAGCTTCAAAGACGTTGATGTGGACTGCTTCAATTGCTGCAATTCATCATCCGAAGCTTGAGCTTCTGCAATCTCCTGCATATCGAGACTAGTTGGCATCACGATAGTATCGGCGCGAGATAATGCATCTGCTACGATGTTATCGGCGCCTGAAACGTGACGCACATCAGTTGTGAATTCTGAAATGAAGAGTAGATGACGAGTTTGTCTTGGCGACATTTGATCTGACTTCTTCTTGAATGCGTAAATGAGAGGTTTATGATCCGTGATAACGTGAAAATTTCGTCCATCTAACATATATCGAAAATGTTTGATAGCCGCATAGATAGCTAATAATTCTCTATCGTATGCACTATACTTAGTTTGTGTAGGCGTGAGTTTCCTTGAAAAGAAGCTGAGTGGTTGGAGAAATCCGTTGCTGTGCTGTTGCAATACTGCGCCGATTGCTTTATCTGAGGCATCTGTTTGCAACGAGAATGTTGCATTGCTGTCCGGAAATGCGAGCGAGGTGGCTTGAGCAAAATGTTCCTTGACTCGTCGAAAGGATTGCTTGAGCTCAGGAGTCCACTCGATTTTCGCATTGTTGTTGCGTTTACGTCCAGAAATTACTTTTAACAATGGCGCCTGTATACTTGCGATATCCTTTAAAAACCGGTTGTAAAAATTGAGCATTCCCAGGAATCGTCGAAGTCCTTTTTCAGTGGCTGGTTCCTGGAAATCAACAATTGCTTGAACCTTTTCGGGCAAGGGCTTGATGCCTTCGGCGCTGATCATATGTCCAAGGAAGTTGACACTCTTCTGCCTGAACACGCATTTATTCGGGTTGATCGCTATTCCATGCTGTTGCAGTCTACCGAACAGAATCCTTAGGTGCTCTTTGTGCTGAGTTTCGTTTTGCGAAGCGATTAGAATATCGTCAATATAAGTAAAGCAAAAATCGAGTCCTATGGTTACTCGATCCATGAATCGTTGAAAGGTTTGAGCTGCGTTACGAAGTCCGAAGGTCATATACGGAAATTCGAAAAGCCCGAATGGTGTGATGATGGCAGTTTTCGGAATATCCGATTCGCGAACTGGAATCTGCTGATATGCGCGTACTAGATCGATCGTGGAAAAAACTGTTTTACCATGAAGAAAGTGTGTGCTGTCTTGAAGAAACGGAATTGAGTAACGGTCCGGGACGGTTACCTCGTTGAGCTTGCGGTAATCCCCGCACGGACGCCAATCGCTATTCTTCTTCTTGACCAGGTGCAGTGGGCTGGCCCAAGGGCTCTTGGAAGGCCTGCATAAGCCCTGTTGAATCATATATTCGAACTCTTGCTTGGCTGCCTTAAATTTCTCCGGGCAGAGTCGTCTGGATTTGTTTGACACCGGGGGCCCTTTTGTTTCGATGACGTGTTCTACCGCATATGCGGCTGGCTTGTGCGTACCCGATGTTCGAGTGATCTCTGGAAACTCTCTTAGTAATTCTTTAAAAGGGCAGTCGTCGGCGAAGGCTGTCAGCTTTGGTACTGTCTTATAGACGAGCTGTGCGTTAATCTTGAAGAGCGTGTCGCCATCGATAAGCCTCTTATACCGGATGTCAGGCAGCAAATTGTAGCGCGCCAGGAAGTCCGAGCCGATTATGCAGGTGTCCACTTCTGCGATGATGAAGGGCCACTGGAACACTCGGCGGAATCCGAGGTCGAGCCGGAGTAGCTTCTGCCCGTACGTCGAGATGATCGTACCATTCGCAGCGTAGAGTACCTGCTTATCTAAGTGCGCAAGGTCGCGCCTTGAAGCGGGTACGGTCGAGACGTCGGCGCCCGTGTCCACCAGGAAATTGGTGCCGGTGACACGGTCACGCACCATTAAACGGCGATTCACCGCCGCCGAACTTCCTGCCGTCGGGGATAGTTCGGCTGTTAGTTTTCCTTCTCCGTTGACGCCGTCGGCTTCCAGCTGCACGGTTGCGTACATTTGAGCGCTCTGCCGCCGAAGCGTTGGTGATACCAGCACGGCTTGCTCGTGGGCTGGGACTTGGAGCGGCTTCTACGACGCGAATTATGCGAGGGCCGCGACCTGTCGCGCGATAAATGAGCTACTAGTTTAGTTACTTGTTCAGTAAGCGCGGATATTTATGCGTCTTTAGTGTTACTGTTCGTCGGCGCAACCGTTGCGACGGCCATGGCGCTGGGGCTAAGCACGTCCGTGATTCGGTCCGCTAATTGCGCTAGTTCCTCCAGCTCGTGCTTGCTGGACGCTAATATCGCCTGTACCTGTTGCGGCAAGCGCTGCAGCCACAACGATTTCAATACTTCTTCCGATGTGCCATTTTGCGCGAGATCCCGCATGCGGCGGAGCAATTGAGACGGGCGACGGTCGCCTAGGTCGACTTCGTTTAACAATTTGCGCAATTTTTTATCGGCGCTGTCCGCGAAGCTTCTCAATAACCTGTCTTTTAGCACGGCGTATCTGTCCATCGCGGGCGGATTAAGTATGATCACTAGCTTCGGTCAAGGAATCGTCGTCGAGACATTGTATTACGTAATTATACCGCGTGTCGTCTACCGTTATGCCTGCGGTGAGGAATTGAGCTTCCATTTGCACGAACCAAAGATCTGGTTTTTTTTTCCAGAACGGTATGGACCTAATACCGACTCGCGAAAGCGCGGGTATCTCGATAATACGCGATGGTGCGCCGCCGTCCGGATTGCACGTCGGGGAATCGCTAGAGCCACCAAGCATGTCGGCGGTTTATTTAGATGCGCGCGTAAGGTCGAACACACGAAGTCACACACGCGCAAACAACAGCAAAAACACCGCGCGATCACGTCGGGGTCACCAGTTTGTGGCTATTGGATCGCGTGCTACGCAATATGGCGCCGGTGGTTACCAACCACGGCGAAGGACGTATGGCGGGAAAAAGTTAGGTTGAGAATGAGAGCTACGCACTGCTTCTGATTTTATGCCATGAGGCGTTTTAATACACACTTAATGCCTAATTAACTAAATACTGAATACAAATGTTGATTAGAAAGTAGAGACGTGATTGCGCGTGTAAGTCGGCTCGGATACCGGCATCGTGTCGCGGAGTTACAATACTAGAACTATGAAAATACATTCTAAGAATTTATCTGACGACGCTAATAATTATCGCGGACATGAATAATGATCGGTATCGGCCTCGCGGAATACACAAAGTAATTCGGAGCTTTAACGTCCGAGTTCTAACTTACTGACTATCGCAGAGACTTACACGAGGTCTGCACGCGGCACGCCATGACGCCGGAGAGAGAATGGGAAGAGTCATGGAAAGAACGACCGTATCAGCATCGCGACGGACGCATGCAGCGCCTCCACTGACGCGCGCAGCGCCGCAGCTAACGTTCGCAGCGCCGCAACTAACGCTCGCAACGCCACAAGATACAGATTACTAAAGCCATCTATTGGAAAAATAATGGATTTTTTTACTACACCTAATACAATCATAATCCATCTCATCTTTTTTTAATTTATATATAACCTCTCCTATTATTACACTACATAAAACTTATTTCCATTTACTTAAATTTTTTAAATTCTATTAAAACAAAAATCAAATAAAATTAAATACTATATTCACTTTCTATTTAAAAATATAATTTTATATATAATAATATTATTCCTAATATTACTCTACCAATAATAAACAAATACAAATACACACTTAAACATTAAAATAAAAATTATATAATTTAAAATAAAAGCTAAAATAATTTTTCAACATAAATATATTAATTCATTATAACATATTCGTAAACCCCCTATATTAAAATAATTAAAAACACTGTCAACTTAATATTATATATAATCATACCCATAATGAAATAATTAAATTAGTAAATATACCTACCATTAAATATCTAAAAAAAATAATTATCCCATATTCTGCCATAAAAATTAATGCAAAGGCACATCTAAAATATTCTACATTAAATCCTGAAACTAACTCTGACTCACCCTCTACAAAATCTATTGGTCTACGATTTAATTCAACTATTACTCTTACTAAAAATATTAAGGCATAACTATAAATCTATACCACATGTATATCTATCACTTTATAAAATCCATAAAAGAATATCTCTCCTTCAAAATCATTAATATTAAAAAAATTATAATTAAACTAACTTCATATGACAAAGTTTGGGAAATAGCCCAAACTCCCATCAATGAATATAAAGAATTAGAAAATATAAAAATATAAAACCCTATAAATAACTCTTACAAAACTCTTTTAAAAATTAATAAGTTTCAAAACCATATTCATATCGAATATAAAAAAAAGAGAAATTAAAATATTTATATATTTATATATTTAAAATTTATATATTTAAAATATTTATATATTTTTCGGATGGTTTTAAATTCTACGGTTTTTATCTTTAATAAAAAACACATATAAAAAATAAGAACATAAAAAACACAGCACAAGTTATAGTTTGTGATATTTAATTATTATTACATTAATTAAAACATTAAAGTAGTCAACTGTGTAAAAGAAATACTCGAGATTTATCGTTTGGTTTTTTTGCTGTAAAACAGGTAATGATTCTATTTCTTTATATTCCGACTAGAAGATTTTAATATATACAATTTTATTTAGAATTTGGAAATTCTTGTTCTACACTTTTCTTGATATGACAATTGACGGTGTAACATTACTGTATGAAGCATCTTCACATATAAAAGAACATATTTAATTATAACTCTCGACTGTTGAATTTAATGTCAACTAGATGTAACTCTGCGTTTTATAAGAATATTATTGAATTACTGAAGATGGCCAGATTGTGGCCAAAACGTTTAATGTTTTAGTTAATGTAATAATAATTAAATATCACAAACTATAACTTGTGCTGTGGTTTTTTATGCTCTTATTTTTTATATGTGTTAATATTAGAACCACATTAGTTTCAAGATATTTTTTAATAAAAAAATATACAAGCAAATATTTAGGGTCCCCATGGATTCATCCTTGTCACCTGTTGTTGCAAATATGGTTATGCAGGACTTTGAAAAAATGGCTGCCTTGAAATGCTGCCTTGTCGATTGCTATTTTATTATCGATACGTTGATGATATTATCTTAGCTGCTCCGTCTGAGAGTATTTGTGATATTTTGGATATTTTTAATTCGTTGCACACTAGATTGAAGTTCATCATGGAGATTGGCCTTGATGGAAAAATAAGTTTTTTAGACACGGTGTTGATTATTGAAGAACGAAATCTTATTTTTGATATATACCGCAAAGCAACCTTTTCCGGTAGATTTCTTAATTTCCATTCACACCATTCACTTTGTCATAAAAGAGGTGTAATTTATGGAGTTGTGGATAAGATTTTTTGTTTGTGTCATCCGAAATTCCAACGAAATAATTTGATTGACGCTATTAAGATATTTTTACAGAATGGATATCCGTTACGTTTTATTTTTTCGACTATTCATAATAGAATTAAATATCACATTAATAAGATTAATAATTTGAATAAGAATAAGGATGACACTAAGAGATTTTTTATGATTCCATATGTTAATACGATATCCGAAAGATTTATACCTATTGTTAACATGTTTAATTGTAAATTGACTTTTACCATTCCTAACACATTAAGAAGTTTTATAAAGAGAGGAAAGGATGATTTAGAACACATTCAGAATCAAAATGTGGTCTACAGAATATCTTGCAAGGATTGTGATGTCAGTTATGATGGCCAAACTAAAAGACAATTAAAGACCATATTGCACGAACATGTTTCTGATATCTATATCTGATATAATTTCAAAATCTCAGTGATTTCCAATCATCGTATTGAGGAGAATCATAACTTTAAATGGGATAAAGTAAATATATTAAATATAGAGCCTTCACATAATAAAAGGTTGATATCTGAAATAATCCATATTAAAAAACAGAAACATGGAATAAATAGACAAAATGACACGGAGTCTTTGCTGGAATTGTATTTTGACATTATACATTTTCTTTCTCCTTCCTAATATCTTCTCTCCTTTTTCCCCCCTATTTTTCTCGATAATGTTTTTCTGCTTGACATTTCGTTATTTGACATCGTGCAAGTCAGATGCTTGTTTCCTTTGCAAATTTGCTTATAATAACTTATAAAATAAAAAGACTATTTTATTGTACCACGAAATGGACTACAGTCTACATTTTTTTTCTCATGTATTATTGGACTCTTAACATATTTACTAAGGTACATTATCATATTACTAATTTTTATGTAATTAATATTAATTCTTTTTGTTCACGGTTACTTTTCCAAAATTTTCTTATGATATACTTTGTTAATTCTTGATAAAAATGACTCGCAGCGTATTACACAGAAAGAAAAAAATTTTATATTAAGGAATTGTAAGAATATTGTAAGACCATGTACAGATTTTTAATTTAGAACTATGTTTATATTATTGTAAGATTGCATTGAAAATGACTCGATTGGAGTTGAAATGTTTGTTTATTTTAATTGTTTTGTATTAATTTTGCTTATTTAAATTAAAATTCTTTTATACGTTGTTGGCCCTTCTTGTATACTACCTTTTCCTATAAATATAAATATGGTATATAATCCATAATGGTTAAAACGACAACTAAAATTAATAACGAATAATTTAAATAATAAATATTAGTAATATATCCAAATATTAATCAATTTCTTATCATCAATATAAATAAAACAACAGGACAAACATAATATATATAATAATTTGATTTATTAATAATAAAAACTTCTTTCCTAAATAATTTAATGGCATCTCTAAAAGGTTGCAATAATCTTATTAACCCTACTCTATTTTGACTCTTACGCTCTTGTACCTAAAATCTTAAGTTCTAAAAGTGTTAAAAAAAGCTACTCTTATTAATATATACTTCTAAAATAATTAATCTAACCAAATTTATTAATATATAATACATATATCTTAAAATTATTACTTATATATTATATTATATTTTATTTATATTTAATATTAAATTCTAAATTTAATGCACTATTCTGCCAAAGTAATTAAGGAATTAAAATTAAACATTAAACATAATTCTACATACATAATTATTA
The DNA here is from genome assembly GCF_024713525.1 of Acromyrmex echinatior. Taxonomy (NCBI): domain Eukaryota; kingdom Metazoa; phylum Arthropoda; class Insecta; order Hymenoptera; family Formicidae; genus Acromyrmex; species Acromyrmex echinatior. The sequence continues at coordinate 7,472,456 of NC_141870.1, forward strand.
TAAACATATTTAATATATTAATATACGAGGGATATCCAGAAAATAAGTTCCGTTTTTTTTTTACAAATAAAGTTTTTATTGAAAAAATCTAAAATTTACATGGATAATACTTGACAACTTCTAGTCTTTTTCTACATAATTCCCGTCAATCTCAATACATTTTGTATATCTGGAAACAAGCTTCGAAATCCCTTCTGCATAGAAACTTCCCGCCAGTTCTTTAGTCCAGTTAGTTACAGCTGTCTGAACTTCCTCGTCGCTTAAACGACGATTTAGTTAAACGACGATCATTGCGAATCGCATTTTCAATTTTTGTCGTCAACTCATCCGTGATAAGGGAGGGTCTGCCTCTCCCACTTTCGTCTTCAAGCGAATGTCTTCCTGCCTTAAATTCTCGGACCCATCTCCGCACCATAGATTCACTCATCACACTCTCTCCATATACAGAAACAAGCTGTTTGTGAATATCAACCGATTTAAAATCTTGAGCAAAAAGAAACTGAATGATGCCGCGCAAAACAACTCGAGAAGGAATCGGAATGGAGGTGGCGGGACGCGAAGTGGAGGACTCCATTTTGATAACCTCTCCTGACCGTGTTTCACGAGCTACTGACGCCGAACACCGCTCATTCTATTCGGTAGCTTCCCCTCTTCAATGCTGTGTTGCCAGCTCGCTCATACATCGACCTTACTAAACGTATAATACAAACGGAACTTATTTTCTGGATACCCCTCGTAATTAACTTATTGCCTAAAATAACTTTTTCTTGTAAAATTTCGAATTCATAAATATAGTCCTTGCGTATAATATTTATAACCTAATTATAGATAGAAACCGATCTGGCTCATGCCGATCTAAACTCAAATCATGTAAGATTCTAAAAGTCGAACAGACTTAAATATTAAACTTTATACTTAATTTTTATCTTAATTCAACATCGAGGTCGAAATCAATTTTATCAATATGATCTTTCTAAAAATATTACGCTGTTATCCATAAGATAATTATTTCTTACTTAATTTTAAACAACAATCCCTCGCTTAATTATTGCTTCTACTAATTTATATTTTATTTTAAATTAAAGTTTATAAAATTTAACAATCCTCCCAACTAAATATATAAATTTCATATGAATAATTTATATAATACTACTCATAATATTTATATATAAAATTCTATAAAGTCTTCCTCATCCCATAATAACATTAAAAAATTTTTATTTATAATAACTACTAAATTCAATACTTTAATTTAAAATAGCTAAAATTTTATTCCTACATTTATTCCAGTTTACAATTAAAAAACAATTTATTATGCTACCTTTGTATAGTCAATATACTACAATTATTTAATTATTAATCATTAAGCAATAAAAATATCTTTTATTATAATCAAAAAACAAACTGTTTTTATTAAACAGTTGAACTTAACTAATTTGCCTAATTCCTAAAACCAAAATCTTCAATTTTAATTTTTATTATTTATGATTAATAATATTTTTGTAATAAACTATAAAACATTTTTTTAGATATTATAATTTTTATGCAAATTTTTTAAACTTCTTTAATATTATTAGTATTAATATTATATTTAAATATATATTAATTATATTAATAATAATTGAATTATTAGTAATAAATAGATCGATAATTATATATGTATTGTTATGGTACAGGTAAGAATAGAATTTTATTTGATTTATTATTTAATTTTTAGGATTTGTGAGAGAATATTAGGATTGGGTTTATTATGGATGATTATTCGTTTTAGGGGTAATGATTTATATTATTTATTTAATTTTAGAAAGTTTTAAAAGAGAATGAGAGTATAAATAAGAATTAAAAAAAGAGGGGGAAGAGTATAAAAAATATGAGTTTTTTATATTATTATATTATTATTATTATTTATCATTATTATTACTTATAATGCATTTAAATTGATTTTATTTTATTAAATTATTTTTTAATTAGAATAACATAATTTTTTATGGGTGAATGAAAATTATATTAAAAAATTTTATATAATAAAATTTATTATAATAATTATATTTATAAATTTTATAATTGTATTTAATAATAAGATTATATTTTATTATAATAATTTATGTTATTTATTTGGTTTTATATTAATTTTTCTATTTATGTGTAAGGATATTGAATGATTTAATATTATAATAAGTGTAGGGTGCAATTATTATTCAATAATATTAGTGATATTAAGGAAGTGGATTTTGATTTAATATTTATATGTTAGGTGAGGAGTTTAGTAAATTAAAGTTATTAATTTTTGTTAATATATTGATGGTATTAGTGATATTTTTTATATTTATAGATTTAATTTAATTTTATTTTATATTTGAAATTAGATTGATTCCTACTTTTTTAAAATTATTCATTGGGGCGGTAATCTTGAGCGTCTTAGAACTGGATATTATATGATAATATATACATATATTAAATTATATTAGGTGTTGGAATTAATTCGTAGCGTTGTACAAGTGATGGGAAGTACTTTCATTAATGTATTTTTTAATGCTCATATGAAATAAATAACATTCTTTCATTAAAAACGCTACGAATTAATTCCAACACCTAATAATATATATATATATATATATATATATATATATATAATATGATAATATATACATATATTATGTTATAATATATATATATATATATATAATATGATAATATATATATTATTAATTTTATTTCTTTTGTTAGTATATATATTTTATATATATATATATATATATATATATATATATATATATATGGGATAAATGTTAAGTTTAGATTAAATGATTATAAGAGGTTATGATTTTACTTTTTGAGGATTTTTAATGATTTATATGGCTTTTTTTATCAAGATGCCCATTTATTTATTTTATATTTGATTAGCTAAGGTTCATGTTGAGATACCTGTTTATGGTCTATAATTTTGGCTGAAGTATTATTAAAAATGGGAGGATATGAGTTAATTCGATTGATAGAAGTGTATTATAAAGTTAGGGTTAAATATGGGTATATTATTTTCAGGATGGGGATTGTTAGTAGTATTACAGTTGGATGTTATATTTAGTTCAGTTTGGTATAAAAAGTATAATATCTTATTCTTCGATAGTTTATATAAATTTTTAGAATTGTTAGGTTAATGACTTTTTTTAAATGAGATATATTGGGAGGATATGTGATAATAATTTCTCATGGGTTGTGTTCTTCTGGAATATTTTGTATAGTAAATTTATATTATGAGCGATCTGGGAGGCGATTGTTGTTTTTAAATAAGAGTATAGTAAGTAATTTGGCTGTATTTATTTATATAGTTATAAAATGATTTTTATTTTGTATTATAAATTTTTCTTTTATCATTAAATTTTATTGGGGAGATAATGATATTAATAAAAATTTTAAATTGAGATGTGGGGATATTAATATATTTAATGTTAATTTGTTTTTTTTTAGGAAGGCTTATTCATTGTATTTATTTTCATATGTTTATCGTAGGAAAAGTATTTATAATGAAAATAAGATTTATAATTCTAATTTAAAAGAGTATATATTATAATTTTAATTATATATTCTTTATCTTTTTCCTTTATTAATATATTTATTAAATTTAATTATATAATATTTATTTCTTTAAAATTTCTTTAAAAAATGGTATAAGAAATTTTTAGTATGGAAGTAGGAATAATAGGCGGGTTCTAACTCAGGTCCTCTGAGGGGAGCGCGGGGAGCGGGGGGTACTCGGTGGCGCGGGGAGTACTGGTAGGCGGTCCCAATAATACGTGACACCACACATAGCGATATGTATCATCATATCAGTAAACACTGATAGCGCCAGGACTTCCCGCGCCTCCCCCTCCCTTCCCCGCACCAACCAGTACTCCCCGCGCCACCGAGTACCCCCCGCGTCCCGCGCTCCCCTCAGAGGACCTGATCCACATTTAATTGAGTGAGATCAACTATATTATTCTGAATCTCCTCTAAGAAAGAGGAGGAGGAGGCAGTCTCCTCAACTTTTTGTTCTTTTTGCATGTTATAGCTCCGCAATAAAAAAATTATCACTTCACTTAAGTTGATTCCAATTTCCAAAAATTTATAGCCCGTAGTCGTCAGATCGTAATGTCTACCCAATAAACGCATCTTGCGATGCTCCATGCTGTGTATACATACATAATGTTAAAAAACGTTTCTTTTGCATATAGAATGTTAAAACTTACATGTTACTGCAATTCTTCTTCGTTTCGTACGATGCGTTGCTGTCTTCAGCGTAGTACATTTTTCAACCGTTCGTACAAGCGAGTATCGCAAGACTAATTGCACCCGCGTAAATTGCGATATATATATAAAACTTCTAGAATCGAAGAGGGGATAACTCTCCACTCTTTTTCTAAGAATTGCGAACCTGTTGCAACACGTTTTATCGAGTCTTTCTATGTTTTTTTATTTTTTATTTTTTGTTCGCGAGTTTATCAATGCTTATACTTTATGATTTATATTTCGATGGCATCGATGACGTTGGTGATGAGCACGTTGGCGACTTTGACACCTTTTCTCCAGGATATACAATATCTTGCTTTTTCCTTCGAAGGCGGTGGACTTGGCGGACTTGGCGACAATGGACAGTACCCCTTTCGCTCGATTGATTTTCGACGTATATATTCCTTTATTCGGTCCATGTTTTAACGCTCGTAACTGAAGCTTACGATTGAATGAAAAAAAGTCTAATATACTGCATATATACATTGCATATATGTACTGTCAGATGTACTGTCTGACACGTCGCGACACGTTTTATCAAGTTTTATCTTTTTATGTATTTTTCTTTGTCACGAATTTATACATATGTTTATACATACGTTTATACATACGTACATACGTTTATACATTACAAAGGAAGGGAAAAGAAATACATAATAAATACGTTAACGTATTTTTATTTAAAAAATTCTTTTGCAACCACCACTTATATATTTTCAATACATTTTAACGCGCAATTCTTAACATGTTATTCACACCGTATAATATTAGTAACATCTTAGATTAGATAAAGATTCCATGTCTTCGTAAACTGCGTCCAAGGTCTCGATGTACATGCGTTCTCGCTCATCGTCCAGAAGTAAGTTCTACAGCCACATTCGTTTCTCGCGTCCCTTGACATAAACGACAGCATCATCTTCAAATACAGCCATCGTAATTAGACGTTTCGCCTCGTTGTACGGGATCGTCCCGTCCTCCCATTGCAATCCATGGTGATAAGCAATCAACCAGGAGGCGCAAGACCTGTCGGATCTTGTCAAAAATTTCCATGGCATGGAGCTCGTAAAAATGTAATGCGTAAGAACGGTCCCCTGTTTCAACACCGCTACTTCCTTCACGATAAATTTCTTGTTAACGATGAATCCTTGCAGATCCACGAACGTTGGCACGAGCATGTTGTTGAAAAGACTGCGGTCGATTGCGGTCGATTGCGACGTATCGCAGATCTTACATCGTGTCAGAGGTGCATCTTAGGTGATTTTGCGCACAACATTGTTCAATGGATTATACTGAACCACGCGATCGTGTATGATGAGACAATAGGCTGTTGTATTTGCGGGTACATCCTCTTTACATTCAAAGTCTAATCGCACGTCCACGGTGCCACTCTTGACTGATTCGTTCTGTCGAGAGCAATCGATGATCACGAATGGACCATTATGTAAAAAAGTTGTAAAGGTGAGACTCGGCTCGAGATACTCGTATCCGTAGTAGTCCTTGCAGAAACGCGCGTACAAGTCGTACAGAATCGCACATCTGTTTTTGTCAAAATCCAGATTCAAGTCATCGTACGGATAATATTCCGAATTCAGGTAAAGTTTCGCATTAGTTAATTTGCAGTCGTCGAATCGACTTACATCCTCGGACATGACGTTTTTTCGACCTGTTTGCATAGCGAAAATAACGTAGCGCGGCTTCTCGAGCTGAGTAACCGTCTTGATGGCCCACGAATGCTTGGTTGTGCTCTGCAAGAGCGGAAATTCGTACAGATCTCACGAACGAAAAGCCATGCTCAGATATCGTCCGCTCTCCAAAGCGCGCAGCATCGACAGCTTATTTGTCTCGCTCAATAACACGTGCGGCATTCGCCACTGTACTTTGAATAATTCGAGCGTTGGCTCTACCGCCGGATCTCCCGTCAGACAATTGTTGTCGTTGCGCGCTCGTATTAAAATCAACTCGTGACGAACGTTAATCACCACGCGTTTGTAATCTTCGCAAAATCCCAGCAGTAGAACGGTACACAGAAATTAAAATATCCGGCTGCAGTAGTCTGCGCATCCCAGCCGGCATTCCGTAGAATCACGCTTCTGTCGGATGACACTGTTACATAGTTTTTGAGCGTGCTAGTTATATCCATATTTCTATTACGGTCAATCTCCACATCATTGAGTTCATATCGAATCTCATCGAATATGAACGCGACGCAATTATTTCCCAATGTCACATGAGTACCCTGGACCACTTTGTTCTTCGTCAGTTTTCCCTCGACATATAGAAAGCTTTCGTACGGCAGTGTATACAGATCCGATTGCTGTATGGGTATTCTTATTTCGTCGCTGTACCCAAACGTGGTGTTGGCGAACGGGTTGTACGTGTGAGTCTCAATCTTGACGATGCGATCGTCGAAGATCGGCTCATCTTTAATGTTTAAGATATCAGTCATCTCAAATGTAGCGCACCGCGAATCCCAAAGACTTTAAAAATGTAACGTTCGTCGCGTTGAGTTTCTTCTTCCTTATGCAGCTGGATGAGCGAGCATTATCGAACTGTGGCGTCACCGATCTTGTAAAGGATATGTTATCTCTCTGCGTACGCTCCGCTCCGTTCAGCACGAGCATTTCACACTCACGTTATTACTGTCGCCGTCGTACGTGCAACGGTGATCTCTTCTCCTCGAAAATCGAGCAATCGTCCGTTTTGATCGACGATGTGTATCGTTAGAGCTGTAATGCTCCGTGCGATGATCGGCAGGTAAATGATTTGCGTCGGCCTCTCCGATATCTTATATCCTGGCGCCACGCTCGGCGAAAATTCATGTATCGTGTGCGCGCTTTTGCCGTTGTATGCACCCGCGGTCATGTTGCACACTACGCGGATAACATTTACATTCATTATGTTGATCGACACGTCCGATTCGTGCCACCTTCGCGGCTGCAGTATACGCTTCGACGAGAATCCCAGCAGCGATCCAATGCTGTTGGACTTGTCAAAGTTTATTCTGTACGCACATCTAATCTCACATTTCATCGTGTTGTAGTTTGCGCGGAGCGTAATTGGGTATTCTTCACCCTCATCATTATCATCATCATTATCAGTGTTATTGTTATTGTCATCACCCACTAAAACGGTTTCAAGTGCGTCGCGGTGCGGACGTTTTCGTAAAATGGCGCGTTTCAGAAATTCATTTATATCTCGCACTTCGTACGAACCCTCGGGAATTGTAATTTCCACGTCGTCTTTGGTGAAATAAAATTTGTTGTTCGATTCGTTCACGTTCGGTATCGTGTGATAAGTCTCAAAAATCGCCAAACCGAGCTCGTAATCTCCGTCACTCAAATCTATGGCGGGGAAGTAATTCGCCGCGAGGACGATTTCCGCTCAGCGTAAGCGTCAACGACATGATGGAATAAAGCGTTCGACTAATACTAAGATTTCACAGCACCTCGTCGAGCTTTTTAAATTCACGCGCGTCTACCGTTTGCAGAAACCGCAGACACATCTGTCCGCAGAAACTCTGATCGTACGTCTGATAAGACGTGCGATTGTACTCTATCGCCATAGCGTCGTTCTCGAAATATCGCACCAGTTCCTTAGGCGGTCGAAGATTACCGAAACTGTCAAAATACATGACGCGATTGTTCCTCTTCGCGTACGCTAGTACCCCAGTGAGTACCAGGCCCCGTCGCATCGTCCAGATTCACGATACCGCTTTCGTTTCGGCGCACACCGCTCGTCGGTAACGCGTTACGCATGAAAACGCCTCTAAAGTATGGTACACGCATACGTCTCGCGAGCTCGTTCAATTGTACATTGGTAGTTGCGCCAGACGGCATTTTTATCGTCTTTTTGACGTTTTTTTTTTCTTTGCAGCTACGCCCTGTCCATGTTTGTATGGACCGAGATACAGTCCGCGACCCTGTTCCATCGCGCGATCGTGACATTGCAGCTCTTCGAGCTGACGTCGCGCGGTTTTGCTATCGTTTACCGCTTTCGCCACGCTGGCTGCTCCGCCGATCAAGGACCCGAGTGCACCCAACATTGGTAGAAACGGTAACGCAGCGCCTCGTTTCACCGTCGGAAGTATCCGCTTTTTCGTCGCCTTTTTTTTCGTCGTTTTCTTCTTCGGTTTCATGCCCATGCCGATCTTGGTCTTGGCTTTCATCGCTGCCCAGACGGCAGCTGCGGCGGCTCTCTCGCCCAGAGCCGAATCTCTCGCGACGACGCGTCCTAGCGCTTTATCGGCGAGTACCTTGTCCGCCGTGTGTCTATCGGTGAGATCGTTGCTTCGAGAATACGCAATGTCGTGTTCTCGACACGCCGCGTCCAGCGGATTTATGCCCGCGTCACCTCTGGTTAATCGTTTCGTAAGTCGAGTGCCCGGACCGCAAAACTGGAATATGTAACTCGAGGAAGCGCTCGATTTAGCAGACTGCCATGCGACGCCGACATTCGCTACAATCCTTTATCTTCGGTGTGGGGCCGTCGATGTGCGTCCGCTGCCACGGCTGATTGTACTGTTCGTCGCAGCGACGATAAGTTCGAACCTCCGAATCTGACTTCACGTGTTCCGGAAGCTTATCCCAAACGTGTTCGATGTATTCACCGTACACGCGTAAGAGTACGACCTTCGGTATATATTGTAACTGCTCGGCGCTCAAATCTCGAATATCGGAAGGATGACACAGCGCGACATACATTTTGCTACTGCGCGATTCGCGGATTCGCACGCCTTTAAATAATCGTTAGAGAGCGCGTAGTCTTTAGTGTGAGCATGAAATTCGTGCTGCAACCGCTGACGATACGTGTCACAAACTGTGACGTGAAATCACAAATGATGGGAGGCAGTGCGGAGGAGCGCAAGCACGGCGAAATGCTGCCGAGTACTATACGCGCGATCATTTGTTGCCCGTCGAATTGTGGTAAAACTAACGTTCTCATAAGTTTGCTCGAGAGTCCAAATGGCGTACGTTTCGAGAACGTGTATGTCTACTCGAAATCACTGCAACAGCCAAAGTATCGATATCTCGAAAATTTATTTACATCTATCGATGAAATCGGCTACTTTACGTTTTCCAACAATAGCGACATCGTTCCACCGAACGAGGCGCGCCCAAATTCTATTTTTATCTTTGATGACGTGGCATGCGACAAGCAGGATGCGGTGAGAGAATACTTTTCGATGGGTCGCCACGCGAACGTTGACTGCTTCTATCTTTGTCAGACGTACGCGAGGATATCTAAACATCTGATACGCGACAACGCGAATCTGCTGATCCTGTTCAAACAGGATTGTACCAACTTGAAACACGTTTACAATTATCACGTGAACACCGACATGTTCTACGATGAATTTTGCACGTTGTGCCGCGACTGTTGGCAAAAAAAATATGGATTTTTAGTAATAGACAAGGATAGTGCGCTTAAAGACGGGAGATACAGAAAGGGATTTAACGAGTTCGCAATACTGTAACGTGACTAGTCGTTGTTGATACTTCACCAGAGACGAACATGGCTGATGTGCGCAAGCGTGAAAAAATCGCGAGAGAGAGATCGAGAAGACGAGCGAGTCGATCCGCAAGAAACATCGCGCTCTGAAAACCGGTAGAATCGAGGAAGACATGGCATTGGACAGACATTTTAAGCCTATTATCAAACCGCTGCGACAAATCGTTAACAGCCCCGGTGTGCACGCGATAACGAGACAGTCGCGCGACGATGACGCAGCGTCTGCTTCCAAACGCGAGAGGAAGGAAGAAGAAGAAGAGGAGAAGGAGGAGGAAGAGAGAGAGAAAGAGAGTGAGACGTTCGAGCGTTCCGCGATTTCGGAAATCCGATGATCGATCGCACGATCGTGTACAGCCGATAACCTCCACTCCGCGTACGATGATCGTACCGACGATAGAATCGTTGGATAACGTTTTCGAAACGACGGACGACTCGCTAGCAACAAAGGTTCAAAATCAGTTGCAAACGTCGGAAGGTCGAGAAGCGTTGCAAGCCGGCTTGGGTCCGCTGGGTCAAAAGTACGTCGAGGCTGTCCTGAGGGGAGCGCGAGATAAACAGAAGAGTGGTATAGATCATGTATACGGCGTTTACCTACACAAGGATGGATTGATGTTTGGCAATAAACGTTTCGACGTGGATGATGCTGACAACATAATTATCGACGGCGTACGATACCGGCCAGTTCACCCGGCCTTTACGAGTTAATTTTCAAGAGAATTCCCGACGATCTCCTTTACACGGAAGACGATATGAACAAATACAAGAGCATGCTGCTGGCGATGAATGCGCACAAATAGCATCATTCGCAGGGCCGATTATTGAGCAACAGGGGATACAAGTACAAATATCGCGCCGTTGATGTCGATCACACCCAAGAAACAGAAGAAGAAATCTGGAAAGGGATTACCTCACGCAATGACATTAAATGACAATGTGATCGATTACGTGCACTGGGACGATCCCAACGAGCTGGTGGATCGTCTACGATTGCTCGACGCTTCGCACCGAGCGGGCAACAACTCTCACGACAACGAGATGCTGTCGATTATCGAAGAACTTCGCGAAGCCGGTCTTATTATAAATTAAATTGAGAAGTTGATACAAACCAGTAAAATCATCTGACATGTTTCTCTTCAATTATTTTAGATGGTGGGAAAAGGGAGCTGAAATCATCCTCTGTGCCATAAAAAAGATACCATCATCAGTTTTATTGACAAAATTATCTTATTATCACATCCATGATTCCAACAAAAAAATTTGATAGATGCTATTCATATTTTCTTAAATTACTGTTATCCTCTTCCTTTTATTTTCTCTACAATAGAACGCAGATTAAAGTTTCATAAATATAACAAAGATGCTACACACTATTCACGCAATAAAGACAAATATTTTACGATTCCTTATGTTAAATCTATTTCCGAAAGTTTCCTTCCAATCTCTAGTATGTTTCATTGTAAATTGGCCTTTTCTATTCCTAACACTTTAAAAAGCTTCATAAAGAGAGGAAAAGACAAGCTTAATTTCCTATCCAATCAGAATGTTGTCTACAAGATCTCATGTGATGATTGTGAGGCGAGTTATGTTGGTCAGACAAAGAGAAAATTGAGCACGAGACTACACGAACATATCTCTGACATCAAAAAGAATACAGGTTCTCCCACTGTCATAACTGATCATCGAATCCATTTTGATCATAATTTCAAATGGAATGATGTGAGAATTTTGGACTGTGAATCTTCATACAATAAGAGATTGGTGTCTGAAATGATTCATATTAAAAGACAAAAACAAGGCCTTAATAGACAAAATGATACCGAATCTTTACCCGATACTTATTCACAGATCATTCAATCTCTTTCTCCTTCTTGACGGCTTTCCCTTCCCTATCCTTCTCTTCTCTCCCTACTTTCTCTCCCTTCCACTTTATTCTTTCCTTCTTATTATTTTTTCCCCCTTCCCTTTCTAGTTTTCCATTTCAACCTTCTTGTCTTTATATGTCGTACTTTATATCTTAGCTTCCTAGAGAGACGATCAATTTCGATTCCAATTGCATTGCCTAATCGATAATACATCGTTTCGAGTCACACATAAGGTATTTATTATAAATTTATTTATTCTAAACTCATCATACATATACAATGAATGTCGGCAATTTACTCTTTATTTCTTATGTGCTTGTCTTATAATACCAGAGATAATTTTTGCCTCTTTCTTTTAATTTTACTTATTATTTAATTTTGACTTGTTTGTACCTTTCTTTTTATTGTTTGCGACTCGATTTGTACTTTTCTTATTATTTTTATTTACTTCTATCGTTAATTTATTATTACAATTTATACTTGCTAACAGAAACATGTTCGTCCTTATACACACACACGGTTCGGAGGAGCACATTTTTGTCAACTATAATCGTTTGTTTGATTTCCTCTCAATTTGGAGTTTTATAGTTAATTTTGCGTCCGAATGCGAATTTTACTTGATTTCTTATGTTTTTATCTACGTTATAACTCTATTGTTAATTACTGTTGTTAATTTACGAGGGGTATCCAGAAAATAAGTTCCGTTTGTATTATACGTTTAGTAAGGTCGATGTATGAGCGAGCTGGCAACACAGCATTGAAGAGGGGAAGCTACCGAATAGAATGAGCGGTGTTCGGCGTCAGTAGCTCGTGAAACACGGTCAGGAGAGGTTATCAAAATGGAGTCCTCCACTTCGCGTCCCGCCACCTCCATTCCGATTCCTTCTCGAGTTGTTTTGCGCGGCATCATTCAGTTTCTTTTTGCTCAAGATTTTAAATCGGTTGATATTCACAAACAGCTTGTTTCTGTATATGGAGAGAGTGTGATGAGTGAATCTATGGTGCGGAGATGGGTCCGAGAATTTAAGGCAGGAAGACATTCACTTGAAGACGAAAGTGGGAGAGGCAGACCCTCCCTTATCACGGATGAGTTGACGACAAAAATTGAAAATGCGATTCGCAATGATCGTCGTTTAACTAAATCGTCGTTTAAGCGACGAGGAAGTTCAGACAGCTGTAACTAACTGGACTAAAGAACTGGCGGGAAGTTTCTATGCAGAAGGGATTTCGAAGCTTGTTTCCAGATATACAAAATGTATTGAGATTGACGGGAATTATGTAGAAAAAGACTAGAAGTTATCAAGTATTATCCATGTAAATTTTAGATTTTTTCAATAAAAACTTTATTTGTAAAAAAAACGGAACTTATTTTCTGGATACCCCTCGTATTTTGTCACATCAATTTATTTGTCACATTGAAAATGATCCAACAAGGATTGAAACGTTTGTTTTGTTCACCTTCTGATTGTCAAATTATATTTCACGTTTTTAATTTTATTACATAGTTTTATTTCTATTTTAATTATTTACACAGTTTGTCAATTTATGTTTTAGGCTCGTATCCCTTTTTCCTTTTTACTTATTTTGATTTATTGAGTCTTATTATTGTTACAATATAAATATTAATTTTATATTATAATGATGATTAATAGTTTTGAGTAGAATATGAAAAATTTTTTTTAAATTTGTTTGTAAATGTAGTACGTTATATTATTGGAATAATAAAAAATAAAATATCAAAAAGTGAGGGTAGAGGGGGGGGGGTAGAAAGAGAGGTTAGTAATTAAATTTATGTATTTATTTTTTTAGATAGAATTCTTAGATTTTATAATTAAAAATCAATATTTTAATTCGAAGTTAAAATGTAAAATGTTTACTTTAAGTATTGAAAGGTTTAGTAATTAAATATTGGAGTGTTTATAGTAGTGTACGAAGGGAGGGGGGAGCTTTAGTTTAAATTGAATAAGATAGTTTAATTTATATTAATATTATTAATTACATTTTAATTATGTAAAGTAGATAAATAAAATAATAAGGTATATATATTTAAAAATAATATTATTTTTTAATGCAATTAAAATGTTATAAATTAACTAATATCCTTAATTTTTATATGTAAAGTAAAAGTAGAGAGTGGATATATAATAAGGAGGGGGGAGTAAAAGATTTAAGAACTGGGGGAAGAAGGGGATGTTAAATATACAATATATAAATATTATATTTTTCAATCAAGAGAGTGTTCATTAGATTCTAAAGACCAATCTAAAGACCAATAATTAAAATAAATAAAAATATAAATGAGTAGAAAATAGTAATGTTAAAATTTATGAATATATAAATTAGGGGTAAATAGAGAGCAATTTCAATATCGAAAATTAGAAAAATAAGACTAATAATAAAGAATTGAATTCTGAGATAATCGAGAGCCTTAGATATTGAGTTGAATCCACATTTAAAGGAGAATATATTTTCTTGATTTAAATTAGTTTTTTTTAGAGAATATAAAGTTAGTTAAGAATGGAATAGAAGATAGAGCAAATAATATAATGAAGTGAATAAGATAATGTTTATAATTATTTACATTAATTTATTTATTCAAATTTTTTTATTGGAAGTTAAATATAATAATGATTTATACTTGATATATACTATATCAATATAAATATATAAATTGAATGAAAGTAAAGTTATTGTCTACAATTATGAATTATTAATTAAGTTAGGAAAAATTTTCATAAAATAAAAAAGGTAAGCTTAATAAAGGGGATAATTTTAAAGTATTTATAAATAATATAGTAATAAATTATAAAAAAATTATATTAAAATCTTCATCAATAAATAGAGATAATGAGAAATAGTCAAATAACATCTACAAAATGTCAATATCATGCTGCCTCAAATCCGAACTGGTAGTAGGGTGAGAAATGTATGTTATAAAGTCGGATTAATAAAACTGCTAGAAATAAATTTCCAATGATAACATAAATGTCTTGAAAGTCCGTGGCGATAAAGAAAGTTGAGCCATAAATAGAATCAACTATAATAAAAGAAGAGTTAATATATTCAATTAATTGAAAAAGGGAAAAGTAGTAGAGGATAATTGTTAGAGTTTCTTCTTTTTCTATTTTTTTTTACTTTCGTTTTCTTCTTTTTTTACTTTCATTTATATCTTTATTAATTAAGGCATGATGGATTCAAGTTAAGCTGGAGGAAATCAAAATAATAGTGTTTATAAGAGGAATATTATAATAGAGGAATACATAAATTGAGTGAAATCCTTGATGAAGTGGCTTCTCAAAGTACATCTCGTCATCATAGATATATGCAGATTAGGGTGTTTGGAATTGATATGATTAGAAGGGGGCTATAAAAATTATGGAATCAATTGATATAACAGATTAAATTATTAAAAATTCTAAGAGAGATAATAAGAAGTCAGGGGACTAAATGTAACTAAGTGGAAAGGAGGGTTATGATTTATCATAATAATAATTGATAGTTAAAGTTTTTCTTATATATAAAGTAGATAAAATTGAGAATACATAGGCTTGAATTATATTATGACTTCAAGAATATAAAGATTTAGTGGAAATAAGAATTAGGAGGATTAAAAATATTCCTGATGAGGCAAAGAGGGTGAGTAATAAATGTCCTGCAATTATATTTGCTGTCAAACGAATAGCTAGAGTGAAAAGACGAATAATTAATCTAATTGATTCAATAATAACTATAAATGGTAATAATATAAAAGGAGTGCCCAGGGGAGTTAAATGGGTCAATAAATTATTTAAATAATTAGTGATTCTAAATAATATTAATCTTATTCAAAGTCTGAGGGAAAGGGCAAATCTTATGTGACTGGAAGCTATGAAAATGTATGGAAAAAGTCCTAAAAAATTATTGAAAACAATAAATAAAATAAATCTAGTAAAAATAATAATATTTGAAAAAGAAATTGATTAAAATTGATTAAAATTTTAAATTCATTAAATATGTTAATAGATATATAATATATAATATTTCAGATATAAGTAATATGAGATGGTGTAAATCAGAATTGATATGGGAGTATAAATAAAAAAATAAATATACTTAATCAATTTAAAGATAAAGATGGGGATGAAGCAGGGTCAAAAATTGAAAATAGATTTATTGTCATATTCAATTTCAAAAATTTTTTTTATTGGTTTGTTTTAAGTGATGATGAATTTTATTATAATGTAAATTTGAGGGGGGGGGATAAAGAAAAAATATAAAAAAGAAATTAAAATTAACATTATGGTAACTATAAAAATTAATATATATGTTCACTTTAATATTATAATATTATTTGAGGAATAAAAGAATATTATTTAATTAATATTTTAAAAATATAACAATCTAATGTTTTATATTTAATTAATTCTTTCCATTAAAAATAGAGTTGAATGTATTATCATAATTTGATTTAAAAGATCAATACTTTATTCAGTCATTTAATGGTTTATAAAAGTAAATTTGATTTTAAAATAAATAATTTAAATTGAATTAAGAAAAATAGAATTTTTTTAAAAATTATATATGTTATAATAATATAAATTATTTATTGATAATTAATTAAATTATTATTATATATAGAAAAAATTTTTATTGCTAAAAAAATAAAAGAAATATAAAAATTATTAATTATTAATATAAAAAATAAAAATATTAATTAATTAAGAAAAATATTAAAAATATGATAAGATGAATAAAAATATGATTAATAATTATGTAATAAATTATAATTGGAATTTAAGTAATAAGGTTAACTTAATTATATTAATTATATTAGTATAAAAATAAATAATTGGAACACGGAAGGGGGAAATAAAAATAGAAGATAAATAAAAAAGTTAAAAAAATTATTGTATATAAAAATTAAATTTTAATATAGTGATGAAAATAAGATGAGTGGAGAATTAGTAAGAATATAGAGAATAGAGAATAAAATAATAAAATTAATTAATGATAAAATTTTGAATCATTTTTTAATATTGGTTAAATTTCTAGGTTCAATAGCAATAGGTATAAAACTATGATTTAAGCCACAAATTTCTGAACATTGACCGAAGAATACTCCAGGTAATTAATAATAAGGTTTGATTTAGACCCAACCTGGAATAGAATCTATTTTGAGTCCTAAGAATGGGACTATTCAAGCATGAATTACATCTATAGAAGTAGTTAAGAATTCGAATGGGATAATTGAATGGTAAGATACAATGGTTGTCAACATCAAGGAGACGGAATTCATTTAGTAAAAGTTGGTTGGGAGTAATTATGAACGAATCGAAATCAATATTTAAAAGTATTCGTATCTTCAATATCATTGATATCCTATAATTTTAATGGATAAATTATTATTGGAGATTTCATCAGTAAGATATAGAATTTTAATTGAGAGGATGGCAATAAAAATTAAAATAAATATAAGTAGTAATAGTTCAAATAATTTCAATTATTTGATGTTCTAATAAGAATTGGAAGAATTAATAAGTTTATTAAATAGGGATATAATAAATAAGATTAATGTTGTGATAAAAGTTAAGATAATTATTGTAGAATCGTAAAATAAAATTATTATATCATAAGTAGGAGAATTTGAGTTTTGAAGGGAAACAGATCAAATATTAATTTTTAATAAAAGATATATAAAATAAAAATCTTTATGTTTAAGGTTTAAATTCAGTGCACTTAAATCTGCCATATATATATATATATATATATGGTATATATATATATATATATATACATATTTTTTTTTAAATAATAGTATCAAAATACTAATATTAAAATAATTATTTTAAATTGTAGGAATTTCAGAGAAACTGTGATTTAAAAAGGGGAATTTATTTAATTATTCTAATGAAAAATTAAGAAGAAATATATTATTAATGATAAATTGTTTTGTATTAATGATAAGTTATATTATTAATGATAAAGAGAGAGCTTCTCAAATAATAAATAATAAAATTGAAAGTCATAAAATAGAGATTAAAGATCGAATAGATAAAATAATATTACAAGATAAGAATGAATCAGGATAATCTGAGTACTCTCCTCTGAGCGTCTTAGAAAAAGTGGGGGACAAAAGGTTAAGTTAACTAGCATAAATTATTCTTAATGGACCAAAGGTTTTAATCTCTTTCATTTATAATAATAAATATGAGAAATTAAGTCAATTTCAAGGAGGATTAAAATATAAAATTCAGGGTGTCCAAAACATCAGAATAAATGTTGTATAAAATAGGGTCTCCTTCACCAGAGGGGTCAAAAAAAGAGGTATTTAAATTTCGGTTAAAAGTGTAGCTCCGGCAGGAAAAAAATAATACGGCTGGTAAGAATTGATCAGATTAAGAGAAAAATTTTATCTATGAATAAAATTTTTTGATGTAAGTTTAAGATTATAAAAATAAAATTAATTTCGCCTAGGATAGAAGATATGCCTGCAATATGTAGAGAGAAAATAATTATTAGGTGTTGGAATTAATTCGTAGCGTTTTACAAGTGATAGGAAGTACTTTCATTAATGTATTTTTTAATGCTCATGTGAAATAAATAACATTCTTTCATTAAAAAACGCTACGAATTAATTCCAACACCTAATAGATCAAGTGATAATAATCTGTAGAACATATTAAATATTAGGGAGGGGGGGGAAGGGATACATCCTGCGCCCGTACTAAAGTAAATAAATTTCTTAAAATAAGAAGAGTAAATGGATAGGGATAAAATTCACAATATTATATTATTTCTACATGCATAAGCATATCTGGTGAGCCAAGTATTAATGGAATAAGAAATTTCCGATCCTCTGCAATTATAAAAGGTATAAATATAAAAAAAATTATAATACAGGGTGGGCCATCTATTGGTACGTTTTTAAAAATGCGATCAAATGAGCATACATTGATATTTTTTATTAATTTTTTTTTTGTTGTGAAGCTAAAAGTATCCGCGTCAAGAATGAAAAACGATTTCGTTCATGTGGCTCCCTCTACTGGCCTTACAGTATGCCATTCGGTCATCCCAATTATTAATGACATTTTGGACTATTGTTTTTCAAAGCTGGAATTGTCTCACACTTTGGGCCACAGCCTCAATATTCTCGGGTGTGCGCACTGTCCGAGCTCTGGGACCACTTCTGTCATCCACTAACATCCCTTTCTCACGAACTTTCCTCACCAATTTGCGTATAGCTCCTTCGGTGCTCCATATTTCTTTTCAAAATTCGTACAGTTTCGGCGACACAGCACTGACTTTGAAAATAAGTTTTTAAAATTTCAAAACGCTCTTCAAGAGAAAACATGTTGTTTCGTGCCGCGGACGGTATGACTAATAAACTGTCAAAATTTCGGGTCTGTAGCTCGTTCGGTGTTGCCATACGACGAAATTCAAAAACGTACCAATAGATGGCCCACCCTATAAATGCATGATTAATAATTAAAGAATTATAAATTTGATCATTATTAATTAAATTTCTACAAGATCTTAATTCTAATCGGATAAGCATACTTATTATTAATCCAATTATACCGGATCAAATAGCTAATATAAAATAAAGAATTTTGATACCTTTATGATTAGTATAATAGAAAATAATCATTTATACATAATATGTTTATTTATATATAGGTAATAAGAAAATAATAGATCAAAATAAAAAAAATAAATGTAGTAATAATTAAATAATAAATAATAAGATAGGAAACAAGACCGTTTATATTAAATAACATTACAATCCGAAGCACCACTACGGTCTAAGTATTAAGATGTTGAACTAATATATATATTTTTCAAACGAATGAATTAATTTCAGAAATAATAATTACGTGTCGATATGATTGTCGACATTAACGCAATTGATCTGAAATATTAATAATCCCCCCAAAATTCCCCAAATTAATCATAAATTTATTGCGAAAAAATATTGCCTCGGCCGGGAGTCGAACCCGATTATTAAGATTAATTTGGGGAATTTAGGGGGATTATTAATATTTCAGATCAATTGCGTTAATGTCGACAATCATATCGGCACGTAATTATCATTTCTGAAATTAATTCATTTGTTTGAAAATATATATATTAGTTCAACATCTTAATACTTAAACCGTAGTGGCGCTTTGGATTTAAAGTAATGTTATTAAAGATATTATTAGGTGTTGGAATTAATTCGTAGCGTTTTACAAGTGATGGGAAGTACTTTCATTAATGTATTTTTTAATGCTCATGTGAAATAAATAACATTCTTTCATTAAAAAACGCTACGAATTAATTCCAACACCTAATATATAAAATTGTTTTTTAATAGCAATAAAATTTAATAGTATATTTAATGGTAAAAATTTAGAGCTTATGGGAAACCATAAATGGAAAATGTGAGACGCTAAGTTTAATTATTAGGGAAAAAAATAGAATATAATAAATATAATTATTGAATAAAATAATAATATTAGTTGTAATAGAAAAAATTATTAAAAATGGGATAATTTGAATAATGAAATATAAAAAATAATATTTTTTTATTATTTTTAAATATATTAAGCATAAAAATAAATAAAAAAGTAAAAATTTTTAAGAAAAATCAAATAATTATTAAATCAGGATAAATAAAGAAATATAAAATAATTATAATTATAAATAAAGAACAAATAAAATATTATACATATATATTTATATAATATAATATTATATGCACGATGTTTTCGAAATGCACTTTATATCAATGCCTTTATTCACTTTTAGGGCGTAATTTAATTTTTATACAATTTTGATGGGATTTGGTATATAATCATTTTTAGAGAAATGCACTTTAAACGAATGCGTTTATTCACTTTTAAACAATATTTTAATTTTTACACAGTTTTGGTGCGATTCGCTTTTAGGGCAGTTTTAAAGAGATGCACTTTTTTATGCAATTTTGAGTAAATGTTTCGAAATGCACTTTAAACCAATGCATTTAATCACTTTCTAGTAGCATTATAATTTTTATAAAATTTTGGTTCGCTTTTAGTGCAGTTTTGAAGAGGTGCATTTTTTATGCAATTTTTGCTAGATGTTTCGAAATGTACTTTAAACAAATGCATTTATTCTTTTTCTAGCACCATTATAATTTTTATATAATTTTGGTGCGATTCGGTATAAAATAATTTTTAATGAAATGCTCATTTTATGCAATTTTGGCATTATATTCTCGAAAAGCTCTTTAAATCAATGCGTTTATTTACTTTAAAGCTGCATTTTAATTTTTACACAGTTTCGATGCGATTGGCCCTAGAGGCGTTTTTGAGAGATTAACTTTTTCTGCAATTTTGGTGTGATGTTATCTAAATACACTGTATACCAATAAATTTATTCACTTTTTAGCTGCAAAGTAATTTTTACACATTTTTGGTGCAATTCGTTTTTAAGGCAGTTTTGAAGAGAAACACTTTTTCTGCAATTTTGGCTAGATGTTTTCGAAATGCACTTTAAATCAATGCATTTATTCACTTTCTAGCAGCATTACTTTTTTGTTTAATATTTTGTTCAAATTAGTTCATTCTACCTGCTCTGGACGAGTGGGCACGTATTCAAGACACATTATATATATTAGATGCGCAACTAAGTTCTCGCTGTTATTTTGATGTAAATGCCATGAAAATAACAGCGAGAACTTAGTTGCGCACCTAATAATTATCTTGAAGATAATACCGGATTATTATCTTTAATTCATATCTTTTTTTATAAAATCTTCACATTGCAAATAAATTATGTTTTTTTTAAATTAAAGAAATTATTTTATTTACTTAAAATTTATTTAAAAAATTGTCCTCCCTCTCTGTCTTTCTGACTCTACTCCTCAAAATCATAGGAATGATTCAGAAGCAAGGAAATTGGGTGCGATACGAGTTGAAGCCGAGAAATGTTAAACGGCATTTGTTTGCTTGTGAACAGCTGCTTGAAAGGCAAAGACGGAAGGGATTTCTGCATCGCATTGTGACGAAAAATGGGTTCATTACGATAACCCTAAGCGCAGAAAATCATGAGGAATTCCCGGCCATGCTTCCACGTCGACGGCCAAACCGAATATTCACGGCTTCAAAGTCATGTTCTGTATTTGGTGGGACCAGCTCGGCGTAGTGTATTATGAGCTGTTAAAATCGACTGAAACAATCACAGGCGAGCAGTATCGAACGCAATTTGAGCCGAGCATTGAAAGACAAATGGCCGCAATACAGAGACACGATAAAATGATTTTGCAGCCTGACAATGCTCGACCCCATGTTGCGAAAGTGGTCAAGACATATTTGGAAACGTTGAAATGGGAAGTCCTATCCCACCCGCCGTATTCTCCAAACGTTGCTCCCTCTGACTATCACTTGTTTCAAACAATGGCACACGGCCTGGCTGACCAGCACTTCCAGTCTTATGAAGAAGTAAAAAATTGGATCGATTCGTACGCTGCCCGAAAGATTGGAGAAAGTAGTGACCAGCGATAATACTTTGAATCATAAATGTATAACCAGTTTTTTACAATATAGTCTCGAACTTCGGAAAAAAAACGGCGGAAGCAAAGTTGTACACTTAATATTTTAAATTATATAATTTTTATTTTAATGTTTAAGTTTGAATTTGTTTATTGTTAGTAGAGTAATATTAGGAATAATATAATATTATTATATATAAAGTTATATTTTTAAATAGAAAGTGAATATGGTATTTAATTTTATTTGATTTTTGTTTTAATAGAATTAAAAAAATTTAAGTAAAAAAAAATAAGTTTTATGTAATATAATCATAGTAGAGGTTATATATAAATTTAAAAAATATGAGATGGATTATGATTGTATATATAAAAAAAGAAGGAAGGGGGGAGTAAGATGTAGAAAGTAAAAATGAGTACGATAAAAATTAATAGAAAATTTATATTCCTTTAGTATGATTTCAAAACATAGATTTATTCAAGATCATTAATTATTTATTATAATTATAAATATATTATAAAAAAATATTAATGGGGTGGATAATAAATTGGAATAAGAGAGGAGAACATAGAGAAGAAAAGAAGAAAGATAGAGGAAGATTGAATTTTTATAATTTATATGTGTTCGAGATCGGTAATTCGGAAGAAAAGCAAGAATTCTGTCAGTCGACCGACATTAATTGTCATTGAACGCATGCATAAATTGAGCTCGTGATTTCATCTCAAGCATGATCTTAATCCTCATTAAAATCATCGAATTCGTCGTTCTTTGTTCTTTTTAAAAACAACTCGTTACATGCAAACAAGCTGTCGTTACCGGCAACGGACAATCGAAAGTTCTAGAACGATTCAATTCGCGCACGCGAGCGCCGCGCTCTGACGAATACGTCATGCGCTGTCACCAATCCCACGCACGGATTTTCTGCCGCGCATGACTGTTACGTTGAACGTCGCTAGAAAAGAATTCAAAGCGCCAATCAATTCTGTACACCTAATGCCACGTAATAATTACGATTGTGGCAAAATTTTATTGGATTTTTCCCAAAAGGGAAAGCTCAGGCCGAAAGCAATAAATGCTTCGATCTCGCCGTCCTCCTTCTTACTTCCAAAAAGTTCTTAGAGTTCTTAGAGTCATAATCTCGCTTCGTAAAATCGCCGTGCTAATCGTTTAGTGAAATCGCTATAAACCGAATCTTTCGAGAAGTGCCGAGAAAAATCGCCGAGATTTTCCATCACCGCGATTCCAAACTCAATTTGGAAAAGGTGACCGCATTTAATATTCTGTTAATCTGATCTTTAATTAATTATATCTTTTGACTTTGTAACTGAATATATTAAAGAAATTCTTTTGTTAAATTACAAAGAAACTGAGTTGATTTTACTGTCGTGCATCATACCAGCCGTGCGCCGAACTCTCACTCGAATTTTTCCGCGCGGTGCGCTCTCGCACAATATGAAAGGAAATAATTGTTTGTGTAATAATAAATAATACAATTATATTATAATTATAATGATTATAATGTTGTGGTAAATTATATTGTATGAAATAAATTTTAATAAAATAGATAGAGAAGATAGGTTATTTGGGTAGTAATAAGAGATAATAATAAAATTAAATTATAATATAATTTATTATATTAAAAAATGTTAATTTATTAATAAATTTTAATAATTTTTTTTATATTATTATTAATTAATGTTATTTATCATAATAAAATAAATAAATATTTATGATTGTGATATAAATAATAGATAAAAAATTTTAATTTATTTAATAATTTAAAGATTATTAATAATTTATTTAATAAATGAATGAATTGAATAAAAAATGAATAAAATAAATTATATTGAATTTTTATATTAATTATAATAATTGTAAATAATAAATTTTTATGTTTCATGATTTAGAGATAACATAATATAAAAAAATTAAAAATAGATTAAGGTAAGAATTTGGCAAATTATAATGTATGTCATTTCAATCAATTGGATTCCGGCCCATGTTAATAAAAAAAGATATTAATGAGTATTCAGTAGATTAGTTGGTTTGAGATTATAACTGAGGAGGAGATAAAATATTTAGATTTGATGCAAAGGAGAATATAAAGAATTAAAATTGATATTGTAAGGGCAACAACTCTCCCTAGTTTATTAGGGATGGATCGAAAGATAACATAAGCAAATAAAAAATATCTGAGGATGAGTAGGGGTTACTATGGGATTTGCGGGAGTGAAATTATCAAGATCACTAAGTATCTATAGATATTGAAGAATGATAATAAAGAAAAAAGAGAGAGAGCAATGATAAATCCTAGGAGATCTTTGATGGTAAAATATGGTGAAAATTTTGTATAGATCTCTATTTATTCCTGTGGGATTTGAAGATTCAGTTGAATGTAAAAAACATAAATGAATAAAAATAAATAATATAATGATAAATGAAAGGAAAAGAAACGATTTAGGGTTGAGTTATTAATTGAGAATTCTCCTCAGCTTATATAACTAGTATATTTCCTATATATGAGATAGTTGATATAAGGTTAGTAATTACTGTTTCCCCTTAAAAGGATATTTTATTATTTGTCCTCAAGGAAGAACATAGCCTAGAAGGGCTGTAGTCATAGATAATAAAAGAATTGAGACTCCTGAAATTCAAGTATGAATTAGATTAAAGGAATTATAGTAAATATTTCGTCTAATATGTAAGTATACAAATAAAGAAAAAAGAAGTTCCATTTATGTGAATATTATATATAATTCATCCATTAGAAACATTTTAACATCCATTTAGGAACATGGATAATATGAATAAATCAAAAGCATTGGAAAAGAAATGGAATATGGGGGCAATAATGAATAGAGAGAAATAATCTCTAATAATTTGGATTATTAAGAAAATACCATGTAAAGAACCAAAGTTTCATCAGTAAAAGATATTTATAAGAGAGAGGAGGTTTAAGGAATGTTTAATTATTTCATTAATTTTTTTCATATTATTTGATTATTATTGTATAAAATAATATGAAATGTATTTATGTATAATGTAATTATATATTAGGGGATGGTATGAAATAATTTTATATTTAAATTGATAGTAGAGTAGAATAATAAGATAGTTTAGTTTTTATTAGGTGATATATAATGGAGGTGGGGATTAAAATAGAGCGAGTGGGAGATTGACAATAAAATAAGTATTTGTTAAATGGGGCAGTAAGATAGGGGGAGTCGGGAGACTGTAAGGAGTAAGCAGTTTATATATTAAAAACATATTTTAAATTAATTTTTCATAATGAGGAAGATTTAATTGAGCAGATTTTAATGATTATAAATATGGATATAAGAAGGAATAATATACAAAGTAAAGTGATGTTATTATAAGGATATATATAAATATTAAAAATATTTTCAAATATTCTTTTATTAATATTAATAAAAAAATTTATATTAAAGATATTAGAGTTTATATTTTATAAAAGTTAAATAAAAATTGAGAATAAAAAAAAGATTTGGATTCAATAGAGAGAGAGATTTTCATTATTATGCATGAGTATATTTATTAGAAAAGATATTATTAGAATGGATTTAAAATGATAATTATTTTTTATATTAGAAATTAATCTTGTAAAATATAAAAAAATAATAAGTAATCCTCTAATTAATGTTAGGAATATAATAATAGAATATAAATAATTTTTTGATCAGAATGATATTATAGTAAAGATTAATAAAGAGTAAAATATTAGATAGAATAATAAATATTATATAGAATAATTATAGAACTGATATTAAAAGAATTAATTAATATAATAATTATAATTAAAAATGTTAATAATAAAAAAAAATAAAGAAAATTATGTTAGAGAATTTAGTCATTAAAGGTGGGTGGGAGTGTGGATAAAAATTAAAAAAAAAACAAAAATAGTTTATAAAATAAAGAATATTAATTTTGGAAATTAAAGATAGATATAAGTAGAAGTATATTTTTTTTTTTATTGTTTTAATAAATTTATATCTTTAATTTACAAAATTAATATTTTTGTAATAAACTATAAAACATTTATATTTTTTTAGATATTATTAGGTGCGCAGCTAAGTTCTCGCTGTTTTGATGCATTTTCATCAAAATAACAGCGAGAACTTAGTTGCGCACCTAATATAATATGCAAATTTTTTAAATTTCTTATTATTATTAGTATTAATATATAAATAAACGAGGGCAAGTCAATAAATTTTTAGAAAAATATAGTAAAACACATTTTTTTTGATCGATATATTTTTATTTCTCAACATGGTTTCTTTTCAGTTCAATACATTTGATCCAACGATTCTCCAACTTTTTCAAGCCGTCCGAATAATATGATTTGTCCAACTCTACAAAATAAGCCCCGGTTCGGTGATAAGCTGCTCTCTGGTAGGGAATCTCTTTTTCCCGAACCATTTTTTCAGGTTTAGAAACAGGAAATAGTCGCAGGGGGATAAATCTGGCGAATATGTTGGATAGGGAAGCAATTCGTAGCGAAATTCGTTGAATTTGACCATCGGTGCCGGGTATGTGTAAACCCGTGCGTTGTCTTGATGGAAGAGTATTTTCTTCTTCGTCAAATAGTGACGTTTTTTCTTTAAAATGTTGTTGAAACGGTCCAATAAGGCTGCGTAGTAATCGCCATTGATTGTTTGCTTCGACGGAAGGTAATCGATATGAATTATACCGCGTGCATCCCAAAAAACTGGCCACCTTTCCGGCCGACTTCACGGTCTTCGCCTTTTTCGGAGCTGATTTACTCGATGAAGTCCATTGTTTTGACTGTTCCTTCGTCTCGGTGTGAAGTAATGAATCCATGCAGAAATTCATCTGGATTGCGGAAACATCTCCAAACATTGTTTTGAAATCGTCACACGGTCGTGTTTATGATACAGTGAGCAAACGCGGCACCCATCTTGCTGATAGCTTTTTCATACCCAATTATTCGTGCAAAATTGAAATCACTGTACAATGTGATATGCCTGTGGCATATCAACAAGCTCGCGCAGTTTCACTCGTCGATCAGTCAAAACAATATCGTGGACTTTATTAATGATTTCTGGCGTAACAGCGTTAATTGGACGTTCGGAACAAGTTGCATCACATGTGGATGTATAACTACGTTTAAATTCATTCACCCAATTGTATGCCTACGTTTAAATTCATTCACCCAATTGTACCGGGTGTCTCAGAGCACCCGTACCACTCTTTTAAAAGGTAGGGATGTGTTTGTACAAAAAAATGGTTCAGACAAAATTTGCAGGATTTCGAGAGATCTATCTGATAGTGACCTTGAATTTGACCTTGAGGTCGACCTTGGGCATAACTCAAGGTCAAAGTACCGTTTTATAATACAAATGTAAACCCTTATTCATGACATCACAAATGAAGATAGCGGAAAATTTTACGTCCGAATACGTTATCAAGCCTAGGTCAAAATTACCCTTAGAGGTCATGTGGAGGTCAAATTACTTTTAGAGCACCCGTACCAACCTTTTAAAAGATATGGATGTGTTTGTACAAAAAATAGTTCAAACAATACTAGGTATTTACATAGCTATGATGCATCTATCTGCTAGTGAATTTGAATTCTACCTTTAGATTCATTTGTAGTCGTGTACATCGATTTTTAAAGATTCCTAATTATCAAGATCTTGAACAGTCGATGCCGCCTGTGTCAGCGTTACCCAAGATGTACCACGTGGAGGTCACAAGGTCGGACTTACACCTCGTCGGGGTGCTTTTTTAAAGTGGTTCCCCTTGCCGTCACGTTGTACATGTGTTCAGTTCTAAATTTTTCATGTCCTCAGGCATGTAGAGGCTGTATCTGTATAAAATATGTAACCCGAAATTCAAGTAGAATTAGATTAAGGATTCTCGAATTTTCTTCATGTATTCTAAGAGTAGTTCCGTATCGTGTCTTTATTTTCCCAATAAAAATCCAATTGTAGACTGGTGATGTGTGAATCAGATTGGAACCATAATGACTATCATTGGCGCGAAATTAGGGATTCTTATAATTGGATATAAGAGTTGGCTGAAACCATTTGAAAAGATATTTATGAGTAGTTGAATGTTGAATATTTCATTATTTTCATGAATGTTGTTTTTGATAAAATACATAGAAACGTATTTAGATTTTCTTAAGAAGAAATAATGTTATATTATTGTAGTAACATGCACAAAATGATTTCAGTATAGATATGATCGATTTCTCGATACAATGTGTTTCTTAAATAGCGTAGATAGGGGCATCGCGCAACTTTGAAGGTAGCATATAATAAACAAATACTTTTAAATGTAATTTTATCATAAGAATTAAATTGGCTTGTTAAATGATGTCCAAGTCATGGCTATGAAGGACATCGATATGCAAGTAAAGTGATGTTTTAAAATTATGATAACTTTAAATATTCACATATTCTTTATCTATTATAAAAATCTTTGATTTAAAGAAGAGTAATAAAGTTAATATTGGAAAAAATTGGATTCAATGAAGCGACGATGATTTCATTTATTATAGCATGACGTATACTTTTTGAATTATTAGCAGGGTTAAAATGATAATATTGTAATTGAATTAATCTGGAATATCAAATATAGTACTCTTTCAGTTGTGAATATAATTAGACATCCCAAAATTGACAAATGATTTAAGTAAGATTAATAAGAGTAAAATATTAGATAAATAATAATAATTCGAATATTAAGTAACTGAATTACAAGAATACTAATAATATAAATAACATGCATAAAAAAAAAAACCGACATTATTAGAGAATTATCTTAAGTGGAGGGGATAATAACAAAAAACAAAAATAGTTTAGTAATAAAGTTATTTGATTAAAGATAGTTCAGTTAGTTATTTTTTTTTTATGTTTTAGTACAATTTACTTAATCAAAATTAATACGTTTTTGAATACACTTAAAACTTATATTTGTAGTTTCATAGGTGCCAGCAAGTCTGCGTTTGTCTTCACAAACTAACAGCGCATAGTTGCGCCAATGATAGGAAATTTTTAATTGCCTATATTATTAGTATAATATAAATACGGGAAGTTTTATTTGAGGAAAAATATAAAGACACTTTTTATCGCAATACCACTAGCTTCAGTAAGACATTGACAACGATTCCAACTTTTTCAAGCCGTCGAATAATTGGTGACCAACTTTCACAAAATAAGCCCGGTTCGTGATAACTGCACTTGGAGGAACTCTTTCCGAACACATTTAGAACGAAACCAGGGTAACGGCAATATGTTGGCAAGGGAACCATTCTAAAAAAGACACCCGGTAGGTGTAACCGCTTGTACCTCACGGGTACTCTTGGTCCAAAGTGCGTTTTTACTTTAAAATGTTGTGAAACGGTAATCTTATAATCGCGATGTCTCGACGAAGTACAATGAATTAACGGTAGAATCAAAATGCCACCTCGCGACAAACGCTGATGCAGATGTGCTATGAACATTATTCAACTCGGCTTTGATTTTTTCGGCGTTAAACCTTTCGTATGTAGATGTTTGATCACTGCACGAAACGCGTTTTTTTCCATTTTGCAAAAAATACAAAGATTGTTCGTTTTAATCATCTATAGAAATGAAACCACGCGATGAATTCCGCTCAAAATTTGACAGTAATCAATTGAAAGATGCTACTTGTCAAAAAGTAATGTGACACGACACTGCGAGTGCCCTCTGACAGATTTTCTAAGAACTTATTGACTTGCCCTCCTATATTAATTATAGTAATAATAATTGAGTTATTAGTAGTAAATATATCGATAGTTATATATGTATTGTTATGGTACAGGTAAAAATAGAATTTTATTTAATGCTTAATTTTGTTTATTACTTAATTTGATTTATTATTTAATTTTTAGGATTTGTGAGAGAGTATTAGGGTTGGATTTATTAGTGATGATTGTTCATTTTAGGGATAATGATTTGTATTATATATTTAATTTTAGAAAGTTTTAAAAGAGGATGAGAGTATAAGTAAGGATTAAGAAAAGAGGGGGAAGAGTATAAAAAAATATGAATTTTTTTATACAATATTATTATTATTATTATTATTATTATTTATCATTATTATTATTTATAATGTATTTGAATTAATTTTATTTTATTAAATTATTATTTAATTAGAATAATATAATTTTTTATGGGTGAATAAAAATTATATTAAAAAATTTTATATGATAAAATTTATTATAATAATTATATTTATAAATTTTATAATTGTATTTAATACTATGATTATATTTTATTATAATTTATGTTATTTATTTAGTTTTATATTAATTTTTATATTTATGTAAAAGGATATTGAATGATTTAATATTATAATAAGTGTAGAGTGTAATTATTATTCAATAATATTAGTGATGTTGTGGATTTTGGGTTTAATATTTATATGTTTGGGTGAGAAGTTTAGTAAATTAAAGTTTAGTAAATTAATTTTTATTAATATATTGATGGTATTAGTGATATTTTTTATATTTATAGATTTAATTTTATTTCATTTTATATTTAAGATTAGGTTGATTCCTACTTTTTTAAAAATTATTCATTGGAACGGTAATCCTGAACATCTTAGAGGATGTTATATGATAGTATATATATTATTATTTTTATTTCTTTTATTAGAATATATTTTATATATATTTTATATATATGTATATATATGTATGTATATATATATATATATATATATATAAAATATATACATATATGTGTGTATATATATATATATATGTGTATATAAATATATACAGGATAACTGTTAAGTTTAGATTAATAATAATGGTTATAAGAGGTTATGATTTTACTTTTTAAGGATTTTTAATGATTTATATGGCTTTTTTTATTAAGATGTCCATTTATTTATTGCATGTTTGATTACCTAAGGCTCATGTTGAGATACTTGTTTATGGGTCTATAATTTTTGCTGGAGTATTATTAAAAATGGGGGGAAATGGGTTAATTCGATTGATAGAAGTGTATTATAAAGTTAGAATTAAATATGAGTATATTATTTTCAGGATGGGGATTGTTAGTAGTATTACAGTTGGATGCTATATTTAGTTCAGTTTGGTATAAAAAGTATAATATCTTATTCTTCGGTAGTTTATATAAATTTTTAGTATTGTTAGGTTAATTACTTTTTTTAAATGAGATATATTGGGAGGATATGTGATAATAATTTCTCATGGGTTGTGTTCTTTTGGAATATTTTATATTATAGTAAATTTATATTATGAGCGATCTGAGAGGCGATTGTTGTTTATAAATAAGGATATGTTAAGTAATTTGCCTGGAGTTATAAAATGACTTTTATTTTGTATTTAAATTTTTCGTTTCCTTTATCATTGAATTTTATTGGGGAGATATTGATGTTACTGCTGTTGTTATTGCTTTTGTCGTTACTGTTGTTGTTAGTACGTTAAAGCTGTTGTTGTTGCTATGGTTGTTGTTGCTATGGTTGTTGTTGCTGCTGTTGTTGTTGTTATTTTTGCTGCTGTTGTTGTTGTTGCTGCTGTTGTTGTTTTGTTGTTGTGGTTGTCGTTGTCTTTTTCATCGTAGTAGTTGACGCTATTGTTGTTGTTATAGTTGTTGTTGCTAATATTGTTGCTGTTGTTATTGATCTTGATATTGTTGTCGTTGTTGTTTATTTTGTTGTCACTGCTGTTGTTTGATATCGTTATTGTTGTTATTGATGTTGTTGTAGCAGTTGTAGCTGTTATCGTTGTTGTTATTGTCTTTGTTATTGTTGTTGTTGCGTTGGTATGTTGTTGCTGTTGTTGTGCTGTTGTTGTTTCACTGTTTTTGCTTTGTTGTTTTTGCTTTATTATTGTTGTCGTTGTTATTGATACTGTTATTGGCGTCGTTGTCATTGATATTGTTCTTATCATTATCGTTGCTATTATCGATGTTGTGGCTGCTGTTGTCTTTGCTATTGTTTTTACTGATATTATCATTGTCATTGTTGTTGCTATTATTATCATTGTTACTGTTGCTGTTATTACTTTTGTTATTATTGTAGTTGTTGTTCCTGTTGCTTTTTGATGCTATTGTTGTTGTTGTCGATGTCGTTGTCATTGTTTTTGTTTTTGTTGTTATTATTACTATTGTTGTTGTTATTATGCTGCTGTTCTTGATCTTACTGTTGTCGTCATTGTTGTTGATATTGTTGTCGTTGTTGTTTTTCGCTGTCGTCGTTACTGTTGTTGCTGCTGTTGATGTTGTCGCTGTTGTTGTCGTTTTCATTATCGTTGTGGTTGTTGTCGTTGCTTTTGTTGTTGTTGATATGTTGTTGCTGTTATTACTACTGTTGTTTTGCTGTTTCTTTTTTGCTTTATTGTTGCTATTATTGTTGTCACTGTTTTTATTGTTGTTGTCGTTATCTTTGATGTTTTTGTCATTGTCATTGTTGTTGTTAGCATTGTCATTGTTGTTGTCGTCGATGCTTTTGTTGTTGTAATTTGTATATTATTTCTGTTAATGTTGCTGTTGTTGATGTTTCTCTGTCGTTGTTGAAGTTGTTGTTGTCATCGTTGTCGTTGTTGTTATTGTCATTTGTCACATCCAATGATCCGTGATAAAGGGATCCTAGATGCGACGTTGTTGTTGGTACTCTTTCTTTTCCGATTAAGAGGGTTAAAACCCCAGGATAAATAGCTTTCTGCATCTGAAGACTAGTCTGGAATTGTTGGTTGTTGTAGGACAGCCTCTTCTTGTTGCTCAAATGTTAGGCTTTTATTGCAATGACGAACACTTGACTTTTAAGTTACAATAGAATTTTATTTTATTTCGTATAAAAAGTTGTGGGTACAATCAAATATTTTAAAGGGGAGTTATAGAAATATAGATGCTGTTTGCGAATCGACTCACGGAAAAGAATTCCAATAACCGTAACTAAGAGCGACGTCGGGAAAAAGTTTTTAAGTCTATCTAACACACATACTGGGGGAGGAATCCGAAAAGTCTTTCGTACGCTCACGGGGAAAATTCCTAAATCTCCGTAGCTTAATGGAACGAAGCTGTTTATATAGCAAAAAGTGGGTTTCATGATTTATCGGAGTCTATGAGTAACGTTCCTCATAAGGTAACGGCATGATCGCAAGTTCGCTTATTACATGTGGAGTCTAATCTTGCTTACAGTATTGATTCAGGATAACTGTGCATCTAAAAATAGCTATGATTCTTAGTGTAGAGTATGCTAGTGGTGTGATTGGATGATCTAAGCAAAGTATGAGCCATAGTGCTATGGCAAAGCTTATTCTGTTGCGAGAACGATATTCTTTTAGTCAAAAGAAAAATGATTTCAATGATTTTATTCATTCAATGCGTTAGGATTTATATTAATATTATATAAAATTGACATTAGATGTGCCTTACATATGATTGGTTGATTTCTTATTCTTATCATAAAATAAGTTTATATTGATTTTTTTTATTACAACACGTCTAATTTGCTGTGATTGAGAAATAAAACATTTTTCTCGTCTTTTGCAATATTAGTATGGTGCAATATTTTGAATTCGCTTTACATACAATGTCGCATATAATTTTACGTGTAACAATAGTTCGTTACAATTGTTATGTTTTTAAATAATGTTCAGCTGAAAAATAATAATAAACAATGGATTTGGAGTTGGATGTTAACGGATAATATTATTGTCCAATCGGAAGTCTTCTTAGAATATCTCTTATATTGTTGAAAATTTGGATGTAAATTATATTGAAGATTTTATACATTAAACTGAGGTATATAACAACTCAGCATAAAAGATTGCTTAATAAGGTTAATTGTTCGTAATAATTTGTTAGTTAATAATTCTCTTTATTAATGATTTTGTATTTAATCATCAATTAGTTCTATTTGGTTGCAGGAATTCAGTTTAACTCGTTATATGGATATTGCAAGGTTTCTCTAATAGTTAGTTTCTTTAATAATTTATTAGGTGTAGGGATGATAAAAAAAAAAGATAAATTTACAGGTATGATTGAAGAATGGAATGTGCAGATTTTATTCATGTAGCTTTTACATTTATAACTCAAAGGATTTATATTAAATAAGCGTCTGAATATGGTTATAAGTTTACACAAGATAACAAGAGGTACTTAGTCAGGTTACTAGGTTATTCGGGTTCTGATTGATGGTTACCTTTTGGCAATAGAATTTATAGCAATTAATGTTGGTTTTCAAGGATTCGTTATTGTTATTGGCTCTATGTAAATGCTAAGGGTTCAAAATTAGCAATTGTTGGAATGTGAATTAGGCCTAAGGTATTTTCAAAGGGTGTGTAACTAATTATTTGGATCCCTTATATTATATTCTATGATTTACTGATGTTTTTTATTGGATCATCTAAAAAGTATCCGCGGTTTTTTGTCACTAGATGGTGTTGACTATCAACACCATCTAGTGACAAAAAATCGCGGATACTTTTTAGATAACCCAATAGTATTGCGGATGATTATGAGAAGTCACTATATTTTCAGCCTTCTGATTGGTTGGTATCTTTTACGAATTAAACTTTGTATTTTAAGTATTAAAATGGAACAAAATATAGATAATTTTTATGTATCAGAGTTCTAATTATCACTCTGGGTTATGTTCATTGGTTTTTGAAGAAATATTAAGATAATAAAATAATTAACCAATCGAATCGCTCCTTAAAAGTCAGCTGTTCACAATACTATAATATGCAAGATTCATTCTGAAGATGAGAAAGAGAGAGAAAATAAGGAGAATCGATGCAATAACTCATCTATTATGAATAAGAGTGATAGTGATGATGATAATAATAAAATATATATGTATATGATTGAAATAAAATGAAAAAGATTTTTCAGCTTAGGCAGTCGTATGGCGTGACACATTGTTGTCATTGTTGTTATTATTGTCATCGTTGTTGATATTGCTATTGTCGTTGCCGTTGTTGTTTTCGATGTTGTTGTCATTGACGTTACCGTTTTTGTTGTTGCTGTTGTCGTTATTTCTATTGTTGTTACTATTGCTGTTGTTGCTGCTGTTGTTGTCGTTTTTAAAATTGTTGTCGTTTTCGTTGCCGTTGTTGTTGTCATTGCTGCTTTTATTTTGGCATGTTATTGCTATTGTTGTTATTTCTGTTGTTGTGTTGCTGTTTTTGTTACGATTATGGTTGTTATTGTCGCTGTTGTTGTTATGCTGTTGTTGTTCTTGCTTTTGTCGTTGCTGTTTCCGTTGTTGATACTGTTGTTATTGTTGTTGTCGTTGCTTTTTTGCGGTTGTTTTTTATAGTTTTTGATGTTGGTGCTGCTGTTGTTGTTATTCATGTTGCTATTGTTGGTGCTGTTGCTGTTGTTGCTGCTGCTGTTGTTTTGTTTTTGTTCTTGCTGTTGTGGTTATCGTCCTCGTCGTAGTCGTTATTGTTACGTCCAAACCCTTGAAAATTTGGTCAAGGAGACAATGAGGGAGAATGGAAAGGGTATGAAAGGACGGTTAGACTCAATATCACAGGTATACGCACAGAGGCGAACATCTGTGAATCGTACGCACCTTTTTAGTCCCGGAATGTGGGTCAACGTCCGAAGAGACGCTATGACACCTGTTCCGCTGGACAGTGCAAACGTCGGTCCTACTATTTGAGTCAAGGAACACAATCCCTTTGACCCGGGACTGGACCTCGTGCGATCTCAGGTATTCGAGGGAAGTGAATGAGAGAGGTGATTTTAATAAATGACAAGGAAATACCTTATGTTACGTTTAGTAACAATAAAAAGAAAATAGAAAAATGTTACATATAATAAACTTCTTCCATTCCTTTTTCATTATATAAAAATATAATTAACACCTTATAGGTGTGTGTATTGGTGTATGCGTGTGTGTGTGTGTGTGTAGAGGAGAAAAGGTTAGCGAGTATGGGCGGCGAGGAAAGTGTTGCAGGAGCACATCAGGATGAGGTGCTTATAAAGGACGATGTAAGGTGTGGGATTTCCGGGGATATACATGGTGATTAATCTATCCCCTTCGTAGGAGGGGGACGTAAAAAACCGGAACATCCGATCCCAATCGATTGGCTCGGCATTCAGTTGAAATGGAAGGGGCGGGAGTTGATCCAAAGGAGGAAGAGGGAGTGGGAATCCTTCTTCGTGAGGAGGAGGGGGAGGGAATCGTTCCTCGAGAGGAGAAGGGGGAGGGAATCATTCCTCGAGAAGAGGAGGGGAATAACCGAGGATTTCTCGGATGGCGGGGTCGACAGGAGGAGAGGTGAGTAAGAGATCTCGCTAAGTCTAAGGATTGTGTCTATAATGTTGGTGAGTAAGAGATCTCGCTAAATTGCTCGTCGATCGGTTGAGGCGGCGCGATTGTGAGTGGCCCAAGGGGACGGTTCCGCCTACTCCTCCGGACATAGGGAATTCTTCCGCGTTTTCAAATGGTACGCACTACAAACCGAAAGGTTAAAATGATGTGCATGTATGTTCTTGGAAACGGACGCAAGTGTATATAGGTACAGATATATGTATTCCCATGCGGGAAAACGAGGGATCGACTGGAAGGAGTAGCGACTTACTGTTAGTTAAGATATCGGGTAGGTTCCGGTGCGTGACTCATCGAAAGAGATCCGTCCTCTGCGGAGAGCGTCAGAAGGGCAGTCACAATGGCGTACGCATAATGATTCGGTGCCGATTTGCCCAGAACTTCGCACTCGTATGGAACCGCGAACTGGCGTGATTAGTGTGAGTTTTAGTAATTCCCGCACTCCCCGCGATAATAGGTCAACTCCTAAACTGCACGTGAACTGACGCGAACCGAGTTGCTTGATCTTTTTACTGACGCTCTGCGCTTTCGCGGGACCTCTCTATTTATACCCCGAAAAAAAGGGCGTTATGCCCTTTGTCTAGGATGCAAAAGTTAGTTGTAATGTCACGCGAGATTTATGATTTTTATAACATTTGTTGATCTAAAGTACATCGTTAGAGTAGTTTCGAGAAGAAAAGAAGTAATTTACGGTTTTGCTTAAAGAGCCAAGATTGCTCCGAGACGGATGACGAATTCTGTTATTCTCGTGGAAAATACGGCTAAGTAAACAGATGGTTACCGTGCACAAATAGGTTTGCGTGCAGGGCTACCATTGTCAGTTGCGAGTCTGGTTTCAGATAACGCTCCTGTTGGAAGTTATTCTATGCGTTTACGATTTTTTAAATGCGACGTGGCACCTGTTTTCTAAGATGAAATTGTTAGTCAGTCTCGAATGACAAAGCTTAGATTTTTACTATTGCGTGACTTCGGTGCATTTATAATGTCTTTTGCAATCTTGTCTCTTTTCGGGCCTATATTAAGGTTGTTATTCTTTCCAGGTTGATTGGCATTTACGAGTTTTTGCGGAGCCTGTCCGGTCCCTCTTTTCAATTCTGTTAGATCGTTATCAGAAGGCTCCGCTCGGGTCTCGCAGACGCCAACCATAGTCGAGACGTGGAGCCGAAGAAAAAAATCGTGACGTCTGTAGGACATAACATTATTATTGTTGCTGTTGTTTTTGTTGACATTGATGTTTGTTGTTGTAGTTATTGATATTGCTGCTGTTATTGCCGTTATTGTTGCTATTTCTGTTGTTGCTGCTGCTATTGTTATTGTTGTTGTTGCCATTGTTGTAGTTGTTGCTGTTACTGTTGATGTTTCTGTTATCGTCGTCGATGTCGTTGCTGTTGTTGTTATGTTATTTTTGATCTTGTTGTTGTTGTCGTTGTTGATGATGCTTTTGTTGTTATCGTCGTTTTATGTTGTTGTTGCTGTTGTTTTTTGTTATCATTGTTGTTGTTGACGTTAGTGTTGGTGTTGTCATTGGTATTGCTTTTGTTATTGTTGTTGTTGCTGTTGCTGTATTGCCGTCGTCGTCGTTGTCGTTAATGGTACCGTTTCTGTTATCGTTGCCGTTGTCTTTAACGTTGCCGTTGTTCTCAACATTTCCGCTGCCAT
Organism: Acromyrmex echinatior; assembly: GCF_024713525.1. NCBI lineage: Eukaryota > Metazoa > Arthropoda > Insecta > Hymenoptera > Formicidae > Acromyrmex > Acromyrmex echinatior. Next base: position 7,510,566 of record NC_141870.1, read on the forward strand.
TAATGTTGCCGTTTCCGATACTGTTAATGTTAAGATTATCGTTGCCATTGCCTTTGACGTTGCCGTTGATATTGCTGTTGCCGTTAACGTTGCCGTTGTCGTTAACATTGCCATTATCGTTAATGTTGCCGTTGTTGTCTACGTGTTTGCTTCTCTTTCGGTCGGCGACTTCGCAATCGCCTCTCATTGGTGTAGACATGGAAATGTCATTTAAAGTTTTGAATTTCTTTATTTGATTCAATGTTATTAGAAATTCGACCGCCCGCAATATTTAGAACTGATGTATAATCCGGATACAAGTATTCCCATTCCGTGTTTTTGATTTGGAGTTAAAGCGGCAACAACAGACTATACATTGTCCGCGGTTTGCACGTTGATTATCGCTTTCCTTAACATAATTTCTCGCGGGAATTTGACATGACATCCCGCGCACAGAGGATTGTGCTTGTTCGCATTCACCGTTAAATTTAATATCCGCGACAATGCCCATCCGCTATGCGTTCCTGATACTCTTCCAGCGATGATAAGGTAGGCTTGACGACGCGTGACACGTACCACTCACGCAAATCGGTGTATCGATATAGTTCATAGGTCCGGATGGCGATACTTTTGTTTGCGCGTTTATCGCCCGCCACAAACTCGCCATTGGAAATTTTTTTGTAGAGTCATTTTGTTGCATTACACTATGCACATGCTCGAGCAATATTTCACTCGCGTCTTCGAGGAATTGACGAGGCTCAATATGTTTAGAATTTATCACCACGCCTGTTAGAATACGGCTTTCAAACGTTTCTATGACGCGCTAACGGAGTACTAATCCGGCGCCCACACGAATCGTTCACACATCAAATCTTTTAAATTCTCAAGCCGCGCAATACATGCGATTAGTGATTGTCTATTACCGATCGCATACGTTTGAAACGATTCTGCTCCTCCAATGATTCTATAATTCGTCGCATCGTTGTTTCCATGCGACGTATTTTTCTCTTGTATTAAGCAGAGTAACTTGCTCAATCAAATCGTGCTCCATTTTGTCACTTGCATTGTCGAATTGACTAATGACGCGATACAACTAAATTTTGTTAGTTTTATATGTTCTTGAACATATTTCTTGAAAAAATCTTAAATTTTGCTAATATAGCAGCCATACTTTAATGTAATTGCAAATGTTGCATTTTTGCAGATGTTGTACGAGGGGTATCCAGAAAATAAGTTCCGTTTTTTTTTTACAAATAAAGTTTTTATTGAAAAAATCTAAAATTTACATGGATAATACTTGACAACTTCTAGTCTTTTTCTACATAATTCCCGTCAATCTCAATACATTTTGTATATCTGGAAACAAGCTTCGAAATCCCTTCTGCATAGAAACTTCCCGCCAGTTCTTTAGTCCAGTTAGTTACAGCTGTCTGAACTTCCTTGTCGCTTAAACGACGATTTAGTTAAACGACGATCATTGCGAATCGCATTTTCAATTTTTGTCGTCAACTCATCCGTGATAAGGGAGGGTCTGCCTCTTCCACTTTCGTCTTCAAGCGAATGTCTTCCTGCCTTAAATTCTCGGACCCATCTCCGCACCATAGATTCACTCATCACACTCTCTCCATATACAGAAACAAGCTGTTTGTGAATATCAACCGATTTAAAATCTTGAGCAAAAAGAAACTGAATGATGCCGCGCAAAACAACTCGAGAAGGAATCGGAATGGAGGTGGCGGGACGCGAAGTGGAGGACTCCATTTTGATAATCTCTCCTGACCGTGTTTCACGAGCTACTGACGCCGAACACCGCTCATTCTATTCGGTAGCTTCCCCTCTTCAATGCTGTGTTGCCAGCTCGCTCATACATCGACCTTACTAAACGTATAATACAAACGGAACTTATTTTCTGGATACCCTTCGTAATTACATTAAAGTCATCTCCAAAACATATTAATGTTCTTGAAAAAAAATTTTTTATATTACACTGAGGTCATATTGAACTTTCCAAATTTGCCGACATTGCAATTTGCGGTGTCAGATTACATTAATGTCATCTAACCAAATGTCTCTAAAAATCTTTTGTTATAAAATCTGATGTTTGCATTTCATTTGCAAAGCAGTTGACGTGTGACGTTACGGCATCGGAAGACATGAATAAAATATTCAACCGTAAGTATTTCATTTTTATTTGTTTGTGAAAAATTTTTCTCTGCAGATGGCTTATTCATTTGTTCTTCTCCATTACAGCACGTATTCACATATAATTTTGAGACGAATGTTGGCATTCACCTTATCTCTGTGATATAGCGTTACACGCGCGTCATCACCCGCGACCGTACCATCGACTGTATCGTAGCTCTTTAAAATAATAATAATAGTTATAATTTAGTAGAATAAAAAAATATTTCATCAATAACCGGATTGATTAAACTGAAAAGATGATTACATAAGAAGAAGACGGCGACGCATGAGATGAGTAGGTATACTAGGCGGGTTCTAACCCAGGGGCTAGAGGGGAATGCGGGGTGCGGGGAAGTACTTGTAGGCGCCGGAGATACCTAATGCGGGGGGAAAGAGGGGGAAAGGTCTAGGCTCCTACACAATAGGGCTCCTACACAATAGGGCTCCTTTTTTTGTTATCAAAATTTGACTATGTTCTTCTTTAAAAATGCATTGATAATAAAGGTTTGAATTTGACCATGATATATTTTTCTTTTCTTTAAAAAATGCATCGATAATAAAGGCTTGCATGTTAGAGAAAGATAGAGCGCGCGTGCTATGAGTGAAGAAAGAATGGAAGAATTAATAGAGTACGAGTTTCTTTTGTATGATACAGTTTTTTCAATTTTATGGTTTTTCCTGGCGCGTCGAGGCAAAGGATGGGAAGTAAAAGACAATACACATGAAATAAGGCTAACAAAAAATGTTTTATTTACATCTTATTACACCGATTTTCGTACTTATTAAAAACTAAAGCTAATAGTTCAATCGCAATCAATGAGCTGATGTCCATTGAAGATGTCGCTATCACATATAATATTCTCAGATGCGATGTTGGAGAATCGCGTATACTTGGTATCTACCGTATCGACGAGTCGAGCTAATCATTCGAACGTTACATCGATACACCCGTTAAAGTCAAACATACGGCGTAGTGTCGTTTCGGTCATCATAATGCGTACGGACGAAGAATCGAGACGTACGACCGTAGCATAGTTCAGCATGAAAACACTGACGGTTAGCGGTCCAACGCTTATAAAATTATCCTTGTATTCGTTTCGAAACATCTTGTAAATATTCCCGCTGTTCGTAGAGGCTCTTCCACGTTTCAAGAGACAGCGATAGTTCGTGTCCGCGATGATCTTCAAGGGCGACCTCCACGTAACTCGGTGGGCCAACGTCGATTCCAATTTCCAAAAATTTGTAGCCCGTATTCGTCAGATCGTAATGTCTGCTCAGTAAACGCACCGCACGATGCTCCGTATTGTGTATATACATAATGTTAAAAAACGTTCCTTTGGTGTATAGAACGTTGAAACTTACATGTTATATTCCTTCTTCACATCATACGATGCACTGCTCTCTTTAGTGAAGTACATTTTTTCAGTCGTTCGTACAAGCGGGTATCGTAAAACTGATTGCATCCGTGTAAATGGTAATACTTCTGGAATCGATGAGAGAAGACAGGTCCTCCCCCCTCTTTCCAAGAATTTCGAACATGTTGCGACACGTTTTATCAAGTTTTTCTACGTATTTTCTTTGTCACGAATTTATACATACGTTTATACATACGTTTATACGTACGTTTATACACGCATACATACGTTTATACATACGTTTATACATACGTTTATACATACATTTATACATACGTTTATACATACGTTTATACATACATACATATATACGTTTATACGCACATACGTACGTTTATACATACGTTTATACATTACAAAGGAAGGGAAAAGAAATATATAATAAATACGTTAACGTATTTTTATTTAAAAAATTCTTTTGCAACCACCAGTTATATATTTTCAATACATTTTGTAACGCGCAATTCTTAATGTTGTCCACATCGTATAATATTAGTAACATCTAGATTAGATAAAGATTCCATGTATTCTGTCGTAAACTGCATCCAGGGTCTCAATATACATGCGTTCTCGCTCATCATCCAGAAGCAAGTTCCGTAGTCACGTTCGTTTCTCGCGTCCCTTGACATACACGACATCAATAAATTTTAATTTCATCAATTAAGTAAAAAAAATCCTATATTCGATTAAAGCTGATCTTATTCCCTAAATATTTCGGTTTGAATTTATATACATACGTACATAGACAATTCTATAAGCCACGCAATAAAATCCTTTTCAATCTTGAAACGCAATCATGGATGGAATTACAGTGGTATTATAAAATTATGTATTACAATTTTGTGTTCATACATGTTCCCTTAAAAAAACGATATTCATTAGTTGTTGATCACGATTCATTAGTTGTTGATCAAACGGATGTTCACTTATTTATAATCATTGGCGACAAGTATTGCTGAAGTCGGCACGCTTGATTTATGTGAAACTGCAAAATTATGTTTCTACGTATCCAACAGAGTAATCTTACCGCAAAACATGTTGAGATTCATTGATTTTCCGTAGAAAAAAATTTTTATATTACACTTATGCAAAATCGTATCTAATGTGGTCACAACTGCCGTACATTGACGTTTCACCGAGAAGAATTTATGCACTTTCATCTGTTAAACTTAAATTATCAACCGAAAAATGCTTTACTATTATATCGTGTACCCACTAACACATGTTGATAGTATTAGTGAACTACAATCAAAACATTTATGACAATTATTAAACAGATATTAAACATCGTCGAACGTCTATCGAATCAAAAACATCTTTCGAATTAATGTCAAACATCTATCGAACCGTTATCGAATGTCTATCGCACCACTTTTAATCCTAACTATACACACTGAGTTCCCAGAAACCTCAACTTCAATTTCTAAATCGAGATCTTTTCGTATTTCTTTTCTTTTTCTTTGAACCAACAGTCGTCGAACGGTACCATCATGTATCGTATTCAACGAATAGAACCATATCAACGTCGACAAGATGTCCGAAATTGACCCGAGTATGATTAAAACATCGCGTCACGCGTATGTAAAACGTATGCACGTACGTACATACTACACATAGCGTACATTCTTCATTTTAAGGCCTTACAAAATTAGCAGAAATATGACAGTGGTCTGTCAGACTGACGTAACCTTTGGTGTATTTTTTAACATTACAGTTCAAAGTTAAATAACTGACACACTAATATCAATGGAGTAATTTATTATAAACGTCTGGATTTTAATCGAGTCACTTTCAATGCAAATTTCCTTTCACAAAGATTTGTGAATTAATTTTCACGCTGCGGGCCTTGTATAGATTTTTTTTATTATTAGGTATTTATATTTTCTCAGCTATATATTTTAGTATTTTTATTATTATTATTAAATCCTCACTTCTAACAAGCTATGCTTTAATAACGTTTATTATTTCCAAATCTGTGCAGTTCTGAATATTTTTGTTAAATCATACAGTGTCATCTTAAAATATATTAGATATCATATTAGATTTATTATTGTACATAAATGCTGCTTTATTATGTATATTTTATATTATTAATATTTTAACTGTTTTATACGATTTTAGACATTTTGCTCATTGGGTAACTAAAAAAGATATTGAAAAAATTGCAAAATGATAGAGAACTCAGTTTTTTATAGAAATAACACTATATGATTAATAGGGCGTTATTTCAGTTTTATAACCTGTATATGTACATATACATACATATACACATATATAGGGTGTTCTGAAATTCGAATCAAAGTATTATATAGCAAGAAAGATCTCGAAAAATTAAGTTAAAAAGTTATTTGTAAATTTTTATTTTAAGCAGAAATTTTTGAAATATGAGGATTCAAATATAACGAGTTACAGCTTATATTTAGATGATCACTTGAATTAGTGAGTGCATTGAAATATACGCTTACTTACTCTATAATATATATTACCGCATATGCAACTCATCGGTAGGTAGCCCTCTAAGCATAGTGTAATTAACCATATTTAAACCTTTATTATTACAAAAATTACTGTTAAAAATAAATAATTACAAGTAACTTTTTCACTTAATCTTTCGAGAACTTTCTTGCTGTAGTACGTAGGCTGCTGGCAAAGTTTCTGCAAACAATATGAAAAAAAAACATGTATTATAAAATTCGGTAAATGGCTTTATTGTTTTTAATAGTATTGTTTTTAGAAGTATTCGCCTTTAAGATCGACAATTTTGCATACGCTCGAACCAATTTTCAAAGCATTTTTTCCACTCTGAGACTGTAACCTCAAAAATCAGTGTACAAAATGTTTCAACAGCTGCTTCAGGCACTGGCGACTCAAATCGCTCACCACGCATCTTCTTTTTAATGTTTGGGAACAAAAAGAAATCATAGGTGATAAATAAGGTGAATACGGACAATAAGTCATCGATGCGACATTTTTACTGATAAAAAATCAACAGTTTGACGTGCTGTGTGACAGCTGGCATTGTCATGATGAAGGATGATGTGATGATTTCGGTTTGTTCTACGCAATTCATTTATGATTTCTGGCAAACAAATTGTTGTATACTAATCTGTATTTACAGTCCTTCGATCCTCTAAAGTCACGATTGCCACATGTCCGGTATAACTGAAGAAACAAGCAACCATTTGCTTGGCAGCACTGCGTGAACAAACAACTTTGGTTGGTTTCGATTCATTTTGAAATACCCCAACAGCGGATTGTTGTTTACTTTCGGGCTCATACGAATCCATAGATCCATGTTTCGTCCCCAGTAATGATATTGTAGACCAAATTTGATCGACCTCGGTTGAATTTCTTGAGCATTTCTTTGCTCCATTTAACACGAGCCTGTTTTTGAGCTTCGGTGAAATTGTGTGGGATCCAACGATTGCAAAGTTTCCGTACGCTCATGCAAGTGATCATGCAAAATCGTATGTATTGCTGTCAATGCCTAAGGATGCCTGAATCTCGCGGTATGTTATATGCCGGTCTCGCTCAATCATTTCACACACAGCATCAACATTAGTGGCAACAACAGACGTGGATGGATGACCTTCACGGAATTCGTTACAAAGAAAGGTTCACGCTGGAATTCGGCAAACCAATTTTAAACAGTCCTTGGATGGTGCTTCATCCCCAAAAGCCAAATGAAGTCGATCGATGCATTGTTTCGGAGTTAGATTACATTTATAAAAAATCATTGCCCGAAAATTTTTACGCGAAATTTCCATTTTGTCACAAAAGTAACTTCTTTTAAAATACTATGCAAATAAAATTAGTTGGCTTGGGTACAAACTGTCAACTGAATTATAAGTTTAAAACGTCTAATTTTACGGATGTGATAGTAGCAGAACATTGGCGCCACTGGAAGTATTAGATTGCAGAAACTTTTCCAGCAGCCTACATATTCTGATTCGCGACACCCTGTATAACTGTATGTACATTAAATTAATTTTTATACGGTTACATGCACATACAATATTATTTATCTATTATATTAAAATAATAAATAAATAATATCATAATATTAGATGTAGTAAAAAGAAATCCATTATTTTCCAATAGATGGCTTTAGTAATCTGTATCTCGTCTACGCGTGACTTAATATAAATTTATTTAATAATAAGAATAAGAAATCGACCAATCATAAAACATGTCTAATATTAATTCTAACGCACTGAAACGAATAAAATCATTAAAACTATTTCTTAACTTAAAGGGAATATCGTTCTCGCAATAGAATAAGCTTTGCTATAGCTATACTTCGCTTAAATCAGCTGATCACACCATCAGCGACTTATTCCACACAGAGTCATAGCTATTTTTAGACGTACAGTCATCATGACTCATCACTGTAAGCAAGTTTAGCCTCCGCATACCTTACCATGTAAGGAGCGAAACTTGCGATCACGCCATTACCTTATAAGGAGCATTACTCATGGACCCTAGTGAATCATGTAATCTACTTTTCTATTGTACTATATAAGAAGCTTCCTTTCCTTAAGAAGGAATCTTACCCGGTTACTTTTGTAAAGAGAGTCAATTTAGAAATCAGATAGGATTACAAGTGAACACACACATATACATATATATTTTTAACCCTAGCATTCATTTTGGCGCTAGAAGTTTCTTTAGAATCTTTTTAATTTTAAATTCTAATTCAGAATCTCCGTGCTCTAAGTCTAAATTGTAACCCCAACCAGTATTCGAAATATAATATTATAACTTAAACATCGAGTGTTCATCATTTCATTCAAAGCCTTGCATTCCAATTGAAGAAGGAAGTTGTCCTATAAATATCATCAACTCCGAACCAGTCTTCAGGAGTAGAAAACAGCTAATTATCCTGGGATTTTAATCTCCTTAACCGAAGGAGATATACACCCACAATAACGTCGCATCTAGGATCCTCTTACCACGGATCATTGGACGTAACATGCCCCCCTCCCAACGCTGATTCTTTTTCAATAGTCTCGTGAGTGGCTCACTAACCATTGCAAATTGCCGAATAAATCGACAGTACCAGGACGATATGCCCAGGAACCGACATCTAATAATTATTTAAAATTAAATAGCTGCAGTATATTGACTGTACAAAGGTAGTATAATAAATTGTTTTTTAATTGGAAACTAGAATGAATGTAAGGATAAAATTTAAGCTGTCTTAGATAAGTTATTGAATTTAGTAGTTATATTAAAATTTTTAAATGAAATTATGGGACGAAAAGACTATAGAATTTTGTATATAAATTTATTAGAGTATTTTATTTATAGTTAAATGAGTTTATATATTTAGTTGGGCGGATTACTAAATTTAATTAACTTTAGTTTAAAATTAAGATATAAATTAGTAGAAGTAATTAATTTAATTAAGGAAGAATTTTTATTTAAAATTAAGTAAGAAATAATTATCTTAAGAATAACAGTAATATTTTTAGAAAGATCATATTGATCAAATTGATTGCGACCTCGATGTTGAATTAAGATAAAAATTAAATGTAAAAGTTTAATATTTAAGTCTGTTCGACTTTTAGAATCTTACATGATTTGAGTTTAGATCGGTGTGATCCAGATCGACTTCTATCTATAATTAGGTTATAAATATTGGTACGAAAGGACTATATTTATGAATTTTAAATTTAAAAAAATATTATTGGGAGTACAAATAAGTTTCCGCCGTTTGACAAAAGACGGAACCACTAGTAAGCAATAAAATTGTCTGATGTAAAACGTTATATCGTAAGGTTGGACATCTGTTAACAACATAACCTTAAAATACTAGCGATTTTGTATCAACATCATATATTTTTTTTTGTGCGAAAATGCCGAGTTTTGAGCCGAATAAGCGTCATTTGCGGGAATTTTTGATTTACTTCTTTAATTTGAAGAAATCTGCAGCTGAGGCTCATCGATTGCTTGTAGAAGCATATGGTGAGACTGCCTTAAGTAAAAGAAGTCGTGAGTGGTTTCAAAAGTTTAAGAACGGTGAATTTGACGTCGAAGATAAAGAAGGCCGAAAGTGTACGAAGACGCGGAATTGGAAGCATTATTGGATGAAGATTCGTGCCAAACGCAAAATTTGCACTTACATTAGGAGCGACTCAACAAGCAATTTCACATCGTTTGAAATCATTGGGAATGATTCAAAAGCAAGAGAATTAGGTTCCATATGAACTGAATCGTTGAACGCCGATTTTCCATATGTCAAATGCTGCTTGTCAGATATAAACGAAAGGGTTTTTTGTATCGTATAAGTATGGTGATGAAAAATGGATCCACTACGATAACTCAAAGAAGAGGAAATCATGGGGATCACCTGGCTATGCTTCAACATCGATAACCAAGTCGAATATTCATTGGAAAAAAACTCATGTTGTGTATTTGATAGGATCAGCTTGGTGTCGTGTATTATAAGTTGCTCAAACCGAACGAAACCGTTACTGGGGCTCTCTACCGAACACAATTGATGAGATTGAGCCGAGCTCAAAGAAAAACGCGCCCACTACTACTCCAGGCATGACAAAATTATTCTCCTGCATGATAATGCTCGACCAGATGTTGCGGCACCGGTCAAAACCTACATGGAAACACTCAATTAGGAAGTTCTATTCCACTCGCCGTATTCGCCAGACATTGCCCCTTCCGATTACCATCTATTTCGATCGATGACGCATGGCCTGTCTGAGCAGCACTTCACATCATATGAAGATACCAAAAATTGGATCGATAATTGGATAGCCTTAAAAGATGAAGCGTTCTTTCAACGCGGTATCCGTATGCTACCAGAAAGATGGGAAAAAGTAATGGCTAGCAATGGACAATACTTTCAAGAAAACATTATGTACCATTCTTTCTCAATAAATGCTTAATTTTTGATAAAAAACGGCGGAAACTTATTTGTACTCTCAATATATTTTAATATATCATTAAAAAATAAATAAGGATTAATAATAAATTCTAATTGATAATAACAGAGAAGAGAAAAGAAAAATAATTATTAGATTAAGATTTTTTTTTATTTATTACTTTGGCAAAATAGTGCATTAAATTTAGAATTTAATATTAAATATATAAATATATGATATATAAGTAATTTTAAAGTATATGAATTATATCTTAATGAATTTGGTTAGATTAATTATTTTAGAAATTTATGTATTAGTGAGAGTGGCTTTTTTGATTCTTTTAGAGCGTAAAATTTTGGGATATATTCAAAAGCGTATGAAGCCCAATAAAGTAGGATTAGAGAGATTATTACAGCCTTTTAGAGATGCTATTAAGTTGTTTAGTAAAGAGGTTTTTATTGTTTATAAATCAAATTATTAAGTATATTATATTTGTCCTATTATTTTATTTATGGTAATGATAATAAATTGGTTAATATATGGGTATATTACTAATATTTATTTAAATTATTCATTATTAGATTTGATTATTATTTTATTATTATAGGTTATATATTTATATTGAGATGATTTTCTAATTTTTTATACTCATTAATGGAGGCGGTTCGGAGAATTTTTCAGACTTTATCGTATGAAGTCAATTTAATTATGATTTTTTTAGTATTAAGGGGATGCTGGAGCGAAGGCTGAAGTTAATCAAGGTCGATATTACAGGTTTTTATTATATTTCCAATATATAAGATGCTAACGCCCTATGAGTTAATATGATCATACAGGAAATTCGATCGATTAATTATCATCGATATTTTTATTCCGTTTTCTACGTTATCATCTTAGCAAGGACGTGTATTAGGATGGGTTCCACAAATGTAAGATTTATTTTGGAAAATTTTCCAATTTTAGAATTGAGAAAAAATAAACCGTAATTGAAGTTAATCTTATATTTGTAGAATCGGGCCTTAGAAATACAGTGTTATGTATTATGTACACATGCAGTGTAGGCCGTGTTCCAGTATATATCACCAGTATTAAAAATCTGTAATATACATAAAGTACAGATTTTTAACTTTAATAGTTATATCGATACGAAGCCATAATAGCACTTTTTCTTTATGTCCAATGCCATTTTAGGTAATAATAATATAGTATCAATAAATGAATACGACATTGCATATACATAATATAATTCTTTTTCATGAATATCTATGAAACATGTGTCCATATATTGACAATAATATATGTTATATCTTGACTAAACCTTAAAATGATATTGATAGGAAAAAGTGATACTACGACTGTGTACCGATATTGACTGCGAGTACTGAAAATATGTAACTATAGATTTTCAGTATTGACAGTGTACATTGACACATGGCCCTGACTTAAAATGACATTGTACGACAGGAAAGCATTTTTCCTGTCGTACAATGTCATTTTAAGTCAGGATGTGATATGTATTAGCTATACATAGATATATTACATATATAATTACTATACCATTTTTTGCTACGTTTAATAAAGTTAATCATGTTAAAATATTAGTGGTGTGTGTACTTAAATATAATATACATATAGGCAATATTATACAATATTGCATATATGTATACTATAATGTGTGAATATACATACGTTGCAGATAGAAGTTATCAATGCTAAGCTATTTATGCATTCCCTATGTTTAAATATGAATAGTAAAGCAAGGCGGGTTCTAACCCATGAAGCTATAGGGGAACGCGGGGTGCGGGGAAATACTCGTAGGCGCGGGGGATACCTAACGCGGGGAAAGAGAGGGAAAGGTCCGGACTCCTACACAATAGGGCTCCTTTTTTTTGTTGTCAAAATTTGACCATGTTTTTCTTTAAAAATGTATCGGTAATAAAGGCTTGCATGTTACAAAAAGATAGAGCGCGCGTAACGTGAAGAAAGGATGGAAGAATCAATAGAGTACGAATTTCTTTTGTACGATACAGTTTTTTCAATATGGTTTTTCCTGGCGCGTCGAGGCATATATATATATATGCCTCGACGATAATATATATATATATATATATATATATATATATATATATATATATATACTATCAGATCGGTGACATGTCGCCAAGTATTAATAGAAGCACCAATGTTTTTCGGTTGTTAAACAAAAAAAAAACATAACTCTTCCATAAGTAAATGTGGAAGACAGGATGTGCAAGTATTCACACAAAGGCGAGTACTCCAAGTAGAACGCACCCTTTTTTTTGTCATCGATTTCTCTTTTATTACTTGAACATGTGTTCTCTCATTTAGAAAATATTTACTTAAATTTTACGATCGACAATCTAAAAAATTAAAAGCTACGCTTTGTGATTCCTCATTTATTTTACCAACTTCCTATTGTTGACGCCTTTCAATTTGCTTTTACATGTTTGGAAATATGAGTCTTTATTTATACACGATTGGTTCAGTACATACAAAATCTAAATGTGGATCCTGTGTAAATAGGATTTTTTCTCTACATGATTTGTAACCTTTGTCGTAAATTGTGCCGTGGATCTGACGATTCTGAGGATCTATGTTTTTTGTTTATGTTTCCAATATCGTTGGAAAGATTTTCTAATGGCACGTTTCTTGAATATTGTCATGATCGGTGACCGTTAAAGCTTGAGTTTTATGTTTACTTTGTATTAACGACTGTTTTGTCGAAATTTTCATGAAACAAAGAAATCTTGGAGTCCATTGGACATAATAAAATATATAAAAGGGCATAAGTGCTCGATGCACCACAATGGTGTCCTGGAAGACGAACGAATCAGTCGCTTCAGTTATTGACGATAAGCATAATATGGCTAACCATCATGCGAACATAGCCAACGCAGTCGAGTATGTTCAAAACGCAGATCCGGAACATTTCGCACATATCAGAGATGAAGTGTTCGAAGTGTTCGAAGAAGTGAACTTCGAAGAAATCGATTCCGACGAAGAAATATTATCAGACGACGCTGACTATACTAGCGATTTGAGCGAGCGTGATACAGATTACGTAGAAAGATTTGTGCCATCATCAGAAATCCGTGCACTGAACAACCGTACTAAACACTGTATAATTCATTGCTACGACGAGTGCTTTAAGTATATGTGCAGAATGTATGATCCGTTTGACTAATACTGATATCGCAGGATTGTATCTCGTAAGGAAGCACGATATTGGATATATTTACGCGCTAAGCGGTCAGTCTTGCACAAATTGCAGACTACCAATACGTTATATTATCATGCAACAAGTGCCTACAGTGCACACATTGAAAAAATTATTGCGAATAGTGAGCGAAAATATTGTGAGCGAAACACTACACCAGGAAATATGTGGGAAGACTATAATGTAGACGATGTTCTATATGTTCTCGGTAATCTGCAAAAAAGAGACACAGGTGCGCGAATATCGCCGGTGCAATTTCTACGCGATCGCGAATTAGGTATACGTGGTGAGAAACATGGAATAGTTATTAGAGAGCCTGTTTCTGACTGATCTTTACTCGCGCGACAGAAAGTGTACCCATGGTTACGAGACAAATATTACGAGGACGATGAATATGAAAAGAGACATTAGTGGAATAGAAATGTTCAAGTAATAAAGGACGATTATTATTGAGCGAAGAAAATTGCAGATAAGAGTAAAGGTTGGTGCATATGCAATAGTGCATATTAAAATTCCCGCGGGTAATGAAAAGTGCGTCGAACTGCTGATTATCGACAATATGGATGGAGTTTCATGATCGTGATCTTACGCTAAAACTATTTTTCGATAGATGCGACGATCAATGTTTTGAATGTGAACAGTGCACTTTCACAAACAAATATAATGAAAAAGTGTTAGAACGTTATGACATTTTAGATATGTCACGGTGCTGCAACGTGTGTGAACGAGTCACGTGCAAGTGCTTCATGGAAGAGTGTGATGTGATCTAAAGACTGTAAAAAAAAAAGACATGAAAAATCACGAGCAAGTGGAACGCGAATTGTTGGAACAGTGCAGCCAGATCGCTACTCTGGTGGAGTGTTTCGCGTGGCTGCAACGATGCGACGAGTGCATCGAGCGGCTCGAAGAACTTCGTCGTGCCAAGCGTCCGCGTCTCGCCGTTGGACACAGACAATCTGCGGTGGCGAGGATCGCGCGGGTGCAAAAGTGCAATTGGAGCGACGTTTCGTGCACGTTGGTGGCGAGTACGCGAGTAAAGATTGCGACGAAAGATCTCTCTGGCGACGCCGCGTTTGAAAGCCGTATATCGACAGCTGTGATAAACTCTAATCACATTGAGCCGCGACGGTTTTTGGAAGACGCGAAAGCAATAGTGTTCGAGCGTGTGCGAGACGCAGTAGAAAGACACGATAGCGCAAAAGTGAACACTGCCTTCAATGGTGAATTCGTGACGAAGGATAAACGTGCTCATAAGAGCATAATTATCAAAGAACAGCGAGATATACCGATACACCGATTTGCGCGAGTGGTACGATTTGGATTTGAGTAGCGTGTCATCGAGCCTATCCTAGCATCGCTCGAAGAATTCCAGGAACGAGGATGGGCATTATTACGTATAGTGAATTTAACATGAACAAATTAAATCCTATGCGCGCGGGATGCCACATCAAAGTGCCGTGGGAAATCACGACGAAACGAGCGGTGATCAGTGTGCGTACGACGGACAATGCGTGCTTCGCGTGGTCGCCGCGCTGTACCCGGCTAAAAAGTATACGGGAATCGTCGTATCCACATTATACGACAGTACTGAATCTCGCAAACATTGAGTTTCCAGTGACTTTAAAAGACATTTCTAAATTCGAACGGTTGAACGCGGTGTCGATCAACGTGTACGGCATCGAGAATAAACAGATCCTTCCTCTGCGACTCACCAATGAAAAGAAGGAGAAACACGTCAACGTGCTGTACGTGCAAGATCCACGCAATGACGGTGTTGGGCATTTTGCGTGGATAAAAATCCTATCCCATCTCGTGAGTTCGCAGATTAGTGGGAAAAAGAACAAGAAATTTTTCTGCGATCGGTAAATATACATGAAAAATTATTATAATTTCCGTCTTACTAATAAAATAAATGGTAATAGTTATAATTTTTTTCTTTTTTCAGATGCTTGCACTACTTCAATACCAACGAAAAATTGCAGTCGCACGTAATGGACTGCGAGAAGATGAACGACTTCGCTATCCGACTGCCGAGCGTGGACGACAAGTGACTCGAATTTGAGAACCATTGCAATAAGCAGAGCGCCCCATTCATCGTCTACGCTGACTTGGAGTGCGTTCTACGGAAGATTGAACTTGAAAGGGAAAATGCGTCGTCGTCGTCGTCGTCGTACACGTATCAACGGCACGAGCTATTTAGTATAGGATACTACGTGCGATGTTCGTACAACGACGCGTTATCGTTGTATCGGTTCCGTCGCGATGAAGATTGCATAACGTGGTTCGCGCGACAACTCAACGATTTGGCGCATCGAGTTAAAAATAGCATCCGCCAACGTACCCATGGAAACGTTGTCGAAAGAACAATTGGAGACGTACCGTAGCGCGACGCGTTGCCATATTTGCGAGAAACCATTCGCGCCGGTCGATACGCGGGTCCGCGATCATTGTCATCTCACCGATAGATTCCAGCGCATGGAAATTATAATTTAAATTATAAAAATTCATTTTATATTCCGATCGTTTTTCACAATTTATCAGGCTATGACGCGCATTTTATAATTAAAGAAATTGCTACCGCGTTCGAAGGACATGTAGATATACTACCGATAACTAAAGAAAAATATATTTCATTCACTAAAAATGTCGATAGCATCAAAGACACAAATGAAAAGAATTTTCAGAAAAATTGCATAAAATTACGATTTATCGATTCTTTAAAATTTCTAAACGTAAGCCTCGATAAATTGACGCCGTTTTTAAGTAAAGACAAATTAAAAATTGTACGTTCCGAATTTCCAACATTATCGGATGAAGAATTTGAATTACTCACACGAAAAGATGTCTTTCCGTACGATGTACATTGATCGCGTCGAAAAATTGCAGGACACGCGCTTACTACCGCGCGAATTATTTTTCAGTTCGTTAACGGGCGATACAGTATCTGAGAGCGATTACGCTCACGCTGCGTCTGAAAGTGATTCTCCATTCAAACGCTCGGCAAGTGATCTGTACTTGAAAACCGATGTCTTGTTATTGGCCAACATTTTCGAAAATTTCCGCGAAAGTTGTGTCGCGAGTTACGGTCTCGATCCCGCGCATTACTATACTCGTACATTGCCTGGTTTCACGTGGAACGCGATGCTAAAACATACACGTATAAGATTCGAGTTACTCACCGACATCGATATGATCATGTTCATCGAGCGCGGTATACGCGGTGGTCTCAGTCAATGTTCCGGTAGATAGGCTAATAACAAGTACATGCGTACGACTCATCGAAACCGTCGTCGTACTTGATGTACTACGATGTTAACAATTTATACGGAATTTATAGGCGATGTGTCAACCATTGCCATACGCCGAATTTCGATGGGCCGAAGACGCTGCGAATTTTGACGTGAGAGCGATCGCTTTGGATTCATCCATCGGTTACATTCTCGAAGTCGATCTCGAGTATCCACAACATCTAGACGATCTGCACACTGACCTGCCGTTCTGTCCGACGCGCGATAAGCCGCCCGGCAAGCGCGAGGCTAAACTTTTAGCGACGCTGTACGATAAACAGTGTTATGTCATCCACTACCGCAACCTGCAACAATGTACTCGTCACGGTCTTCGCGTAACAAAGATTCATTGAGTACTACAATTCGCGCAATCTCCATGGCTTCGCGATTATATTGAACTCAATACAAATTTCAGAACTCGCGCTAAAAGTGATTTCGAGAAAAATTTATATAAATTAATGAACGCTGTATTCGATAAAACTATGGAGAATGTGCGCAACCACGTTGACGTAAATTGATTAACAAAATGGGATGGACGGTACGGTACGGAGGCAATGAACGTGAAACCGAATTTCACAGTCATAGCATCTTTGCGGAAAATTTGATCGCCGTCGAACTGTGCAAACTCGAAGTGAAGTTCAACAAGCCGATTTACGTGGGTATATGTATACTCGACATATTGAAAGTCTGCTTATACGAATTTCATCACGAGTATATGTTACCACTGTTTCGCGACAAATGTAAAATTATGTATACCGACATGGACAGTCTTATATACAGCATCGAGTGCGAGGATGTTTATGAGACTATGAAACGCGATATCGCTAGATTCGACACGAGCGATTATCCGATGGACAACGCGTACGGTATGCCTCTCGTGAACAAAAAAGTACCTGGTCTGATAAAGGACGAAAATAATTCGGTGTGATGACCGAATTCGTTGGTCTCAGAACGAAGATGTACGCGGTGAGGGTGGACGGCAAGAGAGAAACTAAAAAAGCGAAAGGCGTAAAGAGTAACGTCGTAGCGCGAACGATAACGTTCAACGATTACACGCGGTGTTTGAACGAAGAGATCGAAATGACTCGTCGTCAATGTGTATACGATCTAAACTGCACGATGTGTACACGATATCCGAATCGAAAATCGCTCTGAGTCCATACGATGACAAACGATACGTCGTACCGGACTCGACGGAGACGTTATGCCCCGTGGGGGCATTGGCGGATACCTTTGTAATAAATATATGTGTGTGTATGTGTTTTTGTGTGTGTGTGTGTGTGTGTGTGTGTGTGTGTGTATGTGTGTGTGTATCAACATTTATATTACTATTATGTTTTTTCTACATTTTTAAATATTTTCATGTGTACATGTTACTATTATCACAATGTACATGTTACTATTATCACAATGTACATGTTACTATTATCATTATAATTTGCACGTAATGCATTTGTTTATATAAGTACTAGTTACTATTACGTTTTATGTAGTACCATTTATTATGTATTACTATTATTTTCATTTCATGTACATTTATATACGTATTTTATATCTGTATACTGTAAAACGAAGATGAATGGGAAGTAATAAAAAATATACGTTTATATACTTATATTGATATATTTTTTATATGTAGAATTAAAATATATGAATCAAAATTATTATTGTTATTTTATCAAATAATATTGTTTTTGTGTATCCATGAATTGTGCGATCCATCGAATCCCAGCCACTTAACGTACACCTTGTCTCCCTTCCTGCGCAGTACTTTCTCCACGAGATACACGTCCGGATGAGTAGCGCGATGCAACTCGTACTCGTAGAATGCTCCAGCGACGGATTTTCCGCGATAATCTTCGAGTAAATAGGTTACAGGATTGATACCTTAACGATCGTAAACACCTCGGTGGTCCAATTTGGCGCGTAACCCTTCTAAAAAATCGTCTTGTACTTGCTCACGCCGAATCGCCTATTTTGAATTTTGCAGGACCCGCAATCTTTATCGCGCTGTACACCGTGTTCAAGAGTCTTTCGGCGATCGCGGGACTTACTTCGGCGGGTCGCATGCCGATAGTACTTGCGCGCGTTGTCTGACAGGAGACGCGGCAGCTTGTCGACCCACTTGTAATTGCCGTTGAGCGTAAACATCTTCCACATGTCGTTCTTGAGCGTGCGATGGAACTGCTCGACCATTGACGCTTTCAACGTCGAATACGTGGAATAGTGATTAACATCGTGCTTTTTCAAGATTTTCTGCAAATCGGCGTTGTAAAACTCTTTCCCCATATCCGTTTGTAAATTTTTCAGACATCATCTACTCTCTCGAACGATCTCGGCGATAGCGTTAGCCGTCTCGTTTCCACCCTTGCTCTTGAGTGGTATGGCCCACGCGTATTTGCTCAACACATCGATGACGGTGAGTATGTAGTGGTCGCCTCTGTTGAAACCCGGTACAGGCGCATCTCAGCGACATCAGCCTGCCACAGATCGTCGTATCCTCGAACTATAACGTGCCTTCGCGGAAAATTTCTTCTCGCAGGAGCGTGCAATACCTCGACGAGTCGACGTCTCTCGGAGCTAATTTTCTCTCTCTTTTTCGCAGATTTCTTTTTCATGATTCGACGCGTAATACACTGAGTACGAGAAAATAATCTATTTTTTCTCGCTGATGTTACTCGACTGAATCGTTTCATGGATACGCGATTTAATTTATAATAAGACCAGCTTCGCGAAGTTCCTCGATAATCGACAGCATCTCGTTGTCGTGAGCGTTGTTGCCTGCTCGGTGCGAAGCGTCGAGCAATCGTAGACGATTCACCAGCTCGTTGGGATCATCCCAGTGCTCGTAATCGATCGCGTTGTCGTTCAATGTCATTGCATGAGGTAATCCCTTTCCAGCTACCAGTTTTGCGGCCCGGGCACTCGGCTTACGAAGCGATTAGCCGAGGTGACGCGGGCATAAATCCGCTGGACGCGGCGTGCCGAGAACACGACATCGCGTATTCTCGGAGCAACAATCTCACTGATAGACACGCGGCAGACAAAGTACTCGCCGAGAAGGCGCGGAAATGTGTCACCGCGAGAGATTCGGCTCTGAGCGAGAGAGACGCCGCTGCTGTCATTTGGGCAGCGATGAAAGCCAAGACCAAGATCGGCATGGGCATGAAATCAAAGAAGAAGACGACAAAAGACAAGAGGAAAAAGACAACGAAAAAGCGGATACTTCCAATGGCAAAACGAGGTGGTGCGTTATCTTTTCTGCCAATGTTGGGCGCGCTCGGGTCCTTGACTGGTGAAGCGGTAAACGATAGCAAAGCCGCGCGACGTCAGCTCGAGGAACTGCAACGTCACGACCGCGCGATGGAACAAGGCCGCGGTCTGTATCTCGCTCCCTACAAATATGGACGCGGACTGTATCTCAGCCCCTATAAACGCGGACAGGACGTCCTATCAGACGTACGATCAGAACTTCTGCGGTCAAATGTTTCTGCGGTTTCTACAAACGATAGACGCGCGTGAATTTAAAAAGCTCGACGAGGTGCTGTAAAATCTCAGTATTAGTCGAACGCTTTTTCCGTCATGTCGCTGACACTTACGCTGAGCGGGAAGAGCACCGTCCTCGCGGCGAGCTACTTTCCCTCCATAGATTTGAGTGACGGCGATTACGAGCTCAGTCTGGCGATTTCTGAAACTTATGACACGATACCGAATGTAAACGAATCGAACAATAAATTTTATTTTGGCAAAGACGACGCAGAAATTACAATTCCCGAGGGTTCGTACGAAGTGCGAGACATAAATGAATTTTTGAAACGTACGATTTTACGGAAAGATTCGCACCGCAACGCACTTGAAACCGTTGACGTAGTGCGTGGTGACAATAATAACAACAACAACAACAACAACAACAATAACAACAACAATGACACTGATGATGATGATGATGATGATAATGGTGAGGGAGGAGAATATCCGATTACGCTCCGCGCAAATTACAACACGATGAGATGCGAGATTAAATGTGCATACAGAATAAACTTTGGCAAGCCCAACAGCATTGGATCGCTGCTGGGATTCTCGTCGAAGCGTATACTGCGACCGCGAAGATGGCACGAATCGAACATGTCGATCAACATAATGAACGTAAACGTTATCCGCGTAGAGTGTAACGTGACCGCGGGCGCGTACAGCAACGGCAAAAGCGCGCACACGATACACGAATTTTCGCCGAGCGTGCCACCAGGATATAAGATATCGGAGAGGCCGACGCAGATCATTTACCTGCCGATGACGGTACGGAGCATTACGGATCTAACGATACGCGTCGTCGACCAGAACGGACGATTACTCGATTTTCGCGGAGAGATCACCGTCAGATTGCACGTGCGACAGCGACAGCGAGCATGAGATGCTCGTATTAAACGGAGCGGAGCGCATGCAGAGAGATAACGCTATTCTTTACAAGACTGGTAATATCACCGCTCGATAACGCTCGCTCATTCAATTGCGTCAGCAAGAAGTGCGTCGAACGTTAAATTTTTACAATCTTTGGGATTCGTGGTGCGCAACTTTTAAGATGACTGATATCTTAAACATTAAAGACGAACCGATCTTTGACGATCGCATCATCAAGATTGAGATTCACACGTACAACCCGTTCGCCAACACCACGTACATTTGGGTACAGCGATGAAATAAGAATACCCATACAGCAACAGGATCTATATACACTGCCGTACGAAAACTTTCTATATGTCGAGGGAAAACTGACGAAGAACAAAGTGGTCCAGGGTGCTCATGTGACATTGGGAAATAATTGCGTCGGGTTCATATTCGATGAGATTCGATATGAACTCAATGGTGTGGAGATTGATCGTAATAGAAATGTGGGTATAACTAGCACGCTCAAAAACTATGTAATAGTGTCATCCGACAGAAGCGTGATTCTACGGAATGCCGGCTGGGATGCGCAGACTACTGCAGCCGGATATTTTAATTTCTGTGTACCCTCTACGTACTGCTGGGATTTTGCGAAGATTACAAACGCGTGGTGATCAACGCTCGTCATAAGTTGATTTTAATACGAGCGTGCAACGACAACAATTGTCTGACGGGAGATCCGGCGATAGAGCCAATGCTCGAATGCCACATGTGTTATTGAGCGAGATAAAAAGCTGTCGATGCTGCGCGCTTTGGAGAGAAGACGATATCTGAGCATGGCTTTTCGCTCGTGGGATTTGTACGAATTTCCGCTCTTGCAGAGCACAACCAAGCATTTGTGGGCCATCAAGACGGCTACTCAGCTCGAAAAGCCGCGCTACGTTATTTTCGCTATGCAAACAGGTCGAAAAAACGTCATGTCCAAGGATGTAAGTCGATTCGACGACTGCAAATTAACCAATGCAAAACTTTACCTGAATTCGGAATGTTATCCGTACGATGACTTGAATCTGGATTTTGACAAAAACAGATGTGCGATTCTGTACGAATTGTACGCGTGTTTCTACTACGGATACGAGTATCTCGAGCCGAGTCTCACCTTTATAACTTTTTTACGTAATGGTCCATTCGTGATCATCGATTGCTCTCGACAGAACGAATCAATCAAGAGTGGCACCGTGGACGTGTTAGACTTTGAATGTAAAGAGAATGTACCTGCAAATACAACAGTCTATTGTCTCATCATACACGATCGCGTGATTCAGTATAATCCATTGACCAATGTTGTGCGCAAAATCACCTAAGTGCACCTCTAACACGATAAGATCTACGATACGTCGCAATCGACCGCAACCGACTGCAGTCTTCTCGACAACATGCTCATGCCAACGTTCGTGGATCTGCAAGGATTCATCGTTAACAAGAAATTTATCGTGAAGGAAGTGGCGGTGCTGAAACAGGGGACCGTTCTCACGCATTACATTTTAACGAGTCCCGTGCCATGGAAATTTTTGACAAGATCCGACAGGTTTTGCGTCTCCTGGTTGATTGCTTATCACCATGGATTGCAATGGGAGGACGGGACGATCCCGTACAACGAGGCAAAACGTCTAATTACGATGGCTGTATTTGAAGATAATGCTGTCGTGTATGTCAAGGGACGCGAGAAACGAACGTGACTGCGGAACTTGCTTCTGGACGATGAACGAGAACGCATGTACATTGAGACCTTGGATGCAATTTACGAAGACATGGAATCTTTATCTAATCTAGATGTTACTAATATTATACGATGTGGACAACATATTAAGAATTGCGCGTTACAAAATGTATTGAAAATATATAACTGGTGGTTGCAAAAAAATTTTTTAAATAAAAATACGTTAACGTATTTATTATGTATTTCTTTTCCCTTTGTAATGTACGTATAAACGTATGTATAAACGTATGTATAAACGTATGTACGTATGTATAAACGTATGTATAAATTCGTGACAAAGAAAATACGCAGAAAGACTTGATAAAACGTGTCGCAACATGTTCGAAATTCTTGGAAAGAGGGGGAGGACCTGTCTTCTCTCATCGATTCCTGAAGTATTACGTCACAATTTACGCGGATGCAATCAGTCTTGCGATACCCGCTTGTACGAACGGTTGAAAAAATGTATTTCGCTAAAGAGAGCAGTGCATCATATGATGTAAAGAAGGAATATAACATGTAAGTTTCAACTTTCTATACACAAAAGAAATGTTTTTTAACATTATGTATGTACACAGTACGGAGCATCGTGCGGTGCGTTTACTGAGCAGACGTTACGATCTGACGAATACGGGCTACAAATTTTTGAAATTGGAATCAACGTTAGCCTACCGAGGAGGTCACCCTTAGAGATCGCGGCCACGAACTATCGCTGTTTCTCGAAACGTGGAAGAGCCTCTACGAGCAGCGAGGAAATATTTACAAGCTGTTTCGAAACGAATACAAGGATAATTTTATAAGCATTGGACCGCTAACCGTCAGTGTTTGCATGCTGAACGATGCTACGCTCGTACATCTCGATTTTTCATCCGTATGCATTACGATGACCGAAACGACGCTACGCCGTATGTTTGACTTTAACGGTGTATCGATGTAACGTTCGAACGATTAGCTCGACTCGTCGATACGGTAGATACTAAGTATACGCGATTCTCCAACATCGCATCTGAGAACATTATATGTGATAGCAACATCTTCAATGGACATCAGCTCGTCGATTGCGAACTATTAGCTTTAGTTTTTAATAAGTACAAAAACCGATGTAATAAGATGTGAATAAAACATTTTTGTTCGCATTATTTTGTGTGTATTGTTTTTTACTACCCATCCTTTGTCTCGACGCGCAAGGAAAAACCATAAAATTGAAAAAACTGTATCGTACAAAAGAAACTCGTACTCTATTGATTCTTCCATCCTTTCTTCACTCATAGCACGTTACGCGCGCTGTATCTTTCTTTAACATGCAAACCTTTATTACTGATGCATTTTTAAAGAAAAACATGGTCAAATTTTGACGCCAAAAAAAAAAGGAATCCTATTATGTAGAATTCCGGACCTTTACCCCTCTTTCCCCGCGTTAGATATCCTCCGCGCCTATGAGTATTTCCGCGTTCCCCTCTAGTCCCATTGGTTAGAACCCACCTTACTTTACTACTAATATGCAATATTAAAATTGTATACATATATTATATATATATATATATATATATATATATATATATAATGCGTATATATAATATGTGCACATAAAATGAAGATTTATCAGAGGATTCGTAATTTGATTATTTTTTTTTAAATATTACGTCTGATCATCTGCGTTTGACTCTCGTTAACTTTATGTTAGTTGTATGTATATTCTGATATTGAAAATATAAAAGCATATATCACTGATATCTATATTATATATTATATTTGATCACAAAAAAATATATCTCTTTTTATTAAACGTAGAAGAAAGAGGACATCAGTACACCTTTTTGTTACACGTAATAAAAAGGGATGAAGTAGCTACACACATATGTGAAAATGAATTAGAAATATATTTTATGTTTTGTAATGTGTGTACATCAGAATGCACATAAAATATAATTCTAATATTCATTAATGTGTCTATATTATATCTGCATGAAAAGCTAAGTATGAGTAACTTTTATCCCTCTTTTATGGGTCTTCTACAATAAGCCATTAGTTACAAATAAGAAGTCAGAAACTAAAAATTGATCAATCACAGTCAATTTTTAGCGTATGACTTCTTATTTATGGCTGATTTATGGCTTGTAAAAGGCCCATTAAACATAATAAAAAGAGATGGAATAGCTACATATGTATGTGCAATGTATTTACGTACTGACAATGCATGTTACATCTTAAGTTAAAATAACATTGGGAATAAAGGAAAATGTGCTATTACATTACAGGTGTATACATGTATTTCAAATACATGGTTCCATCCGAAGATATATCTAAGTCAGAGTGTATTTAGTAAAAATATACTTATTGTAACTTGCTGTTAGTCAACGTACACATTGACCTAAGTGTACACTCTAAAACATTTTGCTTTGAATATGATATACTTATATACATTTCATAAACGTACAGCATCGTACGAAAATTATGCATGTGATTATTGACTGTGTAATGTATGTTATATATATGTATACATACATATATATATATAGGGTGTCCAAAAAGACCCCGCATTTAGGAGCTGAACATAAAGGTGACTATAATTATAATCGTAAAGGAATGTAAATTATACTTGTATCGGCATGCATAGTACGCCAAAATATAATATGTTGATCTATGATTCACGTTCTCTTCTATGATTGAATTACGGCCATTGTTGTGCTATAAGGCCATTACATAACGTTTTTAGAAAAAACGTTTCAGACAAAAGTTGTAAAGTTTCAAAGAAACTGTTTACTGATATTCAATTTTTTTTCTTCATTAGTTTCTTTGTTTCGATCATGTCAAGCAATCAGCTTTTGATTCCATCATGACAATACATCTATTCATATTTCTTTAATTGCAGATGCAAAATTCTACAAATTGATTTCGTAATTGTATTTCACCAAATTTGATAATCGAATGCCTCTGTAACAATAAATTAAAAATAGTCAGTCCACGATGAACGCTTCTGACATATATCTGTAACTAGCCAAAGCACGATTTGCGGCTGTGGCATTTTGTTATAGCTAGCCAGCTCACAATTAACGCCTCTGGCAGTAAATTAAAAATAGTCAGCCTACGATGAACGCCTTTGACATGTGTCTATAACTAGCCAAAACATGATTTATGGCTGTGACATTTTGTTATAGCTAGCCAGCTCACGATTAACGCCTCTGGCAGTAAATTAAAAATAGTCAGCCCACGATGAACGTCTCTGACATTGGACCATAATTAGGCAAAGCGCAATTTATTGTTATAACATTTAATCATATCACTTGTATGATAAATAAAAGTGATATTTTCACGAATAACATAAAGATGCTAACCTTTCTCATTCTGGCTTTATAGGGTGCCTTCCAACAAGAAACATACATCACAATAACCAATTTTGGCCTTCTAGAGTGCCTTCCAACAAGAGACACAGTGTGACACGGTGCATGATTACAATCTTGTTCGCTAATACAAGGATGAGATATTGTACTGTATTGTACTGAGTCGCTTGTCAGAAAGCACCCATAACCTTCTCTTATTAAAGGCAGACAATATTCTGCTACTACATTTTTTCTATTTTGTGGACACAAAACACTATATAAATAAATACACACACACACACACACACACACACACACATATGATTGTGTGCAGAAACGACACTGTGAACGCGGGTCATACTGGTTACAGCTGATTGACTCGTATAACGCTGTTGTTTTCTACACATACAGCGTCACACAAAACGATATATGTATGCATATATATATATATATATATATACACACATATACACACTAAAAATTTTTATTTTTCACTCTAAGAAAAAAGGTATCATGGTCACATTATCTTTTCCTTAGCGACTAATTAAGAAAAGGCGTTCACCGTATCTAAATCTATGTTATTGTAAAAAAACTCTCTATTATCTTTGAAGTTCTATTATTCATACGTCATTTAAGTGTATTCTCCAGGTTTATTCCACTAAAAAAAAATACAAATAGATGACCAGATATATGACGCGGTAAAGTAAAATTTTATATTACATTCTGTGGCACAAAAACGTGATCAGTAACGCTTTAAAACTGAATGTATCATAAAAATAATAAAGTAATATTTTAAAAGTACATTACATTTAGTAAAATGCATTAAGTTATTAAAATGATGTTCAATCATTATTAAGAAAATACAATGTTATGTAGGAAGGAAAATATTTTCATGACAATTTGCTGGAAGGTATGGTCGCAGCATGTTTCTTATACTATGATACTCTTGAGATACACGTCCACGCGTGAGCGGTTCGGCCGTCAAGCGTCGAGCGGTTGTGAAGGAAAAGTAGGCAGCATTTCAGAAATCGGCTCGAAATGCGCTAATTTCGAACACATTGAAGTACACATATATAATTTCTGAAATTTTATAAAAAGTATATTTGGAGTAATATCTTTATAATAACGTTTATTAATAACGTTATTTATTAAATAAAAATTATGAAAAAAGGAAAAAGCAGAATCGAATATAAGATCTTCAACATTATAGAATCAGATCAGAATAATATTCTGATCTTGCACCCAACGCCCGAGACCACGCTGAGTTCTTGCAGATCACCTCGACGAACGCGGTACATATAATGCACGGAAAGTCGTAAACTATTGTATATCTCATCAATGTTTACATTTCGAAATCATTTTTGCTATTATACGTTAATGAGAAAGATATACGATTAATATAATTTAATAAAAAAAAAATGAAAGAATTTTAATTCACAAATACGGTTGCCAGTTCTACGTTTTTTTTTTGCCAGACTTCGGTTGCTTGGACTAATATTTAATACTCCAGCAGACGACAAAAATTGGAGATTTTCACATCTGCTGGAGTATTGAATCCAAGCAACTGAAGTCTGGCAAAAAAAACGGAGAACTGGCAACCGTATTTGTGAATTAAAATTCTTTCATTTTTTTTTTATTAAATTATATTAATCATATATCTTTCTCATTAACGTATAATAGCAAAAATGATTTCGAAATGTAAAATTCTTTCATTTTCTGTTGTTTCGATAGAGCGAGACAGAAAAAAAACAAAAACAGATAGAAGCTCCAATTGTAATCGATGAGTCTCCGCGCGGACACGCCGAACTGGGCTCGTCTAGCAAAACAATGAGTCTTTCTCTGTCCTTCTCTCTGCGATCGCTTGTTTCTAGCGACCGAAAATATTTTCTCGGCGATCTCGGCCGCTTGGCATGTATCATAAGGGGGAAAGAGACATTCTAGATAATACATAATTTTTATTAAATTATATTAATCCTTTGTCCTACGATTTAAGTTTCGATGGCGCGTGCCATAATTAACCCTGAAACGTGTTGTTTATGTTTGGTCCGATAGACGTATCACGGCTCTCATCAATGATACTTATGTTTGGCCCGATTTCTTTACCACGAGTCTCACATGATATTGTAAGTGAAAGGGTTAATCATATACCTTTCTCATTAATGTATAATAACAAAAATGATTTCAAATCATTTTTGCTAGTGATAGTTGACGAGATATAGTTTACGATTTTCCGTGTACTTTATGTATCGCGGTCATAGAGGTGATCCGCAAAAACTCAACGTGGTCTTGGGCGTTAGGTGCGAGATCAGAATATTGAGGATCCTATGTTCGATCCTGCTTTTTCCTTTTTTTCATAATTTTTTTTTTTAATAAATAATGTTATTAATGAACATATTATTACTTCAAATATATTTTTATAAAATTATAGAAATTATATGTGTACTTCAGTGTGCTCGGAACTAGTTACACATTTCGAGTCAATTTCTGAAATGCTGCCTATTTTTCCTTTACAACCGCTCAACAGTCGACGACTGAACCGTTGGATCGCGCGCGGACGTGCATCTCAGGAGCGTCACAGTATAAGAAATATGCTGCTATCATACCTTTCAACATTAAATTATCATGAAAATATTTTCCTTCCTACATAATTGTTATTTTCTTAATAATAGTGATTGAATCATATTAATAAGTAAATACATTTTACTGAATATTATGTACTTTTAAAATATTACTTTCTTATAATATTTTTATGATACATTCGATTTTCTTTCAAAGAGCTACTGACTACACTTATGTGCCACAAAATGTAATATCTTTTAATATAGAATACTGATAATATTAATTTAAGGCTAATAAGAATCGATACAGAACGAGATGCATAATTTTAAACTGGAATGACTTAACTCCAATAACTCTGCAATGTCTTCTTTATTCAATAAGTGAATAAAGAAGGCATATTGAATAAAGAAGACATTATAAAAGACTAAGGAAAGTAAAGGATTGATAATTTGCTGGAAGGAACGGTCGCAGCTTATTTCTTAGTGCAACGCTCCTGAGATACACATCCACGCGCGATCCGGTGCGGCTCAGCCATCGAGCATTGGCGCGAGCGACGGCAGCGAGGAGAAAGAAGGCGACGCTTCAAAAGTCGATCCAAAATTTAACATGTACTCCAATAACTATAGGAAGAATACCGAATCACTTCAATAGATAAATAAAAAATTATTTTTATAACTATCATCCGAATGTATGAAAATTCTGATAATCAATCAAATCGTAAAAGTGCGATGATTAATTATAAGAATGATGTCAATATAATTTTGTAATTAACAAATCAAAAAGCCGTTATATTGCATATATTGCATATAACGGCTTTTTGATTTGTTAATTATAAAATTATATTGACATCATTCTTATAATTAATCATCGCACTTTTACGATTTGATTGATTATCAGAATTTTCATACATTCGGATGATAATTATAAAAAAAACATTTCACAGAAAGTACCGATCGACATTAACATAACAGGAACATGATTTCTTTTTGGATTTTTTCTAAAGGTAAACAGATCTCATTTACATATAAAAATACTGGTTTTCTATCTATTCGACGCATATTACGTCGAATTAATTTTTGCTAGAATTGTCGGTTTAAAACTTTTAAAAATACACAATTTCAATAATTAAATAAAAATATTAGGTGTTGGAATTAATTCGTAGCGTTTTACAAGAGATGGGAAGTACTTTCATTAATGTATTTTTTAATGCTCATGTGAAATAAATAACATTCTTTCATTAAAAAACGCTACGAATTAATTCCAACACCTAATATATTGTATAAATACATGTAATATGTGTTTATTAACAATGTCACTTATTAAAAAAAAAATTATAAAAAAAGAAAAAAGGAATTGATCATGGGATCTCTAACATTCAGATCTCGCATCTTACGCGTGAGACCACGCCAAGGTCTTGCAAATCACTTCTATGAACGTGGTATATAACGCTCATGGAAAATCATGGAAATATCAATATCTCGTAAATCGTATTTTGAAATTATTTTTACTATTATACATAAATTGGAAGGATATAGGATTAGCATAATTTATTAAAACTTATATGTTATCTATAACATTCCTTTTCCTTTTAATTATACACGTTGAGCCGAAATTTCCCAGAAAGCATTTTCGGTCGTTAGAAACAAGCGATCATAGAAAGAGAGAGAGAGAGGGAGAGAGAGAGAGAGAGAGAGAGAGAGAGAGAGAGAGAGAGAGACTCTGAAGGATAGACTCGCTGTTTCATTCGACGAGCTCAGCTCGGCATGCGGAGTCTCACCGATTACAATCGGATTTTCTATCATTTTTTGTTTTTTCTCTGTCTCACTCTGTCGTACTTCTGTTTCAATAATTCGTTCTGCAATTCAAGAATGTGATTTCTATCGATTCTGGTTTGGCATCATCGCTGATGCAGCAAGGACGTATGATTTTCTAAACAACGATCCTGATATATATTTCTATATATACAAAAATATATTATTATTATTATAGCGTTTCCAACTGATAATATATTGCTGGTTTATACAATGATTTAATCCATTTCTGTAATTAAATAGCGGTACTTCGCTTGCGCGATAAGAGGAATGGCGCTTTTTATTAAGTCGACATTTCGAATCGAATCAAAAATGTGCTATATACAATAATTTCAGACCTTACACGTTTAAAATAAGTAGCGATTTACAGAAAATCTCAAAGAACAATACTATGCTATGTAGAAACGAATTATGAGCTTTAATATAAGAGCAATGAGTATTCGAAAATTCCATTTACATGCTACGTCTGCTACGAGATTGCCGCTTGTCGTTTCGACATTCGAATCCAGTCAAAAATGTGCTATATACAATAATTTCAGACTTTGCACATTTAAAATAAGTAGCTGGCGATTTACAGAAAACCTCAAAGAATAATACTATGCTTGCAGAAATGAGTTATGTGCTTTAATATAGGAGCAATGAGTATTTGAAAATTTTATTTATACGTTTGCCGCTTGTCGTTTCGACATCCGAGCAGAATTGAAGCTCAACCGAAATACACATCGCGTTCCGAGCCCTGATATATGTATGTGTAAATAATTCAGTAAATAAAGTTTAGACATGTGTTGTATATATGTACACACACACACGCGCGCGCGCGCGCACACATGCTACGCACACACATGCACACATGTGTATGTATGTCTATTATACATATATATATATTATTTATATATATATTATTTATTTATTAGGTGTTGGAATTAATTCGTAGCGTTTTTTAATGAAAGAATGTTATTTATTTCACATGAGCATTAAAAAATACATTAATGAAAGTACTTCCCATCACTTGTAAAACGCTACGAATTAATTCCAACACCTAATATATTATTGTTATTTTATACATATGCATCAATAGTTTACTTAAATAAAATGTATGTAAAAGACAGAACAATGCAATTAAAATAATTATCTTCATTTGTATTCATATGTAAATAATATCGTTTCTTGTTTAGGAAGAAATTATTTCAACAAAATTGAAATAACTAATATCATATTTATTTTATTATTATTTTTCTTCTCAAAAGAAAAAACTTTGACCAGGGCACTTAAGAACGTTTATTGATGTGGGCCTGAGTAGGTCGATAATTCAGATCATTTCTATGGTTCAGCGATTCACGCATTTTTCATGACAGCGCCGCTGTCGGAATATCGCGGAACTAAAATACTGCTTGGTTTCATGGCTTCACGTCAATTTTATTCGTAATATACAAACGAAATTTTCGGATACTCTTTTCTCTTATACTAAAACCCCTACCTCGTTTCTAAAAGCATAGGATTGTTCGTTTAGGTTTTCCGCAATTCGCCAGCTACTTTTTATGAACATGCAAGATCTGAAACTCTTATATGCAGCACATATTGTGACATGTTGACAAAAGCCGATAACAAAACTGTAAGTCTTCAATTTTCTTTCGTTTTTCGTATTCAAATGTAGCTGATGAATTGTATTGTTGTCGATACTTTAATTGAGGAGAAGGATTTTTTGATCCATAAACACAATTAAGAGAAAAGAGTCTTTAATAATTAATGATAAAATAGGACACTCCAGCATCCCCTTAATGGTTTTGAGGGAGAGGTATTATATTATAGATTTTTTAAAGTGACAGGTGTATGCATAGTATGGAGTTATAGTTATGCCTTTATTTTTAGTATTTTTATTGAGAATAATAGCTGAGTTGAATCGTAGACCTATAAATTTTGTAGAGGTGAGTCTGAGTTAGTTTCAGGGTTTAATGTAGAGTATTTTAGAGGTAGTTTGCGTTGATTTTTATAGCGGAATATGGTAAGATTATTTTTTTAGGTATTTAGTTGTGGGCATATTTACTAATTTAATTGTTTCAACGTGGATATGATCATATAGTATATTAATTTAATAGTATTTTTAATTATTTTAATACGTGGGATTTTACGGTATGAATACGGTATGATGAATTAATGTATCTATGTTGAAAAATTATTTTACCACTTATTTTAAATTATATAATTTTTATTTTGATATTTAAGTTTACATTTATGTTTATTTAATTTAGAGTTAGGGGAAGGAAACGGGGAATAAAAATGGAATTAAAAAAATTATTAAGAGTGGGGAGGAGAGGAACCGAGGGAATAAAAAATTATGGTAAAAATTAATAGAAAATTTAATTATTTCTTTGATATGTTTTCAAAACATAGACTTATTCAAGATCATTAATCAATTTTATATTAAAAAATAGAAAAATGTTTGTTTTTTTATTAAGAATTTATATGATGTATAGTATATAATTGTATAGTATGTAATTGTAAATTAGTTATAAAAAAATAAATTATTAAATTAAAAATTAATATTATATTTTTAATAAATATTATAATAATAAATAATTATATAATAAAGTAAAGAAAGGGTAAGATATGGGTGAATAAG
The DNA here is from genome assembly GCF_024713525.1 of Acromyrmex echinatior. Lineage (NCBI taxonomy): Eukaryota > Metazoa > Arthropoda > Insecta > Hymenoptera > Formicidae > Acromyrmex > Acromyrmex echinatior. The sequence continues at coordinate 7,544,002 of NC_141870.1, forward strand.
TGGGGCGATGAAAATTAGTTACGTTAGGTTGGTGGAATATTTTAATATTTCTTAGGTATTTAATTTAAATTGAAATAATTATTTATTAATATTATTTTATTTTAAATAGTTTTGTGGGGAATAGACATAGTAGGGGAGTGAGGGAAAGGATGAAAGTAAGGAGCGGTAGATAGAAGAAGAAAGAATTGTGTAAGCGTGGTAAAAATAAATAATTTCACAAATATAATATCTAGTATTATTAATTAACAACTATAATAAAGAACAATTTTTCATGCTTATGTCTTACAGATAGGGAAATAAAAAATGAAAAGTAAATTAAAGAATTTGACTAATTAATATATAAAATATTTCAATTAATTGAGCGCCAGCTCATGTTAATAATATAAAGGTATTAATGAATGTTCAATAGGTTAATTGGTTAGAAATAACGATTGAGGATGAAATAAAGTATCTATTATAGATTTAATAAGAGGGAGAGTATAGAGAATTGATATGGTAACTGCAATTACTCCTCCTAGTTTGTTAGGGATAGAACGAAGAATAGCATAGGCGAATAAATAATATCATTCTGGTTGAATATGGGTAAGGGTGACTATGGGATTTGTTGGAGTAAAATTATCTGGGTCACTTAAAATATATGAATATTGAAAGATAATAATAAGAAAAATTGAGAAGATAAAAGAGAAACCTAAAAAATCTTTTAAGGTAAAGTATGGGTGAAAGGGAATTTTGTAAAGATCACTGTTTATTCCCATGTGGTTTGCGAATCTGGTTGCGTGAATAAAAATAACTGAGATGATGATAAATGGGAGGATAAAGTGAAAAAAGAAGAAAAGATTTAAAGTTATTAATGGAAAATTCCCTTCAGATTCATATGACTAATATATTTTCTATATATAGGATGGTTGATAAAAGATTAGTAATTATTGTGGCTCCTCAGAAAGATATTTGACCTCAGAAGAGTACATACCCTAAAAAGTTAGTTATAGATAATAGAAGAATTGAAACACCTGAGATTCAAGTGTGGGTTAAATTAAAGGAATTGTAGTAAATATTACGACTAATATGTAAATAATATATACAAATAAAAAAAACTGAGGCTCCGTTTATGTGAATATTGCGAATAATTCATTCATTTGGTACATTTTGAATAATATGAATGATTCTATTGAAAGAAATTGGGGCAGTAATGAATAGATAGGGATAGGTAGGAATAATCCTCTTATAATTTGAATTATTAGGAAAAGACCTAATCTAGAGCCGAAGTTTCATCAGTAGGAGGTATTACTAGGGGAGGGGAGATTTAAAGAACGTTTAATTATTTTATTAAGTTTTTTTATATATTTATTTTATTGATTAACAAATTTTTAATTTTTTAAATTTATTGATTAATTAATTTTTTGTAAAGAAGAAGATTTAATAGAACATATTTTAATGATTATAAATATATATGAGTAAAAAGAATATACAGAGTAAGATAATATTATTGTAGGATTAGAAGTAAATATAAAAAATGTTATCAAATATTCTTTTATTAATATTAGTAGGGAAATTTATATTAAAAATATTAGAGTTTATAAAAGTTAAATGAAAATTGGAAGAAGAGGAAAAATAAAAAGAGGATTCATTAATTGGAATTTTTACTATTGTGAGTATGAATATATTTATTATGAAAGTTAGAATTGATAGGAGGTGAAATTAATTAAGTAATTATTTTTTATATATTAGAAATTAATCTTGTAAAGTATAAAAAAATGATAAGTAGTCCGCTAATTAAAGTAAGGAATATTATGATTGAATATAAATAATTTTTTGATCAGAATGATATTATAAAAAAGATTGTTAGGGAGAGGACCTCGGTGTCCTCGTTGCGTTATATGAAACGCTGTTTTCTCGTTGTCGGAGACTTGTGTCTCATGTCTTGTGGCTTGTTCGAAGAAATTGGCTGCGTGATAAAAAATGAAACTTTTCTTTGATATAAAATACTTTATTATTTGTTGAACTACACTCGCGTCGTATACTATCAGGTCAAAAGAATAAAAACGGTTTATGCACCGGTCATGTACGTGTTAACGGCAAGGAGATCGCACACGGAAACGCCTAAAATCTCCGAGAAGCGCGACGGATTCACACGCAAGCAGCATAGTCGCGCGCATGCCGTCTTCTTCGGTGGGCTTCATCAGCGACACGGCACGCCGCAATCACGCCGCAATCACGTCGAAAAGCCGACGGGTTGATATCAACCCTCTGAGCCAAAGTTACGCTGACAAGCATCAATAAAGATTAATAAAGAGTAAAAGATTAGTATAATGATTATGGAAGTGATATTAAAGGAATTGACTAAAAGGATAAATATAATAAAAAATATTAATGAAAAGAAATGAGAAAGATTATGTTAGATATTTTAGTCATAATTTAATTAAATTTGATTAGTTATTAATCGTTTTTTTGAAGGAATGGTAGAGAATCAGATAAAATAAAGAAGAAGAATATTAAGGGAAGGAAGAGGGAGAGAATTAGAATTTTTATTTAACTTAATTAGAGATTAATAATAATGGATTAATTAATACTTAGAATATAGAAAAATAAGAATATTTGTTAGTGTTGTATTGTTTTGTTTGTGAATGATGAATAAAAGGGGGGAGAGTAACCAAAATAGTTTATAGGACAGAATGTTAATTTTGGAGATTAGAGGTATATATTTGAAAATATTTTTTTGATTTTTATTGTTTTAGTAAATTAGTTATTTTTTATATCTTTAATTTACAAAATTAATATTTTATTTGATAAACTATAAAACATTATTGAATTAATAAATTTTAATTAATTAATTAATAATATTTTTTTAAATATTATAGTTTATATACAAGTTCTTTTAATTTCTTTATTATTATTGGTATTAATATATAAACATATATTAATTATATTGATAATTGAGTTATTGATAGTGAATATGTCTATAATTATGTATATTGTTATATCTCAGGTAGGGATATAATCTTATTTAATTTATTATTTAATTTTTAGGATTTGTGAAAGAATATTAGGGTTGGGTTTATTAGTGATGATTGTTTTAGGGGTAATGATTTATATTATATAAATTAGTTTTAGAAAGTTTTTTAATTTTAGAAAGTTTTAAAAGAGGATGAGAGTATAAGTAAGGATTTAAAAAAGAGGAGAAAGAATTTTAAAAAATATGAGTTTTATTTATATTATTATTATTATTTATCATTATTATTATTTATAATGTATTTAAATTGATTTTATTTTATTAAATTATTTTTTAATTAGAATAATATAATTTTTTATGGGTGAATAAAGATTATATTAAAAAAATTTTATATAATAAAATTTATTATAATATTTGTATTTATGAATTTTATAATTGTATTTAATAATATGATTATAATAAATAATTAAAACGAACGTGGTTATATATTTAAAATGTATAAAAAGAATAGCATAAAAAACCACCGCACAAGTTATAGTTTGTGATATAATTGTCATTACATTAATTAAAACATTAAACGTTTCGGCCACAATCTGGTCATCTTCAGTAAATTCATAATATTCTTACAACGCAGAGTTACATATAGTTGACATTAAATTCAATACCGTCGTATGTTGTAATTATATAAACGTGTTCTTTCATATGTGAAGATGCTTCGTACAATAATGTTACAACACCAATTGTCATATCACGAAAAGTGTAGAACGAGAATTTCCAAATTCTAATTTAAACAAATTTATGTATCATTAATTTCTTCTAATCGGAATATGTAAGAATAGAATCGTTACCTGTTTTACAGCAAAAAAATATAATGATGAATCTCAAGTACATCCTTTGCACAGATAGAAATTTGTCGTGTTGTTATTTGTCATATCGTATATTTTACCACTATTTATATATATGAGTCAAAGGTTTAGAAAGTTCTAGAATTATTTATTAAATTAGAGAGAGAGAGAGATCTTTCTTAAGAAGAGGCAGATAAACATCAGGCAAACCTTCAGTGTCACTTTGCTTATTGATACCATTTGTTTGGCCTTTTATATGTATCATTTCAGAAATTCTTCTTTTCATTAATGATTGTTCTGTGTCTAAAATTCTTATCTTATCCCAATCCAATTCATGCATCTCATTCAACTGGTAACGTGAAACCACTGATATCTCGGAAGTGGATTTTCTTATGTCAGCCTTATGTACGAGTTTTCCTTTTTGTTTGGCCAACATAAGAAGATTCACAATTTAAACAATTAATTTTGTAGACTCCACAATGGTAATCCTTAAGCAAAGGATCCTTTCCAGTCTCTATAAATGTATTCATTTTATTCATAGGTTTATAAGCTATATTAAAATCATGAATATGTGAAAGTCTTTTGAATTTTTCAGATACTTTGTTTAAGTATGGTATCGTGAAAAATTTTTTCTTTGAATTTGCATTAGAATCACATACATTATTATTTTCTTCACGATTTTGATCTAAATTAGTTCTACTTTCCAATGTTTTTATTCTATTATTTATTGTTGAAAATATGAATTTAAGGATAACCATTACTTAAAAGAGTGTGAATTAAATTAGAGATGTTTTTTTCCTGAAATTTAGGATGGGATAAAAGCAAAATTCTATCGAATTGCCCAATGATTACTCCCCTTTTATGTACTAACGGATGATTCGAAAAATAATTTAAATATCTCACAGAATTAGTAGATTTTTTATAAATATCGAAGATAATACTTCCTTATCTCATTAATTTTACGTCTAGAAAATTTATGCCGTTTCCATCCCCAAAGTCAATAGTAAATCTAAGCCTTTCATGATATGAGTTAAACAATTTCAGAACTCCCTCAACTTTTTCTTTATGCACAGCTAACACAATGTCATCCACATAACGAATATAAAAAGACAAAATAATATTATTCGCAGTAACAATTTCCTATTCTAAGTCTTGTAGAACTATGTTCGCTAATATAGGAGACAAAGGAGAGCCCATTGGCATGCCAAAAATCTGTCTAAATATTTTTTTATCAAATTTAAAAAATGTAAAGTTAATTATAATCATAATTGCTTTAATAAACTCATGTAATGGAATCGAAGTCTTATTTTCAATCAAGTTCCTACGTTCCTACGTTCAATGCTTTTTAATACTAAATCAGTCGGAATGTTCGTGTACATGGAGACCACGTCAAATGATATAATACTAAAATTTTTATCGATTACCTTTCCATTGAGTTTATTTACCAAATCAAAACTGTTTTTTACATAACTAAAATTCTTTTTATTAGTATTGTCTATGATTTCTTTTAAGAAGGTCGCCAGTGGATAGAAAGCACTGTTAATGCAGCTAACAATCAATCTTAGAGAGTGACCCTCTTTATGAATTTTTGGCAGTCCATAAGAACTCGGAAGTTCGCCGTCAGATACATACAATTTTTTGTATAAATTTAGATGAATGTACCTCTTATTTTTCCAATTTTTTACTAAGTTACCGATTTCGGATGTTATTTTATTAGTGGGATCTTTATTTATTAACTTGTATGTGGTATGATCATTGAGAATCTCGTACATTTTCTCTCTGTAATTTTCCCGATTCATAATTACTGTGGTGTTACCTTTATCCGCTCTAGTGATCAGAATTCTCTGAGATAAATCGCTTAACTTCTTTTACACCTTCATATATAATTTTATTCTCAGCAGATTCAATATCACAGTTCTTAATTGATTTAAGTATTTGGATTCTTTCGTTCCTAACCATTTTACAAACTTCATCGTCAGCTCTGAAAAGATTATGTTCAACATGTTTGATGAACTCACGTATACTCCTTTCTTTGCTGACGACATTATTAGGTAAATTGAATTGCTGACCTAATTGCAATACAACTTTGGCTTTCTTTGAAATTTCAATATTACTGAGATTTATAAGCCATTGTTCGTTGGTACTCATTATTTCAAAATTAGTATCAAATCTGTCCGGATCAATATGAATCTTATAAGATGATTGTAATTCATTAAACTTCATATTTTTAGTTGAAATTTTTTTTAATTTCAAAGGTGCACTAAAAGTATCACCATTCATCTCAGAGTTCACCAATTGCATTATATTATAATTGATATTCTTAATTTTCGATCTTTCTCTGCATGTATATTTAGCAAGTTGATGATTTTATTGGTAATTCTGTCCCGTTCCTTTCGCCACATTATGTTAAAATTAGTTTCTTGTCTTCAAAAGAAAGAATAGGCTATGTTACTTGGTAGAATTTTTTCTATTTGTCTATACATGCAGAACATTTCAAATTTTACTTGCTCTAGATGTTTATAAGCGTCTTGTAATTCTCGCAAATATTTAAAAATAAAATTGTGTTTAAGTTTGTCAATTCTTTCTTTCGAAGAATGGAACAGTTTATTATTATCTTCTCGTGTAAATTTATACATATGCATAGGAATTAGTCGTTCCTTCAAACACGTTTTCAAAAATTGTATTTGTATTCTTATATTAATATTCGTCCTATAAGTTCTTATACATTTCTTCAATAGCCAACATACTTGTAATCTAAAATTAAATTTAATAAAATCGAAAAACTTCATTCTATTACACATATTAATGCTCGTGTGATTAAAATAAATAATTAAAACGAATGTGGTTATATATTTAAGAAAATTTCAATTAAAAATACGAAGTCTAATGAATTACAATCATTTTATAAGATTCATATTGATCCGGACAGATTTGATACTAATTTTGAAATAATGAGTACCAACGAACAATGGCTTATAAATCTCAATAATATTTCAAAGAAAGCCAAAGTTGTATTGCAATTAGATCAGCAATTCAATTTACCTAATAATGTCGTCAGCAAAGAAAGGAGTATACGTGAGTTCATCAAACATGTTGAACATAGTCTTTTCAGAGCTGACGATGAAGTTTGTAAAATGGTTAGGAACGAAAGAATCCAAATACTTAAATCAATTAAGAACTGTGATATTGAATCTGCCGAGAATAAAATTATATATGAAGGTGTAAAAGAAGTTAAGCGATTTATCTCAGAGAATTCTGATCACTAGAGCGGATAAAGGTAACACCACAGTAATTATGAATCGGGAAAATTATAGAGAGAAAATGTACGAGATTCTCAGTAGTATAATAGTGGCGGTTCTAACCCAGGTCCTCTGAGGGGGGCGCGGGGCGCGGGAATACTCATCGGCGCGGGGGAGTAGGCGCGGGGAGTACTGGTTGACGCGGGGAAGGGAGGGGAGGCGCGGGAAGTCCCGGCGCTATCGATGTTTACTGATATGATGAGTCCCAGCGCTATCAATGTTTACTGATATGATGATATGTATCGCCATGTTGTGGTGTCACGTATTATTGGGACCGCCGCCGCCGCAGACCCCGTGTCCATCCTAAAGTGCGTTTCGAGCCATCACCGCAGACCTCGCATTTATCCCAAAAAATGCGTTTCAGACAGTCACTGCGGAGTCCACTCCCTAAATGCGTAGCAATATTATAACGCGAACAAGAAATATTAAAGAAAAAAAGAAAGAAAAAAAAACCTATATAATAAAAAAAAATATTCTTACTTTCTCCACACCCTCTCCCTTTCCGTCCTCCTCCACAGCCTCATCGACATTGTCGATGAGATGGTTGAACGCAATTCTATCAGCGTCGGCGTCATCGCCGTCACCCCACATCCCGCCGCAGGCGCCAGCGCTCCGCCGCCGCCGCAGATCCCGCGTCCATCCTAAAGTGTGTTTCGAGCCACCACCGTAGACCTCGCGTCTATCCTTAAAAAAAAATGCGTTTCAGACAGCCATTGCGGAGTCCACTCCCTAAATGCGTGATAATATTATAACGCGAACAAAAAATATTAAAGAAAAAAGAAAGAAAAAAACTATATAATAAAAAAAAAATATTCTTACCTTCTCCACACCCTCTCCCTCTCCGTCCTCCTCCTAATCTTCCGCTGAATTCTTATTCCTCTTCCTCTTCCTCTTCGTTTAAACCCTCATCGAAATTGTAGATGAGACAATTGAACGCAATTCTATTAATGCTCACATGTTTGAGATCGTCCGTCTCATCGGCAATCTCGATGATGCGATAGAACAGTCCTAATTCATCTACGCGTAATCGAGTGAGATCAATTATGATATTATCATGAATCTCCTCTAAGAAATAGGAGGAGACGCTCTCTTCTTCAGTTTCTTCTTCTTCCTCTTCCTCTTCTTCCACTTCCTCTTCTTCTTCTACAGCCTCATCGAGATTGTCGAAGAGGTGTTTGAGCGCAATTCTATTAATGCGCACATGCCTAAGATCGTCCACCTCATCGGCAATCTCAATGAGGCAATGGAACAGTTCTAATTGATCTACGTATAGTTGAGTGAGATCAACTATGATATTACTCTGACTCTCCTCTGAGAAAGAGGAGGAGGAAACGCTCTCCTCTTTAGTTTCTTCTTCCACTTCCTCTTTAGTTTCTTCTTCCACTTCCTCTTTAGTTTCTTCTTCTACTTCCTCTTCCACTTCCTCTTCCATTTCCTTTTCCACTTCCTTTTCCATTTCCTCTTCCTTCACAGCCTTATCGAGATTGCCGATGAAATGTTTGAACGCAATTCTATTAATGCACACATGCCTGAGATCATCCACCTTGGTAATGAGGCGATGGAACACTCCTAATTGATCTACATTTAATTCAGTAAGATCAACTGTGATATTATTCTGAATATCCTCTAAGAAAGAGGAGGAGGAGGAGGAGGAGGAGGAGGAGGAGGAGGAGGAGGCACTCCTCAACTTTTTGTTCTTTTTGCATGTTATAGCTGCACAATAAAAAAAATTATCATTTCACTTAATCACAGAAAATGTGCAACAATATTCTATCATTAACGCTAAAATAGTAGAATATCGTTGCACATTGGGGGAAAAAAAAAAATATCACTCACGTCTTAACACGTCTTGCGCGCGGACAAAGCAGAACAAAGACTGACGTTGAGAATCGATCTTCGCCGTTGAGAAGCGAGCCTGCCTAGGATCTATAGGGGGGCAGTTGTATATAAAACACTTTAGATCATAAGTGCCGTCACGAAAAGTTATCGCTATAGCGCGTCGAGATATAGGATGAATGGATGGATGGATGGATAGACGGATGGGAAATAAAGAAAGTACATATATATAATGATATGAACAAAAAAAATTTTTTATTCACATATTATTACATCTTTTTTTTTTTTTACGTATTAAAAACTAAAGCCAATAGCTCACAATCGACGAGCTGATGTTTGTTAAAGATATCACTATCGCGTATAGCGTTTTTGGACGCGATGTTGGAGAATCGCGTATACTTGACATCAACCGTATCGACGAATCGGGTTAATCGTTCGAATGTTACATCGATACATTCGTCAAACTCAAACATACGTCGTAGCGTCGTTTCGATCATCATCATGCGTACGGACGAAGAATTGAAACGTACGAGCGTAGCATCGTTCAGCATGCAAACGCTGACAGTTAATGATCCAACACTTATAAAATTGTCCTTGTATTCGTTTCGCAGCATCTTGTAAACATTCCATCGCTGCTCGTAGAGACCCTTCCACGTTTCGAGAGACAGCAGCAGTTCATGTCCGCGATGACCTCCCAGGGCGATCTCCACGTAACTCGGTGGACCAACGTTGATTCCAATTTCCAAAAATTTGTAGCCCGTAGTCGTCAGATCGTAACGTCTGTCCAATAAACGCATCTTGCGATGCTCCATGCTGTGTATATACATAATGTTAAAAACTTCTTTCTTTTGTGTATAGAATGTTAAAACTTACATGTTATTGCAGTTCTTTTTCGTTTCGTACGATGTGTTGCTGTCTTCAGCGAAGTACATTTTTTTTTTCAACCGTACAAGCGAGTATCGCAAGACTAATTGCACCCGCGACAAAAAAAAATTGCGATATATATAAAACTTCTAGAATCGAAGAGGGGGTAACTCTCCCCTCTTTTTCTAAGAATTGCGAACCTGTCGCAACACGTTTTATGGAGTCTTTCTATGTTTTTTTTTTTATTTTTTATTTTTGTTCGCGAGTTTATCAATGCTTATACTTTATGATTTATATTTTTCGATGGCATCGATGATGAGCACGTTGGCGATTTTGACGCCTTTTCTCCAGGATATTCCCAATATCTCGCTTTTTCCTTCGAAGGAGGTGGACTTGGCGGACTTGGCGACAATGGACAGTACCCCTTTCGCTCGATTGATTTTCGACGTATATATTCTTTTATTCGATCCATGTCTTAACGCTCGTAACTGAAGCTTACGATTGAATGAAAAAAGTCTAATATACTGCCTATGTACATTATATGTACTGTCAGATGTACTGTCAGATCGGATATGTCGCGACACGTTTAACAGAAGCGTTGATGTTTTTGGATACATACATACATATGTGTTTATACATATACGTTCATACATATACGTTCATACATATACGTTCATTCATACGAGTACATGTATTACAAAGGAAGAGAAAAAAGAAATACGTAATAAATAACGTTAACATATTTTTATTTAAAAAATTCTTTTGCAACCACCAGTTATATATTTTCAATTATACGTATACATTTTCAGTTATACATTTTGTAACGCGCAATTCTGAACATGTTGTTCACATCGCATAATATTAGCAACATCCAGCTTGGTTAAAGATTCCAGGTCTTCGTAAACTACATCCGAGATCTTGATGCACATGCGTTCTCGCTCATCGTCCAAAAGCAAGTTCCACAGCCACGTTCGTTTTTCGCTTAACGTACACGATAGCATCATCTTCAAATACAGCTGCTGTGATCAGACGTTTCGCCTCGTTGTACGGGACCATACCGTCCTCCCATCGCAATCCATGGTGATAAGCAGTCAACCAGGAAGCGCACCTGTCGGATCTTCTCAAAAATTTCCATGGCACGGAACTCGTAAAAATGAAATGTGTGAGAACGATTCCCTGTTTCAGCACCGCCGCTTCCTTCATGATAAATTTCTTGTTAACGATGAATTCTTGCAGATCCACGAACGTTGGCACGAGCATGTTGTCGAGAAGACTACGATCGATTGCGACGTATCGTAGATCTTATATCGTGTTAGAGGTGCATCTTAGATGATTTTGCGCACAATATTGTCAATGGATTATACTGAACCACGAGATCGTGTATGATGAGACAATAGGCTGTTGTATTTGCGGTATATCCTCTTTACATTCAAAGTCTAATCGCACGTCCACGGTGCCACTCTTGACTGATTCGTTCTGTAGAGAGAATCGATGATCACGAATGGGCCATTACGTAAAAAAGTTGTAAAGATGAGACTCAGCTCGAGATACTCGTATCCATTGTAGCCCTTGCAGAAACGCGCGTACAAGTCGTACAGAATCGCACATTTGTTTTTGTCAAAATCCAGATTCAAGTCGGACATCGTACGGATAACATTCCGAATTCAGGTAAAGTTTCGCATTGGTTAATTTGCAGTCGTCGAATCGACTTACATCCTCGGACATGACATTTTTTCGACCTGTTTGCATAGCGAAAATAACGTAGCGCGGCTTCTCGAGTTGAGTAGCCGTCTTGATAGCCCACGAATGCTTGGTTGTGCTCTGCAAGAGTGGAAATTCGTACAGATCCCACGGGCGAAAAGCCATGCTCAGATATCGTCCGCTCTCCAAAGCGCGCAGCATCGACAGCATATTTATCTCGCTCAATAACACGTGCGGCATTCGCCACTGTACTTTGAATAATTCGAGCGTTGGCTCTACCGCCGGACAATTGTTGTCGTTGCGCGCTCGTATTAAAATCAACTCGTGACGAGTGTTGATCACCACGCGTTTGTAATCTTCGCAAAATTCCAGCAGTACGTAGAGCGGTACACAGAAATTAAAATATCCGGCTGCAGTAGTCTGCGCAACCCAGCCGGCATTCCGTAGAATCATGCTTCTGTCGGATGACACTGTTACATAGTTTTTGAGCGTGCTAATTATACCCACATTTCTATTACGGTCAATCTCCACACCATTGAGTTCATATCGAATCTCATCGAAAATGAACGCAACGCAATTATTTCCCAATGCCACATGAGCACCTTGGACCACTTTGTTCTTCGTCAGCTTTCCCTCGACATATAGAAAGCTTTCATACGGCAGTGTGTACAGATCTTGTTGCTGTATGAGTATTCTTATTTCGTCGCTGTATCCAAACGTGGTGTTGGCGAACGGGCTGTACGTACGAGTCTCAATCTTGACGATGCGATCGTCGAAGATCGGCTCGTCTTTAATGTTTAAGATATCATTTAAGTCATCTCAAATGTTGCGCACCGCGAATCCCAAAGACTTTAAAAATATAACGTTTGTCGCGCTGAGTTTCTTCTTTTTCTTCTTGATGCAGCTGGATGGGCGAGTGTTGTTGAGCTGTGGCGTCACCGAGCTTGTAAAGGATGCGTTATCTCTCTGCGTACGCTCCGTTCAGCACGAGCATCTCACGCTCACGTTATTACTGTCGCCGTCGTACGTGCAATTTAACGGTGATCTCTTCTCCTCGAAAATCGAGCAATCGTCCATTCTGATCGACGATGCGTATTGTTAGATCGGTAATGCTTCGTGCGATGATCGGCAGGTAAATGATTTGCATCGGCTTCGCCGATATCTTATATCCTGGCGTCACGCTCGGCGAAAATTCATGTATCGTGTGCGCGCTTTGCCGTTGCTGTATGCACCTGCGGTCACGTTACACTCTACGCGGATAACGTTTACATTCATTATGTTGATCGATACGTCCGATTCGTGCCACCTTCGCGGCTGCAGTATACGCTTCGACGAGAATCCCAGCAGCGATCCAATGCTGTTGGACTTGTCAAAGTTTATTCTGTACGCATATCTAATCTCACATTTCATCATGTTATAGTTTGCGCGAAGCGTAATCGGGTATTCTCCACCCTCATCATCATCATCATCATCATCATCATCATCATCAGTGTTATTGTTATTGTCACCACGCACTACTTCAACGGTTTCAAGTGCGTCGCGGTGCGGACGTTTTCGTAAAATCGTGCATTTCAGAAATTCATTTATTTCTCGCACTTCGTACGAACCTTCGGGAATTGTAATTTCCGCGTCGTCTTTGGCGAAATAAAATTTGTTGTTCGATTTGTTCACGTTCGGTATCGTGTGATAAGTCTCAAAAATCGCCAAACCGAGCTCGTAATCTCCGTCATTCAAATCTATGGCGAGGAAGTAATTCGCCGCGAGGACGGTGCTCTTTCCGCTCAGCGCATTGATGATTCAACGGTCGGTTTGGCGTTGTTGCAACGTAATCGAGCGGACTTTTTCCGACGTTTTGTGACGATGGATGAAACGTGGGTCCATTACCATACGCCTGAGTCCAATAGGCAGTCTGCAGAGTGGCTGAAAAGCCACGAAAGCCGACCAAACCAGCCAAAAGACCAACGCTCGGCCGGGAAGGATATGGCCTCTGTTTTTTGAGATGCGCATGGCATAATCTTCATCGATTACCTGCAGAAGGGAAGAACAATTACGGGAGAGTATTATGCAACGTTATTGGACAAACTGAACGACGAAATAAAGCAAAAACGGCCCCATATGGTGAAGAAAAAAGTTCTGTACCATCACGATAACGCACCGTCACACACGTCCTTGAAAGCGATGGTCAAATTGGACCAATTATGATTTGAATTGGTTGCTCACCCATCGTATTCTCCAGACTTAGCCCCCAGCAACTATTATCTGTTCCCAAACCTCAAGCGGTGGCTCCTGGGAAAGAGATTCACATCGAATGAAGAAGTCATCGCGGAAATCAAGGCGTATTTCGAAGGTTTGGACGTTTCGTACTACAGAAAGGTAAAACATCCCAATTGAGCGTTTCCAAATATTTTTTTACGACTTTTGCGATATGAGGCCGAGCGTTGTCATGAAGAAAAATAACTTTATCATGTCTTTGTTCGTATTCCGGCCGTTTTTCTCGCAATGCACGGCTCAAACGAATCAATTGTAGCCGATACCGATCGCCCATAATGGAATCACCAGGTTTCAGCAGCTCATAGTAAACAACACCCTTTTGGTCCCACCAGATACAGAGCATGATCTTCGAACCATGAATGTTCGGCTTTGGTGTTGATGTTGAGGTCGATGGCAACGATTGATCGGGCGTAGTATATTTTCTTCTTGGGATTGTCGTAGAATATCCACTTCTCATCTCTAGTCACAATCCGATGCAAAAAACTTTTTCTTTGTTGTCTTCGAATCAGCTGTTCGCAAGTGAAAAATCGTCTTTCAACGTCTCTCGGTTTCAGTTCATAAGGCACTCAATTTCCTTGTTTTTGAATTATTCCCATGGCTCTCAATCGTGCAGAAATGGCTTGTTGAGTTACTCCCAATGATTCTGTAAGTCTCTGATCTTCTTCGAGTAATGCCTCTAATTCTTTGTCTTCGAATTTTTTTGGCTGTCCAGAGCGAGGCTTGTCTTCAACGCTGAAATCTCCATCCTTGAAACGTTGAAACCATTCCCTACATGATTTATCAGTTGGAGCAGTGTCACCATAAACTTCGACAAGCATTCGATGGGCTTCAGCTGCATTTTTCTTTCAATTAAAGCAGAAAATTAGAACCTCCCGCAAATGCTGCTTGGTTAACACAAAATTCGACATTTCAAACACAGTAAAAATCAAGGTTTTTATATGAAATTCAAAGCGATATACTGAATATTATTAGCAGATGTCTAACCTCTCTGAAAAGGCCAAAATCAGCTGTCACGCATTTTGAGCCACAACAGCCGGAGCCATCTTTTGAAAAACGGACCAAACTAATTGTGCTCCCAATAACATTTATATATGTATTATATACTAGTATTCTAATTTACACTTTATGTGTTTCATGTTTTTATCATTTATACATATTACTTTTATATTCTTTTGATTTACACTTTACGTATGTTTTTTATCTGTATGTAAGTATTACTATTATGTATTACTACATATATATGTATTCTGCTCCATACATAAATTGTTACAAATAATTATATATTTTGTATACTCTAAAACGAAGATAAATGGGGAGTAATTAAAAAAATACGTTTATATACTCATATTGATATATATTTTTATATGTAGAAAAAATACACGAATCAAAATTTTATCAAATGACATTGTTTTTGTATATCCATGAATTGTGCGATCCATCGAATCCCAGCCACTTGACGTACACCTTGTCTCCTTTCCTGCGCAGTACTTTCTCCATGAGATACATGTCCAGATGAGTAGCGCGATGCAACTCGTGCTCGTAGAACGCATCAGCGATCAATTTTCCGCGATAGTCCTCGAGTAGATAGGTTACGGGATTGATACGAAGCATCTTAACGATCGTGAACATCTCGGTGGTTCAATTTGGCGTGTTTCAACCTTTTTCAAAAATCGTCTTGTACTTGCTCACGTGTATCGAATCGCCCACTTTGAATTTTGCCGGACCAGCGATTTTTATCATGCTGTACACCGTGTCCAAGAATCTTTCGGCGATCGCGAGAGTTACGACGGCGGGCCGCATGCCGATAGTACGATGCTTGCACGCGTTGTAACCTGATACCAGACGTATCTTGTCGATCCACTTGTAATTGCCGATGAGTGTAAACATCTTCCACATGTCGTTTTTGAGTGTGCGATTAAACCGCTCGACTACCGACGCTTTCAACGTCGAATACGTGGAATAGTCATTAACGTCATATTTTTTCAAGATTTTCTGCACATCGACGTTGTAACTCCTTCCCCATATCCGTTTGTAAATTTTTAGGACATCTTCCACTCGCTCGAATTATCTCAACAATAGCATCAGCCGTCTTATTTCCACCCTTACTCTTGAGCAGTACGGTACTTGCTCAACACATCGATGACGGTGAGTATGTAGTGGTGAGCTCTGTTGAAGCTCGAGTACGGACACATCTCGACGATCAGCCTGCTATAGATCGTCGTACCCTCGAACTATGACGCATCTTATAAATTTCTTCTCGCCGGAGCGTGCAATTCCTCGACGAGTCGACGTCTCTCGGAGCTAATTTTTCTCTTTTCGGTGGATTTTCATGATTTCATGATTCGACGCGTAATACAAAGGGCAAAAGTATTTTTTTCTCGCTGATACCACTCGACTGACTCATTTCATCAATACGCGATTTAATTTATAATAAGACCGGTCGATTATCGAAGTTCCTCGATAATCGACAACATCTCGTTGTCGTGAGCGTTGTTGTCCGCTCGGTGCGAAGCGTCGAGCAATCGTAGACGATCCACCAGCTCGTTGGGATCGTCCCAGTGTACGTAATCGATCGCGTTGTCGTTCAATATCATTGCGGTAATCCCTTTCCAGATTTCTTCTTGTGTTTCTTGGGTGTAATCGACATCAACAGCGCGATTACATATTTGTACTTGTATCCCCTGCTCAGTAATTGCTCAATAATCGGCCCTGCGAATGGTGTTTGTGTTTGTGCGCGTTCGTCACCAGCATGTTCTTGTACTTGTTCACATCGTCTTCCGTATAGAGGAGAATTCTCTTGAAAATAACTCGTAAAGACCAGGGGTATCGGCATATCGTACGCCGTCGATAATTATATTGTTCGTATCATCCACGTCGAAACGTTTATCGCCAAACATCAATCCATCATTGATAGGTAAACGCCGTATATATAATCTATACCGCTCTTCTATTCATCT
Source organism: Acromyrmex echinatior (assembly GCF_024713525.1). Lineage (NCBI taxonomy): Eukaryota > Metazoa > Arthropoda > Insecta > Hymenoptera > Formicidae > Acromyrmex > Acromyrmex echinatior. The sequence goes on from NC_141870.1 coordinate 7,560,725, forward strand.
CCCTTCATAACAGCCTCGACATACTTTTGACCCAGCGAGTCTAAGCCGGCTTGTAACGCCTCTCGAGCTTCCAATGTTTGCAATCTTTTGCTAGCAAGTCGTTTCGAAAACGTTCTCCAACGATTCGTCGGTGCGATCATCATATGCGAAGTGGAAGTTATCGGCTGTACACGATCGTGCGATCGATCATCGGATTTACGCAGGGTCGCGGAACGCTCAAACGTCTCACTCGCTTTCTCTCCCTCTTCCTACTCCTCCTCCTCCTCTTCTTTTTCTTCTTTCCTCTCGCGCTTGAAGGCAGACGCTGCGTCATCGTCGTGCGACTGTCTCTTTATCGCGCGCACACCGGGGCTGTCAACGATCTGTTGCAGCGATTTGATAATAGGCTTAAAATGTCTATCCAATGCCATGTCCTTCTCGATTCTACCAGTTTTCAGAGCGTGATGTTTCTTGCGGATCGCTCGTCTTTCGATCTCTCTCGCGATTTTTTTACGCTCGCGCACATCAGCCATGTTCGTCTCTAGTGAAGTATCGACAATGACTAGTCACGTTACAGTATCGCGAACTCGTTAAATCCTTTCTGTATTTCCCGTCTTTAAACGAACTATCCTTGTCTATTACTAAAAATAAATTTATATATTTTTTTGCCAACAGTTACGGTACAACGCGCTAAATTCATCGTGCAACATATCGGTATTTACGTGACTGTAAATGTGCTTCAAGTTGGTACAATCCTGTTTGAACAGGATCAGCAGGTTCGCGTTGTCACGTATCAGATGTTTAGGTATCCTCGCGTACGTCTGACAGAGATAGAAGCAATCAATGTTCGCGTGGCGACCCATCGAAAAGTATTCTCTTACTGCATCCTGTCGCATGCCATGTCATCAAAGATAAAAATAGAATTTGGGCGCTCCTTGTTCGATGGAACGACGTCGCTGTTGTTGGAAAACGTAAAGTAGCCGATTTCATCGATAGACGTAAATAAATTTTCGAAATATCGATACTGTGGTTGTTGCAATGATTTCGAGTAGACGTACACATTCTCGAAACGTACGCCGTTTGGACTCTCGAGCAAACTTATGAAAACGTTGGTTTTACCACAATCGACAGGCCGCAAATGATCGCGCATATAGTACTCGGCAGCATTTCGCATGCTTGCACTTCTCCGCGCTGCCTCCTATCATTTGCGATTTCGCGTCACAGTTTGTGACGCGTATCGTCAGCAGTTGCAGCACGAATTTCATGCTCACACTAAAGGCTATGCGCTCTCGAACGATTATTTAAAGATGCGCGAATCCGCGAATCGCGTAGTAGCAAAATTTACCTCGCGCTGTATCATCCTTCTGATATTCGAGACTTGAGCGCCGAGCAGTTGCAATATGTGTATGTACCGAAGGTCGTACTCTTACGCATGTACAGTGATATCGGATAGCTTCCGGAAGCTTCCGGAACTTTCCGGAAGTTGCTGTGAAGGTAGATTTGGAGGATCGAACTTATCGCTGCGACGAACACTACAATCAGTCGTAGCAGCGGATATCGACGGTCCCACACCGAAGATAAAGTACTGTAACGAATGTCGACATTGCACGACGGTCTGCTGAATCGAACGATAAACGCGCTTCCTTTCGAGTTACATATTCCGGGCTACCAGTTTTGCGGTCTGGGCACTCAGCTTATGAAACAATTAGCCAGAGGTGACGCGGGCATAAATCCGCTGGTCGCGGCGTGCCGAGAACACGACATTGCGTATTTCTCGGAACAATGATCTCACCGATAGACACACGGCAGACAAGGTACTCGCCGATAAAGCGTTAGGACGCTTCGTCACGAAAGATTCGGCTCTAAGTGAGAGAGCCGCCGCAGCTGCTGTCTGGGCAGCGATGAAACCCAAGACCAAGATCGGCATGGGCATAAAACCGAAGAACAAGACGATGAGGAAAAAAGTGACGAAAAAGCGAATACTTCCGATGGCGAAACGAGGCGATGTGTTATCGTTTCTGCCAACGTTGAGCGCACTCGGGCCCTTGATCGGCGGAGCGGCCAGTGTGGCGAAAGCGGTAAACGACAGCAAAGCCGCGAGACGTCAGCTCGAAGAGCTGCAACGTCACGATCGCGCGATGGAACAGGGTCGTGGACTGTATCTCGCTCCGTACAAATATGGATTGTATCTGGACCCATACAAACGTGAACAAGGCGTAGCCTTGCCAAGAAAAAAAAACGCCAAAAAGACGATAAAAATGCCGTCTGGCGCAACTACCAATGTAGATTAGAATGAGCTCGCGAGACGTATGCGCGTACCATACTTTAGAGGCGTTTTCATGCGTAACACGTTATTGACGAGCGGCGCACGCCGAAACGAAAGCGATATCATGAATCTGGATGCGACGATGCGACGAGGTACTCATTGGGTAGCGTACGCGAAGAGGAACTACCGCGTGTACTTTGACAGTTTCGGTAATCTTCGATCGCCCAAGGAACTGGTTCGATATTTCGGGAAGCGTAATCGGGTATTCTCCACTCTCACCATTATCATCATCGGTGTCATTATTATTGTCACCACGCACTACATCAACGCTTCAAGTGCTACTTTAGAGTACAGTGCTACGATAGAGTACAATCGCATGTCCTATCAGATGTACGATCAGAGTTTCTGCGGACAGATGTGTTTGTGATTTTTACAAACAATAGACACGCGTGAATTTAAAAAAGCTCGACAAGGTACTGTGAAATCTTAGTATTTGTCGAACGCTTTTTCCATCATGTTGACGCTTACGCTAAGCGGAAAGAGCACCGTCCTCGCGGCGAATTACTTCCCCGCCATAGTTTTGAGTGAGAGATTACGAGCTCAGTCTGGCGATTTTTAAGACTTATCACACGATACCGAATGTGAACGAATTGAATAACAAATTTTATTATTTGCCAAAGACGACGCGGAAATTACAATTCCCGAGGGTTCGTACGAAGTGCGAGACATAAATGAATTTCTGAAACGCGCGATTTTACGAAAACGTCCGCACCGCGACGCGCTTGAAACCGTTGATGTAGTGCATGGTGACAATAACAATTACACCGATGATAATGGTGAAAGTGGAGAATATCCGCGCAAACTACAACACGATGAGATGCGAGATTAGATGTGCGCACAGAATAAACTTTGGCAAGCCGAACAGCATTGGATCGCTGTTGGGATTCTAGTCGAAGCGTATATTGCAGCCGCGAAAATGGCACGAATCGGACGTGTCGATCAACATAATGAATGTAAACGTTATCCGCGTAAAGTGTAACGGAACCGCAGGCGTATAGCAACAGCAAAAGCGCGCACATGAATTTTCGTCGGCGTTCCGCCAGTATATAAGATATCGGACAGGCCGGCGCAAATCATTTAACTGCCGATAATCGCACGGAGCATTACGGATCTAACGATACGCATCGTCGATCAGAACGGATGATTGCTCGATTTTCGAGAAGAGATCACTGTTAGATTACACGTATGATGGTGACAGTGATAACGTGAGCGTGAAATGCTCGTGCTGAACGGAACGGATCATACGCAGAGAGATAACGCATTCTTTACAAGGCCGGTGACGTCATAGCTCGACAACACTCGCTCTAGCTGCATCAGAAAGAAGAAGAAACTCAGCGCGTCGAATGTTACATTTTTAAAGTCTTTGGGATTCGCGGTGCGCAACATTTGAAATGATTGATATCCTAAACATTAAAGATTAGCCGATCTTCAACGATCGCATCGTCAAGATTGAGACTCACACGTACAGCCCGTTCGCCATCACAATGTTTGGGTATAGCGATGAAATAAGAATATCCATACAGCAACAGAATCTGTACACACTGCTGTACAAAAGCTTTCTATACGTCGAGAAAAAATTGACGAAGAACAAAGTGGTCCAGGGTGCTCACGTGGCATTGGGAAATAATTGCGTCGCGTTCATATTCGATGAGATTCGATATGAACTCAATGGTGTAGAGACCATAAGAGAAATATGGACATAACTAGCACGCACAAAAACTATGTAACAATGTCATCCGACAGAAGCGTCGCTCTTAGGGACGACACACAATCGCAAAACGATAGTTGAGCGCCAGGCACGAGCGAGCGTGCCATTCTTTTTCAAAGTTACACGATACTTTCTTCATGCAATATTCAGATGTGAACGTCGACGGGCTCTCAACCGGTAGCTCAGCCTCGGAAATGGCAGAGGGGGCGGTTCGAGGATAGCGAATCATTTGGAGGTGCGAATAGGGACGGCAATAAAACCACCAGAATTAACAATAACAAAGTTAACACGTATATTAAATATGTCTTCGACTTGCGTTTACATCTGTCGACAATATTGTAGCGATAAGTTCGGATTGAGCGCGATAACGGCTTCACACGGGCCCCAACTGAACGCTAGACGTATCCACTTCGTTAGGTTCGCGACACGAGCAGGGATACTCTCGCGAATTATACAAACAAAACTTCGCCGCTTCGAAAATACTACGGAATTCGGCAGCGATTGTAGCGCGGGCACGGCGTGACCTCGTGCGCTCTCACGGGGCCTCGCGCCGCTCAGCTGAGATTTAAGGAAAGATCGAATACATGCAAACTCGACACTACGCAGTAGTGTCTCGATATGACAGAACACGCACAATTACCAATTGCTATTATGAATTATCGTTAATAGCTATGATGCAATAATAGACATGCAAATCTTACGCTACAGGCGTCCGAGACGACACGATACGCGACAATATTACAGTATGGAACTTCGACGCAACCTGTGATCCGCGATAGAAATCTACAACGAATGATGAGGCCTTAGCGGACGCAGTAGGATTATCCCGACGCTAAGGGGCCGTTCCGGGAGGCGACACGCGTACTCGAATCCCGCGAAAATCTAATGCACAGCAATGCCACGTGCACTCACTATATCATATGCCTGATAGAATTCCGATAAAACTACGCCTCCCGGATATGGAAACCGACGACTGTACAGTTGTGACGCTCCTCTTACCTCCCCCGCAGGTGCTCGTCCGTCTTTGGAAGGCTCTCGTCTGTTTTACCCCCTGCGTCCTTTCACGTGCTTTCGCCAAGCGGGCCACAGCACAAGTGCCGGGCGCTAATCCTCCCGGGGGTACGGAGAGCTCGTTATCCCCGCGAGGGAGCCTTATCGCGCCTGATTGGCCCCGCGGCTCCGCTAATCGCGGGAATCGCGTCATGTCCGTGTCGCATATCCCTGGCGCGCGAAATTCGAGAGGCCGCAGGATCCTTTTCGGGCCGTCTTGTGACCTCGAGGTGCCTATTCGGGACTCTCGCCGTCCTTGGGGCGTAGAGTGGTCACCCCTGTCCTGTCATTCCAACTCTCGATCCGTCTTGTGCCTGGAAGAGGGTGCGATAGGAAAGGCCTTGCGACAACAAAGGCGTAATAATGAATGATATCACTTGTGTGCGACCCGGGGTCAGGTGTCGTGCGTCCCCGGCGAGTCTGTCAGCAGCGGTCGTCTCTTGATTCCCAATCCTGGTCGTTCTTCCTCTTCTTCTCTCCGGTGAGGTGGCGTCATTCTGCTAAGATCGCGGGAGTTGCCGGCCTCTATGACTCTCGGTACGGGAATACACAGAAAAGGGAAAACGAAAACGGCGACGCGGAATGCGTAAGGCACGCAAACAACGTCGCGAAAAAAAGCGCAGGTGCGTCCGCTCCCCCAAAATGTAAGAGGACTCAGGACGCTAGACTGCACTGTTCGGTCAGGTCATGCGGCCCTTGTGACGGACGGAAATCGCACGTCACAATATATTATATATATGAACGTATGTGTATGAATGTATATGTATGAACATATATGTATGAACGTATATGTATGAAAGTATATGTATGAATGTATATGTATGAACGTATTATATATGTATACATATACGTAACATATACGTATGTACGTACGTATGTATGTATGTATGTATTCGAAAACATCGACGCTTTTGCGTCGCATGTCCGATCTGACATATATGTGCATTTATGCAATGTATATAGACAGTGTATTAGACTTTTTTCATTCAATCATAAGCTTCAGTTACGAGCGTTAAGACATAGACCGAATAAAAGAATATATACGCCGAAAATCAATCGAGCGAAAAGGATACCGTCCGTTGTCGCCAAGTCCGCCAAGTCCATCGCCATCGAAGGAAAAAGCGAGATATTGGGAATGTCTTGGAGAAAAGGCGTCAAAGTCGCCAACGTGCTCATCATCGTCATCGATGCCATCGAAATATAAATCATAAAATACAAACATTGATAAACTCGCGAACAAAGAAAATACGTAGAAAGATAATACGTGTGTGTTGCGACATGTTTCGCAATTCTTAAAAAGAGGGTTACTTCCTCTTCAATTCTAGAAGTTTTATATACATATATCGCAATTTACGCGGGTACAATTAGTCTTGTGATACTTGCTTGTACGAACGATTGAAAAATGTATTATACATCAGCAACGCATCGTACGAAACGAAGAAGGACTGCAGTAACGTGTAAGTTTTAACATTCTATACATAAAAGAAACGTTTTTAACATTATGTATGTACACAGCATGGAGCATCGCAAGGTGCGTTTATTGAGCAGACGTTACGATCTGACGACTACGGGCTACAAATTTTTGGAAATTGGAATCAACGTTGGTTCACCGAGTTACGTGGAAATCACCTTGGGAGATCATCGTGGACATGAATCATCTGCTGTTGTCTCTCAAAACATGGAAAGGCCTCGAGAAGCGATGGAATATTTATAAGATGCTGCGAAACAATACAATACAAGGACAATTTTATAAGCGTTGGACCGCTAACCGTCAGCGTTTGCATGCTGAACGATGCTATGCTCGTACGTCTTGATTCTTCGTCCATACGCATGATGACCGAAACGACGCTACGACGTATGTTTGAATTTAATGGATGTAACGTTCGAACGATTAGCCCGATTCGTCGATACGGTTGATGTCAAATATATGTGATTTTCCAACATCGCGTTTAAAAATGCTATATGCGATAGTGACATCTTTAACAAACATCAGCTCGTCTATTGCGAGCTATTGGCTGTAATTTTAATTTTTAATACGTTCAAAAAAAAATGATGTAATAATATGTGAATAAACAAATTTTTTTTGTTCATCATTATGTATGTACTTTCTTTATTTCCCATCAAACCTATCCTATGCCATATATACAACATATCCATTGTAATACAAAAGAATGAATAACAAGTATGAAAATAAACGCGCGCAATTTGGAGATTAAAATTGATTCTCATTTTATACCATTTACTTGGTCGTGAAATTTGTGTCACATTACGTTAATGATGATGTCACCACTCGAACATGTTGTGACATGTCAAATGGTTTTCGATGTGAAAAGAAAAAAAGGGAGATAGGAGAAGATGGCAATGCATCGAGAGAATGATGATAAGTGAGATAGCGCGCACGGCGGCGGCGGCCCGAAACGCACTTTGGGGTGAACGGGGTCCGCGGCGGCGGCGGTGGCGACAGCGTTTGCGACGATGGGGTGACGGCAGTCCCTAATGATACGTGATGTCACAACATGGCGGCATGTATCATCATATCCCTGTCACACCCAACCCTAACCTTTTTTTTGTTGTAAAGGAGGAAATCTTTAAAAACTGTCCGGCCGACCTAACCGGGGGAGTGTGGGATTCAGCCAGTGTATACTCGTAAGCGAGTTCTATCCATCTACCCACTAAAAATTTTCTCTTCTTCTTACGACGACCACTGGAGGGGGGGGGGGATGTACTGGTATTGTGACCGAATTTGTGTCTCCGTTCACAGAAATCGATCCCTAAAGAAATCGATGTCTACGTCTTTTGACTCCCAAAGACGAAAGTGCTCGCTTCTTCTTTTGCCTCCTGATAACTTAGCGCCTTCCATTGTCCTCTCTGTTGACCAGTCCTTGACTGATCGTTTGCTCGTCACAGTGTTAAGGAAAAGGTATCACAATAAATCAAGTCACTTGATGTTTTATTCAATACAACTTTATAGCATTAAATGAAATACAGGGTGGACCATCTATTGGTACGTTTTTAAAAATGCGATCAAATGAGCATACATTGATATTTTTTATTAATTTTTTTTTTGTTGTGAAGCTAAAAGTATCCGCGTCAAGAATGAAAAACGATTTCGTTCATGTGGCTCCCTCTACTGGCCTTACAGTATGCCATTCGGTCACCCCAATTATTAATGACATTTTGGACTACCTCGGCGCCAATTTCACTCAAAACAGTCGTAATATTGTTTTTCAAAGCTGGAATTGTCTCACACTTTGGACCACAGCCTCAATATTCTCGGGTGTGCGCACTGTCCGAGCTCTGGGACCACTTCTGTCATCCACTAACATCCCTTTCTCACGAACTTTCCTCACCAATTTGCGTATAGCTCCTTCGGTGGGTGCTCTATCACGACCCATATTTCTTTTCAAAATTCGTACAGTTTCGGCGACACAGCACTGACTTTGAAAATAAGTTTTTAAAATTTCAAAACGCTCTTCAAGAGAAAACATGTTGTTTCGTGCCGCGGACGGTATGACTAATAAACTGTCAAAATTTCGGGTCTGTAGCTCGTTCGGTGTTGCCATACGACGAAATTCAAAAACGTACCAATAGATGGCCCACCCTGTACATGTATCTATCGCGCACTGTTCGTCGGTTTACAAAATATGCTTGGCTTGCAGTGAGTTTTGGTACTCGACGTAGGAATTTTCGGGATCCGGGTCCGTTATTCCTCTCTACTCTCCATTCCATGGAGATTTATGGTGGCGGATTGGACCCCGCGTTCGCTTACAATCTCGTTTTTCAGATTAACTCTATACTTACTTCTATCGCTATGGTAGTTTTCCCAGTTCACTCTACGCCACTGGAACCCCCTCTCGCGTTAATATGCGTTCATGTATCTTCAATTTCAACATTAATTATCAGATTACTAATGAGATCTACTTTCCTCACAATCACGCGTAGTAACGCACTTTTAGTTACTTATAGCTTTTAGTCCTCTATGAAATCAATCACATATTTATTAAACAAAGAAAGAAATGAAAACCACGAAGAAAGAAAAATTAATTTCACGATAACACATATTAATTAATTTGTTCACAAAACAACAAAAATTAGTTTCTAACTATACTAGATGAATATCGTCCCCTATTACGATCTATCAGCTGTTCATTTATAATCTCTACTCTTGCATAATCAGGGTGTAATGACTATTGCTTGACAGTTACATTAACCTCTAAATCATTATTACATCAATTATTATTACTAAGAAAAGAAACGTAAACTAGTTATACGTTTTACCGCGTAGACTTTTTACTCTATCGGGTGTTGCTTACTTATCCTTTTTTCCAATTCGTCTCCAGTATCATCTTTGTCCGAGTTCGGAGCATGCATTCGGCGATTAGCTTTCGGCTGTAGTATCACCGTAATGTATCCTTCACAGGCACCCCCCCCATTACGGTCCTACCGGATTGCAGTTACTACACTTGAAATTGGTCGTTCTGATTGCTCCAGTAAGTGTACCTTTATTGTGATAACATGGACTGTAATTGACTGTAGACCAAGATGAAAGAGTCTTTCAGTCATCTGTCTTTTATTCCGTGTGGTGGAGTTACTTCGTAATCACAGCCAATCCTCTGTCTCCTTCTTTCCTCCTCTTTTTGTAGCATTATGCATGGTTTGTGCGAAAGTCGCAAAAATATCCTGTCCTTGCTGATCTTTGAGCATTAGTTTGATCACCGTTTTCAGACTAACTTCTTTACCAATTGCTACGCGGAGAGGTAGCCTTTCTACTTGTCATGCTGCAAAGCTCATCAGCGCATGATCAGTATCGTCATATGTATATTCGCAGTGAAAACATTTCTGTGTATTAGCTTTTTCAATCCTGTTGAGATATTTTCGAAAGCAATCATGCCCTGTCAATATTTACGTCATATGAAAGGTTAATTTGTCATGTCCTCTATTGAACCATCTATCAATCATCGGTCCTATAGCTCTTTTCACGCGTTCACTATATAGTCTAGGTTGATTTAGTCGTTTCTTCCATTCTTCGAGTTCTCTTTTATACGCTTGCATTCTCACTGCATTTTTCTCATTGTTACTATTTCTCATTGTTATTATACTTCTTTCTTTCATACTATTCATTCTATCGTACATCCACACATATTTGCGCACCGTCAAATCTCGGCATTCTCACAACAAGTGTGTCGCTTCATCCGCCATTGTTTTATACACCGCAATTATCCGCAACTACTCTTATAATACCGCTCATCTTTCTACATATTGTTTTTTGCTAACACCTTTTCGTCCTAAACGGATGCCCCGTATGATAATAGACATAACGATGTTGTCGTACACTTTGCGTCATGTTTTACTAGGCCCTCTTAAATTTGGCATAATTCTATCTAGGTTGGATATGAAGATCTCCGCCCTCTGTCCTATTCGATTTAAATATTCATTAAACGACCATTTGGAATTTAGGAATACATCAAGATACTTCATGCTCGTGATAGTAATATCACTATCTACTCTCCTAATAATTCTATTTCCCACCATTATCCCCCTTCTACCAAACATAATCGCCTCCGTTTTATTGATAGAGATCTTGAGACCGAGTTTCTGTATCTTATCGATCACTACTGAGACACTATTTTGTACTCTTTTTATCGATAGTGTTTCCTTCCGTTATTACTAAAGTGTAACTTGCATAACATAGACTCCAGCAACCATCCTGCAGTTCAGTATTTAGCACACAGTTGTATGCGATATTCCACAAAAGTGACCCGAGAATAGATCCTTTGAAGGGTACCACATTTAATTGGTACTTCAATCACTTTACCTTCACGATATATTCATATACATAATTTTCTTATTCTTGAAATATTTTACAATAATCGTCCTTAGGTACTTGGATAAATTCATTTCGTTAATGGCCCTAATGATGATCATTGATTATGGTATGGAGTTGAATGCGTTTGACGAGACTTATAGAAACTATCTTCTTTTTAACAATTGCTCTAGATACAAAATCTGTAAGTTTGATAATCACATCAGTTATTGACTTACCTATTCTAAATCCGAATTGATTCTCCGACAGTTTTGTCCTATATCCAGCTCTTTTATTATTCTATTGTATATTATTCTTTCCAATAGTTTACCCGCAGTATATAAGCATATTGAGCTATATGAACTGGGTTGATCCTTTGGTTTGTCATTCTTGTTCAAGAGGTTTGTCATTCTTGTTTCAATCTGGCAGTTTTACAAAAAAAAAGGGAAAAATCCTTCCTGCAGACACCAATTGAGGCCTTTTATCCGCGCGCCACCAGCTGTACCAACAATGCATGCCAGTATAGTGTTTATAATGCCATCAGGTCCAGGAGCTTTTTTGTTTTCATTGATTCTCCTAATGCATTTTTCAAGAATGACTGGAGGAATCTCCTCTTCACTGCCAACAGCTGGAACATTGCTATCCAATATACTCTGCCTCATTGGAAACAAAGAGCTAACTATCTCTTTTACTACTTCCGAGTTCATTGTTTCACACAATACTGATAGACTACTTTTAAATTTCTTTATAACTATTTTACAAGGTTTGCCCCATGGGTCTTTTTCCAATGATTCCAATAATTTTTTTCATGCTTCAAATTTAGACTTTTTAATTTCAGTACGGATGCTCTTTTTCTTTAATGTAAACTCTTCTTACAAATTCATCATTTCCTCTTCGCTTTTTCTTTTTTTTTGCTCTAGTTAAAACTCTTCTAATTCTATTACACTTATTTCTCGTGTTCTCGATATCGTTATTCCATTAGTATATGTTGTGATTATTTTTATCTTTTACCTTTGGCATCGCTATTTTACAGGCATCTCTTGAGTAATATTCAATCATTTAATACCATACCACTTTTGACTTTTTATTTTTCCTTGGGTGAGACATTTCTTCAAGGAGCCTAAGAGTTTTGCATTCTCATCTTTCAATGTGCCGACTTGTCCCTCTAGATCAGAGATCTTTGATTTAAGAAATAGTAGGTCATTATCAATGCTTCCTGCTTCTATCCACTATTAGAGCAACCCCCTCCTGTATCAACCGGCTGCCTATTTTAATGTCTCTGTGAATGCCCTTAAGACCCGAAATTTACCTGACATTGTCGATTTTTGCGATCTATGACCTTATCAATTGATCTTCAGCAATTTTCATTTGTTTTATCTCTTGAATCCTTTTTAATTTCGCTTTTTTGCCAAGCGGTGCTTTCTTTACCTAAGTCTTCTATCCAAGCTGTTATTTTTTAACCGAAATCCTAATTTATTCGTAGTTCCATTCTTATTTCTTCCTCTTCTGAAAGGTGTAATTCCAAACCGCGGCTGCATTGCTTATATCAGATGTTTCATCAGATATTTCTCCCCTTTGAATAATATCCGAGAATTGGGTCAAATTTTCCTCTAAATCCATATCTTCATTGGTGGTTAAATCTATATCATCTATTACTTTCTACTGTCTATTTGTGATAGCGTTGTTCTCCCTCACAAACGTTTCAGACTTATTAGATATCCTATTCGCATTATCCTTAGCCTCGATCTTTACTCTTATTCCTATCATCGTGTTTCTCCTTCTTCCTATTAAGAAGCTCCACCAACCCAGCATATTCTATTGGACTTAATTTAACAGCTTGATCTCCCGCATCATCTATCTTTTTATACTCCGAGCTCTTCACAATCCCGCTTATCGAAATTCTAGGCGAAATCGAGACTTTTTCATTTCTTTTAATCTTTTAATCTTTTAATCTTTTAATCTTTCATATTGCTAGAATTTTTTTTAGAACAAGAAAGATCCTTTCAAAGAAAAACTATAACTACAAAGAATTAATAATAGACTCATTAGGAGATCCCTTTAAAGAGCATTCTTTGCATAGTAAATAAAGGAGCCCCAGCGACTCAATTCCCACCGCAAATTATTGGAAACTCTCACACGCAAAAGCTCCTATTCACAACATTACTGAATTACTGGCACATGTTACGCGAGAAAAGTACGGCCAAGAAACGAAGACGCAATCCCCCCAATAGCGCGAAGATCACCGATGTTAATGCTAGGCATCAACTTGTGACTTCTAAATGATAAAAAACTGAGTCGCTCACACTCGCTCAGAGTCAGAATTGAACATTTGTCTAGGCAAGACTGTCAAGACAGATCGTTCTGTGTGCGGGAAACTGGGATACGCGTCCAAGTGTCAATAACCGCTCGCCCCGCGAGGAACTCCCGCAACAGATACTCATTAATATATTTACATCACAATACTAATAGCTATATACATAATATTGTATAGATAATATAATCATTCGCGTGTTACATAATAAAAGTAATACACCTTGTCGTTGGGTTGAAGGTTTCAGAGAGAATACTCTGCCTGAAGGCTCAACTCCTGCAACCACTGATAATATCAGACCAATCTGTAACCAACACTCGTAGAAACACAGTGTAAAAACATAACAGAATCATATATAACTGTAGCGCATGAACATATATGTAACGAATAAATATTATAACTTATTATCATCTTCTGAAGTTTATATTATTAATTATTTCTCTTTTATATTTATTTTAACAAATCCGTATATGACAAATACATTATTCCTTCATTAATACTAACCATCATCTGTTTACGAAAAATACGCAAGAAATCTAATCTATCCTCTATATTATATTACTCGATAATCTTTAACAAGAAATTAAAACTAATCTCATATAATATTAAAACTGTGCTTCCGCTAATAAATATAAATCAAACTCATTTATTTAGTATTTTTGCCTTATTAATCTGCATGTTTTAATACATCATAGTTAATCCATTCTTTAATCCATTCTTATCAAAATATTTCTTTCATGATGATTGTATACACATATAAAATGATTAAATCTATCTTTGGTTCTCTGTTATAATATTTCAGTAATTAAGATAGCAGAAAATCATTCAAAATCAAATCCGTTGCTACTCTTTTACATATAAATTTAACACTTTTAATTAATTCTCTATTTAAATTAAATCAGTTTGCAAGCTCAATAATTGCCAATCATACTTTGTTAACAATTCATATAAAGAATTGTAATCTCTTTGTGATCCAATTCTCAATAACAATATATTCTCTTTGAAATCCAAATTCACCAAACACAGTATACCTAGAAAACTCATTTCGGTACTGATTATCAGATTATTGCAAATAATTTCTATTCATTGATCAGAAGATAGTATCTCCGACCATGTTAAAAAAAAAGTAAAAGATATAAAAACACTACTCTCTTATCCCGAGCCACCAAAGTCAATTTTCTGGGGGTACAGAACTATTAAAATATCAAAAATTTTGAACCGCACGAAACATATCCTGAAAGGCGGTATCGTTACGAGTAATTTGAGCCAAAAGAAATAAAAATCGGTCAAACCATTCTGGACATACAAACGATCGAAAAGTGATGATTTTCAATGATTTTGAAAAATGAAGTAATGTCTTCTTCTTCTTCTTCTTCTTTGTCCGCAGTCACATTCACCTCTCTTCTCTCTCACCTTTCATTCACACCTCCCCCAACTTTGATCAACTCCACTTCCTTCCCCTCCTCTATCTCACTCTCTTTAATCCTCTCTCACCTTCGTCTGCTAAAAGTGTCCGATAAGTGTTCGAAAGTCACTCGTAGTCGTGACTTTAACAATGTGAATCAAGGTCATAATTTTTTTGTATAACATCATAACGCGTGATGGGACTGCTACAACCTTCCGAAAGTTGTTCGGTGTGCTGATCTTCATAATGTGTAGGAGGATCACGGTCATCGGAGGTAAATGGCCCATTTTAATAGCATTTTTAAGGGGGCAATGATTGTTTTGAAAGTATCCAATGGTTATTCAGAGTCGTGATTTTAACAATATAAGTCAGGGTCATTTTAATTTTTTTGGATAGCTTTGTAATGCAAGTGACTACAATTTTCCGAAGATTGTTCAGTGTGATGATCTTCATAATGTGGGAGGGTCAAGGTCATCGGAGATGAATTGTCCTTCGATGGTCACTAAGGGTCATTGATTATATATGTCACGGTCAGCGGAGTTGAATTCCCTATTTCATTTTTAATAACTTCTTAATGTGAGATGGGTGACTGCTTAACCTTCCGAAGGTTGCAGGAAATGTAGTGGAAAAACAAGTATCATATGCCGTAGGTGTAAGTTATTAAGTAACAAATTCATGAAAAAAGGAATAAAATTAAATAAAAGTTATCGAAATGTGATGAAAAGGCTATCCAAAGTTTGCATATAATTATAAAGAATTAAAACAAATTAAAAATAACAAACTGCGTTTCGAGCCCAATTGGATCATTCTTAATATTATTATATAAATACAAAGTGATAAGTACGTAGGCTGCTGGAGAAGTTTCAAACAATATGAAAAAAAACATGTAAAATTCGATAAATGGCTTTATTGTTTTTCGAAATATTCATCTTTAAGATCGATACATTTTTGCACACGCTCAAACCAATTTTCGAAGCATTTTTTCCACTCTGAGGCTATAACCTCAGAAATTAGTGTACGAAATGTTTCAACAGCTGCTTCAGGCGACTCAAATCGCTCACGCATCTTTTTTTTAATGTTTGGAAACAAAAAGAAGTCATTAAGTGATAAATCAGATGAATACGGACAATGAGTCATCAATTCGACATTTTTACTGGACAAAAAATCAATGGTTTGATATGCTATGTGACAGCTGGCGTTATTATGATGAAAGATGGTCCCTTGCGTGCAAACCACCGTTGCATCGAGGGATGACCGACCGATCGAATCGATCGATGAAACGACATCCATGAGGAAATGCAGCACGTCACCCAACAAGATAATATTCAATGGAGAGTCCCTCAACGACTTGAGTGACTACTGCGCAGGTACACCAGGAGCTGTCATCCACTCCGAAAATATCGCGTCATCTCCAATCTCTGATATCCTTCATCCCGACACCTCCACCGACATCGCCAAAAATTGTCACAACTAGCAATTCACTGTCATCTGTACATCTACGACAATCCATATTAAGACGAGTGTCGTCATCGTCCGACGACGATTCTAGCACTTCGGAGACTACTGCGCTCCAAAGACCCGGTATTGTGAATCGTAAAGAACCGAAAGTCGCTGGTACCGTGAGTAATAGAAAATCGAGATGGTATGAGACGTACAACTAGAATCGCTTTGAAACACGAGCGACAAAACGCTGAGGTTGTACAGTTATCGCCTCGTAAGGTAAATGGTACGGAATCTTATAAAGGACGTCATAACGTGGACCGTCGTTCACGACCGTCGTGAAACGACGAAGCGATATTATTGTTCCTAATGAAACATTGCAAGCCACGGAACAAGTACACTTTGGCCAAATTTATAATTTCCCGACCGGAATTGTTTGAAGATATTAAAGGTTCCAACAACGCGTTTTTCAAATCGTTGCAGGATTAGGATGCAAGGAATTGAAAAAGAATCACCACAGCGAGATTAAAGAACTCGTCGCGATGCTTCGCGACGAGAAATGAGTCGGCGAAGAATGAATAACTGTACATATAGACGCGTGGGCGTTAACACGTATGTTAATAGTTGTACATACAATGTACATAGTTATTGTATATAAATTTGTAAATTTCTTTTTTCTTTAATATTTTGAAAATATTTTTAATTGTATATATTAACTTATTTTTGATGATGTGTCACTTTGTCGTAGTGAGGGGCTCCACCGGTCGAAGACCGGTGGCTAGGAGCACATCACAAAAATTTTGAAAATTTTTCTAAGTTCTACACTTGAACTGAAAAAACATGAAAGTGTGCCAATCGATGTAGTAAGTTGAAATAGGTATGAGAACGATGAAAAGAATTAAAAAATTTTTTTTTTCCCAACTCTCAGCATGATGCCCCAGTAAAGTATCTTTACGTATTCGGCCATCCTGAATACCCAAACGTATACCGTCGAAACTTTGAAAATTTTCAAGAATTTTTCCAAGTTCCATACCCCTTGAAAAACAACTAAAAAGGAAAGCGTCGAAAAAATCCAAAGCATGGGCGACATTAAAAATGGGGCGTTTGATGTGCTGCTATCGGTCGTTGACCGGTAGAGTTCCCTCACCACGACAAGATGGCACATCATCGAGAGGGAGGAAAGGAGATGGGATAGGGAAAAAAAGTACAAGTGTCAAACTTTGGAAAGTTTATTTAATACATGTAAGATAAAAAATTAAAGGAAATATTTTATTTTATTAGGTGTTGGAATTAATTCGTAGCGTTTTACAAGTGATGGAAAGTACTTTCATTAATGTATTTTTTAATGCTCATGTGAAATAAATAACATTCTTTCATTAAAAAACGCTACGAATTAATTCCAACACCTAATATATAAAAAAAATTAGAGAAACTGTAAGAAAAAAGAATTAATCGTCGACGTCCATTTCGTCATCGGCCTCGACGTCGCTGCCCGAATCGTCCGAATCTTTGTCGTCATCGCTATCGCTGGACTCTCCTTCCTCTTTCTCGGTGGCGGCGTCAGCGGTAGGCGACTCCAACGTTTTGTTCGACATGTCCTCCGGCTCCGATGACTCGCTTGACACGGACATCGTTTCGGACAGCGTGTCCGAGCGTCCGTGGATGTATGAATCGGAGGACGATGGTCTATAAAGTGCCTATCTGTTTCGGACACTCTGTGGAAAAAAAGAACAGATTATACACAAATGTATACATATGTGCAAAGAGAAACGAGTACTCACTCATATTCCAGATAAGGCAAAAATTTGCGTTCGTCGAAGCGGAGGGCTAGTAAATTGTTGGCGTAGTGATCGCTCATTTTGGATATTTATTGTTGATAATGGACCAATTTAGCAAATACACGAAGATGTATCCAATGGGAAACCAGACGCTGAAGACGATCATAGGGGCATTGTGGGATCAATACTTTCCTGATAAAAGAATACCACGGACAGTACTGACTGATAATGGAGGATAATTCTGCACAGACAGATGGAAGGACTTTGAGAGAGAAAGCGGATTCGGAATAGTAAAGACATCGTCTTATAATCCTCAATCCAACTTCATTGAGTGAGAAATTGGAAGTCATTAACCAGTAACAGGCACAATATATGGAATCAAATAATCCCACGTTTAGAAGGTGTTATGAATGTTACGGTGCATTTAAACACGAGATTTACACCAGACGAACTTCAGCGAGGAAATGAATATCAGCAGAGCACTGAAACCACATCGAGGACTGAGACAGGATAAGAGAGAATAAGGATAGCGCGAGAAAATTTGAGAAGGGCTGCTGAAAAGAGAGAATTCGACAAAACGTCGACGGCTCCACAGTATAATATGGGAGATATCGAGTATGGTGTAAGCGAATCGCAAAACCAACAAAAAGATCCATTTGGTTGACGGACCGTACCAGATCAGAAACGTAATGCATCGAAACTCCATATGAAGTGGCAGACCTGGAAGGGCATTTCATTGGAGTATTCAACTCTTGGCAGTTGAGGCCGCATAAGGAGGCCAGATTTCATGATTCGGAAGAACAAGTCGTTATAGAGAATGAACCATGAATTTTAATAATCCATAGGATAGAGAATAAGGAAAATGATGGTAATATAGTAAACATGAATAAAGGAGCAAGATGGCGAAAGAAGAGTGCTGAAATTCACAAAAATAGCAAACAAAATGACGAATATTGAACCAAACTGTAGGAAGCTGGAAACTAAGCAAAGGAGAAGAAATATGTCGTTGGAACCGACTCGATATCTCTAAAGATGGCAGAGATATCGCAAGTTGAAAAAGATAAACGAAAAGGCCAAAATGGCGGAAGCATATTTCGGAGGCAGATTAAAGCGAATGGCCGGAACGGAATTTCGATATCTCAAACAGTTCAGGAAATACGAGCCATTTCGGAAATTCAATATGGCGGACCAAGTTTGGAGCGAGGAGCCGAATTGGATGCCCAAGACCAAATTGCGATAATATCCGTTTAGAAAATACAGGGAAAAGCGCAAACCACAGTAATGGCAGAAGTGTCTAAAGGAAGAAAACTCATTAATCAGAAGCTAAGGAAAGCCCGGAGATGGAGTAATCAATGGTAGAAGTTAATACCAAAATTCGAAAATTACTAAGACAGCGAAGGACCGCGTAATTACATAATTGATAATAGTACCGATAAAGATGAAGATGGAGGAGAATCCAAAATGGAGATCGAAAATGAAACGACCTGTAGCGGCGAAAATCGGATAATATTCCCACAGGCACAACAGAAGATTATTCTGGAACGAATTCATTCGGGACATACGAGAAAAAAAATGAAACGGATCCAGGGGAAGACAACCCAGGTTCGATCCAGGAGAAAGTACCAATCAGAAGTAAAAACAAAATGTCCAGTCGAAAATATGAAGTAATGGAGACGGGATTTGTAAACTCAACGGATTCGCGGAAAATGGCGCGCGACATCGAGACAAACACTTCGTGGAACCCAACTGCCGTAGCGAGATCACAATGAGGGCGATAGGGCGCAGCAAAGGAAGGAACAGCCCGCGAAACAATACCACCAAGCTTAGTAAGGCGCAACAATACCACCCCTTAAGGCGAAGAAGAGTTTACTTCACCGGAAAAGGCGAAGAAGAGGGAATTGCAGATCGATTCGGCCTTTTATTCCTTTGGTAGAACAAAAGCGATTGAAAAAGGAAACCTTTGTTCTATTATACAAAATAGATAAAAGGTCGAATTGAGCAGTAATCCTTCTTCTTCGCCTTTTTGATCAAAGTTAATGCTCGCAATACAGTGCAATCGTCATTGAGACACTCCGCCGCAAGAAAATCGTCGCGTTCAATTTGTGATCGATTCGCGAAAATCGAACGTTCGCGCAAAACGCCTTTTCGCTCAAATTCTCTATCGCTCTCGCTTTGTCTCGCTCTCGAACATTGGTCCTTCGAGCCGGATTCGCCTTCGCCGATTATTGCTCGTTTGGGAATATCACGCTCAGTGCGCGTAATACCTAAAAGAATTAAGAGAGAACGTAAGTAAGTAAATCATGAGTGAGGAAATAAATACCTTGCTAACCATTCAGAGTAACATCCACAGTCGCATGGCCAGATCAGGCAAATTTAAAGAAGGTATGGCGACAGTTATATATAAAACACTTTAGATCATAAGTGCCATCACGAGAAAAGTTATCGCTTATATCGTTGCAGTACTCTTTATAATGTAGCCGCAACCCATCGAATTGCTGAAAGTTCACGCAGCACGTTTATTTACGCACCTGTAATTCCTTTTTTTTCTTACATTACGAAAAGGTACATACATACAATACATACGTACATATGTATATACATATTAGGTGGATCCATGTATTCGTTCGGTTTTTATTAATAGTGCAAATTTTTCCGAATATCTCCGGTTCTGGTTGCCTAATCGGGCAATCCAAATATGTTTTGGAAAGGTGACAGTCCGTTCTTTTCATCTGTCAAATTTGGTTTCATTGGAATTAGTTTTGTTTGTGCTACAGGCCTGTGAACATGTCGGAGAATAAGGTGCATTTTCGGCATATTTTACTTTATTACTTCAAGAAAGGCAAGCGAGCTGCGGAGGCCCATCGAAAAATATGCGGCGTATTAGGTGTTGGAATTAATTCGTAGCGTTTTACAAGTGATGGGAAGTACTTTCATTAATGTATTTTTTAATGCTCATGTGAAATAAATAACATTCTTTCATTAAAAACGCTACGAATTAATTCCAACACCTAATATATGGGGACGATGCCTTAACAGAACGTACTACTCAGAAATGGTTTGTCAAATTTCGTTCCGGAGATACGAGTCTTGAAGATGGACCCCGCAGCAGTCGGCCCACCGAGGTTGATTCGAATGATATCAAAGCACTGGTTGAATAAAACCAGACGCTAAAGGTGCGAGAGATTGTGGAGACACTTAAAGGAGATTATGGAACCAGTTAAAGGCATTTGCAACAGCTTGGCTACGTGTCCCGCCTCGATGTTTCGGTGCCGCACAAGCTGACCGAAGTAGACTATGGAGCAAGCTGCGGGGTGAGGGGCCGGGGGGAAAACTGCGAGAGAGGTATTGTGGTGCGGGGGGGCAGCCAATGAGCGAGCTGCTTTGTCCTCCCACCACCTCTCGTAGTTTTACTCCCCGGCCCCCGTCCCCACGGGTGCATGTGTGTATGTGAGCTCGTGACGTCACGGCGTGACGCGACGACGACGATCCAGCGAGCTCGAGAGCGAGCGAGCGACTGAGGGAGTTCGCGCGTTTTTTCTTCCCGCCTGTGCGCTGTCGCTCTCGCTCGCACGTTTCTCACTCGTATCGGAATTGCGTTCGATCGAGGGAGTTTGCGCGCACCCGTTGCGTTCGATCGTCGTTAGTTTAATAGTAATAAAAAAATCTTACCTCACGTTTCTCATCGCATCCTTGAAGATACGATAAGATTTTTTTTTGTTTATATATATTTCTTCCAGCGTGTGCTGTCGCTCTCGCTCGCACCAACGCGTTTCTCACTCGTCGCGTTCGATCGTGGGAGTTCGCGCTCTCGCTCGCACCAACGTTTCAATTTTCTCACCGCATCCTTAAGGATCGTGTTCGCTAAAATCACTAGTACTAGCATAACCGGAATCTTCATCGGAATCGCGATCTATTTCGAAATCTATTTCTTCGAATATTTCGTCAAGAATATTTGCGAATTGTTCCGGATCCACGTTTCTAATATATTCGACTACGTTGGCTAAGTTGTCAATGTTCGCACGGTTTGTCATACTTTTTATCGATTTCGACAAAATAACGAACGGTATTAGAAATGTAAGACGCGTTTTTTTCTTCGCTACTAACGCTCGTTTAGCGAGAGTAATTATATATTGATTCCACATCCATTTCCGTTTTCCTTTTGCTATTTTTTTCCTCATTAAGTTTGCGTCAGCGCGAGTTTCCTTTATGTAAAGATACACATATGCCCATCTTTATGTAAAGATATATATGTGTGTGTATAGGTAGGGATATATAAAATATAATACTTGTGTATATTTTAAAAGTGTAGATTTATCGTTTAACGTTCTTCGAAAATCAATGCGATCAACTCGCAATCGAGTACGTCGTCGCGGTCGAAATCATGTTTCGTTTTTTTTAAATATATTCGGAGATTTCGTGACGGTGGACGCGACTGCAAAAAGTCGTGAAAATATCTATCGGTCGTTGCGGTTAGAGGGGAAAATGAGACAACGTGATTACACAGTGTTCGAGATTAAATATATATTCAGTACAATACAAAATACTTTCGCACATTGTAAAAGTATAGGTTTTATCGTTAGTGTTACAATTAACGTTCTGGCGAACGTGAAAAATCAAGGCGATCAACTCGAAATCGAGTATGTCGTTGCGGTCGAAAGATTCGTTATCATACATCGTTTTTAGCACGTTCGCAGATTTCGTGACAGTGGACGCGATAGCGAGAAGTCGTGAAAATTTTTTGTCGACGTTATCGGTCATTGCGGTTAGAAAGGAAATGAAACGATTTACACAGTGTTCGAGATTAAATATATTAAGTACAGTACTTTTCGACATAGATAGACGAGCTGTACTTGTTTCTAGACGCAGTATTGGTAGATTATTTATTCGTCCGAAGCGTAACGTTAGATTTTCAACGTACATCGGAGACGGCGCACGTATTCCTTTATTGTTTTCGTCGTACTGTAAAAGGAACAAGATAACGTGTTTTTGTTCGAGAAGCTCTGTCCAGATGTCCGGTGAAAGCGGAATCTCTTTACCGTGACAATCTCCCAAAATGATAGTTACGTGAGAGGAGAGTGTGACATCGATACCAATGTTCAAGTATTTGTAGCCAGTTATAGTCAACGGATATCTTCTCTCGAGAATGCGTGCGGTAGGACGATGTGCGATTAGATGTCTGTAATTAAGGAAAAAAAGAAATTAGTAGATGAAAAAAAGAGACGCAAAGGAAAAAAATACCTACCTGTTGTCTTTATCTGGTTGTTTAAGATATCCTGCATTTGTTGTAATAATTCGTCTCTCGAACATTCGACATTGAGTATGTTTAGATTAAATTTACCAGCCTTTGTTACGGTTCTCGTGAACTCGTTAAATGTGTAAAATTGTTGTTTTTTAGCAAAGTACAAAGTAAATTACCATTTATATATCGGAAGGCCAAGGTCGGAGCTGATGGTATTCCTGGGAATACCGCTTGTAACGGTTGATACGAGCGAACACTCATACTACATTCGTCTATCTGCGCCACGTCATTACTATTGAAGATCGCGTAGGTTTGTCCTCTGTTAGTATTTACTACGGTATCAAAGCATTCGGGGAAAATCCTAGATTCGAGAGATGTTTTGGCCAACCTTCTTTCAATTTGAAACTGGGATACTCGATCATGTAAATTATATTATTTATAAACAGTACTAGTTCACCCGAAGGCCTTTGATACGCGGCTGATAAGGAAAAATTCTCCGGAAGGAAATCCATGTAGCTGTTTAGTATATGCAGTCCGTCGTATTTTGTATCATCTATATTTATCGACTATACGTAGCGTTGGTACGTGACGAATATTCGATGATGCAATACCAATATCGTATCCACATATTGTAAAGTACAGAGATCTACGTACTCGGGTTTATTTGTAGTAATTTCGGTAGTTGGTGATGTTGTTGACATCGGTGGTTGTGTAGTTGTTAGTTTTGGATTTTTAATTCCATAGAGTTGTTGAATGGCTAAAATGTCCTCTATGTTGAGTTTAACGATTCTATCCTTATTATTAGCAGTAACATATGCGAACATTATGGAGTCTTCACGCGAACTGTATGATAATCCTAATGCGTGTCCAATTTCATGTGTTAACGTATTAAGCAGATAATCCTTGTTACTAGCAGATTTTTAGATATATATGCCACGGTTTTGTAGCATCTATGTGTATTTCAGCGGTGTAATTGGCAACATTTGAAGGATAGAACGCGTGAATGAGTACTCCACCAGGTTCATCGAACGAGGAGGAGCAAATTTCCTCGCTACGTTTACGATTAGCGTACGTGTGTATGCCACTACGATAAGATATTAAGATGTCGGGATGTAACGTTTTACGTTGGAACGATAAAGACGAATTCGCTGCCCATAGCGAGAACGCGAATGCAGTAGTTTTCAAGATGTGTACGTCCGCTAAATGGAAGTTCCATGTGAGATGTGTTTTCGGCCATTTCTTCCTACCTGTATTATGCTCGTGATGCAAAATGTCTGGGAGACCACATCGTGGTTTATGCATTTGATACAACGTATAGTTATTCAATGTACCATCACCCAGTATTTGATAATATTCTTGAAATAACGAAATCGCTTGTTTAATTTCTCCCTCTTCGAACGATAATTGCGTATTGTTTTCACTGTTACGCAAGTAGCCGTACTTTTGTAGATACAGAATTGTTTCAGTATCTATGCCTTAATTCGTTGCTGTCGTCGTAGTAAACGCAACGAAGATGACGACGACGACGACGATGACGAACGCGGGGGACATCGCGATGTAGCACAAGTATACGACACGCAGCAGAAAAAAAAACGATGTGTACTCGAACCCTTTGTCAAGAGTAATGAATCGCGTTCCGTGATTTTTTTCATATATACGACACGACAAAATGCTTCGTCAATAGTAATGAATCATGTTTCTTAATTTTTTTCATGTGTATTTACATTATAATACGACAGCGTGTGACATTTGACAAGGAAGGAGAGAGCTTGAAAAAATACAATTTTGCGAATAACATTAGTCAATGGATTGTACTCTATCACTGTCGTGAATAATAAGACAATAAGCTGTGGTGTTCAGTGGAATATTTTCCTTACACTCGAATTCTATACGAATATCCACAGTAGCGCTTTTTATCGATTTATTTTGGTGAAAACAATCGATCACTACGAATGGGCCGTGTATAAGAAATTCTCTGATAGATAACATAGGGTCGCGATTGTCGTGATCGTAGTACGTCTTTTGAAATTTTACGTACATATCGTAGAGTACAACGTATTTTTTGCGTTCGAAATCTAAATTCATATCGTCGTAAGGATAAAAATCAGAATTTAAAAAAAGTTTCACATTAATGAGATTACACACGTCGAATTGCGAATCATTTTGCGACGGTACGTTTCTTTTTCCGATTTGAAGCGCAAAAATTACGTATCGCGGTTTTTTCAATTGCAATGTTGTTTTAACAGCTCACGAATACTTCGTTTTGCTTTGAAGCAGAGGAAATTCGTACAGGTCCCACGACCGGAAACACATGCTGAGATATCATCCACCTTCCAACGTTCGCAAAGTGATAATTTATTGACATCGTTCAGCACTACATGTGGCATTTTCCATTGTATCTTCGATAGCGTGATTTTAGGTTCCGCCGATTCGTGCACCATCCTAGAAGTGTGTTGAGCGGTACGCAAAAGTTGAAATCATCGGACAGCATTGTGTGAAATAAGTGCATTGTGCCATTCCATCCTGCATTTTCTAACGTTATACTCTTGCTAGTGGTTAACGATACGAAATTTTTGATCGTACTGGTAATACCAACGTTTCTACATCTATCGATTTCCACACCATCTATCTCGTATCGAATCTCATCGAACATGAACGCGACGCAATTATTCAATAGTTTTGGTTGTTCGGATTTGTCTCCATCTCGTTTCTTCGTTGAAAATTTTTCTTCGACGTAGAGAAAACTCTCGCACGATAACGTGTACAGATCTTGGTGTTGTATGGGTATTCGTATTTCATCGCTGTATCCGAATGTGGTGTTAACGTATAGATTGTAAGTGTGAGTCTCGATCTTAACGATACGGTCGTTGAAGATGGGTTCATCTCCTATATGTAGAATATCGCGATTCATTTCTCACGAATCCCAGAGATCGTAGAAATACGACGTTCGCAGCGTTCAATCTGTCCTCCGTTCCTCTCTGCTTTCCTCCAACGTATCGTTCGGTGAGCAATGATAATTGCGACGTCTGCGGTACGATTGTCGTCGTAGATGTATTCTTACAATCATGCGACTCGTTCAGAACGAGCATCTTTCGTTCGTGAGCATATTTTTTTATCGTTTACGCCGTATATGAAGCTGAATCGATATCGCCTCTCCACGAAGGTTTATCAACTGTCCGTTTTAATTCACTATACGGATCGTTATATCGATAACGTTTCTCGCGACGACTGGGAGATAAACGTGCGTAGGAGTATCGGACAATTTATATCCAGGTGGAACGTTCATCGCGAATTCGTGTATCGTATGCGCTGGTTTATCGTTGTACGCACCCGAAGTAATGTTGCATTCTACACGAATTACAGTTACATTCATAATGTTTACAGGTTAGACGCGTACCATTTGTTCGGTTGTATTACGCGAGAGTTCGAATAACCTAATAGCTAACCGATGTTATTCGGTTTCGTAAAATTTATTCGGTACGCACATTTGATCTCGCTTCTCATAGTATTCTCATTGGAAGAATCAGTATCTCTTCTGTACGAGTACTACCGTTGCCGTCGTCGTCGTCGAATATGTATTCATCGTCATTATTATCTTTATCGTTTGGCATTCGTCGTTACATGTGACGAATAGCAACTCTCAGATACTTGTTTATAGCACTCAATTCGTACGATCCTTCGGGAATCGTTATCACTTTATCGTCGGTATCGAAGTAGAAGTTATTATTCGTGGAAGTAACATTCGGTATCGCGTTGTACGTCTCGAAATTCGTAACACCCAATTCGTATTCACCGTTACTTAAATCCAACGCAGAGAAGTAACTCGCCGTGAGGATACTGGTTGTTCCAGTTAACGTGAGAATCAACAACATGATGTAATCGAAGGTAAACGCTCAACTGAGATGACTCACACGACGCATTATTAGATATATTTTTTTCTCCAATCTATTTCTTGAAGAAATCGTAGACACAACTGACCACAAATACTCTGATCGAACGTTTGATAAGAGCGACGATTATACGTTACGTTGTTTCCGAGATAGTGTTCGAGTTCCCTTGACGATCTAAGACCCCAAAACCATCGAAGAAAACGGCATTATTTCCCTTTTTCGCATAAGCAACCCAGTGTGTACTCGCATTTTCCGAATTATCGAGATTTACGATACCGCTTTCATTACGATGTGATTTCGTCGGTAACGCGTCACGCATAAACACACCTCTGAAGAATGGTAAACGCAAACGATGCGCCGCATGGCTCAACTGTTCGTTCGTTGTGACACCGGAGAGCAGTATTTTAAGAGTCTCTAACGTTTCTTTCCACGATGTTTTTTTTACCTCTTGCCTTTCTTTTCCTCACGTTACCACCGCCACCACGTTTGTAGGGCGCTAGATACAGTCCACGACCTTCCGTCTGATGTCGAGCAGCTTTGCGATCGCTTACAGCTCTCGCCACGCTCGCCGCTCCACCGATCAAAGATCCGAGTGCACCCAACATTGGTAAAATCAGTAAGAAACCTCTGCGTTTCGTTATCGGAAGTAGTCTCTTCCTTTGTTTCCTTTTTGTTTTTTTCCTTCTTTTCATACCCATCCCTAATTTCGTTTTTGCTTTCATGGCTGCCCATACAGCGGTCGCGGCAGCTTTCTCACCAAACGTCGAATCACTCGCTGTTATACGTTCGCGTGCTCTTTCGGCAAGAACTCGATCGGCAATGTGGCGATCAGTGAGATCGTTGTTTCGCGAATAGGCGATATCGTGTTCGCGACACGCCGGGTCCAATCGATTTATACCTCGATCGCCACGCGCTAGTCTTTTCGCGAGACGAGTACCGGGGTCCACAAAATTGATAACCAGATATATGTACTTCGAACGGAAGCGCATTTATTGTCTTGTCAAGTAAACCTGCTCCATACGCAGGAGTCATTCCCTCCTCCTCCACGCTATCTTATTTCATACGACATATGTCGCAATTTTTGATAAGTGGTGGCGGACCGTCTATGTGTGTTCGTTGCCACGAACGATTGTAGTGCTCTGGACGATAGCGTTGCACTTCAGGATCCGTTTTTAAATGTTCGGGTAACCGATCCCACAGTAGCTCCACGTAATTCTCAAATTCCTATAGAAGAATCTTCGGAGATCTTCGGTACGTATTGCAATTGCTCGGCGTTAAAATCGAGAATCCGACATTTATCCGTTAGTAAGAAAAACATTTTTTGCGATAACAACAACGACGACCACTCTTTACAGTAAAACTGTGCGAATCGAGTGCCTGCTCGGGGATATAAATAGTGTCGAAAAACGGTCGCGTTACATCGCGCACGCGCGTTACACAAGTAGATGCGATTTGTACGACAATCACGAGCGATAGGAGTGTCGAATCTCGACCGCAAGACGCAACTCATGTCCGATGAAACGGTTGGAGAAATTCCTAGACACGGCCTTTTACTACCGAATATAATTCGTTGCATCATCTGCGGACCGTCCAACTATGATAAAACAAACGTTTTAATAAGTTTGATAGAAAGTCCACATGGTATACGTTTCGAAAACGTGTACGTGTATTCAAAATCTCTCTTTCAACCGAAATATCGATATTTGGAAGAACTACTCGAATCGATAAATGGTATCGGCTACCACGTATTTTCCAACAATCGTGACGTCATACTACCGAAGGAAGCACTTCCCAATTCAATATTCGTATTCGATAATGTGGCTTGTGATAATCAGAATATTATTAGAGAATATTTTTCTATGGGTCGACACACGAACATTGATTGTTTTTATCTCTGTCAGACGTATGCAAAAATACCGTAACATTTGATACGCGATAATGCAAATTTTTTGATACTATTCAAACAAGACGGTACCAATTTAAAACACATTTATAACGATCACATGAACACTGATATGTTGTATGAGAATTTTTGCACTTTGTGCCATTTATGTTGGCAACACAAATACGGTTTTGTGGTAATAGACAAAGATAGCGCATTACGCAACAGTAGATACAGACGAGGATTCAACGATTTCGCTGTAGTATAAAAAAAATTATCTGTAAAAAAAGTGAGCAGTACCTCTTTGATAAGACATTACGATAAGATGGTCAGAACGAAAAGTATCTCTGAACGGGAGAAAACTGATCGCGAAGACACGCGCGTCGATTCGTAAGAAACATCGAGCATTGAAGACTGGCATAATGGAGAATGAGATCGTTCTGGAGAAACAATTAAAACCTATTATCGAACCGTTGAAACAAATTGCTGGAAACACTGAACGTGGAGGTAAACCATTTGACACTAAGTTTACGGAGAGTAAGCAAAAGAATAAACGTGAGTACAACGATGATGAGGATGACGACAATAATTATGATAACGACGATAATGATGATGATGATACGATTCCAACACAAATTACTCCCCAGCGTCTTCCATGAACAAACAAATAAAAAAGAAACGATCAAATTATGTTTGATTCGTCCATAATTCATTCGACACCAAGAATCACAACAACAACAACAACAACAACAACAACAACAACAGGTAACTCCTTTTAACTTGCGGGACGAAGAAGTTTTTAAAATCGGATGATCCATCGCTCGAAACGTCTGTCAGACAGATGTTGAACACATCTCAAGGTCGTCAGAGATTGCAAAGTCAGTTAGGACCGTTAGGACAAATATACGTCAATACTCTTTTAACTAATGCAAAAAACGAAATCGATATTGTCTACGGTGTTTATTTTGATGAAAACGGTACGACGTTAGGTAATAAAAAATTTGACGTAGATACGGACGACACTATAATCATAGACAGAGTGAGATACAAAGATACATCAGGTCTATACGAGCTGATCTTCAAGAAGATTCCGACGCTATCTACACAGAGAATGATAAACAAACGTATAAACATATATTATTGATGACGAATGCTCACAGACGTGACAATAACGCCAGAATGCCTATTAAGAGTAACAAGGGACACAAATACAAAAACATTATCGCTCCGCTCTTAGTTACTCATCATAAAACTAGTGACACGAGTAGTGGTTCAGGTATAAAGACAAATATATCATCCGCTGCGAAATTGACCAACAATGAAACGGATTACGTTTATTGGGACGATCCCAACGAGTTGGTGGATCGTCTTCGATTAGTCGATGCTTCTCGTCGAGCGGGTAATAACGCTCACGACAACGAAATATTGTCGATAATCGAAGAACTTCTCGAAGCTGGATTAATTATAAATTAAATCGTTGTGACGAAAAGTGCGACAGTGGTCAGGCTCGCGCGAACTCGATACGATGTCTGTGAATAAATTTGGTATGTCTATGAGGGGAGACGAAATCGGAAAGTCGTGATCGTCGAAAGTCGAGAATCTTTACGAAATTACATGCACGACAATGGGCTTTGTCTGAATCCGGATCATTATCCGGACGCGAAGGAGCGAAAAATAGAACATGTAGCCGCGCCGGAATTCGACACCGATGTGATAAACAAAAGCTACATCAAATGTATGCTTCGAGATACGCGAAACGAGATCGAGGAATCACTTAGAACGATAAGGAGAGATGCACAGGAAGTGCATAGCGATGTGGAGAAGGTGCGAGGAAACGTGGAAAGGAGTGTGACGAGGATGTCTGACGAGATTCAGCATTTGAATCGAGATGTAACTGTACGAATGAAAAATGTAGTGACCAACGAGACATTGGAGAATTCGTTTAAAATCGTGAGAGATACGATCGTGCGCGCGCTTCAGGATACGCAGAAAGATATCTCGTGCGCGCGCTTCAGGATACGCAGAAAGATATCTCGAACGATGTGGGAAAAGTGCGAAACAACGTGGAGAAAGTCTCGAAAAGTGTAAACGCGCTATCGACGAAAGTGTCTAACGAGATTCAGCGCGGTGTAACTGACCTGAGTCAACGAATGAATAACATAGTGACGAAAGAGACATTTAAAACGACAGGGAGAGATACGATCGTACTGGCGCTTCAGAAAGTGTCTAATGATATTCAAATGCTGCATCACGGTGTAAATGATCTATGTCGACAATATCGACGAAAGTGTGTAACGAGAACGAGATTCGGCACCTGAATCGAGGTATCTAGGTATTTAAACGCATTCTCAGTTGTCGAATAGGAAGGTTTAAAAAGATACGCGCAAAGCTCGTTTCCTGTCGTAAAACAGACAGATGAGTGTCGAGAAACGAAAACTCGTGAATGAACTCCACTCGTCCGCGCGAAGAAATTTTCCACGTCGTCGCGTCGTGGTGCACGATCGCGATGATTTATGGCAAGCCGACGTAGTCGAGATGCGTCCTTATGCGCGATTCAACAAAGGTTACAATTACATTTTAACAGTTATCGATGTTTTGAGTAAATACATGGGCTGTACTCAAGAGCAAGAACGGAAGCGACGTAGCCGCTTTATCTAATAAATATTTCGCAAGGACGAACGATACCCACGAAACCTACAGACAGATCAAGGAAAGGAATTTTACAATACTATCGTGCAGGAAAAAATTGTGAAGAGATACAACATAAATCATTATTCGACGTATTCGGTGATGAAAGCGTCGGTAGTGGAACGATTCAACCGTACATTCAAGAATAACATGTGGAAAACATTCACGTTAAACGGCTCATACAAATGGATCGACGAGCTACCGCGTCTATTGTCAGATTATAATCATCGTAAACATCGAACTATCGGGATGCGGCCGATAGACGTAACTCCCATCGTTGCAAAACGACTCTTGTCGACGGACAGTCGTGTAAAAATTGCCGCTCCAACGAGATTGAAGATAGGCGATCCAGTACGTATTAGTAAATTCAAGGCAATTTTTGAAAAGGGTTACACACCCAATTGGTCCACCGAGATTTTCTACGTCGTTAAAACACAACGTACGAATCCTGCAACGTATCTATTGAAAGATTATCAAGGGAAGCCGATAGCTGGTGGATTCTACGAACACGAATTACAGCGAGTCTCTAACCCTGACGTTTATCTCGTAGAAAAAATACTACGCAAACGAGGAAACGAAGTGTACATGAAATGGTTAAGAATGGACAATTCACATAATTCTTGGATAGAAAAACGAATGCATTGTAACTTTCTTTATTTATTACAATAAAAAACTACAGCACATTACAGAGGTATTTTATAATGTCCCCAAGGTAGAGTAGCGACCGATTCGGATACGACGTACCGCTTATCATACGGACTAAGAGCGAGCTTCAATTCAGATACTGTGTAAACCTCGTGCAACATCGATCTTATGCACGACTGACGTCTGCGACTGTACCGTCGCATCGTTCAAACATCGCGCATAATCGTCGAAAGTGATCGTTTTCGCGACAACGTTTTTCTTGATACCCTTTATTCTCTTCGTATTGCTCTTTCCGACCACTCTCAATGCATACATCTTCGCTCTCAATCCTATGAATTCCGTCATAATTGCACTATCATTTTCGTCTTTCATCAAACCGGGTATTTTATTATTAACGCGTGGAACATCATACGCATTTCTCTCAGGATAATCACTCGTGTCGAATCTCGCGATATCACGCTTGATGTTCTCGTATACTTTCTCACACTCCAGAAGATAAATCAAGCTGTCCATAATCTTACATTTATCGCGATACAATAGAATCGTGTATTCATAGTGAAATTCGTATATACGCAACTTAGATATTTCGAGAATGCACATACCTACGTATATCGGTTTATTTAATTTTATCTCGAGTTTCCGCAATTCGACAGCGATTAGATTTTCAGAAAAAATACTTCTACTGTGAAAATTCGGTTTCGCTATCATCGCTTCCGCACCGTATCTCCCATCCCAATGCGTTACAAGTCGAACGTCAACATGATCGTGTACATTCTCCATCGTTTTTCCAAATACCGCATTATTCATCAATTTGTAAAGATTCCTCTCAAATTCGTTATTCGCGAGTATTCTAAATCTCGTATTAACTTCGATATATCCGCGAAGCCATGGGGGTTGTGCGAATTGTAATATTCGATGAATTTTTCATACGTGTAGTCCATGCCGAATACATTGTTGTAAATTGCGATAGTGCACGACATAGCACTCCTTATTATAAAGAGTGGTCAGTAGTTTGTCATTCCGTTTTCCGGGAGGCCGTTCGTGAGTGGGGCAGAACGGAAGGTCTGCATGAGCGTCGTGAACACTTTACGGATACGCAAGATCGAGAATATAACCGACAACGGAGTCTGACGATACAGACATTACGTCAAAGCGCTCGATGTCGTCGACCCATTGAAATTCTCCGTAGGGTAAAGATTCGGACATCGCCCAACCGTACAGATTATTCACATCGAAGTACATGAGGTACGTCAAAGATTTCAAAGAATCATACGAAGATGCATTGTACTTGTTATTAGCTTGCGCGTATCTATGCGAACATTGACTTAAACCACCGTGTATACCACGTTCCACAAACATCACCATGTCGATGTCGGTGAGTAATTCGAATCGAATACCAGTGTATTTCAACATAGCGTCCCACGTATATCCCGGTAAAGTGTAATAATACGTCGGATCCAATCCGTAACTCTCGATACACGTATCGCGAAAACTTTCGAAAACATCTGCTAATAAAAGCACATCTGTCTTGAGATACAAATCACTGTAATCATTGCCGAGAGTCTCTATGTAAAAACATTGCCAAACGTTTGTCGCGTGTTGATAATCGTCATCGGAAGCGGTCTCGTCGGTCAACGAACTGTAAAACAATTCACGCGATGGTAAACTAGTCTCGTCTAGCTTATCAACGCTGTCGATGTACGAAAACACTCCTTTCCGCGTAAGCAAATCGAAATCCTCAGCGTCAAGATTGGAAAATTCCGATCGCATGATTTTCAATTTACTCTTGTCGAGATATGATACCAATTTTTCGAGACTAGTATTGAGAAATTTGAACGAATCCACAAAACACACTTTCACACAGTCCATTCCCCACTTAAAGTACTTACTGTATCCCCGACATGTTTCGTAAACGATATATAATTTTTCTTCGTTATAGGTAACACGTCAACTCTACCTGCAAAACTATTAGCAATATCTTTTATGACAAAATGTGCGTCGTAACTTGCCAGATTGTGAAAGAATACAGGAATAACGTATGTATCCTGATAATGTAAATTGTAACGTGAATGTGCAGGACCTCTGTAATGTCCGGTCAAATGACAGTGATCGCGTACGCACACATCTCCTTCCTCAAATGGTCTTTCGCAAATATGACAGTGAGTCGCGTTTCGAAATTTTTCCCACTTGACGTTCGATGTAAATTCCGCCATAGTAACATTATTGTCGAATATCGTTTTCGCACGAAATCGTATAATTCCTTAACAAACCACGACATGCAATCCTCGCCGATAAGATTTGTATATCGACACAGTCTCATTGTATACACAACGTATGTAATACCCTACGCTGAAAACTTTGTGATGCTGATAGATGAATCTCGAAATGTTTTCATCGTTGGTCCTCTTCTCCAGTATACACTCCAAATCGGCATAAACCACAAAGAGAAGTCGCTCCTTCTTATTATAGTCGCGAAACGATAACCACTTATCGTTCTCATTCGAAAGAATAACAGCACAATCGTTCGTCGTAGTACAGTTAACGATGTGAAGCGATAACTTCTCGCTCGTATAAAAGTAATGTAGACATCTGTAAAGTAACAAGTCGTACACGCGTTACACAACTTTTTTTATTGCCCTATACTATATATGTACGAGAACAATTAGTATACCCACCTATCGCACAAATACTTCTTCCTTGTATTCTTGCTCAATTGCGAACCTATCAAACGTGACAGGTTTTTAATCCATGTGAAATGATCGATGACGTTTTCGTCGTCGCGTCTCGACTCTTGCAGGTACAATAGATTTACATGTTTCTCTTTCTTCTTCTCTTTGGTAAGACGAAGAGGAACGATTATATTACCATCGTCTTTTTTCCCCTCTCTCGCTCGATAAATACGTTGACAGATATATCGTTCAAAAGTTCAAATTTCGTAATTTGTTTTAAGGTAACGGGAAACTCGATACTCTCAAAATTCAACACAGTAGTATAATCCGGATACGATGATTTCCTATTCACACGACTTTCAACTGGATACAGAACGGCGACCACCGACCAAGCGAAACATGCATTGTCCATCGAACGCACATTGATTACCGCCTTCTTCAGCATAATTTCTCGCGGCAGCTCCACCCAATATACCGCATGCATAGGATTGTATTTGTTAACATTTATGATCAGATTCAATATACGTGATAGCGCCTATCCACTGTCACATTCCTGAAATTCCTCCAATGCTGCTAAAGTATCGTCTGTCACGTATTTATCGTACCACTCTCGCAGATCAGATGTGCCAAAAAGCTCGTAATTTTTCGTAGTAATACTCTTAGCAGATCTCTTAGCAGATCTCTTCTCCGCGACGAACTCACCGTTGAATATTGTATTCACTTTCAAACAAATATGTCTCTGAAGATTATCGCGTATCCGATCGAGAACGATATCTCTCGCGTCGTCGAGAAACTATCGAGGTTCGATGTAATTCGAATTCAACACCATACCAGTCAATACGCGATTGTTAAAAGCTGTTTCGAGCTCCAACCACGAAAATCCCCTCTTTTGCGATTCGACATAGCCAGAACTCACATGTTCGAAACGTTGCCGTAAAACATTTCCCAAACCTTCCAATCGTGCTAGTCGAACGATCGCTGCAACTCCGGTAGATGTTCGTCGACGTTTACCGTTTCGACACGTCTCCCGCAAGAACTCGAGACACTCGTCACATTTTTCCTCCCATACTCGATACGTGTCCGCCGTATCGTCGTTGATACTCGTCGCACGATGAAAAAGATCCTCCACCTCCTCATCTATCTCTTTCTCTCTATATTAAACAAAATCACTACCCTCGCTTACACGTGAACCAAAGTGTTTCACCGCAACTATCTATAGGTATGTGTCGAATTTAATCTTTTTATACATCCTTCCAATGTCATCGATTCGCATACCTTTCATAGCTACGCTCTCATACCTTCTTGTGCGATCGTCAACAATAACTACCGCACTTTGAATCCATAACATTTCTTGCGAACAATGATTCCCAATCTCTCTCTGTAAATGGTGTGTGGCTAAGTTCCAACACTTCTTCTCCTTTATGTAAGAATAACCAAGATGTAATCAACGTAGGACTCGATACCATATGCTCGTAACAATACACATCGCTACCTACATCCGAAACCGCACTTGACGGATCGCTGTCCGTACTCTCGTTCGGACTATTATCGCTATCGCTATCGCTTAACATATTAAAATCACTGTGAGAAGAACCTTACCCCGTGCATTTATATATCGTTCCTTCGTCGGAAACAAAAAACCGCAAGCCCATCTTATCTTTTACAAATAATACGCGTATAAAAACATGACGCATCCTATCACATTCAAAGGATGTTGTATCCACACACACACACACACACACACACACACACACACACACACACACACACACACACACACACACACAAGGATATGTGTAACGGAAAGAAATCCATTATTCACATTTTTCTTTTACTTTTAATAAAATGCAAACTAAAATTAATACATACATCATAATATAATAAAAATCATCGTAATATATAATAATAAAAATCATCATAATGTATAAAAGAAACACGTACTACTTGCTTTGAAATCGCGTCCACTGATTATACAGTTTCAAAACGTTCTGTAACGCGCAACGGCTACTGTGTCTTCCACATCGAAACGTATTAGTAGAGTCTAGATTTTCCAACGATTTAACTTCGTTGTAATGTACATCGATCGTTTCGACTATAACATTGTCGTTGTTTAGAATGTCCAATAATCACCCCCCTTTTTCGAGTCTCTTCACATAAATGACCGCTTCGCTTTCTCCACAGCTGACAGCTTCAGCGATCAAACGCTGCGCCATACGATACGGCATCACCCCGTCGTTCCATCGCAATCCGTGATGATGCACCATCAGCCATGAGGCATGCGACTGATCACTCTTTGTCAAGAAACGCCATGGCATCGGGCACATAAAAATATAATGTGTCATTTCGCTTCCATTCTTCAACACTGCCACCTCCTTCACGACGAATCGCTCACCCACGACGAATCCTTTAACAAAAAAAAACCTTCCACATAATACACACGTTTTTGTAAAAAATAAACAAGAGATAAGAACTATACCTTGTAGATCAACGAATGTCGGCATCATAACTTCGATATATGTCGCCACAAACGATTAAACCATACCAATGATACAATCGCGCGGTGCGTCTCTCTTTTATCATGTCCTGCGTTCTCTCGGTGTGAAGGAAACAATCGTACGTAAAAATGAGATAGCTATGTAGGATATGCGTAAGTAGTAGATATAATATGTGATCGTATGCTTTTTTCCTCTCTCCTATATATTTTTTACAGTACGTTTTTCTTTTCCTTCGTTAGCGATGATACTTTCCTCAAATCGTCAGCTACCCAATCCAAAAGCCGATTCACCATTTGCTGCTTACGATCTCTAGGGGAAGATGTCACAAATTGTGTTCTCAATTTTGCATATTTCCACTATTGACGTTTTTCCTTATTCTTAATATCATGAATGTCATATACGTCTACGCGAATCAACTAATGTCCAGTCTGTCCTTCCGGAGTACCCACGGTGTACAGTTGACCATGTTCCAATTTTGTCATGTATTGGGATATTCCGTCGATTTGCTGTTTCGAGGTTGAAGCAAAAAGCGCGTCCATACTTCCAGACGATGTCGATTCTCCTGATGATGCAAAATTCTCACGATCGATGTTCGACGCATCGACAAGTGTCGCCATGTGACATCTAACATACTCCTTCAGATCGTGCAACCATTCGAAGAATGTATTTTTCATGAAATCTTCCATAAGCAGATGACGCAACACTTTGCTCTCGTAGAGAAGAAACGATTCAGCTCTTCCTACTTAGAATACGTAGAATTCAGCAAACCTGTCGTTTTCAACGCGTTCAACAATGACATTAATGCATCTTTCATTGTCTTTGCCACCCTCATACGTATCGTATTCGGATCTATTTTTCGGTGATTTACCATATAGGTCTGTACGCATCCAATCATCATTCGCAAATTTTATACAAATGTATTCGTAATCCACGTTTGATATATTAAATTGATTATAGAACCCATAAACGTTTCATCGAACACGTCTTCCTCTTCCTCTTCCTCATCTAATAGTTGTTCAAACGATTTCTCGGTGGATCTCGTTGGTAGCTCCTCGATCTCTTTACTTTGAGACTCCATCGTAATACACAAATAATACGTTCGAAACCGCCAAAAAAAATATGTATGACGAAAAAAGCCTCGCCCATACGCATTTATATACTATTGTCCATCGGACATGTTGACGGATGTGGTTTCTATCGAGGACACAAAACTGCATAAAAATAGACACCCTTATGAAAATTGAAACAACGTCATACGAGAGAGAACGCATCTTGAAAGAGGATGCAACAGTGTCTTGTCATATCTTTGTGGTATCTATCAAGGAGACAAAACTGCGCTAAACTGCATAACGGAAAAAGGACAATGGAGATTTTTATCGTATCTTTAAGGCTCGAAAGAGGATGCATATGGTGTCTATCAAGTAGACAAAACTATATAAAACTGCATAAAAAATGGAAAAAAAATGGATTCTTATCGTATCTTCAAGGATGCGGTGAGAAACGTGAGGGATAAGATTGGATTCTTATCGTATCTTCAAGAATACGGTGAGAAACGTGAGGGGTAAGATTTTTTTATTACTATTAGGTGTTGGAATTAATTCGTAGCGTTTTTTAATGAAAGAATGTTATTTATTTCACATGAGCATTAAAAAATACATTAATGAAAGTACTTCCCATCACTTGTAAAACGCTACGAATTAATTCCAACACCTAATATTAAACTAACAACGATCGAACGCAACGAAAACGTTGGTGCGAGCGAGAGCGACAGCGAACGCGGGAAGAAACATATATAAACGGAAAAAAATCTTATCGTATCTTTAAAGATGCGGTGTAACTGCAAAAGAAAAAATATTATTATTATTCCGCTATCTTTTTTGTTATTAAACTAACGACGATCGAACGCAATGGGTGCGCGCAAACTCCCACGATCGAACGCGACGAGTGAGAAACGCGTTGGTGCGAGCGAGAGCGACAGCGCATGCTGGAAGAAACATACAATATATAAATGGAAAAAATGGATTATTATTATTATTTCGCTATCTTTTTTTATTACTATTAAACTAATGACGATCGAACGCAACGGGTGCGCGCGAACTTCCTCGATCGAACGCAATTCCGATACGAGAAACGTGCGAGCGAGAGCGACAGCGTACAGGCGGGAAGAAAAAACGCGCGAACTCCCTCAGTCGCTCGCCCGCTTTCGAGCTCGCTGGATCGTCGTCGTCGCGTCACGCCGTGACGTCATAGAAGGTCTGGGGCTTAGAGGCGAAAAACCGGCCGAGGTACGTTTTCACAGCTGTCTGATCAGCGAACGATTTCCCGTTGAGGGAGTTTTGCAGGGACTGGAACAAGTGGTAGTCGGATGACGCAAGGTCTGGTGAATACGGTGAGTGGGACAAAACATCCCAGCCAAGTTGCACTAATTTTTGCTGAGTGATTATTGCGGTGTGGGGTCTGGCGTTGTCATAGTGGAATATGATCCTTTGCGATTGACCAGTTCTGGACATTTCTGTCGCAATGCTTGATTCAATTTCGTTAGCTGCATGCAGTAGAATCGATCG
The DNA here is from genome assembly GCF_024713525.1 of Acromyrmex echinatior. Lineage (NCBI taxonomy): Eukaryota > Metazoa > Arthropoda > Insecta > Hymenoptera > Formicidae > Acromyrmex > Acromyrmex echinatior. Next base: position 7,600,597 of record NC_141870.1, read on the forward strand.
TGAGTTCTATGAAAGCGGAATAATGAAATTGTTGGAAAGACGGCAAGAGGTCATCAACAAAAACGGAGAATATATCATTACGTTCATATATACGTTCATACATACGTACATACGTACATGATTCGTGACACGACAAAAAAAACGGGTTGGTTGATGTTTATTTAAACGGAGTACAATAGCGTCGAAATATAGGATGAATGGATGGATGGATGAGAAGTAAAGAAAGTATATATATAGTGATGTGAAAGAAAACAATTTTTTTATTTACATATTATTACATCGTTTCTTTTTTGTACGTATTAAAAAACTAAAACCAATAGATCGTAATGGACGAGCTGACGTTTATTAAAGATATCACTATCGCGTATAGCATTTTTGGACGCGATGTTGGATATACTTGACATTAACCGTATCGACGAGTCGAACTAATCGTTCGAACGTTACATCGATACATCCATCAAACTCAAACATATGTCGTAGCGTCGTTTCGGTCATCATCATGCGTACGGACGAAGAATTGAGAATATTCTATCACTGCTCGTAGAGACCCTTCCACGTTTCGAGAGACAGCAGCAGTTCAGGTCTGCGATGATCTCCCAGGGCGATCTCCATGTAACTTGGTGAACCAACGTTGATTCCAATTTCCAAAAATTTGTAACTCGTAGTCAGATCATAACGTCTGCTCAATAAATACACCTTGCGATGCTCCATGCTGTGTACATACATAATGTTAAAAACGTTTTTTTTGTGTATAGAATGTTAAAACTTATATGTTACTGCAGTCCTTCGTTTCGTACGATGCGTTGCTGTCTTCAGCGAAGTACATTTTTTTTCAACCGTTCGTACAAGCGAGTATCGCAAGATACTCTACTAATTGCACCCGCGTAAATTGCGATGTATATAAAACTTCTAGAATCGAAGAAGGGTAACTCTCCCCTCTTTCTAAGAATTGTGAACATGTCGCAACACGTTTTATCGTATCTTTCTATGTATTTTCTTTGTTCGCGAGTTTATTAGTGTTCATACTTTATGATTTATATTTCGATGGCATCGATGACGTTGATGATGAGTACGTTGGCGACGTTGATATCTTTTCTCCAGGACATTCCCAATATCTCGCTTTTTCCTTTGATGATGGACTTGGCGACAATGGACAGTATCCCTTTCGTTCGATTAGTTTTCGGCGAATATATTCTTTCACTCAGTCTATGTCTTAACGCTCGTAACTGAAGCTTACGATTGAATGAAAAAAGTCTAATACATTGCCTATATACATTGCATATATGTACTGTCAGATCGGACATGTCGCGACACATTTAACAGAAGCGTTGATGTTTTTAGATACATACATACATACGTACGTACATACATACATACATACATATGTGTTCATACATATACATTCATACATATACGTTCATATTAGGTGTTGGAATTAATTCGTAGCGTTTTTTAATGAAAGAATGTTATTTATTTCACATGAGCATTAAAAAATACATTAATGAAAGTACTTCCCATCACTTGTAAAACGCTACGAATTAATTCCAACACCTAATACATATACGTTCATACATACGAGTACATGTATTACAAAGGAAAGGAAAAAAGAAATACATAATAAATACGTTATTTTTATTTAAAAAATTCTTTTGCAACCACCAGTTATATATTTTCAATACATTTTGTAACGCGCAATTCTGAACTATTGTCCACATCGCATAGTATTAACAACATCCAGCTTGGTTAAAGATTCCATGTCTTCGTACATCCAAAGTCTCGATGCACATGCGTTCTTGCTCATCGTCCAAAAGCAAGTTCCACAGCCACGTTCGTTTTTCGCGTCCCTTAACGTACACGATCATCTTCAAATACAGCTGCTGTGATCAGATTTTGCCTCGTTGTACGGGACCATCCCGTTCTCCCATCGCAATCCATGGTGATAAGCAGTCAATCAAGAAGCGCAAGACCTGTCGGATCTTGTCAAAAATTTCCATGGCACGGAACTCGTAAAAATGTAATGTGTAAAAATGTAATATGTGTAAGAATGTGTGTGTGCGATTGGGTTACGCTAGATGGCGTTAGAAAGATAAGATTTCGTACTAAAAAACTTCTTAGACAGTTTTGTGATTGCTTGACTCAGTATTGTTTGAGTGGGCGTCAAAGATGGACACCAGCAAAGAGAAAATACGCCATATTTTACAGTTTTTCTTCGATAAAGGCGAAAAGGCAAGCCAGGCGACTGAAAATGTGAATAGTATTTATGGTCCTGATACTGTAACAGCCAATCACGCGCAATTTTGGTTTCGTCGATTCCGTTCCGGTAATTTTGATGTCAAAGATGCACCACTCTGGAAGGCCAATTGTCGAAAATGTCGATAAAATAATGGAAATCGTCGAATCCGACCGTCATGTAAGCACTGTTTTGATTATCCAGGAGTTAAACATTGCACAAAAAACCGTTTGGAATCACTTGAATAAGGCTGGATACAAAAAGAAACTCGATGTATGGGTGCTACACGAGTTAACGCAAAAAAACCTCATGGACCAAATTTCCATCTGCGAATCGCTGTTGAATCGCAACAAAATCAACTCATTTCTGAAGCGGATGGTGACTGGTGATGAAAAGTGAGTCACTTATGACAACGTCAAGCGAAAATGGTCGTGGTCGAATCGCGGTGAGCCGGCGCAAACGGTGGCCAAGCCAGGATTGATGGTCAGGAAGGTTTTGCTGTGTTTGGTGGGATTGGCAGGAAATCATCTACTATGAGCTCTCCTATGGCCAAACTCTTAATTCGGACCTGTACTGTCAACAATTGGACCGTCTGAAGGAAGCAATCGCCTAGAAGCGGCCAGCGTTGGCCAATAGGAGAGGAATTGTGTTCCATCAGTACAACGCAAGGCCACACACATCGATAGTGACTCGCCAAAAGCTCCGGGAGCTTGGTTGGGAGGTTCTTATGCATCCACTTTATAGTCCGGACCTGGCTCCAAGTGATTACCACCTGTTCCTGTCTATGACGAATGATTTTGCTGGTGAAAAATTCGCCTCAAGAGAAGCTTGTGAAAATCGACTGTCCCAGTTTTTTGCCAATAGGGACGAGGGTTTCTATGAGAGAGGCATAATGGAATTACCTTCAAAATGGCAACAAGTTATCGAACAAAACGGTGTATATTTGACTTAAATCGGATCATTCTAACTATACTAAATAAAGCCTTCAATTTCATGCAAAAATAATTGATATCTTGTTATTACACCTTATATATTGTTGTTCTCATCCTTCATCAGGTCGATTACTTTTTTGTTCGCGAGAGGCATACCATACACGTTGTCTGCCGAATAATCGCTCGTGTCGAATCTAACGATACCGCGTTTCATATTCTCATAAACATCGTCGTATTCTATATAATAAATTAGACTATTCGTGTCGGTATACATGACCTTACATTTGTCGCGATACATCGGTGACATGTACTCATAATGAAATTCATACAAACAGACTTTCGATATGTCAAGTATGCACATACCCACATAAATCGGCTTGTTGAACTTCACTTCGAGTTTGCGCATTTCGACGGCGATCAAATTTTCCGCAAAGACGCTGCGGCTATGAAAATTCGGTTTCGCAATCATTGCCTCCGCTCCGTACCGTCTGCATACCGTCCGTCCCATTTTGTTATTAATTTTATATCAACGTGGTTGCGCACATTCTCCATGGTCTTACCGAATACCACGTTGTTCATTAGTTTATACAAATTTGTCGAAATCATTTTTCGCGAGCGTTCTAAATTGTGTATTGAGTTCAATGTAATCGCAGAGCCATAGAGATTGAGCGAATTGTAGCACCCGATGGATCTTTATTAAGCGAAGACCGTGACGAGTACATTGCTGCAAGTTGCGGTAATGAATGACGTAACGCTACTTATCATACAACGTTGTTAGAAGTTTATCTTCGCGCTTGCCAGGCGGTTTATCGCGCGTTGGACAGAAAGGTAGGTCAGTGTGTCGATCGTGTAGATGCCGCGGATTCGAGATCGACCTCGAGAATATAACCGGTAGGTGAATCCGGAGCGATCGCGCTCACGTCAAGTTCGCAGCGTCTTCGACCTACCGAAATTCGGTGTATGGTAAGGTTGACACATCGCCCATCCGTACAGATTATTCACATCGTAGTACATCAAGTACGACGACGGTTTCGATGGATCGAACGAACACATGTACTTGTTATTAGCCTGCGCGTATCTGCCGGAGCATTGACTGAGGCCGCCGCGTATACCGCGTTCGATGAACATGACCATATTAATGTTGGTGAGCAACTCGAATCTTACGCGTGTATATTTCAACATGGCATCCCACGTGAAACCTGGCAATGTATAATAATACATGATCGAGACAATAACTCGCGATGCAACTATTGTGAAATTTTCGAAAATGTCTAATAACAAGACATCAGTTTTCAAGTACAGATCACTATACTCGGCGAGCGTTCGGATGGAGAATCGCTTCCAGATGTTCGCGGCGTGAGCGTAATCGTTCTCGGATACTGTATCACCTGTCAATGAACTGAAAAATAATTCGCGCGGTGGTAAGCGCGTGCCCTGCAATTTTTCGACGCAATCAATGTACTCGTACGGAAAGACATCTTTTCGTGTGAGTAATTCAAATTCTTCATCTGATAATGTTGGAAATTCGGAACGTGCAATTTTTAATTTATTTTTGTTGAGATACAACGCTAATTTATCAAGGCTTGCATTTAAAAATTTGAAAGAATCAATGAATCTTAATTTTATGCAATTTTTCTGAAAATTCTTTTCATTTTTGTCTTTGGTACTATCGACATGTTTAGTGAATGAAATATATTTTTCTTTAGTTATCGGTAGTATATCTACATGTTCATCATATGCGGTAGCAATTTCTTTAATTATAAAATGCGCGTCGTAGCCTGATAAATTGTGAAATACGACTGGAATATAAAACGAATTTTTATAATTTAAATTACAATTCGAATGCGCTGGACCACGGTATCTACCGGTGAGATAACAATGATCGCGAACCCGCATGTCATCCGGCGCGAACGGTTTCTCGCAGATGCACAACGCATCGCGCTACGGTATGCCTTCCATTGCTGTTTAGTTTAATGTTTCCATGGGCACTTTAATGGATATGATATTTTTCACGCGATGCGCCAAATCATTGAGTTGTCGTGCGAACAACGCTATACAGTCTTCATCGCGACGGATGTGATAACGCATCATCGTACGCACGTAGTAGCCTATGCTAAACGCGTCATGCTGTTGATACGCGTACGATGACGCGTCTTCCTTGTCGGATTTCGTCTTGCATAAGCATTCCAGATCGGCGTAGACAATGAACGGCACTTGTTCTCGATTGTTATAGTTGTCGAATTCGAGCCATTTGTCGTCCTCGCTCGGCAGTCGGATGGCGCAGTTGTTGATCTTCTGGCCACTTCGTGCGACTGCAATTTATCGCACGAACTGAAGTAATGAAGGCACCTACAAATAATAAAGAAATCATTTTTTCTATTTCTTTTTAATGTTTTTATTGACTATTTTTATTATACTTACTGATCACAAAAATATTTCCTGCTCTCGTTCCTAATTTGTGATCTTACAAGGCGGGATAGATTTTTTTATTCACGTAGTGTCTACTGTTGTTGTTGCGTGAATGTTGTAGGTATAGGAGATTGACATGCTTCTCTTTGTCATTAGCCGCAGAGGAAAGACTTGTTTATTTTCGATGCTGTACACGTTGATCGACACCGCGTTCAACCGTTCGAATTTCGGAATGTCTTTTAATGTCATTAGAAATTCTATACCCGCGAGATTTAATACTGCGGTGTAATGTGGGTATGATGATTCCCGATTTACATGTCTTTCTGCGGGATACAGAGCGGCGACCACGCGAAACATGCATTGTCCATCGAATAAACGCTGATCACCACTTGTTTCGTCGCTATTTCTCACGGCACTTCGATGTGACATCCCGCGTGCATTGGATTATGCATATTTACATTCACTACCAAATTGAGGATTCGCGACAATGCCCACCCGTTGTCGCGTTCCTGGAATTCTTTGAGCAATGCTAGGATAGGCTCGACGACGTGTCGCTCGTACCACTTGCGCATATCGGTGCAATGATATATCTCATTGTTCTTTGTAATTATGCTCTTATTATTAGCACGTTTATCCTTCGTCGCAAACTCACCATTGAAAGCGGAGTTCACTTTTACACTGCCGTGTCTTTCTACAGCGTCTCGCACTGGCTCGAGCACTATATCGTCAGCGTCTTCTAAAAACCGCCGCGGCTCGATGTGATTAGAGTTTATCATCACACCTGTCAATATACGACTCTCAAATGCAGCGTCGATCTCTCGCCAGACAAGAGATCGTTCGTTGCTACTTGCGTATTCGCCACCATGTGCACGAAACGTCGCTCCAATTTCAACTTTACATCCGCGAGTCGCGCGATCCTCGCCACCGCGGATTGTCTGTATCCAATGGTGAAGCGCGGACGCTTGGCACGACAAAGCTCTTCGAGCTGCTCGATGCATTCATCGTATCGTTGCAGCCACGAGAAACACTCCACCAGAGTAGCGACGTGGCCACACTGTTCCAGCAGTTCACGTTCCACTCGCTCGTGATTTTTCATGTTTTTTTTGTGTGCACATGCTGCATGAGAATATAATGTACAAAGGCAGTCTACAATTCGTGCACGACCTGCCGTTTAGCCTACCGAAAGACCGGTCTCATGCACCTTGACGTGATACATTTCTCCATCGTTAATGTCAGCTATACGAATCATGCATGATGTGCATCGTACTTCGTTTAGATAAACATCAACCAACCCGTTTTTTTGTCATGTTACGAATCGTACGTATGTACGTATGTATGTATGTATTGCAACCGCACTCACGAGTGTGGCGCAACTTCGTCGCACTCTCACAGCTAAGATTTTAGTAGACGATCGGATGACGGGTGGCGTTAAACGAAACGCGACAGAAATGCGTCTTCACGCAGCCGCTCTTAAGGGCGGCACACAATCACAAACAATAGTTGGGCGCCAGGCATGAGCGTGCCATTCTTTCTTGAAACTACGCGATATTTTCTTTATACTATATCCTATGAATATCGACGGACTCTCAACCGGTAGCTCAGCCTCGGAAATGACAGAGAGGGCGGTTCGCAGTCGAGGATAACGGATCGTTTGGAGGAGTGAATAGGGACGAGAATAAAGTACACACGAATCAACAATAGCAAAAGTAACAAATATATTAAATAAGCCTTCGACTTGCATTTACATCTGGCGATACAATCGAGACGATAAACTCTACTTGAGCGCGATAGCAGATTCACGCAGGCCCCAAGGCTTTACGCTAGACGTATCAGCTTCGTTAGATTACCGCGACATGAGCTCACGCCACACAGGGATACTCTCGCGAATTATACGAACAAGACTTCGTCGTCTCAAAAATACTAGAGAATTCGGCAACGGTTGTGGCGTGGACACAGCGTGACTTCGTGTGCACTCGCGGGGCCTCGCGCCGCTGAGATGCAGAGAAGGCTCGAATACGTGCAAACTCAACACTACGCAGTCCCGATACGACAGAATACGCACACTTATCAATTGCTATTATAAATTGTCGTTAATGGCTATGACACAGAGGGTCGACGCCCTAATAGACATGCAAATCTTACGCTACAGGCATTCGAGACGACACGATATTACGACAATATTACGGTACGGAACTTCGACGCAACATGTGATCCGCGATAAAATTTACGACGAATGATGAAGCTGTGGCCTTAGCGGACGCAGCAGGATTATCCCAACGATAAGGGCCATTCCGGGAGGCGACACGCGTACTTGAATCCCCCGAAAATCTATCGCACAGCAATGCCACGTGCACTCACTATCATACGCCCGACAGAATTCCGATAAGACTACGCCTCCCGGACGCGGAAACCGGCGACTGTACAGTTGTGACGCTCGTCTCATTCTACCATTTAGCGTTAATGGTAGAATATTGTACATTTTCTGTGATTTTAAGTGAAGTGATAATTTTTTTTTATTGTGCAAGTATAACATGTTATAGCTTTTACTATGCTACAACATGTAAAAAAAAGTTGAGGAGATTATCTCTTCTTCCTCCTCCTCCTTCGCTGAATTCTTATTCCTCTTCCTCCACTGCCTCATCGAGATTGTCGATGAGGTGGTTGAACGCAATTCTGTTAATGCGCACATGAGTGAGGTCGTCCATCGACAATCTCGATGAGGCGATGGAACAATCCTATTTGATCTACATGTAATTGAATGAGATCAATTATGATATCATTCCGAGAGGAGGACAATCTCGATGAGACTGTGGAGGAAGAGGAATAAGAATTCAGCGGAAGATGAGGAGGAGGAGGAGGAGGAGGAGGAGGAGGAGGAGGAGGAGGCGGTGGAGGAAGAGGAAGAGGAATAAGAATTCAGCGGAGGATGAGGAGGAGAACGGAAAGGGAGAGGGTGTGGAGAAGGTAAGAATATTTTTTTATTATATATTTTTTTCTTTCTTTTTTTCTTTAATATGTTTTGTTCGCGTTATAATACTATCACGCATTTAGGAAGTGGACTCCGCGGCGGCTGTCTGGAAACCGAACGCATTTTTGGGGTAGACCCGTGATCCGCGGCGACGGCTCGACATCACAACATGGCGATATCATCATATCAGTAAACACCGATAGCGCCGGGACATCCCGCGTCTTCCCTCCCTTCCCCGCGCCTTCTCCCCTGCGCCTATGAGTATCTCCCGCGCCCCGCGCTCCCCTCAGAGGACCTGAGTTAGAACCGCCACTATTATACTACTGATACGTCGTGCGACTGCCATTTGCCGCCAACAGCACAGTCGGTGATCACACCCGCCAATCAGCCGAACGACTGCTCACCGGCATGGAGCGACGGTGCGAACGTGGCGTTCGGTTCATCTATACTACGCCTTTCTAAAAGAATATGAAGAGTTGAATCACATAGAATTAGTGCCAGGGTCGGAGTCACAAGCAAAATGCTACCTACCTCTCTACGGAGTGCTCCGAGAATCGAGTGCGTCGATCAAACTCAGGGTGGTATTCAACGGATCTCAGAGTACAAGGTCCAATAAGTCACTAAACACTCAGCTGTTAGTTGGCACTAACTTGTTGCCATCGCTTGCCGATGTGTTGACACGGTGACGGTGACACCGATACGGTGATACCAATCGTAATGGACATTGAAAAAATGTATCGTCATAAATGTATTTTTGTGGCGCCTGAGGATAGAGATTGTCAACGCATTCTCTGGCGTTATTCAGTCAGCGATCCGATTCGCGAGTATCGATTAAACATAGTGATATACGGTCTATCGTACGCGCCATTTCTCGTCATCCACACTTCGTCAGCTCGCCGACGACGAAAACGCAAGATTTCCGCGAGGTTCCGCCGTACTGAGACACGATTGCTACGTCGACGACATCATGACCGGAGCGTACACTAAACACGAGGCAATCGCGATACAATCCGAGCTCCGTCAGCTGTGCATGGCGGGCGGGTTCCCGCTGAAAAAATGGTCCGCCAACCATCCTGAAATTCTCTTCGGTATTCTTGCGGATCACTGTCTCACGGATTCGCGGTCGTGAACATGAGAGTCACGCAACGCTGAGCTTGCAGCGGTACTCGGTCAATGATCTTCACCTTTTCAATTCGAAGTCGCACCATTGAAAAATTTACCAAGAAGAAGGTTCTCTCGGAGACTGCTCATTTATTTGATCCGCTCCGATGGTTGACGCCGTGGAATGATCCACGCACAAGTCTTGCTTCAATCAGCATGGTTGCAAAAGCTGGACTGAGACGCCCCGCTCCCTCAAGCAGATGCTTGCTTAGAGTCATTTCCTGGAGGAACTCCTAAATCTTGAACAGTTTCAAATCAATCGTTGGTTAAACACAGACGTGAGAGTAGAATTATACGAATTCTTCGACGCGTCCGAACGAGGGTACGTAGCCGTGGTGTATCTTCGTGTCATCATCTCTAATAGTGTCAACGTTCTCTTGCTAGCGGCAAAGAGCAAGGTCGCTCCGATCAAGCCAGTGTCCTTGCCGTGATTGGAACTGTGAGCCGCCGACTTGCTTATAAAATTAGTCGCACACACACGCACTGTTTTAAGCCTGTTCACAGTTCCAGTCACTCTCTGGTCCGACTCCAAGGTCATTCTATACTGGATTCAGAGTCACGCCTCTCGATGAAAGACTTATGTGGCCAACCGCGTGTCCATAATACAGGAGGCGCTTTCAGAAGGACTATGATGTCATGTTCTCAGAAAGGACAACCCGGCCGACTGCGCCTCTCGGGGGATAACACCAGAAGAGCTTATGGATCATCCACTCTGGTGATCAAGCCCTTCTTGGCTGCTCAAGGACAACTCTACCTGGCCTAGCGCACAACTTAAAATTTCACTGGAGGAATTGCTCGAGCAACGTGTCCACTTTCGCACTGTCACGTCAAAGATTGTCACGAAATCGTCCTTCGATTCTCCTCACTTCATCGGTTCTTGAGAGTCATAGCGTGATGTCTACGTTAATTGCGCCCAAGAGGCCAATGACGGAAGGAGGTCCTGAGTCGACATTGACACTCGACGAGCTCGACGTCGCACTTGGACGATGGAGCAGTCCAGGCACTGTATTACTGCGCAAGGTCACTGCCGCAAAAGATCAGCGCCCGATGCCACCTCGCAGCCAGTTATGGGCTTTGAATCCATTCATAGAACATGGAGTGTTGGAGATCGCCTGAAGCACAGTTCTGTCTTCGGACCAGCGGTCCGGACCCAATGATCACACACCTCACACACTTCTTGATATCGTCATGTCACCACCGAACACTCCATGGAGGAGTGCAGTTGATTCTGGGACTGTTGCGACTATTATTGCGATATTGGATCCCTCTAGGGCGAGCTATAACAAAACACTAGTTACATCGATGCGTCACTTGTACCAGATGGAGAGGAGTCACAGCCGCCAATGGATAATCTTCCTCAAGGACGCGTAATTCTTCCTCAGAACCACGTCCATTCCTCAGAACTGGCATCGACTATGCCGGGCCGATACTCATTCGCACGAATCGAGGACGTGGGCCAGTCTCACAAGGCCTTCATTGCAATTATTGTGCGGCTCTACTCTAGCGACGCATCTTAAGGTCGTTTCTGATTATACAACGGACGTATTCCTGGCCACACTTCGCCGATTCACATCGCGGATACAATTACGCTCGGATATCTACTTCGACTGTGCACGCGAACTGTGCACGACTGTGGGCGCGAACTTCAATGGCGCCGACCAACAGATACGAGAGCTTCTTCGAGCATCTTCGTCAACGGCAGCCGTATCGCGCATGCTGTCGTCACAGAAGGAATCCGAAATTCATCGGAACGGATCCTCAGTGTGCGATAGGGGTTGGCGTCCGGTAGCACGGCACTGTTAGGGGGAATTTCTATTTCCTGCCCGTGCGGGTGTGAGTATCGATTCTCGCTGCACTTGTGCTCCCATGGGGCCCTCCCCTCCCTCTCTAGGTGGTGGGGTGGTTCCCTCGAAGTCTCGGGCACGGAATGTGTCGAGCGAGTGCTCCCGCAAGGCGGATCAGCCCGTATGCTGGGTGCTCCTCGTTGCGGACTAACCTATGCCATTGGAGGGAGGGGTCACCGAGAGCTTCGGCTCATTGCTGGGGACTTCTCCCGCTCTGGGAGGTGCGGACTTTGTCTGTAGGGGAAAACGGGGCCGCGTGGATTTCTTAGTCTGTCGCGGGGCCCCCATCTTTCTCGGAGGATGGGGGCTGCGCGGCCGCTCGGACATATTCCGAGGCCGGGGTCGGGGGGGGGGGAGCGCTGAGAAATAGCCCAGTGTTTCCGCGACAGCGTCCCTTCCAGGCGGCGGACTTCATTGCTGATTGCCACGGCGGCTAGGGTTCGGAAAGAGCGCTTTCGTGACCTGAACCGTGGGATCGCCCCGGGTGGCGCTACCCACAGCGGTGCCCTCGTGGTCGGAGGCGAGGGACTCCCGAAACTCGTGAGTGGACTTGTACCACATCCGCTCACGGAGAGTAAGAGACTAGAGGCCAGTGTCCCCGATGACACATTCCGGGCCATATACCAGCTCCCTGGGGAAACTTGGAGCACCCTTCTCCTGGACTTTCGGAGAAGGGGCGAGGGTATACCTTGGCTGGCGGCCCTGCATCGGCAAAACCAAAATCTACTCAATATCACAAATTAACGAACATCGCGGATGAAGAACGCCCTTCGAAGAACGACGAGGCGAAAGATCGCCCGGCAATGGACGAAGCAGAGGGTGACGGAATCCCTCGGAAGGCGCGTCCTGATTCTCCTTGCAGTAAGACCGGGATTCGTACCGAGGCTGCTCTGTTGAGCAGCGGCGGCCTCGCTGGAGTCTCTCCAGGAGAGAGGCGAAAGTCACGAGGACCGTAAACGAACGGCCGACCTTGTAATCTCCTCGGATTCCGAGGAGGAGACCACCAAAAGATTGAGATAGAGGCCGTCGCTAAACTCCGAACACGTGCGGAAGTCCACGGCCGAGACCAGGGCTAAGAGGGCCAAAGCCTGCCAATTCCAAAGAGACCACCGGGCCATAATTGATCCCAAGGTGATGTCCGCCTTTGCGTCCGCGAAGAGGGCCAGAGAGAAGGCCGTCGAGCTCGTCTTCGAGTACGACGAGCAACCGCTAGGTGCCATAACTGCCGTGGCAACACGGGACATGGGCACCATCGCCAAAGTGAAAAGTTCCGTAACATAAAGGACGATTGTGAGGGATCTGTGGGCGGCTTACACTGTCCGCGGCCCTCAGTTTCGGTCGTTGCGAGGACGAGTGGGTTGGCAGCCGACGGCGGCGCCGATCGCCCTGAAGCGGGAGCCTGGGAGGAGAAACGAAAACTCAATCAAGAGCTGATGCTCCTTCGCTCTAGGAACACGCGGTCTTTGACCGCGAGAAAGAGAGGGAGAGATCAACCTCCCGCTGCACGGCGACGTCGGAGCGGGACGGAGCACCGAGTGTGACTTAACCATGGACGAGTCTAGAGAGCTCGACCAGTGTCCGCAGCCCCATAAGAATGCAAGGAAGGTCCGCGGCGAGACGGACCGCTCCTAAGGAGGGGGAGAAGCCGCGCGTCTGAGTCGTGGTCACGGACGAGGACCTGAGGGCATCGTACTTCAGGCCATCTCTGCAAGGGGTTGCGAAATAATTCAATCCCCTGGCGGCGACGGCGGACAAAATCGCACCCGTCGGCAGAAAATTCCTGGCGAAGAAGAAGGGGAAGGCCGGCGGGGGGGGACAATGAGAATTGGAGAATCGAAAGGGTCCTTGAGCGATTCCTCCCTCGCCTCCTGCGGAAGATGGGGATGGCCCCGACGACGGTGCGGTTGCCCCAAAAGGGGCAGCCTAAAAGTGATGAACGACCATCTGCCAAACAAGGCGGCCTTTCTCCCGTCCAATCGACGAAGGGAATGGCCGCCGCTAAAGTCGACCCCAAGGCGAAGGGCGGCACATCCAACCTGTCCCTCCCCCCGCTATGAGGAGGGACCTGACGCCCGCGACTCAAGGCCCTCCACCAGCTGGCGGTGAGATTCACGGGCAGGAGGAGGACGGCAATGAGGCGACCTTGACACAGGTTGTCTCCAGGACGGCCAAGAAGGCGGCCGCCAAGGCGAGAAAGGTTCTCTTTCTCGGCGAGGTGGTGGGCACCCTCTTCCCCACAAGGGAGAGAGAAATCTCGGAGAGGGTTGGCCCGCTCGAGGAATGAATCGAGGAGCTAGACGTCACCGGAGGAAGGTGATGACGGAAGCCTTCGCTCGCCTAAAGAGTAAACCCAGAGCCACAAGATTCTGGGACGGCGTGCCCGGAAAGGTCTGGGCAGCCGCAGCCCCGGTAATCGGAGATAGGACGAGGCAACCTTCACGAGCTGTTTCAGGGAAGGAGCCGTGGAATATATCCAGGCTCGTCTTTCTATGCAAGGAGGGCAAGCGGCCTTGCGCGTACAACCGATATGCATACTGGATGTGGGCAAACTGCTAGAGCGAGTCATCGCGGCTCGCATCATCCGGCATCTGCGAAGTGGTCCGAACTTGTCCTGCGGTCAGTATGGCTTCCGGGGGAGGGGGGGCGATCCACAGTTGATGCTATTAAGCAAGTCCGTGCCCTCTCGGAGCAGTTGACTGCGGCCGGAGAGGTGGCGTTGGCTGTGTCACTAGACATCACCAACGCCTTCAATAGTCTGCCGTGGGGCCAGGTAGTGGGGACGTTGAGGGAGTACTTCCTCCTTCCTCCCTACTTGGTCACCATAGTGAAGGACTACTTCCGGAGATAAACAGCTGGAGTTCAATGATAAAATGGGACTCCAGCAGCGGAGGGACATGTCGTGTGATGTTCCACAGTGATCCGTCCTGGGTTCCCTGCTGTGGAATGTCGCCGTGCTCCGCGCGACCCTGCCCCCCACTGCCATGTCGTCTGCTACGCGAACGACACGCTCGTGGTGATGAAGGGCGTGACCTGGGGTCGAACGTCGCGGTGGCTTGCATCGTCGGCGTGATAAGGGAATTGGGCCTGAGGGCCCCCATCAAGTCGGAAGCTATCTTCATCCCCAATGGGATTGGTGGGGCGCCCCCTCGGGCTTCGGTAGTGATGCGACGTCTGCATCCTGGTGAGACCCAACTTGAAGTATCTGGGTCTCACCTTGGTCGTTGGGGCTTTGTCGATCACTTCAACAAAATAGTCCCACGATTGGGCCGTCGGGTCGACGCTCTGCTCGGCCTGGTGTCCAACCTTCGTGATCCGGGTGACGGAGTGAAGCGAGCGTACATGCACGCGGTCCTGTCCAGAGCCTATTACGGGGCCCCGATCTGGAGTAAGGAGGACATGGTCAACCGTCGAATTAGGCAAAATCTGTGCAAAGGCGGCTGGTCCTGCGAATTGCAAGAATCTACAGAACCGTGGTATATGATGCCTTGGCGGTCCTCGCGAGGATTCCTCAGGATGAATACGTGACCGACGCCCTGACCGACTCATACGCCAGGGTGAAGGCCATTAGGCTCCTGGACGGTATAGTCACCCCGAGGGCCGCCGACCTCATCAGGAGACGTCCGTCGGCGGGTGTTCGGCGAATGGCGTGACAGCCTGCTGAACAACCCGCCGACGAGGGAAGTTCGGACCACGGAAGATATCCTCTCCTGGAAAAATGGATGGGCAGGGGGTGGGACAGATTGTCGTTCCGCCTGAGGCAGGTACTCACCGGCCACGTGAGCTTCGGTGAGTATCTGTGTTGCATCGGGAAGTAGCCAACGGCGCAATACTACCATTGCCACGCAGCTCGAGACACCGCGCAGCACACGAGGAAGTTCTGTCCGGCGTGGGTCGGAGAGCACGGTGTTCTGAGAGAGAAGATTGGAGACGACTTCTCCCTGCCGACAGTTGTCAAGACAATGATTGGTGGGAAGGAGTAGTGGAAGGCTGTCTACGAGCAGGTAATGCGGAAGGAGGAGGCAAAGAGGAAAAGAAAGAGAGGGCCAGAAGGGACGGTGGCCCTCCTTCGCTGCCGGGCGGCGGCTGTGACTGTAATGGTGGGGGTAGAGGGGGGAGGGCGCCAGACGGGTCGGCGTGAGGGCCGCGGGGATCATGCGGGCGCTGGCCTCAGCCGGGTCGCTAGTGCCCTGCCTCCCCCATCTCCACCCATGCTCGTGTCGCCGGGTGCGCTCCTCGGTGCGCAAACGGCGGTGGCCTCTCCCTGATCCCCGAAGAAAAAGAAGGCGAGAGGAGGAAGACGATGATGCGCACGGAGACCAAAAGGAACAGCGATTCTTTTCCGCCGCCGGGCAGTGCCGGTGGAGGTAGAGGGAGGGACGGGCGGCAGAAGGCCGCGGGGATCACGCGGGCACCGACCTCAACCAGGTCGTTCATGCCCCGGGCCTTCCCCCGCATGCTCACCTCACCGGATACGCTCCTCAGGGCGCGGGCGGCGGCGGTCTCCCCCCCCTGATCCCCGAAGAAGAGGATGACGAAAAGGACGCGCATGGCCTCTCCCCCCTCCCCCCCACCATCGCGGACGGCCCTGCATTCGGAATGCGGGAGACTGTGAAGCGACGGTGGGTCGTGACTCCTCGGGGCACCTCGCCGTCTGCCTGGATATAATTCTCCGCGCGCACACGGGATGGGGGCTCCGTGGTCGCGGTTGGGTGATCAGGCGCCCGTCCTCTCGCGTGCGAAGGACTCGCCGGGATAGCGTGGCGTTAAAAGGAAGACGCGCGCGCCAATGTAATTAGTGCGCCCCGCTGGGCTGGAGGTCCTGGCGGGGGCCGGGATCCCCAACACCTGCCCCTCATCAACATCCGCGGGGCGCGGGGGGATTGTCTCCCTCCTTCTGCGCCCGAGTCGGGCAGTCTGCGCCCTGCTCTGCCCGGGGCCATCTCTCTCGATGACCCCGAGTGGGATCGATTTGGCAGCAGCCGATTGGCCAGAGGGGCTTCCATAAATATGCTGCACGCCTTCCTGGAAGTCCTTCAGCTATGGCCGGGTTAAGACCGGAGGGGTTTTAGTGGGTGTTATTTTAATAATATAAAGAGTCATCTAGTTACAGGTTGAAGTTATACATCACATAATAACAATTTTATTAATTCAGACATTGCGTACAGCAAATTTGGGAACTAGAGAGGCTTTAGGAAGACTTAGACAAGCTCTTGAGTTAATTTATTCATTCTATTTAATTTTTTCAGTCAGTTTACTAGAGCTGGTGAATTTCACTAGAAATCTCTAAAGGAGCATACGCATCGTTCACACGTGAACACAAAAAATGAGCAGGCATATAAAATATCGATAGAATTAAGTTTATTTTTATATTTTGAGACAGCTATAACTATTTATATGCAAAACTATGTCCTGCACGAATGTTGAACGAACATAACTGAATATTACTAGATGTTACCATAGACTAATCAATACGATACTAAGATCCCTACGCGGAAACTACGCCGCGGACATCAGAGTGGGAACCGAAAAGGAAAACGAAGCAGCCATGATAGTAGTCATTGCGGGACATCCATCACGAAAGGTCGAAACAAATATGCGGTTCACGCAAAATTATCGGACGTGATTCTATTACGTAATTCTACATAATAACGTGTCTACGTTACGCGGCAGTGAACGCGATTTCACTGGAAAATTTTTACGGGAAAAATATATTTTAAGAAGTTTAATGCGAAAATACACAAGATAACGCGGAAATAAAATAAATATCATACGTGGCAAATAAGACGCCAGTAGCGAATGCAAACTTGATAATACGAGAAAAACCGCGATTTCAACGAAATGTCGTGAATTACAAGTTCGCGGAACGCGACGAGAAGTTCAAATTTGTATCGGATAGTTAACCGAGTGACAAGTTGCATCATCCATCCAGCGGCCATTTTGTATAGCGGCCATTACGAGAGTGCATGTGTGTGTGAATGTGAGATCTGTTAATGAGACCTGTAGTTTAAGTGTTAATGTTTGAATAAGGTTTATTTTGATAATAAGATGACCTCTTGTGTTGTGTTTTTTTCGCCACACTACTCATTGCGACATAATTCAACGAACGCGAAAACAGATAGCGCGGCATCCACCTCTTGTCACCATCCAAGGCAGTCAATAGGAAGGAAGGACGAAGGGTATCCACCAATCAGGGCGAATACCTCGAGAGACAAAAGAAATCAACCTTCTCAGTTGGAGAATAAACTGAGTAGCGACCGAAAGTAGTAAGTGCTTCTATAGTAAGTATTGTATGGATAATTGACTCGAATACAATTCACTTAATTAACTTTATGTCTAAATGGCAATCGCGGACCTCTGCACGCTTTTTCGATTCACGTGGAAGTGACCCAGCGTGGTCTCACTCATCGTCGCGCCAACGCCCGTGTACACGAGGCAACTCCCTCTCTCGGGCAACGGGCTCTACCATGACGGGACTTATCTACTAACGCGGGCATGAAGCGCTTAGATCGATGAATTGATAACATAGATAGTCAACGCGCTAACACACCGCCCACCAAGATTAATCAATTAATCTTCCTTTATAGAATCATTCACTGGTAACTTGCAAAGTTTAGCAATTGCACGTTTAACGATACCAGTGGTCGTGCGCACCGTCGCGACGCGTACTAAATTGTCTTTGCCAGGATGAACTTCAGCGTCCAATTCTCCATTTTAACGATGGAAGATTATTCTCCTTTAAAAGCACGAGATCGTTGACTTGGACATTTCCTGGCGAGTTTTCCACTTGACGCGGCTGTGCAAATTGGACACGTATTCGCCCACCGTTTCCAAAATTCTTGGACCGAGCGTTGAATCATTTTCCATCTATCAAGACGGTTGATCTTTATATCAGTTAGATTGTTCGGAAGACTAGTTAATGGTTCTTCTATGAGGAAATGTCCTGGCGTTAAAGGTTCCAGATCAGACGGATCAGAGGATAGGGGTGACAACGCCTCAAATTCAGGCACGTTTCAATCTGCACGAGAGACGTCAATTCCTCAAAGGTAAACAAAGTATTGCCCATGACTCTGCGGAGATATTTGCAGGATTTGATTCCTGCTTCCCATAGACCTTCTACATGCGGCGAATATGGAGGAATAAAGCTCCATTCTATGTCTCTCTCCTGCAACGCGTCGCCAACTTCCCCGTTGATGGATGTGTGGAAAAAAGCGTACAATTCTTGTAATTCGCGTTTAGCACTCACGAAATTGGTGGCGTTATCGCTGCAAATCTTTCGAGGCGAATCTCGCTGATCAATGAAGCGGCGTAACGTGGCTAGGAAGGCCGTCGTAGATAGCTCAGTTGTAGCCTCGAGATGAATGGTTTTGGTGGCGAAGCATATAAATAATGCTATGTAGGATTTGCATGTTTTCTCTTGACCTCGTCCTTTGTTGACAAGGGTAATTGGTCCAGTAAAATCGACTCCAGTGACTGCGAATGCTCTAGATTGCTGCACTCTCGCTGAGAAGGGATCCCATCGCTTGTGTTAGTCCTCTTGGTGTGCCTAGCACACCAGACACAGGAACGGCAAACCTGACGCACTAAATTTCTTGCGTTTAGCAGCTAGTATTGCTGGCGTATTGCTAGCCCGTCATGCTAGCAACAATTGTGGATTAGCATGTAGTAGAGCGCAATGTTTTCTTTCGATCAGCAAATGTGTGATCTTGCATTGTGCGGGCAGTAAGATGGGATGTTTCCTTTCGAAACTCTAAGGCGCCGCCTGAAGTCGTCCGCCCATCCGGATTATACCATGTTCGTCTAGAAATGGGTGCAGCTGAAGTAATGGACTATTAGTTCTGCTTATTTCTCGTTTGTTTTAAAGGCATTTTAGTTCTTCCGCGAAATAGACACGTTGTGAATGCTTGAGTACCTCGCGTCTTGCTCCAACTCAGATAGAGTCAATTTAGATAGTTCTCGGTCTTCATGTCCCTTGCGGCAATTATGAAGAAATCTAATGCAATAGGCAAGTATCTGCTCAATTCTTGTGAACGTTGAGCAGTTCGTGATGAGTGTGTTGATTGTTTCGTTGGAAACCAAAAATTGAGGTACGATGAGATTGCAAATTGCTGTGAGTTGCTTAGCTTCAATCTCGGCTCTGTGTACGGCATCTTCGGCGAATTCCAAATCGAGGCTTCTTTCGCTTGTGATGGGACGAATATATGACAACCATTTAGGGCCATTCCATCATAAGGAATTATTTTTCAGCTGAGCAGGTGAAACTCCTTTTGAGATCAGATCTGCGGGATTCTCCGAACCTTTTACATGGTTCCAATAGCAGGCAGTATTTCGCTAATTTTCGACACACGATTGGATACGAAAGTTTTTCAACGCTACGTCGCCGCGAAGTCAGTACAGCACGACCATGGAATCAGACCATGCCCGTATTTCATCAATTTCAATGTGAATGGCGGATTTTACATTATTGATCAATTTACATAGTAATAACACGCTAATAGTTCTAACCTAGGTATAGATTGCTTCTTTAAAGGGGCTACCCTCGCTTTCGCGCATATATATATAATAGCCTAACTGTCGTTTCTTCGCTGAATTCGCTTATCGATCGTATGTAGATACATGCGCCATATGCTTTCTCGGAAGCAAAATCCAAACATGGAATATCGACAAATCTTTGATACACCTACAACTAATCGAGGAACATATAACTCATGAGTATTATTTAAGGAATCTTGGAATTCCTTCTACTTACACCGAATCTGGGAATGGATCGTCCCAACCTGTTTTGATTTCCCAAAGACTTTGCATCAGGATTTTAGCTACCGTTAAAATGAGACCTATCAAACTCAAAGGATCGAATAGTTTACCAATAGCGGACAGCATCTCGCGCTTTGTGGACGCATGACCTATTGTATTTGTGGTAAACTGAAGTCTATCCGAATTTGGCTTCCATTCGAGACCCAAAACTCGAATAGTATCATTCGCATTCTTGAAACTAGAATTAGACTCACAGAGCTGCGGAACTCCTTTCAATGCGTTGTCAGAATTAGAGCACCATTTGTGCGCTTCGAATCCTCCTTCTCGTAATAACATAATTAACTGTTCTTGCAAAGAACGAGCACTTTCAATCGTGCTAACCCCCGAAATTATATCGTCGACATAAGTATCATTTAATAAAGTATGAGACGTAAGCGGATAACTCTCTTTAACCTCCTCACCTAGTTGTCTCAAACAATGTACCGCCAAGTAAGACGCACAGGCTTGGCCATACGTAACAGTATTTAAGCGATAATCTTGTACAGGTTATTCAGGTAAAAATCTCTATAAAATTCGTTGAAAATCGTGATCGTCTGTTCCTGGACCAACACCTGGCGATACATTTTCTGTAAGTCGGCAGTTAAAGCGATTTTGTAAGTACAAAAACGAATAATTATGTCGATTAAACCATCTTGTAAAACGAATCCGATCAAAAGAGTATCATTTAAAGACACGCCCTTATTATTTTTAGCGGATGCATCAAATATTGAAAGTACAAATTAGTTCGGTCCGTTTTCTAAAAAATGGCTCCGGTTGTTGTGAATGGTTCATAGTGACAGCTGATTTTGGCGTTTTCAGAGAGGTTAGACATCTGCTAATAATATTTAGTTTATATCGTTTTGAGTATCATACAAAAACCTTGATTTTTATTGTGTTTGAAATGTCGAATTTTGTGTTAACCAAGCAGCATTTGCGGGAGGTTCTAATTTTCTGCTTTAATTAGAAGAAAAGGATGGGCTGAAGCCCATCGAATGCTTGTCGAAGTTTATGACACTGTTCCAACTGATAAATCATGTAGGAAATGGTTTCAATGTTTCAAGGATGGAGATTTCAACGTTGAAGACAAGCCTCGCTCTGGACAGCCAAAAAAAATTCGAAGACAAAGAATTAGAGGCATTACTCGAAGAAGATTCAGAGTCAAACGCAAGAGGAGCTTGCAGAATCATTGGGAGTAATTCAACAAACCGTTTCTGCACGAGAGTCTTGGGAATAATTCAAAAAAATTCAAGAAAATTGGGTGCTTTATGAATTGGAACCGAGAGATGTTGAAAAGCGATTTTTCACTTGCGAACAGCTGATTCAAAGACAACAAAGAAAAGGTTTTTGCATCGGATTGTGACTGGAGATGACAAGTGGATATTCTATAACAACCCCAAGAAGAAAAAATACTACGCTAAGCGGTCAATCGTTGCCATCGACCTCAATATCAACACCAAAGCCGAACATTCATGGTTCGAAGATCATGCTCTGTATCTGGTAGGACCAAAAGGGTGTTGTTTACTATGAGCTGCTGAAACCTGGCGATTCCATTACGGGCAATCGGTATCGACTACAATTGCTTCGTTTGAGCCATGCATTGCGAGAAAAACGGCCGGAATACGAGCAAAGACATGATAAAGTTATTTTTCTTCATGACAACAATCGGCCTTATGTCGTCAAAAAATATTTGGAAACGCTCAAATGGAATGTTTTATTGCACCCGCCGAATTCTTCGGACATTGCTCCTTCTGATTACTGGTTGTTCCGAAGGATGCAGCACGTCACCGGTTGACTTCTTTCGCAGAAATCGAAAATTGGCTCCATAATTGGATCGCCTCCAAAGACGAGTCATTTTTTCAAGATGGAATTCGAGAATTGCCTGAGAGGTGGGAAAAAGTAGTAGCCAATACTTTAATTAATCTATCCATTCATTTTGTTTTAAAATAAATGCATTTTTGAACACAAAAAAAACGGACCGAACTAATTTACTCCCAACACGTAATTTTGTACTAGTACTATTAGGTGTACAACTTTGCTTCCGCCGTTTTCGTATAGATGGCTTTAGCGATAAATGGTGATAATGGTCGAAATAAATAGATCATAGACGTCACATAATAAACTTGGGCATCTGTCAACATAACCCCATAGAAACATTAGTTGATTTGTATCTGCATCATAAAATTATTCTCGATTGAAAATGAGAAATAGTTTAAGAACCAAATTCTCATCATTTGCGGGAGGTTTTAATTTTCTGCTTCAATATGAAGAAATCTGCGGCTGAGGCTCATCGAATGCTCTCAAATACTTATGGTGAGGCCGCTATTAGTGAAAGAACGTGTTGCGAGTGGTTTCAACGCTTCAAGAACGGTAATTTTGACGACCGGCATAGCGGTGGAAGAGAGAAGGTTTTCGAAGATGCAGAATTGGAGGCATTACTTGATCAAGACTCGTGTCAAAATCAAGAAGAATTGGCACGATCATTGGGAGTAACTCAACAAGCCATTTCAAAACGCCTCAAAGTTATAGGAATGATTCAGAAGCAAGGAAATTGGATGCCGTACGAGTTGAAGCCGAGAGATGTTGAATTTATTTGTTTGTGAACAGCTGCTTGAAAGGCAAAGACGGAAGGGATTTCTGCATCGTATTGTGACTGGAGACAAAAAATGGGTTCATTACGATAACCCCAAGCGCAGAAAATCATGGGGAGTTCCCGGCCATGCTTTCACGTCGACGGCCAAACCGAATATTCACGGCTTCAAGGTCATGCTCTGTATTTGGTGGGACTAGCTACTCGGCGTAGTGTATTATGAGCTGTTAAAACCGACTGAAACAATCACAAGCGATTAGTATCGAATGCAATTGATGCGTTTGAGCCGAATATTAAAAGACAAACGGCCGCAATACAACGAGAGACATGATAGAGTGATTTTGCAGCATGACAATGCTCGACACCATGTTGCGAAAGTGATCAAGACATACTTGGAAACGTTGAAATGGGAAGTCCTATCCCATCCGCCGTATTCTCCACACGTTGTTCTCTCTGTCTATCACTTGTTTCGATCAATGGCACACGACCTGGCTAACCAGTACTTCCGGTCTTATGAAGAAATAAAAAATTGGATCTATTCGTGGTGTTACGTCCTACAGACGCCACGATTTTTTTTTCTCTTCGCCGCGACTATGGTTGTCGTCTACGAAACTCGAGCAGCGCCTTCTGATAACGGACTGACAGAATTGAAAAAGGGACCGGACAGACGCCGCGAAAACTCGTAAATGTCAATCAACCTGGAAAGAATAATAACCTTAATGTAGGCCCGAAAAGAGATAAGATTGCAAAGACATTATAAACCGTAGTCACGCAATAATAAAAATCTAGACTTTATCATCCGAGACTGACTAATAATTTTATCTTAGAAAACAGGCGTCATGTCGCACTTAAAAAAAACGTAAACGCATAGAATAACAGGATCGTTATCTGATACCAGACTCGCAACTGACAATGGTAGCATGGTAACCATCTGCTTATCTAGCCATATTTTCCGCGAGAATTCGTCATCCGTCTCGGAGCAATCTTGACTCTTTAAGGAAAACAATAAATCACTTTCTCTTCTTCTCGAAACTATTCTATATACTTTAGATCAACAACGTTATAAAATAGATAAGAACGTTATAAAAATCGTAAATCCCGAGTGACATTGCAACTAACTTAGCATCCTAGACAAAGAGCTCAACACCTTTTTTGGGAGGCATAAATAGAGGTCCCGCGGAAGCACAGAGCGTCAGTACCAAATTTTGAAGCACCCGGTTCACGCCAGTACAGAATTGTAAACCATTCGGTCCACGTCAGTGGAGTTCGCGCTCAGTTACTCATTGTCTCGGGTAGTTCGAAAATTACTATAACCCGCGCTAATTACGCCAGTTCGCGATCCCGTCCGAGTGCGAACTTGTAACTAAATCGCAACTGAAGTTACCAGCTTTACGCCACGGCGACTCCCCTTCGGACGCTCTTCGCTGACGACGGATCTTCTTGGCCACCCTAGAATATACCCGATATCTTGGGGACAGCTACTAAGTAAGTCATAATTATTTATAGTCCACCCCCGCGTTTCCCATGGAAAAAAACATTCATTGTACACACACACACACACACACACACACACACACACACACACATACACGCATTCATCCACAAAATAGTATATATTTTTTCTATAGATAATATATATTTTTTATGTAAAGAGAAGTTATAATGTACAAAACCCTTAGTTTATTATTTTATTAATAAATGTACCTAAGGTATTACTCTATCTTTTATTAACATCACCTCTCGCATTCACTTCCCTCGAATACTTGAGATCGCACGAGATCCAATCCCGGATCAAAGGAATTAAATTCCTTGACCGAAAAAGTAGGACCGACGTTCGCACTGTCCAGCGGAACAGGTGTCATAGCGTCCCTTCGGACGTTGACTCATATTCCGGGACTGAAAAAGTGCGTATGACTCACAGGTGTTCGCCTCCGTG
Organism: Acromyrmex echinatior; assembly: GCF_024713525.1. Classification (NCBI taxonomy): domain Eukaryota; kingdom Metazoa; phylum Arthropoda; class Insecta; order Hymenoptera; family Formicidae; genus Acromyrmex; species Acromyrmex echinatior. The sequence goes on from NC_141870.1 coordinate 7,625,454, forward strand.
CGTATACCTGTGAGATTGAGTCTGACCGTCCTTCCATACTCTCTCCATTCTCCCTCATTGTCTCCTTGACCAAATTTTCAAGGGTTTGGACGTAACAGTGGATTGCCAAAAGATGACCAGTTTTTTCGACGCGGGATTTGTATGCTGTCCGAAAGAAGGAAGAAAGTAGTGGCCAACGATAGACAATTTTTTGAATCATAAATGTCAATTTTTTGAATCATAACCAGTTTTTTACAATAAAGCCTCGAATTTCGGAAAAAAAACGGCGGAAGCAAAGTTGTACACCTAATAACTTATTTCAAAGTCAGTGCTGTGTCGCCGAAACTGTACGAATTTTGAAAGAAATATGGGTCGTGATAGAGCACCCACCGAAGGAGCTATACGCAAATTGGTGAGGAAAGTTCGTGAGAAAGGGATGTTAGTGGATGACATTATATTACGACTGTTTTGAGTGAAATTGGCGCCGAGGTAGTCCAAAATGTCATTAATAATTGGGGTGACCGAATGGCATACTGTAAGGCCAGTAGAGGGAGCCACATGAACGAAATCGTTTTTCATTCTTGACGCAGATACTTTTAGCTTCACAACAAAAAAAAAATTAATAAAAAATATCAATGTATGCTCATTTGATCGCATTTTTAAAAACGTACCAATAGATGGCCCACCCTGTAGATTCTTTTAATACTCCATGATGAGGCAAATAGACCGCGCCATTGTAATCGTCGAGCGGAGATTTCAGGACTGACATGTGATCTAACTCGATATATTCTCGAATGAACTTAACATAACGATCTCGCATGACTTCATTGTTCTTGAGTATGCGTTCCAAATGCATTAAACGCTTCAAACTTATTTCTCGGTTATCACCAATAGGTAAATTCGCATCGCGGAAAGGTAATTTTACCATGAATCTACCATTGCTTGACAGTTCGCGTGACAGTTTGCTCGAAATGCTGCTCACATCTTTTCTCGTCTATCGATAACGTTCTTGTTTTGTCGCTGTCGTAATTCTCCAATTTCCAGAATCTTTCCAGACATTCTTTTAACCCATCGCGAGGCTCTACCGAACAAACCAATGCGCTTGTCGCTCTCCTGTCGATGGTCGAATCTCTGCAGGCCGTTATCAGAACGGAACCTACTATGATCCATCCAAGTTTCATATTTTGTAAAACGACTTTGTAAAACTATTTTGTAAAACTAGTTGATCCTGTCCAAGCTCGATTTTACCCACGTCTAATAAGTCAAAGAAATATTCCCTAGTAATATGTCTGTGCGAGAGCGAATCAGAGCGATAGAACTGACGTGAACTTTTAGAGTGATGCGGCGTTTGTCTAACTGTCTTTCTCGCTAATTCAAATCCGGCTCGAAGGATCAGAAAATGTGCGAGAATGCACCGCGCGAAAAGATTCAAGTGAGAGAACGGCACACGGTTAATATGATACACGACAGTAAAGAGAACTCAGTTTCTTTGTAATTTAACAAAAGAATTTTCTTTAATATGCTCAGTTACAAAGTCAAAAAATATAATTAATTAAATATTAGATTAACAGAATATTAAATGCGGTCACCTTTTCCAAATGATATTTTGGAATCGCGGTAATGGAAAATCTCGGCGATTTTCTCGGCACTTCTCGAAAGATTCGTTTTATAGCGGTTTCACTAAGCGGTTAGCACGGCGATTTTACGAAGCGAGATTATGACTCTAAGAACTCTAAGAACTTTTAGACTCTAAGAAGGAGGCAAGCGAGATCGAAGCATTTATTGCTTTCGGCCTGAGCTTTCTTCTTGGGAAAAAATCCAATAAAATTTTGCTACAATCGTAATTATTACGTGGCATTAGGTGTACAAAATTGATTGGCGCTTTGGTTTCTTCTTCAACGTAACAGTCATGCGCGACAGAAAATCCGTGCGTGGGATTGGTGACAGCGCGTGACGTATTCGTCGGAGCGCGGCGCTCGCGTGCGCGAATTGAATTGTTCTAGAACTTTCGATTGTCCGTTGCCGGTAATGACAACTTGTTTGCATGTAACGAATTGTTTTTAAAAAGAACAAAGAACACAAAATCGCTGATTTTTAACGAGGATTAAGATCATGCTCGAGATGAAATCACGAGCTCAATTTATGTGTGCGTTCAATGACAATTAATGTCGGTCGACTGAAAGAATTCTTGCTTTTCTTTCGAATTACCGATCTCAAACATGTCTATTGGACCGTTATTGTGAAATTCTGAGTCAGCTAATACAAGATTACTCGGTATCTGTAGCTTGTCACGATTTATATTCGTGGACGGCAAATTCTTGATAATTTTGGGCACGATTTGACATTGAACACTGGCCTGGAAATTGGAACACCTCGATTTTACATGAACTTCGCAAATACTGTGAATCTTGTTTTCAATCTCGTTTAGACCGGTCACAATTTCGAAAGCCCTATTTTTCTTCAATCCTAATTTGTTGTACGCTTGAGTAACAAAATTTGCCTCACTGGCACTATCAAGAAGTACGCGAATCGAAATTAGCGAGCCATTACATCGCGTTGCTTCTAACCTTGCAGTAGCCATGAGAATTCGTCGCCTTTTTACCTTGTCATATGCGTGATTAACCGCTACATTAGGAACTAATTGATGATTGTTGTCCTGCGGCTCTGATTTTGCAGAGTCCTTGTCAGCCTGTTGTTGATGACATAGTATATTGTGCCTTCCATTACATTCTCGACAGGAACCCCTTTTGCATGCCTTTATGTAATGGTTGTTTCTGAGGCAATTTATGCATAGCTTTAGACGCTTGACTTTCTTGATTCGATCGGCAACCAACAGAGCTAGAAATTTCTCACAAATAAATAAAAGATGTGATCCATAGCAAAGGAAACACTTACCCGTATTCAAAGAAGGTTAGAGAACTTGTTTTGAGATTTGCAGCACCCTTGTTTCCAGCTTGCGATTTAGAGTGCCCATGAGAGCCCTTGCTGCGCAGCTCCTTTTCTTTGAGAGCCCTATCATTTGATCGTGACTCGATACGCTCTGAAATGAGGCTTCTATTTTTTAGAAATTCCAGAATGTCGTTTAACGTCACTGTTTCGCTAGATTTTGTTTCTTCTTCCCATGCTCAAAGAATTTTCATATCGAACTTGTCTTCCCTCATGTGCATGATCAGATCATCCCATGAATCGGTAGATAATCCTAGAATCTTTAACATGCGTAGGTGCCTGGAAGTATAATCGATTAACTCGCGAAAAGCCTTCGCTGATTCTTTTACTACGACGGGCATTGTGAACAAACATTCAATATGTTTTTCTTGAGCGACCTAGGATCATCATATCTACTTAGCAGTAATTCCTAAGCCGTCGAATAATTTTGACCCGTTAGTTCGATTGACTCAATAATTTTAGCGGCGTCCCCTGAGATTGATGAAACTATAATAAATATTGAAACTTTTCGACATCAGACAGTTGCGGTCTGACATGTCTGATTGATCGAAAGCTGTCAGAAAAAGCTTTCCAATCCTTGATTTTGCCATCAAACCTCGGTAGTTTGATAGTAGACAAATTTACTCTAGTATCTGCGTTAATCGTGCCTGTATTGTTTGCCACACGATCAAGTATGTCAGTTTGTCGCGAGAATGGCCGACGTCTCGTTATTACTACCCGGTATCATGGCGTCCGCGCCTTCGTGCTGAGCATTGCGACGCATTTGTTCCATGAGCTCTGTTTGCTGTTGCAACAACCGAGTGACCGCGTCTGTATCTCGCGCTATAGCGTCAGACGCCGACGATAACTTCATGCATCATTTTAATAAAGATTTTACCTCAAAATACTTTTCTTTGAAACATTCTTGCTCTAGTGTGTCCTCGTCGTTGAATTTGCTCTTTTTCTAGGAATTGCCGTTGTATAGACTCAAACTCCTTGTATGTGTCTTCCAGTTTCTCCAGCCTTGCTTCCGCTTGTTCTTCGTCAATGCCATCAGTTTGCGTCACTAGCGTTCACAGTCTCGTTATTTTTGCCTTGATGTAGCCTCGTGCTCGGAGAAGATCAGCCATTTTCGAAATCGTCTCCTTGATGACGGTAGTTTTATTGGAATTGCGGTGCACGATGGCTTTCGAATGCTGACGTTATTTAGGATCTGGCTCGAAGGACCAAATATGTTGTGTATGGCTAATTGACTCGAATACAATTTACTTAATTAACTTTATATCTAAATGGCAATCACGGACCTCTGCACGCTTTTTCGATTCACGTGGAAGTGATACAGCATGGTCTCGCTATCGTCGCGCCAACGCCCATGTACACGAGGCAACTCCCTCTCTCGGCAACGAGTCCTACCATGACAGGACTTATTTATTAACGAGCGCGGGCATGAAGCGCTTAGATCGATGAATTGATAACATAGATAGTCAACGCGCTAACAGTAAGCAAATAAATTTGACTATAATTATAATTAGACACCGGCTCTGTAATTAATAGATCTTAGAATCTGGTTACAATCCAATCTTTTTTTTCTTGACGGCCTACGCACTACGACCCATGGAGACACGAGGGGGAGTGTGGGACTTGCACCCACTAAAACCTCCTCGAGTGTCCCTACCTTAGCATTAGTCGGGAAGATCGGGGTTCACGTGTAATATTCTACCTGGCTCCCCCGCGCCACGCTTGCGCTCTATCCTAGTGGGGGTGGGAGACCTTGCTATAGTGTAAGATAACCCCTTCCCTACTCTTTAAACACCTCACAGGTCGTTGCCCGGGTGAAGAGGTCTTGCTTTACCAACGAGGAGGGGGGGGGGACACCACCACCCTTTGCCTGGCCTTGTCATGAAGGCAAAGATCGCCTCGTGAATATCTCGCTCGCAAGATGGCCACAATCTTCCCCCTCGCGCTATAGGACATTGTACTTAGTGAGGGCGGCAGGATCCGCTCCCTGCCGCCCGACACGCACATCGAGGGAGCGGGGGAGGACAATCGCCGCGAGCAGAAAACTCAGTACGACTGGTTCTCGTCCTCTCCCTGCCATCGTCAAAACGTCCTCAGATCCTCACCCGGCGCGGTACCCGTCCGCGCGGACGTCACGACCCGACGTGGAAGCCCTGCAAGCTTCATCCGTGGAAGTTTCGCTCTCCCGTTTACAATGCTAATAAGGGATTGTCCAGCGGGGATTTGTTTGCCTACGAAGCTAAGCCTTTGCTTTTCCGAAAAATATTGCAAGTCCCGCAAGGGTCTGTCTTTCGAGATACTCTCGTATAAGACTGCAGGCATGAGCCGTGCGTCGCCGACCGCCTGGCACGTCGGTTGCGTATTATAGGAGGTGTGCTACGGAGCGAAGCGTTTGCTTCTCCGAAAAATATTGCAAGTCCCGCAAGGGTCTGTCTTTCGAGATACTCTCGTATAAGACTGCAGGCATGAGCCGTGCGTCGCCGACCGCCTGGCACGTCGGTTGCGTATTATAGGAGGTGTCATGCGGAGCTGAGCGTTTGCTTCTCCGAAGAATATTGCAAGTCCCGCAAGGGTCTGTCTATCGAGATTCTCTCGCATAAAACGGCACGCGTATGCCATGCGTCGCCGACCGTCATTTGTGTATTATAAGGAAAGAGCGCAGCTCGTAGTTGATCGAGTATATTGTACGGTATTTGATGCAAGTACGGAATTCGTTTGAAACACGGACCAAGCCTTGACACGTCGTTTGCGCCTGGTACGAAAGTTATTCTTCTGTTCGAGCGCGCTTCTCTCCGTCGACGTGTCGCCCGAGTGTCGTCGCGTTCACGCTCTCTCTCTTCCCGAGAGAGAGAGAGGCGGTGAAACGAGCGGCGTGCGCTCGCGGCGACCTCGACGAAATCTTTTACAGATATGACACCCATCGCGGAGGGGAGAGTCGAAACACCGCATGGTGACACCGGCCGCCATCGATCACGCCACAACATCGTGCGTCCAGCACTGTACGTTGCGTCTGTGAACGAGATGACGTCGTGTCCACCGTCATGCACGTTTATCGTGCGAACGGACGAGCGAGGCGCCCAAGATGGGCGTGATCCGGTGGTAACCTATATATATGAGAAGGCCGACAGGACGTAGTCCGATGGTTTTTCAAAAACTTCCGCCCCGGCTCTCGCTTCGCCCGGGGCGGGAGACGCTCCCGTTCGCTAAACGATGATCCCACTGAGGTATCCCATTGTGCCTCCGTTAACGGGGTGGCTGTCTGCGCGTGCTCGGACGCGCGGCCAGTCTGATTCGAGACATATATAGAGACAGTAAAGAGATATCCAAAGACGATCTTGTTCGAAATTTAACGATTACCCTGAATGGTGGATCACTTCGCTCGTGGGTCAATGAAGAACGCAGCTAATTGCGCGTCAACTTGTAAATTGCAGGACACATGAACATCGACATTTCAAACGCATATTACGGTCCATGGATACAATTCCCGGACCATGCCTGGCTGGGTTTGTTGTTGAGGGTTGTTTACATACCTAAAGACTGCTTGCGCTTTCGCGTACGAACGAATGTTGGACGCTCGCCTGGTCGCGCGAGACGACGCTCCACACACCGTGTGGAGCGTCCGTCTTCCCTAGGCGTCGTCCGAAATGAAGGGTTCGTGAGGTTGTCGCCGCCGCCGCCCGGAGACACACACGTCTCGCAGAGCTGAGCGACGCGCACAAGGAGATCGTGTGCGCGAGCCGACCGCGTGTCCACAGAGTCCAGAGGTGAAACTACTCGTCTCTCGCGAGAGACGGGAAAGGGACCGACACGTCTTCGTGTACTCGCTGCCGAATTTTCGTTCTCGCGCAAAGAGCACTCGTTGTCGCGGAATGATCGACGATTCCCTCTGCGTCTCGCGTGCACGAGGGAGAGCCCCGTCGCGTCGTTCTTCTTTTGACGACCTCAGAGCAGGCGAGATCATCCGCTGAATTTAAGCATATTAAGTGGAAAAAAAGAAACTAACTAAGATTTCCTTAGTAGCGGCGAACGAACAGGAAAGAGTCCGGCACCGAATCCCGCGGTTCCGCCGCAGGGAAATGTGGTGTTTGGGAGGATCCGTTTATCCCGAGGTGTCACGCGTTCAAGTTCATCTTGAATGGGGCCATTTACCCGTAGAGGGTACCAGGCCCGTAGCGACCGGTGCGCGTTTCGGGAGGATTCCTCCTTAGAGTCGGGTTGCTTGAGTGCAGCTCTAAATGGGTGGTAAACTCCATCTAAGGCTAAATACGACCACGAGACCGATAGCGAACAAGTACCGTGAGGGAAAGTTGAAAAGAACTTTGAAGAGAGAGTTCAAGAGTACGTGAAACCGTTCAGATTTCATAAACCTAAGAAACCCAAAAGATCGAATGGGAAGATTCATCGTCAGCGACGCTGACTTCGCGTCGGTGGGCGATGTCCCGCGGGGTCCTCGCAGTCCGTCCAATGCGGACAGGCTGCCGTGCGTCGATGTCCGGCATTCGTTGTCGTGCACTTCTCCCCTAGTATAACGTCGCGACACCCGCTGGGTATCGGTTTACGACCCGAATGCGGTGACTGACGCGTCGCCGGTAAAACGGCAAATCCGTCTCATGACTCGCGCTGAGGCTGCACCCACCTCAGCCGGGGGAATCCGTTTTATGAATCAACATCTTCAGGACAAGTTTCCCCAGAAAGTCTCGGAGCCATTAAGGGTAAGCGTCGATAGGAGGCTTATCGCGAGATGGTTAGAGACTTCTGCCAGGAGATCCAGTCGCGTGCGACTGTGATCGATGAGGGCGACGGGCCCATTGCAGCGATGATAGGAGCTGTCGGTGTCTCGGAGACCACAGAGGCTACTAGTGATAATAGTATACATCAGTTCTCACCTCGGCAGGCCGCTGAGAGGCCTCGGGCACACATTTCTGAACTTTTACTACAAGGTTCGTTGTACCGTAGCTACGAGGCTGATAGGAAACTCTCGTTGGCATAGCGAGAGTGACGTCGGAAACTGGTGAGGTTGATGTCTTGGCCATCAAAAGGTGATTGGGGCGGATCTTCCCGTCTCCTGCTGTGCATCCTCCGCAGCGCGCGTCGACTAAACGGAGCAATCCTTCTATCATACAAGAGAATAGGAAGCAGAAGAGGAAGAGGGAATATGCACACGTGCAGTCTCTCTATAAGAAAAACCTCAAGACCTGCCTTTCACACATACTCGAAGGTGGCTCTGTGCACAAGCGTCCGTCCGCGAATTTCGGGATTACTGGCGTCCCCTTATGGAGACGTCCTTATGGTGTCGCGGATGAAGATATGACGGAACTGCGTGAGCTATACGAAGAGGCGAGGCAGGCGCCGAGTGCTAGCCGGAGCCGTCCGTCGAGAGCCAGAGGGATTCATCTCGAAGGCCTCGGCGAGGGCGCCGCTGTGGATCGTAATCCACATGGAGCGGATAGGATCTTGCTCTGGGATCTGATTTCGACGGCAGAAGTCGTTAGGATTTTTGTAAAGACTGGCACTGCGCCCGGACTGGACGGTATTACGCCGAGGATGTGGAACTCTGTTCCGCCCATTCTTCGTGCGCTGCTGTTCAATCTGCTGTTCCAACGCAGGAACGATAACTTTATCTCTGGCAACCACGAAGACAGTATTCCTTGAGAAAAGAGGGATGTCCGAGAGCCCTGCTTCCTCGGAATACCGACCTCTCAGCATTCGATCCGTCATAATAAGGCATCTCCATAAGATTTTGGCCAACCGATTATCGATTGGCCAAAATCTTATGGAGATATACCTGTTTTTGACAACTGCCAAAGGGGTTTCCGGCCGGTAGACGGGGTCTGTGAGAATATTACGGTGCTGTCTGCTGTGCTTGGGAACGCCCGACGAAATTGCAGAACATTACATCTGGCATGTGTGGACCTCTCGAAAGCGTTTGACACGGCAATCCACCATGCCATACATCGGACTCTCGAGGAAGCGGGCTTACCGCTTGAGTTCCGTAATTACATCAGGGCCTTATATAAGGATTCACGGACGGTGTTACAAGCGTCCGGTGATAAGGAGATGCCTATTAAGATCGGGCGTGGCGTGAGACAAGGTGATCCGTTACCTACTGTTCAATCTGGTCATAGATAGAGCACTGGGAATTCTCTCGGAGGATGTGGGTTATCGAATGGGTGATAAGCTGATCAATGCGCTGGGCTATGCTGATGACATTGTGCTCCTGTCCTCTACCAGAGTTGGTCTGCAGGAGAACTTGACGCGGCTTCATGCTGCCTTCGTGCGAAATGGACTGGACATTAACACAAAAAAAACTGGTGTGCTTTCCATGGTGGCGTCTGGCCGAGACAAGAAAGTAGACACAACACCTTACTTCACTATGGGGGGAGCGCTGATACCACAAAGATCCCCGGTCGAGGTCTAGACTTATCTAGGATGCATGTACCAAGGTGCTAGGGAATACGCGTTCCGCCTTTAGCTCATTCCATTGAGCGATTAACTAGGACACCGTTGAAATCGCAACAGCGGTTACGGTTGCTTAGGGACTGTCTCCTCCCCGATATTACCATCAATGGGTACTTGGAGCAGTCACCTCTAAAACTCTTAAAGGATTGGCGTTTTAGTACGCCCTGCGGTGCGCCGATGGCTGTGATTTCCCCATGACGTTCCTGCAGGATATTTTCATGCGCCGATACAGAGTGGCGGACTTGGCATGCCTCTACTCAAAGTTTTTATCCCTATCTTGAAGCATAACCGATTGCAGCGATTCTGCAGAAGTACTCTGCCTGCGGCAAGCGCCGCTGCCGAATCCATTTATGTGGCTAGGCAGTTGATGTGGTGCGAGAACCAAATCAGGGTTCGCGGCCATAGAGTTACTTCGGCCGCTGAGCTCAGACAGCATGTGCCTGATTGCGCGAGTCGTGTGATGGGAACGGGCTCAGAGAGATCGAGTCGTCCAAACTAAGCTCATATTGCGTCGCACACGGAGCCGACTACGTACACTATCACCATATGTGGGCTAACTGGATTCCGTCTCAAGCGAGACTCTCCCGAGGTCGTGATGGACGCAATGTTCGCTGTAGGGAAGGGAGACTCCGGCTCATTGCGTTCAGCGCTGTTTCAGAACGCACGGAGGGAGGATCCTGCGACACAACGACTTGTGTCGTCAAGTCGGTGGCTATTTACAATAGAAGGGATGACATGTCGATGCGGAATTAGCGTATTCGAGCTCTGCCGGCAGGAGGCGACCCGACCTGACCTGATTGCTAAGGATGGTGAGGTAGTGGTCGTTGACGCGCAGATAATGTCTAGCGAAACTGTGTTAAATGTGTCTCATGAGCGGAAGGTGGAGAAGTACCGCTCCTGTGAGGATTTAGCGGATCGCGTGGCCCATACAAGAGTGCCTCGCAATAGTATACGTTTCACCGCCATTACAATCACATGGCGAAGTGTCTGGAGTTCGCAGAGTGAGTGAGATGCGTGATTTAGGCCTAACATCAGATCAACTTCGCGGTCTCACGACTCGGGTCCTGTGGGGCTCGTGGATGAACTGGCGGATATAATAGCATTACAACACGCTATACAGGCGGCGTATAGATCCCGACAGTGGTGCAGGTCGGCAGGTTCCTTCGGGCACTTCCGTATGACGGAGTCAAGATTGTATCAGTGAGTGCCTGTTTATGAGTGGAGAACTGCTCGTCTTATGCAGCACTAACCAGGGTGTACTACTGCGAACACCAACAGAAAACCGACCTGCAATATTGTTTACGGACTGCGTAATGCGTATTATATGTCCGCTGGCAAAACAAATAGTCAAATGCCTCGTCATCTAATTAGTAAATGGATTAACGAGATTCCCGCTATCCTTATCTACTTTTCCACACAGCATTGCCACGTGTCGAAAGACCAAATGGTCTCTTATGTGGCACGCACATAGTGTTAGCCGTGCGATCTTCCCTCGTTCGTAGATGAACGTGATCGGATGTATCGTCGCGCTTACCGAACATCAACTCCACGGACACGAGTGATGGAAGGAGAGATCCTTTCCGTGTAAACTTGTAATCCTTAGCGAAAGACAATTCGACCGAGTGTCCGAAAGGGCATACCGGTCTACGAACATATTCCACGAATGTAATCTGTCTTGGGAGAAAATGATATTAGCGATAGGCGTGTGAAACACCACGTTGAATCTCTTCAGAGTATTTGTATAATTTCCACACACGGCTTTATCGAGCTCGTGAAGGAACTTTTCGACACAGCACAACCACGAGTCGGTGCCATGGAGACCGAATGGCTCTTATGTGGCCAACAGAGAATTGATTGATTGATTAATTGAATGATGGTTTTGACATTGCATCCTGGAGCTGCTGACCCTCTCAGCACCTTCATCCCTCTACTTGAGGTTCTTTGGTGTTGGGGTCGGTGCCTCTAAAGAGGACTTATCGACACAGCATAGTCACGAGTTGGTACCGTAAAGGCCAAATGGCTCTTATGTGGCAACCACAACAATAGTGGCGGAGCCGCTCGTTTAAATCTTGCTGTCACTGCCTCCCCCTTTCTCACAGAAAGGAAGGCGATGACAGTGGGTGAGAAAATCCTTTGGGACACGGTTCGAACTAGGCTCGGGCCCTGGCGGAACCAAGGTGTCTAACGAGCGGATGAATTTCATTTTCAGCTCTATCATCTCACATCAAACACCGATGGATGAATGCTTAATAGTAAACGTTTCCAAATAATGGCGCTCGTTCAAAGGCCAAGGTGTAGGAAGTGCGGAACGTAAAGTTCTCCGAGCAGTCTCGAACGACACCTCCAGAGTACCTGTCGCCCCCCTGGAGTAATCAGACTGTAGGTGGAGGCGCTTCGAAGAAGCGAATTTCAAAGTCACCTTCATTTTTTTTTAATGGAACCGTATGATTTTTTAAATGATTTTTCTATTATTCTGCGTATATAAAGGTAGTAACATAGAAGTATCGAAAAAAATCAATAGTTTACGAGATATTTAACATTTTATGCCAACATGTGTCAAAATAAAATATAAAATATCTTGCAAATTATTGATTTTTCGGTACTTTTACTTTAATACTTTTATACGCTAACTAAAGAAATCATATTAAAAAAATTATATAATTCCACTAAAAAAAAATGAAGTTGATCTTGAAATCTCCGAAACACTTCCACCTACAGGAAAATTATTAGTAGCATATTATATCCCTCTTAATGCTATACCACATTAACAAATATATTATTTGATGTCTCTAAAAATAATGGAGATATTCTAAGTGAACAGAGTACTGCCCCACTCTGTGTAAGCTAAATTATATTAACAATCATCATTCCCGATACATTCTAAAGTATAAATTTTATACAGAGAAATACGTGAATATGATCAACGTTATTTTATCTCAATGGAAAAGCTTCTGCGATATCAAGATTATTCTTTCTTAATTCTCTAATGGCTAATTCGATTGGAAAAACTAGTGCATATTAAAGCATATTATCCTTGTTCACCGAATATTGAATAAAAATAAAAGATGGTCAGAATTGCGAGTTCGAAAAAGTGAGATACGCAGGGTGGAATTCTCGCAGGATAGAATGAATGCCTTGTACGGCGTTGAAAAGTATTCCGCGGTTTATCTGAAACTTGTAACATTTTTCGTTCCGATTTTCAAGCAGAACAAAGAGTCTGCAGTCAAGAAAATTCTGAATATTGACAATAGACGATATTTCAACGTTTACAGATTTTAATCAGTTTTTTTTTTAAATACGTACAAGTTGATATTTAAAAGTTTTAAAATTATTAATTATGAGTCTAAAGTTAGAATTGTAAATAAAAATTACAAATTTTTGCAGTTTTTCATTTAAATTTATTCATTTCTGAAGTATATGCTTTTTCTTATTAAAACAAAACCGCGTAGTCGTTTATAGCCAGAAATTCTAAAGTTTCAAGAAATGATCTTTTTTTCTTTTCCAAGCTGCTAGATAAATAAACACTTAATTCAAATTAAATTGTTATAAATGGCTTAATGAAAATATATGTGCCTTTCTAACAATATGAACTTATGATATTCATTTTTAAAGACATCTAAAGAATTTTGTATATTTTTTATATAAGTCCCTAATTTATAAAAATTTTTTCAGATTTTCCGATTACTTTTACTATGTTGGATTATTTTGGAGGGGAGAGATTTTACATAATTTGCGAATTTATAGAAGAAACATCAATCTTTAAAATCAGAACGTAATGTAATCTTGTACGACTTTTACTTCTCGAAACGACAATATCTGTCTCTAAGAAAGTGATTTCTATGAATCAACTAAAACATTTAATTATATTAGAAACATGTTTGATCTTTTCAAGATATTGTGTATATATGTGTTGTCATTACTGTTAACAATCGATTAAGAGGGATTTTTATCTCTGTAAATTCTTAATATTAAATTAAATGAACCATCTAAGACAATAAGATTTATATATTTCTACTTCTGATGGAGCAATAAAAATTCTACACATTCAATTCATAGCATATACATATACAAGAGGTTAGAAGTTCAAGCATGTTCAGTTGTTGTATTCGATACTTCATGTTTAATACTACACTGATATATACTAACATTTACCGCAGGGCATTATGGATAAATTTATTTATGATAATTAATGTTCAAAATATATTGGAATCTCGATATGATCTCGAATTTATGAAGATTTTGTAACATAAAATAGCAGCGTTAATTTTATTACACTGAAGAGGACCTGATGTGAAAAGATCCACATGTATGCAATTGTTAGTCTACAATAAACATATAAATATGATATAGTAACAACAAGCTCTTGCCTTTTTGACAATTTGAATTTCATTCCTATTACAAATAAAAATGCATTATTAAAAGAAATACAAATAGGACGTGGCTATTCAACCTTTAATATTAGGATTGGATAGAATGATTTCTTCTTAACATATAACATGGGATCGTAAATCTTCACGTGCGATACGTATACGTGTGTAAAGAATAAAATCAAAAAGAAAAAAAAAAGAAAAAGAGTGAAACGTAATTTTTTGACGGCCTTTGATATTGTCAATAACTCGCGATACCTTTTTTTCCAAGCTCGTACTAGCTCCCTTTGATACTACGTTACTTCATTAAATATCATACTTTGTCAGGAGAATATTTTTGTTACCATGTGAAACGATCGTTACTTGACAAGAAAAAAGAGAAAAAGAAAGAGAAAAAGAAAAAGATTGGTATGGTGAATCGACGAGTATTTTACGGGAGCGTCGGTCGATTAGCGAAAGGGAAGCTTTCGGCATCAGATGACTCTTTAATTCTCCGGGAACTATACGGAACTATGTATTTTACATAGGGTAGATTATCTTTTCTCTCGTTGTCTCGCAAAAACCGTCGGCCTCTCCCTCACTTCCTTCTCTACACTTTCGCTAGTTAGGGCTCTCAGCCCTAATATCTAGTACACAGGATGGCAGAGTCCCTCACTCTCTCTCTCTCTCTCCATCTCGCCTTCATTTGCCGTTCTTCCTTCTTCTTCCTACCACCTTTCCATCTCTTAGGGAGGGTGTGTAAGGCGAAGAACATGCTGCGGGAGTGCGGTGTGAAAAGAGAATCCGCGGAAAAAGAGAGAGCGACGGAAAAAAAGAAAGATCGAAAATGGAAAAGAAAGGGGAGACAGGAAAACCGATGGATAAAGGGCAAGATACGGGGGGTTAAGAGACAGCTGCAGGCCATACGAGGAAGAATATGAAACAATGCCGGCGAAAGAGAAAGCGAGACGACCTACTTGCGTGGTCCGCGACTCCGCTCATCACCCCAGCAGCGTTCGTTCCACCGCAACCCTCTTCAGTATTCATTCATATAATTTTATTTTAAAAAATGGAAGTGACCTTTTATCTTTTCGGCGTTCCTATCTTGAAAAAAAACGTGTTCCAAATACGTTTTTGAAACCATTTTACTTGTAACTGACATTTTTCGATATCCCTTATACTTTTGGAGATATTTCAAATATGAAATGTATAATTTAAGTTTATTTAAATTTGAATTAACGCATTATTTATATAAATGTTTCAATTTTTTAAATCTATATATATTTATTTCTTATAAAAAATAGTTTTAAATAAAAAAAAGAGTTTCGTTCCCTTTTTATGTGTAAAATTAATTGCTTCGCATGTAGACTTGTTAGCTTTATTATCTGACATTATCATTTGCGAGACAGTTTGTATATTAATAGATACACGTATCTATGCATTAAATCGAATCCGTTAATCGAATCTCAGATTAATTAATAACACACAAAAACTGCACGTGTTCCGATAAATGCAACGCATGAACAAACGTATTCTGCGCACGATGAGAGACACTGAGATTCACATTCATGAGTCACACCATTCACGAAATGTGAATTCTCGCTTTGCAAACTTTAGAGATCAACGGGTCGAGGATGGTCAGCCACTTCTATCGCGCAGGTTTGCAAATGTTCCGTTATATCGAGCTATATTCGATATATCATCCATGAGTCTTTCCGAGTTACAGTAACAGCCGATGCTCTCCTGACGGATATTAATCCGGTATTATTCGAAGAAGTTTCGAGAAAGACAAGGTCGAAGTTTCGTGGCATTTCCTACCAACGCGCCAACAACTCGAGAGAAGAAGAGAAAGAAAGGAGAAAGGAGAAGAAAGGGAGAGGCAGAGAGAGAGAGAGAGAGAGAGAGAGAGAGAGAAAGAGAGCGAGAGAAAGAAAGACAGAAAGAAAGAAATAATTCGCAGGAGGAGAGAAAATCGAGATTTACCTAGAGATTTTTCACCGTTACAAGGACGCCGCAGGGCGTCGGCATGACGGAGGTAGTCGCCATTCTGGTGCGGAAGGTGGGGGATGAACGGGGAGAGGTAGAGAAGTAAGAATAGCAGGAGGTATCATTCACTTGGCGGGAGTGCTGCCCCTTCGCCGCTCGTAATAATTTTCTGTTTTTTATGAATGAACTTAACTCTCCTCTTCTGTCTAACTCTATCCCCTTTCTTGTTCTTTCTTATCTAAGCCACTTCTTCTTCCATCGCACTTGGCGTACCGTTCTCGCACAGGTTTGAGTTTAATCAAGCTGAACATGACACTGACATTCATCTTCGTCGAAGCTTTCGCAGACGACAAATACAGTGGAATGACAGATACACACTTTTTTTTTTAATGGATCGTACGATGGGCGCATTGATCTTTGTCAAATGGATAAATTCGAATTCTCAAATTGATATTCTCTAAATCCGAATCAGTGAATACCAATGATTATCACTTGTAAATATAATATATTGGATATGTTTAGAAGTTCAAATTTAATTAAAAGAGAAGTTTGAATATACTATAATATCGATATTCACATTCAATTCCAATATAACAATGAATTTATACATTAAAACAAGATAGCTAAGTTAGGAAATTCCAAGTTTCATTGATTTTTTAATTGAATTTCACTGATTATGTGTGTTAGTAACATACTTATTCAGAGAATACATTATATAGTGAGGCTAATAATTTTCTATTTTCTCATCTATAAGCATGCACTGAGAGAAAAATGTTTGATATTTGTAACTATAATTATATATTAGTATAATTATGATTACTGCTGTAATAATAAAAACAGTAACTATGTTATTCAAATGACTATAATTTTGCAGTTATATTTTGAGACAATCATAAAAAAATCATAAAAAGCATGCTTGTTTCAAAATATAACTGTAAAATTATAGTCACTTGAATCATTTTTATGATAATTTCAACTTTTTTATAGTTATACAATAACTATAATAATTATAGTCATATTAGGTTGCCAATTACATACATATATATATTTGTTGAATAGAAATATACACATAGTTACTGTTATTATTATATCATAAATAATCATAATTATAGTAATCTACAATATAATTATAGTTAAGAATACCTGTTGGAAACGCGCCCGCAGTACCGTTGACATAGAGGGCGAGACGTGTTACCGGCCGAGGAGTGAGTTTGAGGAAGATGTCGGAAGTAGCCGCGTGTGAATGGAAGAAGACGAGATCGGATCGCGAGTAGAGAGAATGCCCGCCATTATATTCCCGCCATTATAGCCGTTCGCCTCTTTTTACTGCCATTGTTACTACGTTTATTCCGAGCCGTATGCTCTCAATGTTCTGTAATAAAGTAGCGTGTTCGTGTAAAATATGAAGAAGTGTCTAATATTATTGAGAACCTTACGATCCCGAAATCGCGGCTGCAACATTCTGGCGACCGTGACAGGACTGAGTAATTTCGTTGTAGCCGTTTCATAGCAAGCAGAGATCGTAAGAAAGTAATCCATAGACATGGAACAAGTAAAGTTAACGCTAAAAATAACACGATCCGCCTTTACGAGAGTGTACACTTCCTTCCGAACTGAGCAGTCGAAGGAATAGCCGGACATAACCTCATTGCAAGTTAGCTTCGCGTTGCTACGAGACAAAACGAGTGAACTTAATGAGCTAAATCAGAAGCTGCAGACCTTGATGATCGAAGCTGGAGAGTCTGAAGAAACCATTGGAAAAGAGGCACAACACGCAGATGAGTATGCCACGAAATACCATCAAGCAAATGTCGGGCTAACCTGTCTTTTAGAGTGGAAGAATGAACTCGAAACGCCGACACCGGTTCCGCTACAACGGACTACCACGACAACACAGGAAAGTATACGCTCATTGAAATTGCCGAAAATTGAATTAAGAAAGTTTGGCGGTGATATCAAAGATTGGCTTCCGTTTTGGAATACTTTTAAGAAAATTCATGAAGACGCGACGTTGTCGAAGGAAGATAAATTCCAATATTTGGTACAGTCTATGGTAAAAGACTCGCGCGCGTTTGAAGTAGTGAATAGTTTTCCACTAACGGCCGATAATTATGAGAAAGCCATACACAGCCTCGAGTCTCGATTCGGCCAAAAAGACTTATTGATTGAATATTATGTACGCGAACTTTTAAAGTTAGTCTTAAGTAAGAATAAAAACATGTCGCTCGCAATCACTTATGATAAATTAGAGACACACATACGAGCACTTGAAACTTTAGGCGTGACAACAGAATTGTGCGCAGCAATGTTGCTTCCTTTAGTAGAATCCTCACTGCCTGAAGAGACTTTACGTACATGGCAACGAACAAGGACTCAATTAATTCCAACTAATTTCCTTATTCTGACGCGTCTGTTGTAATTATGCAAAAGATCTGCAAAAGATCGTCTTACTAGTCTAATGACTTTTCTAGGAAGAGAGGTCGAGGAACGTATTCAAATGGCAAAAACATGCTTCGAGAGCAACGATTTCCAGATGACAAAGGACAAAAATAAAAGGAAATCAAAGAATGAACGAGATCCAGAGATAGCGACAGCGTCTAGCTTACTATCGGCGAAAGAAGCAAAGCCACAGCAATGTATATTTTATGGAGCTAATCATGACAGCTTGAGTTGTGAAACGGTCAGAAGTATGGACTTAGAGAAGAGAATCCAAGCTGTAAAAGACAAGCAGGGCTGTTTCAATTGTCTAAAAGTAGGGCACAGCTATAAAAGATGCCGTAACAAAATAAAATGCCCTTGGTGCAGCAAAGAACATTGCCTGCTGATGTGTAGAAACCTGTCGAGCAAGGATGAAAGCAAGCGGATGAGAAGAAACCGAAAGAACCAGCTTTTCACAAGGGAAATAGTTGTCTCGCTAATGTCTCTCCGAATACAAAAATTTTCTGCCTACACTAAACATCAAGATGCGAAGTCCAAAAGGCTTGGTGAATGTTCGCGCCGTCATAGATACTGGCTCGCATAGATCTTATGTTTTGGAAAAAATAGCCAGAGAGCTTGGATACGAGACTGAGAGCGAACAGACGATGGTACACTTGTTGTTTGGAGGAACTAAAACCAAACCTCAGAGACACAAAACTTGTCGGATCTACATCGGTAACTTAGATGGAACATATAAATGCGACTTCGTAGCTTTGCAACAAAACATTATCTGCCAGGACGCCCCTTGTAATATCGATGATACTTGGATGGATATACTTGAGAAAAAAAACATACGCTTGAGCGACATCGGTGAACGTCAAGAATCCATTTCACTATTGATTGGAGCTGATGTTGTTGGCAAAATATTCACAGGGAAAGTCCTACAGATAAATCAAGGAATAATAGCTTTAGAAACTAAGCTTGGATGGACAATCTTGGGTAGGAACATAGACGATGACAGTGGCACCGATACTACGTTGACGATTATGTCGATGTTCACTCAAGAAGCCAACATATCAGATTTATGGAGACTCGATGTCTTGGACATCACGGATCCTATTGAGAGTGTTACTAAAGAGTCAAGCTGAAATAAAGACCTCATTTCAAGAGACAATCAAAATCGACAACGAAGGTCGATACGAAGTTCTTCTGCCGTGGAAAGAGAATCATCCATCTCTATGAGATAATCGAGACGTAGCCGAGAAGAGACTAAAAGGCGTCACAAAGAGATTGCGACAAGAAGATTTATTCGACGACTATCAGGCTGTCTTTGATAATTGGCTCGAAGAAGCGATTATTGAAAGGGTACCTGTACTTGAAGTCGACTAAGAGAGCTACTATCTTCCACACAGACCTGTAGTCAAGAAAGAAGGAACTACGAAGATACGCCCTGTTTTCGATGCGTCAGCAAAAGTTAAGGAATCGCCTTCGCTTAACCAATGCTTGGAGACTGGATCCAATCTTATAGAGTTTATTCCAGCATTGCTACATCGATTTCGAGAGAGGAAGATAGGGGTAACAGCTGATATCGCGAAAGCCTTCTTACAAATCAGCGTCTCTCCGTCGGATAGAGATGTTTTGAGATTCCTGTGGTGGAACGTTGACGGAGAAATAGAGATTTATCGACATCGTCGAGTTGTTTTCGGATTGACTAGCAGCCCATTCCTTTTAGGGGCGGCGATTGAATTGCATATTAATAGAGCCTTAAACTCTACCATTTTGCCATGTAAGAAAGCATTTATGAGAAACGCAAAATTCTTTTATATCGATGACTGTGTTACTAGTGTCAATTCTTATTCTGATTTTGAAGTTTTCAAGAGAGAAGCCTGTTCCCTTTTGACTCAAGCCAGATTTGATTTAAGAGATTGGAAATACACTGGCAAGGATCCCGAGAGTCAATCAACGGTGCTTGGACTTATATGGGACACCAAGAAAGATATTTTAATGTTACCGGAATTTCCTGCACCGACGATCACGGAGAAAATAACGAAGAGAGTCATTTTGTCACGAGTACAGAAAGTTTATGACCCTCTCGGATTCGTCTGCCCCTTAAAACCAAAATTACTATTGCAAGATCTGTGGAATAAAAACGTGGATTGGGATACAGAAATAAACGACGACATTAAACATGAATTTCTTAAATGGGTTCAACAACTAGGTCTCCTACGCATATTGAAGTTTCCACGATGGATTTTTGAAGAGGAAAGAGGTCCCGACTCACTGTCCTTTCATGTTTTTGTCGACGCCAGTAAAGACGCATACGCGGCGGCAATCTTCGTACGAGTTGAGTCAAGCACAGGAGTCGAGATACATCTCGTAGAGGCTAAATCTAGAGTAGCACCCAAAGAGAAGAAGACCATACCTCGCCTTGAATTAGTAGCAGCTTCCATTGGAGCTAGGATGATGCGATCTTTCATAAAGGCTATGGATTATCAAGATATCAAGATCTATTTCTGGAGCGACTCGATGACCATTCTAACATGGATTCGACAAACAAGGCAATGGGCAGTCTTTGTATGGAATCGTGTTCTGGAAATAAGGAGCCTTACGGATATTAAATCTTGGAGATATGTTCCTGGAGTGATGAATCCAGCAGATTTACCCTCACGAGGTTGTGATGCTAAGAAATTCCTTGAACTGAAATGGTGGGAGGGACCGGAGTGGTTGAAACTACCTCCCAAAGAGTGGCCCAAAGAGGAAAGAAAAATTGACGAGAACATAGTTAACTTAGAATTACGCAAGACTCCTGGACGATGCAAAGAGAGAATATTCCCTAAGATTACTATTGAAGAAATCGCTATGCTAACCTCCGTAGAACAAGCGAGTGAAGAAACAGTCCCCTGTTATTTGCAGAGATTTTCGATGTATTCCAAAATTCTGTGTACTATCGCGTGGATATTAAGATTTGTGAATAATTGTCGAAGAATTGTTCAAGTAAACAAAACTCAAGAGTTAACTGCCAAAGAAATTATTAAAGCAGAATTGCGTCTCTCTAGACTGGCACAGAAAGAATCATTCCTGGGAACGATTCACGATTACGAAGCTTAAATGTTTTCGAGGAGAATGGACTAATACGCACAAAGACAATGATCTCCAATCGTCAAGACACTTTTTCTTTCAGATGTCCCGTGGTGTTGGACTCAGCTCATTTATTGAAGATCATCTTTCATATTCATCTGAAACTTAATCATGCTGATATTGACATTGTGATGAATAGTTTACGCGAAAAGTTTTGGGTCCTGCAATGTCGTCGTACGACGATACTCAGTCATAAGAAAATGCGTCGTTTGTCGTTGGTATGCATCGAAAACAATGAAAGCACCACCTGGATTGTTACCTGAAGACAGAGTGAGAGATGCCGCAGCGTTTGAAGTGATAGGTATCGATTATGCTGGACCACTCTTTTTGAGCGGTGGACAAAAGGCATACATCTGTTTGTTTACTTGTGTAGTCTACCGTGCAGTCCACTTGGAGTTAGTTATATCTCTATCAACAGAGGAATTTCTGGAGGCCTTCAGAAGATTTATTGCACGTCGAGGAAGACCTACTATAGTATATAGCGACAATGGGAAAAATTTTGTAGGGGCCAGGAATCTACTACAGAAGATTAATTGACGGAAAGTTTCCCAATATTGTGCACTCAATGAGATAACATGGCATTTTAATCCACCTTCAGCTGCCTGGTAGGGAGGGACTTATCCGCCTCCTTAAAGATCTATTGAAGAGGACATTAAAGAGAACTTCGTTGAGCTACGAAGAAATGAACACAATTTTATGCGATTGCGAGGCTACTATGAATTCAAGACCCCTTACCTACTTGACAGAGGAAAATACTGAAATCACAGCGCTGACTCCAGCGATATTCATCAGTGACAGTCGAGAAAATGGCGTTCCTGACTTGGATCAAGTTTACAAGTCCCACTTTGCAAAGAGGATACGCTATCGTCAAAGATTGAAAGAAGAGTTCAGAAAACGTTTCCGTATACAGTACTTGGGCCAGTTATCTAGATGAACTACACCCAGCAATAGTTCCGTGGCTGTCGGAGACGTCGTGCTTATTGAAAACAATTTACAAAAGCGATTAGACTGGCCGCTCGTCGTCATTAGAGAAGTCTATCCCGGAAAAGATGGTTACGTGCGGGTGGTAAAACTGAAAACGAGCAAAGGTGAACTGGTTCGACCCATTCAAAAACTAATTCCCTTGGAAGTTGAACACTCCAGTCCTGAAGCTGATAATTTTATCGAGTCTACCACTACGACGTCAGAGACTACTAAGGGAAAAGCAGCTAATAAACCTCGAAGAGTCTGTAGCTGTCCCTAAAGAGGAACCGAAATCGTTGGAAGAAACGAGCTTAAAGACCCGAAGGGGTCGGATCATCAAGAAACCGGATCGGTTCAAATATTAGAAAATGTTTATCATTTTATTTTCGTTTTCATTTTTTTTTTTAGATAGATTGAGTTGCTCCTATCAAGAAGTCACAACTCAAGGTGGGAGAGATGTTGGAAACGCGCCCTCAGTACCGTTGACATAGAAGGCGAGACGCGTGTTACCGGCCGAGGAGTGAGTTTGAGGAAGATGCCGGAAATAGCCGCGTGTGAACGGAAGAAGACGAAATCGGATCGCGAGTAGAGAGAGTGCCCGCCATTATATTCCCGCCATTATAGCCATTCGCCTCTTTTTACTGTCACTGTTACTACATTTAATCCGAGCCTTTTTATGCTCTCAATGTTCTGTAATAAAGTAGCGTGTTCGTGTAAAATAAGAAGAAGTGTCTAATATTATTGAGAACTTTACGATCCCGAAATCGCGGCTGCAACAATACCAAACATTTTTCTCTCAGCGTATAAAAAAAATCAAGAAACTACCAAGGAGACTGAGAAAGGAGATTACAACTTTATTTTTAAACATTAGTACAGTAACAATAATTTATTTTTAAATAAAATTGAGATAACGATGCTTACATCTCTCAGAATCGTTATTACTAAAAATTGAAATGCGTACTTGTATCTTCCTTTTACCTTATATAATGGATTTTTTCGAGAATTTCAAGGATTCTTATCGACGGATCGGTAATGACATAACAATTTAACATTAACAAATTACTTATTTTTGGTAAAAACCGAACAGAACAGAACGAAATGAACAAGCATCGGCCGTCGGCGACGGTGAGACGCTATGGCCAGGGCAAAAGAGCAGGAGAGTCGTTAATTGATATTATCGTGCGGTCGACGGCAACGCACCGTCGTCTCGAAGGAACGATAGCAAGCGACCGACGGCACACATGTCGTGCAAATAGCCACGGCCTGGCGTGGCCGTGTGTATATGCACACGCACATGCAAACACGCTTACATTAATAAAGTTATCTTTTTAATAGACTTTTAGAGACAAAAATTTGCTTATTTGTGTTTTATTTTTATCAAGAATATTTAAAATATTAACATACATACTATTTTAAAACAAAGAAAGAATTTATTCTTAAACTTAATAAAATATCATCGTTATAATACTAACAAAAAAACAATAAATCTCAAGCATAGCTGAAAAAGACGTACACAGCCGTGCTCATGCTTGTCATCATCGCGATACGCTTTCATCCAAGATTTTAGCAAAGTAGGAGCTCTGAAATCCTAAACGTGCGCGGAGACAGCGATAATTATCGAGAGTAGAACGCTTCTCTATTTCTCTCTCTTTTTCTTTCTTTCGCTCTCGCTGTCTTTCTCTGCGCTACGGTCGCACGTGTATTGCCACGAAGCCGCGGAATATCGGCCAGGCACTCACTTGTCGCTTATTCGCGTTCGTGCTTGTGCGACGGTTACTCGCGGTAAATTTACCCGCGAATTATCGCGAGAGCGAGTCTCCTTACCGCGTCTCTCTTCTCCTCGCCTCCCTTCGCATCGCCTTCTCTCTTGCCATGTCCCACTCGTTGTAACTCCGATCTCCGCGAATGCTTGATATCGGATTTTAGGACGCGGGCTCATAAATCCGGCTCTCCCTTGAGAATTGCCGGCGGAGGAAAAGATTTAAGGTTTTGCTGCATCCGACATCCTCTGACCCCCTCTCTCTCTCTCTCTCTCTCTCTCTCTCTCTCTCTCTCTCTCTCTTTCTCGACCTTTTATATTTCGCACAAAAGGGAATGCCGGGAAACCTCAGTAAATGTTACAAATATTACGGAATTTTCTTATTATGTAAAAGCACAAGAGCGGTTCGTTTTGTACTGGATGGATACGCATTTCTCGTTCTTTCTTTACAACATGTGATTCGCGAAACCACTTCAACAGACTTGAAAAAATATTATTTAGATTTGACATTCGATTGATCCACCTATCTAAATATTATGTAAATGTGATCGGGAATATATCCGGTGTCAGAGGCTTGAATTATTTTCTGTTTACACGATTAATAAATATTGTTAATGACAAAAAGGGATACAATATAGAGACGAGTCGATAAAAATCTTTTCAAAAATTCTTCTCCAAGAATCCTTTCTTTTCAACATTTCCATTGTTGGAATATTTGCCCCACCACGTATGATAACTTAGCCCCCATACTTTCTGAGTCTATGGGATAAATTCACTGAGTAAATTCACTCAGGGATAATTTCATTCGTCGAAAACCGAACGTCCTATCTCTCGTTACGCGTGACATCGTTGTTGATTGGTCAAATGACGGAGAAGTGGGAAAGAGACGCGCGAAGAAGGGCACAGGAAACTGGAAGGGAATATCGCGGATAATTCGCTGAGGATGGTATAGGTAGGGTATAGGCGAGGAGGGATGAATCATCGTCGTCGGCGTTACGACAAAAGATATGGAGGTGGGAGATGCGCGCAAACTAATACATCCGCGACGGGTACCGCGCAGGTGGTGGGGCAGTCCGACTGACGAGTCGAAGTCGACCTTCGCGACGGCAACGGAGTTGGCAGTCAGAATTCTAGTTGTCGTCGCGCTCGATACAAGTATTCGGGTGACAAGGTACGAAGTAAGCCTTTAGAGAGCCTTTAGAGAACCTTGAAAGAGTTTAGAGTTTTGTGACCATCTCGTAGAACGAAAATCAGACGTTTCGCTACGCGAAACGAACGCGCATCTTTCGAGGTGTTATTCGTGCTCGCGAGCATCGCGTTGATCACTTTGATTGAGACCTGGTAGGGACGGCCTCAACACGGCGTGGTTACAGTGCCCTGTGACATGTGCTGAACTGCTGCAGAGGGACGGTAGTTTGCGTGTAGGATGGTCGCGAGTGCGCATGATACCACTAGTGAGAAAAAGGCTGCAGTGCTACAAATACTTCGCGGTGGGTCACACCAGGATGCTATGGACAAGAGCGCTGCAGGAGCGCTGTGGACAGGAGTGGTGGATGCTTTAACTGTGGTAAAGAGGGCCATACTGTTGTTGGCTGTAGGACTCCGCCTCACTATCCGTATGTGCTATTAGAAACCTGCCGGCTGAGCACAGGGCTGGCGGAGAGGGATGCGTTCCTTATAACAGTCCGACGCGAGTGATAGTGGCTGCTGAGACGAGTGGTAACGATAGAAAGGGTGATGAGCAAGGGGAATCAACTGTCCCTGTGTCGGAAGATATTCCCCCTACGGAGGAGGGGATGGAAGTTGATTTGTCCAATGGCTAGCATTGGACAAATCAATGTGAACCTGCGCAGGACCTGATTGCGCGGGTGTGTGAGGAAGAGAGACTTGAACTCGTGGCAGTTTCGGAGCCGCATTCGACAAATGACGGACGTTGGCTCTTCTCCTTGGATGTTCCGCCGACTGCTGCCTTGGTTTGGCAGTATTCTTATGCGGACGTTCCGTGTGCGCCTTTATTTGGGGGGAAGGGTTTCGTTGCGGTTGAATGGGGAAAGATGATAGTTTTTAGCTATTACTTCTCCCCTAACCTGCCGGACGTGGATTTTGAAAGGGGACTGCACGATTTGGGTGCTCGCATCCTGTCGTGCAGTCAAAGACCTTTGTTGATTTTGGGTGATTTCAATGCCAGGTACTTTGCATGGGACTTGGGCGATGAGAACCGGAGAGGCAGAATTTTGTCAGGCTGGGCGAGGGATTTGGATCTGGTCCTATTAAACAGTGGTTTTGTGCCCACTTGCGTGCACTCGTGTGGGGCGTCATGCGTGGACCTATCATGGGCCTCGTTCTCGATGGCTCGCAGAGTTAGCGATTGGCGCGTGGCGATAGATGTCGAGTCTCTTTCGAATCACCATTACATCCTTATGAGGGTGCAGGAGAGGATAGTCGATTTTCTAAGGAGAACTGATGGGAACAAATACTTTCCACGGTGGAGTATTGGTAGGGTCAATATGGACCTATTAAGCGCGGCAGCCAACGTAAAGGCCTCTCCTCCTCATGGGGATGTGGCGGCGGAATCCCTGGCTGATGGGCTGAATGCGGCGTTGACAGAGATCTCGGACGTCTCGATGCTGCGTTTGAGGGCCACCTGTAAACCGTCGGTTTATTGATGGAATGAGGAGATCGTTGAACTCCGGGTCCGTTGTGTACGGATTCGGAGAAAATTATTAAGACAGCGTAGAAGGTACCATGACTCCGAGATGATCCGAGGTCTCTGGTCTGAACTGAAAGAAGGAAGAAAGGCACTCAGGGGGGCTATTAGGAGGTCGAAGATGAACCTATGGTGGGATCTTCTCAATACTCTTGATAAGGATCCATGGGGCATGTATCGTATAGTGCTCAATAAATTGCGGATGAGTGCGTCTCAACTTATTGAGTCTCTCCCTCCAGGAGTCGTGCGAGAAGTGATCGTGGCGTTATTCCCTCCTGGTGCGGGGGGGGGGTGGATGTTGCCTCCCCCGTCCAGTGGGATGACGCGTTGGCTATAACTGGCGAGGAGATCAAGACTTTGTTCGCCAGAATGAACATTGGTAGGGCTCCTGATCCTGATGGGATCATCGGTACGTGTGATATCTTGATCAAGCATTGGATGAGCTGCTTTACGGCGTGTCTCGGGGAGAGGGTTTCCATCCAGTTGGAAAAATGGCGCGGTTGGTGCTGCTCAAGAAGCCGGGGAAGCCTGATCGGGCGCCGTCGTCCTACAGGCCAATCTGTCTTCTGAGTGAAGCAGGAAAGCTGCTAGAGAGGATTATCTGCAACCAACTGACGCAGTGTCCGGATGAGTCTGGCGGTATCTCGGAATCTCAATTCGGATTCAGATCGCAAAGATCTACGGTAGATGCCATATGGAAGTTTCGTGCGATGATGGATGATGGGGTGCGGCATGGGGGGGGTGATGTTGGCTGTGTCTTTTGATATAGCCAACGCCTTTAACTCCCTCCCGGATGGCCTGTCATCAGAGACGCGCTAGTGGAAAAGGAGATTCCGGGATATCTCCGGCGCATTATGGATAGCTATCTGTCGGACAGATGGCTATCCAGAATGGTCCTACATAGACAGGAACGATAAGTACGCAAGATCCCCTATGATGCGCGGAGTTCCTCAAAGTTCGGTCCTGGGACCGATTTTGGAATGTCGGATACGACTCTGTTTTGTGTGTCGGCTTGCCGTTGGGTTGTTCCGTTTTATGCTACGCGGATGATACTCTTTTGATAGTGAGAGGGCCGTCCTTACACGAGACAGTTTTTAGGGCGGAACTGGGGGCGGCTGTTGTAGTCGAGGCGATCAAGCGGTTAGGTCTCGAGATGTCGATAGGCAAAACGGAGGCCATAACATTCATGTGGGAGGTATGCAAGCATTAGAATAGGAGATGCGAAAGTCGAATTGCGATCTTCGATGAAATACCTGGGATTGATGTTAGACTTAAGTGGTCCTTTCGAGAACACTTTCGTCGACTCTTTCCCTGGGTTCTGAGGATGGCAGCGGTCATTGGCAAATTAACGGCCAATATTGGTCCTGGGGAGTGCAGGCGTTGGGTATATGCCAGCGTCGTTATGTCTGTCGTTTTATATGGGTCTCCTGTGTGGACGCAAGCGGCAGCGAAGGATCGCATCATTCGACGCGACGCGGCTAGACTGCAAAGACAGTTGGCACTTAGGATTATAGAACTATCTCCTATGAGGCGTCACTAATATTCGCGAGACTGATCCCGTTCAATCTGCTTGCTGATCGTCTAAGGCGATCTTATTTGAGGCGGCGAGCTTACAGAGTGAAATGGTTTCATCGCTCTCAGAACGATGGGCCATATTCGCGATGAGGAAACGGAGAGATCTGTGGTTAGATGGAATAGGCGGTTCGAAGAAGCTTCCCCGAAACGCACCTGGGGCTGCTGTTCGGGGGCTCTCGTAGGCAGATTGACGAGGTGGATGAGGAGGACTCATGGTGGCCTTACTTTTAGGATGATCCAGGTCATTGTGGTTCACGGATGTTTTGAGACCTATCTATACGAGATTAGAAAGGCGGAGACTCCAATTTGCCAGCACTGTGGTGCTGCTATTGATAATGCCATGCATACCCTCCTTCACTGCCCTTCGTGAGCGGTGGAGAGAGAAAATTTGTTTGTGGCTCTCGGTCTGGATTTAGATCTAGACCGAGAGTATAATTTGGTAATTGGGGCCATCATGTGCTTCTCTGAAACCTGGACTGCATTCGCAAATTTCTGCGAAACAGTAATGAAAAGAAAGGAAGAGGCGGAGAGGGACCGAGAGAGGAATTGGAGGGAGTCGATACTTCCTCCTGTGCCTTCTATTCCTTCCCGGGATTCACCTCTTCATAGCGGAAATATATCTTTGTAAATAATGTGTATATATGTAAATATAGTTTAGTTAATATTAAAGGATGTTACCGTGCGTACGGTGGGAGCCATCCCGTTGGCATCGTGGGTGCCTTGAAGAAATACCGATTGGTGGTTCCGGGGCACTCACATATATGCATGGAGGTAATGCTAGGACAGGGAAGAGTTTTTTAGTCGGTAGGCGGCCGTTCCGGTGTATCCTCGAGATCACGGGGCGGTCGAATCCGGCACCCAGTGGAGCGGGCTGCTGGGCATTCCCCCTCCCCCCCCTCCGATGGGTGACTCTTAGGGGTCACCCACGACAGAGGGCGCTACGAAGATTTTTCTCCTCTTACGCAAACAAAAGAAAATTATTATAAAATATCAATTATGTTTCATTGTCGCAGATGTCAAAGAGCAACCTAACCGTTTAATGATATTCGTTTAATGATATTTCAATATTTTTAACTACATATATGCAAAAATTAATCTATTTTTTTATTTCATAATATAGCATCTACATTAGTATGTGAACATAGTAAATAATGAATTAAATTTTAGGTAAATTTAATACATTTTCAAGAGTTAAGTTTTTTAACTACAATGTTTTAGTTTAATTAACGACATATTGTGAACAAGCAAGACTGACATATAGAAATTATTAAAAAATAAATAACTCAAAACGTTTATAACAATCAACATTACAAATTTAACGTAGTGTTCTTTTTTATATGTATTTTTGAGATGTCTGTACATATCAACACCAATTACAAAAAAATTTGTCAATTATTTTCAATTCCATATACAGGGTGTCCCATTTTAATTGCCCACCCCAAATATTTCGAAAACTACACATCCTAGAAGAAAAAGTTTTAGACAAAAGTTGTAGGGTTTCGAGGGGGGCATCCAACAGTGACCTTGACTATGACCGTTACCATGGCCGTCAAGGTCATTTCAAGATCAAGTCAAAATTTTCAAATGGAACGCCCCTTTTTTCACACCGCAATTGGAAAGAGGAAGAAATTTTACGTCCGAATATGACCTTGACCGTGACCTCAATGTCAAGATCATGTCAAGATGAAATCCAAACATCTTGAAAACTATGTGCTCTTGCAAAAATGTTCGACACCAAAGTTGTGAGGTTCGGCTGGGGTTACTTAATGACCATGATCATGACCTTCAAGGTCATTTCAAGGAATTAGAAAGAGGAGGAAATTTTACGGGTCTGAATTTTGTGTGATCATAAAAGCAAACTCCCAATGAAGAAAACTAGTTATAAAGAACCATTTTATGAAAATTAACCCTTATTCCGTAGCCCTTTGTTTCGGCACCTTAAATCTGTAAACCATGGTCTTTTAGATCCTGTGCCTTTTTTAAACGATAAAAATGCTTCGAAAAATCTGCAGAAATTCATGGAGCTTCTTAAAACCCTCAACTACAAATCCCAATTAAATATTTCGGGAAAAATAATTTTTTTATACATTTCTTATTTGAAAAAAGTGGAAAAACCTATGGAAAAATCACTTGTTCCTGCACTTGCGAGTCTTGTAGACCTTGAGTTACAGGTTAAGGGTTAAAGATTTACCTTCGACATTAGTGTTAACCGATGTGTACGGCGTGGAGGTCGCCGAATGGATTTCACACGTCATTGGCCCTGAAAAGGGCCGATATTAGTCAGCAGTTGTTGGACCATGTAAATAACTGAATGCCAACAAAAGCCAGATGTAATTAAGCATCCAGCCAGTTTCCTTTGTTCACTTGAATAACTGAAAGATTCTTATTTTTCATGCGGAAGGCAGATTGTCATTTGTTTTAGTAGTACCTGAAAAGTTGTCAATTTCTATTTATGTAACCCATGTTTCGTTTTAGTTTCTTTTATTCACTTGAATAACTGGAAGATTCTTAATTTTCATGCGGAAGGCAGATTGTCATTTAATCTAGTTATACTCAATGTTTATTTCATAAAGTAAGAAATTTTGATGTTGTCTCGAGCAATAACAAGATCTTTGGATTTCTGTTGTTTGTAGTAGTTTAACCCGCCGAACCTCACAACTTTGGTGTCGAACATTTTTGCAAGAGCACATAGTTTTCAAGATGTTTGGATTTCATCTTGACATGATCTTGACATTGAGGTCACGGTCAAGGTCATATACGTAAAATTTCTTCCTCTTTCCAATTGCGGTGTGAAAAAAGGGGCGTTCCATTTGAAAATTTTGACTTGACCTTGAAATGACCTTGACGGCCATGGTAACGGTCATGGTCAAGGTCACTGTTGGATGCCCCCCTCGAAACCCTACAACTTTTGTCTAAAACTTTTTCTTCTAGGATGTGTAGTTTTCGAAATATTTGGGGTGGGCAATTAAAATGGGACACCCTGTATATTGAGCGTATTTTGCAGAATATTTATTAGCGTGATAGTAGCATGATAGTAGCATTATATTTATGATAGGAAACAATGTTTCAGAAGAAAGTGGAACTATTTCAAGGGAAACGTATTTTGATCATATTGTATTTCTTCTAAGTGATGGTGTCAAAAAGATATGAAGGTCACTTCTATTTTTTTTTAATGAAATTGTATGATTCTTTTTACACAATATGATTCCTCTAATTATTCTGCATATAAAAGTATTAAGATAATGACATCAAAAAATCAATTTATGAGATATTTTATATTTTATTGTGGCATGTGTTGACATAAAATATTAAATAACTCGTAAACTATTAATTTTTTGTTAAACGTACATTAAAACTTTTACATGAATTCAATAATGAGATGAATCAATTGATGAAAAGAAAACACAGAATCACTTATTTAAAAAATTATACAAGTATATTTTGCATACATATTTTTTTTAAGCAACTATGTGTTTTCTTTCCACCAATTGATTCATTTCATTATTCTTCTTATAAAAGTAAAAAGTAAAAAGGAACTTATAAAAGACTTATTAAGATATTATACGATTATTAAAAAATTAATAGTCTACGAGTTATTTAACATTTTATGTTAATATATGCTCGAACAAGGTATAAAATATCTCGTAAACTATTGATTTCTTCATATCACGTACTTATTTTAGTACATTAAACTAACAGATGAAGAAAAAATACAGAGTATGCTATTTTAAATTTCATATTGAAATATTTTCAAAAGTACAAAGGATGCCGAGAAATGTCAGATACAAGTAAAATGGTTTCAAAAGCAACGTATTTTGAACACGTTTTTTTCTAGAAGGGAACGCCGAAGAGATAAAAGGTCACTTCCATTTTTTAAAATAAAATTTTATGAATGAATGCTGAAGAGGGTTGCGGTGGAACGAACGCTGCTGGGGCGGAGTCGCGGACCACGCCGAAGGTCGTCTCGCTTTCTCTTTCGCCCGCATTGTTTCATAATCTTCCTCGTATGGCCTGCAGTCCCCCACATCTCCCCACATCTCCCTTTATCCATCGGTTTTCCGTTTCTCTTTTCCATTTTCGGTACCGATCTTTCTTTTTCTCCGTCGCTCTCTCTATGTCGCGGATTCTCTCTTCGCATCGCGCTCGCACAGCATGTTCTTCGCCACCCTACACACCCTACGAGGTGGAAAAGAGGTAGGAAGAAGAAAGAAGAACGGCAATTGAAGGCGAGATGGGGGGGGGAGAGAGAGAGAGAGAGAGAGGAGAGTGAGGGACTCTGCCATTTTACCTACTAGATATTAGGGCGAAGGTATAGGGAGGGAAGCGAGAGAGAGCGAGAGAAAAGACAACCTACCCTGGTGTATATAAATACATAGTTCCGTATAGTTCCCGGAGAATTAAAGAATCGACTTCTCATCTGATGCCGAAACCATCCCTTTCGCTAATCGTCGACCGACGCTCCCGTAAAATACTCGTCGATTCACCATACCAATTTTTTTCTCTTTCTCTCTCTTTCACTCTCTTTCTCTCTTTTTTCTTGTCAAGTAACGATCGTTTCACATGGTAACAAAAATATTCTCCTGACAAAGTTTGATATTTAACCAAGTAATGTAGTATCAAAGGAACTAGTACGAGCTTGGAAAAAAAGAATCGCGAGTTATTGACAATATCAAAGGCCGTCAAAAAATTACGTTTCACTCTTTTTCTTTTTTTTTCTTTTTGATTTTATTGTTTGATTTTTTGGAAAAAAGTATACGTATCGCACGGGAACATTTACGATCCCATGTTATATATTAAGAAGAAGTCATTCTATCCAATCCTAATATTAAATGTTGAATAGCCACGTCCTATTTGTATTTCTCTTACTAATGCATTTTTCTTTCTGTAAGAACATTGTTTGTTTAGAGTAGAATTTCAAGATTCTTCTTTCTATAAGTTTCTATTTTTTTAAATAAATTATGGTTATCAGATGTGTTTTTAATTCCGTTTCCCGGATCCGTCAAATATTGAAGTCGTTACGGAAAGCCCTTTTCGCTGTATATATGAAGGTTCTCCATGAAGGTTTCTTTTTTTCAACGTTGTTATAAATGTCGTGTTCTTTTCCTCTTTTTTGCATGTTTACTATCGACCATCAGATTCGTGATTTCATTCTGATCAAAATGTCTTATACATCTGTATTTAAATATTCAACTGACAAAGAGAATTGCATATATACAGAGTAAAAAAATTTGTGTTAAATTTTGTACAATTTACATGTCCCAAGGGATCCACTCAAATTTTTGTGTTAATCTAATAAATATGTTAGAAAGTGATACAAATATTATGTAAAAAATGAACACAAGAAGCATAAAACTTTGACATAACATAAAAACAAATTTTATATTAAATTAACATATTTATAATGTAATATTTAACTGAAATTAGATGCTATTTTTTAGATACATTTTTAGTTTAAATGATATCTCTGGGATATTTAACATGTGCAATATATAGATTTAACAAATATTTACTGTTACAAAGAGGAAATAATACAAAAATATCTGTACCTTTTTACATATAAAATACAATGTAACTAGTACTGAACATATTTCTTCAACACAATTAACATTTATAATAATTTATTAAATCTACACACACATTTTATTCATTTAATATTAGAATTTATGTTTTAAAACTACATTATATGTTTACTTATCTATAAATTTTGTTATTTTAACAGTGGGAAATGTTAAATTTTAATTTAACACAAATTATTCAAATAACACAATCATATTATGTTAAATTAAAAACTCGGATATGTTGAAAATTCAACACTAACTTTTAATAAGGATTTGAGTGGATCGTTTCTAACAAAAACACAAAATGTTTTTTGCTGTTTAAAATTAAATACAATGTAATAGGCTCCAACGAAATTCAAATAATCAAATTGCCAAAAAGGCAGGAACTTGTTGTTACTGTATCATATTTATATGTTTATTGTAGACTAACAATTGCATACATGCAGACGTTTCGATCATCGTTTTTCATCAGGTCCTCTTCAGTGTAATAAAATTAACGCTACTATTTTATATTACAAAATCTTCGTAAATTCGTGATCATATCGAGATTCCTATATATTTTGAACATTAATTATCATAAATGAATTTATCCATAATGCCCTGCGGTGTATATTGTGAGAGGTTGTTTTTATTATTTACATGTAAGATTTTTATATTAATAGGTGTAGACAAGCAGACATAAAATTCACTAGGATTCAGAGACCAATAGGAAACGATCTTAAGGATAGGTAGATGGCAGTACGAGATCGTGACTCGATATTCTATGTTGGCAACTCTGGACACGCCTTACTATATATATATTCCTTGTATTTACACACGAGAGCGTTGTATCGTACATCCAAAGCCATTAAAGAGTTTACTATATTAAGTGGTTAATTAAAAGACAATTATTTATCGATAGCCTCCTATCCTCACAAATTGGTAGCAGAGCGTGGTTCGCTTAGTGTATCCGTGGTTGGCTTAGTGTATCCGTGGTTTGGCTTAGTGTATCCGTGTGAGGCTATCGAATATCGTGAGAGTTTGCTTGAGCATAAAAAAGACGCATTTTTCAATATGGCTGAAAATTGGAACTTGAGTTGTGTGGAACCGCTTGACGACACAAATTATTTCCTGTGGAGCGAAAAAATAGAAGGAATCTTAAGGGCAAAGAAACTTTGGAAAAAAGTAATTAATGTGGAGCCAACAGACAAACCAGAAGAAGATGATGAAAGATATGCGGAAAAATTTAAGCTATGGAATGAATGGGACGATGATAACTACGCCGCACGTACAGTCATGATAAACACGATGAGTAAAGCTCAATTATTGAAGTACAGTCACGAAAAGGATGCAAATAAATTATGGAATCTAATTAAAAACAATATGGCAGCGGAAACTGAGCAGTTGAAGGCGAGATCATTAAGTGAATTGTCAAATCTAAAAATGAATAAGGACGAAAGTGTAGATGCGTACGTTAATAGAGCGGAGGCTTTGAGAAACCAATGCAGACAACTCGGTAAAAACATAGAGGATTACGAATTGAGGATGTATATTATACGAGGACTAAAATCTGAATTCGATCAGAATGTACGAGTGTTTGAAACACAGAGAGAGCTAACCATAAATGACATAAGATATGCGTTAAAACAAGAGGAAATACGAAGAGACAAACATAAAGATGAAAAAACATCGAAAGAAGAATATGTAAGAAAAGTCAGAGATAAATCAAGAAATAACTATACATGCTACAATTGCGGAATGAGTGGTCACAAATCAAGCGAATGTCGTAACAGGAAGAAGTGCTTTAATTGCCAGGGATACAATCACATCGCGTTTGATCGCAGAGAACAGAAGAGAAACGTTTCACGTGGAAGAGGATTTAAAGGAATCTCAAGAGGAAGAGGAAGAGGACGTAGTCAAGGATATAATAAAAGTACATTAAAAACTACAGATGAAGCGGTATTAACTGTAAGAGATCGATCACACGTGAGTACAACAAAAATAAATAAAGAGCCTGAGCATGAAATAAAAAAAAAGGGGACAGAAGGTTATATATGGCTATTAGATTCAGGTGCAACAAGTCATATGGTAAGCAATAAAGTCGTATTAGATAATATAGAGGACGATACAAGAGACGTTACCTTGGCTGACAAAGAAGGAAAAAAACTAACCTCAGATGGTCGAGGTGAAATAGTAATAAAACAGAATTTTAATAAAGATAGGATACGGTTAAAAAATGTATTATGTGTACCAGACATTAATATAAATTTATTATCGGTAGCAAAAATCACCGATCATGGTTACAAAGTAGAATTTGATAAATATGGAGCCATTGTTTACAGGAACAAGGATGAGATAAAAATGACAGCCGTCAGGGAGGAGAATGCGTACTATGTCAAATCGTCTGTGATAAAAAATGAAACAGCAGCGAGAACTGAAGAAATGGACATTTGGCATAAGAGATTCGGACACACAAGCAAGAAGATCATCGAAGAAAAGAAGATCTAGTGACAGGATTAAAAGAAACAGACAAGGAGATAAGTCAATGTGAGACATGCGTGGAAGGAAAAATGTGCCGTAAAGCGCATCCCAGATTAACACGTAGAAAAACCAACAAAATAATGGAACTATGGCATATAGATCTAGTAGGTCCCATAAATCCGTCGTCATATGGCGGTAAGAGATACATATTTACCATTATCGACGACTATTCGAGAGTAATATTTATCGATTTTTTAAAGGAAAAAAATGAAGCTGGTGAAAAATTAAAGAAGCTAATTTTACTGAAAGAGAATCAAACTGGAATGAAGTTAAAGGCTATCAGATCTGATAATGGAGGAGAATTCGTAGGAAAGAACAAGAGTGATTCAGCCAGAAAGGAATAAAACACGAATTAAGCCCGGCAAGAACACCCCAGTGTAATGGTGTGATAGAAAGAGCTAACAAGTCAATAATAGAAATGACAAGAACAATGATGACAGACTCACAAATGCCGCTAGTTTTTTGGGCTGAAGCAGCGTGTACAGCAGTGCATATAAAAAATAGAAGCAAGACATCAGTGCATGGGAAGACACCCTATGAAATTTGGAATGGTAGGAGACCGAATGTAAAATATATGAGGAGATTCGGATGCGTAGCATATTTATTAAACAAGGAACCACAAAGAAAGAAGTTTGATCCCAAAGCTATTAAAGGAATATTTATTGGATATGCAATGAACAATACGTACAGAATATACATTCCCGAAAATGGAAAAGTAAAAGCTGATTGTGATGTAAGGTTTGATGAAACTAGGAACGGATGTGAGTTATTAAATACTGAAAATTCTAAAGAAATTAAGAAAGAAGAATTAATAGTTATAGGATTAGAGTACAAAGATGAAAAAGAAACTAGAGAAGAAGAAGGGATCGAAGAAAATGAAGAAAATGCAAGAACAGAAGATGAAAGCAGTGAATATGAAGACGCAGTTGTAGGAGACTCTTCAGAAAATGAGAGCGATGACATCACATCAGAGAATGAAGATATGGAAACAGAAATATAACAGATGGAAAAGAAAAATAGAGGAAGACCAAAAGGGACTACAAAAGAAATGATAGAAGCTCGAAAACAACAAATAAGAGAGGAACAAAGGGAAGAAGGGGAATACAGAAATCTTAGAAGGTCTGAGAGAATCAAAGGGCAGCAGATGGCATTGATGACAATGGAGAATGAAGTACCGAAGAATATTCAAGAAGCGAAACAATCAAGTGAATGGGTACATTGGAAACAGGCAATATTTGAAGAATTAAAATCAATGGAAAAACATGAAGTATGGAACACTGTAACTAGACCTAAAAATAAGAAAGTGATCAAGAGCAAATGGGTATTCAACATCAAGGAAGATCCAAATGGACAGCGACGATATAAAGCGCGATTGGTGGCCCAAGGGTGCGGACAACGTCCTGGAGTGGATTATGATGAGACGTTCGCTCCTGTGGTAAAAACTGAAACAATGAGATTGCTATTCAGTATATCTGCCCAAAAACAGAGAAAAATGAAGACTTACGATGTAAAGACCGCATATTTACACGGGAAGTTAAAGGAAAAGATTTACATGGAACTGACCAGATGGGATCCAAGAAAATCACGAAAAAGTGTGTAAATTAAAAAGAAGCATTTATGGTCTCAAACAGGCCGGAAAATGTTGGAACGAATTTCTAACAGAGATTATGATTAAATGCGGAATGAAATATTCTAAAGAAGATCCGTGTTTATTCTATGCAATAGAAAAAAATAGATTCGTATATTGCGGTATTCACGTTGATGATATGATAACAGTATCGCGATAATGAATTCGAAAGAGGATTCATGAAAAAGATTGAACAGTATATGGAAATTAAAGATCTCGGAGAAGCAAAAACTGTACTCGGAATGGAAGTGACCCAAGAAGAAGGCAAGCTGTATGTAGATCAGAAGAATTATATAAAAAGATTACTTGAATTATACGGGATGGAAGAATGTAACATCGTAAGATCTCCAATGGATTTAAACGTAAAAATGCAAGAGTACAAAGAGAGCGAAAGAGTTGACGTCCGAATTTATCAAGAATTAATGGGACGACTGATGTATTTAAGCGTCCATACCAGACCAGATCTGTCTTTCGCATTAAGTTGCTTATCACAATTCAATACTGACCCAAGAGCAATACACATGACAGAACTGAAGAGGATCCTTCGATATTTGAAAGGAACTATCAATTATCAACTACAGTTTGGGAAGCAAGGAAAAATTAAAAAATTAGAATGCGAAACCGATGCGTCGTGGGACAGAACAGAAGATGCCAAATCGTTCAATGGAATCTTACTTTATTGGAATCGAGATTTAGTACATTGGAGATGCAGGAAACAAAAGAGAGTTGCATTATCTTCCACAGAAAGTGAATTAGAGGCAATGTTAGAAGGAGTAAACGAGCTTACATGGACTGCCAAACTATTGCAAGAGATTGGATTATCGAATGAGATAAAGTGTAAACTGAAATGCGACAATTTGAACGCCGTTAGACTAGCTAATGGTGGAAATTTTAAAACAAAATCTAAACTAATGAATAGAAGATGCCATTACATCCGAGAGACAGTGAAAGAACAGAACATTCTCGTTAGACATGAGCCAAAAGATAACATGAGAGCAGATTGTTTGACTAAACCTTTAAGTGGCCCCACTTTACTGAAAAATGTAAAGAGATTTATGTCAACCATGGATCAATAAAACCAAGGCGGCTGATTGTGAGAGGTTGTTTTTATTATTTACATGTAAGATTTTTATGTTAATAGGTGTAGATAAGCAGACATAAAATTCACTAGGATTCAGAGACCAATAGGAAACGATCTTAAGGATAGGTAGATGGCAGTACGAGATCGTGACTCGATATTCTATGTTGGCAACTCTGGACACGCCTTACTATATATATATTCCTTGTATTTACACACGAGAGCGTTGTATCGTACATCCAAAGCCATTAAAGAGTTTACTATATTAAGTGGTTAATTAAAAGACAATTATTTATCGATAGCCTCCTATCCTCACATATATTAAGTGTATGTCAGTGTAGTATTAAACATGAAATATCGAATACAACAACTGAACGTCCCTGAACTTCTAATCTCTTGTAATATATGCTATGAATTGAATTTTTTATTTATTGCTCCATTAGAAGTAGAAACATATAAATCTTAGTGTCTTAGATGATTCACTCAATTTATTATAATATTAAGAATTCACAGAGATAAAAATCCCTCTTAATCGATTGTTAACAGTAATGGCAACACATATATACACAATATCTTGAAAAGATCAAACATGTTTTTAATGATAGATGTTTTAGTTGATTTGTAGATATCTCTTTCATTCTTAGAGACAGATGTTGCCGTTTCGAGATGTAAAAGTCGTACAAGATTACATTACGTTCTGATTTTAAAGATTGATGTTTCTTCTATAAACGCAAATTATGTAAAAATCTCTCCCCTCCAAAATAATCCGACATAGTAAAGGTAATCGGAAAATCTGAAGAAATTTTTACAAATTAGGAACTTATATAAAAAATATACAAATTCTTTACACGCCTTTAAATATGAATGTCATAAGTTTATATTGTTAGAAAGGCACATATATTTTCATTAAGCCATTTATAACAATTTAATTTAACACATATAAAAAATAAGAGCATAAAAAACCACAGCACAAGTTATAGTTTGTGATATTTAATTATTATTACATTCATTAAAACATTAAACGTTTCGGCCACAATCTGGCCATCTTCAGTAATTCAATAATATTCTTAAAACGCAGAGTTACATCTAGTTGACATTAAATTCAACAGTCGAGAGTTGTAATTAAATAAACATGTTCTTTTGTATGTGAAGATGCTTCATGCAGTAATGTTACACGGTCAATTGTCATATCAAGAAAAGTGTAGAACAAGAATTTCCTGATTCTAAATGAAATTATATATATTAAAATCTCCTAGTCAGAATATAAAGAAAAAGAATCATTACCTGTTTTACAGCAAAAAAACCAAACGATGAATCTCGAATATTTCTTTTACACAGTTAGAATTTTGTCGTGACATTATGTGTTGTTATTTGTCCTATCATATATTTTACCACTATTTATATATCTGAGTCAAAATTTTTAGAAAGTTCTAGAATTGTTTATTAACAGAAAGAGACATCCTATTTTTTAGAAGAGGAAAATAAACCTCAGGCAAACCTTCCGTGTCACTTTGCTTATTGATACCACTTGATTGTTTTTTTATATGTATCATTTCCGAAATTCTTCTTTTCGCTAAAGATTGTTCTCTATCTAAAATTCTTATATTATCCCAATCTAATTCATGCATCTCATTCATACGGTGGCGTGAGACCACAGAAATTTCGGAAGAAGATTTTCTTATATCAGCCTTATGTTCTTTAATCCGAGTTTTTAATTTCCTTTTGGTTTGGCCAACATAAGAAGATTCACAGTTTAAGCAATTAATTTTATAAACTACTCCGCATTGGTCATCCTTAGGCAAAGCATCCTTTCCTGTCTTAATAAATGTATTCAATTTATTCATTGGTTTATAAGCTATATTAAAACCGTACATATGTGAAAGTTTTTAAAATTTTTCCGAAACTTTGCCCAAATATGGTAACGTGAAAAATTTTTAGAAGTAACCTTAGAGTCACATTCATTATTAATTTCTTTAAGATTTTTATCTAAATTAGTTCTTTTTTCCAACGTTTTAATTCTATTATTTATTGTAGAAAATATAAACTTTAAAGGATAACCATTACTCAGAAACGTGTGAATTAATTCAGAGATGTTTTTTTCATGAAATATAGGATGGGATAAGAATAGAATTCTATCAAATTGCCCAATAATAACTCCCCTTTTATGTTCTAACGGATGATTCGAAAAATAATTCAGATATCTCCCAGAATTGGTAGGTTTTTTATAAATATCGAAGAAGATATTTCCTTCCTGTCTCATTAATTTAACATCTAGGAAATGTATGCCGTTATCATCGCCAAAGTCCACAGTAAATTTAAGCCTTTCGTGATATGAGTTAAACAATTCTAGAACTCCTTCAACTTTTTCTTTGTGTATAGCTAATAAAATATCGTCCACATAACGAAAATAAAACGATAAACTAATGTTATTCTTGGTAATGATTTCTTGTTC
Organism: Acromyrmex echinatior; assembly: GCF_024713525.1. Taxonomy (NCBI): domain Eukaryota; kingdom Metazoa; phylum Arthropoda; class Insecta; order Hymenoptera; family Formicidae; genus Acromyrmex; species Acromyrmex echinatior. Next base: position 7,666,962 of record NC_141870.1, read on the forward strand.
AAAATCTTGTAAAACAATGTTCGCCAGTATGGAGGACAAAGGAGAACCCATTGGCATGCCAAAAATCTGTTTAAATATTTTATTATCAAAACTAAAAAATGTAGAATTAATTATAATCATAATAGCTTTGATAAATTCATGTAAAGGAATCGAAGTCTTATTCTCCATAAGATTCCACCTGCGTTCAATGCTTTTTGATACTAATTCGGTCGGAATATTCGTGTACATGGAGACCACGTCAAATGATATAATACTAAAATTTGTATCAATTGCTTTTCCATTGAGTTTATTTACTAAATCAAAGCTGTTTTTAACGAAACTGAAATTATTTATATTATTATTGTCAATGATTTCCTTTAAGAAAGTCGCCAGTGGATAAAAAGCACTATTAATGCAACTGACAATCAATCTCAAAGGGTGACCTTCTTTGTGAATTTTTGGCAAACCGTAAGATCTCGGAAGTTCGCCGTCCGAAACGTACAATTTTTTATATAAATTAGAATCAATGTACCCCTTATTTTTCCAATCAGTCATTGACAATAATAATATAAATAATTTCAGTTTCGTTAAAAACAGCTTTGATTTAGTAAATAAACTCAATGGAAAAGCAATTGATACAAATTTTAGTATTATATCATTTGACGTGGTCTCCATGTACACGAATATTCCGACCGAATTAGTATCAAAAAGCATTGAACGCAGGTGGAATCTTATGGAGAATAAGACTTCGATTCCTTTACATGAATTTATCAAAGCTATTATGATTATAATTAATTCTACATTTTTTAGTTTTGATAATAAAATATTTAAACAGATTTTTGGCATGCCAATGGGTTCTCCTTTGTCCTCCATACTGGCGAACATTGTTTTACAAGATTTTGAACAAGAAATCATTACCAAGAATAACATTAGTTTATCGTTTTATTTTCGTTATGTGGACGATATTTTATTAGCTATACACAAAGAAAAAGTTGAAGGAGTTCTAGAATTGTTTAACTCATATCACGAAAGGCTTAAATTTACTGTGGACTTTGGCGATGATAACGGCATACATTTCCTAGATGTTAAATTAATGAGACAGGAAGGAAATATCTTCTTCGATATTTATAAAAAACCTACCAATTCTGGGAGATATCTGAATTATTTTTCGAATCATCCGTTAGAACATAAAAGGGGAGTTATTATTGGGCAATTTGATAGAATTCTATTCTTATCCCATCCTATATTTCATGAAAAAAACATCTCTGAATTAATTCACACGTTTCTGAGTAATGATTATCCTTTAAAGTTTATATTTTCTACAATAAATAATAGAATTAAAACGTTGGAAAAAAGAACTAATTTAGATAAAAATCTTAAAGAAATTAATAATGAATGTGACTCTAAGGTTACTTCTAAAAAATTTTTCACGTTACCATATTTGGGCAAAGTTTCGGAAAAATTTTAAAAACTTTCACATATGTACGGTTTTAATATAGCTTATAAACCAATGAATAAATTGAATACATTTATTAAGACAGGAAAGGATGCTTTGCCTAAGGATGACCAATGCGGAGTAGTTTATAAAATTAATTGCTTAAACTGTGAATCTTCTTATGTTGGCCAAACCAAAAGGAAATTAAAAACTCGGATTAAAGAACATAAGGCTGATATAAGAAAATCTTCTTCCGAAATTTCTGTGGTCTCACGCCACCGTATGAATGAGATGCATGAATTAGATTGGGATAATATAAGAATTTTAGATAGAGAACAATCTTTAGCGAAAAGAAGAATTTCGGAAATGATACATATAAAAAAACAATCAAGTGGTATCAATAAGCAAAGTGACACGGAAGGTTTGCCTGAGGTTTATTTTCCTCTTCTAAAAAATAGGATGTCTCTTTCTGTTAATAAACAATTCTAGAACTTTCTAAAATTTTGACTCAGATATATAAATAGTGGTAAAATATATGATAGGACAAATAACAACACATAATGTCACGACAAAATTCTAACTGTGTAAAAGAAATATTCGAGATTCATCGTTTGGTTTTTTTGCTGTAAAACAGGTAATGATTCTTTTTCTTTATATTCTGACTAGGAGATTTTAATATATATAATTTCATTTAGAATCAGGAAATTCTTGTTCTACACTTTTCTTGATATGACAATTGACCGTGTAACATTACTGCATGAAGCATCTTCACATACAAAAGAACATGTTTATTTAATTACAACTCTCGACTGTTGAATTTAATGTCAACTAGATGTAACTCTGCGTTTTAAGAATATTATTGAATTACTGAAGATGGCCAGATTGTGGCCGAAACGTTTAATGTTTTAATGAATGTAATAATAATTAAATATCACAAACTATAACTTGTGCTGTGGTTTTTTATGCTCTTATTTTTTATATGTGTTAATATTATAACCACGTTAGTTTTAAGATAAATTTAATTTAAATTAAGTGTTTATTTATCTAGCAACTTTGAAAAGAAAAAAATGATAATTTCTTGAGACTATTAGAATCTCTGGCTATAAACGACTACGCGGTTTTATTTTAATAAGAAAAAAACATATACTTCAGAAATGAATAAATTTAAATGAATAAGAACTGCAAAAATTTGTAATTTTTATTTACAATTCTAACTTTAGACTCATAATTAATAATTTTAAAACTTTTAAATATCAACTTGTACGTATTTAAAAAAAAACTGATAAAAATCTGTAAACTTTCAAGAATGGTCACTTCTATTGTCAATATTCAGAATTTTCTTGACTGCAGAATCTTTAGCCTGCTTGAAAATCGGAATATACAAAAAATGTTACGAGTTTCAGGTAAACCGCGGAATTCTTTTCAGCTCGAAAACCGTACAAGGCATTCATTCTGTCCTGCGAGAATTGTACTCTGCGAATCTCACTTTTCCGACCTGACTTCCTCGCAACTCCGACCATCTTTTGTCTTTATTCAATATTCGGTGACCAACAAGGATAAATGATACTCGAGGCATAAAGTTTGAGAATTTTGAAAGGCAACTCGCCTTGTTTCCAGGGTTGCCAAATTCTATCGACTCGAGTAGAGATCCGCAAGAAAAGAAAATAATTATTATTTTATATAATAAAATAGTTTTATTTATATTTTATAATTTATAGTTTTATATATAATTAGTTATATATAATTTATGGTATTTATTTCTTTATATATTTTTTATAATATAATATATATTATATATTTTATTTATATTTTATATTTTATATAATAAAAAACGTGATTAAAATAGATTGAAATTTTTTTCTATCCGAATGTGTATTTTGAATAGCGAATACTTTCTTTGGATTTAATTGGATTCAAATGGATTCAATTAGATTCAATTGGATGCAATTGGATTGTAAAACTGCATTTTCTATTCCAAATTATGAATTGAACAATATTCACAATGCACGGAAAAAGGTAATATTATTTTTAGATTGAAAAGCATAGAGATATGCTCCATGCAATTCTTATAAATGAATAAAAATGCATTCAGGATTGAAAAGCATTCATTTTAACATTCGTGAATCAATATTTCTGAAAATCTGAATCCATTTCAATTCACTTCATTCTCGTTTGCTAGGAGATTATACTGTATATATGAGTTCTTTACTTCTCTTGGCGTCTGCGTAGTAACGTCTGATGCCATGTTGCACGATTGAACGTGTTGAGGCCACGCCTTTTCTCTCTCGGTTAGAAGAAGATCAATAGCGAGTGCGGTATAAATATGGCGTGCTTCAAAGTCTACTCTACGTTAAAATATCCAAATGCCAAAGCATGATGCAAGCATTTAACATATTCAGTGTGCATCCCATTAAAAATATAATGGGTTTATTTATAATATGGATTTATCGCTTGAAATTCTCAAAAAAATTTGCATTTAAAACAAGATATATATATATTGTACACACACACACACACACACACACACACACACACGCACGCACGCACGCACGCACGCACGCACGCACGCACGCACGCACGCATATACTTGCTGGAATATACTGCCATCCCTTCGCCTTTCTTAATTGCCAATATCTACTACTATAAAACGATAATTGGCATTTGCAAGTGCCATGAGCACAATACTGTGCATATTTTTGTCATTATAAAATGTTGAACCATTATGTGGCGGAGCCTATAATATAAATAAAACAGTGTAATTTACAAAGGCAAAAAATCGTTTGCTGTAGTACATCAATTATATATACCTGAAATCCAATATGCTTTCCATCAATTGCGCCTATATAAAATCCTATATATCCTGATATTCTTTAGTTTTTTCTATCTATATTTCTTCTGTACTGTTCTTCAGGGGAAATTATTTCTTTTAAGCTATTCCATATAGCTTGACAAGTTTCTGCCACAATTTTAGATACCGTACTTATTCCAATTCGAAACGCAAAAGAAAGGGAAGGCATAATATCACCCGAAGCCAAATAGCGTAAACATATCTCTAATCGAGTAATAGCTGGTATTGGAGTTCTAACAACATTTTTGTTTCGTAATATTTGATTCAATTAACTTTAGTAATTCATTAAATGAATCTTTGTCCATTCGTAAATATTGAATAAATTTCTCAAGATCTATATTTTTCATTTCTTTAATTAGATTGTTGCTTACCCCTTATTTACGTCTTCTTTCTTCTATATATTGGTGGTAACCATACTTTTCATAAATTTGCCTCCTTTTTTTCTCTCTTTTTTAAAATTTTATATAAGAAAGGTTTTAATTAATTTTTCTCTTTTCATTTCTTTCAGCAATCGTAATTGTGGAATTCTTTTCCATATATAATCCGTATATATTTTGTGTAACAACAATTTCCTCGTTCTTTCTTGTAATTAATTTTTCCTATTAACAAACATATGTATGCATTAATTGTTAAAATATCTCCAATATTTTGCATATATACTACAATAAATACTTTACCATACTGACGGATCGATGTAATATGCTATCCACTTTTGTCATTGAGGTTATTCCGGTCCGTTCAGTTCCGTTCAGTAAATATATTGTATTTCTCATTATGTGAAACCCAGCTATGAAAAAATGTAACGAAATTCGTTCTGATTGGTTAATCCCCACCATTTGTCTTTTTCATTGTTGTTTCGTTCCGCTATTTCTGATTCCTTGTGATTGCATCCTTTAAAGATCATCTAATGAGTTTTGCGACGAATTTTGACAAAGTGAAAAAAGGATGAAAAGAGAAAGAAGTTTAGATGCGCTAGATAACTTACTTACTCCATGAACGCACATTCCATTTTGGCCAACACTAACAAAGGTGCCGACAGAAAGTAGCGGTATTGTATATACTGTGTTTCTAAATTTTTTTTTATTGCCGTATAACAAATCAAACTAATCAAACTCTTTATAAATTAAATAACTGGAAAGGATACAGTAGGAATCAAGCGCAGAAGACGTCGCGCAAATAATATAAAGTGTGAAACTTCTTTATTTAAACGCGCTTACATGTTTCGGTTCACTTTTGAACACTTCTTCAGAGACAACATAAACTAACATATAAAAACTGTGAATAAAAGTTACCGTCTTGGTGAGGTTCCCTTACATCGAGAATTTAAATGTCGGAATTAAAACCAAAAAGAGAGAAAAAGGAAAAAGAAAAAAAGAAAGTAGGAAATATCGTAAAATAGAATATGAAAAACTAATTTATCGAACAACTTTAAAATTATAATTAATTATGCAACAAATATAAGGAGTCAGTGTCGTTCGTATACACAAAAAATATCATTTTAGTGCTAAGAAAAATAATTACTCAATTTATTTTTCTTTTTTCAAGTAACGGTTAGAAATAAAAATATTTTCTTATTAGTAATTTTAAAATATACTCGTCACAAGTTTTAGGAAAACTCATTACTATATATTTAAAATAAGAATTTTTTTTTTTGAAATATATTATAAATTTTATCCAAGAAAAGTCATATTTGATTAATTTGAATATTTAATAATATATTGATTTAAGAAAATTTATTAAATCAGAAAAATTCGATATATTTCATTTTTAAGAAGCATCCCATATAAGAATTTGCACAATATGCAGTATAAATCTTTTATATCGAAAGAACAATAACATATAGTATTTCTGGCACAATTTCGTCCAAATAGTAGTTCTGAAATGAGAATTTAAAATCTACAAGAAGAGAATTTATATTCTACAAATATACATCAAGACTTTAAATTACGCATAATTCAAGAGAGAGAGAATTATGTGTATTATTTCTATTTCTATAACATATATGTTATTTTATTATTTCTGTATAAAGATTTCATGATGGTGAAAGGTTTCAAATGCGTGATATTTACTTTAATAAACTTTATGTAAATGTGTATATTTGAGATATAAGTAAATTTTTTACTTAACTTTTTTTACTGAAAACGTGAAAAATAAAGCGAAAACGGTTTGAATAAAATTGACAGAGATTTTTTAATTAGATATATTACGTATTATAAATAATATAATTAACATTTCTTATTTCTTTTTCTACACTTTAAGAAAAATATACTTCCTCAAATCTTTAAAATGAAATCTAATTCTAAAGAGTGCGAAATAACACGTTTAAAAATTGACAATTGAGCTACACTTTTTTAACAATAGCTTAGTTATCACTCTGTAGAATTAAATTTTACTCTAAAGATTTTAGGAATACTAATTAAGAATTAGGAGGTTTTCTATATACATTCTCTCTGTTAAATCAATCATGATTTCTTTTCTATCGGAAATTTGTCTTGCTAAAGAAAGTTATCATACTCAAGAAGAATCTTTTACAATTAGCCGTAATATGAATAAATACGTTTATAGAAATAGAAGATCTCTGCGCGTTGAGTACATCATTTTAAAAATTTAATTGGCTCTTTCAAAAATTATATGTGTTTAGAATAGTGGATAAAATTTTTTCTTGTTGAATAAATTGTATTTAAAACTGACATTTAAACAATTGTGCGTAATATATTCAGCGTACGTGTATCATTAATTCATGCGTAATTTATAAAATTATTATTTAGTAATTTTTAATTGCTCTCCACTAATTACTATTTGGATTCACAATCCTCAATCTTTCATGCACAGTGTAACACGGATTGAAAGCTCGTGACAGCGGTATGTCTGTATGATTGCGAAATTTCGATCAGCGTAGGCTTTCGTACAACAAATTAATAGTACATCAGTAGTATTCTATTAAATCGTGGAATCTTTCTAAGAAATTTTCTCATCAAAGAGAATAATACGTCGCGATCTTCTTAATCAAGATCGTTAATTAAGATATATCAACAATTAAATCGCAAATATATCAAATCATGCATGTACGGGTCATATGTCCTAGTTATGCAAATTGTTAAAATCGACAGTTCGTATTCAAAGCGCATCGTCCGTTATTAGCAACAGTGCACGATTCCCTATTGTAGTTGTCTTCGAGTGGAGTTTGGAGCACAATGGGATGTTGAAATAAGAGATTCAGGTAATAAATCATTGTCAAATGTCAATTGGATCTTAAGTCTTTATAATCATACAATCCAAATTCAGATCATGTAGAGAGCAATAACGAGAGCAATTCAGACAATGACATGATAGCAAATGAGGATATAACTAAAAAGACAGATTTTATTCCAGCTCGTCTTTACATACGTAAACATTACACAAAATTACCAAAGAATAATGCTGCAAGATGCAACTATTGTAATACAAAATTCACTACGCAAAGTAAGTTTTTAAAGTAAGTTAATTTACATGAACACTTGGTGAAGAGACATCCCGACATATTATCAGAAGAAGAGAAGAGAGAAGATAAATTCGATTGGTGTTGGGATTATTTTATCGCAAAAAGCGATAGAGACGCAACATGCGAAATATGTAACTCAACAATTAAGTACCATACAGTAAATGAACTCAAGAGTCATTTAAAACATATTCACAAGTAGGTGTACTCGAAGTATTATAAATTAAAAAATTTATTTACGTACTGGAGAACGTAAAATTAATAATAGTAAAATGATCAACGTCAACCAAAGAAAATGTAACGCAAACAAATATACTCAAATAAAGCTAGAAAAATTTATTAAACAGATTTTTGATACATGTCAAATATGATTTTTAATCAAATATTCAATATATGTGTAGTGATACTGCGCGCAATCTAAGTAATAGGGAACGGGGAATAAGAATTTTAATCTATCAGACACTATGTAATCCAACAAGACATGATTTCCGAAAGGTTAAAATTTCTATTTTCTGTTTCTTAGTTCCTATTTCTTTGATTGAGCAATTCCTTATAAAACCTTAATATAACTCTAATCGGTATTCATTTATGTTACACGACTTCATTGAATGCAAACTGAATTCCATGTTTGAAATTTATGCATATATATATTATCTCTGTTTAGTATAAAAAAAAAGTAATATTATATAAAATAATCTTATTATTATCAGACAATTATCAAATTTACAAAATAATTGAATCTGCTTTATCGCTAAATTTTTGGTCGCTCCTAAATGTTCAAATAATATGTTCTAAAAAATTTATAATTCATTCCGTACAGCGAAAAATATACATAATTGAATATAATATATCTATTGTACATTTAATTGCTTTTTTAATAATATGTTATGTAAATGTAGGATATTATGTCCAAATTCAAATCGTGTAGATAACGAGAGTAATCCAGATAATGATATAAGTGCAAATGAGGATATATAACTCCAAAGACAGACAATTTTATCCCTGATCTCGTTTTTGAATACGTAGACGTTACACAAAATTGACAAGTAGAAATGAGACAAAATGCAAGATTATTGTAATGCAAGATTTAATATACGTATTAGATCCTTAGCTATTTTACATAAGCACTTCGTGAAGGCACATCCAGACATATTATCAGAAGAAAAGAAAAAAGAAGATAAATTTTATTGGACTTGGGATTATTTTATTGCAAAAAGCGATACAGAGACAACATGTATACTATGTAATGCAACAATTGGGTCTAAACTTACAAGTCGTTTAATACTACACTAAAAACAATGTCTTATGTAAGTATATTCCAAGTAAATTAAAGACATTAATTAACGTTCTGCAAGAATGATAATAGTTAAATAATCAGTATCAGATAAAAAATGTGTTACGCAAATACCCATATATACTCAACAAAAAAATTGTTAGATAAATTAGTGTAATACGTGTCGATAAATATGATTTATAAATGCATCTATTCATATACATATGTATATGCACATATTTATATTATATACAAGGTTTAACTGAAATAACGCTCACTAAGCGTACAGTACTATTCCTTTTATTTATATAAAAATCTGAATCAAAGTGTCCTCTAATATTTTGCAATTTTCGCAATAGTTGACGAGATATTAATTTCTAAAGATTACTAAATCCGATAAAATCGATGAATAAAACAATTTTAAGATATCTTTTAGTATTCTTTGTAAAATATTTTGGAGATGTTTCTTGAAGAATTCTTCAAAAAATATTTTTAAGTTGTCTCGTATACGTTAATTTTAAACATTTTGCTCATTAGATAACTAAAAAAAGTTTTACAAAAATTGTAAAATGGTAAAAGACTTTTCCATTCAGTTTTAAATTAGTAATAATACCATATGAATAATGGGCGTTTTTATTTTCAAAAACACTCTGTATGTATATCTTTATTAAAATTTTAGTTTTATTATATTATGCACATATTTGTGTATTCTTGAATGTGTGCCTACATGGGCGTTCGTGCGTACGTGCGTGCGTGCATGCGCATGTACATATGTAGGCATAAATTATACAATTACATGCATAATTTATACAACTTCCTCTATAAATATCATTTTCCTTTCAACGTTACAACGTTTTTAACATCAATATTTTTCTATAGACAATTACTAAAAGAAATATAATTGAATAGCATATAAATAGAAGGGTTTAAATTTGTTTTCTCATTTAAAAGTCATAAATAATATTTTCATGTGCCGTCGTATAATATTGTCGAGTATTTAATATATAATTATAATAATAAATGCCAAATATTTTATCACTTTATCAAATTTTTGTCACATTTTATCTCAACACAGATTCGCACAGAGCTTCAAATTCTATGGATTATGAAGAGTTTCCGATGCAGACTTGGCAGAATGTGTAAAATTATCTAATTTGGATGACGATTTATTATTTGATGAAATCTTCGATCTCCTGGAATAAGAATAATTTATTATTATGTATATAATAATTAGCGATTATATTTAAAACATATACATTTATTGACAACTGAATTGATGGTTTCGAAACTAAATTAACCTTACGCAAATGTAAACTTTTAGATAATAGTAGGTTAGTAGTTTTGCAAATTTAGTATGACACATATAACATAATATAAGGTATAATTTTAAGCGTTTTCCTAATATTGTAACGGTTAATATTAGGCGATTTTTTAATAAAAATTTTGTTAAAGTCACACGAGTGCACCAATTGTAATTTTTTAAATTTGTCTTTTGTTTTAGTATGATTTTGTATTTCTGAGATATAATACTTTAAATATAGATCTTTTCCCATGTAATACATGAAGAAGGTATTTTATTCCATCATTCTGTATTATATGGAAGTAAATTCATTTGTACTTGCATTCATTGATTTATTGTACTGTACCGATTATATATATATATATATATATATATATACATATAATCAGATCAAAATAAATCAAAATGAAATATGAAATAGACAACATATAATATAGCTATTTTTAAATTAAACGCATTTCGAAAAAGCAAAATTTTACTGAATAAAAACAAAATGCAATTTAAAGCTAAAAATAGCCGTTTGATTCTTTAACATAAATGTAAGTATACTATAAAAAAAGATGGAAATTACAAAAAGGAATAAATACATTAAATAACTACGTTTATATTGATTAGTATAAAACACTATATGAAGAACTTATTAACTTAGTTATTACAAATAAATGTAACTTAAGTAAGTTACAGAGATATAAATGGAAGAAAAGGAGTTAGATACGCTTATTGAAAATTGACTCTAACTGTATTTCATTACAGATAATGAATTACCTCTCAACCTTGATAGAAATATAATTTGTGTTTCTTAGGCCCAGTTGCATCAATGTTACTTTAACTTTAAACAAGGCTTAAAATTCTCTGTGTCTCTGTCTCTCTTTTGCTTTAAAGCGAGACAGGAAGCGTATTAAGCCTCGCTAAAAGTTAAAGGAACATTGATGCAATCGGGCCTTATACAAACTTCTATAATTAAACTGTTGACTCAGTGTAATAGAGAGAAATGAACCTGATTCTGAGCTGTCCTCGTCATAGTTCACATATGCGTATGTATGCGTCCTGTCTGTGAGTATCGTATAAATTTATATGTGAAAACACTATGTTAATCATAATAGAAATTATCACAAATGCGAAATTTCATTTCAAACTTATCATTCATCAGCTTTTTAATGTAATTATATTATAGAAAATAATATAAATAAGAATAATTTGCAGTATAATAGATATCTTTTTAAAAAAAAGATAAAAAAAAGGCGCCAAATTTACGTGTATCTCCTGTAAACCCAAACCAAAAAAGTGTTATATAAACTAAAAAAAAAACGTTACATAAATCATAAAATTCAAGTAATAATATTGTTAATATTTTATTATAAATTATCCCTCAGTAACTTAAAAAAAAATGCAATTTGCAATGAAATACGACATTTAATCTATTGAAAAAAAATTAAAGATATTAAGCATCACAAAATGAGAAAATTTTATTGAAATAACATAATTTTTTATGTAAAAAAATTTGCCGCGCGCGCTGTTTGACCTCGAAATATAATAAGTAAATGTTACATAAAAGAATTGAACAATGTTTATTACTTAATTGACATTAATCAACATTAAAATTATTAGGTGTTGGAATTAATTCGTAGCGTTTTTTAATGAAAGAATGTTATTTATTTCACATGAGCATTAAAAAATACATTAATGAAAGTACTTCCCATCACTTGTAAAACGCTACGAATTAATTCCAACACCTAATACTATCACAATTACATTTAAGATTATAATTAATTTTAAATCTACTTTTAAATCTAATTTAAATCGCATGTCTTATCGGCATCGCTCGGCGTCGTCGTCGTCAGTTGCCGTCGTCCAGTACCATCGTCGTCGTTGCCATCATTGACGTCTAACGACAACGACGAAGTTGAATCGTCATCCTTATTTATCGTCTTTCTCACTCTCTCTCTCTCTCTCTCTCTCTCTCTCTCTCTATCTTTCTCTCTCTCTCGCTCGTTCCCTGTCGTCATCTCCCTGTTTGCCTAGTATACATAAATTACACCCGTTTTCGCATTAAGAATCACTTTCATTGCTAATTTTACTTTAATTTTATATTAAAATCAAAATTCTATGAAAGCATTATAAACAGCAGTTTAATAGACAAAACACTTTATAGTGTATATGCACTCGTGTCACACGTATGTCTAAAAAATTTGAAAAGCTGTATGGTCCTTTTTGGGGAACGATCTCTAGATCTCGGTATCGGCTTCACTAATCTTATTATTTGGAGTGGTCGCAATCGAAAGATACCGATATATAACATTATATTATAAAAGTGTTTTCAGATTTTTGATTGCGAATTCAGTTTCTGAGTAATTTTAATTTAAAGTTGTTGATATCAAAACTATATCAGATAAAGCTAGTGATAGCCTTGCGAATTTGATAACGATATGAATATCTACGCAACAACGTTTACATATCAAACCGTCAAGCGATCCGTTTTATATTTTAATTTAAAAATAACTTATTAAAGTAACTATACAGGGAAATTTCGATATATTGTATTAAAAATATATTATTATTATTATCCATAAATAAAGTTAAAAAATAATTAATAATTGCTATTTTTTGTTTTTCTAATTTCTACTAAATAAAATATCTTCTTGCAAAAAGCAATCGTTATCTTAATTCGTTTATGGAACTTTAATTACGCGAGTTAGCAATCACTTACTCTAATAAGCGTGAAGTATTATTACGATGTATATCTTCTAGCACTTGTCGAGACCACGTTTCAAGAGGTAATGCACGACGATACACGGAACAGTTTGCGCTACGCCTGTCAACTCGAATTTCATTGAACGAATGAAAGCAGTAGTAGCACGAACTTGCTTATGCACAGCGCTAAGCACAACGAAGACATCGTAATAATAAATGCTAAAGCGTCTATAAAATGTCGGTAAATTATTTCAAAATAAGTATTCAATATTTAATAAAAATTAAATTGCTAAATATACTGTTTAAATTTTTTGGAGTTAAATTTTACAAGAAGATTAAAAAGTGAGCCAATCTTGAAAAAAAATGAGAACATTTTCATTCTTTAAGAGAAGTGAGAATTCATTCTCTTTAAGTAAGATTTTATTCTTTTGAAATTCAAATTAAAGAATAAAGTCTCCAATTCCAAAAAAAAGAAGTAAGAATTTGTTCCTTTGGAATAAATCTCGCTCCAAAAGAAATATTACTTCAAAAGAATGAAAATCTGCTACTTTTTGTTTAATCAAGAATAAAAAGTTTTAATTCATATTTTTTCAAGATTGAGTTTCCACCTCAAAAGATGTAGAGAGTATATTATGCTTTTTGTGCATCAATAAATGAATTGCTAAGTTATATTTTACATTTCGTTGTGTTTTGTGGATTAATTAGCGTTGTCTAGAATAAGGAAATATAAAAATTCGATTGATAAAGCATTTCAGAATTAAAATGTTGTTACTTAATATAATATTTATAATATAATATAAGATCTAGATACTGTAATATATAATATAAGAGCTATATAAATAGATCTATTAAATCTCGTTATCAAACAAATTCAAAAATACAAACATCAATATTTATATGTATTCCATCAAAGAATCATATCTCTGTCTGTAAACAGTTTAGCGACAGTTTCTGCAAACGATTCTTTACATCGTTGCTGTACCTTTCGTGATTAGTTATCAATAATCCTTACAAAACGTTATAATGGCAGAACAAGAAGTAGACGATATTCTAATCCCAGTCGTTGGATACGTGGCCATTATACAAAATTAACAAGTAGTAATGAGGCAAAATGTAATCATTGTAATGTAAAAGTGATTATATATAAGACTAGATTAGTTAATTTACATGAACATGTGGTGAAGAGACATCTAGACATATTATCAGAAGAAGAGAAGAAAGAAGATAAATTTCATTGGACTTGGGACTATTTTATCGCATAAAGCGATAGAGAGGCAACATGCAAAATATGTGACTCATCAATTAAGTACTACAAAATAAATGAACTCAAGAGTCATTTAAAACGTATTCACAAGTAGGTGTACTCGAAGTATTATAAATTAAAAAATTTATTTACGTACTGGAGAACGTAAAATTAATAATAGTAAAATGATCAATGTCAACCAAAGAAAATGTAACGCAAACAAATATACTCAAATAAAGCTAGAAAAATTTATTAAACAGATTTTTGATACATGTCGTCAAATATTATTTGCGCTTTTAAGCATTATAAACGTACAATAAAAAAAAATTCAAAATTTATTGAAATCACATACACAAATTAGAAATTTTAATCAAATATTTAATATATGTGTAGTAATACTGCGCGCAATCAAAAGAATATGGAACACAGAACAAGAATTTTAATCTATTAGGAACTGTGTATTTCACAACACATGATTTCTGAAGGTTGAAATTTCTATTTTTTTAATACCTATTTCTTTGATTGCGCAATTCTTTATAAAACTAATCAGTATTCATTTCTGTTACACAGCCTTATTAAACACAAACTGAATTCCATGTTTCAAATTTACTATTACTGTGTTTAGTATAAAAAATTAGTAATAATGTGAAAAATTCCAATTTTTACCCGATAATTATCAAATTTACAGAATATTTCAATCTGCTTGATCGCTACATTTTTGATCACTATTAAATGTTCAAATAATAGATTTTTTAAAAATTATAATTTAGTTCGCATAACAGAGGAT
This sequence comes from Acromyrmex echinatior, assembly GCF_024713525.1. NCBI lineage: Eukaryota > Metazoa > Arthropoda > Insecta > Hymenoptera > Formicidae > Acromyrmex > Acromyrmex echinatior. Next base: position 7,681,996 of record NC_141870.1, read on the forward strand.
GAGCATAATTGAAAATAATAGCTTTAACGTACTTTTTATTGCTTCTTTAATAATTTCTTATGTAAATGTAGGATATTCAATCCAAATTCAGATCGTGTAGAGAGCAATAGCGAGAGCAATTCAGACAATGAAATGATTGCAGACAATGAAATGAGGATATAACTAAAAAGACAGACAATTTTATCCCTGTTCATCTTTGGATACGTAAACATTACACAAAATTACCAAGGAATAATTTGACAAGATGCAACTATTGTAATGCAATATTCACTATGCAAAATAAGTCTTTAGCTAATTTACATGAACACTTGATGAAGACACATCTAGACAAATTATCAGAGGAAGAGAAGAAAGAAGACAAATTTCATTGGACTTGGAATTATTTTATCGCAGAAAGTGATACAAAGGCAACATGTACAAAATGTGACATAACAATTACGTACTATTCAGTAACTGATCTCAAGATGCATTTGAAACATATTCACAAGTAGGTATATTCCAAATGAATTAAAAATTAATTACCGTAATAAAGAATATAAAATTAATACAAGTAAAATGATCAAAATCAGCTTAAGAAAATGTAACGCAAATAAATATATCCAAATAAAGCTAGAAAAATTAATTAAACATATTTTTGATGCATGTCGTCAAATATTAGGTGTTGGAATTAATTCGTAGCGTTTTTAATGAAAGAATGTTATTTATTTCACATGAGCATTAAAAAATACATTAATGAAAGTACTTCCCATCACTTGTAAAACGCTACGAATTAATTCCAACACCTAATATGATTTGCACTTTTAATCATTATAAACGTACAATAAAAAAAAATTCAAAATTTATTGATATAACATACACACAAATTAAAAATTTTAATCAAATATTTAATATACGAGATATTTCCCAAAAGTATCCGACCTACCTCCATTTTTCGGCGCTTGGCTTATTCTTCGTCATCCGGTTGGTGGCATCCTTCGAAGTAGTCCCCATTTGATTGAATAACACGCTCATATCGATGCTTCCACTTCCCAAAGCAGTCTTGAAAGTCAGTTATTGGAATCGCCTTTAGTGCATTCTTCGAATTGGTTTCAACAGTCTTCTTGTCGTCGAATCGGTGTCCTTTAAGCGGCATTTTCAATCGAGAAAATAGTCAAAAGTCGCAGGGAGCTACGTCGGGACTGTACGGAGGCTGGAGAAGCTGTACAACACTGTGTTTTGATAAATACTGCTGCACAAGATTTGATGCATTGTAAAGGACACCGATTCGACGACAAGAAGACTGTTGAAACCAATGTGACGAATGCACTAAAGGCGATTCCAATAACTGACTTTCAAGACTGCTTTGGGAAGTGGAAGCATCGATATGAGCGTGTTGTTCAATTAAATGGGGACTACTTCGAAGGATGCCACCAACCGGATGACGAAGAATAAGCCAAGTGCCGAAAAATGGAGGTAGATCGGATACTTTTGGGACATACCTCGTATGTGTATTGATACTGAGCGCAATCTAAGGAATAAGGAACGGGGAATAAGAATTTTAATCAGACATTATCTAATCCAACAAGCCATGATTTTCGAAAGGTTAAAATTTCTATTTTCTGTTTCTTAGTTCCTATTTCTTTGATTACGCAATTCCTTATAAAACCTTGATATAACTCTATAATTCCTAATCGGTATTCATTTATGTTACACGACCTCATTGAATGCAAACTGAATTCCATGTTTGAAATTTATGCATATATATTATTTCTGTTTAGTATAAAAAAAAAGTAATATTATATAAAATATTCTTATTTTTATCAGACAATTATCAAATTTACAATATATTTGAATCTGCTTCGTCGCTAAATTTTTGATCCCTCCTAAATGTTCAAATAATATGTTCTAAAAAATTTATAATTCATTTCGTACAGAGAAAAATTTACATAATTGAATATAATATATCTATTGTACTTTTAATTGCTTTTTTAATAACTTGTTATGCAAATGTAGGATATTTGGTCCAAATTCAAATCGTGTAGATAATTAGAGCAATCCAGATAATGATATGAGTGCAAATGAGGATACATAACTCCAAAGACAGACAATTTTATCTTAGATCTCGTCTTTGAATACGTAGACGTTACACAAAATTGACAAGTAGAAATGAGGCAAGATGCAAGATTATTGTAATGCAAGATTTAATATACGTATTAGATCCTTAGCTATTTTACATAAGCACTTCGTGAAGGCACATCCAGACATATTATCAGAAGAAGAGAAAAAAGAAGATAAATTTTATTGGACTTGGGATTATTTTATTGCAAAAAGCGATACAGAGACAACATGTATACTATGTAATGCAACAATTGGGTCTAAACTTACAAGTCGTTTAATACTACACTAAAAACAATGTCTTATGTAAGTATATTCCAAGTAAATTAAAGACATTAATTAACGTTCTGCAAGAATGATAATAGTTAAATAATCAGTATCAGATAAAAAATGTATTACGCAAATACCCATATATACTCAACAAAAAAATTGTTAGATAAATTAGTGTAATATGTGTCGATAAATATGATTTATAAATGCATCTATTCATATACATATGTATATGCACATATTTATATTATATACAAGGTTTAACTGAAATAACGCTCACTAAGCGTACAGTACTATTCCTTTTATTTATATAAAAATCTGAATCAAAGTGTCCTCTAATATTTTGCAATTTTCGTAATAGTTGACGAGATATTAGTTTCTAAAGATTACTAAAACAGATAAAATCGATGAATAAAACATTTTAAGATATCTTTTAGTATTCTTTGTGAAATATTTTGGAGATGTTTCTTGAAAAACTCTTCAAAAAATATTTTAAAGTTGTCTTGTATACGTTAATTTTAAACATTTTGCTCATTAGATAACTAAAAAAAGTATTACAAAAATTGTAAAATGGTAGAAGGCTTTTCCATTCTGTTTTGTATTAGTAATAATACTATATGATTAATGGGCGTTTTTTTTTCAAAAACACTCTGTATGTATATCTTTATTAAAATTTTAGTTTTATTATATTATGCACATATTTGTGAATTCTTGAATGTGTGCGTATGGGCGTTCGTTCGTACGTGCGTAGGTGCGTGCGTGCATTCGCATGTACACATGTAGGCATAAATTATACAATTACATACATAATTTATACAACTTCCTCTATAAACATCATTTTCCTTTCAACGTTACAACATTTTTAACATCAATATTTTTCTATAGACAATTACTAAAAGAAAAATTGAATAGCATATAAATAGAAGGTTTTAAATTTGTTTTCTCATTTAAAAGTCGTAAATTATATTTTCATGTGCCGTCGTATAATATTGTCGAGTATTTAATATATAATTATAATAATAAATGCCAAATATTTTATCATTTTATCAAATTTTTGTCACATTTTATCACATTTTATCTCAACACAGATTCGCATAGAGCTTCAAATTCTATGGATTATGAAGAGTTTCCGATGCAGACTTGGCAGAATGTGTAAAATTATCTAATTTGACGATTTATTATTTGATGAAATCTTCGATCTCCTGGAATAAGGATAATTTATTATTATGTATATAATAATTAGCGATTATATTTAAAACATATACATTTATTGACAACTGAATTGATGGTTTCGAAACTAAATTAACCTTACGCAAATGTAAACTTTTAGGTAACGGTAGATTAGTAGTTTTGCAAATCTCAAATTTTGTATGACGCATACAACATAATATAAGGTATAATTTTAAGCGTTTTCCTAATATTGTAACGGTTAATATTCGGCGATTTTTTAATCAAAATTTTGTTAACGTCACACTAATGCATCAACTGTAATTTTTTAAATTTGTCTTTTGTTTTAGTATGATTTTGTATTTCTGAAATATAATATTTTAAATATAGATCTTTTCCCATATAATACATGAAGAAGTTATTTTATTTCATCTTCATTCTGTATTATATGGAAGTAAATTCATTTGTTCTTGCATTCACTGATTTATTGTACTGTACCGATTATATATATATATATATGTATATAGTATATATATATAATATATATACATATAATTAGATCACAATAAATCAAAATGAAATATGAAATAGACAATATATAATATAGCTATTTTTAAATTAAATGCATTTCGAAAAAGCAAAATTTTACTGAATAAAAACAAAATGCAATTTAAAGCTAAAAATAGCCGTTTGATTCTTTAACATAAATGTAAGTATACTGTAAAAAAAGATGGAAATTACAAAAAGAAATAAATACATTAAATAACTACGTTTATATTGATTATTATAAGACACTATATGAAGTACTTATTAACTTAGTTATTACAAATAAATGTAACTTAAGTAAGTTACAGAGATATAAGTGGAAAAAAAGAAGTTAGATACGCTTACTGAAAAATGACTCTAACTGTATTTCATTACAGATAATGAATTACCTCTCAACCTTGATAGAAATATAATTTGTGTTTCTTAGGCCCAGTTGCATCAATGTTACTTTAACTTTAAACAAGGCTTAAAATTCTCTGTGTCTCTGTCTCTCTTTTGCTTTAAAGCGAGACAGGAAGCGTTTTAAGCCTCGCTTAAAGTTAAAGGAACATTGGTGCAATCTGGCCTTATACAAACTTCTATAATTAAACTGTTGACTCAGTGTAATAGAGAGAAATGAACCTGATTCTGAGCTGTCCTCGTCATAGTTCACATATGCGTATGTATGCGTCCTGTCTGTGAGTATCGTATAAATTTATATGTAAAAACACTATGTTAATCATAGCAGAAATTATCACAAATGCGAAATTTTATTGCAAACTTTTCATTCATCAGCGTTTTAATATAATTATATTCTAGAAAATAATATAAATGACACTAATTTGCAGTGTAATAAAAAAAGATAAAAAAAAAGGCGCCAAATTTACGTGTATCTCCTGTAAACCCATAAAAAAGTGTTATATAAACTACTTTATCCTGTCATATAAGCTGGTGTTGTAATATTGCCGCACGATCATCGTCACACTAATAAGAACACTTTTAATCTATTTTAACATACGACCGATGTACTTATTTCGACTGAATGTGAAAAATTTTTGCGACAAAAAAAAACAATCGTTACATAAATCATATAATTTAAGTGATAATATTGTTAATATTTTATAAATTATTCCTCAGCTAAAGCTGAGGTAGTAACTAAAAGAAAAAAATGCTATTTGCAATGAAATACAACATATAATCTAAACAAATTAAAGACATTAAGCATCACAAAATGGGAAAATTTTATTAAAATAACAAAATTTTTTATGTAAAAAAATTTGCCGCGCGCGCTGCTAAACCTCGAAATATAATAAGTAAATGTTACATAAAAGAATTGAACGATATTTATTGCTTAACTGACATTAATCGACATTAAAATTACAATCACTATTACAATTAAGATTATTATAAATTTAAATCTAATTTAAATCGCATGTCTTACCGGCATCTCCTGGCGTCGTCGTCGTCGTCCTATACCGTCGTCGTTGTCGCCGTCGTCCAATATCATCATCATTGCCTACGTCTAACGACAACGATGTAGTTGTATCATCATCCTCATTCATCGTCTCTCTCTCTCTCTCTCTCTCTCTCTCTCTCTCTCTCTCTCTCTCTCTCTCTGTCTCTCTCACTTTCTCTCTCGCTCGCTCGCTCTCGTTCTCTCCCTGTTTGCCTAATATACATAAATTATATCCGTATTCGCATTAAGAATCACTTTCATGCTAATTTTACTTTAATTTTATATTAGATGTAGTAAAAAGAAATCCATTATTTTTCTAATAGATGGCTTTAGTAATTTGTATCTCGTCTACGCGTGATACAGATTACTAAAGCCATCTATTGGAAAAATAATGGATTTCTTTTTACTACACCTAATATTAAAATTAAAATTCTATGAAAGCATTGTAAACAACAGTTTAATGGACAAAACGCTTTATAGTGTATATGTACTCGTGTTACACGTACGTCTAAAAAAATTTGAAAAGTTGTATGATCCCTTCTGGGAAACGATCTCTAGATCTCGGTATCGGCTTCACCAATTTTATTATTCGGATTGGTCGCAATCGAAAGATACCGATATATAACATTATATAATAAAAGTGTTTTCAGATTTTTGATTGCGATTTTAGTTTCTGAATAATTTTAATTTAAAATTATTGATATCAAAACTCTATCAGATAAAGCTAGTGATAGCGTTGTGAATTTGATAACGGTATGAATATATACGCAATGACGTTTACACATCAAACCGTCAAGCGATCCGTTTTATATTTTAATTTAAAAATAACTTATTATATAAAGTAACTATACAGTGAAATGTCGATATATAATATAGTGCTAATGAAACTATGGATAAATAAATCGATAAATAAATGAGTAACAAACAAGTGCCATCTATCGTCGGAAATATGAAAAGGAGATTTTTTGAAAAGATGACTTTTTGAGATAATTTCGGATACTCTTAACTCGCTGACTCGCTTAAAAAACATGGGGTGCCTCTTAATAATATTTATAATGACATGAAAATACATTTTTTTTTTATTAAATACTTTCCTTTTATTAAATATGATTAGAATTTGAATGAAATATTTTGCAAGGTATATCAAAATTTTCCTTCGTATATCTTCGTTTCCGCAACCAATCGCGCTTTTCTCCAGAGAAAAGATATCTCTCAGATATCTTTGCTCGAAACATCTCTAGATTCGCCAAAATCGCGGAAGAGGCCCACGTGGATTTGAAAAAGAGGTGACGCGCAATCTAAAAGTTTTCTCAGGATGTCAGCAGCCATGCCAGCTAGTCCAGGCACGTAGAAGTGGTTTTTATGTTGCTTCTTTGAGATTCAAAACCGTTGTTTTCCACGTAGCATAGAATTCACGTTATGTTTGAAAAAGCAGGATACTTTTTCAAAATTGCTCCAACGGCAACAAGTGCAGTGTACGGGGAGACTCAAATTCCTCTCGTATCCTTTTTTGCTCGCGTTTGGCCACTTTCTTCTCGCAAAATTCAATTCTGCAGAACCGTCGAAAGTGGGGTAAATCCTGAGAAGCAAGCGACTGAAAATCCGACTGTGGCGCATTATATTCAATTCGTTCACGGATTCGAGACGAGGATTCGCCGTAATAACTGGCGAAGTGAAAAATTCCAGAATGCTATCTCGTCGTAGAAAATCCGTATGCACGGCACGGAAGAGACAAGTTCCTGGAACTTTTAATTGACTCCTTTTCGAAACTTAACAGACGTGACTTTGATCGTCCTCCTCTCATTTCTGCTGTCCCGCGATCTGTTTGGAAACTTTCAGTTTCGACAGTTACGAAGAATACTTCCTGGCGTGACGTCAGATGATTCTTATTCGAGAGATCGGTAGACAGGAGTAGCCAAGAAAATCGCTGGCAGATCCTCGATTATGACAATATTATGCTGTTGATGCAACTTGCAACTTATCTTTCCTAGCTGTACGAGCTTACGTTTAGCAATCGTACAATCGACGTTGCATATTATTCCTGATGCAATCTCTGATCAAAATACCTCGAACAAAATTGCTCAGTCTATTTTCCATCGTGTTATATCTGGAATTTCATCGATTGCTCGATATCGAATAAAAGCTCTGGCTATTGTATCGGTTTATTCGATGGCTTAACGTTTAAAAATAATTTCGCGGGAAAATAAAATATACTATTTGTCATAACATTTTAGAGAAACTTAATCTATCGTGTAAATAGATTTCATTTAATTTCTCTGTCTCATTACTATAGCTTAAATACATACATAAATTCCGTAAACACATTATACATTATACGAATTGTTTATTATCCAATGTTCTATTTTATATCACTTGCAATCCTATAAAATCCTATTAAATTCTTCTCTGAGTAGCGCGGAAATACAATGATATATTTTCTATTTCTTGCTATGTATATGTGCGCGCCTTTTAAATACTTGAGGATCAATGTATAGATGATTGTGAGAGATTCTTTCATTTACTCGTCCTATAAAAAGATTCTCGTTGTAGCGTATATTACTTCGTTAAAATTCCGATATTGTCGAACGTTTAAAAATAATGAAGAAAAGGTTGGCGTGACATGAATAAAACTGCCAAGAAAATTCTATGAAAAAACACATTGAATGAGAAAAATAGAAAATATTCAAAAGAGATAATGGAAAGCATATGAATTTAATATGAAAGAGCTTTGTCTGCCTATCCTTTTTTTTATAATTGTCTGGCTGCATTTGTGTTACACGGTGTAAATTTTATACAAAATTTTTTGAATATTATTAGAGTTTTTACACTCATAATTTATAATTCTTAAATAATATTCATCTTTGACTGATAATATTCATTTACTGACGTAATCACTTATGAATAATTTTACGAGTATAATTTTACTAATTGTAGTAGAAATCGAAGAAATGTGAAACGAAATCGGAGATACCCTTCAGGTCGCTAGAAGAGCGATGCGGAATAAATAAAGGAAAGATTAAGGGATAGAGATACCCAAAAGTGTGGTTAAGATATCTTCTTTGGGTACATTATTACAGTACGATTCGACGTACAAGTTTAGTAGCCACGAACGCACACAAATAACGACCAACATAACGGCACGAAAGTTAGCGTTGGTGAAATATACGAGCGAGTCGTGTGCATGATCTCCCCGTACTTGCGCTTGCATGCTAAGAGCATACTACGCGAATTCGGGCTCATGCCACGAACCCGTAAGGACGTTTCGCTTTTACGCGAAAGTCGGTACCGTACTCACGCACCTTAACCCATATACGAACGAGAATTGCGTTAACAAGCCGCTTACCGGCAACTCGTGCTGCATTTGCGAAGCAGGGCGAGGTAAGGCAAGGCAAGGCAAGGCAAGGCAAGGCTCAGCAAGGCTCAGCGTCGACGATAAATACGGGTTCACCAAACGGCTCTCCCCGTGGATGGGCGGTATTGAATTTTGCTCATAGCAACATACGTTCGCGGTTTCGCGGCGACATCGATACACACGCGCGGCAGTAAATTTGATCGGGCCAATGACGAGTTATTGGAATACGCGGGATATCGCATTCTCTCTCGTTCCTTTCCTATTTGCGTAATTAAATCGGCGCGTTGTGCGCCGGAAATATTGTAAGTTGTTCTTTCGCCGTTAGAATATTAATTTAACTCCCCTGCGCTCTTAAAATTATTTCCATTTCGCAACAGACGACAATGAATGATCTCGTAAAAACTAATTTCATCGACATCACTGATTAGAGTTTTGTTTTGTTTTTTGTGACGACGGGACGCGTTTAAGTTCTATTGCGAAACGATGTAATGAGACTGGAAGATCCATGGAAGTGATAAAAGGGAGTTCCGCGTGTGAAGATTGTAAGAACGTTAAGACGCTGAGAAAGAAAAAAGTTGCTAACACCGTCATGGGTGCGATAATGCCCAGTTAGGAATGATTACGCCGACGACCTAGAACGAGACATATATATATGTATATATATGTATATATATATATATATATATATATATATATATATATATATATATACGCGAGCCGTATGCATGTAAGATACTATAGAGTTAAATGAACATGATATTAAATTTCATGTAATAATTACACATCATAAAACTGGAACACGATCTCACTATATATGATGGATATAAATTAAGGAAATGTTATATGAAACCTTAAAAACTATTTAAATAAAAAAAAACAATATTCTGAATAAATTGTTCGCTCCGTGCACTAAACTCACGAGTAATTAAAGTGAAATTTTTTTCATACTGATTAATTCAGTAGCAATAAATGTCCATGACGAATTAAAAAGAATAACTCTGATAAAGCAGTTGTTACATTGTAAGCAATAAATTTTACTTTTGGTACATTTGAATTAATATTTTCCATGACATTTGTCGCAGTGTGGCTGTGAATCGAGTGGCGGGAGTGCAACCGAGTTTCCGACAATATTGTCATCGGAATGAGTTTCGATCGGGGAAGAGGGGACATGCATTTTAACGACTTTTGATATTGAATCTACGTCCAAAGCAATAAATATTATTTCGCTTGTTCATTACTCGGCAATATTTTGCGTGAATAAATGATTAACGTATATGGGAAATCCAATTCTTCTTCAATTTACATTTAACATCGATTTGTTTTGAAACGCGATTGGGATATAGCGAGCGTTCGCCATTGCGTTCATCTTCACTTGATTCCCGTTTTCATTAGGAACCAAGTATTAATCTCGCTGATAGTGCAGCCATTGAATCGAGTTATTCTGCGCTCAGTTATAGCACGATCCGGCGAAACAATTCGCTTATCAGGAGACGGCAACTAGAGGGGATTGGTAGACCGTCGGTGCCTGTCCGCGTCGCGTCGCGTCACGACGAATCTATTCGGTTGTTACAGCTGTCGAAACTATGAAATTCAATGCGGCGAATTTGCATGCTAATCCGCGCGGCATAAACCCGGCATCCATGTACCTTGCATCCGGATGTGTCTAAGTTGTAATTCAATAAAGACGGCAGTGCCGCCGGTTGTAACGCTGTGACTCGATTAACTCGCTAACGATTTTAACAACGCACACACAATCAATCTCCGGGCGTGTGGGCGTGTGCGTATTTGTGTTCGTGTGCGTGTGCGTGCATCCCATCCCCTTGTGAGCGTGACGAAAATTTTCAGCCAGGAATGTTAGGCACTTGGAAACTATGCTGGAAATTGTTTCACTGCTGCAGCATCCGCCGCTCGGATGAGCGGATAAAATCTCCTTGTCTAATGGCTTCGAAGAACAACGAGCGTTTTCAGCGCTATAAAATGTGAACGTAACGATCCGTGATGTTAGAGCGATGATTTACGCACGGGCACTGTTGTCACAACTTGTACCGTCGCAAAATCCATATCATCGCGATGAATAGTTTTCGATAATGTCGACTAATAATTGAGCTATTTAAAAACACCGTACAATATCTTAACAGCGTAACTCGAAGTGCAAAACTTTACTCGCAGAGTGTATATTAAATAATTTATATAATTTTGATCATATCGTGCAGTTATATTTTATGTATCCAAATGAAACATATATTTATTCATCTTTTTACTTGTATAGCAAGCATTCCACAAACACCCATAATGCTATTAAAAAAAAGACTCAAGAATTTGCAATTAAAATTTATTATATATATATATATATATATATATATATATATATCAGCAATTTAAATTTATCTATATTAATTTGCGGAAGATTGCTAGAGTGTACTGCACGCAAAAAATCAAAATCTTTAATTAGAAGCTTAGAAATCTTAATACAAATTTCGGAATTGCAGTTACAATTATTGAATTATATAATTCTCGAAATCGTATAAAAAAACTACGCTTAAATATATGTATCTATCGCTCTGTCAATTAAAAAATTTCCATATCGATATTAATTTTTAATATTTGCTTCATTTTTTTATTGTTTGCTTGTAGTACATTCTAGCAATCTAATTGATATGGATAAATTAATTAATAACAAATTTTAATTGCAAATTCGTGAATCTTTCCTTCAATGTCAAACATTGACATTTGCGAAATACTCGTATATAGGTGATATAGAAGCAAATAAATGGATAAATATATTTCATTCGCACACGTAAATTCATATATAATTGCATGATATTATTAAAGTCATATGCTACAAGTGAAGTTTGCACTCCCGTGTGGTTTTGGAATGCTTGATCGATAGCCGCGTCGACGTCCAAGTCGAATTTCTCACGCCGCGAATCGCGCGCTCGTCGGCGTTCGTAGGTATATATATTCTGGAAACGAGGCAACGATTGCGATGATTCATCTATCACGCCAAGCTCGTATTATAACTCGTACGGTACGATAAAGCTCATCCCGGTAGTCCGCCTTATGGCATACCGACAGAATTCCATTTAACGTTAAAGGTTTGGCGGAGGGAAAACATTGCCGTGGCGCGCGCGGAGAAGCGAGATAGTCTGAGTTATGCTTTCCACCACGGCAACGGGAGGTCGAGCGATAAGCAATTGTAAGAATTATAATAGCGGTTAATAAATAAATTTAGATAACGCTCAATACTTCGACTCATGTACTCGCGATGTATTCGAGAAGGGTCCATTGACTATCTCCGAGAAATGAATGTCTAGCGTATTTTTCCTTTTGCGAAGCTGTATTCAGGATCTAATAAATGAATTTGTGCACTGCGATATTTTACCACCGCGTGGTTGACGTATCACGAAATATAAGTTTTCTGCAAATTAATTCTGCATGCGAGATATTTTTTTTAAATATGTACGCCGTACTAATTACTTTTAATTTAAGAGCACGCTCCTTGCATTACACAACCGATAAGAGGCTATAAATTATATAAATATCTTATTGTTATTTAAACTTGGACCGTATAATAAAATTATATTTTTAACTATTACAAACTTAAATATCGATAAAAGCAGAAAAAGACGTTGGACCTGTTTTCGTATGCTCTGCCCAAAATTAGGAAACCTGATTTAAATGCAAACGTTTAATTCTTATCTTCTAGGTAATTGCAGGAAACGTTTAAGAAAGATTTAATAGTTACTCTAATATATAACTTCGTTAAGATTCTCGTTGTTTTTGCGTCATCAGCGTTTCGAAGTTTCGGAATGATTTACCAAGCTAAATTATTTCGGATTTTTATCACGGGATATAAAGTCTCCGCGAGGACGACGTTTGCTCATGTACGAGGATCAGCTTGGTATCAACCTCACGCAACTTGCTCCAGGAAATTTGAGATAGGATGACAGTAAAACGGCAATGAAATGTCTTTGAAATAAAAGCCAGGGAATACGCGTTTGGTGGCGGTTTACGAGTGAACGCGAGCGTATCGGAGACGCGTTCCCGTCACTGGCGACCTCGTCGTCCATCCAATGTAATTTCCGAAGGCTTCGATCTTCGATTTTTCCAGCGAGAGTAACTGCGTGAGAATTGACTCTGCGCTGTTCGCCTTTTGTACACACATACCGAGCATAGCACCAGCGAATAATTTCAATCGCGTGTCTATTAAGGATAGTGTTAATCAAGCGAAAGAGAGAATGTTTCGCGAGATGGAAAAGTTCTGTTGAAACCATCTCTTGTGATACCAAAAAGTGATTTTCTTCTGTGGTCTTATACTATTTGCGACAAGGAAACTTTCGAATGATTGGTTTGTTTATATTTTAAGCAACATTTCGTTTTATAATCGATCTCGATTACGACTACACATATAAATATTATAGAATATACGAACTTAACCTAGGTTAAGAAAGTAGTGGTACAGTGGTCGAACAGTAGTGGTACACAATATAAGAAATGTATACAAAGGTTTTTAGGTACGACGGTCTACCTGTCGGCGAAGTTGCTGATTTGAAGTAATCCGTATTTGCCAGTCGTTTTGAAAAGACGAATCATTCAGGTATTGCACGTGAACTAATCTGATTCAAAAATTTTGTATATATATATATATATATATATATATATATATATCTTCTTCAGAATTATTAAATATTGGTTACATATCCAACAGTAAACGAAGTGCCTTATAAAACTGTCTTCTAAAAAGAATTCAAATACAATCATATTCTGTATGCAGTAATCTTTATTTAATGATATAAACATTTGAGGATATAAACTTTTAATGATGGAAAAAAAAATAAAAAATTGGGCACAAAAATACAAGACAGGTAAATATAATAAAATTTACATATTTATTCCAAATATATATACATATAAATGCTTAAGGCATGCGCGAAAATTCGGAAATCTTGTTATAAAATATTTTTTCGTTTCTTTTTCAATTTTTTTCTTCTACTGAATTAAAAAAATAAGACTAAATGTATTTACTTGGCATTGCATAATATGTAATTGTGCGAGAGCGAACCAGAGCGAGAGCGCTGATCGTGAAATTTTTAAAGTGATGCGGCGTTTGTCTTACTGTCTTTCTCGCTAGTTTAAATCCGGCTCGAAGGACCAGAAAATGTGCGAGAGCGCACCGCGCGGACAGATTCGAGTGAGAAAACGGCACAAGGTTGATATGATGCACGACAGTGAAGAGAACTCCGTTTCATTTAATTTAACAAAAGAATTTATTTAATGTATTCAGTTACAAAGTCAAAAGATATAATTAATTAAAGATCAGATTAACAGAATATTAAATGCGGTCACCTTTTCCAAATTGAGCTAGGAATCGCGGTGATGGAAAATCTCGGCGATTTTCCTCGAAGCTTCTCGAAAGATTCGGTTATAGCGATTTCACTAAACGGTTAGCACGGCGATTTTACGAAGCGCGACTATGACTCTAAGAACTCTAAGAACCTTTTGGAAGTAAGTAGGAGGACGGCGAGATCGAAGCATTTATTGCTTTCGGCCTGAGCTTTCCCTTTTGGGAAAAATCCAATAAAAATTTGCCACAATCGTAATTATTACGTGGCATTAGGTGTACAAAATTGATTGGCGCTTTGGATTCTTTTCTAGCGACGTTCAACGTAACAGTCATGCGCGACAGAAAATCCGTGCGTGGGATTGGTGACAGCGCGTGACGTATTCGTCGGAGCGCGGCGCTCGCGTGCGCGAATTGAATCGTTCTAGAACTTTCGATTGTCCGTTGCCGGTAACGACAACTTGTTTGCGTGTAACGAATTGTTTTTAAAAAGAACAAAGAACGACGAATTTGATGATTTTAACGAGGATTAAAAATCATGTTTGAGATGAAATCACGAGCTCAATTTGTGCATGCGTTCAATGACAATTAATGTCGATCGACTGAAAGAATTCTTGCTTTTCTTTCGAATTACCGATCTCGAACATCCCGCCCGCCTCGTCATCTCCGTGACGATATGTGTATGAGGTTACGTATAGAGATTACAAAAACTGTAAACGCGAAAACATAACAAGCGATACAATACAATGAATTCGTGGAAGAACTTGAACCGTAAACGAGAGTTATATGACAAATAACATTGAAAGAATGATTCACGAAAATACGCGCGATCACTTCACGCTCTTCTTTACATTTGTCGCATTAGCGTGCAAGATAAACGCGTTAGCCTCTTCTGGCAATAAAACTAATTTGACCAAAGGACGAGTTAATTCAGATGAGGCGGTTTTGACTGTGACCACCCGCACTACGCCGTCGTCTCCAGGATGTAGCTGCGTGACTCGCACCAAAGGCCACTTATTTGGCGGCGAGAGTTCGGAGCGAATGATGCATAGCGATCCAAGGCGTGGTGGCAAAGCATCCTTGGTCCATTTCGGTCTGGTAGCCAGAGTATTTAAGTACTCGCGTGACGAGGAGGCTCGGAGCATCTCACGAAGTTGCCGGTCGGCGCCCGAAAAATTGGTGCCGCAATCGGAGTAGATGTCCGTGCACAGTCCTCGGCGAGATGTAAATCGACGGAGAGCAGTCTGAAAGGCGTTGGTGGTGTCAGCTGAAACAGCCTCGAGAGGAACGGCCTTGGAGCTAAAACAGATAAAGACAGCGATGAACGCCCTGTGAGCGCTGTGCCCACGCCCTTTGCTCGTCCTGATGAAGATAGGCTCGACGTAGTCGCTGCCCACGTGAGGAAATGGTCGTGCGGGAGTCACTCTTCCTGGAGGAAGGTTTCCCATCTTTGGTTGCGGAGTGGCAGCCCTCCACCGTGTGCATGTCACGCACTGATGCAGCCATCGCTTGACCACTGCTTGGACTTGTGGAATCCAGCGGGAGACGTGACCTCGAATTCCGTGGAGCGTGACCTTGGATTCGGACCACAAGATCACTGGCGTTGCAACTAGTTTTAGCACAGAGCGCGTGTGCACGAGTACACTTGACAGTACGGTGGCGGCGCAGAGTTCAAGTCGCGGGAGAGAAACAGGTTTGATCGGCGCGACCTTGCTTTTGGCTGTCAACAATAGAGTCTTCGTTTGGTGGTTTGCGGTGATGCGGAGATACTTCACAGCGGCGTAACCTCTTTCGGATGCGTCTGCGAAGTCACACTGGTGCCTTGGTGGAAGCGATCCCGGAGGGGCCCCCACAAAAAATGTGCGAGAGCGAACCAGAGCGAGAGCGCTGATCGTGAAATTTTTAAAGTGATGCGGCGTTTGTCTTACTGTCTTTCTCGCTAGTTTAAATCCGGCTCGAAGGACCAGAAAATGTGCGAGAGCGCACCGCGCGGAAAGAGGTTCGAGAAAACGGCACAAGGTTGATATGATGCACGACAGTGAAGAGAACTCCGTTTCATTTAATTTAACAAAAGAATTTCTTTAATGTATTCAGTTACAAAGTCAAAAGATATAATTAATTAAAGATCAAATTAACAGAATATTAAATGCGGTCACCTTTTCCAAATTGAGCTTGGAATCGCGGTGATGGAAAATCTCGGCGATTTTCCTCGAAGCTTCTCGAAAGATTCGGTTATAGCGATTTCACTAAACGGTTAGCACGGCGATTTTACGAAGCGCGACTATGACTCTAAGAACTCTAAGAACTTTTTGGAAGTAAGTAGGAGGACGGCGAGATCGAAGCATTTATTGCTTTCGGCCTGAGCTTTCCCTTTTGGGAAAAATCCAATAAAAATTTGCCACAATCGTAATTATTACGTGGCATTAGGTGTACAAAATTGATTGGCGCTTTGGATTCTTTTCTAGCGACGTTCAACGTAACAGTCATGCGCGACAGAAAATCCGTGCGTGGGATTGGTGACAGCGCGTGACGTATTCGTCGGAGCGCGGCGCTCGCGTGCGCGAATTGAATCGTTCTAGAACTTTCGATTGTCCGTTGCCGGTAACGACAACTTGTTTGCGTGTAACGAATTGTTTTTAAAAAGAACAAAGAACGACGAATTTGATGATTTTAACGAGGATTAAAAATCATGTTTGAGATGAAATCACGAGCTCAATTTGTGCATGCGTTCAATGACAATTAATGTCGATCGACTGAAAGAATTCTTGCTTTTCTTTCGAATTACCGATCTCGAACATCCCGCCCGCCTCGTCATCTCCGTGACGATATGTGTATGAGGTTACGTATAGAGATTACAAAAACTGTAAACGCGAAAACATAACAAGCGATACAATACAATGAATTCGTGGAAGAACTTGAACCGTAAACGAGAGTTATATGACAAATAACATTGAAAGAATGATTCACGAAAATACGCGCGATCACTTCACGCTCTTCTTTACATTTGTCGCATTAGCGTGCAAGATAAACGCGTTAGCCTCTTCTGGCAATAAAACTAATTTGACCAAAGGACGAATTAATTCAGATGAGACGGTTTTGATTGTGATCACTCGCACTACGCTGTCGTCCCCAGGATGTAGTTGCGTGATCCGTGCCAGTGGCCACTTATTTGGCGGCGAGAGCTCGGAGCGAATGATGCATAGCGATCCAAGGCGTGGTGGCAAAGCATCCTTGGTCCATTTCGGTCTGGTAGCCAGAGTATTTAAGTACTCGCGTGACGAGGAGGCTCGGAGCATCTCACGAAGTTGCCGGTCGGCGCCCGAAAAATTGGTGCCGCACTCGGAGTAGATGTCCGTGCACAGTCCTCGGCGAGATGTAAATCGACGGAGAGCAGTCTGAAAGGCGTTGGTGGTGTCAGCTGAAACAGCCTCGAGAGGAACGGCCTTGGAGCTAAAACAGATAAAGACAGCGATGAACGCCCTGTGAGCGCTGTGCCCACGCCCTTTGCTCGTCCTGATGAAGATAGGCTCGACGTAGTCGCTGCCCACGTGAGGAAATGGTCGTGCGGGAGTCACTCTTCCTGGAGGAAGGTTTCCCATCTTTGGTTGCGGAGTGGCAGCCCTCCACCGTGTGCATGTCACGCACTGATGCAGCCATCGCTTGACCACTGCTTGGACTTGTGGAATCCAGCGGGAGACGTGACCTCGAATCCAGTGGAGCGTGATCTTGGAATCGGACCACAAGATCACTGGCGTTGCAACTAGTTTTAGCACAGAGCGCGTGTGCACGAGTACACTTGACAGTACGGTGGCGGCGCAGAGTTCAAGTCGCGGGAGAGAAACAGGTTTGATCGGCGCGACCTTGCTTTTGGCTGTCAACAATAGAGTCTTCGTTTGGTGGTTTGCGGTGATGCGGAGATACTTCACAGCGGCGTAACCTCTTTCGGATGCGTCTGCGAAGTCGTGCAATTCGAATTGAGAGCTCGTGTCGCCGGTGCCGAGCCAGCGGCCGACTCTGAGCTTCTCAAGCAGTGGAAGTTCTTCCCAGAGCCGCTTCCACTTTCCAGCGATGGTTGACGGCAATGGTGTGTCCCACTCTAGCTGCTGCAGCCAGGCCGACTGCATGAGAATTTTTGCTTGAATGGTCACTGGAGCCAGCCATCCGAGCGGGTCGAAGAATCGAGCGGTCTCTGACAGCAGACTTCTTCTGGTGAACGCGACGACGGTGCGAGGAGGAACAGAGAAGGCGAGTTCGTCCCTGGTTGGATACCAGCGCAATCCCAGCGTTGAGTAGTTCTCTAGTTCCCACGACCTCGAGTCTCTGGTGAGACTGTACTCGGACGGAATGTCGCGAAGAAGCTCCTGGCAGTTGGCGGCCCACTTTCGGAGAGAGAACCCGCCCGCCGTGCAGAGGTTGCGGAGCTCTTCTTCGAGAGCGATAGCGTCCTTTTCATGCGCTCCGGTTGCGACATCGTCGACGCAGCAGTCGTGTCGTAACGGATCTGCGCCTCGAGGGAAACGTGGTCCATCGTCATCGGCGAGTTGACCATCGGCGTGATCGGCGGTTGAGCGGTGTACAAGGTCGGCTGACTCATGATCTGAGATGCACTGAAGCGAGTGGCGCTGTGCTGAGTTGGTTACTTGGTCGCAACCTCCCGATAGGATCCAGCCGAGCTGTGTCTTTTGAGCGATAGGCGCTTGGGGGCCTCCCTTGCGGAGACCACCCTGGAGAATGATTGCGCATACCTCCGCTCCAAAAGGTAGCTCAATCGAGTCGTTCGCTGCGTAGTCCGGATCAACCAATTGGAGCCCCTTTAGATGTGGCCCCTCCATTCTGATCCTGGCGTGAGAGCCGTGGTAAAGCGAAAGACGTGGCGGAATAAAGGCTCCGACTTTGAAGTCGGTCCCTGTGGTTAACGAGGTCACCTTGAGAGTCATCTTTCCCCTGCTGGGCCCGGAGCTTTTGCCGTTGATGCCGATGACTTCGATTGCGGATCGAGAGCGTGGCAAGCGTAGGCGCTGGACCAGAGCCTCGGATTTTAATGAGGTTTCCGAATCTTGGTCGATGAGCCCGCGTGTGGTATGCTGATTGCCGTGACGATCAGCGACGGAAACTCGCGCCGTTGCGAGCAAGGTAGCCTTGTGGTCGTCGTCGCGGCGCACCGCCGACAGTGAGCTGACCTCGTGAGGTTTCGATGAAACGTACGCGTCGTGTAACATTGAGTGATGACGAGACTGGCACGTAGCACACGTCCTCGTCGACTGGCACTTCGCGAATTTATGAGAGCCGAGACAGTTGAAGCACAGCTTGTGAGTTTTGGCGACGGCCTTGCGGTCGGCCGCGGATTTTTTCTTGAATTCTTCACACATCATCACGTGGTGCTTACCCTTGCATAGGACGCATTGGAAAGACTCGGTGTGTTTCTTGACGTGATGCGACTTGGCGGATCGCGACGGGTTGTCGGAGACCTTGAGCGATTTTGGTTTGGCGGCTTTGAGAGTTAGCGTTCTCCTTGTGATAAAGTCCAGCAACGTGTCATGGTTTGGCAAGTCCGTTGAATTGCTCACAAACGATCGGAATTTTAAGCGCGGCAGCGCCGACTTGGTAGAACAATCGGTTCCCGGTTCACTTGGAGGAGTTGTACTCGAATTTTCAGCTTTGAGCTTTGCCAGCGCTCTCGCTCTGGTTCGCTCTCGCACATTTTTTGGTCCTTCGAGCCGGATTTTCGCCGGCATCCGCAGTGTGAGGCACCAGCGGTATGTAATTATGTCCTAAATATTATCGTATCAAATCACACACACATTTTTTGTAAAAATAAGTACTAACTTATCTGCAATATATACTTTAATTAATTAAGTTTATTTGAAATATATTAAGTCATATTATTATTTTTCTTAAAGCGATTGTTATTGTAAATGTAAATATGATATTTCATTATAAAAAATAAATTATGTTATATATCGTTATAAATATATATATCTGTATTTTATCAGTTTTAACATATAATATAGATCTTAAAAATATGTATTGCATATTTTTTGTATATATAAATTACTGAGTTTTTTAAAAACAATATCTTTCTATACATAACAGCAAAGACAATTTTAATCGTCCAAGTATATGTATATGTATTTATAATTTATTTTTATGTAAAGTGAGCAAAGATTACATATTATTTATTAACTTTTCTAAGATCTTACGAATTTATTTAAAAATGACAACTAGGTATAACATAAAATTAGAAAATCAATGAAAATTATAAATGTGAAATCTATATAATAAACTTTATCTAACGTACCATTTAGTACTACATTTAACTATATTTTATATATATTATCATAATTCATATACTTTTTATATTACAAAGAAAAAGAAAAATTAAAAATTTAATCCACTTTGCAGTATATTCATAAAATTGAGTATAAAATATTTTTTTCATAATACTGTTAATCAGTAATAAATTGTCAATTTTTATAAAAATTATTAAACATGGTATAGATATGTGTAATAAATATATTAAATACATTAAACGATATTTTTTTATTTACAATTTTGATAGCATCTTTATTATAAATTTTATAGTCACTATGTGCATTTTATAATCACTATATGCATGGGTTTTAACATTAATAAAAAAATTTCAAAATTTTTCAATTTATAAAAATAATTATTAAGAGTATCAATTGTTTACAAACTCAATAAATATTACAGAGCCCATACAAAACGAGAATAGATCATTGACGAAGCACGTACTTCATCATAGTCGAACAAAGTGCTGGATAAAAATGATTAATTTTGTATGGAGTATTACAAATTTTTGGAATATATGCAACTTTATGGATACTTTGACATCTAGTAACGTTAAAGAAGAGTCTTACAAGATTGATATGTGCATTAATAGAGAAACAAATAAACTATACTTTTTTATTCGTAATACCAATCTTAAAGAACAAATAAGTATTCACAGATATAATATTTATATCCAAGGTACTGAGGGAGCAGTTTTATGCACAGACTGGAAAAGATTTTATTTTAATACTGATCCGTTATACGAAGTATGTCTCCAAACCCTTCGACTAAACGAGACAAAATACTTGCCTAATAACACACTTTCGGTACATTTTTCGTTTGAATCATACGAAAATATAGTACATGTTAATATGTATGAAAATGTAATAGATGAATTAGAAGCGAATGATTTTGTTTTCGATGAATCCAATTCAATTGTTACATTTTTAATAGAAGGAGAGCGTCTTCAAGTAAATAAATCATTAGCATGTGCGATCAGCCCTGTCTTTAATGAAATGTTAAAAAAACGTAATGCTGAAGGGGAAGTAGATAACGAAATAGAAATTAATGATATAGCATTCGATGTTTTTCAAATTATAATACATTATATAAAAAAAAAAGGTATTATGAAATTCGATTTTGGTGCACCTAATGATAACATAAACAAATTTTTGCTTGCCCTTCTTGCAGGAGCTCAAAGATTTGAAATAAATGGTCTTAAAGTAAAATGTGAAAAACATTTAATAGAATTCATAACAAAAGAGAATGCTATAACATATTTAGATATTGCAATTAATAACAATGCATTATATTTAGCGAATTATGTAAAAAGATTCATCAAACTGCACTTAGATGACTTTCGATTCACATTACAAAATTCTTAGAAAAAATTCAAATTAGTCCTAAGATACTTTATAATATTCATGAACAAGAATTATCCGAAGAAAGTGCATTCTACATTAAATATAATGGTGACTGATTGCAATATCCATAGAAAATTGAATTAAATCTTAATTATAAATTAAATTTTTGATATAAGATTAACTATCCGGTAAAGAAAGTTTCTGTAATCAAATATAAACGTGTACATATAATTATATATAAAATATATCCGCAGAGATATATGTGTTTCTCCTTTCTTATATATTCTCTTTTATACATATATGAGTATAAAAAATAACTTTTAAAAAGGATCAAAAAATCATTAGAAAAATAATTTTTTGTTGTTTTTCTAAAAATTAAGAATAAAGTTTGTGTGAATAAAATTGTCTATAAAAAATTGCTTAAACGTAACTATGGACATGTCTATAATGAGGCGGAAAAAAATTTTTACAAAAAAGTACAGAAAAAACTACATAGATTGGGGGACAAAACTACAAGATCTTAGAAATTCTTTTTCGTAGATGTATATAGTAGGAGGATGTAGAGTGGCGTTATTTGAGGGAAGATTGAGGATTTCTTAGTTTTTCAAACAAACGATGCTACTCCACGTCTCATTACGAATATCTATGAAAAATTAAGAATGTGAAAAATCTTGTCTCAATCTATGTAATTTTTCGTAAAAATTTTTCCGTCAGGATAAGTGTATAAATTTTTATATGTATTTATACGTAGAATATTATACATGACGTAATAACAATTTTATTTTTATAAATATGCACAATGAAAAAGTTATTTTACTGATTATCTTTCATAATTGTCCTTAATATTCTTTCCATATATAAGAGCAGAGATTATAAAGAAAAAAAAACATATATATTATATATTATATATATATATATATATATATATATATAAAATATATATATATAAGTATATTTTACTTAAAAATAATCACTTATTTTCATATATAATTATATATAATTATTTCTTACCAATTCCATAATAATTTAATGATCCTAATATAACAGTTATTTTAATTAGTTATATTAGGTGTAGTAAAAAGAAATCCATTATTTTTCCAATAGATGGCTTTAGTAATCACGCGTAGACGAGATACAGATTACTAAAATTACACCTAATATTACTCATGTAAATTTGACTTGGCAAATATGTGTATCTATCACATTTTTATATTAGCACAAATGAAATCTTTATTATACATATATGTATGAAACAATCAAACAAAAAATATTAAGTATTACTTAATACACATATTCATGCCTTTAAAAATGCAATATTTTTGTGTGGAAGAAATTTCCTTAATCTATAATTTAATGTCTTAATCTTAATCAATAATATTCGTACTGTAGTAATATTATTTTATGTATCAAAATTTTATGTATCAAAAAATAATTTCTAATAGTGCTTTATTTTAGAAACATTTTAAAGAGAATAAAATTGTAAAAAAAGTTTCCCTATACAGATGACTATATTATTTTATATTACAACCACTATATATTTATAAAAAATGTCAATAATTTTATTGTAAAGGAAACATTTTACGAACATTTGACAAATCCTAACAAAATTGATGCCTTCTACATAGAATTCAAATTGAGTTGAATTCAAATCTGAGTCGTTTTCTCGCTTTTTCCTTCCATGAAGATGAATTATATTCTTTAATGCTAGTTAAATAAATGTTACAAAATTCAACTGCATTCTGTAACAGGGTATGCGCGCGCGTGTGCGTGTGTAATATATAATTATGTTTTTAAATATTATGATATCAAATCACATATTATTTAAATCGCAAAAATAAATTTTCCCTTATGTATTTTAATTATTATAATTAACTTTGCTCATAACACATTAAGTCATATTGTCATTTTTTAAAAGCGCTTCTTATTATAAATGTAAATGTGATATTTCATTACGTTTCAAAAAAATAAGTGATAATTATGTTATTATATGTCGTTATAAATTATGTTATTATATGTCGTTATAACTATAAATTGTGCGAGAGCGAATCAAAGCGAGAGAACTGACGTGAAATTTTAGAGTGATGCGGCGTTTGTCTAACTGTCTTTCTCGCTAGTTCAAATCCGGCTCGAAGGACCAGAAAATGTGCGAGAATGCACCGCGCGGAAAGATTCGAGTGAGAGAACGGCACAAGGTTGATATGATGCACGACAGTAAAGAGAACTCCGTTTCTTTGTAATTCAACAAAAGAATTTTTTTTAATATGCACAGTTACAAAGTCAAAAAATATAATTAATTAAATATTAGATTAACAGAATATTAAATGCGGTCACCTTTTCCAAATGATATTTTGGAATCGCGGTAATGGAAAATCTCGGCGATTTTCTCGGCACTTCTCGAAAGATTCGTGTTATAGCGGATTCACTAAGCGGTTAGCACGGCGATTTTACGAAGCGAGATTATGACTCTAAGAACTCTAAGAACTTTTAGACTCTCAGAACTACAGACTCTAAGAACTTTTTAGACTCTAAGAAGGAGGCCGGCGAGATCGAAGCATTTATTGCTTTCGGCCTGAGCTTTCTTCTTGGGAAAAATCCAATAAAATTTTGCCACAATTGTAATTATTACGTGGCATTAGGTGTATAAAATTGATTGGCGCTTTGGATTCTTTTCTGAACGACGTTCAACGTAACAGTCATGCGCGACAGAAAATCCGTGCGTGGGATTGGTGACAGCGCGTGACGTATTCGTCGGAACGCGGCGCTCGCGTGCGCGAATTGAATCGTTCTAGAACTTTCGATTATCCGTTGCCGGTAACGACAACTTGTTTGCGTGTAACGACTTGTTTTTAAAAAGAACAAAGAACGCCAAATCGCTGCTTTTTATCGAGGATTTAGATCATGCTCGAGATGAAATCACGAGCTCACTTTATGCGTGCGTTCAATGACAATTACTGTCGGTCGCCTGAAAGAATTCTTGCTTTTCTTTCGAATTACCGATCTCAAACATAAATGTTTATATGTATTTCGTCAGTTTTAACATATAATGTTGATCATAAAAATATACATTGTGTATCTTTT
This sequence comes from Acromyrmex echinatior, assembly GCF_024713525.1. Lineage (NCBI taxonomy): Eukaryota > Metazoa > Arthropoda > Insecta > Hymenoptera > Formicidae > Acromyrmex > Acromyrmex echinatior. The sequence goes on from NC_141870.1 coordinate 7,706,931, forward strand.
TTGTATATATATATATATAAATCACTGTACAACCTTGTTTCTTCAAAAACAATAATATTTTTTTATGCATAAAGGGCAAAGATTGTTAAAAAGATTATTTTAACTATTTTCGTCCAAATATATACATTTGTAATTGATACGAAGTAAGCAAAGTTTATACATATTTAATTAACTTTTATATGATTTTACTAATTTATTTAAACAATAATAATTATAATATGACATTTAAAAATAAAGAAAATTATACACTTAAAATTTATTTTATAATAAATTTGATCTATATAATGTACAATGTCATTTAATAATGCATTTTTCATATTACCATAATTTATATAATACTTTCTCTATTACATAAAATAAAAAGAAAATATTCAACCCAGTATATTTAATTAGAAAAAAACAAACTATACTTTTTTATTCATGATATCAAATCGAATTACAAAAAAAGGACTTTACAAATGTAATGTTTATGTACAAATTGAAGAATCCTCCCTTAAATACGGATTGGAAAATTTTCCTATCTTTTTCAGTCTGTGTTTAAAGCTGGTCCCTCAGCAGTGTGTTCATAAACATTATATCTGTAGAGCCTTTCTTTGGTTTTACAGATACCACTGAGATGACCGCAGATGGAACTATATTTCCTTAATGTGAAAATATAGTTTATGTAGATGAGATTGGATCCGGATCTACAGATCGCGAGTCAATTGCACTGAACGACAAGTCACTCGAGGCCCAGACATTCGTATTACATATAAAATATATCCGTATAGGTATATGTTTCCCCTCTCTTATATGTTCTTTGTCCGTATATACAGAAAATAATAAAAAAAAGAATAAAAAAATCATTGAAAGAAGACTTTTTATTGTTTTTCTAAAAATTAAGAATAAAGATTGTAGAAATAAAATTGTCTATAAAAAATTACCTATACGTAATTATGAACATACAAATAATAATACATAAAATTTTATATGGACTTATATATAGAATATTATATATCACGCAATAGCAATTTTACTTTTTATAGACAAATACAATAGAAAAGTTACTTTACTCATTATCTTTCATAATTTTTTTTAATATTGTTTTCATATATATGGACAAAGATTATGTAAGAAAAAAAATATGGACATTTGAGAGAGAGAGATATATAATTACATATTTTTATATATAGTTATATACAGATATTATTTCTTACTCTCACTTCTCTTAGATATTCCGCATTAGTTTAATAATTCTAATATGACAATTGTTTTAATTACATTACGCGTATAGATTTAACTTGGCAAATACTGTATGGATATGTCACAGCCTTACATTACATTAACACAAATGGAATTTTTATTATACATATGTGTATAAAGCAACCAAACAAAAAATATTAAAAATACTGCTTAAAATACATATTTATATATGCAATACTTATATACGATATTTGGAAGAAACTTCCTTAATATTAATGTTTTAATCTTAATTTGTAATATTGTAATAATATTTTATGTATCAAAAACAATTTCTAATATTGTTTTATTTTAGTAACATTTTAGTGAATAAAATTATTTCTCTATTATACAAGTATCTGTATTACTTAATATTATAACCATTGTATATGTAAAAATGTTAATAATTTCAATTATTTCAATTTCATTTCTAATTGATGTGCAGAGAGTGCAGAGATGAATATATCGAGCGTTGATGTTAAGTGCACGATGATTTGACTATTATCAAATCGCCAATGGATAGTGTCCATGTGATTTTGTGATTCTCTTCTATACTTATTAGATAGATTCTACAAAGATGTATAATTATTCATCTTTGTCTCATGTCTAATCCATATGATAGCATCGCGGGATTGTGGAAGTTGTCTGTAGAATTTGAGCTAATTCGCGGTTATGACCGCTCTCAAATTTTTTTCTGGTGTATAAAACTTTTCATCATGAACTCATATATCAGTTGTGCATGTTCAATTAAACACCAGCCAATTACAACGTTAAAAAAAAAATAAATAAAAAACTCTCTAGAGATGCAAAAATCACTGTGATTGGCACACACAGAAAAATACACAAGTAATAATTACTTATTTCAAGTATTTCAAAAGTTCATATATCCGCAAATCTATCAGAAGTTTATCAGAAGCATTAAATTTATTCAAAATATATTCTGAATTTTAGTAAGTTTAATATTTCAATCAAGTTTATTCAATTAAAACAAATTCGATTTTCTTATGAAAAGTTCGTTTCTTCGATCAATTTTATAATATTTTTCAAAAGAAAATAAATTCTTCTTTTAAATACATAATAATGAGTTCTTCTAAAATTTTATAATAAGTATATTTTAGATTATTATCAAGAAAATATTCTTTGTTAAAGATAAAACTTAAAAGAAAGAAAATAAATTGAATAATCACTTTTAGCAATAAATTGATATTTTTCTGTATGCAGTGGACAATTCCAATATTGTGTAAGTAAACCGCTCTGTCTATCATGTGATATACGCCATCTAATATATTGTGCTCCTTTTGTGAGATATAAGTATAAAAAAAAAACAATCTGCTGTGTGTACATTATTAATATTTCATAAGCGGAATTATTCATATAAGTTAATGCTTGATTTGTATCAATTATTAATATGTATAAAAATATGTAGGCATTGTATGTGCGGTCAATTTGAAGAAATGAAAATTGGATTAAGTTAAAAGTCATTTCAAATTTTACTCTGTTCATTCTGTAAGAATGTTAAAGTAAAGATCATTATATTTTTACTTTTGTAAGGGTTGGGAAAAATTGCTTGCTTTTTCCAGTGTATGAGAAGAAGAGATCGGCAATAGGATATTTTGTACAATGAGTGCAAGTTTTAGAAAATGTCTAAATAATTTTATTGTAAAAGAATTATTATAATATTAAAATAGACACTTCCTATGGCAGTGTTGCAAAATTTACTATCAGTACAGAGAATCTAGCGTAAACTAACAACATAAACTTTGTTTGTTAAAAATTGTTTGAACTGATCATTAATTGTGAAATACAGTCTAAATATACTCCATTGATTTAATTTATTCAATGTGATTGCAATTATTTTCCAAGCGATATTTTATTTTATGACCATATCGATTATAAGGACATATTGACTGCGTTCAGCAGAGAAAATTAATCAGTTAGCGCTTAGTGATTTTTAATATAATTGGTTCTTGTCTTTAGTTCTTCGTTGGATCTAAGTGTAGGAACCAATCATATTAAAGAATCACTTCACGCTAACTGATTAGTTTTCTTTGCTAAACGCAGCTATTCATATACAATATATAGAATCTAAACTAAGAAAGTCAAATGGTAATAATACACAATATAAGAAATGTATACAAAGACTTTTAAGTATGATGGTGATTTGGTGAGTCTGCCAATTTAAAGTAGTTTAAATTTAACATTCGTTCTGAAAACATAAAGACATTGATATCGATATCGTGTTGTATTATATTGCACATAAATTTCATCGTAAACTAATGATAACTGATACAAATTTCTTGTATATCTCGTCTTCGTTAGAAAAGTTATTAACTATTTAGTTATCATAAATCGAATATATAGGTTATTATAAATCAAAACAAATCCTTAAAAAATTGGTGCTTTCAGAAAAAAAATTCAAATTCAATTGTAGTTTGTAACATCCATTTGACCGATGAGGACATAATTTTCCGTTTTTAGTATGGGACGAAAAAACAAAAAAAAGACTGGGGTACAGGAATCTAATCATACAGGTAAGATATAGTAAGTAAAATTTGCATATTTACTCCAAATAAATGCTTTAAGCATTTGCGAAAATTCTATATGGAAGTCTAGTTATGAAATATTTCATTGTTTGAATTTTTTTCTTTTACTCAATTAAAAAATAAGATTAAAAATGTATTTACTTGGCAATGTGTAATATGTAATTATGTTCTAAACATTAGCATGCCAAATCACTTATTCTTTGAAAAATAAATTCTAATCTGCACTATATTTTAATTAGTTATAATTAATATAAAATTATAATTAATATATTATATATATAATTATAATTACTATAGAATTATAATTAATATAATTAATAAAATAAAATTTTATTAAATTATATAGTTACTTCTTTATAGCGATTTTTATATTGTAAGTGTAAATATAATATTTCATTATTGTTCCAAAAATAAATAATAATTATATTATATATCATGATGAATACACATGTACGAGGGCGGTCCGATAAGTACTTAGCCTCAACGCCCGATGGAGCCACTATCGCAAGAGAAATTTACTAACGTGTAGTACATTCTCGTAGACGGCTACTGTCAAAATTTCAGCCGAATCGGACTCGTAGTTTTGTTTTGACCGCGTGTGGAAGCGGGCGTGTCCGCGGATTTTAGAAAAATGGAAAAAGAACAATATCGGTCGGTGATTCGACAAATTGGTCGAATTGGGCTACGAGCTGCTGCCCCATCCACCGTATTCTCCAGATTTGGCCCCGTGCGACTTCTTTTTGTTTCCAAACTTGAAAAAGTCACTCGCCGGGCAGAAATTTCAGTCGAACGAGGAGGTCATCGCTGCCACGGAGGCCTACTTTGCAGACCTCGAGAAAACGTACTTTTTAGGGTTAAAGAAGTTGGAGCATCGCTGGGTCAAGTGTATTGAGCTAAAAGGAGACTATGTTGAGAAATAAATCGCCACTTTTCGTTTTTCTTTTGTAGGCTAAGTTATCGGACCGCCCTCGTATCTCTGTATTTTGTCAATTTCAATACATAATATTGACCATAAAAATATATATTGCATACTTTTTGTATATGTAATAACTGTACATTGCATTTTTTCAAAAATAATAACTTCTTTTATATAATACATTAACGGCTACAATTATTTTAAGTCTTCCAAATATATGCATTTGTAATTAATTTCAAGTAAGCAAAGATTAAATCATGTTTCACATTATTCATTAACTTTTCTATTATTTTAAGAATTTATTAAAAAAAAAATTTTAAACATTCGAAAATTAAAGGAAATTATAAACGTAGAACTTATTTTATTAAACTTCATACATATATATATATATATATATATATATATTACATACATAATGTATCATTTAAAATATGCATTTTTAATATTATCATAATTTATATACAATATATTTTCTGTATTGCAAAAAATATAAAAAAATTTATTATATTATAACTTATGTAGTACATTTACAAATTAAACATAAATATTCTTTTCAAAAGTGTTAAGTATTAATTAATGTTTTGTTAAATAATGTTTTTTTATTTACAACTTTGATTGTATTTTTAATAATACGTAAATTCTAAAGTTAGAAAGAGTTATTACAATATGTGCATAAATTTTAGCATATTGATAAAAATTTTTAGAATATTTCAATCATATTGTAAGAATAATTATTAAGTCTATTGTTCACACATGTAGTACACACTTCAGAGGCGCCACAGAACATAAGGATGAATTATTATCGAAGTACGATCTTCAGCTTTGTCGAACAAAGTGTCTTACAAGAAAGACTAATTTTCAATGGACAATCGAAAATTTTTGGAATATATGCGACTTCATGGACACTTTAATATCTAGTGAGATTGAAGGGGAGTTTTACAAGATTAATATGTTCATTAATAGAGAAAACGATAAACTATGTTTTTTTATTAATAGTACCATACCTGATCCTCAAAAACACATAAGTATTCACAGATATAAAGTTTATATCCAAGTTTATATCCATATATTGAGGGAGCAATTTTATATAAAGATTGGAAAAGATTTTATTTCAATGCTGATCCGTTATATGAAGTATGTCTCGAAACTCTTTTCCTAAACAAGACAATATATTTACCTAACAACACACTTTCGATACATTTTATTTTTGAAATACTCGAATCTGTGTACCATATCAATGTGTATGAAAATATATTAGATATAGAAAACTTTACACCTAAATATAAATAATTTTGCTTCCGATAATTCAATCATTACATTTGTAATAGAAGGACATCGTTTTCGTGTAAATAAATCATTAGCATGTGCGGCCAGCCCTGTCTTTAATGAAATGTTAAAAAATTGTAATGAAGAAGAAGGGCAAGCAAAAGGGGAAATAGAAATAAGTGACGTAACATATGATATTTTCGACATTATAGTATTTTATATAAACGGTAGGAATGTTTTTCAATTAAAATTTGATGTAAATAATGATACCATAAGTCAAACAAATATCTTGATTCATCTTCTTGCAGCATCTCATACATATCGTGTAAATAATCTTAAAGTAATATGTGAAAAACGTTTAATAGCGTATATAACAAAAGATAATGTTTTATCATATTTAGATATTGCAATTATGTACAATGCAGTGTATTGGAAGAATTATACAAAAAAATTCATCAAAATACATATAGATGACATGAAACGCACCACACAATTAATAGACTATATTAAAATTAATCCTACAATATTAGCTGATATCCATGAATCGGAATTGTCTGTCGAATATGCTTTTTGCATTAAATATAACGATGTTTGATTGCAATATCCATAGAAAATTAAACTAATTAAACTAAATTTTAACTATAAATTAAATTTTTGCTGTAAGAACTACCCAGTAAAAGAAGTTGTATGATCAGATAAATATATGTAGTTGTATATAGAATATATATATATATATTCGTATATATATTTCCTTTCTCTTATATGATTTTTCGTATGTAGAAAATAATAAGAAAAGAAATAAAAAAATTATTAAAAAATAATTTTTTATTGTTTTCCTAAAAATGAATAAATTTTGTAGGAATGAGATAAAAACAGCCTATATGTAATCATGTACATATAACTACATATCAAGTTTTATATGTATTAATACATATACATATAACAATATATCAAGTTTTATATGTATTAATACATAGAATATTATATATAACGTAATAGAAATTTTATTTTTTATTACAAAAAACATGGAAAATTATTTTACCAATTCATCTTTAATAATTCTCATTGTTTTTTCCATATATATATATGAACAAAGAAAAAGGAAATGTATATATGAAAATACATTATATATAATTACATATATTTACATATGATTATTATGATATAATCATTTCTTATCAGGTATTCTGCATTAATTTAATAATACTAATTTGTGCGAGAATGCACCGCACGGAAAGGTTCGAGTGAGAGAACGGTACACGGTTGATATGATACACGACAGTAAAGAGAACTTCGTTTCCTTTCAATTTAACAAAAGAATTTTCTTTAATATGATCAGTTACAGAATCAAAAAATATAATTAATTAAATATTAGATTAACAAAATATCAAATGCGGTCACCTTTTCCAAAATTGTATTTGGAATCGCGGTGATGGAAAATCTCGGCGATTTTCTCGGCACTTTTGAAAAGATTCGTTTTATAGCGGCTTTCACTAAGCGGTTGGCACGGCGGTTTTACGAAGCGATATAGTAGCGAGACTATAACTCTAAGAACTCGAAGAACTCTAAGAAGTCTAAGAATTCTAAGCGGTGTAAACGGTTTAAGCGGTGTAAACTATCTAAGCAATCTGCCCGGGAGGAACGGTGAGATCGAAGCATTTATTGCTTTCGGTCTGGGCTTTCTTCTTGGGAGAAATCCAATTAAATTTTGCCACAATCGTAATTATCACGTGGCATTGATTGTACAAAATTGATTGGCGCTTTCGATTCTTTTCTAGCGACTTTCAACGTAACAGTCATACGCGACAGAAAATCCGTACGCGGGATTGGTGACAGCGCGTGACGTATTCGTCGGAGCGCGGCGCTCGCGTGCGCGAATTGAATTGTTCTAGAACTTTCGATGGTCCGTTGCCGGTGCCTGTTTGCGTGAACCGAATTGTTTTGAAAAGACTAAAGAACAATGAATCCCTGACTTTGACGAGGCTTAATGTCAGGCTCGAGATGAAATCACGAGCTCGCCTTGTGCGTGCGTTCAATAACAATTACTGTCGGTCGACCGAAAGAATTCTTACCTTTTTTTTTCGAATTACCTCAAACATTCCCGCCCGCCTCGTCATCTCCGTGACGATATATGTATAAGATTACGCATAGAGATTACAATAAAAAAACAGTAAACGCGTAAATAAAACAAGCGTGTTATCTGATAAATGACATTGAAGAAATGATTCACGAAAGTACACGCGATCAATTCAAGCTCTCCTTTACATTTGATGCATTTGCGTGCGAGATAAACGCGGTAGCATCTTCTGGCAATAGAACTAATTTGACTAGAGGACGAATTAATTCGGATGAGACGGTTTTGACTGTGATCACTCGCACTACGCCGTCGTCCCCAGGATGTAGCTGCGTGATCCGTGTCAGTGGCCACTTATTTGGCGGTGAGAGCTCGGAACGAAGGATGCATAGCGATCCAAGCGTGGTGGCAAAGCGTCCTTGGTCCATTTCGGTCTGGTAGCCAGAGTGTGTAAGTATTCGCATGACCATCTCTGCCAGAAGTGGTCTCGCATTCACTGAATAAGTTGCCACCTGGAAAGCAAATTCTCCTTCTCGTCCGACAAGGACGGTTCAGGAATGGCCAGCAGTGGTGCCCCGATGAGCAGGTGACCTGGTGTCAGAGCCGTGAGGTCGTCGGAGTCGTCTGAGAGGGCATTCATGGGCCGGGAGTTCAAGCATGCCTCCACTTGTGCGAGCAGGGTGCTCATTTCCTCGAAGGTGAGCCTGGTTTCGCCGATGGTTCGGCGCAGGTGATACTTAGCCGATTTCACGGCCGCCTCCCAGAGTCCACCAAAATGAGGTGCCGAAGGGGGATTGAAATGCCAATGGATCCCCTCCGATGTAGCTACGTGTGCCATCTTTCGTCCTTCGGCCGAGGAGGCTCGGAGCATCTCTCGAAGTTGCCGGTCGGCGCCCAAAAAATTGGTGCCGCAATCAGAGTAGATGTCCGTGCACAGTCCTCGGCGAGATGTGAATCGACGGAGAGCAGCCAGGAAGGCGTCGGTGGAGTAAGCTGAAACAGTCTCAAGGTGAACGGCCTTGGAGCTAAAACAAACAAAAACTGCGATGAATGGCTTTGTGAGCGCTGTGCCCACGCCCTTTGCTCGTCCTGATGAAAATAGGCCCGGCGTAGTCGATGCCCACGTGAAGAAATGGGCGTGCAGGAGTCACTCTCCCTGGAGGAAGGTTCCCCATTTTTGGTTGCGGAGTGGCAGCCCTCCACCGAGTGCACGTCACGCATTGATGCAGCCATCGCTTGACCACCGACCTTGTGGAATCCAGAACCGGAGGCGAAGCAATCCCAGGGTCATCTGAACTCCTCCGTGGAGAGTACGGCGATGGTAGGCTTCCACCAGCAGGCGAGTGAGCCATGACTTTGGAGGCACGATGATCGGATGTCGCTCGTCGAACGACAGCGCGGCGTGCTTGAGGCGTCCTCTAACTCGCAGAACTCCGTGTTCGTCCATGTACGGGCTGAGGATTCGCAGATGGCTGGATCTGGCAAGGTCGCGTTTGTTTTCGAGAGCTGCCCTCTCCTCTTGATAATGCCGTGACTGCACTATGCATATCCACTGGAGGAGCGCCGCGTCGAGTTCGGCTGGGAGAAGCGCCGACCCGTTGTGCTGAGCGTCCACAGAACCGACCGAGCGACCGCGGTGACGCCAACGCAAGCACCAGGAAGTCACTCTGAGCAGCCGGTGAAGCGACGAGAATCTGCGGAGCTCCTCCGGCTCGCGGCTGCTCCCGATGACTGTCGCGAATGCTGCGGCCCGCCGCTCTGGTACGTCCTTGATGGGCTCCAGGTTGACGCTTGGCCATTGCGTCGGATTCCCGCACAACCAGGCGGGGCCCGTCCACCACAAGGAATGGCTGAGGAGCTCGCGTGGTGTTAGTCCCCGGGAGGCACAGTCGGCAGGGTTGTCCTTGCCCGGGACGTGACGCCATTGAGCCTCTGGAAGCTGCTGCTGGATTCGTGACACTCTGTTGGCCACGTAAGTTTTCCACCTCGAATCCAGTGGAGCGTGACCTTGGAGTCTGACCACAGGATCACTGGCGTTGTCGCTAGGTTTAGCACAGAGCGCGTGTGCACGAGTACGCGTGAAAGCAAGGCGGCGGCGCAGAGTTCGAGTCGCGGGAGAGAAACGAGCTTGATCGGCGCGACCTTGCTTTTGGCTGTCAACAATAGAGTCTTCGTTTGGTTGTTTGCGGTTATACGGAGGTACACCACGGCGGCGTAACCTCTTTCGGACGCGTCTGCGAAGCCGTGCAGTTCGAGTTGAGAGCTCGTGTCGCCGGTGCCGAGCCAGCGGCCGACTCTGAGCTTCTCAAGCAGTGGAAGTTCTTCCCAGAGCCGCTTCCACTTTCCAGCGATGGTTGACGGCAATGGTGTGTCCCACTCTAGCTGCTGCAGCCAGGCCGACTGTATAAGAATTTTAGCTTGAATGGTCACTGGAGCCAGCCATCCGAGCGGGTCGAAGAGTCGAGCGGTCTCCGACAGCAGGCTTCTCTTGGTGAACGCGACGACGGTGCGAGGAGGAACTGAGAAGGCGAATTCGTCCTTGGTTAGATACCAGCGCAATCCCAGCGTTGAGTGATTCTCTTGTTCCCACGACCGCGAGTCTCTGGTGAGGCAGTACTCAGACGGAATGTCGCAAAGCAGCTCCTGGCAGTTGGCGGCCCACTTTCGCAGAGAGAACCCCCCCGCCATGCAGAGGTCGTTGCGGAGCTCGACTTGGAGCGCGATAGCGTCGTCTTTATAATGCGCTCCGGTTACGACATCGTCGACGTAGCAGTCGTGTCGTAAAGCATTCGCGCCGCGAGGGAAACGCGGTCCGTCGTCATCGGCGAGTTGACGCAGCGTGCGAATGGCGAGAAATGGCGCGCAAGCGAGACCGTAAGTAACGGTCTTCAACGTAAACTCGCGTATAGGTTCATCGATGCTGTGGCGCCAAAGTATGCATTGATGCCGATGATCGTCGGGGTGCACAAGAATTTGCCGATACATTTTCTCAATGTCGGCCACTAGCGCGTACCGATGCCACCGCCACCGCAGAAGTACGTTCGCGAGGGATGGCAGCAGGTTAGCCCCCACTAGCAGATGAGTGTTAAGTGACTCACCTGACCTTGTACGCTGCGATCCTCTTTGAAGACGACCCTCAGCTTAGTCGTGGTGCTGGATTCACGAAGGACGCCGTGATGCGGAAGGTAGCACCGATCTTCGCTGGAATTCGGAGGTTCTGGCGCCAATTCCATGTGACCTTGGTCCTCGTAGTCCTTCAGGAAGGCTCGGTAGAGATCGCCGAATCGTGCGTCTCTTTCACAGCGTCGCTCCATGGCGACTAAAAGTCGTTGAGCAAATCTTCGCGTCTCAGCCAGCGTCGTCGGCGGAGATGCAAAAGGTAGTCGCACTACGTATCATTCTTCGGCAGTGCGTTGGTGCTGCAGCGCGAAGATGTCTTCGCATTGCTGCTCTTTTGGCGTGAGTGCGACGGGAGCAGGCACTTCTCGTTCCTGTTCCCAGAAGCGATGCACAAGGTCGGCTAGCTCATGATCTACGGTGCACTGAAGCGAGTGGCGCTGTGCTGAGTTGGTTACTTGGTCGCAACCTCCCGATAAGATCCAGCCGAGCAGTGTCTTTTGAGCGATAGGCGCTTGGGGGCCTCCCTTGCGGACATCTTGGAGAATGATTGAGCACTTCCGCTCCAAAAAGTAGCTCAATGGGGTCGTTTGCTGCGTAGTCTGGATCAGCCAATTGGAGCCCCTTTAGGTGTGGCCACTCCATTCTGATCCTTGCTTGAGGGCCTTGGTAAAGCGAAAGACGTGGCAGAATAAATGCTCCGACGGTGAAGTCGGTCCCTGTTGTTAACGAGGTCACCTTGAGCGTTACCCTTCCCCTGCTGAGCCCGGAGCTTTTGCCGCTGATGCCGATGACTTCGATTGCGGATCGAGAGCGTGGCAGGCGTAGGCGCTGGACCAGAGCCTCGGAAATCAAAGAAATTTCCGAACCTTGGTCGATGAGCACGCGTGTGGTATGCCGATTGCCGTGACGATCAGCGATGGAAACTCGCGCAGTTGCGAGCAAAATAGCCTTGTGGTCGTTGTTGCGGCGCACTGCCGACAGTGAGCTGACCTTTTGAGGTTTCGGTGAAGCGTACGCATCGTGTAACATTGAGTGGTGACGAGACTTGCACGTAGCACACGTCCTCGTCGACTGGCACTTCGCGAATGTACGAGAGCCGAGGCAGTTGAAGAACAGCCTGTGAGTTTCGGCGACGGCCTTGCGGTCGACAGCGGATTTCTTCTTGAATTCTTCACACACCATCACGTGGTGCTTACCCTTGCATAGGACGCATTGAGAAGACTCGGTGTGTTTTTTGACGTGATGCGACTTGGCAGATCGCGACGGGTTATCGGAGACCTTGAGCGATTTTGGTTTGGCGGCTTTGAGAGTACGTGCCCTTTGGTTTATGAAGTTCATTAGCTCTTTAAGAGTGAGCATGTCGCTCGAGGCGCTTGAGAATGACTCCCACTCCAGGCAAATTCTTGGATCGAAGAGCTCGACGACAAGATGATTTAGTAGATCGTAGCCATGAGAGTCGATAGGCCTGTCAATGCTCTGCTGGCCGTTGACTACCCTGGTCACGGCGTTGAAGACGCGGTTGAGCTCCTCCTCAGTTTCGTTCTTCATCTTAGCCACGGCGGTAAACTTGGAGAAATTGGAGCGTGATAACTCTCTCTTATTTTCGTACTGCTCGCTCAGCAACTCCCATGCGCGTGGATAGTTGTCTTCGGTCATTGCTAACGGTTGAATCAGTTCCTTAGCAGGACCCTCCAGACAAGTTTTCAGGTAATGAAATTTCTCGATTGCTGAGATTGATGAATTGTTTCCGACAATGGATTGGAAGAGATCTCGGAATGTAGGCCAGTCTTCGAATGCGCCAGAGAAAGAACTAATCTTGAGGCGAGGCAGCGATGGTTTTCCGGAAGACACATTACCTTCTGTTTTGGAAGCTGAACTCGGTTCCTTCGCCATGAGTTTCGTCCGGTACTCGTCCAGCAGGCTTTGCTGCTGCACGTACGTGATTTCGGCGGAATCGGCAAATTGAGACGTATTGTACTCACTCTGATCGAAGGCTTCCTTGTAATGTGCTCGAATAAGCTCGTGGTGCCTTTCAAATTTCGTCCACAGCTGGTCGAGAAGCGTCGAGCGGATTTCGACAGCGCGGAGGGTGATGTTGGCTGTCCCCATTTTCTTTAAATTGTTCACTGACCTGGCCATGCGACTATGGATGTCCCTCTGGGCGCTCAGCAAGGCGTCTATTTCGTCACTCATGATTTCACCTGCGAATTCTTCTTCCTCTGATTTTCTTGATAATGCGCGCACTGGACGCGATGCACTCGACACTGCGGATCCCGGCGAGAATCCGGCTCGAAGGACCAGAAAATGTGCGAGAATGCACCGCGCGGAAAGGTTCGAGTGAGAGAACGGCACACGGTTGATATGATACACGACAGTAAAGAGAACTTCGTTTCCTTTTAATTTAACAAAAGAATTTTCTTTAATATGATCAGTTACAGAGTCAAAAAATATAATTAATTAAATATTAGATTAACAAAATATCAAATGCGGTCACCTTTTCCAAAATTGTATTTGGAATCGCGGTGATGGAAAATCTCAGCGATTTTCTCGGCACTTTTGAAAAGATTCGTTTTATAGCGGCTTTCACTAAGCGGTTGGCACGGCGGTTTTACGAAGCGATATAGTAGCGAGACTATCACTCTAAGAACTCGAAGAACTTTTAAAAGTGAGAATTCTAAGAAGTCTAAGAATTCTAAGCGGTGTAAACGCTTTAAGCGATGTAAACTATCTAAGCAATCTGCCCGGGAGGAACGGTGAGATCGAAGCATTTATTGCTTTCGGTCTGGGCTTTCTTCTTGGGAGAAATCCAATTAAATTTTGCCACAATCGTAATTATCACGTGGCATTGATTGTACAAAATTGATTGGCGCTTTCGATTCTTTTCTAGCGACGTTCAACGTAACAGTCATGCGCGACAGAAAATCCGTACGCGGGATTGGTGACAGCGCGTGACGTATTCGTCGGAGCGCGGCGCTCGCGTGCGCGAATTGAATTGTTCTAGAACTTTCGATGGTCCGTTGCCGGTGCCTGTTTGCGTGAACCGAATTGTTTTGAAAAGACTAAAGAACAATGAATCCCTGACTTTGACGAGGCTTAATGTCAGGCTCGAGATGAAATCACGAGCTCGCCTTGTGCATGCGTTCAATAACAATTACTGTCGGTCGACCGAAAGAATTCTTACCTTTTTTTTCGAATTACTGATCTCAAACATAATTTAACAGTTATTTTATTTATATTATTATTTCAATTATTTTAGTTATATTACATATATTGATTTGACTTGGTAAATATGTGTATCCATATATTACTGTCTTACATTATATTAGCACAATTGGAATTTTTATTATACGTACATGTGTGAAATAACCAAACAAAAAATATTATGTACTGCTTAAAACACATATTCATGCTTTTAGAAATGTAATGCGACATTTATGTATGACATTTGGAGAAATTTCCTTAATTTAATCCAATATCTTAATCTTAATCTGTAATATAAATTTATATATAATACATTGCATTATTATTATTATTTTATGTAGTAGAAACAGTTTCTAATGTTTTACTTTAGTAGGTATATAAGGCGGGTTCTAACCCATGGGGCTAGAGGGGAATGCGGGGTGCGGGGAAGTACTTGTTGACGCGGGGGATACCTAACGCGGGGGAAAGAAGGGGAAAGGTCTAGGCTCCTACACAATAGGGTTCCTACACAATAAGGCTCCTTTTTTTGTTATCAAAATTTGATTATGTTTTTCTTTAAAAATGCATTGATAATAAAGGTTTGAATTTGACCATGACATATTTTTCTTTAAAAATGCATCGATAATAAAAGCTTGCATGTTAGAGAAAGATAGAGCGCGCGTGCTATGAGTGAAGAAAGGATGGAAGAATTAATAGAGTACGAGTTTCTTTTGTATGATACAGTTTTTTCAATTTTTATGGTTTTTCCTGGCGCGTCGAGGCAAAGGATGGGAAGTAAAAGACAATACACATGAAATAAGGCTAACAAAAAATGTTTTATTTACATATTATTACACCGGTTTTCATACTTATTAAAAACTAAAGCTAATCAATGAGCACAATCAATGAGCTGCTGTCCATTGAAGATGTCGCTATCATATATAATGTTCTCAGATGCGTTGTTGGAGAATCGCGTATACTTGGTATCTACCGTATCGACGAGTCGAGCTAATCGTTCGAACGTTACATTGACACACCCGTTAAAGTCAAACATACGGCGTAGCGTCGTTTCGGTCATCATAATGCGTACCGATGAAGAATCGAGACGTACGACCGTAGCATAGTTCAGCATGAAAACACTAATGATTAGCGGTCCAACGCTTATAAAATTATTCTTGTATTCGTTTCGAAACAGCTTGTAAATATTTCCTCGCTGCTCGTAGAGGCTCTTCCACGTTTCGAGAGACAGCGATAGTTCGTGTCCGCGATGATCTCCAAGGGCGATCTCCACGTAACTCGGTGGGCCAACGTTGATTCCAATTTCCAAAAATTTGTAGCCCGTATTCGTCAGATCGTAACGTCTGCTCAGTAAACGCACCGCACGATGCTCCGTACTGTGTACATACATAATGTTAAAAAACGTTTCTTTTGTGTATAGAACGTTGAAACTTACATGTTATATTCCTTCTTCACATCGTACGATGCACTGCTCTCTTTAGCGTACATTTTTTCAGTCGTTCGTACAAGCGGGTATTGTAAAACTGATTGCATCCGTGTAAATGGTAATACTTCTGGAATCGATGAGAGAAGACAGGTCCTCCCCCCTCTTTCCAAGAATTTCGAACATGTTGCGACACATTTTATCAAGTCTTTCTATGTATTTTCTTTGTCATGAATTTATACATATGTTTATACATACGTTTATACACACGTACATACGTACATACGTTTATACATACGTACATACGTTTATACATACGTACATACGTTTATACATACGTTTATACATACGTTTATACATACGTACATACGTTTATACATACGTTTATACACGCATACATACGTTTATACATACGTTTATACATACGTTTATACATACGTTTATACATACGTTTATACACACATACGTTTATACATACATACATACGTTTATACATATGTTTATACATACATACATACATACGTTTATACATACGTTTATACACACATACGTACGTTTATACATACGTTTATACATACGTTTATACATTACAAAGGAAGGGAAAAGAAATATATAATAAATACGTTAACGTATTTTTATTTAAAAAATTCTTTTGCAACCACCAGTTATAAATTTTCAATACATTTTGTAACTCGCATAACGCTTAACATGTTGTCCACATCGTATAATATTAGTAACATCTAGATTAGATAAAGATTCCATGTGTTCTGTCGTAAACTGCATCCAAGGTCTCAATGTACATGTGTTCTCGCTCATCATCCAGAAGCAAGTTCCGCAGCCACGTTCGTTTCTCGTGTCCCTTGATATACACGACAGCATCAATAAATTTTAATTTCATCAATTAAGTAAAAAAATCCTATATTCAATCAAAGCTGATCTTATTCCCTAAATATTTCGGTTTGAATTTATATACATACGTACATAGACAATTCTATAAGCCACGCAATAAAGTCCTTTTCAATCTTGAAACGCAATCATGGATGGAACTACAGTGGTATTATAAAATTATGTATTACAATTTTGTGTTCTTACATGTTCCCTTAAAAATGATATTCATTAGTTGTTAATCACGATTCATTAGTTGTTGATCAAACGGATGTTCACTTATTTATAATCATTGGCGACAAGTATTGCTGAAGTCGGCACGCTTGATTTATGCGAAACTGCAAAATTGTGTTTCTACGTATCCAACAGAGTAATCTTACCGCAAAACATGTTGAGATTCATCGATTTTCCGTAGAAAAAAATTTTTATATTACACTTATGCAAAATCGTATCTATCGTGGTCACAACTGCCGTACATCGACGTTTCACCGAGAGGAATTTATGCACTTTCATATGTTAAATCTAACTTAAATTATCAACCGAAAAAATGCTTTACTATTATATCGTATACCCACTAACACATGTTGATAGTATTAGTGAACTACAATCAAAACATTTATGATAATTATCAAACAGATATTAAACCATAGTCAAACGTCTATCGAATCACTGTTAAAAATCATCTTTCGAATAAATGTCAAACATTTATCGAACCGTTATCGAATGTCTATCGCACCACTTTTAATCCTAACTATACACACTGAGTTCCCAGAAACCTCAACTTCAATTTCTAAATTGAGATCTTTTCGTATTTCTTTTCTTTTTCTTTGAACCAACAGTCGTCGAACGGTACCGTCATGTATCGTGTTCAACGAATAAAATCATATCAACGTCGAGATGTCCGAAATTGACCCGAGTATGATTAAACATCGCGTATGTAAAACGTATGCACGTACATACTACACATAGCGTACATTCTTCATTTTAAGGACTTACAAAATTAGCAGAAATATGACAGTGGTCTGTCAGACTGACGTAACCTTTGGTGTATTTTTTAACATTACAGTTCAAAGTTATATAACTGACACACTAATATCAATGGAGCAATTTATTACAAACGTCTGGATTTTAATCGAGTCACTTTGCAAATTTCCTTTCACAAAGATTTGTGAATTAATTTTCACGCTGCGGGCCTTGTACAGATTTTCTTTATTATTAGGTATTTATATTTTCTCAGCTATATATTTTAGTATTTTTATTATTATTATTAAATCCTCACTTCTAATAAGCTATGCTTTAATAATGTTTATTATTTCCAAATCTGTGCAGTTCTGAATATTTTTGTTAAATCATACAGTGTCATCTTAAAATATATTAGATATCATATTAGATTTATTATTGTGTATAAATGCTGCTTTATGTATATTTTATATTATTAATATTTTAACTGTTTTATACGATTTTAGACATTTGCTCATTGGGTAACTAAAAAAGATATTGAAAAAATTGCAAAATGATAGAGGACTCAGTTTTTTATAGAAATAACACTATATGATTAATAGGGCGTTATTTCAGTTTTATAACCTGTATATGTACATATACATACATATACCCATATATAAGGTGTTCTGAAATTCGAATCAAAGTATTATATAGCAAGAAAGATCTCGAAAAATTAAGTTAAAAAGTTATTTGTAAATTTTTATTTTAAGCAGAAATTTTTGAAATATGAGGATTCAAATATAACGAGTTACAGCCTATATTTAGATGATCACTTGAATTAGTGAGTGCGCTGAAATATACGCTTACTTACTCTATAATACATATTACTGCATATGCAACTCATCGGCAGGTAGCCCTCTAAGCATAGTCTGTAATTAACCATATTTAAACCTTCATTATTACAAAAATTACTGTTAAAAATAAATAATTACAAGTAACTTTTTCACTTAATCTTTCGAGAACTTTCTTGCTGTAGTACGTAGGCTGCTGGCAAAGTTTCTGCAAACAATATGAAAAAAAACATGTAAAATTCGGTAAATGGTTTTTAGTAGTATTGTTTTTAGAAGTATTCGCCTTTAAGATCGACATTTTTGCATACGCTCGAACCAATTTTCAAAACATTTTTTCCACTCTGAGACTATAACCTCAGAAATCAGTGTACAAAATGTTTCAACAGCTGCTTCAGGCACTGGTGACTCAAATCGCTCACCACGCATCTTCTTTTTAATGTTTGGAAACAAAAAGAAATCATAGGTGATAAATAAAGTGAATACGGACAATAAGTCATCAATTCGACATTTTTACTGGATAAAAAATCAACAGTTTGACGTGCTGTGTGACAACTGGCATTGTCATGATGAAGGATGATGTGATGATTTCGGTTTGTTCTACGCAATTCATTTATGATTTCTGGCAAACAAATTGTTGTATACTAATCTGTATTTACAGTCCTTCGATCCTCTAAAGTCACGATTACCACATGTCCGGTATAACTGAAGAAACAAGCAACCATTTGCTGCACTGCGTGAACAAACAACTTTGGTTGGTTTCGATTCATTTTGTGATACCCCAACAGTGGATTGTTGTTTACTTTCGGGCTCATACGAATCCATAGATCCATATTTCGTCTCCAGTAACGATATTGTAGACCAAATTTGAACGACCTCAGTTGAATTTCTTGAGCATTTCTTTGCTCCATTTAACACGAGCCTGTTTTTGAGCTTCGGTCAAATTGTGTGGGATCCAACGATTGCAAAGTTTTCGTACGCTCATGCAAGTGATCATGCAAAATATGTATTGCTCATGTCAATGCCTAAGGGTGCCTGAATCTCGCGGTATGTTATATGCCGGTCTCGCTCAATCATTTCACCCACAGCATCAACATTAGTGGCAACAACAGACGTGGATGGACGACCTTCACGGAATTCGTTACAAAGAAAGGTTCACGCTGGAATTCGGCAATTTTAAACAGTCCTTGGATGGTGCTTCACTCCTAAAAGCCAAATGAAGTCGATCGATGCATTGTTTCGGAGTTAGATTACATTTGTAAAAAATCATTGCCCGAAAATTTTTACGCGAAATTTCCATTTTCTCACAAAAGTAACTTATTTTAAAATATTATGCAAACAAAACTAGTTGGCTTGGGTACAAAGTGTCAACTGAATTATAAGTTTAAAACGTCTAATGCCTTCGCATATGTAGGGCATACAGGACGGTGTCGTATGCGGCCGTCATGGTCCTCGCGGGGATCCCCCCTGCCGAGTACGTGGCCGACGCCCTAGCGGAAACCTTCGCCAGGGTGAAGGCCATTCGGCTTCGGGGGAGGGGGATCGTAACCCCGGGGACCGCTGACCGGCTTAGAAGGAACGCCCGTCGCCCGAGTGGCGTGCCACTCTCGAAAACGACCCGCCGACAACGGGCGCTCGGACCGTGGAGGCCATCCTCCCCTGCCTCGAAGAATGGGTAGGCAGAGGATGGGGCGGACTGTCGTTCCACGCGACACAGGTGCTCACCGGACATGGATGTTTCGGGGAGTACCTGTGTCGCATAGGCAAGGAGCCGACCACTGGTTGTCGCCACTGCGACGAGGACCGGGACACCGTGCAGCACACGCTAGAGACCTGCCCGGCGTGGTCGGGCGAGCGCGATGTCCGGGAAATTGGGGGGGACCACTCCCTGCCGGCTGTCGTGAGGGCGATAGTCGGCAGGGAGAGTGCATGGACGGCCTTCTCCTCCTTCTGCGATCGGGTGATGTCGCAGAAGGAGGAGGCAGAAAGGTGGAGGGAGCGGGCCTCGGGAGGCCGGAGTCCTCTCCATCCCCCGCCGCCTCCGGGTGGCGGGGATTACGAGAGGGAAGGGGATGCGCGGGGTGGTGGCGTTGGGGATCAACGCGGGCGCCAGCTCCAGCCGGGTCGCTCGCGCCTCGGGTCACCCCTCGCGCGTACGCGCCGCCGGGACCGCCCTACGAGGCGAGAACGGCGGCCGCCTCCTCCCCCCATCGCTGAGATAACGGAGGAAGAGGACGGCGGGGATGTTTGTGGGGGGGGGGGCCGGTGGTCCCTCGTCCCTCTCCGCCCCCGTCGTCTACGACGGCCCCGCGTCTCGGACGCGGGGCGCTAAGAGCCGGCGGCGAATTGCCGACCCGAGGGTCGCACCGCCGCCGGACAATAGATAACCCTCCGCGCGCGCGGGGTGTAGTGGCCCATTATCCCCCGGCCGTGTCGTATGCGCGACCGGGCCGGGAGCCCTGCACCGCCGCGCGCGGGGGGTGCGCCTATCTTAAAGATTGGTGCATTCAATGGCAATTTCCAGTGGCAATCCATTGGCAATTTCAATGGACAATACTCTTAATCAACAAATCGTGGAGGGAGAACGCTCGCTTCAGAGCGTAGAGGCGGACGCTCGCTCAATCAAGAGTGACAGTTCGCGCAGACAACGTCCCGGCCCTGTATGCAGGAAGGCCGGGACGCGCGCTGAGGCGGCCATCTCCGAGGGAGCGCTTTCGAGGGCCGGTTCTACGGCCTCGCTTAGCTCCCTCGAGGGGGAAAGCCGCAACAGAGGGGCCGACTTCGTGGTCTCCACCTCAGACTCTGAGGGGGTGGCCATGAAGCGGTCAAGGGGACGACCGGCTCTTAATCCGGAGCATGCCGGCCAATTCACGGCTGAGGCGAGGGCCAAAAAAGCCGAAAATCCAAGGCCCGGCAGCTCCGGAAAGACCACCGGACTATTTTAGACCCGGAGATAGAGCCGACCTCCACGTCGGCCAAGAGGGCTCAAGGGAGGGCAGCAGAGCTCGCCCTCGAGTTCGACTCTCAACCGGTTTGCGCGGTTGCCGCGGTGGCAATCCGCGAATTGGCAACGATCGCCAAATCGGTTGAGAGGTCCAAGAACCTAAAGGGCGACATCGTGAGGGATTTGTGGGCAGCTTATTCCAAGCTGTCCGCAGCCCTCACATCGGTCCTTTCGAGGGCGAGCGACGGTAGCCTGGCCATAGACAGCGGCCAAAGGGACGAGTGCTCCGGGCCGGCGGCCTGGGCGGAGGAAAGGCGTAAGCTCAACAACGAGCTGGTGCTCCTCCGCTCCAGGGTCGCGGTCCTGGAGCACGATAAGAGCAGAGGGAGGTCAACCTCCCGATGCACCTCCGGGAGGGACGGGGCGACCGGCCTAGAGTGGGACTCGACCATGGAGTGGTCGGGTTCCAAGAGCCTGGCCGGCGCCTGAAGCCCCATAAGGACGAGGGGGGTACGACGAAAGCTCCTGCGGAGGGGGAGGAGCCGCGACCGTCACGCGCGTGACGGTCACGGAGGAGGACTTGAAGTCTCCATACTTCAGGCCTCCTCTCCAGGGGGGTGGCCAAACAACTCAACCCTCTGGCGACCGTCGCGGATAAGGTCGCGTCGTCCGACGGCGCGAAGAAATCCCCTTCTAAAAAGAAGGGGAAGGCTGACGGACGGGACGAAGAGGACGCCCGGTTAGAGAGGGTTCTTGAGAGGCTCCTCCCCCGCATATTGAGGGGGATGGGGGTGGTCCCGGTGATGGCGACGTCACCAATGGGACCACTCACCAAGCAGGGAGGCCAACCCCCCGCCAAGGAGAGCGGCCAGCCCCCTGCCAGGCGGGATGGGCAGCCCCCTGCCAAGAAAGGAGCTAAGGCTGCTGCCAAGCCTGGAGGCGGCGCGCCTAATGTGCCCCCTCCCGCCGCGAGGAGTGGCCCACCGCCCTCTGAGATCCTCCCAACAACCGGGGTCGGAGGGCGCGTGGCGGACGCGAACGAGGCGATCTGGGCGCAGGTCGTCTCGAGGGGGGCGAAAAGGGCGGCCGCCAAGGCGAAGAAGGCGGAGGCGGAGCCGCCCCGGCCACGTGAAGAGCGCCAAGCCGCCCGCGGCCCCCGCTCCCAACAAAAAGGGGAGCGGTGGGAAAGCGGGCGGGATATCAAGAAAGGGGAACAATGCCGCGGGGCCTAAAGCCTCCGGCAAGAAGGCTCCCCTTCCTAAACTGAGGTCGCCCAGCTCGGCGGCCATAACTATGACGTGTGCCGACCCCACCAACTATCAAGAGGTGGTGGGGAAGGCGAGATCCTCAATCTACTTCAAAGATGTGGGGATTGAGGATCTCCGTCCCAGGAGGGCCGTAACGGGGGCCCTAATTTGGGAGGTCCGGGGTCCGGAGTGCCGCGCCAAAGCCGACAAGCTAGCCGAAAAGCTGTCGGCTGTCTTCGCGGACAGAGATGACGTCAAGGTCTCCCGTCCGTCGAAGACGGCCGAGGTGCGGGTCTCCGGACTTGACGACTCGGCAACCCCCACGGAGGTTGCCGAGGAGTTGGCCCGGGCCTGTGAACGGCTCCCACCTGAGTTCAAGGTGGGAGCCGTCAACAGGGCCCCCAATGGGCTGGGCACGTGCTGGGTGCGGTGCCCAGTAGAGGCGGCCAAGAAATTGGTGGCCGCCTCAAAGATCCGAGTGGGATGGTCGAGCTGCAGGGTAGCTCTTTTGCCGGCCCGGAACATGCAGTGTTTCCGGTGCTTGGAGGTTGGACAAAGGTGTCCAGCAAAAGTGTCCAAGCACCGTGGACCGTTCCGGGCTGTGCTACCGGTGTGGGGGCATCGGTCACGCGGCGCGTGACTGCCGCGGCAAGGCCGATTGCCCCGCATGCCGTGCGCTCGGCCGTCCCTCGGGGCACCGCATCGGCAGTGCCGGCTGCAACGCCGGCAAAGCCAAGGGGAGGAAGGGGGGACAGAAGCCCAGTAGCCCCCTCACAACCGTCGTCGCGGGGCAGATTCCCGTGGCGGCGGTGGCCACCACCGCAAAACCGTCGGTCACAGAAGTGGTCGACGTTGAAATGGCCGTCGTGGGGGAGTCACCCCCCGCGGCGGCCACAGTTGTGGCCGACGCTAAGGTCGGCAAGGGCGAGGAACGAGGGACCGAGTAAATGTCCCTCGTCCTCGCCCAGGTGAACCTCAACCACTCGGCCGGGGCACAAAGCATGCTCATGCAGTGCCTCGCCGAGTGGGGGGGTGGGCTGGCCATCGCTGCAGACCCCTACCGAATCCCGGAGGGTCACCCCAACTGGGCGGGGGACTCTCTGGGACGGGTGGCGATGGTCAGCCGGCACGCGCGCGACACCCCGCCGATGATTCCCGTATCGGCGGGGGAGGGGTTCACTCTAGTAGAGTGGGAGCCCATCGACGTGACAGGGTGCTACTTCCCTCCTCGTTTAACGAGGAGGGAATATGAAGACGCCCTGGAGTCTCTGGGAGAGCATATTCGACGACGCTCCCCCAGACCCGTACTGGTGGGTGGGGACTTCAACGCTCACGCGTTGGAATGGGGGTCCCCATCCACCGACTCCAGGGGCGACAGCACCCTGCTGTGGGCGGCGCGGCACGACCTAGTCCTTCTGAACAGAGGCCGTGCCAGCACCTTCGTGGGGGCCCGGGGGGAGTCCATAGTCGACTTGACGTGGGCGACCCCCGTGGCGGCTACCAGGATACGTGGTTGGCACGTGGACGCCAGCTCCTTAGGCGAAATGTCGGATCACCGCCTGATCCGCATGGAGCTGGTATCCATCCCCGCGGAGGTGTCGATAAGACGCCGCCTACACAAGAAGGAACGTCGATGGGCCCTGCGCAAGTTGGACCTCGGCGCCCTCGAGGTGAGCCTCCTCTCCTCCACCTGGCCGGAACCCAATCCGGCCCGCTCGGTGGAGGAGGAGGCCGAATGGCTCGAGGACGCTATGTCGCGCGCGTGCGACGCGTCGATGGCCCGCTGCCGACCTGTGGCGAGGAAGGCAACCTACTGGTGGTCCGAGGAGCTAGCTCAGCTACGACGGGCCACCGTGGCTGCCCGAAGGGGCTACACTCGCCGCAGGAGGCGGGGCACCGACGCCGAGGTGAAAGTGGCCGCCGGGGCGCTCCGTGAGGCAAGGAGCGCCCTTAGGGCGGCTATCAGGAGGGCGAAGGCCGACGCTTGGCATGACTTCGTCTCCTCCCTGGACAGGGATCCGTGGGGGAGGCCCTATAAAATTGTGACGAAGCAATTTCGTCCGTGGGCCCCCCCAATTACGGAAACCCTGGACGCTCAGTTCCTGGAGGACGTGGTGACCGCCCTCTTTCCCAACAGGGAAAGAGATATCCCTGAGAGGGCCGGTCACCCGTCCGGATGGACGGAGGAACTGAGCGTCACCGGGGAGGAGATGGAGAAGGCCTTCGCCCGCCTCAAGGGGAGGCCGCGGGCGCCCGGACCCTCCGGTGTACACGGGAGGGTCTGGCTCGCCGCGGCCCCCATAGTGGGCGGCCGTCTGAGGTAGCTCTTCACGAGCTGCCTCAGAGACGGCATATTTCCCAGGTCGTGGAAAAGGGCCAAGATTGTCCTCCTCCACAAGGAGGGCAAGCCAGCGGAGAGCCCCTCCACTTATAGGCCGATATGCCTGCTGGACGATGCGGGCAAATTGCTGGAGCGAGTCATCGCTGCCCGCATCGTCCAGCACCTGTCCCGGGATGGTCCCAACTTATCCCGCGGTCAGTACGGCTTCCGGGAGGGCTTGTCGACGGTAGACGCCGTCAGGCAAGTTCGAGCCCTCTCGGAGCAGCTGACCGCGGGAGGGCAGGTGGCGTTGGCGGTGTCCCTGGACATCGCCAACGCCTTTAACAGCGTCCCGTGGGGCCAGGTAGTGGGGTCGTTAAGAGGACACCACCTCTTGCCCCCCTACCTAGTGGCCATCATCGGGGACTATGTCCGGGACAGGAAGCTGGAGTTCCTCGACAAAGAGGGACTCCAGCAGCGGAGGGACGTGTCGTGCGACGTTCCACAGGGGTCCGTGTTGGGCCCCCTACTTTGGAACATCGCATACGACCACGTTCTCCGCGCGGCCCTACCCCCCGGCTGCCACGTCATCTGTTACGCAGACGACACGTTGGTGGTGGCCGGGGGCACGACTTGGGAAAGAACCGTCGGGACGGCAAACGTTGCAGTGGCGTGTGTGGTCGGCTCCATTAAGGAGTTGGGCCTGAGGGTGGCCCCCGCTAAATCGGAAGCGTTGTTCTTCCACAACGGGAAGAGCAGGGTGCCCTCTCAGGCACACATAGAGGTGGACGACGTCCGCGTCCCGGTGAGGCCAACGATTAAATACCTGGGCCTCACCGTGGATGGTCGCTGGAGCTTCGTCGAACATTTCGATGAGTTAGCCCCGCGATTGGGCCGTCGAGCAGATGCCCTGCTCGGCCTAATGCCCAACCTCCACGGTCCGAACGAGTCGGTCAGGCGGGCGTATATGAACGCCGTCCTGTCCGGGGCCCTTTACGGGGCCCCGGTATGGAGCGGGAGGGCTCTGGCCAGCCGCCATATAAAGGCATGGTTGCACAACGTGCAACGGCGGCTGGCCTTGCGAATATGCAGAGCCTACAGGACGGTGTCGTATGCGGCCGTCATGGTCCTCGCGGGGATCCCCCCTGTTGAATACGTGGCCGACGCCCTGGCGGAATCCTTCGCCAGGGTGAAGGGCATTCGACTTCGGGGCGGGGGGGGTCGTAACCCAGGGGACCGCTGAGCGACTCAGGAGGAACGCCCGTCGGCGGGTCTTCGAGGAGTGGCGCGCCACCCTCGAAAACGACCCGCCGACAACGGGCGCTCGGACCGTGGAGGCCATCCTCCCCTGCTTCGAAGCATGGGTAGGCATGGGGCGGACTGTCGTTCCACGCGACACAGGTGCTCACCGGACACGGTTGTTTCGGGGAGTACCTGTGTCGCATAGGCAAGGAGCCGACCACTGGTTGTCGTCACTGCGACGGGGACCGGGACATCGCGCAGCACACGCTAGAGGCCTGCCCAGCGTGGGCGGGCGAGGGCGGTGTCCTGGTCCGAGAAATTGGAGAGGACCTCTCCCTGCCGGCTGTCGTGAGAGCGATGGTCGGCAGGGAGAGTGCTTGGGCGGCCTTCTCCTCCTTCTGCGATCGGGTGATGTCGCAGAAGGAGGAGGCAGAAAGGCGTAGGGAGGGGGCCCCGGGAGGCCGGGGTCCTCTCCCGCCCCGCCGCCTCCGGGTGGCGGGGATGACGAGGGGGGAGGAGATACGCGGGATGGTGGTGTTGGGGGTAAACGTGGGCGCCGGCTCCAGCCGAGCCGCTCACGCCATGGGCCACCGCCCGCGCGTACGCGCCGCCGGGACCGCCCCACGGGGCGAGAACGGCGGCCGCCTCCTCTCCCCATCGCAGAGGTTACGGAGGAAGAGGACGTTTGTGGGGAGGGGATTGGGCCGGTGGTCCCTCCTCCCCCGCCCCTCCCGTCGTCCTCGACGGCCCCGCGTCTCGGACGCGGGGCGCTGAGAGCTGGCGGCGGATTGCCGATCCTAGGGTCGCACCGCCGCCGGACCAAAGATGACCCTCCGCGCGCGTGTAGTCGCCCATCATCCCCCGGCCGCGTCGAATGCACGACCGGGCCGGGGGCCCTGCACCACCGCGCGCGCGGGGGGTGCGCCGCGAGGGATCCGTCTCTCGCGGCGCCGATGCATGAGGGGCGCCAAACACTCGTTTGGCGCCCCTTGGGGAGCTGGGGATCGCGGCGGGGGCCGTGATCCCCAACCTCCGCCCCCCAACACCAACCGTGGGGACGGGCGCAGGGGGCGGTGTCCCCCCCTGCGCCCAAATCGGGTCGAAGGTGCCCAGCACCGCCCGGGGTCACGTCGTCTTGCAAAAGACGGCGTCATAAAAATCCCCGGGCGGGAACCGACGTCGGCATTAGCCGACTGGCCTGAGGGGCTCCCAGAAGTATGCTGCACGTGTTCCTGGGAGCCCCTCGTGCAAGGCCAGGTAAGGACACCCGGAGGGGTTTTAGTGGGTGCAAGCCCCACATAACCCCGGGTTCTCCCCCGAGACCCGGGGTATGCGTTAGGCATTTCCCCTCCGTTAACAAAAAAAAAAAAAAAAAAAGGTTAGGTTAGGTTCCCTCTCGCGGGCTGCCACCTTGTCGTGGTGAGAGGGCTCCCCCGCGGGTCGCTTGCGGCACGTGGGGGTCTAAGAGCAGCCTGTACGGACTCCCTCCTCACGGGGGGAGTCTGTACACCGGGTCCGGCACCCCAAGGGGGTTTCCTCTCCTCGTGGGAGGGACTCCTGGGGGTCTCGTCCTTCGGGACAGGTCCCCAGTGTGCCAGTAGGGGTTGGCGGCCCTGACTTCAATCGCCCGGTGGCACGGCACCGTCAGGGGGAGGATTGCTCCCTTCCCGTACGTGATGTGGGGTTTCGATCCCCACTGCACGTGGATCCCCGTAGGACCTTCCCCTCCTCCCTGTGGGGTGGGATGGTTCCCTTGCGGTTTACGTGCAAAAGGGTCAACGCGGGTGCTCCCGCAGGCGAGCTGGCCCGTATGCTGGGTGCTCCTGGCTGCGGGCTGGCTCATGCCACTGAGGGGGATGGGGTCTCCGAGAGCTTCGGCTCATTGCACCGGGGACTTCTCCCGCCTCGAGAGGTGCGGACTCTGTCTGTAGGGGAGGACGGGGCCGCGCGGACTTCGGTCCGTCGCGGAATCACCCGTCTCTCTTGGTGGGGGGGGTCGCGCGGCCGCTCGGACGTATTCCGAGGCAGGGCGCCCGACTCCCGCCCTCTCCGGGCCGCTCGGACGTATTCCGTGGTCGGGGCCAGGGGGGGCGTCGAGTATTGTGCCCGGTGTCTCCGCGACGGCGTCCCTACCGAAGCGGGACACCGGGCGGCGCAAACAACGCTGGTCGCCACAGCGGCTAGGGTCCGGAAGGGGCGCCACTTCTGTGACCTGAACCGTCCGTGGGGCCGCTCCGAGTGGCGCCACCCGCAGCGGTGCCTTCGACATCGGAGACGAGGGACCCCTGAAACTCGTGAGTGGGTCATCCGCTCACGGGGAGTAAGGAGCCGGAGGCCAGTGTCCCCGATGACACATTCCGGGGACCCGAGCCATATGCCAGCCCCCCAGGGGAACTCGGGGCCCCCTCTCCTGAACTTTCGGGGGAGGGTACACCCTGGCTGGCGGAGCCGCTGCGGGCCGTGGGCATCAATCGCAATGAACAACTCAACTAATAATAACGTGGAAGGAGAACGCTCGCTTCAGAGCGTAGAGGCGGACGCTCGCTCAACTGTGAGCGACAGTTCGCGCAAACAACGTTCCGGCCCTGCGAGCAGCAAGGCCGGGGCGCGCGTCGAGGCGGTTGCCTACGAAGGAGCGCTGTCGAGGGCCGGTTCTACGGTCTCGCTGAGCTCCCTTGGAGGAGAGAGCCGAGAAGGCAGAAAACGAACGGCGGAATTCGTGGTCTCCTCGTCGGATTCTGACGGGGAGTCCGCGAAAAGATCCAGGGGCAGGCCTGCCCTGAACCCTGACCACGCCGGTTCACGGCGGAGGCCTTGGCCAGGAAGGCCGATAAGGCCAAAGCCCGCCAACTCAGGAAAGATCATCGGGCGGTGATAAATCCGGAGATTCAGCCGTCCTCCACGTCAGCCAGGAGGGCTAATGAGAAGGCCGTCGAACTCGCCCTGGAGTTTGACGAACAGCCTTTGCAATCGGTTGCAGCTGTGGTTATCCGCGAGCTTGGGACGATCGCGAAGGCTGTGGAGAAGTCCAAAAATATCAAGGGTGATATAGTCAGGGACCTTTGGACAGCTTACACGAAGCTGTCCGCGGCCCTGACTTCCGTCATTACTAGGGCGAGCGACGGCAACCTGGCGGCAGACGGCGGCCAGTGGGATGAACGCTCCAGGGCATGGGCGGAGGAGAAACGCCAGCTCAATAAAGAGCTGGTGCTCCTCCGCTCAAGAGTGGCGGTCTTGGAGCGCGACAGGGAGAGATCCACCTCCCGCTGCACGTCCGGCAGGGACAGGGTGCCGGGGATGGAATGGGACTCGATCATGGAGTGGTCGGGTCCCGATAGTCTGGTCGGCGACCGCAGTCCAATATGGACTAGGGGAAGGACTGCTCCCGCGGAGGGGGAGGGACGCGCGTGACGGTCACGGAGGAGGACCTGAATTCCCCATACTTCAGGCCTCCTCTCCAGGGGGTGGCCAAACAACTCAACCCTCTGGCGACCGTCGCGGATAGGGTCGCGTCATCCGCCGGCAAGAAACCCCCCTCTAAAAAGAAGGGGAGGGCCGACGAACGGGACGAAGAGGACGCCCGAATAGAGAGGGTCCTCGAGAGGCTCCTCCCTCGCCTACTGAGGGAGATGGGGGTGGTCCCGGCGACGACGCCGTCACCAATGGGACCACCCGCCAAGCAGAGCGGACAGGCCCCCGTTAAGCGGGGTGGACAGCCCCCTGCGAAACAGAGCGACAAGCAACCCGAGAGGAGGGGGGCTAAGGTCGCTTCCAAGGCGGGAGGCAACGAGCCTATTGCGCCCCCTAACGCTGAGACGAGGGAATCGCCGCCCCCCGCGATCATCCCAACAGCTGAGGGCGGAGGGCGCGCGGCAGACAAGAACGAGGCGACATGGGCGCAGGTCGTATCGAGGGGGGCAAAAAGGGCGGCCGCCAAGGCGAAGAAGGCGGAGGCGGAGCCGACCCGGCCGCTCCCCAAGAGCGCGAAGAGCACCAGAGCGCCCGCGGCCCCCGCTCCCAATAAAAAAGGGAGCGGTGGGAAAAAGGGCGGGACGGCGATGAAGGGGAGCACTGCCGCGAGGCCTCAAGCCTCCGGCAAGAATGCTCCCCTCCCGAAATTGAGGCCCCCAAGTTCAGCGGCCATAGTGGTGACCTGCGCCGACCCTGCCTCCTACCAAGAGGTGGTAGGGAAAGCGAGATCCTCGATCTCCCTCAAGGACGTGGGGATCGAGAATCTCCGTCCCAGGAGGGCCATCACAGGATTATTTGGGAGGTCCGGAGCCCGGAGAGTCGCGTCAAGGCGGACGCGCTGGCCGAGAAGCTGACGGCCGTCTTTGCAAACAGGGACGACGTGAGGGTGTCTCGCCCATCGAAGACGGCCGAGATCCGGGTCTCCGGACTCGATGATTCGGCCACCCCCACCGAGGTGGCACAGGATCTGGCGAGGGCCTGCAAGCGACTCCCACCGGAATTATAAGGTGGCAGGAGTCAGCAGGGCCCTCAACGGTCTGGGCACCTGCTGGGTGCGGTGCCCAGTAGAGGCGGCCAAACAATTAGTGGCCGCCTCACGGGTCAAGGTGGGGTGGTCGAGCTGCAGAGTGGCTCTACTGCCGGCCCGGGGCCTCCAGTGCTATAGATGCCTGGAGGCCGGTCACGTACAACAAAAATGTACGAGTACCATAGACCGATCCGGGCTGTTATCGGTGCGGGGGCATCGGCCACGCGGCGCATGATTGCCGCGGCAAGGTCGATTGCCCCGCGTGCCGCGAGCTCGGCCGCCCCTCGGGGCACAGCATCGGCGGCGCCGGATGCGCCGCCGCTAAAGCGAAGGGCAAAAAGGGGGGGGCAGGAGCCCAGTGGCCCCCTCACTGCCGTTGCGGGACAGTCCCCCGCGGCGGCGGCGACCACCGCAGAGACAACGTCGGCCGTAATAGTGGCCGACATTGAGATGGCCGTCGTGGAGGAGTCACCCCCCACGACGGTCGCAGACAAATCCAACGTCGGTGGGGGCGAGGAATGAGGTAACAACAATTAATGTCCCTCGTCCTCGCCCAGGCTAACCTTAACCACTCGGCCGGGGCGCAAGGCATGCTAATGCAGTGCCTCGCCGAGTGGGGGGGGGGTGGACTGGCCATCGCCGCAGACCCATACCAGATCCCGGAGAGTCACCCCAACTGGGCGGGGGACTCTCTGGGACGGGTGGCGATGGTCAGCCGGCACGCACGCGACACCCCGCTGATGATTCCAATATCGGCGGGGGAGGGGTTCACACTGGTAGAGTGGGGGCCCATCGACGTAGCAGGGTGCTACTTCCCTCCGCGACTAACGAGGAGGGAATACGAAGATGCCCTGGAGTCTCTGGGGGAGCACATCAGACGACGCTCCCCCAGGCCAGTACTGGTGGGTGGGGATTTCAACGCCCACGCGTTGGAGTGGGGAGGTTCCCCATCCACCGACTCCACTGGCGACAGCACCCTGCTGTGGGCGGCGCGGCACGGCCTAGTCTTATTGAATAGGGGCCGTGCCAGTACCTTCGTGGGGGCCCGGGGGGAGTCCATTGTCGATCTGACGTGGGCGACCCCCGTGGCTGCCGCCAGGATACGTGGTTGGCATGTGGACGCCAGCTCCTTGGGAGAAATGTCGGATCATCGTCTGATCCGCATGGAGCTGGTGTCCACCCCCGCGGAGGTGTCGATAAGACGCCGCCTACATGAGAAGGAACGTCGATGGGCCCTGCGCAAGTTGGACCCCGGCGCCCTCGAGGTGAGCCTCCTCTCCTCCTTGGCCGGAACCCAACCCGGCCTTTTCGGTGGAGGAGGAGGCCGAATGGCTCGGGGACGCTATGTCGCGCGCGCGCGACGCGTCGATGCCCCGTTGCCGTCCTGTGGCGAGAAGGGCAGTCTATTGGTGGTCCGAAGAGATAGCTGAGCTAAGACGGGCCACCGTGGCTGCCCGACGGAGGCATACTCGCCGCAGGAGGCGGGGCACCGACGCGGAGATGGAAGTGGCCGCCGGGGCGCTCCGTGAGGGAAGGAACGCCCTTAGGACGGCCATTAGGAGGGCGAAGGCCGACGTCGTCTCCTCCCTTGACAGGGACTCGAAAGAGACTGGAGGATAGGTCTTCTCTGCCCACCAGAGTTAGCGGGGCTGGACGTATCGTTGCGGATACAACGCGTTTGTTTCCAGTTGATCGTTATGCGGACAAAGTAAGAACTGGAGTGGTGCGTGATGAAGGTGGTGTGGAGCCAGGTGGTGCTTCGCTTCCGCAACCCTCATTGGACTATCCTGCTAACGGAGAGAAAGTGGATGGAGGGAAAGTCCAAACGGGCGTGTAAAAGGGCGAGGAAGAAGAAGAAGCAAAACGAGGTAGATCCTGGGATTGGTGATGGTGAGAATGCCGGGAGAGAATGAGGAGAGTTTCGCTCGGAGGCTATCCCTCCCCCGTTGATTAAGAGTGGAACGATCGGTGTGCGCCGAATCGCGGCAAATGGCGGTGCGTCAAAGTCTGTCGCGCGGAGTGGAGCTTCGGGTGGCTCTCGGACTGTCGACGCGTCTCACCCTTCGGTGAGGAGCCCAAGTGCTGCGGTGCGACGTTCTGCCGCGAAAGACTCCCGCTTTCGTGCTCCGAGGACTGCCGCGGTTTTGGTCAAGTGCGTGGAGTCAGCGGACAAATCCGAACCTTCATATGCGGACGTCATGAGGCTGGCGAGAGAGAAGATCTCCCTGGAGGAGCTTAACATCACCAACACCCGCATTCGGAGGGTACAGGCTGGAGGACTCCTTATTGAGATCCCGGGAGGTGACGAGGCGGCAGCCAAAGCGCTCGTGGAAAGACTCAGAAATGTCTTTGCGGTAAGTGATTTTAAAGATGATGTGAATGTTGTGCGATCAATACGATGGGCTGAGATTAGACTGATCGATATCGATCAATCCGCTACTGCGGAGGAGGTGGCTGCCGCTGTGTCGGGTTTCCTGTCGCAGAAATTAGAACTGGTCCCTTTAAGCCAGGTAGAAGGGGTTTGAACACAGTGTGAGTGCAATGTCCTCTCGCGTGTGCTAACAAACTAATAAGTTACGGGCGTATTAGACTAGGTTGGTCCTCGGCGGGCGTAGTGCCTCTGGCAAAGCGAAGGCTTCAATGTTTCCGCTGTTTTGCAGTGGGCCATACCAGAGTAAATTGCCAGAATCAGGTGGACTGTTCAAATTGGTGCTTCCAATGCTGGGGGAATGACGGACATAGGGCTGTCGGATGTCGGCTTCCCCCGAGGTGCCCGGTGTGTGCTTCGAGGAAACATCTGCCGGGGCTGATCGGGGAGCTCCAGTAGATTCCCATAGATGTAGGGGCCAACATGGATGTGTGTGATGGCTAAATTGGCCCAAATTAATGTGAATAGGTCGAGACCCTCTCAGAACCTGGTCTCCAGGATGAGTGAGGAATTGGGTCTGGGCCTTGTCGCGATCTCTGAACCCAATCGGGTCCCAGACAATGATCGGTGGCTGGCCTCTATTGACAATCCTCCCTCTGCTGCCTTTACATGGCAATGGAGCCAGGGTGCCGTGCTCCTCAGTGGAGAAGTGCAAGGTTTGTGGCGGTGGACTGGGGAGAGACGATCGTTGTCTCTTGTTACTTCTGCCCTAGTCTCAGTGATTGTGAATTTTTACGAGAGCTTAAGGATAAGCTATTGGACGTTGCTGGCTGCCCGGTCATGATTGTGGGTGACTTCAATGCCCGCACTCCTGCTTGGGACCTTGGTAGACTCAACAGAAGAGGATTTCTGTCTGACTGGCTGAGAATGATGGATTTCCAGCTGGTAAACGTCGGAGCCGACGTGCGTGCAATTTCCGCGAGGAATTTCGTGCGTGGACCTCACGTTAGCATCACCTGCTGCTTCGAGGAGAATCATCTCTTGGCGCGTGGAATCCGAATTGGATCCCTCTCGGATCACAAATATGTGATTACGGAGGTGGGGGCCTCCTTGAGTGGACCCACGATTGGGAGAGCGACCCTTAAGGCCTTTCCTAGGTGGGCCGTTGCTAGGACTTAATGGAGGCTGACCTGGACTTAATGGAGGCGGCGGCCATCTTCATGGCATGGAGTGGCAACTCTGGGGATGCTGTTTCGAAAGCCGAATATGTGGACAGAACGCTTCGCGACATCTCAGATGTGGCCATGCCAAGGAGAGGCCTATCAAGGAGACCCTTTACGTACTGGTGGAATCAGGAGATTGCGGAACTCCGCCGTAATTGCAACGTGCGTAGAAGACGCTTAACACGTGCGCGCGCGCGAAGAGGGACTCTACCTACCGAAATACAGGGACTTTGGAATGATTTGCGAGAGGCAAGGCATAGGAAGACGATCCTTAGGAAGACGATCAATAGATCTAAGGCCAGTTATGGGGTGAGCTAGTTGAGGACTTGGATAGAGACTATTGGAGAACACCATATCGGACGGTCCTCAAAAAGCTACATTCGGGCGGCGCTTCGATCGTGGAAGTGAAAGACCGTTCCCCCTGAGACTGTTGGGAGCATCGTTGCGACATTATTTCCTGTGGACCTTTCTTCACAGAATATCGCGGTGCCATTTGACTGACAGGAGAATTTTGTGGTTATCTCGGCCGAGATCTTGGAGACCGCAAAGATCAAATCTGGCAAAGCTCCAAGCCCAGATGGAGTTACGGGCTTATTTATTAAAAGCACAATGAGGTATCTCGCCCCGACGTGGGCCGGGTGCTTCACGGAATGTCTCAGGGGGGGCAGTTCCTTCGACAATGGAAGACAGCCAGGCTGGTCTTAATTAAGAAGCCTGGCAAATCGGATCTTTCCCCGTCCTCGTACAGGCCCATATGTCTGCTAAGCGAGGCGGGGAAATTATTCGAAAGAATTATTGTCCAAAAGTTACATGCCTTTCTGGACGAGTCCGGGGGGATAGCGAGCGGGCAATATGGTTTCCGGAGGCATCGCTCTACGATCGATGCAATTTGGAATCTTAGGGAGCGTGTCGGCGAGGGTTTACGGGATGGAGAGGTCGTTGTGGCTGTGTCACTTGACATTGCGAATGCGTTTAATTCCCTCCCGTGGCCTGTTATTAGGGGTGCATTAAAAGATAAGCAGGTATACCTTCGGTGCATACTCAACAGTTATTTGTCGGATCGTGGTCTGTCCTACATTGATCGGTGGGATCGATTAACACACAGATCGATGTCGTGCGGAGTTTCGCAGGGGTTCGATCTTGGGGCCGGCCCTGTGGAATTTAGGATATGATTCGATCTTGAGACTTTGCTTGCCGATAGGATGCGCGATCCTTTATTATGCGGACGATACGCTCATAGTTGCCAGTGCCGAGTCCTTTGAGGAGGCACGCGTGAGAGCAGAGTTGGAGGCCACATTTCTGATACGCTCGATTCAGCGGCTGGGACTTAAGGTCTCTATCTTGAAGACGGAGGCAGTTGCTTTTACCGCCGACAGGATTCCGGAGGGCGCCGTTATTCGGATCAGGGGGGAGGTGGTCTCGATTGGGTCTACCGTGAAGTACCTGGGACTGATCCTGGATTCGCGGGACTTTCCGAGATCACTTTCGCCTGCCCAAAGCCTGGGGCATAGCAATGTCTCTGGTTCGCATTACCGTCAATATTGGCGGCCCTGGAGAGCGGCGAAGACGGATGTACGGACATAGTTATGTCCGTCATTTTGTATGGCGCTCCGATTTAGGCTCAGACAGTTGCGGGTGACCGAGTGATCACGAAAGATGTGCGGAAGCTGCAGCGGCAGCTTGCACTTAGAGTGATCAGGATATCCTTTCTGGGATAGTTCTCTTTGACCTGACTGCGGAACGACTCAGGAGATCATACCTCCGCAGACGCGATATCATTGCTCGGGATGGTGCGGTTGCCCCCCGAGCGGGCGTAATGTTGCTCTAGGTCGAGCGTCGACGCTCAATAGCGAAATGACACAGTCACTTGATTGAGCTACCTCTGAGCGATCTAGGCGCGATGATGAGGGGTGCATTCATCGATGACTTGGAATGGATTGAGAGGGCGCATGGTGCCCTCACTTACCGCATTACGCAGCTGCTGACGGGACATAGGGTGTTCGAGTCCTATATATACAGGATAGGACATCGGGGTTCCCCAGTCTCTCTATTTTGTAGAGCGGCGAATGATACGGCGGTTCATACCCTTTTGTTTTGTCCAGCCTGGGCAGAGCAGAGGAGGGGTTTGCTGCCATTAGTAGGGATCAACATCGATGATTTCATTCGCTGGCCGAATTCATCAGACCTTACATTGTGCGATTATTTTTTATAGAGTTACGTGAAAGGAATTGCTTTTGCTACAAAGCCAACTCCAGATAACATGCAGAATCGCATACGTAATGCAATGGCATTAATTCCTGAAGAAATATTACGAAGAACGTTTTTTAATTACTACTATAGGATTAACATATTCCGTAAGTTCAATTACTCGCTCTGCAACACTATCATTGCACATCCTATCTAATTCATCCTTAAGTTTATCAATAATACGAAGCAGTATTTTACGACATACAATAACAGTCTCATAATTCTTTTAGTTTAATATCTACCGGTTCCATTTTTATTCGCTCTATTCCTTTGAATATGTCTTTGAACTTTTTTAATGGACCAACTTATTCTCATTAATTGTGTCTACTAACACTGCCAAATTTAAGGTTTTAATAGTTTTAGTCCCTAGTACTACAGGGTGGGCCATCTATTGGTACGTTTTTAAAAATGCGATCAAATGAGCATACATTGATATTTTTTATTAATTTTTTTTTTGTTGTGAAGCTAAAAGTATCCGCGTCAAGAATGAAAAACGATTTCGTTCATGTGGCTCCCTCTACTGGCCTTATAGTATGCCATTCGGTCACCCCAATTATTAATGACATTTTGGACTACCTCGGCGCCAATTTCACTCAAAACAGTCGTAATATTGTTTTTCAAAGCTGGAATTGTCTCTGGATTATCCGCATAACATCGGTCTTTAACGGCACCCCACAGGAAAAAGTCCAGCGGTGTCAAATCGCAGCTACGCGCAGGCCAATTGACATCTCCTGAACGGCTGATTATGCGGTTGTTGAACTTGGTGCGCAGAAGGTCGATGGTAAGTCGGCTTGTATGGCATGTGGCGCCATCTTGTTGAAACCAAAGGTCGTCCACATTCATAGTGTCGATTTGAGGCCATAAAAAGTTGGTCAACATGGCTCTGTAGCGTTCGCCATTGACGGTAACGGCGTTTCCAGCATCATTTTCGAAGAAAAATGGGCCAATTATGCCACCACTCCAAAATCCACACCAAACTGTGACTCTTGGAGGATGCATTGGTCTCTCTACGATTGTGTGTGGCTGTTCCGAGCCCCAAATCCGGCAATTTTGCTTGTTCACATATCCGCCGAGATGGAAATGAGCTTCGTCCGAAAAGATGATTTTTCGACCAAAATCGACGTCATTATTGAGCTGGTCTATAGCCCACACAGCAAACTGATATCGAAGCGGATGGTCATTTGCTTTCAACTCCTGAGTCATCTGGATCTTGTAGGCGAATAATCCGAGGTCTTTGTGCAGTATTCTCCTCAGGCTGGTGCGACTAATGCTCAGTTGTTGCGATCGGCGTCGAGTTGAAGTCGTCGGATTCTGTCTCACACTTTGGGCCACAGCCTCAATATTCTCGGGTGTGCGCACTGTCCGAGCTCTGGGACCACTTCTGTCATCCACTAACATCCCTTTCTCACGAACTTTCCTCACCAATTTGCGTATAGCTCCTTCGGTGCTCCATATTTCTTTTCAAAATTCGTACAGTTTCGGCGACACAGCACTGACTTTGAAAATAAGTTTTTAAAATTTCAAAACGCTCTTCAAGAGAAAACATGTTGTTTCGTGCCGCGGTATGACTAATAAACTGTCAAAATTTCGGGTCTGTAGCTCGTTCGGTGTTGCCATACGACGAAATTCAAAAACGTACCAATAGATGGCCCACCCTGTATTTGAGCTCCTGGTTTAGTTGTCAAAAATCGCAGAATTTGATTTTCTCCTATGTTTCACTTTTAGCAAACATTTTCCTACAATATCAAGCATTATCTGAATAATTAGTAGCTTTAATCATACATGGTTCTAATGTGTGTGCTAATCCTAGTTTCTTGAACAAATATTCTGAAATTGCGCTTTAGCTTCTGAGTCTAATTTGAATGTGACAGTCTTGTTTATTTCCATTAGGTACATTTTAATAAACCAATCATCGTTGCTGTTCTCTTGTCCCATGTAACCTAGTATATATGTTTCTACTTTATCATTAACCTCAAATGATCCATATACGATTCTGACTCGCTGTCTTGTTTGTTTGACATTTATTTCATTATAAATATTATTGACATTTATTTCATTTACTTTTGCATTTTTACATACCCATAGTGTCCTATTTTTTTACAATTTGCACATATCTATCCCACTGCTGGGCACGAGTTATAATTAAGCCGTTCGAACCCACATCTCATGCATTCCTTGGCTGCTTGCTGCTTGGCGTTATCGTCTCCTCTTCCTTATTGTTATCGTTGCTCTGCCTTGTTACCATCTATTACTTCGTCCCCTCATTTGCCTGCCATAATTGCCATCAGATGACATATAATAGAATTCCTGCCATCACTTTGTCTCCCCGATCCTTTGCCGCCTTTGTCGTATTTCCCTGACCTTGAAGTGCCAACTATACCAATTTCGGTTTTTTGTTCATCGTACAGATTTTTTAAATAATTTTCTGTATATTCCGCTGCTCGACAAATTTTTATTGCTTTGTCTAGATCTAGTCCGTCTTCCCTTAATAATTAACTTGTCTTTCACTTTCGCATTGTATATGCCACACATGATTGTCTTTGATCAGATCATCCTTCATGTCCTTTCCGAAATTGTAGGACGCTGCTATGTTTCTGAGATCTTGCAGGAAATCATTGAATGATTCGATTGATACTTGAATCCTCATGTTCAACTTATGTCTCTTAATACTTTCATTCGTTTTTGGTACAAAATACACGTCAAGTTTTGCAATAATTGTATCCTTTACTTTTAGTTCATCCTCTGTCAATTTCAGTATCAATCACATCGATTGCTTGTTCGCTGATACAATGCATTAGCATAGCTGCTTCAATTTCTTCTGTTTTCTTGTTTGCACCTGTCGCTATCAAATATAATACAAAGTTCTTTTTAAATTTCTTCCAATTTAAAGTCTGCTCACCTCCCCAGTCCATTAGTTTCGGTTGCTTTAGGAATTCCATTATTACATTACTAATGTTCAATGTTATAAACACGTAATTAGATTATAACCACACTTTTATCTTGTCCCTCTCTTGATCCTCTCACATTTGAGGCAACCTGCCTTTTACCGACTGAGCCATGTGATGGTAGTATTTATAAATAATTAACACGTTATGAATATATATTGCTTTTATATTCCGTAAGGTAACGGTAACCATTTCGTGGGGTGATAGGTGGGGGAGGAGGGGGGGGAGACATATACCCAACCTCACTAGACCTTTTTTTTTTGATATCGGAGGGTAAATGCCTAATGCATACGGGCCTCGGGGGAGAGCTCGGGGTTATATGGGACTTGTACCCACTAAAACCCCTCGGGATGTCCTGAACGGGCCATAGCTGAGGGGCTCTCAGGAACGCGTGCAGCATACTTCTGGGAGCCCCTCTGGCCAGTTGTCGAGTCGATCCCGTCCGGAGGGTTTCGTCGGAGAAACGGCGCGGGAGGCGCGTGGTACAGACTGCCCGAGTCGGGCGCTGGGGGGGACACTACCCCCGCGCCCGCCACCGCCGGGATCCCCAGCCCCCCAAGGAGCGCCAATCGAGAGTTTGGCGCCCCTCATATCATCGGTGTGTCGCGCCGCGAGACACGTTTTCGCGGCGCATCCCCCGCGCGCGGCGCAGAGACCCCGCCCCGGCCGCGCAGTCGTCCAGCAGGCATATAGGTCTGTACGCGGAGGGACTATCCGCCGACCTGCCCTCCTTGCGTAGAAGGACAAGCCGAGCCCTTTTCCACGACCTGGGAAAGCTTCCCTCTTTGAGCTAGCTCGTATAGAGCTGTCTCAAATATTCATCCATGATGGGGGCCGCAGCGAGCCAGACCCTACCGTGAATGCCGTCGGGTCCGAGCGTCCGCGGCCTTTCCCATCTCCTCCCCGATGACGTTCAGCTCCTCCGTCCAGCCCTCTCCGAGATGTCTCTTTCCGTAGTGGGAAAGAGGGCGGCCACGTTCTCTAGGAACCGAGCGTTCAGGGTTTCCCTATCATGGGGGCCCACGGACGAAGCTTCTTCTTTACGATCTTATCACACGAGTCCCTGTCCAGGGAGGAGACGAGCTCCCGCCAGACGTCGGCCTTCGCCTTCCTTATGGCCGCCCTAAGGACGCTACTTGCGTCTCGGAGCATCCCGGCGGCCGCTTCCTTCTCTTCGTCGGTGCCCCGCTGCCTGCGGCGTGTATACATCCTCCTGGCGGCCACGGTGGCCCGGCCAGCCCCTCGGATCACCAGTATGCTACCCTTCTCGCCATTAGACAGCAGTGGGGCATCGATGCATCGCACGCGCGCGACATGGCGTCCCCGAGCCACTCGGCCTCCTCCTCCACCATGTCGGTTGGGTTTCGTTCTGGCCAGGTGGAGGAGAGGAAGTTAACCTCGAGAGCGCCGGGATCCAGCTTTCGTAGAGCCCATCGACGTTCCACCTTTTGTCGGCGGCGTCTACGTAACACCTCCGCGGGGGTGGACATCAACTCCATCCGGATCAACCGGTGATCGGACAGCTCCCCCAGGGAGCCGGCGTCCACGTACCATCCCTTAATCTTAAAGACCGCCGCGGGAATCGCCCACGTCAAGTTGACAATGAATTCTCCCCAGGCCCTCACGAAGGTACTGGCACGGCCTCTGTTGAGCAAAACGAGGCCGTGCCGCGCCGCCCACAGCAGGGTGCCGTCACCCTTGGAGTCGGTGGATGGGGAACCCCACTCCAACGCGTGGGCATTGAAGTCCCACCAGCATCGGCCTGGGAGAGCGCCGGCGCATATGCTCCCCCAGAGATTCCAGGGCGTCCTCGAATTCCCTCCTGCCTAGGCGAGGAGGGAAATAGCACCCCGCGACGTCGATGGACCCCCACTTTACTAATGTGAACCCCTCCCCCGCCGATATGAGAATCATCGGCAGGGTGTTGCGCATGCAGGCTGACCACCGCCACTCGACCCAGAGAGTCCCCCGCCCAGTTGGAGTGACTCTCCGGGATTCGGTAAGGGTCAGCGGCGATGGCCAGCCCTC
The DNA here is from genome assembly GCF_024713525.1 of Acromyrmex echinatior. Lineage (NCBI taxonomy): Eukaryota > Metazoa > Arthropoda > Insecta > Hymenoptera > Formicidae > Acromyrmex > Acromyrmex echinatior. The sequence continues at coordinate 7,748,426 of NC_141870.1, forward strand.
CTCCCCCCATTCGGCGAGGCACTGCATGAGCATGTTTTGTGCCCCGGCCGAGTAGTTGAGTTGGTCTGGGCGAGGGCGCAGGACATTGTTTAGTCCCTCGCTCCACGCCCTCCCCGACGTCCATCTTGTCAGTCTCATCGGCCGCCGTGGTTGTCCCCGGCACGACGGCCATCTCGATGTCGACCGCGGCCGACGGCACTGCTGCCACCGTTGCCGCCGCGGGGATCTGCCCCGCGACGGTGGGGGATCGCTGGGCTTCTGACCCCTCCTCTTCCCTTTCACCTCCGTGGAGGTGGCCGAGTCATCGAGGCCGGAGACTCAAATCTTGGCCGTCCTCGATGGACGGGACACCCTCACGTCGTTCCGATCCGCGAAGACAGACGACAGCCTCTCAGCCAGGACATCGGCTTTGGCCCGGCTCTCCGGGCCCCTCACCTCCCAGATGAGGGTCCCGGTAATGGTCTTCCTAGGAGATCCTCGATCCCCACATCTTTCAATGAGATCGAGGATCTCGCCTTGCCCACTACCTCCTGGTACTTAGTTGGATCGGCGCACGTCAGAGTGATTGCCGCTGAATTGGGCGGCCTGAGCTTCGGAAGGGGAGGTCTCTTGTCGGAGGCTTTAGGGCCTCCGGCGGTGCTCCCTTTCTTCGTTCCTCCGTCCGTTTTCGCTCCACTCCCGGTCTTGGTGGGAGTAGAGGCCCCGGGTTTTGCACTTTTAGACGGCCGGGGCGGCTTTTTTCGCCTTGGCGGCCGCCCTCTTGGCCGCCTTTGAGACGACCTGTGCCCAGATTACCTCGTTGCCATTTTCCGCCGCGCGCGTTTCATCCCTGGCTGGTTGGGGGACCTTGCCGCGGGGGGCGGCAAGTCCCTCCTCGCAGTGGGAGGGGGGACTTTGGACGTGCTCCCCTTCGCCTTGAGGGCGACCTTTGCGGTGCCTCCCCCCCTTCGCCAGTTGAGCTAGCCGCCCCGTTTGGGTGATCGCTCCTCTCTCCTGGGAGGTCCATTTTGAGACCGCGCCGTTGTCGGGGCCACTCCCATCTCACAGGAGGCGAGGCAGGAGCCGCTCGAGGACCCACTTGATCATCCGATGACGAACTTCCGTAGAAATAGGTTAAAACAGAAACCGGAGTAACAAGATATAGGTTATAAAAACGAATTTTATCGTGAAAACGAAACACGTCTTGCTTTTTATCAGAAAAATTCGATCATAGTCGATTATAATCATTGTGTAATATAATTTGATTACTTGAATTACTTTTACAGAAAACGATAGTCAGAAATAAACATACTTTTGCAAATTTAAATCATAAATTGACTAATAAATATAATTCAAATCAATGCAAATTTAAGTAATGACAATAATCGGTGAATCTTATATTTATTTTGGAATAATAATAATTCATTAATATATATATATAAAACAGTTAAATAAACTGATGTTAATAATTAATTAATTATAATTTAGTAAACTGGCATTAATAGCATTATATAATCTTTATATAGAAGATTTCATAAAGAGGATGCATTTCATAAAGAGGATTATTACTAAAAAAAAAAATATTAAATATGATGCAACTTGACAAGTTTTATAAGATGTAAGTTAGTTATCATATTTAATGAATATTTTTCACTAATGAAACCTTTGGTTTATATATAGGCATAAAGATAACATCAGTATATTAAATTGATTACACTGTTCAACAAATTGAACTTTTTTATGGACCACGAATCCGATTAGTTAATTCTTATAGATTTTATAACGCTGAAAACCAATCCACGAATAAAATTGCTCTATCATGTTAATAAAATTAGACTCAAAGATGCAAAAAATGGCATTCTTGAATTATTTTGAGTTAAAATAGCTAAAAGACGTGCTAGATCATTTTCATTTACAGATTTATTTACAACAATAAAAAATCTGTAAAAATCATCTGTATTAATTATTTTATGAAAAATATATAATTATATGCAGATGAATTAAAAGAAAGAAAACAACAGCTTACAATTGCACAAAACGACTTCTAGGATTACCATTTATGGCATTTTTGAGTCGAATTTTCTCAAAAACATGAGACGTAATAAAACAATTTAATTTATGTATTTATTTTTAGTTTAAAAAAATTAGTTAGAATTGTTAGTTTGATTTCTGATCTAAAATTCATGTTGAAGAATATTATTAATTTAATAACAAAATATTTTAATATTATTAATATTAATATTAATATTAATATTAATATTCCAAAATAAATATCACATGGTATAAGAGTAGGGGAGACATTAAATAATCAGTACCGACATTTGTTGTTAAACGGCTTGAAAAGTTTGTAAAAAGTTTCTAATACGTTTCACTATGGAGAGTTATACTAATGAAGATTTGGCAAATATGTTGCTTATTTATAGAGGATCATAAAAATCAAAGCAGTCTTTTATGCCAAATATTTTCTAAATACGACATCTTGAGTATGGATATATTTTCGAAGTTTATTTATTAGACTTTGTTAACATGGAATATTACACACTCCAACACATTCACGGCACTAATAAAGCAGCAACTATTGTAGTAAGAAAAGCTATTATTGCTTATCCATACAAAAATAGTATTCTCTATAAGTGGATCATACAAAAGTTTAGAATTATTAAGAAAAATGTTAGATGGCATCCATTTGAAAAACATATAACAAAGATTATCTCTTCAAGATTTACCTCATCGAAAAGTGTTTTATGATTGGCTTTTAGAGTAAATAAGAATAATAAGATGCATTAGTTATTAGTGGCTGCCATTTCCACAATTGAAAATAGGCCTTGATTTTTTTTAATAATGTAGAACTTAAAAGTGAAATCAAATATTAAGCTTTTTTGGGCTTTGGAAATCGTTCAAAAATTAAAATATGACAGATATTGCTTTCTCGTGAGACAATGTCCACAAATTTCGAATTTAACTATTCTGTCTATTTGTTACTTTGATTTCACAAACATACAAAATTGTAGTAACAAATCAGGTTGATAGTGCTAATGATGATTTTTTTAAAAGAGAATTCTCTGGATAGATAAATACACTTATTGTAGTAATAGACACGCAATAAACTCTACTGTGCGGAGAAAAATCCTTGTTACATAAAAGAAATGTACCTTGAGAGGCAATTCCATGTTAATATCTGGATGGGAATTTTGGATAATTATGTTATCAAGCCATTTTTCTTTCCGGAAGATATTAATATTACAGCAGAAACTTATTCTATATTCCTGGTAGAAACACTACCATATTTATTAGAAGATGTTCCATTAGCTGTAATTTCAGATATAATATTTCAACAAGATGGCCATCCTGCTCATTCATCTCTTTTAACTCGAACTATCTTCAATCGAAAATTTCCTAACAGATGGATAGGTATTCATATCACTCTGCAAGAATAGCCCCACGTTCACCTGACATAACGCGGATTTCTTTGTGCGGGATTACATAACACGATCAAATTATGATTTACTATCACGCAACAGATTTGATACAAAAATACAAACAGCAAGTGAAAGAAATAACACCTATAACGTTATCGAAGGTGCGAGAAAACTTAATGCCAAGAATTGCCTTATGTGCACTTATACGATAGATGTCTTTATACCTATATTTATACCTATAGGTTAAACATCCATTGTTTAGTTCGCGAACTAAGCGCACGGTATAAACGTAGCATAAACAATTATTTGAAAAAAAAATCAGTGCTGTTTTAGTCGTGGTAAAAAATGATAACCATCAATTACTAATGTATCTTATTCTTACTTGCTCTGAAAGTCAATCACAAAAAGCTTCTCTACGAGGCAAATCTTGGGGAAATAATTTTTGTGTTGTATTTCTTTTAAATGGATGCCAGCTAAGATTTTTTTTTATTCTGTGAACTTTGATCCAGTTGGAGATTATATCCAATACTTCTCGTACTTGTATGCGGATTAGCAATAATAACTTCTCTTACTGCATTAATTGTTGCTTCTGCTCGTTGCGGTACGTGCCGTGAACGTATTGAAACATGTAATGTCCTATTGAACAAGTCTAATAAATAGACTGTGGAAAAATCTGTGCCCTGAGTGTCGCTTGTTAGGAAAATGTTCTGCATAAAGAATTGCGGCTTGTCTTTGATTTTTCTGGCACTTTTCATAAATAAGCAACACATTTGCCAATTCTTCGTTCGTATAACGCTCCCGTTAAATAGATATAACAAACTTCTCGCAAACTTTCCAAGCTGTTTAACAACTGCTATTGTCGCAGATTATCAAATATTTTTTCACACATATAAGCTGTGTTCCCAATACTTAAAATGTATAGTGCACGTGACGTAAACATATACATTTCAACTGTCAGTATACATTTTGAAACACAGCCTTAATGGGATGCTGGAGTGTCCTGTTTTATCATTAAATTTTAAAAACGCCTTTCTCGTAACTGTGTTTATGGATTGAAAAATCCTTCTCCACAATTAAAATATCGACAACAACGCAAGTCGCCACATTTGAATACGAAAAACGAAAGAAAATTAGACTTACAGTTTTGTTATAGGCTTCTATAGTCAACACATCACAATATGTGTTGCAAATAAGAGTTTCAGATCTTGCACGTTCATAAAAAGTAGCTGGCGAATTGCGGAAAACCTAAACGAACAATCCTATGCTTTTAGAAACGCGGTAGGAGTATTAGTATAAGAGAAAGGCGTGTACAAAAATTTCGTTTGTATATTACGAGTGAAATTGACGTGTAGCCATGAAACTGAGCAGTATTTTAGTTCCGCGATATTCCGACAGCGGCGCTGTCATGAAAAGTGCGTCGCTGAACCATAGAAATGATCTGAATTATCGACCTATTCAGGCCCATATCAATAAACGTGCCTTGGTGCCCTCAAAGTTTTTTCTTTTGAGAGGAAAAATAATAAAATAAATATGATATTAGTTATTTCAATTTTGTTGAAATAATTTCTTCCTAAATAAGAAACATACCATATTATTTACATATGAATACAAATAAAGATAATTATTTTAATTACACTGTTCTGTCTTTTACATACCTTTTATTTAGTAAATTATTGATGCATATATATAAAATGACATATATATATATATATATATATATGTGTGTGTATATGTATGTACGTATGTATGTGTGTATGTATATATATATATATATATGCATAATAGTATAAATACACACGCGTGTGCGTATGATGCGTGTGCGCGCGCGCGCGTGTGTGTGCGTGTACATCTATATAACACATGTTTAAACTTTATTTACTGAATTATTTACACATGCATATATCAAGGTTCGGAACGTGATGTGTTTCGGTTGAGCTTTCTTTCTGCTCGGATGTCGGAACGACAAGCGGCAATCTCGTAGCAGACGTAGCATATAAATGAAATTTTCGAATACACTTTGCTCTTATACTAAAGCTCGTAACTCGTTTCTGCAAGCATAGTATTGTTCTTTGAGGTTTTCTGTAAATCGCCAGCTACTTATGCAAGGTCTGAAATTATTGTATAGCACATTTTTGACTCGACTCGGATGTCGAGTCTTAGTAAGAAGCGCCATTCCTCCTATCGGTCGCGCACAAACGAAGTAGTATTGCTATTCAACTATAGAAATGGATTGAACCATTGTAAATAAACCAGCAATATATTATCAGCCGGAAACGCCATAATAATATATTTTTGTATATATAAAAATATATATCAGGATCGTTGTTTAGAGAAGGAATCGTGCGTCCTTACTGCATCGACGATGATGCCAGAATCGATAGAAATCACATTCTTGAATTGCAGAACGAATTATTGAAACAGAAGTACGACAGAGTGGGACAGAGAAAAAACAAAAAAGGATAAAAACTCCGATTGTAATCGGTGAGACTCCGCATGCCGAGTTGGGCTCGTCGAACGAAACAGCGAGTCTATCCTTCAGAGTCTCTCTCTCTCTCTCTCTTTCTCTCTCTCTCTCTCCCTCCCTCCCTCTCCCTCTCTCCCCCCTCCTCTACTCTCTCTCTCCTCTCCTCTCCTCTCCTCTCCTCTCCTCTCCTCTCCTCTCCTCTCCTCTCCTCTCCTCTCCTCTCCTCTCCTCTCCTCTTCATCCCCCCCTCATCACTCTACGGTCGCTTGTTTCTAGCGACCGAAAATGCTTTCTGGAAAATTTCGGCCGCTCAATGTGTATAATTAAGAGGAGAAGGAACATTGTAGATAACATATAAGTTTTATTAAATTATGCTAATCCTATATCCCTCCAATTTATGTATAATAGCAAAAATAATTTCAAAACTCGATAATTTACGGGATATTGATGTTTCTATGATTTTCCATGAGCCTTATATACCACGTTCATAGAAATGATTTGCAAGACCTCGGCGTGGTCTCACGCGTAAGATACGAGATCTGAATGTTAGAGATCTCATGATCAATTACTTTTTTCTTTTTTCATAATTTTTTTTTTTTTAATAAGTGACATTGTTAACAAACATATATTATAGGCTAAATATATTTTTATTTAATTATTGAAATTATATGTGTATTTCTAAACGTTTTAATTAACCTTTAGAAAAAATTAAAAAAAAAATCATGTTTCTGTAATAATGTTACGTCGATCAGTACTTTCTGTAAAATGTTTTTTTTATAATTATCATCCGAAAGAAAATTCTGATAATCAATCAAATCGCAAAAATGCGATTAATATAATTATAAGGATGATGTCAATATAATTTTATAATTAACAAATCAAAAAGCCTTTATATGTGCCTTTATATGCAATATACAAATAATTTTTTATTTATCTATTAAAGTGATTCGGTATTCTTCCTATAGTTATTGGAATATATGTTAAATTTTGGGTCGATTTTTGAAGCATCGCCTTCTTCACCCCCGCCGCCGCCGCTCAATGCTCGACGGCTGAGCTGCACCGGATCGCGCGCGGATGTGTATCACAGGAGAGTTGCACTAAGAAATATGCTCCGTATCTTCTAGCAAATTATCAATCCTTTACTTTCCTTAGTCTTCTGTGATGTCTTCCTTATTCAACATGCCTTCTTTATTCGCATGTTGAATAAAGAAGACATCACGGAGTTATTGAAGTTGAATCATTCCAGTTTAAAATTTCGAATCTCGTTCTGTATCGACTCTTATTAGTCTTAAATTGATATTATCAGTATTCTATATTAAAAGATATTACATTTTGTGGCACATAAGCGTGGTCAGTAGCTCTTTGACAGAAAACCGAATGTACTAGATGGGGTGAAAAGTAACCTCCTTGACCGCCAGAATGCGCCACTACTGCAAAAAAGTTTATGGTGCCTTGTAGTCCGTTCATATTTAGGCAGACATGCCAAGTGGCAGTGCGATACTGCCCTTAGTTTTGTTTTGAGAGCTGATTGTTGTTGACGTGTTTGCGAAAACGATTTTCGTTCTCTCATAAAACATTATTTTTTGAGAGGCAAAACGGCGAAGGAAACAAAAGAAAAGTTGGATAAATATTATGTGGCTAATACTCCGTCAGATTACACCGTCAAATATTGGTTTCGAGAGTTTCGTGGTGGCCGCAACTCCACTACCGATGAAGTCCGCAGCGGCAGGCCCTCCGATGCGGTTACCGAGGAAAATGTCAAAAAAATACATGAAATGGTGTTGGCTGACCGGAAAGTGAAGGTGCGCGAGCTAGCAGATGCTACAAAGATTAGTACTGAGCGAACACGCCATATTTTGGGCGAGATTCTGCATAAGAAAAAAATTTTTTTCATTCCCAAGGAGGTTACTTTTCACCCCACCTAGTATCAATGTAATGTATAAAAATAATAAAGTAAATATTTTAAAAGTACATAATATTTAGTAAAATGTATATACTTATTAATATGATGTTCAATCACTATTATTAAGAAAATAATAATTATGTAAGAAGGAAAATATTTTTATGATAATTTTCATGCTGAAATGTTGTCATGATAATTTTCATGTTGGAAGGTATGATAGCAGCATGTTTCTTATACTGTGACGCTCCTGAGATGCACGTCCGCGCGCGATCCATCGGTTCAGCCGTCGACTGTTGAGCGGTTGTAAAGGAAAAATAGGCAGCACTTCAGAAATTGGCTCGAAATGTGTAACTAGTTCTGAGCACTAAAGTACACATATAATATCTATAATTTTATAAAAATATGGAGTAATATATTCATTAATAACGTTATTTGTTTAAAAAAAAAATTAAGGAAAAAAGGAAAAAGCAGGATTGAACATAGGATCCTCAACATTCTGATGTCGCACCTAACGCCCGAGACCACGCTGAGTTTTTGCAGAGCGCCTCTATGAACGTGGTACATAAAATACACGGAAAATCTATATCTCGTTAACTATCACGTTTTGAAATCATTTTTGCTATTATATATTAATGAGAAAGGTATATGATTAACTCTTTCACTAATATCGTGTGAGACTCGTGCTAAAAAAATCGGGCCAAACATAAGTATCATTGATGTGGTATGTCTATCGGGCCAAACATAAACAATATGTTCCAGGCTGTTAATTATGGCACGCGCCATCGTAACTTAAATCGTAGGGCAAAGGATTAATATAATTTAATAAAAAT